>NC_141696.1:686321448-687590198 GCF_964263255.1 Lissotriton vulgaris
CTAATGTCCGTCGTCAAGACGCCCAATCGTTCCTCCATTGAGAGTCGGGATAGTTCAATAGCTGCCAACACTTGATCCAGTTTCGCCGATAATGTGGGGTCCGTATGTGGCGTGTTTGCTTGTGTCCAGGTCCTCGTGTGCGGCATTTTCTCGATGGCCGTTTCAGGGACAGCAGTCACCTGCGAGCCCTTCGGTTTCCTCATTGGTTCGAGGGAGAGGGCGCCGCGTCGTCGTGGGGTCCTGGAGCAGCGGGTCGTCAGCTGCCGGTTCGTTGGGGCAGATGACAACCCAGTGGGGGCGGGTATTCAGTCCTTGTTGGAGCCGAGGTGATTCTGGGTTCGCCGCGGGGTGCCCCAGGTCCGGAGCGCACCGGGGGTCCGGGGTCGCTGGTGGTTTTGGTGGTGTAGCGGGGGGGCTGCGCGGGTATCTACAGGCGCATATCAGCAGGAGGCTCCCCCCTCTGTCTAGGCACTCCGGGAGAGGGGGCTTCTCGCCACCCATAGCGTGGCAGTGTGTGGGTGGCTGGTTTTCGCCTCTCCCCTCTCGATGCAGGGAATAGTCTATATGCCAGTCGTTGGGGCAGGGGGCCAAGCGGTAGGATCCTAAGGGTCCGAGGCAGTGGTAGGTTGTCCTTGTTGTGGCGTGCCACCGCCGCAGCCCCGGAGGGACGCTGCCGCTCCTAGGAGGAGGCTCGTGCCGAGCTCGGAATCCGGGACTTCATGGGCGCCATGTTAGGGACAGGCAACCCGATCCGCAAAGCCGCTTGTGGTGCCAGGTGCGTCTTGGCCCTTCTGCCCCTCCACCCAGGGGACGAGGTGGCGGGTGTCCTCTAGAAGGCCTCAGAGGAAGCAGGAGGCTGTTGGGGTGTTGGTGTTGGGGTCCCTAGGGGGGAGCAGACACTCACCGCCTGTAGGAGACGCCGTGGTCATCGGGAGGTCTTGGCGCCACGTAGGTGGTGTGTCCGCCGGTGCCCCTCAGTCCTCGGCGGACGGAGGAGTAGTCGGGTCAGATACCCGGCTGGGCAGGAGCGCTGGCGGAGTGAAGCTCCGGGACGGCAGCCGCCATCTTGCGCGCCGATGCGCGTTTGCGGAGGTGAGCCCGGTACTGAATACGCTTCCGCGGGCTGGCCACGCTGACCGGCCAGAATCTCTGCGGCCTCTGTCTGGTGTCACTTCTCCGGACCTCCGGTCCAGGAACGAGGGCTCAGTGGTGCCGGCTTCTGTGAGTCGGAGCCGCGGCCGCCATTTTGCGGCTCGGCGCACCGCTCCGGCAGGAGATATTTTTCCCCCTCAGGTGCCGCACTCCAGCAACGTCCGCGGCCCACCTGGAAGTGTGCCCCTAGGTGTGAGTGCACCACGGGTGACTTTTCTGTAGGCTGAGGCTCCCGGCGATCTCTGGAAACGGGCAGGATGCTAGCCCGATCGCGGAGCCTCAGCAAAACACAGCCGCCATCGTGGCTTGCTAAGCCACGGCCCCCACTAGGCTTCGAGGATGGGCACTTTTAGCATTTAAGAGGCTGTTGCCCCCGGTTGATTTGCGAAAAAGGCTGGTATTCACAGTGTCTCCCTGAGTTTCCACTTGAACATCAAGAAATTCAATTGTAGTTTTGTGGATGTGTTCTGTGAATCTCAGATTCAGTGTGTTCTTATTCAACAGACATACAAACTCTTTGCCTGAATCAATGCTTCCATTCCAAATCATAAAAATGTCTTCGATGTACCTAAGCCACAGGACAACTTCAGTGTTAAATTCGGCTAGTTGGCTGGACACCTGCTCCTCCCACCACCCCACGAAGAGGTTGGCATAACTTGGGGCGAAGCAGGTGCCCCTAGCCATGCCCTGTGACTGTCGTTACATCTTATCATCAAAAATGAAGAAATTGTTGGTCAAACAAAATTCAATAAGTTCGATTAACATTTTGGAATGTCCTAGATACGAAATGGATCTGGATTTTAAGAAGTGCTCCACTGCTGCAAGTCCAAGATCATGCCGTATGCATGTATACAGGCTGCATACGTCTAGGGTTACCAGGGTGAAAGAGGGTTCCCAGTGTATACCTTCAATAATACTCAAAAAATGAGTTGTGTCTTTTAAATATGCTGGAAGGGAAATGACAAATGGCCTGAGGTAATGATCAATATATTGTGACGTGTTCTCCAACAAGGAGCCCATAGAGGACACAATGGGTCTCCCAGAGGGGTCTACTGCAATTTTGTGTAGTTTGGGAAGGAGGTAAAGAATGTGAATTTTTGGGTACTCAGACCGTAAAAATGTATACTCTTCCCACTCCAATAGCCCTCTAGCTCTGTAATCCTGCAATAGATCTTCAAAGGTCTTCTTAGTAGTTCTTATATCTGAGTGGGTACAGGATTGATAACAAGACATGTCCCCTAACTGTCTTAGACCCTCAGCAAGATACTTGATTTTATCGAGCACCACCACATTCCCCCCTTTGTCAGCATTATGATTCACAATTTGATTGTCACCCTTTAAATCATCAATGGCCTGCTTCTGTTCAAGGGAAAGATTTTTAGTATTGTTGGGTATTCGTTTAGTTCTCAGCTTTTTAATGTCATTGGGTACACCCTTTTCAAAGACCTCTACTGCTTCACATACAACATGAGGAAGAAATCTAGATTTGGCTTTGAAATGACTCCCTGGATTAGCATTCACATCCACATCCAGCACAACATTATCTCTTTCAATGGTCCCTGAATAGACCACCTCTAATAGTTCTACATCATTCGAGTCCAAATCATTAGGATCAACACTACTGTTGCCAGGTACATGTCTAGTGGGATTGGTTTCAAACCATTTTTTGAGTTTAAGTTTTCTTGCAAAATAAAAACAAGTCTATCCTGGTTTGGGCATAATTCAGATTACTAGTATGGCAAAAAGAAAGTCCTAATGCCAAAACTTCATTTTCATGTGCAGTTAGTAATCTTGGAGAGAGGTTGATTACTGTCATATTTTTGCCTTGCTGCCCCTCGTTAGTACTCCCATAGGTGGATTTTCTGCGTTTTTGCCTGGCTTTTGCTTGTTTGTTCCTCTGGGTCTTCCGCGATTTACTCGACCTCTTCCCCTTTGATTTCCTTGGTCCTGTTGCTAGTCTGTCCATCCTTGATTTAGGACTTGAAACTGCATTAAAAATTGTTCTTTTTCTTTTGTTGATCTTCGGAAATCGCTTGATTCAGTCCAGCTGGGGAAACATCTGGAAGGCTGCCATCCGAGACATCACTTTCTACTATTTCTACTTGAGCCACTGTACCAGGATTAGGAGTATTCACCAAGAGAGATTTATCAAATAGATGGTCATACTTGCGATGAATGGTCAAAGTGCGAACTGATTGATAGTCCTTATAATCTCTCAGGAATTTACGTTGCTTTTTCATAGTAATTTCCTCCTCAAGTTTCAACATTTTGGTTTCCAAATGTTTTAAATAGTCATCCAGTGCATCCTTGGACATCAGGGCACCTATCTCACTCGTTAGTTTGTCAATCTGCTCCAGCAATTTGCTTCTAGCTTTCAAAGCATACTTGACTAGTATGCACATCATTAGAGCAGGATGAGGAGTTGTTAGCCCATTCCTCTAGCATGTCAGGATCTGGATCTTCAAAGGTCGGAATCGTAAAGATCCTTAAGCCACGGGGCACGCGACCAACCTCTATGTATCGTTGGAGTTACTCAAACTGGAGTCGAGGTACATTATTGATTTTGAATGTATGGCTCCAAATGGATTGAATATTAACGATGAATTAGCTGTACACCTTGCTTAATGTAGTATGTACTATTGAAATGCCATTAGGATTCTTGTCTCCAAATGGACCTCCATGGTCTTTCTTTTAAAAATTTCTATGTATGTTTTTATCCTATAGGTGCCTTGATGAAATGGTGTGACTAGGACTAAGGAGCTTAACTTATCTGATTGTTGAAGACCCAGTGGTTGCTTAAACACTTAGGCAACTTTTTTCCAGAAGTTTCATGTTGGAGAGCCTTTATTGGGGATAATCAAGTCCGAGGCAACCAATGGTGGCATGCGAATTTGCCCACTTGGGCTTGGACTCACTAAACATTCACTTTTTGAATATTAACGGGAAAGGTGTACAAACAGGCACTATTTGCAATTACCAATTGTAGAATTGCATGCGGACAGGGATGCTTGAATTGAGTCTTCTTTGGTTTGGTAGTATCCCACTTGGGCGTGGCATTTGAGGAATGACTTTGTCCACTGGGGCGGAACTTGGACCAATATTTTAAAGCGTGTTGTCCTTCCAAAGTGTGTTGTCCATTTGAAAATATTCAAACTTTATTATACCTGACGCGTGTACATCTATGCGTATTTCACCATTTGGCTCGTCACTTCATATCAGAATTGAGAACTTCTACAGCATTATTTGTGGATCTATAAGGCTGTATATGTATATAATCCTTAATTTATCCTGAACCTGCCGAGCACCAAGGGCAGCGACGCTGTTGCCTGGCCCCCGGGAACGCCTGACGGTGGGGACAGAGCCGCGGAACGAATCTGGGCCGCCAGAGGGAAGAACGATTGCAGGCGGCGGCCGCGGCGATATAGGCCGCTAAGCCGGGTCCTTGCCTGGTACCCACCCCGGAGTACGTCACCCGACGTGTGGCCTGCTGGGCGGCCTGCGCCGCGGAGGGTCCGGACCTTCAATTTGGACCGGGGGAGAGCAGCGAAACAAAGAAGGTGCCACTAACCCTACCCCCCCCCCCCCCATGAGTGTAGTAGGGACTGCCAACGCCCGCCTGCTCCCGCTGCGCTGAACCAACTCACGGAGAGAAGCGGCCAGTCTCGGCGCGGTGCCTTTCCGCCCTTCTCTTGGGAGGGAATACACTGAGGATTACGGTTGACCAGAAAGATGCAACGGCAGCCCCAGCGGATATGCGGATGACCGACACCCGAGCCCAACTGGAGTAAAAATTGAACTTTACAGCGCGGGGGCGCCGCGTGGCGCCGGACTACCTGACGAGGCCTGTTGCGGCTGGGGTGATCCTGTACTATACATGCACGTGGCGAGGGGCACAGCAGCGTATCCCGCATACCCGCGGCCCGGACCTGACAATTGGTGAAGCTGAGTCACAACTGCGAGCAGGCGTCGCCCTCTCCGGCGGGGCACACCTGGGGAGATCAGGTGAGTCCAGGGACCACCGGGGAGCATCACTGTGGGAATTGTCTGCCAGCACCGATGTCACAGGAGAGCACCGGGGGCGACACAACGCTGGGCTCCTCTGAGTGGGCAGGCAGCTGAACAGAGCGGGAGGCACAAAGGTGCAAGTGTCCCTTCTATCCCCCGGGGTCCGGCTCTGAGACCCACGCAGGAGCTGCGCTCAATCTGCGAAATTGGAGGGGATCCGGCTCATGCCCCCCCTCCACCGATTAGACCTGCCACATGGAGGTGTTGCGCTGGTACCCTGGATCGGGAGCCCTGATTTGCAGAAGACAGTGGTCATTGACCCAGGACCCGTGGGACGTGTGAGTGACTCGGCTGGTCAGGAAGTGAAGGAGTCCAGTCGATGAAGAAATAGTGCACGGACGGGAGACCTGCTGCGCATAACCTGGGCCAGTTAAAGCAACTAGAAGGCTCACGGCGGAAACCCGCATCGTAGACACTGAATAAGACAACATGGGCAAAGGAGATAAGACGCAGTCCAAGCTTGCGTTTGAGCAGCGCAGAGCGAGGCCCCCATAAACGCAGGAATCCTTGCCTACGCAGCAAGGCAAAGGCCTGGAGAGTTTGTTTTATGTGGACATCAAAGGGCTCCTGATCACTATGGAGAAGGGCCTTCAGGACAGCATGGCGGCGATAGGTACGAAAATTGACGCCCTCACTTATCGCATGGACCGGATGTCTGAGAGAGTAGACAAACATGCGGAGAGACTAGACATGTCTGAGAGGCGCCTGACTGAAGTGGAAGAGGCCCAAATGGACCTAGATAAAGATCGTAAGCAGATTGGAAAGCTCCTCCAGGTCATACAAGATAAATCAGAAGATTTAGAGGCCCGTTCTCGGCGCTCTAATATACGTATTACGGGCGTGTCGGAAACTACGAAGGTTGGAAAAATGGAGCTGTTCGTAGAGAAATTACTCATCACGCTACTGGGAGACTATGTTTTCTCGCCCATGTTTATAGTGGAGAGGGCGCATCGCACGCTGGGCCCACGACCGCGCATGGGTGCCCCCCGAGACCAATTATTGCAAAGCTTCTGAATTACAGAGACAGAGACACTGCACTACGACTGGCCAGAGAAAAGGGCAAACTGCAGTTTGAGGGATCACCAATCTCATTATACCCGGACTTCACGGCGAAGGTACAGGAGGAGCGACGACATTTTGCCCTATACAAACAGCAAATCCGAGACCTAGGACTAGACTACACTATGCTGTACCCGGCAAAGCTGCGCATCAACCGACAGGGGCATTCTCATTTTTTCACCAATCCAAAGGAACTGCAGAAGGCTCTGAAAGCATGGTCTAAGTAACGGAGGAATAGTCCCAGAGGCCAGGATGGAGAACAAGAACCAACCAGCGGCTTGGAAGATCAGGAATAGAGCCTTTGAAACGTTGATATAGCCCAGCTGACTTCTGAGATCAGCCGGGAGTGGGCTCCCGAGGGAGAACTGAACTGTGTCGGATAAGGCCCTCAGCACTCTGGGATCCAGATGGAGTCTGCTCCCTGAAGGAATATGAGGGCTGTGGTGCCACCGAGGCCTGGTGAGATCTTTCCAAGTAATTTTTTCATTTTAATGCAAATAGACACTGAAATGTTTGGACGGTGTGACGGCTCGCGGCCTCTGGTCGTGAGCGGCCATTACGTATTGAACCTGGGGTGGAGGGGGGGGTGACCGCATTGATGTTGTTGGGGATTTCTTGGGCGGTGGGCGATGGCGCGCTGTCTGGGGCTCGAGTGCAAGGACACTGAAGGGGTGACGGCGCTGGGAGGCTCTCAATGCCGAGATGTAGTATGCAATTGCTACCTGTACTGATTTTGGCGACCTCTGCCCTCGTGCTGTTCGCACAAATGGGTCCCGCTAGGGACTACTTGGGTCATTTGGGGGGGAGGAGGGGGGACAGTTTTCTCATGCTAGGCCGTGTTTGGGTTGGTCTGCTGTGGGTGGGGGGAGGGGGATTCACGGGAAACGGGGAATGTTATTGTTTGGACGTTGATACACGGTGTACTTTCCCTCAGAGGTCTCAAAGTGCTCGCCATAAACTTCCGCAGGCCCAAGATGCACCGAACTCGCGGGTGTGTCACGCTGCCACAGCTACTTTTTGTAAACCTGGCCACACTCCAACACTGCACGACACGCCCCCATGGCTGACGTAACATGAGTACAGGCAAATGCACAGCCTACCTCGCTCAGCGCCCTTACATGGAATGTCAGAGGGTTGAATGACTTTAGAAAGCTAAGAAAGGTGTTAAGCTACCTCAAACGACATAATATAGATATAGCACTATTGCAGGAAACGCACCTACCACTCACGAGTAGAATGTTACACAGTAGAGGCCTAGAAGGACATGTAGCAGTAGCTGGGTTCACCACTCATGCAAGGGGAGTTATTACATGGGTAAACCCGAAAACGAACATTCAAATACAGACGCTTAGTGCGGACACAGAAGGCAGGTATGTGATAGCGTCCTGTAGGGGTCTGGGGCTGGACCTGCTAGTGGTTAATACATACGGCCCCAACTATGACTCCCCTAAATTCTACGAAACACTGGCTAATGAGCTCGATGGATACGGTAACCATCACATACTATGGGGAGGGGACTTCAATTTGATGCTTAACCCGGACATGGACAGATCCTCCGGCCCCCCTCGAAGGCCCTCGGCGGCCACACAGACGCTCACAGCAAAGCTACTGGTGTTGGATATGGATGATGTGTGGAGGAGTAGGAATGTGGGACGGGACAGCTTTACACACTACTCTGCTTACCACGAGATACACACTAGAATCGACTACTGGTTTGCCACCGCGGGGATCAACCGAAATATTAAGCAATGCAATGTACTTCCACGCACACTGTCGGATCATTCCCCCATACTAATAGTCATAGAGACCCCGGCGAGGAGGATCCCTCCTTTTACAGGGCGCTTCCCACCATATTCGCTCCTAGACCCGATCTTCTGCGGGGAATTAGCGGAGTCGATCAGCGTGTTCTTTGAAAAGAATGTAGGCTCGGTGGAGGACTTCCAGACTATATGGGAGGCATTTAAAGTCTATATAAGGGGCATTGCGATGTCTAAACACTCCAGTGTCCTGAAGGCGACAACGAGCAGGCTAGCTGAGCTAGAATATCAGCTACAAGCCCTTGAGGAGCAGAGACGAACTAGACCACACGACGCCACTGAGGAGGAGATCATGCGCCTTCTAGTGGAGTTCCATGAAGTAGCAGACAGAGAGGTTCAGCACTTGGGCAAATATGCCACGGCCCGCACATACGGTGAGGGGGAGAGGCCTGGCTCGGTATTGGCCAATATCCTCAGGGGCCAAAGGGGGAAGCCGCTGGTCTCGTAGCTGAGAAATGCAGATGGTGACAGAGTTACAGACGAGGCAGATATTGCCTCTGTCTTCAGAGATTATTACTCAGAGCTTTACTCTTCAAAAAGTGGGGACATGTCGGCTGAAATACTAGACTACCTAGAGCACATTAAGCTTCCGTTCCTTCCAAACTCTCAAAGGGAATTCCTCATGTGCCCTATACAGCTGGACGAAATCAGAGATGCCCTAGCCTCAATGCGATCGGGTAGTGCGCCGGGTCTAGACGGACTGACGGTTGACTTCTACAAAACCTTTCAAGAACAGCTACTGCCGCATATACACACACTTTTGGAAGACATCTGCGTCCAGGGCAGCATGCCTAGCTCTATGAGAGAGGCTATGATTGTCACCATCCTAAAGCCGGGTAAAACACACGACGACTGCGGATCATACCGACCACTGTCGCTGCTAAATGTTGACACTAAGCTATGTGCTAAAGTCCTAGCGACTAGGCTGGCCTTGCTGGCCCCCGACTTAGTGGCCCCAGAACAAGCGGGGTTCATACCAACCAGAAACCTGACATACAATATTAGGACGGTGTTAGGAACCATACAACATGTTAAGCAGGATGTACCGGCTGTGGCGCTTTTTCTAGATATGGAGAAGGCGTTCGACTCAGTGGAATGGTCGTTCCTCCTTCAGGTGCTGCGACGAATGGGCCTTGGTGAGCCCTTCCTACAAATGGTGGGCGCCCTCTACGAGGGGCCTTCAGCTAGAGTGCGAGTGGGTAACGCGATCTTGAAACCCCTTTACATAGGCAGGGGAACTCGGCAGGGATGCCCCTTATCCCCCTTGCTATATGCACTAGCCGCAGAGCCCCTGGCCTGCGCGTTGAGAGAATATCACAGCCACGAGGGTATACGCTTCCCGACTTACAAAATAGTGGTGTCTATGTACACAGATGACACGCGGTTGTATGCGCACGACCCTGCTACAACACTTCTCCCACTTCTAAGAGAGGTGGTGCGCTTTGGCGCGCTATCTGGACTCAAGGTCAACTGGGCAAAATCTGTGGTGCTGCCTCTGATGCCGGTGACCAAACAGGTAGAGACGGAGTTCCCTCTGCAGTGGACCGAAGACCCGATTAGGTACTTGGGGATACAAATTCACGTGAACCCGGACCTGCTTATTAGCCAAAACTACGGCAGAGCGGTCAGCAAGCTGGAAGAAGACATAGAGCTCTGGAGTAAACTGCCTCTTACACTCATGGGCCGCATAGCCATTATGAAGATGGTGGTGCTTCCGAGGTTCTTGTTCCTTTTCAATGCTCTCCCAATGGTACTCACTAGGGCCTTCTTTCATCGACTGACGAGCCTCATGATAAACCTGGCGTGGGCGGGGAAACAGCCGAGAGTGAAATGGACGACGCTCACCCTGCCTTACAGCATGGGGGGCTTAGCGGCTCCGGACCTTGAACTGTACTACAGAGCGGCCCAGGCGTCGCACCTCCACACCTGGATACATGGGGACAAGCTGATCCCGCATGTCCGCATGGAGCAACTAGTTGCACATCCGCTGCCACTTCCGGCAACGATTTGCAAGCCGCAAGACCGTCGAACAGGAATACTGGACTCTATTACCTCTACCAATCATGTTTGGCACTCACTCCTACTACGGCAGGGAGGGGCGTCACTATACTCGCTGAAGATGTCACTGGAATGGATGCTTTGGCTTCCACCCATGGCAGAAAGGGCGGTCACAAGTGAACTAGCGAAGCTCGGGCTAAGTAAAGCAGGCGATCTATTTCAGGACGGAGTAGTCAAAACCTGGGAACAGGTGCGGGGGGATAACAGTGAACCCCCACTTCTGCAACGCTTTCACTTTCATAGGGCCCGGAGTGCTCTCTTGGAGCTACTGGGTCCGGATATGGCGGAGCCCCCGGATGCCCTGAATTGACATATGTTATTAAACTTAAGGAGCCTCGGAAGCTCCTCACAAACCTTTACAGAGTAGCCAGGTCACACGGTGAGCACCAGCTCATGAAAGCTAGACTAGCTTGGCAGAGAGACCTAAATGTCACGTTAGACGACGTGACATGGCGGGATTGCTGTGAGAACACGAAGCGAATCTCCCTCAATGGAAAGCATCCGCTGATCCACTTCAAGTTCCTACAAAGGGTGTATTACACCCCAGAGAGGCTTCATAGATACGGTCTGCGGCCAACAGCGAATTGTGAACGCTGCCATGCAGCTGATGCTGACTTCCTGCATTTAGCTTGGAATTGGCCAGGCATACAGACATTCTGGTGCGAGGTCTTTACGGAAATGAGCAAAATTCTGGAGGTGGATATTGCCCCGGATCCGGGCATGGCACTCATTGGCAACTCTAGAGGGCTCCCAGTCGCGCTTCGCAGACTCACGGACATGGGTATGTTAATGGCCAGGAGAGTTGTAGCCCAATGTTGGATGAGAGGTCCGCTACCAACCAAGACTGGATGGGCGCGAGACATGCTGTGCTGTAGTACACAGGTGGAAACGTACAGCGAACTGTTACCCCCAAAAAGCTGCCCAAAAAATGTCTGGGCACTATACAAATCTTACTTACAGGGGCAGCAGCGTGAGAATCCTAGCAACTCAGACAATGAATCCCTGTGATAGGAGGCGAATGGAAAATCGACTCTACATCATGATGAATGGAAGACATGACTGTGCGAGTGCATGAGCGAGGGTGTTCCTATTGGAGGGTGAGGTAACATGGAGTGGACTGAGTGAGGAGTAGAGGAGTGGGATGACACCATTGGGAACATAACGCACGCACAGCTAGGTTGAGACACTACTTTAGGTACAGACATGTAGGTAGGCCGCACTCAGGAGGGACTCGTACGCTAATAAGGGGCACACGAGTAGTTGAGGCGGCAATGAAACAGGTCAGGATAACACAACCACGGACTTAATGGTGCAGCACGGGATGACCACTTAGGGGAGAGGCCGAGGGGGATGGGATATCGATTGCACTGAGGGTTGTTGTAAGTTTGTTAAGACACGAGCTTTCAGGTCTAGCTGCTTGACTGGTACGCTATGGAGTAGGGGGATAGTAGGGAAGTATAGAGGGCGAAAAGCTAGAAAATGCACACGAAGAATGCATCCTGCACTACTGGGGAAGACACCTGGATATTGATTAACTGCCTCTTGAAAAACGCCGCCGGACCCCAGTGTTGTCGGCCGACGGGCTGTGTAAAACAATGTCTAAGACTTGCCTGGTATATATATGACGCGGCCGGCCCGTGAGGTTGTAGGCCTGAAGCTGTGTGATTTGAGTTTGTGCAATAAAAAAATTAAAAAAAATAAAAAGGCTGTATATGTATATAATAATTATTACACAAAAACGAGGACCATTTATGTATTTTGTTGTGGTCACGGAGTATTTGTACGACAATTGCGGTCAATTGAAACAGTATTATAAATTGTAACACTGTGAGATTCTGGACATTTGAAAAAATAATGAGAAATGTATTTTATGCATATATGCTTACTGTCTATATGTTTATATGCTCCTTAAAACAAGTCCACCATATTGGCACCTATTCTTATTCACATGGGTGATAATCCGATTTCTATGTCAAATGAAACTGTAAAAGGACAATTGTTTGGTCTCCACAGGCAAACGTGATCAAGCCGCAAGGCGAAACGCGTTGTTTCCTGCTGATTAACCGGTTCGATGCTGATGACGGAACCGCTCAGTCATCAGCTGCGGGTGCGCTGTGCTGATGACGGAGCGGTTCCGTCATGGCCCGGCCGCCGCGCCTGCGCGGCGCGTTCTATTAGGCGGGTGGGCCATGACGGAACCGCTCCGTCACGAGCACAGCGCAACCGCGGCTGGTGACGGAGCGGTTCTGTCACCAGCATGCGGCTGCCGTGCGGCCGCCCCGCCCGTTTAGCGCTGCGGCGGAATAGCCGCCGCAGCGATGTGGTTAAAATTACGCATAGCAACTCTTTGTGTGTCGGATACGTCTGTTCGTGTGAATGGAGTACCTTGCTGTATATTTATAGATATATATATATATATATTTCAATAACAGAGTTACCCAATGATGGTGCCCACACGGGTGAGTATTCCTGTATTCATTTATTGAAGACTGCAGCATGAAACGGAGAAAAGGCAACAGCAATAGTCCTTTAGCCGACGGTTTTCAGGCCCCTGCCCTTAGTCATCGATTTACAAAAGGGGGTGGTAATGAACAGAGTGTCTGAATTGAGCAGACCACTCTTACCCAGTCCAAAGATCAGGGCTTGATCCATCACCGTTATTTATCTCACTGCCCCATCCCAGCTCAGAACCTGGCTATATGCAAATCAGTCTGTCCCTGGCCCAGTGCATCATGGGAACAGGGCAGACTAAACTACCAAGCCAATTCTTTACCAGAAAGGAGACAAGCTACCGGGGACCGGTTTCTGGCATTTCAGCCTCTTCGGCCCGGCTTGCTTGAATCCTGATGGAGCAGTGAGAAAGGGACTCATGTCTGAGTATACCCTGCCACACCTATAGTGGCCAAAATCGATTTACAAAAGGGGGTGGTAATGAACAGAGTGTCTGAATTGAGCAGACCACTCTTACCCAGTCCAAAGATCAGGGCTTGATCCATCACCGTTATTTATCTCACTGCCCCATCCCAGCTCAGAACCTGGCTATATGCAAATCAGTCTGTCCCTGGCCCAGTGCATCATGGGAACAGGGCAGACTAAACTACCAAGCCAATTCTTTACCAGAAAGGAGACAAGCTACCGGGGACCGGTTTCTGGCATTTCAGCCTCTTCGGCCCGGCTTGCTTGAATCCTGATGGAGCAGTGAGAAAGGGACTCATGTCTGAGTATACCCTGCCACACCTATAGTGGCCAAAATCGATTTACAAAAGGGGGTGGTAATGAACAGAGTGTCTGAATTGAGCAGACCACTCTTACCCAGTCCAAAGATCAGGGCTTGATCCATCACCGTTATTTATCTCACTGCCCCATCCCAGCTCAGAACCTGGCTATATGCAAATCAGTCTGTCCCTGGCCCAGTGCATCATGGGAACAGGGCAGACTAAACTACCAAGCCAATTCTTTACCAGAAAGGAGACAAGCTACCGGGGACCGGTTTCTGGCATTTCAGCCTCTTCGGCCCAGCTTGCTTGAATCCTGATGGAGCAGTGAGAAAGGGACTCATGTCTGAGTATACCCTGCCACACCTATAGTGGCCAAAATCGATTTACAAAAGGGGGTGGTAATGAACAGAGTGTCTGAATTGAGCAGACCACTCTTACCCAGTCCAAAGATCAGGGCTTGATCCATCACCGTTATTTATCTCACTGCCCCATCCCAGCTCAGAACCTGGCTATATGCAAATCAGTCTGTCCCTGGCCCAGTGCATCATGGGAACAGGGCAGAAGACGGCTGTAATGCCAGAAACCGGTCCCGGGAGCTTGTTTCCTTCCCAGTGTAAGAATTGGCTTTTGTAGTTTGGTTTGCCCTGTTCCCATCATGCACTGGGACAGGAACAGACTAATTTGCATACAGCCAGGTTCTGAAACTGGGATGGTGCAGTGAGCTAAAAAACGGTGTTGGATCTAGCCCTGATCTCTTGACTGGGTGAGAGCTTTCTGCTTAATTCAGAGACTCTGTCCCTCACCACCCCTTGTTGTAAATATCCTGCCCTTAGTCATGGCTCAGTTCTGCAGCCCTTATTACATCCAGTACCTGCCTCAGTGGGCGTGGCCCTCCCGCGGCCCTCTGGTACTCGTAGTGCAAACACTTATACTTCTCTCGTAAGTTGGCGAGGAGGCTGAATAAAACTTTATAAAATACCCCAGTGGGTTGCTGTGATTTTAAAACTTCCGCTTCGCGGTGATAGCCAGTTTTCAACACAGCACCTGTCCCGTAGCCAGTGTACCACTTCGGCAACACCCGGGTTGGTTATTCACAGCGGGGCTTCCATCGCGGCTGGGCAAGCCGCTCAAATATTTCAACAACAGAGTTACCCCAATGATGGTGCCCACACGGGTGAGTATTCCTTATTCATTTATTTAAGACTGCAGCATGGAATGGCGAAAAAGCCAACAGCAATAGTCCTTTAGCCGACGCGTTTCAGGCCCCTGCCCTTAGTCATGGCTCAGTTCTGCAGCTGTGCAATCACCATTAGTGTGCCCTTATTGCATCCAGTACCTGCCTCAGTGGGCGTGGCTGCACCCGCGGCCCTCTGGTACTCGTAGTGCAAACACTTCTACTTCTCTAGTGAGTTGATGAGCAGGCTGCATAAAACTTTATAAAATACCCCAGTGGGTTGCTGTGATTTTAAAACTTCCGCTTCGCTGTGATAGTCAGTCTTCAACACAGCACCTGTCCCGTAGCTGGTGTACCGCTTCGACAACACCCAGGTCAGTTCTGCAGCTGTGCAATCACCATTAGTGTGTCATTATTATAATCCAGGTCCTGCCTCAGTGGGCATTTCCTAATACTACAAGTGTGCCATGGCCGCCGACGCTGTAAGAAGCCGCGAGGAGGCGGCAGCCGAGATGTTCGATGACTCACCAGTCACCGAAGCGCTGCTCAATACGACTTTGAATATGGCTAAAGCGGGGGGGGGGGGGGGGGGGGGGTTGCAAGTTGAAAGATTCTTTTAAACAGCTGGAGAAAGCAATGCGGACGGAACAGTCCAAGTGGTGGGAGCACAAGTCACTGTCACGCTATTTGGAGGTGGGTCGCATCCCCCGTGGACTCGCATCATGCTGGCCCCCAGCTACGAGAACCCGGACCCGAATATGCTATCTGAATGGGCAAAATGCAACCTGGACTCTTCATGTCACCTGTTAAGAATATTAGTAAAATACGCCGAAAGTGACGGAGCAGCTTTACAGATCAAAATCATTGATTTGAATGAGCAAATTGCAAAGTTGGGTGATGCTGATCTAGAAAGGAAATACCGGGAAGATATGCATTTAAGATTAGCTAAAGAGGAAGACATCAAGAAACGTAAAGTTTTCAAATTTCAGAGAGATAAGCTTGATTACCAGAACGGACGAATATTCACAGTTGCAAAAAATTATGAATCTTTAAAACAAGCTACATTGACAACACAATTACTACCAGTGCAATCTGATGCAAGTGGAGTAGCACAATCATCCACTTCTATGTCCGATTTGAGCTCAGTCCCTGGTAGTGAGTCTAATAGTGAACAAGCTACTACAAATTCGTGATTAGGGTTTATAAAATTCTCGTTAGCCCAAGAGGTGGACTGTCTACATCAAGATCGCTGACAAACCCTAAGACCCTGTGCCCCCAATCGAAGGCAAGACAAAGGTCCAATGCCAATCGCTGGGAACCTAGACAGTGCTACAAAATCAGACAATGGAGGCAAGTCAACTTCCAACAAAAAACAACAGAGGAAATGGAAGCGCAAATGAATAGTCCAGCAAGTGAATCTCTTTCTATAATTAATCTGACTGACATGCCTCTCACCCCAAATGAAACCAGAACACTGTCACTGGGTCTATCATATTGTCCACCCTTTTAATTTCAGTTATGCTCAAACTCGAATTGACCTGTTCAAGTACACCCGCAAATTAAAGCTGCGCAAATTTCACTTACTCAATAAAAGTAAACATTGCACGTTACAAGAACTAATTGTTGCGTCCAGCTCTAGTCCATCCACTGTCACAGCTGGCAAATATGAATTGTTTTGTAACTTGCAGGACTTACACAGGGAAGGCACCATTGATGGAATCACTTCGGACACAGCTGAACAGCCAAGATTGAATACACCAGGATTCACACGATCCAAACCAAAATAGAAGTGGAGAAGTGTGGCTCAGGGGTTAGAGGCGGCAGACCCGGAAGCTGAGATCGGCCCTGGACCAGGGTTCAATTCCCCGCCTCGGCGGGTCTTGGGCTCAAAAATTCCACGGACTCGATAATTCTCGCTCCGGTGCCTTCTCGACTCACGGGTTCACACTCTGCGACTCTGGGCAATAGCTTGCTTAATCTCCACAACGGCCCCTCGCGGCGGGATGCCTGGCTTTCACCTTGTGGATACCCTGCCGGGGTTATCTCACAGGGGAATACCAGGACGGGTTCCCTAAGCAAGCGCCGGGAAACCCTTTGTGGGTAGCTGTGCGCTATATAAGCTCAAATACACTTACATACATACACATTTAACCCCATCGTGTTGCACGACAACATCAACGTGTTTAATGAGCTGGTGACAAATCAAGAAACTGCATACTGCCACATCGCAGACCCAGTATAAACACTGCAATCAGAATAATTGCAATGGGAGTTTAATGAAGAAATTGCAAAGCAATAACAATGTGGTGATACGCCAATCCGACAAAGGGGCAACATTGTCCTCTGGCCCAGGTCCATGTACATGGAAGAGGCATTGCAACACCGCAATGATCGGCAATGCTATAGATGCTGTGATTGGCCAACAGTTAAATGAGCCTGGAACTATTTCAACACCAAATTGCTTTCTTGGAAAAGTGTGGGGTTGCTCAGCAGTGATGAATTCAAGTTTTTGAAAAACAACCACCCTGTTATTCCTGTTTTTTATTTAATTCCGAAAGTGCATTAGGACCCCGACAAACCACCTGGGAGACCTATCATCTCCGCCAAAAATAGTATCTTGGAGAATACCTCACTGTATATTGACTTTTTTCTCCAAGAGCATGTCAAAAGTTTACCATCATATTTACAGGACACAGGCCTTTTTTATGGAAGATCCAAACCATAATCTGGCAAAAGGATTATCTGTTAATAACCCTGGATGTAACTGCGCTGGACACTAGTATACACCATCTGGATGGAGTCAGAGCAGTGGAACACTACTTACAGGCCAAACCTGCTCACATGTTGAAACATAACAGAATGCTGGTAGACATGATTCAAAGTTGTTTGCATAATAACTATTTTCTATTCCAGAGTCAAGTGTTCCATAAATTGAGAGGTGTGGTAATGGGGGCTTGCTTCTCCCCCAACTACGCCTGCTTACACATGGGGCTGTGGGAGGAGCAAGTTATCAGTACCAAGTTTGAGCATATTCTCACCAACCATATTGTAGCATGGTATCGCTACACAGATGATCTGTTTCTCATCTAGAGAGGCTCAGAATCTGCAGCCAATGTATTTATTGAAGAGATCAACGTGAATAATCTCAGTCTAGAATTCACAGGACATGTGAGCAGGGCCTCTGTCAACTTCTTAGATGTTGAAGTATACATCAGGGACAACCAGCTAGAGACCAGATTAAATCGCAAAGCTACAGCGGGAAATACGGTTTTGCATGCCACCAGTCACCACCCGGATCATCTGATTCGCAGCATCCCTTATAGCAGAGGTCCTCAAACTTTTGGGTGCCGAGACCCCCCTGTCAACATTTTCAGTCGTAAGGACCCCCTCCTGACAAACATTTCTAAACCTGTAGGCAGGGCTTCTGGAATTACGAGGCAGGTGAGGACCAAATTACACGAAAAGCCTCCGGGGAACTTTGTCTCTAATAGACAAGGTTCCCCGGAGAACATAACTTGGATGAGGAGCTAATAACACACTTACATCCAGATTAATGATGAGTATCCAGATGTCCCTAGATCATTCCCCCTTTTTCATGGTGAAGATGTAACTGTGCAAGCGAGCTATAGAATATCATGATAGAATGAGTTCAGTTCTACTGGTAGAAGGTTTTAAATAGTAATACTTTATATTTTTATGATTAATTTTACAGATGGACAGGAAGACATCCTTCATTGTCTCGATTAACGGCAGAAAAGGGCTCACGATCTTCCTGTACCTCTATTGGATTCACGTGCACTGGTTATATGAATTGGGAACACTGTTTTTTGCTTTTGCTTTTTTTCTTATTTAGTCATTGACCTGAATGAACTATGATGATGGGGACTCAGTAATCCACTTGGCGTAAAATTGATTCCTTCAACTGTTCGTCCGCCGTACGAAATGTATTAAGTAAATGTCCGTAAATCTCGTAGGCACTAGTCCGAAAGCAATACTTAAGAAACAGCGTTAATGCATAACGTAATCATGTTAAAGAATTCAAGACAGCAGGTTAGAACCTCAGGTCCGAGGTGTCTATACAGTTTATACTAGTGGTTTAAATTTGGATGCTTAATTAGCAGTAATCCAAGACATCCACGTTTCTCCGCAGTAAATGTAAAAAGCAAATGTGTGATTAGTACAAAAATGTATATGTAGTCTAGTCAAGTGAAAAGTGACAGATGTAACACAGTACAAATGCTTTTATTGATGTATGTGGTAACATTGCCGAGGGGAGAAATATACAAACATTTGACCATTCTAATATGGCGGCGAATGTACGAAAGGAAAGAAAACCCCTTTTCTATGTTTATGGTCAGGTCAATACTATGTATACACGGTGGTTAATACGGCATAACATGGCGTGATCAAGACACCACGGTGTCGAAACGCGTAGCGGTGTTGCGGTATTAAAAGTTCTGGCTAACTTTACTTACCTCTGAGTGTGCATTTTTCTGAAAAAGAGACTATGAATTAATAAACCGGCAGTGGTTCTAGCCGGCTGTTGCACCAACCGACATGGGATGTTTTCCAAGGAAGAACCAATGACCGAGTGGATTGATATATATATATATATATATATATATATATATATATATATATATATATATATATATATATTACCTACTGGCGGTCGCCAGTAGGTATATATAGTTAGGATTTTTTCCCTATGGGATTTTTGAAAATTCTATGTCTAATAACTTTGGCGTTTGTGGACGGAATCGGCTGAAATTTTCAGGAAAATGGCACATTTTGTTTCTGAGCAGCCCTTGAAAATTTGGGGGGGTTTCGTCAAGGGGGGGCCGAGAAAAAAGGGGGGTCCCAAAACGCGTTTTCCCCATGTTAATTTCCATAGGGCGGTTGGCCTCACTTTTAGCTCGAACGGCTGAATGGATTTGCACGAAACTTGGCAAAATTGTAGGGACTGTTAGCCCGATGTGCCTTTGCTAGGTCTCAATATATGTGCTCCAGTGGATTTTGAGAAATTAACGTTCAAAACAAGATATATATCTGTAACAGCGCTCCGGGCTGCGCTCCGGTCCGCTTACTTTTCGCGAAACGGAACTTTGCGATGCGAAGCTGATTGGCTCTCCGGTGTCTGTCAACATTCTAAACAGTCCGGAGCGGCCGCCATCTTATCTCTCGGTAGGATCGAGAGAGAAGAAGAGGTGAAAAACGAAGGGGGAATTTAATGAAAGGGGGCAAGGTAGACCCCTCTTGACCCCCTAGGAATGATGTCGGGGTTATTAAAGGGTCCCGTGGGGAAAATAAAAAAAAAAAGATTTTTCACGGTAGAAGCGCTTCTCGAGCCGCGAACTGGGCCGCAAACTGGTAGCGAAACGGGAATTCGCCATTTTGTGTTTCGTTTTAATTAAATTACTAGGTATAAGGGGGTGCGGGAGACGTATCCTGATCCCTTATGTTTTCTGAGGGTGGCTGAGGAGGCTCATATATGTTGATACATGTCTTCCAGTGGCAGTGCGTGTTTTTTTTTTTTTTTGCTGCGTGACGTCTGTTAACGTTCGATTCGATGGAAATCAGGAAGTGTTGACCGCCAATTTGTCACTGCGATAAAATATTTTGTTATAAATGAATCCTTATTGATAAACATTGTCTGCGCCATCTTGCCTTTTTTCCAATGCCACACTTTTGTCGTGCACGGCAGCCATTTTAGATGCCTTGACCAGACCCACTCTCTGCACGCCGCCGATCCTCAGCACGGTTCCCCACCCTCGCAAGCATCATTGAACTTTATTAATCAAGGACTTTGGCGGCAACTCACTGGAGACTGAATGCACCACAAGTACCACAGGCCACTGGGGTGGCCACGCCCACCATGGGCGGAGTATTTGAGACTTACCAGGTGCCGGAAAACATTTGCCGCCGAGTTCCTTGCCCTAGCCTGAGCCCCTGAAGAAGCGAGGATTCGTGAAACGCGTTGGGAGGGCTACGTGATTCCAGCGGGTTTGGCTGTCCCCCGCATCGCTTCCTGTGATCCAATAAAGTGAGGCAAATGAATTACCTGATGGTGGTCTCTTCCTTTGTGCAGGCACCTTCTGATGGATTGTATAGCGGCTAGCCTGAGCCGCGGGAAGAGACCGGCTGCTGTTTACAGCAGTCCTGAAGGCACGCCACCCGGTGGGTCTTCAAGGGACATTGGGAGCCGGATTGGAGGAGTGAACAGTTGATGCGGTGCATGACATCCGAACACCGCAATCCACTTGGACAATATTGAACTTTATTAATCAAGGACTTTGACGGCAACTCACTGGAGACTGAATGCACCACAAGTACCACAGGCCACTGGGGTGGCCACGCCCACCATGGGCGGAGTATTTGAGACTTACCAGGTGCCGGAAAACATTTGCCGCCGAGTTCCTTGCCCTAGCCTGAGCCCCTGAAGAAGCGAGGATTCGTGAAACGCGTTGGGAGGGCTACGTGATTCCAGCGGGTTTGGCTGTCCCCCGCATCGCTTCCTGTGATCCAATAAAGTGAGGCAAATGAATTACCTGATGGTGGTCTCTTCCTTTGTGCAGGCACCTTCTGATGGATTGTATAGCGGCTAGCCTGAGCCGCGGGAAGAGACCGGCTGCTGTTTACATCAGTCCTGAAGGCACGCCACCCGGTGGGTCTTCAAGGGACATTGGGAGCCGGATTGGAGGAGTGAACAGTTGATGCTGTGCATGACATCCGAACACCGCAATCCACTTGGACAATATTGAACTTTATTAATCAAGGACTTTGACGGCAACTCACTGGAGACTGAATGCACCACAAGTACCACAGGCCACTGGGTTGGCTACGCCCACCATGGGCGGAGTATTTGAGACTTACCAGGTGCCGGAAAACATTTGCCGCCGAGTTCCTTGCCCTAGCCTGAGCCCCTGAAGAAGCGAGGATTCGTGAAACGCGTTGGGAGGGCTACGTGATTCCAGCGGGTTTGGCTGTCCCCCGCATCGCTTCCTGTGATCCAATAAAGTGAGGCAAATGAATTACCTGATGGTGGTCTCTTCCTTTGTGCAGGCACCTTCTGATGGATTGTATAGCGGCTAGCCTGAGCCGCGGGAAGAGACCGGCTGCTGTTTACAGCAGTCCTGAAGGCACGCCACCCGGTGGGTCTTCAAGGGACATTGGGAGCCGGATTGGAGGAGTGAACAGTTGATGCGGTGCATGACATCCGAACACCGCAATCCACTTGGACAATATTGAACTTTATTAATTAAGGACTTTGACGGCAACTCACTGGAGACTGAATGCACCACAAGTACCACAGGCCACTGGGGTGGCCACGCCCACCATGGGCGGAGTATTTGAGACTTACCAGGTGCCGGAAAACATTTGCCGCCGAGTTCCTTGCCCTAGCCTGAGCCCCTGAAGAAGCGAGGATTCGTGAAACGCGTTGGGCGGGCTACGTGATTCCAGCGGGTTTGGCTGTCCCCCGCATCGCTTCCTGTGATCCAATAAAGTGAGGCAAATGAATTACCTGATGGTGGTCTCTTCCTTTGTGCAGGCACATTCTGATGAATATATATATATATATATATATATATATATATATATATATATATATATATATATATATATATATATATATATATAATATATATATATATATTACCTACTGGCGGTCGCCAGTAGGTATATATAGTTAGGATTTTTTCCCTATGGGATTTTTGAAAATTCTATGTCTAATAACTTTGGCGTTTGTGGACGGAATCGGCTGAAATTTTCAGGAAAATGGCACATTTTGTTTCTGAGCAGCTCTTGAAAATTTGGGGAGGTTTCGTCAAGGGGGGGCCGAGAAAAAAGGGGGGTCCCAAAACGCGTTTTCCCCATGTTAATTTCCATAGGGCGGTTGGCCTCACTTTTAGCTCGAACGGCTGAATGGATTTGCACGAAACTTGGCAAAATTGTAGGGACTGTTAGCCCGATGTGCCTTTGCTAGGTCTCAATATATGTGCTCCAGTGGATTTTGAGAAATTAACGTTCAAAACAAGATATATATCTGTAACAGCGCTCCGGGCTGCGCTCCGGTCCGCTTACTTTTCGCGAAACGGAACTTTGCGATGCGAAGCTGATTGGCTCTCCGGTGTCTGTCAACATTCTAAACAGTCCGGAGCGGCCGCCATCTTATCTCTCGGTAGGATCGAGAGAGAAGAAGAGGTGAAAAACGAAGGGGGAATTTAATGAAAGGGGGCAAGGTAGACCCCTCTTGACCCCCTAGGAATGATGTCGGGGTTATTAAAGGGTCCCGTGGGGAAAATAAAAAAAAATGATTTTTCACGGTAGAAGCGCTTCTCGGGCCGCAAACTGGGCCGCAAACTGGTAGCGAAACGGGAATTCGCCATTTTGTGTTTCGTTTTAATTAAATTACTAGGTATAAGGGGGTGCGGGAGACGTATCCTGATCCCTTATGTTTTCTGAGGGTGGCTGAGGAGGCTCATATATGTTGATACATGTCTTCCAGCGGCAGTGCGTGTTTTTTTTTTTTTTTTGCTGCGTGACGTCTGTTAACGTTCGATTCGATGGAAATCAGGAAGTGTTGACCGCCAATTTGTCACTGCGATAAAATATTTTGTTATAAATGAATCCTTATTGATAAACATTGTCTGCGCCATCTTGCCTTTTTTCCAATGCCACACTTTTGTCGTGCACGGCAGCCATTTTAGATGCCTTGACCAGACCCACTCTCTGCACGCCGCCGATCCTCAGCACGGTTCCCCACCCTCGCAAGCATCTCCCCCACGCACTGGTCTCCCCCGCTCTCTCTCTCATGCATGGGCCATAAACTTCCCCCCATCTGCGCTGCTCTTTCCTGAGAATCACACCCTGTGCCCGTCCGACGCCTCCCTTTCACCCTATTCACTACCGCACCCTCTGACACTCCTCTTCCTCTGTGTCCGATTGTCCAGGCCGGTCCCAGGCTATCACCTAGCCCTGCGGATGTAGTTTATGGCCCCAGCTGCAGAGAATCCAGACATGCCAACCCTCTCGATTCAGGCGTGAGACTACCGATTTCAGTGCTAGTCTCCCGCCTCCCGATTCCTGCAAGCAAAAACCCGATTCCTCGGGGGTTTCAGCTGACAGTGCTTGGTATTGTGTTACGTGCTAATTCTTCCAGGAAACGTCAGAGGGCCGATGCAGGGGCTCTAGAAGGGGTGATAAACCATTTAAGCCTCATTAACAAGCGCATGGTCTTTTAAAGATATGTGAAGTACTCGGGGGGGCGGCGGTGTGTGTGTGCCCTCTTTCAGGAGCGGGCGGGGGGGGGGGGGCACTGCCAGCAACTTGCCAGGCAGTGTTCAACACTTGCATCACCCTTTCTCTGCCTGCTATTGCGCTCCATGCTTCGGAAAGGTAAGAAAAAGAACGTGCATTTGAGTTTGAAATGTCCGATCCTGTAGCAGCACACTTCCAAAGCCCACACATGAGAATAACCCGATTCAAGGCCCCATTCACCCGATTTAAAAAAAATATATAGTACTCCAACAAAGTAGGATTATAAAACTTTATTAACTTTATAAATATATCGAACGCAACAAAAACTGTAAATACATTTAAACATTTTTTTGGCAAAAAGAAGCAACAATGGTCAGTAGCTGTCTTTTGTGCGAATAGTCCCAAGGCAGCACAACGTGCTGAGTTCTGGACGGCACCCAGGTGATGTTACCTGGGTGCCGCACTGGTTTTTGGTTTCCTACAATGCAGCTCAGAAAAACAGCGTGGGGCGTCCCGGGTGGTGCGGGGGGAGGCCTCGTCAGTAGCGGTCTGTTGTGCGAATAGTCCCAAGGCAGCAGAACGCGCTGAGATGTGGATGGCACCCAGGTGATGTCCAGTAACTTGCCGCACTGGTTTTGGTATCCTACAATGCTGCTCCGAAAAACGGCGTGGGGCGCCCCGGGGGGGGCGTGGGGGAGGCGGCGTGAACGGGCGTCCCCAGGTGGAGGCTCGTCTGCTGTACTGGGGCGCCCCTTAACCGTTTCAGTTGCCATTCCGCCCGCTTTTGCTACACTGTGCCTCTTCCGCCATTCAGCTGTTTATCGCCCGCTCTTGCGGCTACAGCGTCTCGCTCACCATGTAGTTGAGTTGCGCCCACTCTTGCGGTGCAGCGATAGGCGGCTGCCATTGGATTCTTAAAATGGCGGACGGCTCTTCGGATTTGGGCCTGGTCCACTAAAATGGCCCTGGGACACCTTGGAACTCGGACGCTTGCCTGCTAGGGCTTGGGCTCCATCCTCGAAAGCGTCCCCTCAGCCGTGAAGATTCTACAAAAGTCTTGGGGGCCCTCGACTCCTGCAGGCTTCCGGTTGGGAGCGGCTGCCATGATTGCTCGCGGAATGACCACGACGGAGCCATGAGATGGTGGTGCTCACATGCCGACGCCAGCTTCAGTCTGAAACATCCAGAAACAAGGTGGGGCTTTCATCGTTTGGGAAAAAAAAATGTTCTAAACCAATGAAAAGTGTTATTTTTAGGTCATATGACCAAGCCTTCCATCATTAGGAAACCAAAAGTAAAATGAACCAATGAAAAGTTTTATAAACAAGTCACATGACCTGTTATGCGGCATAGGGCTACAAAAAGCGTAGAAAATCCGTTGGCACGTGAGGCGGCGTCAGTAGCGGACCGATGTGCGAATAGGCCGAAGGCAGCACAACGCGCCAAGATCCGGATGGCACTGAGTTGTTGTCCAGCAAGTTGCCGCACTGGTGTGGCCATCCTACAATGCTGCGCCGAAAGACGGCGTGTCCAGCTGAGTTCCGGTCACTTGCGGTACAGTGACTCGAACGCGCCGAGATCCGGATGGCACCGAGGTGGTGTCCAGAAAGTTGCCGCACTGGTGTGGCCATCCTACAATGCTGCGCCGAAAGTCGGCGTGGGGTGCCCCGTTGGCTTATGAGGTGATGTCAGTAGTGGACCGATGTGTGAATAGGTCGGAACCAGCACAAGGCGCCAAGATCCGGATGGCAAGTCCTGGATGTTGAGTGCCATAGTTGAGAGTTCTGAGCAGTGCTTGTAAGACTATCTGAAGCTTATTTGCACCTGCTGCAGCTTCACTATTGCCCGAGGTGGTGTCCAGCAAATTGCCGCACTGGTGTGGCCATCCTACAATGCTGCGCCGAAAGACGGCGTGTCCAGCTGAGTTCCGGTCACTCTTGCGGTACAGTGACTCGAACGCGCCGAGATCCGGATGGCACCGAGGTTGTGTCCAGCAAGTTGCCGCACTGGTGTGGCCATCCTACAATGCTGCGCCGAAAGTCGGCGTGGGGTGCCCCGTTGGCTTATGAGGTGATGTCAGTAGTGGACCGATGTGTGAATAGGTCGGAACCAGCACAAGGCGCCAAGATCCGGATGGCAAGTCCTGGATGTTGAGTGCCATCGTTGAGAGTTCTGAGCAGTGTTTGTAACACTGCCTGAAGCTTATTTGCACCTGCTGCAGCTTCACTATTGTCCTGGTGTGGCCAAAGATCGCCCATGACATAGGCGGCCGGCTCCCGGGGTCCGGCGGAACTTTTTCCCTTTTCCATTCTGCATCTTGTCCCACAATCCGTTTGACCTGAAGACACGACCAGGTCCCTGAATGTGTGCAGGGGGACGTTATTGATTGAATCAAAATGGCGGCTTCACACAAAGCTGACTCAAGCGTTGCTGCTGATGCTATACAGACAAAAATTGGTTTTCAGTTTGTACATTCTTCAGGATTTTTTTTTCCATCCAAGGCTGATTGAGAGTTTGTAGAACAATGGCTTCAGATTTTCAACATACTACTCTTCAACATTCTTCCTAAATGTAACAATGTGAGACTCACTAGGAGAACAGCTGTTTATCTTTCCTTTCAAAATGCTGCCAACAATATTTTCTGAATGGAAGACACCATCTTGTAGCATAAAGGGCCGAAAGGGGTTCTGGTCTGGCCGATGGTTGGTGGAAACATTTTGACTATATCTTGGACCTGCCCGGCCTCGCCCAAAATGGCGCCGGTATAAATGGGACTCGTAACTCCTTGTTGTGTACTGGTTGAACAACCTTGATATCACGAGATATGAATGCAGTTTTGATGCTCATGGCGGGCGGGGACGAGAATTGATTGAATATTTCGACATCCCTATTGATATTAAGTTCTGATGTGTTATTGATTACTGTACTATTGAAAGTTCGAATTAACGTCACCCATGGTACTTGCCCGCAAATGTATATTTAGATGATTTTTTTGTAAGTGGCTTTGTCGTATTTTAATTACAAAATGTACGTCCACCGATTCCGCAACTGTTAGACACCTTAGTTCTTGCAACCTAATGGCCCGCTCGTTACGTTCCTCTACAGTGTAAATGTCTCCTCATCATATACGATTTCAGTTTGCTCCGTGGCCGGCCCACGTGGTTATAGGCCCGTATTTGTATACTGACATTTTCACAATAAAGGTTTTTAAAACAAAACATGGTAGTAGTATTTACATTGGTAAAGTTTTTACTTTTAGTCACTGTTTTCGAATCAGTAAAAGGCAAGTGAAATAAAGCAGTCCAATTACATGACGGATAAAAGGTATAATACGTAGGAACGCAGTAAAGATAAATGGTCAAGGGCAGTTGTGTTTTCCACTCCTGCAACATAAAGTGATCGATAAGAATCTGATAATCAGGCGTATCGGCGAGTAACACAGCAGCCCGAGCCTCTTTTACTCAACGGCCCCGTCATGGGACGAAGAAACGCCCTTTTTCTCGAAAAAGGAATATATTTTACTTGCAGGACAGTTGTAAATTTTCCGGGAAAGTACATTAGCCTGGAACATTACAACATATATGTTTAAAAAAAAATAATGTTCGAAACCAATAAAAAGCGTAATTTTTAGGTCATATGACCAAGCTTTTCATCATTAAAATAACAAAAGTAAAATGAACCAATGAAAAGTTTTATTAACAAGTCACATGACCTGTTATGCTTACGTTACGCGCTTCGCGCCGCGCCCCGGATCACTTCCGGGTGCGCTAACGCGGCGTGTCATATAACGCATTACGCGACAACGTAGGTCAAGAATATAGTCAAAATGTCTCCACCAACCAGCGTTCGGAACACAACCCCTTTCAGCAGTCCAAAAAGTTCTGTTAAATGACAACAGAGGGGACAGGCAACAAGAACCATCAGTCAAAGAGGGGAGGGCAAGTTCTTCTCTACCGGGTCATGTTGGGGCGCTACCGGAACTGATCGAATTGGTAGTCTACAGTGTTTGTGGATGTTTCAGACTAAAGCTGGCGTCAGCATGAGAGCACCACCATCTCGTAGCTCCGTCGTGGCCATTCCACGAGCAAACATGGCAGCCGCTCCCCACCAGAAGCCTGCGGGAGTCGGGGGCCCCCAAGACTTTTGTACAATCTTCACGGCTGAGGGGACGCTTTCGAGAATGGGACCAAAGCCCTATCAGGGAAGCGTCCGAGTTCCAAGGTGTCCCAGGGCCATTTTAGTGGACCACGCCCAAATCTGAAGAGCCGGCCGCCATTTTGAGAGTCCTGTGGCAGCCGCCTATCGTTGCATCGCAAGAGCGGGAGCAACTCAACTACATGGTGAGCGAGACGCTGTAGTCGCAAGAGCGGGCGGTAAACAGCTGAATGGCGGAAGAGGCACAGTGTAGCAAAAGCGGGCGGAATGGCAACTAAAACGGTAAAGGGGCGCCCCACTACAGCGTGTCTTCAGGTCAAACGGATTGTGGGACAAGGTCCAGAGTAGAAGAGTCATCAAAAGGCAAAAAGTTCCGCCGGACCCCGGGAGCCGGCCGCCTATGTCGGGGGCGATCTCAGGCTACACCAGTGCTATAAGACTTGGGGAGGGGGTCGGAGCCAAGCGTCTTCTCCGAGTCCGTGCCATCACACCGCCCCTCGGGGGCCTCCGTCAAGCTGTTTAGGGAGGTACCATATCACATTGTTTTCAAATGCAGTCAGGTCCACAAACGACCCTCACTTACTTTGAGAATAGTGAAGCTGCAGTAGGTGGAAATAAGCTTCAGACAGTGTTACAAGCGCTGCTCAGAACTCTGAACTATGGCACCCAACATCCAGAACTTATGCCATTTGAGAATGGCAGTGACATCGAAGCAACTCAGGGACCAAAACCATTAACGTACTTTCACGTATGAAAATCTTACTTGGGGAGGGGGCAGGAGCGAAGCGCCCCCTCCCAGTCCGCAACACCACACCGTATGTGGAAAATCTGAAGCCATCGTTCTACAAACTCAACCAACCTCGGATGGAAAAATCTAGAAAAATGTACAAACTGAAAACCAGTTTTGGTCTGCATAGCAACAGTAGCAACGCTTGCTATCAGAGTGCATGAGTTTCATGCTCGATCGATTGAGCTAGCCGGATCGGGCAACAAAAAGTATAAAATAGTTATGTAAATAGTTATTTAATAAAATGTTTTTCCCTGTTACTTTGCTGGTGTGTTGTATATATTTTTAATATTTGCATAGGGTTTGTCGTTATTTTGGGCGGGGTGGGTGACGGAGCCGAGCTGTCTTGCAGCCCTCATGGTGTGGAGCTCAGTTCATCTCACTATTTTCGTATTTCTCATGAAGGGTTGTTCTTAATGTTTCTATTTTAGCGAGGTAAAAAAGAGATCCAATTAGTGGCCTACTGATTTTGCTCGATTACTTTTATTTTTTTACACGATTTTTCACTATCTGCAAAGACTAAACAGAGTATTGCGACTTTGTGCTTGTTTGT
Organism: Lissotriton vulgaris; assembly: GCF_964263255.1. Lineage (NCBI taxonomy): Eukaryota > Metazoa > Chordata > Amphibia > Caudata > Salamandridae > Lissotriton > Lissotriton vulgaris. Next base: position 686,350,745 of record NC_141696.1, read on the forward strand.
AAATAGAGAATGAACCAAAGAGAACCAATTCTAAAACAGTAAATACTTGGATAACAATCAATCAAATGGAGAGACAAGCAGACACGACGGATTACAACGGGGGTAAAGGTCAGCGTTAACTACCCTTCACTATCTGCAAAGAGAGAGTACTACTAAGAGTAAAGAGGGGAGGGGGGGGGCAGCGTTCAAAGCACATCAGCGTGCATAAACACGAAAACGTTTTTACCTATCACGTACTTGACATTTTAAAGCTTTTGATATTTGCTATTAAAAAACCATTGAAATTCACAGAAAAAACCATAGGTTATAGTCCGTATATAGTTAGGAATTTGCATTTACAAAACCTTGAAAATTCACTGAAAAAACCATTGGTTATAGACCATATATAGTTAGGGATTAGCCTTTTCAAAACCTTATTTTACTCGCATAAAACCATTGAAATTCCATATATAGTTAGTTGCACTAACTATATATCGCGCACCCGCAATCCACTGCTGATGATGTCACATATTACATCATTCATGACATGGTCAGTGACATCACTGATGACATCACTGATGACATCTCAAATGACATCACTGATGACATCTCAAATGACATCACTGATGACATCACTGATGACATCTCATTTGACATTACTGATCACATCACTGATGATATCATTCATGTGATAATACGATGAACCTCTTCAGACTCTAATATAACCTTAGATACAATCAGTGTAAACAGACACTCACAGACTGTCACTCATCCATGGAGTTACTCACACACCTAGTCAGTCATGCAAAGAATCAATCACACCTCCATTTCCTCAACTATACAGTTATACAAACTTTACTTATTCAAACATATACTAACACATATTTACTCTCTTATACAATCCCTGATACAAGTTCACAATGATCCATACAGCCACTCACACATTCACTGGCTCTTATGCACAGTTATTTATATATGTCAACTCTCACATGTACTGTGTTTTACATATGTACTTACTTTGACATGTAGCACTGAGATATCCATTCACTCACCAATACACTCATGCACACAGTCAACCGCCCATACAGCTGTTTCCACATGCACTTTTGAAACCATACATCTAGTGAATCAACTGCTCACACATCTATGCACAGAGTCATACACCTCCCAGCCACCCACACACACACTCAGTCTCCCATACAAATACTTGGGCAACCAATCAATAACCCATATAGTTACTCATATAGCTACTTATCAACACATGCAACAGTTTACAGAACAACAGATATAATGATGCACAAATTAAGACAGTTTAGTCACTAACCCATGCACTCAGTGAGACACATTTAATCACTCACTCATACAGTCAGTCATGCACCTACTAAATCCTTCATCCAGACACTTATACATCCACTCATTCTTCAATATGTAAGACATATTTTAACTTTACAGAAACATACAGTCACTGGATGTTGTCATCAGTGATGTCATCAGTGATGTCATTTGAGATGTCATCAGTGATGTCATCAGTGATGTCACTGACCATGTCATGAATGATGTAATATGTGACATCATCAGCAGTGGATTGCGGGTGCGCGATATATAGTTAGTGCAACTAACTATATATGGAATTTCAATGGTTTTATGCGAGTAAAATAAGGTTTTGAAAAGGCTAATCCCTAACTATATATGGTCTATAACCAATGGTTTTTTCAGTGAATATATATATATATATATGTGTATATATATATATATATATATATATATATATATATATATGTTCGAAAGGATTCCCCACACAAGATAAAGTCCCAGGAACCACAAAAGACTCGCACTCCATGGTCCGTGTATGAAAAAGCGTTTATTGGCGACGCGTTTCGACCAGGCGGTCTTCTTTGTTAGCCAGCCACATAAACACACAATCACCATTTTTAAAGTGCACAAGGGAAGTGGCTAGATGAGGGTAAGAAAGAATAAAAGGGGAGGAGCTTCGTGGGCAACCAAGATGGCCGCGTAAGCTCGGAGCTCCGAAGACCCTCTGATCCTCCGTATTGATCCTGTCAACTATCCTGTCCCACGGCGGTGGGAATCAGTTGCGGTGTTGATGCTGATGCGGCGCCCGTTTTCCGATTGAAGATCCGAGCTTCCTGCACCGAGTTACGCCGTCGGGAGGCCTGGTGACGACGACGCCATAGCTGCCGGCATTGTTGGGGCGGTGACGGAGCCCCTGTGCGGTGGCATTCTGAGTGGGACTAACTGCTTTGCGAGGCCCGGCGGCCCTGCCGATCTCCCTGGAGGCCTGCTGTTCCCTGGGGACGGTGGAGGGACTGGTTGACTTCGATCAGGTGAAGGTGGTGTTATTGGCTTGCCCCCTCTCGGATCGTACGATCCCCGTCGCCCAATATGGCGGGCAGAGGAGATCTAGACAAAGGGAAGCCTCCGAGAGTCAGCAGGAAACCCCTCCACTCGCAGTCCACCATCCCTGAACGATTTTCTCACTCTAGAGGTTCACCAGGTGCATCGGGCCATGCCAAGGACCCGCAGCGGGACGTTTCCCCGGAAGATACCGAACCCACCCTCCGGGACGTGATGGGAGCCATTGCTGGCGTGAAGGCCGAGATGCACAGCCAACATGAAGCGCTGTCCAGCAAGGTTGATACCCTCAAGATCGAGCTCAATCTCATCAGGGCCGACCTCGGGAAGACGAACGACAGGGTCAAGTCACTCGACATCAAGACGTCGAGTCTGACTACTGACATGTCGGGCGTGCAGACCGAGGTTCGGGACTTGAAGGCCGCTAATTCGATGCTTGCGCGCCGGCTTGATGAATTTGAGGGACGGGCACGGCGCCAGAACGTCCGCATTACAGGTGTGCCGGAGGGAGCGGAGGAGGACGCTGCGGATTTGTTTGTGGAGGAACTGGTGGTGAAGCACTTGGCGCCCGGAGGCCTGAGTAAATTCTTTTCGGTCGAGAGAGCTCATAGACTGCCTGGTGGCCGACCGAAGTCAGGTGCGACCCCGCGCCCCATCATTGCCAGACTGTTCAATTACAGGGACCGGGACGCAATCCTACAAGCATCGAGAAGTGGCGGTCCGCTGCGGTTTCAGAATGCTGATGTAAATTTCTTCCCCGACTTCACTCAGGCTGTACAGAAACGCCGGCAAAGTTTTATGGGAGTGAAACGGAGACTGAGGGAGATGGGGTTGAGGTACTCCATGCTCTACCCAGCGAAACTGCGAATAGAACATGGTGATCGGATGCTGTTCTTTGACTTGCCAGATGCTGCGGGGGACTGGTTGGACACTTTGCCTCAGCGTCGGACTACTCCGGAGGATCTGTCGGAAGGGGCGTCGGGCGGCCCAGGTTCCCAGGAATAAACTTTAACATGTTGGTCTTCTTTCTGCGAGGGGCTCTGCGGATGGCATCGTTCATTGACTCTTGTTTCTTTTTTATTTTTCCTGTTTTTTCAACTTGGAGGGTAACGGGGGGTGATAGGATGTCTCCTTTCTCCTCTGGGGGCTTTTTGTAGGTTAGTTTATACGGGGCGACAGGCACACTGCTAGTTGGGGGGGCTTTTAGTCTAATGCAGGAGTGCAGGGCGGGGGGCAGTTGGGTTGTGTGTTCCTCTTTTGTTCTTCCTTTCTTACTTTTCTCATGGCGAGGCTACTACTGTCTTGAGTACACCGGATCGGTGGCTGCTTTTTGGGGGGGATGGCTGGGAAGGGGCATCTTTGATGATGGGGAGTAAGATTTTGAATGTACTTAGTTGGAACGTGAATGGGTTGGGGGATTGTATTAAACGGGGTGTTGTATTACAAATGTTTAAACGTTGTGTTCCCGATGTTATCCTCCTGCAAGAAACTCATCTCGTTGGCAATACTTGTAGGGCTCTGAATAGAAAGGGGTTCAAAATGGTGGCCCATTCCGGGTTCTCCTCGGGATCCCGAGGGGTGGTGATAATGGTGCGCATGTCTCTTCCCCTGGAGGTGGAGTCCACAGTGGTTGACGATAGGGGCCGCTATGTTGCCGTGGTGAGCAGATGGGAGGGACGCACCCTGGTTTTGGTTTCTGTTTATGTCCCCCCAGGGTTGCAAGCGACTACCTTCCAGGATCTTGGAGGCGCCATCTTGGGCCTCCCGGAGGGGCTGTTGATACTGGGCGGGGATTTTAACTCTGTTGTTTCGGGCACTTTGGATCGTTTTCCGTCCAGAGATCTACGCAGCGCACAAGCATGGCTCCCTGACTTCATGAGCACCATTGGCCTTATTGATTGTTGGCGACTTTTACATCCTGCCCAATGACAGTACACTTTCCATTCGGGGGCTCACGGTAGTCTTTCTCGAATTGATTATATTTTGACACCCGCGGTTCAGGCACAGACCGTCTCTGGGGCTCGCCTCATGGCCAGGGGTATATCGGATCACTCTCCAGTTTGGGTTTCCTTTGACTTTGGCATTGCGTCGGCGACCAGGGTGGCGCCGGTCAATCCCTGGTATTTCCGCAACCCCAAGACTAGAGACCTCCTTGCTAAAGCTATCGATCTGTACTTCACGGAGAATACAGGTACGGTAACGTCGGCCCTTTCCCTCTGGGAGGCCTTTAAGACTGTCCTTAGAGGAGAGGCTTTCTCCTTGATAGCTGAGGTGCGCAGATGAAGGGATGAAGACATGATACGGTTGGAGTTGGATATTGCAGAATTGAACTCCCAGTTGGCGCTGGGACCAACACCCGAAGTGTTACATGCTCTCTCCCTGAAGCAGTCGGAATATAGAGCCACTGCCACTGACGCTGCCAAGGCGATAGGCAGGGAACAGCAAGGGAGGATTTACGACGCCGGTGACAAGGCGGGTAAACTACTTGCCTGGCTGGACAAGAAGGAGCTGGCTTCCCGTGTGGTGCCTGAGATCCTAGGTGACGACGGTCTGGTTGTTACCGATCCCACTGCTATTGCCGCGGCGTTTGCCGACTACTTTGAGACGGTTTACACGTCAGTCTCCGCTCTGACTGAATCGGACTCGGCCTTCTTCTTAGAGGGGATTGAGCTCCCTTGCCTGCCTGATGCTGAGCACGATGGCATGGACCGGGGCATCACGGTTGACGAGGTGGCATTAGCGATACGGTCCTTGCGCTCCGGTAAAGCTCCTGGTCCCAATGGTCTTCCGGTGGAGCTGTATAAAATCAAAGCAGACACTATCGCCGCGCCCCTGAGGAATATGTTCTTGGAAGCCCGAGACGCTGGTGAACTTCCAATGGATCAACGCCTGGCTACCATTGTGGTCATCCATAAGGAGGGGAAGCCTAGAGACCTTTGTAGGTCGTATCGCCCTATTTCTTTGCTGAATGCCGAGCCCAAAATCCTGGCTAAGTTGCTGGCCAATCGGCTCGTGGGCGTGATCGCGGACTTGGTCCACCCAGACCAGTCCGGTTTCATACCTCACCGTAACACTGCCCTTAACCTTAGGAGACTACACGCCGTCGTGGCGCGGGCGCAGATGCTCTGCGAGCCAACAGTCCTGGCTTCGCTGGACGCGACGATGGCGTTTGACTCGCTTGAATGGAACTACCTCTGGGCGGTGCTGTCTAGGTTTGGGTTCGGCCCTGACTTCATCAGTTGGGTTCGACTTCTCTATTCCTCCCCGATGGCCAACATAACGGTCAATGGCCGCATGTCAGCTTCCTTTGCCTTGCGTAGGGGTACCAGACAGGGCTGCCCGTTATCACCGCTCCTCTTTGCCCTTGCGCTGGAGCCACTTGCTGCTTGGATTCGCACTCACCCTGATATTAATGGGATCAAGTGGTCACCGGGGTTTGAAGATCGTGTCTCGCTGTACGCGGACGACATTCTTCTCTACCTCACCTCCCCCTGTCGGTCTTTGATTGTGGTCTTTGATGTACTGGGTACCTTTGGTGGCAACTCGGGCCTGGTTATTAACTGGTCCAAGTCCTACCTCTACGTGCTCCGCGGGGACACTCCACGTCTCCCTAGGGGCTGTGCGATACAGGTCTCGCAACAGGGCTTCAAGTACCTGGGCATCTATATTTCAACGGATGCCAGGGCACGGTACGCGAACAACTTGCTCCCTCCTTTGGCACGCCTTCGGCGGGACGTGGAGGGTTGGAAAAGATTGCCGCTGTCCTTGTTGGGCCGAGCGGCGTTGTTCAAAATGTTGTCCCTGCCGAGATTTTTGTATGCGCTTCAAAACACGCAGGACCCAGTACCATCTAAATACTTTAGAGATATCGAGGGCTTGCAGCGTACCCTACTGTGGGACGGAAGGCCGCGCATTGCCGTAGTCAAACTGACCATTCCGTGGTACGACGGCGGTATTGCCCAGCCCGACGTGCGCCGGTACTACTGGGCTTCTCAACTGGCGGCTATCAATCATGGCTTCTACGGACCGGTAGCTAATCCGGGGTATGCCATGGATCGATGGCTCATGAACGACGGGATGTACTACAGAGCGCTGTATTCTAGATCTCTGGACCGGAAATTGACTGGTCCCACCAGGACCGCGGTGCACTTGTGGAGGGCGGTTACGAAAACTCTGGGGTGGAAGGGTAGGCTCACCATGGCTACTCCCCTTTACGACTCTGCCTTGCTGGGGAACTTGTGGCACTCAAAAGGATTTGATCGGTGGGACCTCATCGGTATTTCCAAAGTGGCGGATATGATGGCCAGGGGAGAAATCAAATCGTTTGCTGCTCTACAGGCGGAATTTCAACTGGGGGCCACGGAGTACTTCCGGTACGCGCAGTTGAGGCATGCCCTTACGTCCTCCTTGCCTGTGGGTGAAATAGTCCCTGAGTCATCCCCGCTGGAGGACAGGGTGCTGGACAGCCATATGCCGGACAGCGCCATCTCCCTGACCTACAAAAAACGTATCAATGTTCGGACGGACCTGCTGGTGAAAGTACGAGACCTTTGGATGAATGATGGGATTGAGATGGATGACGAGGACTGGCAATCTGCGGTTTCCTCCCCTAAAGAAGTAGCTATTTTGGCCAGACTGCGTTTGGTTCAGCTGAAAGTACTCCACAGGGTGTATGTCACTGGCCCCAGGTTGATTCGTATGGGGCTTTCCCAGGACGGCCTTTGCAGAAGGGGATGTGGTGCGCTGGCCACTTTCATGCATACCTTTTGGGAGTGCCAAGCCATAGCCTCTTATTGGGAGAGAGTGCATGCGGTTATGCGTGTTGTGACTGGTGTGGATTTGCCTGCGGAAGCTCGACGATGCTTGCTGAATGTGTGAGGTCCGACCGACTACAATAACGCTCAAACCCGCTGGGTCACCCTGGGGAATATGGTGGCCAAAAGGGACATTGCCCAGAGATGGGGTGCTCCGACCCCCCCCCCACTGTGAGTCTTTGGAAAACCAATATGGACTGGTGCATGCTGCGGGAGAAGACTGTCTACTTAGCCCGGGGTAAGCCCAAGATGTGGGGGCTGGTCTGGGGGGCCTGGAATTCGTATAGAGGAGACATTTGTGTGCCCCCGGAGATAGTCCAACCGGAAATTCGTCTCTCACCATAGTTGATCCCTCCACCCAGGTTTTCACGTGACGTAATCCTGTCTCTTGTTCCCCGTACACATGTGTGCTTCTTTGATATGGTTATTTCATGATGCGGAAGTTCCCGCCTCTCCCCCTGGACATGTGCCTTACCGCTCTTCTATGCCTCTCTGCCTTGCCATCTTTCTCCCTTTCTCCCCCCTCTTTCTCCCCTTTTCCTTCTTTATCCTTGTCCCTTTTCGGTTTCACCTTGTTCATTGAGTTCACTTTTATAATATATATAATTAAACCTGACTGCTCCTGTTACTGTTTTGTGCACACTTCCATGTTGCTTTATAATGCTGCCTAGCCTCCGGGATGTATGGCTGAATAGCGGTGTACTTTGAATTACAAATAAAGGTTTTCCAAAAAAAAAAAAGAAAGAATAAAAGGTGAAAGGTGCTAAAATCAGTCTTTCAGCACCGTGAGTTGTGCAAAAGGTGAGCCCTATACTGACTGTAGTTAGTCTAGCCAGACCTACAACAATAGTCAATTGGGTTGTGATTGTGCAAGTAGAATGTGGAGTGAGATGTGCCTGTGAGGGAGTAGGGGAGACCATTATCAAAGTGATGTGGTGATGGGATGCTCTTCGGTGTGAGCTCGCCCATGTGCTGGACCTTATTGGTCGTGAGGGGGTCGTTTGGTCTAAGCTCTAATGTGAAGCTCCTAACTACACACCTGTCAACAGAGAGAGCCCTATCCGGAGGAAAGTGTGAGTTGGACGTTGCAAACACCACAGCTGGAAAAAGGGATGGGTAGAGATGAGGGTCAAGTGCAGGGTTAGGCAGATTTTTCGGCTTAACATAAGGTTTTCAGCCAATGTGCACGTGTAACTCCTCATCCTTGTTCAGGCCAAAGGGGTTTCTTGAATCCAGACGAATGATGTACTGGGATTCCAGGACACGTAGCTGTTTGAGTCGGTTGCCCCCTCTTGGATTCGCTGGAATTCTGTCAATGCCAAAGAAGGAAAATTGATTAACATCGCTGTTGTGGAAGCGTAACCAGTGGCGTGCAGTGGCATAACTCATGTCAACATTTTTGATTGCCCTCATGTGTTCCAGTATTCGTTTCTTTATTGGGAAGATGGTACTCCCAATATAGAATTTTGCACATGAGCAGACAATCACATACACACAGTGGTCAGTATTGCAATTCATGAATTTCCCAATGATCTCGCTCCTGCCTGTGGGAAGGGGATAGGATTTAACATTCTTACTAGTGGCACAGGCCTTACATTTGCCACATTTATAAAAACCTTTTTGCTCTTTTAGCCAATTCTTTTTCTTCACTGGGGCCTCGAAGTAGCTTCTTACTAGCATATCTTTGAGAGAGCGTGCCTTCCTGTAAGTGAGTTGTGATTGCCTATTGATCACTTTTCCTATGACTGGATCACTTTTTACAATATGCCAATGCTTTTTCAGTATCTCTCGCACTCTGCCTGCTTCTACACTGTACGACGTTATCATCCTGACATTGCTGGATCCCAGGTTGTCACGGTCCCTTACTGTTTTCTTAGTTAAGAGTGTTTCCCTCTTACTTGCTTTAGCTTTTTCTTTAGCTACCAGCAGTACCTGGTCAGAATATCCCCTGGCCTTAAACCTCTGGGTCATGGTGGTCTGTTCCTTCTCAAAAGCGGCATCTGAGCTACAGTTGTGCTTAGCCCTCAAGAATTCTCCATATGGGATGCTGTCCTTGAGGTTGCTGGGATGGTGACTTCTAGCATGTAAAATGCTGTTGCCTGAGGTAGGTTTCCTATATAGGCTTGTCTGGATGGCTCCCTCCACAACTTTTACTGTGACATCTAGGAAATCCATTTCTACTTGGTCTGTTTTGTTAGTGAATTTTAAATTCACATCATTCTTATTGATGTTAAGAAGGAATTTATTTAGTTCCAATCTGGGGCCATCCCAGATCAGGAAGATGTCGTCAATGTACCTGGTGTAGAAGGCAATGTGACGAGTGACATCAATATTATCTTCTGACCATAGTACTTGTTCTTTCCACCAACCCATCAGCATGCAGGCAAAACTGGGAGCAAAGCAACTCCCCATCGCAGTGCCCACCTCTTGTTTAAAGCAATTGCTTTCAAACAGGAAGAAATTATTCATCAGGCAGAATTCCAACATTTCAAGCAGCATTTCAGTTTGCTTTAAGAAAAAAATAGACCTGTCCCTTAAAAAATGTCTGCATGCTTTCAAACCATCAGCGTGTCTGATACATGTGTATAGAGAGACCACGTCTATTGTAACCAAACAGAAACTGTCTCCCCATCTGATACCCTCAATTTTAGTGATTAAATCCGTACTGTCCCTACAGTACGAGGGGAGGTTGAGTACATACGGGAAAAGAAAAGTGTCCAGAAAAATAGATGTGCTTTCCAGGAGACTGCCATTGGCCGATACAATGGGCCTACCAGGCGGGTTGGTCTCGTCCTTGTGGACCTTAAGCAACATGTAGAAACAGGGGGGAGACTGGATGCTTCACACACAAAAATCTCAATTCTGACTCTGTTAGTAGGTTCTTACCTCTCCAGCTTCTAAGTTTCTAATGATAAAGTGTGAGATATATATATATATATATATATATATATATATATATATATATATATATATAGGATTCCACAATCCTGTAGTGCCAGCAACCAGAAGAAGGCTCGAACACAAACCAGGTACAGACCACAACAAGGGTTTCTTAGTGAAATAAAGTGCTTTATTCCATCGATGGGAACGGCAACATGACGCGTTTCGTCCGGGGAACCCGGTCTTGATCACATGACAAACCCAGAGATACATGTGGTTAAATACTGGCAGTACTAAGGACATAGAAAAAATACTAATAATAACTAGAATGGCTGGCAAAATTCTGAAACTTTAAAAAGTTCACTTATAAACATTATTTTCCATAATGATAAGTTCATAATATCGCAGTATTGGAGAAATTTCATAATAAAGGACAGGGTTAAAACCATAATTATTCCTTAATTATCTCCATATATACATTGAAAACATTGATGAACAGAATACAGATATAGGGCAAGTGCCCGAATTCATAGTCAGCCAATAAAGGTAACAATAAAATTGTTGAATAATATATCTAGTCCCAGGAGGTCCACCGGACAAAATCCAGTAAAGACATTAAAAACCACATACTAAAATTGTGCAAGAACTAGTGCAATAATTCGAATCCATGAAATGGACCAGAGCATGATAATTTATAAAACTAACAAATTATCAACAGCCAAACAAAAAAATATTCAAAAGTGATAAAGTGCAAAGTGCAATAAAGTGCAAATCACCGGCAAATATATACAATATGGTAGGGAATATAGTTAGAGAATGTGCAAAATTACTGCAATTTTGAAAATAGATTGAAAGGATATTAAGAATATATCCAGTAACTTGATCAGAAAAGGATAACACTGCATTAAAAAGGATTTCATTAATCATGTACAATTGCATAGAATAATCCTCATATAAGCCAAATAAATTAGCAATAAAACATCCTCAGCACAATATAAAATCAAGTAAAACCATATAAATAGGTAAAAACCATTAACCCCTTCACTGCGGCGGCAATTCCGCCGCACTGCTAGGGGGTGGTGGGGCCGCGCGGATCACCTGCGCTTGTGACGGAACTGCTCCGTCACGCGCCTCGGGTGAGCTCTGCTAGTGACGGAACGGTTCCGTCACGAACGCGCCCGCTCAATAGAACGCGCCACGCAGGCGTGAAATCAGCGCCGCGCAGGCGCGTCGAGCGGGCCGTGACGGAACCGTTCCGTCACTAGCACAGCTCCCCCGAGGCGCGTGACGGAACGGTTCCATCATAAGCGCCGAACGGGTTAAGATACTGTGCAAATAATGGAATAAACGGAAATATTTACAGAAAATTGTGAAGATCTTCTCCCATGTTTAAGCCATTAGGAATCTTACTATTAAGCAGAACTATATAATGGCTTTCCAATTGTCTTAATTTCTTTTCTCTATCTCCTCCTCTTTTTGATAAGGGGACAGCGTCAATAACAAAATACTGCAAATCATTCAGATTGTTATTGTGGACCAATTTAAAATGACGTGCCACTGGGTAATTGGGGTCAGAATTAACTATGGCCCGAAGATGCTGTAAAATGCGGTTATATACTTGTAATTTAGTGCTGCCAACATATAGCAGCTCACAAGTACACTTTAAAACATAAACCGCATGATCAGTTTTGCAGGTGTAAAGACTGTTGATCTTGATGACAGCATTGGTGAGTCCTTCAAGATATTCCGTAGTATTGACTCCAAATTTACAAGCCCTGCAAGAGCTACATTTGCGAAACCCAGTTCTGTTGGAGAGCCAATTAGGTTTAATATTGACCTCTGGACTGGTATTTACCAGAGCATCCCTCATGGAGGGTGCTCGGCGAAAAGTAATACTAGGCATGTCCTCCAAAAGTGGAACTAATGTGATGTCTGTTTTTAAAATGGGCCAATTGGATTTCAATATCTGTCTGATCTTCCTTTCTTGATTATTGAAGGTGGTGATTTACCGAACAGTAGGTTTATCAGTCTTAGTAGGCACCGACTCAAGAGTGTCTGTACTAATGGCCTCAGATTCAGAAGTAAGACCCGTCTGGTTTGACATCACCTTTTTAAGGGAGTTGGTAAGAGCATCTTTATCATATCCCCTACGTAAAAATCTCTGAAAAGAACCATCAAGACATATTGCAAGATCAATCTCATTATTGCATATGCGCCTAATTCTTAAAAATTCCCCATAAGGAATGCTCTTAATAAGATGGCGAGGAGGATTACTTTGGGCATGTAAAATAGAATTTCCAGCCGTGGATTTTCTATGCATCCTAGTCATGATATTATTGTCCTTAATGTAAACCTCTACATCCAAGAAGTCTACACTCACATTAATGATATTAGCTGTGAATTCAAGGTTCAAAGAATTGCTGTTGATGTTATTAACAAATTCCTCAGCAGAAGATTTACAACCTTGCCAGATTATAAATACGTCGTCAATAAAACGCCACATTTTAACAATGTCGGTCTCATAGTCCCCCAAACAATCACGGAGCCCGCCAAGAACATGCCTCTCTCACCAGCCCACGTGTAAACACGCGTAGCTGGGGAGAAGCATGCCCCCATCGCAACACCTCGCAATTGTTGGTAGACTTCATTGTTAAATAAAAAGAAATTGTTCTTGAGACACAAATCAATCATAGTAATCAGCATTTTGCTGTGTTCAAAATACTTAATGTCCCTTTTAGACAGAAAATATTCAATAGCTGTTAAACCATCACTATGATTTATCGAGGTGTAAAGAGAGGTAATATCCATTACTAAAAACATGTAATTAGGTTTCCATATATATATATATCAACAAACTCTCTGTATCAGGAAAGAAATCCAGGACTCACAGGGGCGCTTTTCAAGATTTATTAGGCAAGGTGACGTCTCACCAACGCGTTTTGCTTAGCAGCCTTTTCACGGTATGGCGGCTGCTCCATTGTACCCTTATTTACATACAATTTCATTCAATAACACAAAGGAAGGACTCCAATAGACCTGTGTTTTAATGGTTTAACATAAGCGCCATTTTAAGAGTATATCTCGAGAGCGAATATGCATATTTGCTGCGCATTCTGCAAGTTTTAAAAATGTGAATAAAATAATCGTGCAACATTCATATTGACAAATAATTCAAGTTAATAATAATACATATGATGCTTGCATGATTTGGAACTGATTTACACTCGCTGAACACCATAGCGGAAACAATCATACCCAAGTGGGCTAGTATTGCAACAATTCCATGTGTTAGTGTCCTGCACCAACTGAAATGCCAACTCACAAAATTATAATCATGTCGGCAAAAAAATCTATGTCAATATGAATGTTGCGCGAGTATTTTATTCACATTTTTAAAACTTGCAGGCACTCAGTGCGGCCCCCTGGTGTGCATGCATTGGATGCATGACTCATAATCTGTAGGGTGCGTGACTCAAGCATGTTTGGTGCACGACTTCTACGCGTTTGGTGCACGGCTCTGACGCGTTGGGTGCGCGACTCCAAGCAAAAAAATCACACAAAAAATGTAGATATACATCAAGCTTTTGTGTTAAGTTCTTAGGTGGCTCTAAAAAGAGCCCTTGTGTTTATTGAGAGATTTTGGTACCTACAAGTAAGTACCTATGCAGAGTCTAAAGTTCAAGAGGAAGACTCCATTACCCTCATCTGTAAAATGTACACCATCTCTCCTATAGATGTCATGCATATTAAAATGTAGATTGTTGTGGCAAATGAACCCCATTCTATAATGTCGGAGAAAAGCAGAAACAGATTTATTGACATGTTTCCTAGCTTTCTCAATCTGTGGACAAAATTGATTGGACCAGTTCCATTTCTGCCTTTGGCATATGTTAGAATAGACAAAGGCAGTTTGGGGGAAAAGTGACATAAATTCTGTAAAGGTGTCCTTTATAAGCATTTCCAGACCTACCCCAGTGAAAGTGCCTAGGTCATTGCTACCCCAGTGCACAATTATGAGGTAAGGGTATCGGAGATGCAAAAAGGATTTAACCAATGGCATCAACTGGAGCCACTTTAACCCTCTCTGTCCAATCCATGTAATGGCTACATTTGGTAAACCTAGGTTTTTGTCCATGTTTCTGTTTTCTGCATACCTTTGGCTCCAGAAAATATAGCTGTGTCCCACAATCCCCATTCTAGGCATCTTGAAGGGAGGTCTGGATGCACTCAGATGGTCTCTGTAAATGAAATGGCAGTTTGAAAAGTAAGATTTTTCTAAAATGGTGGATAAAATGCAGTTTTGAAAAAAGAAAAGAAATGATTGGTTGTTTGACAACATTCTACACTGAAAACTAGGGTGCATGTTTCTGTTTTTTAAAAGCATGATTCTTATTGGTTAACAAAAAACTGATTGAAAGGAACATTACATAGGATAAGCTGATATGTTAGAAACCCAAGCACACTTGCTGTTTTGATTAGCAACATTGTGTAGTGAACTTGTGACCTGTGTGCTCAGTTAAGTGTTCCATGAACTGTTTCTATGGTAACAGGCAGAAAGCAGATTGGGGGTAGGGTTCAAATTTATGTCACTTGGAAAGGGCTGAAATGTGTAACCAATAGAAATGTGTGTTTGCTTTTGAATTAATGTGGGAAGCAATGTGATTTGATGTTAACATGTATATGTGTTGAAAATGAGAGGGAAACTTTGCCATTCTTTGGTTTTGCTGACAGCTGCACAGTACAGAGATTCTGTATAAGAAAATCTGGTGTGTGACTGACATACTTCTGAATCTACAAAATAATTTGAAAGGTGAGTTATTAATTTGTGAGGGGTTGTTTGTAGTGTGTTTGTTTTTAATAAGATTAATGTGTTTCTCATGCTAAGTGCAAGGAGTACTTTTTTGTCTAGAATCGTATTGTGAGTGTGTCTGCTTCTAGAAACCATTCCCAGATAAGCATTTGTGTAGTTCATGTGTTTGCAGGCAGATAACTGTTTAAAATTATGTGCTGTTTTAATATTATTGTACAATTAGAAAACAGTTATTCTTCATGTATTTGAAAATAAGTCAAGTTTCTACACTAAAATGCAGTACTCCGTCCAGACTGTGAAATGCGTTTTGGTAAAATGCAAGGGATAGTGTTGTTTGTCTAGAATCACACAGTGAGTCTGTGTGCATCTAGGAACCATTCTGAGAGAAGCATTCTATACTAGTATGTAGTAGAAAATGTTGTGGAATGTGTTCAGTCACCTTAAATCTTGTAGATTAGAAAATGTGTTTTGGTAAAATGTAAGGGATAGTGTTGCTTGTCTAGAATCACACTGTGAGTCTGTGTGCATTTAGGAATCAGTCTTTCGGCACTTCATGTGTTTGCAGACATATAATTGATTAAAAACCTATTGTGTTCTCACATTTTGGTAGAATTAGAAAAAAATCAGTGGTTATGTATTTGCAAAATGAGTTAGGCTTTAACAGTAAAATGCAGTGATGAAATATGTGGAATGGTTGCTTTATGTGTTTGCTGACACATAAGTACATGTACTCATGCAGTGAGACAGGCTGTAGGGCACGCAGTGTTTCAAACTCCTATGCACTATGCATGTAGTAAATAATTTACAAAGGGCAAGAGGGGATTTTGCGCTTATAGTGTTTATAGTATCCGAAAATTAGTTAAATAAACTAGTATTTGTTTTAAGGATGAGATACAGCCCTTGCCTATAGCTGTAACTATAGACAGACTAGGTCTGTCTATTTAAACAATCACAACAAGATTCTCCTCCTGAGCAATACTAGGAAATTATATCAGAAACAATCCACAGAACAACACTCTTGAACACAATAACAATAGAAGGTAGTTCCAATATTTTCCAAAAAATCTTCTTTATTTCTTCTTTTTCTTTCAGTCACTCAGTACTATTCTTCCATATTTTCATAAATTTTGTTCAATCTCTTTGCCTTGCCAACACGTGTTTTGTCCTACTTTTACAGCATAAGGACTTTGTCAGGGCGATTGTCTATCTATTCTCAGTATATTGGCGAAACCAAGAGGTGATCAAAACTCGCAAAATCCTCGCTATGTATGTATTCCTCAAGTAGCGGAACCCTCCAGTCAAAAATTCATAAAATCTGGTAGCAACCTATCCTTGTATCGGTAGTAAGGTATATTGTCACGGCATAAGGGAGTCTTTACGAGAACGGCGTCTTGGTTTCGCCAATATTCTGAGAATAGATAGACAATCGCCCTGACAAAGTCCTTATGGAAGAATAGTACTGAGTGACTGAACGAAAAAGAAGAAATAAAGAAGATTTTTTTGAAAATATTGGAACTACCTTCTATTGTTATTGTGTTCAAGAGTGTTGTTCTGTGGATTGTTTCTGATATAATTTCCTAGTATTGCTCAGGAGTAGAATCTTGTGACTATGCATGTAGTAGTCTAACCATCTTCAACTTGTGTTTCAGGCCAACAATTTCACAGTTAGTATCCATACACTCCAGTAAACACCCTAGTGTGAGTGCTCTTGCAATCCCAAAGTGACTCTTTCAGTAGCTTGTAGTAATCCTTTCAGTGAAGTGCAAGGGATACTATTATTTGTCTAGAATCAAACTGTGGGTCAGTGTGCATTTGGGAAAATTGAGAGAGAATCATTTTGTTGCTTGATGTGTCTGGAGACAAATAAGTACATGTACTCATGTAGTGAGTTAGGCTTTAGGGCATGCAGTGCTTGAAAACTCCTATGCACTATGCATGTAATAGTCTAACTACCTTCACACTTGTGCTTCGGGCCTACAATTCCCCAGTTAGTATCCATACACTCCAGTAAACTCCCTGTGACTGCTCTTGCAATCCCATAGTGAGTTTTTTAGTACCATGTAGCAATCCTTTCAGTAAAGTGCAAGGGATACTGTTATTTGTCTAGAATCACTCTGTGAGTCAGTGTGCATTTGGGAAAATTGAGAGAGAATAATTTGGTTGCTTGATGTGTTTGCAGACACATAAGTACATGTATTTATATAGTGAGCCAGGCTTTAGGGCAGGCAGTACTTGAACCTCATATGCACTATGCATGTACTGGTCTAACCACCTTCACACTTGTGTTTATGGCCTACAATTCCCCAGTTAGTATCCATACACTCCAGCAAACAACCTGTGAGTGCTCTTGCAATCCCATAGTGAGTTATTCAGTACCATGTAGTAATCCTTTCAGTAAAGTGCAAGGTATAATGTTATTTGCCTAGAATCACTCTGAGAGTCAGTGTGCATTTGGGAAAGCTGAGAGAGAATCATTTGGTTGCTTGATGTGTTTGCAGACATATACGTACATGTATTCATGTAGTGAGCCAGGCTTTAGGGCATGCAGTGCTTGAAACTCCTATGCACTATTACCAATAGGTTTTCATGATTGTATAATTCCACTTGCCACGTTTTCCTGAGTGCCGAGGATGAGGGAGTAAGCAGTGAGCAGCGAGACGCTTGAGGCCGCAGCAGCCAAGCTCACAGCCGGGCTTTGCTCTGCTCTGCTTCTGCCGTGGTCTCGAGGTCTCCCCAGCAGCGGCACAGTCTGCAGCTGCACCTAACCACAAAGAGACCTCCGTAGCGGCGGGTAAAATTCGGGAACGGCCCGGTAGCTGTGGGAGCCGCGGGAGCATTGTGGTAGCCCGGGAACAGCCAGGTGGTGTCGGCAGGAGCCGCAGTAGTGTTCTGGTTCTGGTGGTTCTGGTGGCCCGGTAGCGGCATCAACAGCAGGCAGAACCCACGGAAAGACCCCCCCAGAGGCTGCAGGAGCAACGAGACCAACACGGAGCCTGGGGAGCTAGTGAGCAGCAGAGGGATCACAGGACAGAGCAAGTACCAGTCGCTGTGAGCGGCTGGAAGTGCCGGGGAGCAACAGAAAAGAGGCAGAAAAGAGGCAGACAGCAGAACCAAGCTCCATTTGACCCCCACAGAGGTGAGCAATCGGTCTCTGGTGTTGTTGGGGAGGTTTATGGGCCAAAGAAGAGGAACAGCCGCATAGTAAAGCAGACTTGGTGCTGTCGGGTGGGGGGGGTAATTACTCAATCACTCAAGAGGAGAAGGAGAAACTCCCGCATAGCAGAACTGAACCCTATACTCTGCTTCAGGAGCCTCCTTCAGCCAGCCAGCCTCAAGTAATAATCCCCAGCTGGCGCTTGGACTTCTGGTCGGACTTCTGGCCGTTTCACTGAATTCACCAAAAACTATTGATCCTTAAACTTGATGTGTGTTGCTGCCAGTGGCCACTAGAGCGCAGCAGAGAGCAAAAAACTGTGAAAACAGTAACAGAGTCTGCAGCAGAGAAAAAAGCCATCAGTAAAAACGAAAAGTCTTGGCAGACCAGACCTGCCTCACTGCCTCACTACCTCACAGCCTTGCTGCCTGACATGCTCTGCACGCCCCACTCCACCTGCTCACCCGCCTGGTAGAAAAGGAGGCAAGGCGAGACCAAGACCAAGGCAAGGCAACTGACCGAGCAACACGCTCATACAGCACGCAGTAACCTGGAGGGGGGGAGAGATGCGAGCGCGGCAGCCGATAGAGGCGGTTGCGAAATAAGAGCCCCGGGGCTGGGCTGACAGGTAGGTCTGACTAGGTCTGACCGACCAGGGGCCCTCCCGGCGCACTCCGCTCGCAAGCGGACCAGGAACCCCCCCCGCGACATCTCCGTAATCTTCAGCCCTTCAACTGATCCACCCGACCCCCCCTTTGACCCTGAGGAAGCCTCTCCCTTGCACGAGCAACAGCTCGAGGGGGTGCAGATAACAGGGGTGCAGAAATAGGGGTAAGGCCCCCGTTCTCGAACTGTTCCATTATTGTCCAATCACCTAACCATCACCAATCGTCACCGATCATTCCATCACTTAAGCAAGTGCGGGGAGCCGCGGTGAGAGTCTAAGAGAGTAGAGCGGAATGAGGTCTGGAAAGATCAGGGGCTCACCGGAGTCAATTCCAATCAAAAAAGCAAAGACAAAAAAGGGGGACAAGAAAACAGACACCGACGGCACAACATCCCCCAGAATGGAGCAGAATCTTCTCTCCTTAACTGAGCCACCATCGGGACTGGCCAACACTACAGCAAAACAAGGGCACCCAACGGTTCTGCTCCAAGTGTCACCAGCTACTGAGGCACTTACAAGGAAAAAGCTTCACCAACCCAAAATTTACACAAAGTTTGAGTTCATAAAGGACGCAGGCTCAGCCTTTTTCTCGAGCAACAAACATCTCCAGGGATTGCAATCCCCGCTGTCACCTTTACCGCTGCAGGGAAAATGTGTACCACTGCGCGACACTATCACAAGCACCACAAGCACCTTGGTCCAGGGAAAATCCGCAGCCAGGGTAGATCCTCATCAAAGTGGCACCCCAAAGCACAGGTCCACAAGTGCAAGCGCATCTCTCGAGCCCCTAGTGTACTCATCTGTACTAGGAAAGTCCCCTGACTTGATCTGCAAACAGCAGCCACCACCTGCTCACTTAGCCAGCTGCACTCCAAGACCGCTACCGGAAGAGATCACAATTAGCCCAAAACCCACTTCGGAGACGAAAGAAGTAGACAAACTCAACAACCCGGACCCCCAAGACAGTTGTTCAAGTACAGGGGAAGCAGGGTCTGGTCTACAGCCTCCAACAACGACTAAGATACAAACCTCGGCCACTCCCAAGGATATCCACCAGACCAGGGTGGACACATTAGGAGCCCCAACCATAGCACTCCCATTAAAGCCCACTCGGCTGGCACAGGTGCCTCATCACTCAAAGAACTGGGCAACCATGCCTCAGCACCAAGTTTCTTGTACAGTGCGGCATTCAATCCGGCATTCTGCCAACACAATTCCAGTCAGCACAATTCCAGCCGGGAAGCTGAATGTAGGGCTACACCGCTTCACCCGAATGCTCAAGGGCGAGAGGACAGGTTAACAACCAAAAATCTAGACCACAAAGACCCGTTTTTCCTCAACTCCCCTTTGGCTGACAACAACATCACTAATACTGTCCCAATCGCAAATTCCCAATCTGCAAATGAGAGAGAGCAGGGAAAAGATCACAACACCGGAGCCTGGATCTCCCTTTTAAACACAATTCAGCTAGCCGTAGAAGACCTACAATATAAATCGGACAAAATGGATCTTCAACTCAACCTCCTTAACACACTGGCAGTCTTCACTGCGGGGATTGACGACAATCTAGGTAATCTGAACACTCTGATACAAAGAGCACAAACAAATACCTACTTAAGCTGCAATTGTAATCAGGCAGTAGACAAATTAGCTACACTGCCTTCAATGCTAACCGACCTAATAGGGGACATAAAGTCAATGCATAGAGGCAAAACCCCCAAAGAAATGGGCCCTACTAACTTTGCAGAAGGTAAAATCAGCAGCAAACTGTCTGACACAAGCTCAATTGGCGAGGAATCCCCTGCAAATGAGGAAACCACCCGGAAGAGATCTGAGTCCCCAAAAAAACTTAATGCAAAACAACGACGACAACAAAAAAGAAAAGAGCGCAAGCAAAATCTGTCGACAACTACAACAAAACTCTTTCCTATCTTCTCTGGCACTAATGGAAAACGCATGGAGACCACAAACACGGCCAACCCCTCAGAAGGGGAAATCCCAGCAGTTACCAGCCCAACCCAACCACAAAATACAGTCAGCAGCCCTCTGCATCAGAAAGGTCAAGGGCCCCAAGTCTAACCGGCTGCTAACTCTTTTGCACTTTTAGACACACATACAACTACGGCGACAAGTACTAGCCAGCACACACAGTCCGCTGAGTCCTTCGCAAAGCAGGAGCTGGTTACTGAACGCCAAGTGGCAGCCCTGATATCGTCAAACAGGGAAGCCTCTTACCGAACGGCCACTCCCACCGAGAGCACTAACCAGGCCCATCCAACCTCAGCAGCAATCAAAAAACCCATCCCACTGATCAGCAAGAAGGGGGCAAGGGAAACATCCACAGGCCACAAGTCAAGTCAATCGCAAGACGACCAAACTAGGGCCACACTTATGACAACTGTGACTATTCACTCTACCCACAGCCAATCTGAGCACTCAAAGACAATCTGTCCACGAGAGACGCACACAACATTTAAGCAACCAACGCCAACCAAAGCACCAACCCACAGTTCCAACACGCCAGGTGAAGGCAGAAATCCAGCAATGCACAAAGCTCCGCCCGATCTTGGCGCAGCAGCCTACGTCCATGCTGCAAATGCCAAACGGAAGGCAGACGGCAGCAAAACACAACTAACTGAGACTCTTGTCTTCCACCCGGAATACACATCAAAAGGGCAGCAGGACGTGCTGAATAGAGGCAACATTCTCAAACTGATGAAATGCGTCCCTACCTTGGGGGGCATAAACTCCAATGATCTACTTTTGGTTGAATTTCTGCCCGCTCCGAACTCAAACAGTCAGGAGGTGACTCGGACGATTTGGTCCTCCAGCGACGTTGTTGACCTAATTATGTCAGAAGCAGCTCAATTCAAGAACTGGGGTATTGAGCTCGTCCCTCTACAAAGACCAGCCTACCCCTCGCCACTCCGCAGAAGAAAGAGTTCTGAACCAGCGAGGCAACAGGCTAACCCCTGCAGTGTCCTAAGGGGTGCGTTGGGAAGATCACCGACAAAAAGGGAGAACATCATCTGGCAGCAACCATTGGATAGGCTGTCAATGACAACTGGCTTGGAACCAGTGTTCACAACAGGGAGGCGCAGCTCAGCCCCAAGGAACCAGCAGCCTCGCACACTTACCACTGCCAACTCCGAGCGAGACAGCCCGCTAAACAAGTACTTACGCACCTCGGGAGAATGGGTAGAAGTAAGCACAAGGAAGGCATCTCATTCAAATCACGCACTAGTAAGAGGAACAATGTCCAGAACGATTTTCACATGCCCCGAAGAGGTATGGCGCCCTCACCGAACGGGAGAAGACATCAGAGGAAGGGTGCCAGCTTTTGGCATCTGTTCCTGGAACATAAATGGCCTAACCTCCAAAATGGATGACCCAGATTTCATAAAGTATATCTCCCAATTCGATATTGTAATGCTGCAGGAAACCTGGCTCTCAAGCACAAAACACATCCCGGGTTTCACCTGCTTCTCAACAGCGGCGTCCAGAACCAATAAATTTGGTCATCAGTCAGGAGGTTTGGCGACATATGTTTCCACCACCTCAATATCCTCGGCAGTCCAACTGGTCCCACTAACATCCTCTACCCTATCCGTAAAGATTAAGCTACAGTTGGGCACCAAAGAGGAAGAAGTCTGCTTTGTAAACGCATATTTTCAACCCAAAAACAGAGCCAAAGACTCAAGGAACATCTTGAACCACCTGGCGGAGCACGTCACCCAACTGGAGAACCCACTCCTCTTCATGTCGGGGGACTTCAACCAAAACTTACTTGGCTCGTCATTAGAAGACGAAGCTCTGGCTCTTAATAAAATCTACAGTATACCAGCACAAAGTACTCCTCCAAATTAAAGAAAGCGCCAAAATAACGCTTTTCTCCAAGACTTAGAACATGAAAATCTTCGGCACTAAACGGCAGATTTCTGACTGACTCCCCTCCAGT
Organism: Lissotriton vulgaris; assembly: GCF_964263255.1. Lineage (NCBI taxonomy): Eukaryota > Metazoa > Chordata > Amphibia > Caudata > Salamandridae > Lissotriton > Lissotriton vulgaris. The sequence continues at coordinate 686,373,380 of NC_141696.1, forward strand.
AGCTTCTTTCTACTCTCATAGAGCCAGCTCCATCTTGGATTACACTTTCGTCAGCCTGGCATTATTTCCATACATCCGGGAATTCAGAATGGGGGCCAGGGGGAAAGTGACCACCGCCCTCAGGAAAGCCAGCTGACAGCAAAAACGCCTATGGTAATCAGGCCAGACAACACACTGGGGGAGATTTATACAATCAACCATAGGAAAATCAAATGCTCGCCAACCAACACAACCACCTTGGCTGAAACTGCCCTCCAACTGTACAACATACACACATCAGATGCAGCTGGGCTCATTTCCCACTGGGAGCAAAACACAGATTCACTGGTAAACAAACTGGCAAGAAAGTCTGCTCCTAAAGGCAACCATAATACAGAGCATAGCAGTATCATCCTAAAGAAAGGACAAAGAACACAACTATGCTCACAAAAAGGAGCTGCAAACCTATCCCTACTGAGGCTAAGAGCAGCGCCCCAAAACGAACAAGTACGAGCCACACTGAAAAAACAAAGGGCTGAGCTCAAACACACAAAATGGGTAAGAAAAAAAGACGCAGAAAATGAAGGTTGGGCAAAACTTTTATACAACTCCAAAAGCAACAACAGTGCCCATTTTTGGCAAACAGTAAACAAGATCCTATGCCCAGACCACACGGACCTCAGTTCACACATTGGGGAAGATCAGTGGCTTCACTACCTCGGCAGTCATTTCAACGATCCCTTGGGACAGACAGGGGCACAAGAAGTACCAACGCAGAGCAAGCACCCGCAATGATCATGTCAACGCCGACAATCCCGGGAGATCAATTTCAACCGATTGTTACCCCAGCACCATCAGCGGCCCAGCAAATAGCCCTAATAAAAAACAGATTCGTAAGGGCAGGAAAGAAGGCGCTCCAGGTCCTAATGGCATCCCGCCAGCCCTGTTCAAGGAGAAAGACACAGAATGGGCCACCATACTACAATCTTTATTCACAGAAGTCAGACCCTAAATAGAATCCCAGATTCCTGGAGAGGGTCAACGATTGTCCCCATACACAAAAAGGGAGACAAAACGGTCCCCGACAACTACCGTCTAATAGCCCTTCTTGATAACGAGGCCAAATACTTCGCTGGAATAATCTTAGAGGAGACTGTTACATGGGCAGACTCAAAGCAGATTATACCATGGAACCAGATGGGTTTCCGGAAAAAAACCGGAACCACCACCAACATCCTGGCTATCTCGCTGCTAATTGATGGAGCTAAAACAAAAAAACTGCTGCTGTACTTGTGCTATATCGATTTCAGCGCGGCCTTCGATAACATCGAGAGAGGCATGCTGTGGCGGAAACTTGCACAATGGGGCATACCTCAACCGCTTTTAAATATGCTGAAGTTACTTCACTATGACACCTGGGTGCAGGTGAAGCTGGGAAGCGGGACCCATCTGTCTTCCGTGTTGGCCCAGACTCTGTTTAACCTGTTTATGGCAGACTTATCAGGCCGACTCGACACATGCAACTCCCACTCTCCAAGGCTGGGAGGAAAAACCCTAAGTAATCTATTATACGTAGATGACGTGGTACTTCATAGTCACACACATATTGGCCTCCAGAATTTGCTGATCGAAATGCACAGCTATGCAATGGAAAACAACTTAAAAATCAATCTAAGTAAAACGCGCACAATGTCGATCAATACCAGGAACAAACACCAGAAGTCCTGGACTCTGGGCAGCCAAAAAATAGAGTCTTCACGCGAATATAAATACTTGGGACTTATCTTTGACACTGACAGTTCATTTGTTAGGCAGATGGAGGAAACCAAAAGAAGAGGGGCCTTGATCGCCATCACACTGAAAAATCTAGCAAACCAACTATCGGGGCCAACCCTGACACCATACTTCAAAGTCATTCAGGCTAAATTGCTCCCCTCAATTTCCTACGGCAGCGAGGCACTACGAGGAAGAGACTCCAGGAACCTAGATAACATCCAGGTAAAAGCATATAGAACTCTGTTCTCACTCCCGTCTTACACCTCGCCTGCCCAAATACGGCTGGAGTTCGGCCTAAAAAAACAAGACCTTGCAAGAGAAGGAGCCTACATTATCTGCTGCCACAAACTCCGCTCTGCCTCCAATGAAACCTTAAACGCGATGCTGTGGAAAGATATACAAAGCAGGGATGTATCTCAGGCACGCTCCTACTTGAAGGCAGCATTGGGGGTTGTCAAGGCATCCGCACTTTGGGACATGCAACTGGGGCACAACCTGTTTAAAAAAGTGATTTGGAAGAGCGTAAAAACTCTTTCCCTAACAGAGGACAAAGCCGCTTTTGCTAAAAGAAACCATGCGTGGATGACTTTAAATACGTATAAATCCCTGACACCACAACTTTATTTCAGCCAGGGCTACCCAAAAATCACTAAACTGAAGTTTTTGAAATATAGATTAGGGATCCTGCCCAGCAGAGAGCACCAACCACCATGGCTCAGGAGCAATGGCCATGAAGCCTGTCAGCTCTGCAACCTGGCAACAGGAGACATACTCCACCTGACCTGTCTCTGCGAAGAGCTCAGACAAGCCCGCAGACAGCTACTAAGGGACCAGCTCAAGCAGATAGGGACCAGCACGCGAAGGCAGGCTGTGCTTGCATGCTTGAACCCTGTGAACACAAAACTGAATTGTAGACACGTCTAGTTTCTGACTACTATAGAGCAAAGACTACCAAATCTACAACTTGCAGCAACCACTGGTTCTGGAACCTAACGGACGAACTTTGGGCTACAAATGCCTAGCCCGCCCCGGCTCAGGGAACACTGCTAGATAACTACCCTCGGTCTCTCACCGTATGGTCTTCGGTAAGGACAATTACACAGACTACCCTTTTACCACATTTTAAGAAACTGTTTTAAATGTAACAATTGTACTGGTTTTAATTAACTATACATAATAAAAATTTACCCAATTTACCAACGCACTATGCATGTAGTAGTCTAACCACCTTCACACTTGTGTTTCAGGCCTAGAATTCCCTAGTTAGTATCTACTCCAGTAAACACCCTGTGAGTGCTCTTGCAATCCCATAGTCACTCTTTCAGGACCATGTACTAATCCATTCACTAAACTAAAACTAAATAAAATATGAAATAACCCACAGACTCTCCTTATAGTACTGTAATCATTCAGTCAGTATACATGTACTCATGCATTGAGCTAGGATTTAGAGCACTGACCGATTCAAACTCCTATGCATTATGCATGTAGTGGTCTAACCACCTTCAGACTTGTCTTTCAGGCCTACAGGCTTACACTCCAGCAAATACCCTGTCAGTGCTCTTGCAATCCCATAGTGACTCTTTCAGTATCATGTAGTAATCCATACACCCACTGACTCTCCTTATGGTACTGTATAGTAATAGAAAAGTATACTTTATAAAGTTAATATATTTATTTATAATAATTTTTTACAGATACTATTTATCATCATTAAAATTAAGTTATCATGCCGGATAAAGTAAGAAAAAGAAAAGGGAAGGGAAGGGAAAGGACAGTTACTTGAAGAAAACTCAACCAAAAGTATTGGATGACCAACATAATGTGGCTAAAAAGACAACATTTTCTGGTAAGAGCACAAAGCAATTCATAAAAAAATGTTTGTAGGGTCAGACAGAATGTACAGAATGCTGAAACCATTGAAAACGGTTCAAGTAGAAAAAATAGTCAAAAAATAGCAAACGAAAAAAAGCAAATGAATAGTCAAAGGATACGATCTATGGTAAAAGACAACAAAATCAGTATAAAGAAATTCGCAAAAAAAATATTTTATAATAGAGTAGTTCTTAATTTACTGAAAGATACAAAGAAATATAAAAAAGAGAGCACTATTTTATAAACAGAAGAAGTGTATTGAATCTATTGTTGTAAAGGCTTTTGAAGTAAAAAGGAAACTATTCATTTTAGTATTAAACAGAATTCGATCACTAGATAAACTAATCAATGTAATAAAGGCCAAAAGTAAGAGGAAAAGAATAATTAACAGAACTAATTTTTGTGATGTTTCTTTAGGGGAATGAAAATACAGTTCAAGTTCTGAGCCTTTCTTTAATGAAGAGAGTAATTTTCAGACCAATGATTTGTTGCATGCAGTTGACACCAGTGGTCGAGCTTATGAGGTTAGAAATGGTTGTCCAATTGACAAAGAAAAAATGGTTCCCAGAAATGCAGAAGAAGTGATAGCTGATGAAGTTCTTGGCAGACGTCCTAATGCCCCTGTGTTTACTTGGGATTGCAGTAGTATTTGTAGTGTACGACAAGAATCTTGATAATTTACGCAATTTCTTACGAACATGTACTAATAAAAGTGTTAAACAAAAGATTAAGATGTTGCAAGGCCTAGACCCTTGTAGAGGAAAAAAAAATACTGGTTTGCAAGGTCACTCTCTGGCTTGTCTTTCTAGGAAAGTTTGCCAAAGTGTTTTTCAACATTTTAGGATGTTGGCAGTACATCATACTCAAATGCGGAAGTTAGTCAGAAGATTGTATTATGCAAAAAGTCCAGCACTAAAGTTAAATGAGTTGAACAGTGCTCTTTTGCGTGGGTCAGTTTCAGATGTGAAGACGATTTGTGATGACATTGAGTTTTGTTACTTTGGTCCTGAACAAGAGAGTGAAGAAACTCAGACATTATTAGAAGAAAATGTTGGAGAGAATGTTGAACATAGTTGTACAAAAAAATTATTTGAAGGTGAAATTACAAAGTTTAGGGTGATTTCAGGTGAAAGGCCAAATTTTTCTTGTATTTGTTGTCGGTGAACTCACTATAAAAATTAGACTAGGACTGTTGATCTGTAAAAGTAAAAAAGAAAATAATGATAAGTGGAAGGAATTTGCAAATTATTGGTTGGTAGAGAATTGTTTTTATTTGGGTTCTGATCAGCGTATTGGTAAATATTGTTATAACAAATTAGATGAGAATAAAAGGCCCGCTAGAGCTGTGCATAATAATTTAGAGTTAGTTGCTATTCCTCCAGAATTGATAGATTTAAACACCAATGAGTCTATTCTCATTCAATGTGTGCGCCCGTTTCAGGCTATTGTTCGTATGGAGCCTAAAACAGGTAAATTGCCTCCTTCACATTTACAAAGAGGTTTAAAAGGAAGAGTTGTGTATTTACCGCTAGATTTAAAGAAAAATATTCAAACTACTGATATGGAGAGTATAGAAAGTGAACTACTAGTTATTCTTGTTAATGGTGTGCCGACTAAGAATAAGAAAATCTGGCAGGAGTTAGTGGATGCTAGGAAAGTACAGAAGGCAGCTTTGTATTTGATAAAAAACAATACATACTATAAAGATGTTTATATTGGAGAAGAAGAAATACTTTTAACAGAAGATACTGAAACGTCAAGTGGACAAATTGAAAACGTGGATATGTTAAGATGTGAAGAAATCTATAAACATTACAGTGTGCATCCACCTCATTCAAAAGAAGTGATGGGGAACACTATTGAGTTGTTCCAAATGAAAAAAGCAAAAGGAAGTCCCATGAGTGTATGGGAAGAGAGCTTGGAAGCTCGTCGTTTTCCGCAGTTGTTCCCAACTGGAAAAGGAGGACGATATGATGAACGTCCTGTGCAGATTCCTGCATCTGAATATCGGACAACAAGATTACATGCAGAAGATCCAAGATTGACAATGTATCCCTTATATATTTCATCTTTTGTTTGAAAGTGACTTGTCTGGACTTTCATATGCAGTCAATCACATTTTAAAAACTGGAATATATCTGCAAAATGTATCCGCAAAAAAGTTTATGGATAAAGTGCACCAGAGAGATGATCATTTAGAATCTCAGCTCATTAATCTGAAGGCATGTCAGCGTGGGACTAATGAATATTGGTACCGTTGTCATGGTGAACTGAAATGTATGCTACGGAACTTAGGAACTCCTACATGGTTCCTTACCCTTAGCTGTGCTGAGTACGCTTGAGATGATTTACTTGAATTTCTTCGAGAGGCAAATTCCAATATGAAAAATATTGAATACAAGACACCTGGGGAATTGTGCTCTTTGGATCCTGTTAATGTATGCAGGAATTTCAATCATAGATTTGAAGCTATGATGTCTTTTATCTGCAATAAAAAATCCTCCTTTTGGAGAAGTTGTGGATTTCTTTTGGAGAAAGGAGTATCAAGCAAGAGGTGCTCCTCATATACATATGCTGTTATGGATCAAGGACGCCCCCAAATTTGGAATGGATGCGGATGATACTGTTTTGTCTTTTATTGAACAATATGCCACATGTGCTGTACCCAAAAGCACAGAAGAAAACAACTTAAGAGAACAAGTTTTACGACTCCAAAGCCACCGATGTGGAAAATACTGTTGACGAAAGTACACATCTAAGGATAAGTTCTACCCCAAATGTCGTTTTGCATTTCCACGTCCTGTAATATCCAAAGGAAGAGTGAACAGTTTTATGTCATCTTTGCGACATACCATCACAAGAAAGTCTCCAAAAAATACCTACAACTTAAGAAGAAATGAAGAGTCAAAATACATAACTCACTACAACCCATTTTCTTTCTTTGAGGAATGCTAACATGGATATTCAGTACGTTGCGGACAATTTCATTGCTGTTGCTCGATATGTAACGTCCTATATTACAAAATCAGAAAAGCCGGAATTGAAGGAAATATGGGAAGAGATTTCTCAAGAGAAGACTCTAAGTAAGAAATTACACAGTTTCAGTTTGAACATGTTATTGCATCGAGAAATCGGAGCATAGGAATGCTCAGATCGGTTATCATCTGAAAGTCTATATTCCAAATCTAGAAGAATCATTTGGGTGAGTCTAGGTCTTGCAGCAATGCGAAATCGGGTACTGAAATCTATTCAAGAAATTGAATATTTAGCAGAAAAAGACCCAGAAAGTACAAATATTTTGAAAACAAATATGTTGGACACATATTACCCAAACAGAAGTCATCATCTTGAGAACATGTGTCTCTATGAAGTGCTGCAAAACTACACTTTTAAACAAAATACTACAGAGAACATCAATGATGGAAAATATGGCGTAAATGGTTTCGAAGGATGTTTCGTGAAACTAACTAAAGGAAATTTGATTAATCACAGGAAGCTGAGTTGTGACACTGCTGATAAAAGGGAATTTTACTAGTTAGCCCTTTTGCAACTGTTCAAACCATAGCGTTCAGAACTGAAATTACTTGGAGATTTCCAGAGCTATGAAGATTCCTTTAATGCTTGTAAAGATAGCATACAATGCAGTGCTTTTGCAAATTATGTTAAAATGTTGAACAATGAAATTGATCAAGAAGCTACAATTGCAGCTGAGATTGCTAGAGACAATTCTCAAGACAGTCAAAGTTCTGCTGCGCTGAGTCAAGATCCATTAAGACAACCAATTGTTGAAATAAAGCAACAATTGCCATGAATGAGGGAGAAACAGCAATGCGTCAAGCTCAAGAAGATGTAACGAACTTAGCAAACTTGGAAGTACAACTAAATGTTGAACAGAAACAAATATATCAGCAAGTGAGACAACAGATTGACCATGGATTACTTCATGAAAAGAATGAGTGCTCATGCACATCATTTCAACCTATCCGAATGTATGTGAGTGGACAAGCTGGAACAGGAAAAAGTTTCTTAATTAAAGTAATTACAACTTATCTACAGAAAACAACTGAGTCACTTTTGTCTTGTGCTGTCACTGCTCCAACTGGGTTGGCAGCTCACAACATTAAAGAAATTACTTTACATCATTTACTAATGCTACCTGTGGAGCATGAAAACAAATTGGAATACCACAAGCTATCTGGAGAAGCGTGTTGTGAAGTTTCAAGAGTTTTGAAGAAAATGAAACTTCTCATTATTGATGAGGTAAGCTTGGTCTCAAACTTAATGCTTTCTTATATGCATTTAAGAATGCAGCAAATTCTTAAAACAGAATACAACGTGTTATTTGGAGGAAAACACGTCATAGTTTTTGGAGATCTACTGCAACTTACTGCTGTAAAAGGACAACCAGTATTTAAAACACTTGCGCATGAAGACACCAGAAAGTCTCTGGGTAGTGTTGGAAACGTGAACATTTGGTCATATTTTGAATACAAAGAACTCATTACAAATATGCGAAAGGCAAATGATGTTGATTATGGAACTATTCTCCAAGATATCAGAATTGGACTACTGACAGAACATGGTAAACAAGCTGTGCAGAGTCGATTACTTTCCAATTTGTTTCCAAATGAAAATGTAGTTCCTGAGAAAATATATATGAAAATTGCAGAAAATAAATCTGTAATCTGCTTAATGCCAACACTGTGCGAGTGTTCTATATTCAACTAACAACTTTTGAAACTGGAAAATGAAGAAATAATAAAAATGGAAGCCATCGAAAAAATAGAGCATGAAGGAATCACTATTATTTTGACAGAAAAATTGAAGTCAAAATTGGATTCTTTAGAAAAATCGGTATCTAGAACTGCTGGTTTAGAAAAGGAATACGTTTTTTAAGGAATACGTTTATTTAGCATAGTTAATTAAAACCATTGCACTATTAACAACCTTTTGATTGATAGACATTAAAAGCCCTCATGCAAAAGATTCTCTACATTAAAACTCAAGGTTATATATGTTTTTGAAGGCAGCCCTCAGTGGCTTATTGCTATAGCAGATCAGTCACAGCCCAGTTCTTAGTCGGGTGTAGTAAAAAAAATATTTGTATGCTGCAAGCATTGTTCCAGTGCGGTTAGGGGTTGAGTCCCGTAGAGTGGTCATTATTGGAACGTGTTCCGATCAGATAGGTGGCATACATTAGCGGATCCTTGTTTGTCTTTTGCGTTTTTGAGCAGTTTTGTTCAGCTATCGTTAGGAATTTTACTAGTCGGCTGTTTAGCTGGGTGTTTTCTGGGTTTAGACAGGCTAACACAGCTTGCCTCCCAGTGCGAATGCCCTTCAGATTAAACGGTTTTATTAGGAGTTTCCGCCGTGCTTGGAGCATTTCTTTGCATAGGCAGATTAGATGTAATATATCACCTTGCTTTGCTTTGCACAGTCTTCATGTGTCTTGTGCTGGTGGCCTTTGCCATGGTGTAAGATGCTGAGCGCAAGGCAGAATTCCCAGTCTATGCCTCAAAAAGCTCATTTTTGTTGCCTTAGGGTACCCCTGGGTAAAGGATGTTTGGGGAGCAAATACCTTTATATGAGTTAAGGGTCATCCATGTATGAGCTCTGTTTGAAAATGTTGCCTTGTCTTCCACCAGTGAAATTTGTTTAATAGCCTTTCAGACCAGTTTTTTGAAGTTATGATAGCCGATTTGGGCATCCCATAGCCCCTTGAGTTTGGTGTATTCCAAGGCGGACTGGAGATAGTCTTTGGTTTGGGAGTGCTCCCTGTAATGTAAATCGTGCCACAACAGATGGTTAAGCGTGTGAATGGGGGCGCTTCTAATCTTAGACCAGCAGATGATATATATCCCATGCCTTGCAAGATCTTGACGTAGGAGCTGAAACTCCAGCCTTATTGTAGAAGTGTGGTTCGGAAGGCAGAACATTTGTCTGTAGTCTTTGACCTGTATATTGTCCAGTTCCTTTGGGCAACTGCCCCGCATTGCTTTGCTGCCATAAGCAACTGAGGGGAGTAGTTTGGCTTGGGCTACCTTTAATAGTGGTGTCAAGATCGGCCCGTCAGTTTGTTAGCGAGGTTTTTCATTGTTAGAGCAAATAACAGACCCTTTCTTCTCGCTTCCTCCTTCTGGAACTTAAACGCCCCTTCATTGTCAAATATGACTCCTAGATACTTGTATTCGTCAACTGACTCAATTTTTGTATCACTGAGAAACCAGTTTCTCTGATGTTTCTTTTTGTTGTTATATATTGACATCGTCCGTTTCTTTTGCAGGTTTATTCTTAAATAGTTTTCTATGGCGTAGTTCTGCATTGCCGCCAGTAGATGCCGTAGGCCGACATAAGTATGACTAAGCAAAACTACGTTGTCAGCGTACATAAGATTGGTCAGTGTTTTCCCACCTATCCTCGGTGAGTGGGAGTTGCAGGCATCAAGTGCCTTTGGCAGATAGGCCATGTACAGGTTGAACAGGGCTGGTGCAAGCACAAAACCCTGTTTCAGGCCTTTTGTTGTATGATTTTGGTGGAAAAATGGGTACCACCTCCTAATTTCACCTGCACCCAGGTATTTGTGTGTAGGAGCTTCAGCATGTTTAGGGTGGGCTGTGGTATGCTCCATTGTGCCAGTTTCCCCCACAGTCTGCCTCTCTCCACATTATCGAAAGCAGAACTAAAGTCAATATAGCATAGATGTAGAGGTAGCTTGGAGACTTTGGCTTCATTGATTATTAGGGGGATTGTAAGGATGTTGGTAGTTGTGCTGGTCGATTTAGTTGAGAAAAGAATCTATATGCATGTAGAAACTGTTGAGTCATTTTAAGGTGTAATTTGGACGTAGAAAAAAGGTTTAGTTAATGGAGCAATGGGCAAAGTTGTGGAATTTGTTAATAATCAGAATAAAGATGGTATTGAATTCTTAAAAATTAAATTTGATCAAATTGAAGAAGTTAAACAAATTGGTCGCTGTTCAGTTCACTTTTTACTTGTTAAAGATTTATATGTCCGTAGAAAACAGTTTCCACTTTCTCTGGCATATGCAGTGACTAGTCATAAATCTCAAGGTTTAAGTGTTGACAGTGCTTTGGTGAACATTGGAAATACTGTGTTTAAAGAGGGTTTGACATATGTTGCTTTGTCGCAAGTCAGAACAATATCTGGTTTGTTTTTGATTGATTTTGATGACACAAAGGTTACTGCAGATTCAAACTGTGTAAAAGAGTATAATAGGTTAAGAAGCACATATGCTCCCAATTTAGGTTAATATCCTGTATTTGAAAAGCGTGCAGTAGGACAAAAAAGAAGGTATAAGAATATCTGTACTAAAGGTGTAGAGAAGGGAAAAAAACAAGATATTGTTGTCAATGCAAGCAAAAAGAAAAAGGACACTGTTGAAGATATTATTGGTTATCAGTTTGAAAATAGTTCAGGTGTCAACTGCTATGCTAATATAGTGGTCAATGTTGTTTTTTTTCTTGAAGGCTTGCAACAGCAAATTATGGATAATCGGGAAAAAAGATTTTGTTCCTTGTTGCATTCTGTTTATGAAAAATTGAGAACTGATACAAGTAAAATACAAAGTGTTTCTGATGAACGTAATGTTTTGGATGTATGTTCTGGTTCTACACAATTTACTAAGCATGGGCGAATTTTGCGAATTCGCAAAAAAATCCGCAAATTCGCGGATTTCCCAGCAAAATCACGTTTTTTTTTGTCAATTGCACTATACTCAACTGGAGTTCTTTCTACTGGCTAATCAGTAAGTGCTACCTCGTTGGGTAAATGTATTGTGCTTTTCCTACACTACAGCAGCATAAAGGCCCGGAAGAGTTGTCTTCAGTGACCACTTGTGTCTGTAACTTTGCCACCGCGCCCGTAGGCGCCGAGGTCCTTCGAGTGAGCTGTCCATCACAGTGGGGGAAAGGGCAGGAAGAGGTTGCATAGCCTAGTGTGTATGGGGCCGGGCTTCTGTGTGAGTTCACATGCCTCTTGTTTATAAAGGTCAGAGACTGATCAGAGCAGCAGATAAGGAGAAAGCACTAAGTGCCACCTCATTGGGTAAATGTTCGTGCTTTTCCTACACTACAGCAGTGTAAAGGCCCGGAAGAGTTGTCCTCAGTGACTTCGTGTGTCTGTAACTTTGCCACCGCGCCCATAGGCGCCGAGGTCCCTCGAGTGAGCTGTCCATCACAGTGGGGTAAAGGGCGGGAAGAGGTTGCATAGCCTAGTGTGTGTGGGGCCGGGCTTCTGTGCGAGTTCACATGCCTCTTGTTTATAAAGGTCAGAGACTGATCAGAGCAGCAGATAAGGAGAAAGTAGTAAGTGCCACCTCGTTGGGTAAATGTTTGTGCTTTTCCTACACTACAGCAGCGTAAAGGCCCGGAAAAGTTGTCTTCAGTGACCCCGTGTGTCTGTAACTTTGCCACCGCGCCCGTAGGCGCCGAGGTCCCTCAAGTGAGCTGTCCATCACAGTGGGGGAAAGGACGGGAAGAGGTTGCATAGCCTAGTGTGTGTGGGGCCGGGCTTCTGTGCGAGTTCACATGCCTCTTGTTTATAAAGGTTAGAGACTGATCAGAGCAGCAGATAAGGAGAAAGCAGTAAGTGCTACCTCGTTGGGTAAATGTTCGTGCTTTTCCTACACTACAGCTGCGTAAAGGCCCGGAAGAGTTGTCTTCAGTGACCTCGTGTGTTTGTAACTTTGCCACCGCTCCAATAGGCGTTGAGGTCCCTCGAGTGAGCTGTCCATCTTAGTGGGGGAAAGGGAGGGAAGAGGTTGCATAGCCTAGTGTGTGTGGAAAGGGGCCAAACGGGCGGGGCTTCTGTGCGAGTTCACATGCCTCCTGTTTATAAAGGATCAGAGACCGATCAGAGCAGCAAATTAGGAGAAAGCAGTAAGTGCTGGTCACTGGAAGTACAGGGGGATTGCGCTTGAGAAACTTGTGGATGCCTAGACCCCCATCACGGATTACAGCTAATTGTAGATGGTAGATCTGGGGAGAAAGCACACCTGCCTAGCATCGACCGTGCTCACTAGATTATTGGGCTGATTATAATGCGTTACTAAATTTGAGCTTCAACTTGGCACCTGCTTTATTTATATCTGTAAGTGCTTCCTGCTGAGGTTTAATTTTTGTGACAGGAGCCTTGGTGCCTAATCATAACTATTCTCTGAACCTGCTTCGAGGGTCAGAGAATAGTTGCAAGTAGGCAACGAGGAGCCGCTCAGGAAGCACTTACAGGGTTACAGCAGGTGCCCAAGTTGAAGTTAATTTCTTTGTAACCATTTTGTAAATGGTTACAAAGAAATTAATTTCAACTTGGGCACCTGCTGTAACCCTGTAAGTGCTTCCTGAGCAAAATTCGTCCCGCTCGCGGATTCGCGGATTTTGGGGTGGTTTCACGCGGATCGCGAAATCGTGGAAAAGCCGCAAATTCGCGAGCGGAATGAATTTTCCGCCCATACTTATTATTTACGCAAAAAATTCAACAAGATGCCTTGGAATTTCTAATGTATATCCTTACCATATTAGAAAATGAAGGTGTAGAAATAGAAAATATTTTTGGCCTTTGCTATAAATGGGAACATCATTGTGAAAATTGTATGTATACATGTAGCACTAATGTAGATATATTTGCCATTACCAGACTGTAAATCAGTGTCTTTCAATAAATTAGTTAAAGCTGCAAATCAAAACATGGAGTGTAGCCAATGCGAATCAGAAATGTTATCAACATTATTTATACAAAGATATGGAAAATATATAATTTTAATGATGCGCGTTGTACAGCTGATGGAAGAAAATTGGACACTTTAATAAAACATTTTGTAGGTACTCAACTATCAATATCAGGAAGGACTTTTGTAGCAGTAGCAATAATTTTCCATGATGGTCCTTCCACAACATATGGACATTACACTGCCTATCTAAAAATTGACAAAGGCTGGACACTTTGTAATGATGCTCAGTTGGTTTTCAAATAACGTTTGCCTTTCGAATTACCAAATTCCTACCTAATAATTTTAAAGCCAAAGTTTTAGGAAGATAATTCAACCTCTGAGGAATTTATTATTATGATTTAATAGGATCATCATAGGATAATTTACATAAAAAGGAGTGCAAAAATACCATTTGGCCTCATGGAAAGGTATATGTTTGAATTATGGACTTTTTCTTGCATAATGTCTCAGTGTATACTTTTAAGTGACAACATTTACAGTGTTTATAAATTAAAGTTATAAAATGTTCTTAGCAGTAAGGATTTTATATATGTGTGATTTGTATTATACAGTATATTTTTGAGGATAGATTCTTGTTTTTTTTAAACAATCTTATTGATTGTTTTTTTTGCCCGCTGTTATGTGATGAGTACGATTGAAATCACTGATTCTAGTGCAATTTAATATATTCTGAGAACAGCAAAAAGGCAAAGAAATGACTTTGTAAAATGTTAAAATGATGTTGTGTTGGTAAAAATGTATTATTACATGTTATAACTATTTTTCCTTCTCTTTTACAGATCCTAATTCTAAAATAAGCAATTTACCACAATTAACATTATAAAAATACAACTGAATAAAATGTGTAGCGTTTGTTACATGTGTTACTGCTGAGGTAAGTCTAAGTAAGTCTTAAAATGCACAATGGTATGGGTTTGCACACAGTTGGAAAAAGGGAAGATGGATGGAGTAGATTTGTGCCAAAGAATTCTATTGCAGATATGTATCAAATAGGACACAGCTACAGAGCACCTGTCTGCAAGAAACGTGGTATAGTATACAATAGAAAAATATGGTGGTCTTGTAGGGCCTGGTAATTTCAGAATTGAAAGAAATGAAACTCTTTAACTTGAAGCACATCACGGAGTGTTTTTGCACATGTCATATTAGGCCCCATCCCTTCCCTTCAGTAATATATAAACATGTCCTATCAGTTTCCTAAAACGTAAGTACTTATAAATGTATCTTGTTCTCTGTTAGCAGTACAGAAATGTACTCCTATCATAAGAATTGGCCTAGCCACTAACTCTCTTTCATATTTACAAGGAGAGGAAAAGGCACTGTGAATATCTTTTGTTTTCCATGTAAATACAATCTCATCATGTACACCACTTTGTGTTGAAATGGCGTTCTATAGGTGTTGCTGTGCGTGTTTGCACAGAACACTCCAAGAACAAGACACATCTCCAGTTTTATCAAAAATCATAAATCTGGACATATGTGTGAATGCTGCACCATCCTCCAATTGGTGTGGCAAGGCACAACAAGGTGAATTGTTTTCACTTCTCCTAATTTGTCTTTCAATATATGCTACAATGCACAGCATATATTGAAGGAGAAAAATGCCTTTACTGATTGTTTTTGTGTAGGAAGGTGTGCCTTCCTGCACAAAGACAATGTCCACACGACACAGACATCCTTCAACCATGGTGCAAGGGTGCCTGTGTCACCACATGGCTTCAGTTAAGCAGCTGTGCAGAGGGAAGCACAGACTTGCAACATATTTATATACATATGTTACACCCTTGTGCTTTGGAAGTACCACAGCACGCTGTAGCTAAACAGTTTACAGTGTCATGCTGGTGCACTTCCTTATAGTTCTGCACTTATGCATTCACCAAACACCACAAATGTTTTCTTTCAGTCAATTATCTACTAGACATACATTCATGCAAACTTTCACACACTAGCATACAAGTTTAGCTCTTTCTTTAACCAGAGTAGTTAGTTCTGAAAATAACTTCTTTTGTCATTTTGTTGTTTTATATATATTTTTTTTTTTGAACGATTTTGTATTTTTTTTTTAAAAACAGGGAAAAAATGTGAACAGGAGAAACAGAACTAAAAACTAGGAGGAGAAAAAAAAGGAAACTAATAACAGTGGTTGCCGATGGCTCGACAAGCCAGGTCCACAGACTGCTCCCCATACGAAATAATTATTCAGAAAAGGGGGTGGGGATGAACAGAGTGTCTGAATTAAGCAGACCACTCTTACCCAGTCCAAAGATCAGGGCTTGATCCATCACCGTTATTTAGCTCACTGCACCATCCCAGCTCAGAACCTGGCTATATGCAAATTAGTCTGTCCCTGGCCCAGTGCATCATGGGAACAGGGCAGACCAAACTACCAAGCCAATTCTTCACCAGAAAGGAGACAAGCTTCCGGGGACCGGTTTCTGGCATTTCAGCCTTCGTCGGCCCGGCTTGCTTGAATCCTGATGGTGCAGTGAGCAAGGGACTCATGTCTGAGTATACCCTGCCACACCTATAGTGGCCAAAAACGATTCAGAAAAGGGGGTGGTGATGAACAGAGTGTCTGAATTAAGCAGACCACTCTTACCCAGTCCAAAGATCAGGGCTTGATCCATCACCGTTATTTTGCTCACTGCACCATCCCAGCTCAGAACCTGGCTATATGCAAATTAGTCTGTCCCTGGCCCAGTGCATCATGGGAACAGGGCAGACCAAACTACCAAGCCAATTCTTCACCAGAAAGGAGACAAGCTTCTGGGGACCGGTTTCTGGCATTTCAGCCGTCGTCGGCCCGGCTTGCTTGAATCCTGATGGTGCAGTGAGCAAGGGACTCATGTCTGAGTATACCCTGCCACACCTAAAGTGGGCAAAAACGATTCAATCAATCAATCAATCATCGTATTTATATAGCGCACTACTCACCCAGAGGGTCTCAGGGCGCTGGGGGGGGGGGTCCGCTACTGCTCGAACAACCAGGTCTTGAGTTGCTTCCTGAAGGCGAGGTGGTCCTGGGTCAGGCGGAGGTGGGTGGGGAGGGAGTTCCATGTCTTGGCGGCAAGGTAGGAGAAGGACCGTCCCCCTGTGGTGGCTCTGCGGATGCGGGGGACGGCGGCGAGGGCGTGGCTGGTCGAACGAAGCTGGCGTTTGGGAGCGTAGAAGTTGAGGCGGCTGTTGAGGTATCCTGGGCCTTGGCTGTGTAGGGCTTTGTGTGCGTGGGTGAGGAGACGGAAGGTGATTCTCTTGTTGACCGGGAGCCAATGCAGGTCTCTCAGGTGTCCGGAGATGTGGCTGCGATGGGGGATGTCCAGGATGAGCCGTGCTGAGGCGTTCTGGATCCGCTGGAGTCTCTTCTGGAGTTTGGCGGTGGTTCCGGCGTAGAGGGTGTTGCCGTAGTCCAGACGGCTGGTGACGAGGGCCTGGGTGACCGTCTTCCTGGTCTCGGTGGGGATCCACCGGAAGATCTTACGTAGCATGCGCAGGATATAGAAGCACGACGAGGAGACGGCGTTGACTTGTCTGGTCATGGAGAGGGAGGAGTCCAGGATGAAGCCCAGGTTGCGTGCGTGGTCTGTTGGTTTGGGTGCCTGCCTAGGGCTGGGGGCCTCCAGGAGTCGTCCCAGGCGGAGGGCGAGGGTCCCAGGATGAGGACTTCCGTCTTGTCCGAGTTCAGTTTCAAGCGGCTGTTCTTCATCCATTCGGCTACCTCTTTCATCCCTTCATGGAGGTTGGCTCTGGCGGTGGTGGGGTCGTTGGTCAGGGAGAGGATCAGCTGGGTGTTGTCGGCGTAGGAGATGATGTTGAGGTTGTGCTGGCGTGCGATGTCCGCGAGGGGGCTCATGTAGATGTTGAAGAGGGTTGGACTGAGTGAGGAGCCTTGAGGGACGCCGCAGATGACTTCGGTGGCTTCCGATCTGAACGGGGGGTGGCGGACTCTCTGTGTTCTTCCGGCGAGGAAGGAGATGATCCACTCCAGTGCCTTCTCCTGGACTCCGACGTTGCTGAGGCGTTGTGCTAGGGTACTGTGGCAAACAGTGTCGAAGGCCGCGGAGAGGTCGAGGAGGATGAGGGCCGCTGTTTTGCCGTTGTCGAGCAGCGCTCGGATGTCATCTGTGACTGCGATCAGGGCGGTCTCGGTGCTGTGGTTGGCCCGTAAGCCAGACTGCGAGGGGTCGAGGGATCCGTTCGTCTCGAGGAAGGCGGCCAGCTGCTTGTTGACGGTCTTCTCGATGACTTTTGCAGGAAACGGGAGCAGCGAGATGGGGCGGTAGTTCTTGAGGTCGGTGGGGTCGGCCGATGGTTTCTTGAGTAGAGCGCTGAGTTCGGCGTGCTTCCAGCTCTCCGGGAAGGTAGCGGTGTCGAAGGAGGTGTTGATGATGTCCCGCAGGTGGGGTGCGATGATAGCGTCGGCCTTGTTGAAGACGTGGTGAGGGCAGGGGTCGGTCGGAGATCCGGAGTGGATGGAGTTCATTGTGCAGATGGTGTCTCCGGTGCTGATCGGAGTCCAGGCGCTGAGGGTGGTGGTGGGGGGCGGTGGTTCGGTCGTGGTGCTCGTCGGTTGAGTGCTGAAGCTGTTGTGTATGTCCGCGATCTTGTTGTGGAAGTAGGAGGCGAGGGAGTTGCAGAGGTCTTGCGAAGGGGTGATGTCGTTGTTTCCGGCGTTGGGGTTGGAGAGCTCTGTGATGATGTTGAAGAGTTCTTTGCTGTTGTGTGCGTTGTTGTCCAGTCGTTCCTTGAATGCAGTTTTCTTGGTGGCGCGGATGAGTTGGTGGTGTTTCCGGGTGGCGAGCTTGAGGGCAGTCATGTTGTCCGGTGTTGGGTCTCTGCGCCAGGTTCTCTCGAGGGCTCAGCAGTTCTTCTTGGAGCTCTTGAGTTCGTCGGTGAACCATGGGGCTTTCTTGCTGCCGGGTCTGCTGGGCGGGGACCTCAGGGGGGCGATCAGAAAAGGGGGTGGTGATGAACAGAGTGTCTGAATTAAGCAGACCACTCTTACCCAGTCCAAAGATCAGGGCTTGATCCATCACCGTTATTTAGCTCACTGCACCATCCCAGCTCAGAACCTGGCTATATGCAAATTAGTCTGTCCCTGGCCCAGTGCATCATGGGAACAGGGCAGGCCAAACTACCAAGCCAATTCTTCACCAGAAAGGAGACAAGCTTCCGGGGACCGGTTTCTGGCATTTCAGCCGTCGTCGGCCCGGCTTGCTTGAATCCTGATGGTGCAGTGAGCAAGGGACTCATGTCTGAGTGTACCCTGCCACACCTCTAGTGGCCAAAAACGATTCAGAAAAGGGGGTGGTGATGAACAGAGTGTCTGAATTAAGCAGACCACTCTTACCCAGTCCAAAGATCAGGGCTTGATCCATCACCGTTATTTAGCTCACTGCACCATCCCAGCTCAGAACCTGGCTATATGCAAATTAGTCTGTCCCTGGCCCAGTGCATCATGGGAACAGGGCAGACCAAACTACCAAGCCAATTCTTCACCAGAAAGGAGACAAGCTTCCGGGGACCGGTTTCTGGCATTTCAGTCGTCGTCGGCCCGGCTTGCTTGAATCCTGATGGTGCAGTGAGCAAGGGACTCATGTCTGAGTATACCCTGCAACACCTATAGTGGCCAAAAACGATTCAGAAAAGGGGGTGGTGATGAAAAGACTGTCTGAATTAAGCAGACCACTCTTACCCAGTCCAAAGATCAGGGCTTGATCCATCACCGTTATTTAGCTCACTGCACCATCCCAGCTCAGAACCTGGCTATATGCAAATTAGTCTGTCCCTGGCCCAGTGCATCATGGGAACAGGGCAGACCAAACTACCAAGCCAATTCTTCACCAGAAAGGAGACAAGCTTTCGGGGACCGGTTTCTGGCATTTCAGCCGTTTTCGGCCCGGCTTGCTTGAATCCTGATGGTGCAGTGAATTTGCATGTAGCCAGGCTCTGAGCTGGGATGGTGCAGTGAGCTAAAAAATGGTGATGGATCAAGCCCTGATCTTTGGACTGGGGAAGAGTGGTCTGCTTAATTCAGACACTCTGTTCATCACCACCCCCTTTTCTGCCCCATACGAAATAAGACGGTTGCATTGACCACAATGCATTCTGACTCTCCCAAATTGGGGACGTATATCTGGAGGAGATGATGAGGATGTTGCTGGTGTTGCCCCAGATGTACTTGCAACAGCCGGTGGTTGGAGAGCATTTTTCTCTGAGTCTTCTCATTTCCTCCCTTGCAAAGTTAACTGGGTGTCGAGTTTGCATATGCTTTCGCATACTCGCTGTTCCGCAGGAGTACTTTTTTCTAGGGTCTCCCCTGGACAGGACCACCTTGCAGATTTCACAAGTTACTTTTGTGGCATTAACTTTTTCTGCCCTGGAGGAAAAGTGAAACACTTCCACACAATTGAAGAATACCTCTCTGGAGGGGGAGGTTCAGGCACAAATTCTTCATTTCCAGAGTGTTCTGAATCAGAAGATGCTTCATTGGATGTATGACGTAACAACGCATACATTTACAACGCACACCATTACAACGCAATTTTAACAACGCAGAATCCTTTACAACGAATGCCTTTACAACGCATGACATTACATAGCAGATGCTATTACAACGCATGCCATTACAACGTAAGTATAGGTAAGTATATTATTTTATAAAAAAATGTAATTAATAAATATTTAATTATTTTATTTATTAAATTATTTTTTAATTAATTTATTTGTAAATATATATATATATATATATATATTTTAAAAAATAGTGTAGGTGTTTATAAATAATATTCTAACTCCAGGAGAGTGTAATAGTAGGGTAAGTGCTGGATAGTGTAGGGGTAAAAACTACTTTAATTTTAATTTTAAAAGAACTATTATTAATAAATAATAAAATTATTTAAAAAATTTTTTTTAATTTATATAAAGTATTTTTTTTAAAACTGAACCCTAAAAATACCCAAGTACCCCAAACCCAAACCTTTCCCTGAACCCTAAAAATACCCCAGTACCCCAAAACCAAACCCAGCCCTGAGCCCTAAAAATACCCCAGTACCCCAAAACCCAAAACTAGCCCTGAACCCTAAAAATACCCCAGTACCCCAAACCCCAGCCCTGAACCCTAAAAATGCCCCTGTACCCCAAAACCCAAACCTAGCCCTGAACCCTAAAAATACCCCAGTACCCCAAAACCCAAACCTAGCCCTGAACCCTAAAAATACCCCAGTACCCCAAAACCCAAACCTAGCCCTGAACCCTAAAAATACCCCTGTACCCCAAAACCAAAACCTAGCCCTGAACCCTAAAAATACCCCTGTACCCCAAAACCCAAACCTAGCCCTGAACCCTAAAAATACCCCTGTACCACAAAACCAAACCCAGCCTGAACCCTAAAAATACCCCTGTACCCCAAAACCCAAACCCAGCCCTGAACCCTAAAAATACCCCAGTACCCCATAACCCAAACCCAGCCCTGAACCCTAAAAATATCCCTGTACCCCATAACCCAAAACTATATATATTAAATTACCTAACTTAATTTATGTAATTAATTTTTAATATTTATTAAATTAATGAAAAAAAATTGGAATTAAATAAATGTTTAAATAAAATGATATACGTACCTATACTTACGATGTAAAGGCATGCGTTGTAATAGCATCTGCTATGTAATGTCATGCGTTGTAAAGGTATTCGTTGTAAAGGATCCTGTGTTGTAGTAGTTGCGTTGTAAAAGTAGTCCGTTGTAAAAGTTGCGTTGAAACGGTTGCATACCGCTTCATTAGTTGCCACTTCTCCAACTTTGCTGAGAAACAGGTGTGCAAAATTGAAAAAGAGCAGATCTTGCCAGAAGATGTCTTCTCCTCAGAAAGTTCTAACAAGAGTAATTGAACTGAGTGGGGTCATTCAATACTTACAATAGGAAGTGTAATGAACCAATCAAATCTCTTATTCTGGTCACATGGGGTACGCGTAAGGTGCGCGTACGCAGCTCGCACCCAACTCACACCCAGCGCGACTTCGCAAAATTTTATTTATAAGTAATGTAACTTCATTGAAAATTAAAGAATATTATTTTTATGAGTAGTTCAGATAATGGCTTGTGTTAATATTTATATTAAATATATATATATATAACTTTTTTAACATTAAAAAAATTTGCGGGGTCGCGCCACCGCGTCTGATGAGCGTATGATGTCACGCATAACTACGCGACCGTTGAATCGCGTAATACGTACATGTCGCGCATGCGCTACAAGTCGCGTACCAGAAACATAGCGTCTGCGTTGGGAAAGTCTTACCCGTCGCACACCGTACGCGGATCCTACACAAGAGTCCTAAAATAGCAGACATGATCAGCGCACTGAACCTGAAGGGTGCGCTTTGGGTGCACGATTCTAAAAATAAAATAGGAAAATAATAATAATATAAATAGATTTAAAAGAACATAAAAAGATAAAAAATATATATTTTTAATAAATAGGTCTCATGTAATTAAAAAATAAGATATCTAAAAAAAATTGTTAAAAAAATATAGTAAAAGAATTTTGGAAAAAAAAATAGAACAAGTGGAGAACCGGGCCTGATGGGCCTGGCGGGGCAGGGCACGCCTTAAATCCCAGAGTTCACCTGCCTTGTCGAACAGAGACACGAGACACTGTTGAGCTTGGAAAACCATGTTTATTAGCTGCAGCCAAGCACAGTTGTCCTAGAAGTACACACGAAATGTAAATTCTAAGGAGACTGCCACTTCAATCCGTGGTGCACAGTCTTTTATAGCAAACATATTTACAGAGTTTACTCCCTACACATATAAAAATTAACCAATAAGAAAAGTTGGAAAACAAGCTATCAGGTGTCTCAAATACGCCCCTCTCTCAGACCCTGTGTGTTACCCCTCCCAACAAATTAATCAGTGCTAGTACCGACAATCCAATTTGCAGGTGGCAGGACGTATTTGTGTGCCTCAAAGGATAGTTGTGTAAGAAGAGAATACAAGGAGAGAATAGCGAAGGCCAGTCGGATAAGATAATATAAGTAAAGAATAGGAGAAGGCAAATAGTCAGTCGAGACAGGGATCAATCAACCCTGACATGGATTAATGAACTCGGCCAGACCCTGACATTGGTTTTGTAAACAAGGGCAGGGGGTTACTCTTTAACAGAAGAGACACGTAGCAGCTGAGAAAAGAAAAAACACTCCGTTCGCTGTGCTTCCTGAGTGAGGGCAACACAAAATGGCGACGAGACACAAAATGGCGGCTGAATACGGGACGAAGTCAGAAACTGAAGAACCTCACAAGAAATATATTTAAAACCTATCCGTTCTGTGGCTCTCTGGTTACAGACACAGACCTCTGCAGCACATTAAATAATAGAGGTTTCAGACTGTATGATAGTGCATTTCCCACTGCTTAACTTACATATACTTTTCATTTAAGCTGTGAGTTATTTTATATGTAGTTGCTTGATGGTGAACGACTGATAAAAGTTACAGAATATTTTTTTTAGCCACACCTTTGACTCTGCCTCCACGCTCACCAACCCTGCCCCACTTGCACACAGCATCAAAGTTCCCATACTTTTATTTTAATGCACTTCGACCACTGTTTTCACCATCCCAAAAATACAGACAAAAACAGAGCAATGCTTTCGTCTCTCTCTCTCTCTCTCTCTAGTGAGATTGTCCCAAATATGCAGTGTTGAAGCAGCAGATCTGGTCTTCACCCCTCAGTTACAATGCGAGTTACTACTCAGCTTCCGCTCTGAGGCAGAGACAATACTGTGGGATGTGAGAAATGGGAAATGGACCATAAAAACCTACAGTGTATCCTGTCAATCACAACCAGTGTCCTATTACCTCCTAGAATGTAGTGGGGCCAGCAAATAAATTGACACAGAGAGCTGAGTTAACGATTGGCTCCGGCTATAAAAGCCTGTACACGAGCCGAGCCTTAAATATTTGACATGTCAGCCTGCTACAAAGACCATATTAAAATCTAATAAAGTGTCTTCAAAATGCAAGATTTTTTTTTAACAAGCTGAAGCATCTCATATTAGTAAATCAGAATACTTGCTATCTATTTACAGTAAAAGTTTTCAAGCATGAACTGAGAAATATTCCTCTGATGAGATTGCCTTTGTAAACTAAGAGGCATGTCAAAAGTCAAGCGTATCCAGTCTGCAGCCAGATTCTTATTATAGATGGAGCAACTTTGTAGGCTATTAAATGGAACACATGGGATTTTTGTACAGCATTCATAATGAACTCATAAGTCGGAAGGTATGAGATAATGAACAGGTGGGTCTTAGAAATACAGTATTTGCCTTGGATCACACGGTTTGAGGAAGAAGATAAGCTAGGATTGATCCCAGATTTTCATGTATCGCACTTTGATTTCTTTATTTCTATTTTGAATTATTTAACGGATGAATTGTGCAAACTCAAAATGGCAATTTTTACAAAGAAGTAATCAAACTCCCTAATAAAGGCAGGCGAACTTAAGCACAATCATTTACGTTTTTCAAATGCAACAGACCAATAACCTACTATCATTTATAAAGTACCTCTACGCAACCTGAATCAGCCAACATAGGTAGTCATCATCAAAATCTTTCTTTGTATAAGTATTTATCCATAAAAACAATTTTAAAATACACAGCATAAAAGACTCCTCATAAATACACTGTAAAAAGTATTATAAAAAACAATATTTTATACAATTTATACAGTCAATATCTTAGTTCAGTTTATGCTCAAAATTACATTGTGCATAAATATATAAGCTATAATCCTAAAATATCATTAAAATCCATGACATAGATGTTCATTTCTTAAGAACAGTTGTGCCAAAATATCCTCAAGAGTTCAAGGTACTGTAAACTCTAATCTTCATATTTCAAATCATTGCGTTCTATTAATTGTTTTCTTCCAGCAATAACAAGTGTAATATATGTTGAGAGAGTGTGACAGACTAGTTTGTTCTCCCGTTTACATAACAATTTAAATGCATCCTGGTATAATTTAACCTTGTCTATTTCTTATTGGTATATGGGAATCCAGAAAGACCCTTCACACACTGCAGATTCTGTTGCCACAATGTCCCATGATCTAAAGTGTCCTTACTAGTACCGTTGATTTCTGATAAATATCCTCTTAGGGGTGCCAAAATATCTCTGGGTTGGAAAGAGCAAGGCAAAACAAAGGAATATACCTCGACTGAGTCATTACAGTACAATTGACATAGTTTCCCAGGTACATATGTGATGTGCTGCTTTACTCCTTGTTTTTTCTTTGATTTCTAGGAGTTGATGTCATGTTTTTCCATTATAAAATGGTACTACATATCCAAGAATTCAAAGGAAAGAAAACCTGGACTTGAGTAGCATATCACGCAAGGACCTGGGAACCTTGTAGCTATCTACATTAGTTCCATAACCTATTCCTTTGCTGTAGACACAGGACCCCTGCCCCATCAAATGGCTACTCTACTTTTACCCAGAAGACCAGCTTCTTTTTGTTGGTGCTTATTAAGTAATTGTATAGTCATTTTCAAACAATCCCCAAATCATCAGAAACAATCTCATCTTGAGAGGTAATCAATTCCACATCCTTTGAGCATCAGGAACAATCCCATCTTGTGTAGTCATCAAATACACATCTTCAAGTCATTAAGCTCAAGTTCCTAAACTCTGCTGATGACTTCAAGAGCTTGATGAAGTCTGATGATGTGAAAATGACGTCTACGGATCACCGAAATAATATCGAGCCCATTAATATCGACTTGCAAAAATATCGATGAGAAAATATCGAGGGACAAAATATCGAGTTTCTATCTTTATACAGGTAAGTACAAAAATATCGACTCTAAAATATCGACTGTAAATAATATAGACTGTCAAAATATTGTTTTTTTTATATGTCTTTAAATTAAGTTAAAACTAATATAAAAATAAATATATTTAATATAAACTTAGTTAAAATGATTAAATAAATGTAATATTAATAAATAATTAATGTAAATTACAAAAAAAAAAAATATATATATATATATATATATACATATTATTAACTAAACATATATAATATTTTTACCGTAGCATAGCAAATTGGTTAAAATTTATTGTAACAACTATAGTGAATTCAACAGTAGAAAAACGCAGGATAGCGTAGGGATATAAATTACTATTCCTACTCCAGTGGGTGCAACAGTAGGGAAAACATTGGATAGCGTAAGGGTTAAAATTACTATTCCCACTCCAGTGGGTGCAACAGTAGGGAAAGCGTTGGATAGCGTAGGGGTAAAAACTACTATTCCCACTCCAGTGGGTGCAACAGTAGGGAAAGCGTTGGATAGCGTAGGGGTTAAAATTACTATTCCCACTCCAGTGGGTGCAACAGTAGGGAAAGCGTTGGATAGCGTAGGGGTTAAAATTACTATTTCCACTCCAGTGGGTGCAACAGTAGGGAAAGCGTTGGATAGCGTAGGGGTTAAAATTACTATTCCCACTCCAGTGGGTGCAACAGTAGGGAAAACATTGGATAGCGTAAGGGTTAAAATTACTATTCCCACTCCAGTGGGTGCAACAGTAGGGAAAGTGTTGGATAGCGTAGGGGTTAAAATTACTATTCCCACTCCAGTGGGTGCAACAGTAGGGAAAGCGTTGGATAGCGTAGGGGTTAAAATTACTATTCCCACTCCAATGGGTGCAACAGTAGGGAAAGCGTTGGATAGCGTAGAGGTTAAAATTACTATTCCCACTCCAGTGGGTGCAACAGTAGGGAAAGCGCTTGATAGCGTAGGGGTTAAAATGACTATTAATTAATTAACAATTAACAATTTTAATTATTTACATAATTAATTAATTATTATTAATTAACTTCCCACCCTATCCCCCTATAAACTCATAACCCACTACAGAAAATAAATTACTAAATATTAATTATTTATCAATTAAATATTTATAATTAAATACCAATTATATTTTAATTTACCAATTAATAATTAATTAACAATTAATAATAATTTACATAATTAATTAATTATAATTAAATTACTTCCCACCCTATTCCCCTATAAACCCACAACCCGCTACAGATTTATATTACACAATTATTAAAAATTATTAATAACTACCTTATTTTCGATTTTTTTTTGTCTATATTCTATCTAGTCGATATTATGTCTAGTCTATATTTTTGATTCGATATTTTGGCTATTAATATCGATATTACTCGATATTTTTGTAGTCTATATTATGTCTGGTCGATATTTTGGCTAGTCTATATTTTTTACTCGATATTTTGTCCAAACGATATTTTGAATCGATATTATGTCTGTTTACCGACTTCTACAGTAGTTGGATGATCATCCAATGACTCTGGGATGACTTCTGAAGTAATCCTGTTTGACGTGGATACCTATCCCCTAAGCAGCAGACATGTGGCGGCCAGGTTTCACTCAAGCTGTTGGTTCTGTAATGATGTGTTTCTGTTTTAAAGCCAATTTTTTAATGAATTACTATGACGACCCCCAAGAATAGGAGCAGTGTGAAGAAAAGAGCCTATCTACTCCCTATGTCCTTTACTAGCAAAAGAAGAAGAAACTTTATTGTTCAGATAATTAAAACTCTTACATGTATGACACTTCATAACTCAATAACATTTTAAAAGAACCATTTTAAAATACAGTTAAAAATCCTCATAGTATATACAAAAACTGCAGAGTAAAATTGATATTTGCACTGCACCGATCTATGTGTCAAAGCCCAGCTCACCTGAGTTTCTGTTCAGTTCTGATGGAGGTTGAAGACAGTCTGACCCCACCCTGAAACTGCTTGTTCCAGCACACTAGTTTTAAAACAGTGCACTAAGAACCAGAAGCTCAAGGGAAGGGGGGAAGTGGATAAAATAAAAAAAGAGAGACAACACCGTTCTTGCGTTTCCACTGTAGAAGAGCTGCTAAAATCTGCGGCTCTCTCTGACTTCTGTAGAAACTGGTGCCTAATGAAACAAACAAAGAACAGATAAGTGCAACCTATCCCTAAATGTGTTCCTGACTAAACCTTAATCTTATTAGAAATTCTCTTCTAAAAGTACCTCTTGGATCCTGGTCTCAAGCTTCCAGGTTTGGAATATGTTACTGTTCTGGGATGTGCTTTCTATTACTGTAAAACTTCTGTAAAATCAAACGAATATCATTATCAGAATTACCAACGTCTAACATTCACCTTAATATAACTAAAGCCTAAATTCTTAATAGCAAACTCACTTTTCACACATTTCCAGACTTTTTATAAAACAAATACTGTACTTTTACATCAAAATACAGCAGGTAATTTGTGCAAGTCCTTGATTTACTATTTGCCTTGCTGTCAATGGTTTCCTCTGTTCGATTCTTAAAAAAGTTCCATGTAAAACAATGTTTATTTCACAAAGTTCCACAAAGTATTCTTCTAACAAAGGGTTTGAACCACAAAGTTTGTGGGAGATATATTGCTCCAAATTGTCTTTACATGAATCCAGAAATCGCCAATAAAGTTATTTCAGGTAATAAAAGGTTTTGCACTTACTTGTTGCTGAAAAGGGATACTAATCAGTCTAGCCTTGACATCTTTCTCTTTTGCAGGACGATTGCAGTGGACAGAAGAGGGGCTGAGGCAAGAAGTAGCCGGAAACCAGAAGAAGGAAGAGCCAGAAGCCGCGCCCGTTGAAGTCAATGAACGTCTGGAGTGAGCAGGAGTGCCAGCGCCGAAGGATCTGTTCTCAGGTAAGTGGGAGGTAGACGAGAACAAGCACTGGGTGAGGCTCAGGGGCTGCCTTTTATAGACAGGGCTGGGTGTGGTTCGAAGAGCTGGGTGTGGTTCGAAGAACTGGGTGTGGTTCTCACAAGCAGGTGTGCAGAGCTTCAGTTATTATGCTAATGAGTTGAAGTAACACATGGCCTAGGGAGGAGTGTTCTAAATAAACCTTGGTAAAAGCAAGGTCCAATGTTTTCTAAATAAGCCTTGGTAAAAGCAAGGTCCAATGTGCAAACAAGACAGCAATGTCCAAACTTGTGACTACATTGAGCAACATACACAGAAGTCTTAGGGAGGGGCTGAGATAACAAGAAAGGCTTTCAGGGGGGAGGAGCTATGCGCGGATCCAAGATGGACGCGTGAGCACAGGGCTCCCGAGACCCTTTCCGCCTCCCGCATCTATCCTGTTAAATATCCTGATTTGGACGACGGGTTATGGTAGCTGATGCCCTGCTGATCTACTATCGCTTTTCAGAAATTGATTTGGACGCTGGGAACCGGACTCTCTGCGCCTTCGAACTTTTGGGGCCTACACCGACGGACCTCCGCGGCCTTGAGTCTCTGAAGTACCCAGGTGGCAATTGAACAACAGCGGCTGCTGGCATCCATCTGTTGCCCCTGTGGTACTTTCAGTTTCGCTTTTGATACATCATCCACTGGGATTCACCGACTACTGCGACTGTTGACCTTGCTCGGCGGCTGGCCCTACGTCTCTCTCCTTTCGCCCTCATCCCTGCCTTTGTTGGTTGGTGTCTTGGGGAGACATTCTCACCAGATCTCGAACGGCCCCGGCTGGGCTCGCTCACCGGTATGACGGGCAGGCCGGAGAGTGAGAAGAGAGCCACCAGGGGCATGTTCCGAGGAGGTGCAGCCCAGTCTAACACCATCAACCGCTTTGCCCGCCCGAAGGGATCCCCAGGTGGGGTGGGCAAGGTTTCGGATGAGACTGGAGATGGCTCTCCTGGAAAGGAGGACTTGACCCTGCGGGATGTCATGGGCGCCATTGCCGGCGTTAAGACTTCAATGAGCCAGCAATATGAGACCTTGGTTTCCAAAATAGATACGGTTGCGATTGAAGTCAACCTTATCAGGACGGACCTTGCGAAAACCAATGAGTGGGTAAAGTCGCTGGACAATAAAACTGCAAGCCTTACGACTGATGTATCGGACTTACAAGCGGAGGTCGTACTCTTCGTTCATCAAACTATTTGTTTGCTCGCCGGCTGGACGATTTTGAAAGCCGTGCCAGGCGTAACAACGTTCGTATTATTGGTGTTCCAGAAAGTTCCTCAGAGCTCTCTATGGACCTTTTGGTGGAGGATCTTGTGTTGAACCATCTCGCGCCTAAGGGACTAAGCAACTTTTTCACTGTGGAGCGTGCTCACAGAGTCCCGGGTGGTAGGCCTAAACTGGGCGCAGCGCTGAGGCCTATTATTGCCAGGATTTTCAATTTTCGTGATAGGGATGCTATCCTGCAAGCATCGCGTACCAACGGACCTACGAAATTTGAAAATGCGTCGATCAACTTCTACCCGGATTTCACGCAGGCGGTGCAGAAACAGCGTATGAGCTTCACTGGTGTTAAAAGGCGCCTCAGGGACATGGGACTAAAATATGCCATGCTCTTCCCAGCTCGCTTGAGAATCCAGTACAAGGAGCGTGTGCTCTTCTTTGACCGCCCTGAGGTCGCAAGTGACTGGCTGGACACTTTGCCGACACATCGTGATGGACAAGATCGGTCGGCTGGAGCCAAAGGCGGCCTGGAGGAACGGGCGGAGTGAGCCCTTACCGGCGGGCCATCTATCTGGACTTTCAGCGGGGGTTTGCTTATTATTTTCGTATGACCTATTGATTCTAGGGGGGCGGGAGGGCTCGGGATTCTTCCTCCTCTAAGGGGTCGTTTCTCTCTTTCCGTAGATTAGTTTAATGGGGCGACAGGCACACTGCAATTTGGGGTGGCTTTTGGGTCAACGCAGGGGTGCAGGGTGGGGTGTGTGTTTTGCGGGGTTTCCGGGGGGTCGGGGGGGCTTTTTGTCTTTTTGTTTATCCCGAGAGTCTGTTTTGCTGCATATTTCGATCACTGTGTCTGTACCTTTGGGGGGGGCATTGCTCATGCTTTGGGAATGGGGGTTAGGGGGCTACGGGTGCTGAGTTGGAATGTTAACGGTCTGGGTGACAGAATTAAGCGGGGGTCGTGTTACAGTATTTGAAACGTCTTTCACCTGATGTAGTACTATTGCAGGAGACACATCTTATAGGAAATGCTTGCCAGGCAATGAACAGAAGGGGATACCGCTTGGTGGTGCATTCTGGATTCACTACTGGGTCGTGGGGGGCGGGTGTTTTGATTCGGAGTTTCCTCCCCTTGGAGATAGATGATACTGTGCTAGATGAAAGAGGCCGGTACGCGGCCATTACAGGTCGCTGGGAAGGGAGGACGATTACTATTCTTTCTGTGTATGTCCCACCGGGTTTACAATCTGTCACCTTTGCTGATCTGGGTAGAGTGTTGTTGAAATTCCCATGGGGTATGTTGGTGGTTGGTGGAGATTTTAACTCGATTGTTTGTGGTAGTGAGGATCGTCACCCGCCCCGGACTCTTTTGAGGTCACAGTTATGGAAGAGCGATTTCCTGAATGCATTGGGTTTGGTAGATTGCTGGAGGTACTTACACCCTGGGCAGGCACAATATAGTTTCTACTCGGGGGCACACGGGAGTCTCTCTAGGCTCGTTATATCCTATTGCCAGCGGCCCAGATGGTCTCTGTGAGGGAAATTCGCCATCTTGCCCGGGGGATCTTGGATCACTCGCCTCTCTGTCTCACGATAGATGTACAATTGGAAGCCGGAGGCCGGGTTGCCCCGATTAACCCCTGGCATCTACGTCACCCGAAAACAAGGGCAGAGGTGGTGAAATGTGTAGACCATTACTTTGTGGAGAATGCTGGGTCGGTGTCCTCTTCGGTGTCCCTATGGGAGGCCTTTAAGACTGTTGTCCGGGGTCAAGCCCTTTCTCTGATTGCTAGCGCGAGAAAGTGTAAGAATGAAGAGGTGGTGAGATTGGAGACTGAAATTGCGTCGTTGGAAGAGGAGTTGGGATCTGAAGTTACACCCGAGGGTTTGCATGTTTTGGCCCTTAAACAGGCCGATTACAAGGCGCTGGTTACAGATGCAGCGAGGATGATGAGTTGTGAGCAACAGGGGCGATTGTATGACGTCGGAGATAAGGCTGGGAAGTTGATTGCGTGGCTGGACAAGAGAGAAAGGCTGAATCGTGTGGTGCCTGTGGTGGTGAATGAGGACGGTGAACGAATCGTGGACCCGGAGGGTATAGTCGCGGTGTTTGCTCAGCACTTTCAGAAGGTTTACTCGCCGGTTTCCGACAGGCCTGAGGAGGATTCACACGTGCTACTAAGAGATATTGCGTTGCCTAGCCTCTCGGAGTCTGAGAGACAGCTTATGGAGGTAGATTTTTCTACTGATGAAATATCGCTCGCTATTCGCTCTCTCCGTTCGGGGAAGGCCTCTGGTTCGAATGGTCTTCCGATAGAGCTGTATAAATTGTGCCCGGATAAAATGGCGCCACACCTTCGCCAAATGTTTTTGGAATCGCGCGATCTTGGGCTTTTTTCCCGAGATCAGAGATTGGCTTCTATTGTTGCTATTTATAAGGATGGGAAGCCTCGTGATCAATGTTCTTCATATCGACCGATCTCACTCCTGAACGTTGAACCCAAGATTCTGGCGAAACTCCTGTCGAACCGTTTGATTACGGTTATTGGCGATCTGATACACCCGGATCAATCCGGGTTTATTCCTCACCGGAATACGGCTTTTAATTTACGTCGCCTCCATGGTGTGCTTGCTAGGGCGGGGTCGCTTCGCGAGTCGGCCATTTTGGTTTTGTAGGATGCCTCAATGGCCTTTGACACGATCGAATGGCCGTATTTGTGGGCGACACTTGCTAAATTCGGTTTCGGGCCTAAGTTTATCGGCTGGGTTAAACTCATGTACGAGCAGCCAATGGCCCAAGTGGTCGTCAACGGCAGGGCTTCCGAGCCTTTCGTTCTTGGCAGAGGCACACGACAGGGTTGTCTGTTATCACTGCTCCTTTTCGCGCTTGCTCTTGAGCCCCTGGCAGCGTGGCTTAGGTGGGAACCGTCGCTAAAGGGCATTAGGTGGTCTCCTGATTTTGAGGACCGTATATCCCTTTACGCGGATGACATCCTATTATATCTTACTTCCCCTCACAAGTCCCTCGGAGCGCTGTTTGATGTCTTGCGCTCCTTTGGAAGGAATTCGGGTTTAACCATCAATTGGTCTAAATCCTGTATCTACCCGCTCACCGCGGAGATACCACTGTTGCCCCGTTACTGTCCGATACCAATATCGCGTGACAGCTTTAAATACTTAGGGATATATATCTCCCTGGACTCAGCCGTACGATATGAGAAGAATCTGCTCCCGCCACTCATTCGGCTCCGATCTGACGTAGTGGCATGGTGCGGATTGCCGTTGTCCCCGGTTGGGAGAGCGGCCTTGTTTAAAATGATGTCCCTCCCTCGTTTCTTGTATGCCCTTCAGAACACGCTTGACCTAGTGCCTGCAAGTTACTTCCGGGAGATTGAGGGCCTCCAGAGGAAACTGATATGGGGCAGGCGACCTCGCATTGAGTTGGCGAAACTGACCCTACCCTGGTACGACGGTGGTATTGCGCTGCCTGATATTAAGAGGTATTACTGGGCGTCGCAACTCAGTGCCATCAACCACGCAATGTATGGCCCGGTCCCTAACCCGGCGTTAGATATGGATAGATGGCAGCTCCCGGGAGGAGATTATAACAGGGCGTTGTACTCTAGGTCGACAGGAAAGTTTCTAACCGGACCCACTAGGGTTGCGGTACAAGTTTGGGGCGCGGTGACTGCTGCCACGGGATGGGCGGATCAACTGACCAGAGCTACTCCGCTTTATGCGGCTGAGCAACTTGGCTGTCTTTGGAGAACGAAGGGATTTGACAAGTGGGATCTCATAGGGATTAGCAAGGTTGGGGATGTCTGGGTTAAGGAGAGGATTACATCTTTTATGGAACCCCAGCAAGAATATAGATTGGGCGATAGGGAGCACTTCCGCTATTTGCAGGTTCGCCGCGCACTCGTATCCGTCTTTCCTGTCGATACTGATGTCCCGGAGTCCTCTCCCTTGGAAGACAGGGTGCTTGACGGGCATGTCCCGGACAGCACTATCGCTCTTATTTATAAAAAATTGATTAATAATCGCTCAGATCTTCTGGTGCGGCTTCGGGAGGCCTGGACCGGTGATGGGCTTGAACTGGACGATGAGGATTGGCAGGCTGCGATATCCTCTCCTAAGTAGGTGGCGATCCCGGCGCGTCTCCGACTGGTGCAATTGAAGATCTTGCACCGCGTATATGTCACGGGTACACGATTGATGCATATGGGTTATTCTCTGGATGGATTGTGTAGGCGTGGATGTGGTATGCTTGCTACTTTTCTTCACATTTTGTGGGAATGTCCGGTAGTGGTGGAATATTGGAAACGGGTGCATGAGGTCATGGATGAAGTCACGGGTGTTTCGCTTTTACCAGAGGCCAGGAGATGTCTGTTGAATGTGTGGGAACCGAATGACTATAGCATAGCGCAGACTCAGTGGGCCTCCCTCGGCAACATGATTGCGAAGAGAGACATCGCCCAGCTGTGGGGGTCTCCACGTGCGCCTCTGGTTTCCGCGTGGGAGGACAACATGGATTGGTGCATGTTCCGAGAGAAAACTGTGTACATCGCCCGTGGACGACACAAGAAATGGGGAAGGATATGGGGTCAGTGGAACTCGTATCGTGGAGAAATCTGTGCCCCCCCCCCCCTTTGTAGAAACGAATGTCATCTCACAGTCCCCGTGACCGAACATTCCATATGTCACTGTCCTGCTGTTTTTCATTTGGTAGTCTGACCCTGACCCCTTCATTCCCCCCCTTCTGTTTTCATATCCTTCTGTAGTTGTCATCTTGAGTCGCTCCCCCTGCTATCTGGGACAGTCGCACACCTTACACATTACCTCGGGATTAGGTTGTTTTGTTTTGTTTTTAAAAAATAAAAAATGTGAAACCTTTCAATTATCCTCTTTCCACTTCAAGGATATCGTCTGGGAGTACTTTATCGCTGCTGGACCCCCGGGTTGCCGGCTGATGAGCTGTGTAATACTGACGGAATTTGATGCTTGCTGTTACTGACCGGCCCCTGTGGTTGTAGGTCTGTATTTGTATTGCTTTTTCGAAATGAAGGTTTTAAAACAAAAAAGAAAGGCTTTCAGTAGTATGTTTAAAGAGAGCTATTACAGAGACCACTAGTGCAATGAGAGGGGACATGCTCTTTGCTGTGCACAAACCCTAACAGTCGCCCCCCTCAAAGGCCCTCCTACTGGACGGGGTTTTCCTGGATTTTTTAGATAAAACTGACTAATCAACCATGGGGCATGTACATAGGGCGCTGGTTCCCATGAATTCTCAGTTTCGTCATATCCTTTCCATTCTACTAAATAAAACAGACGTCATGAATTCTTTTTGCGTCTTTTATGCTTTTCACTTCATATTCTAGATTTCCCTTAATTGGCATGGGCGGAGGTGGTGGTTTGGGTCGGGTATTTGGGTTGTACGGCCTAAGCAAGGACACATGGAATGTAGCATGTACTGGGTATTCTTTTGGTAAGTCCAATTTTACTGTTACCGGGTTTACTATGGCAGTTATACTAAAGGGTCCAATGAAACGTGGTTGCAGCTTTCGGTATCCCTCTATATTTAGGTTCTTTGTGGAGAGCCATACTTTGTCACCGATTTTATACATTGGGGCCTCAGATCTGTGTTTGTCTGCTTGTCTTTTCATGCTTTCTTTGTACTTTAATAAATGTTTCCTGGCCTTGTCTTGTCTGTCACCTAATCTTGTTAGTCTATCGGTTACTGTAGGCAACAGGGAATCTTCTAATAAAATGGGTATAGCTCTCGGATGATACCCCTGCATGAAATAGAATGGTGAGCAAAGTAGAGCTGCATGCTCAGTATTATTATAAACAAACTCCGCTACAGGGAGAGCTTCCAGCCATTCACTAGAATATTCAGCCAATAAACAACGTAGCGTTTGAAGTAAGGTTTGGTTCAGTCGTTCAGTTTGTCCATCTGTTTCTGGATGGAAAGCAGTGGATAATGCCACATCTATTTTCAGTTTTTTGCATAATTTTTTCCAAAATCTAGAGTTGAACTGGCTACCTCGGTCTGACACCACTTTACTTGGCAAACCATGTAAACACACAATTTCTCTTATAAAAATATCGCCAAATTCTGCTGCAGTTGGCAATTTTCGTAATGGTACAAAATGTGCCATTTTAGACAAAAAATCCACTATCACTAATACTGTTGTGAAGGATTTTACTGGTGGTAAACCTACAATAAAGTCTACACTCACAGCGTGCCAAGGTTGTTTGGGTGATGGCATTGGTATTAACAAACCGTCAGGGGCGTTATGAGAAGATTTATGTCTTGCACAAACTGGACAGGTAGTGACAAATTGCTTAATGTCCTTACTCATATTGTCCCACCAAAAGTGTTTTCGCACATTTTCCAGGGTTTTTACCCAGCCAGGATGACCTGCCAACGTTGAGGCGTGATGCCAAATTATCATCTGTGTTTGTAATTCTGTGGTGGGCACTAACAGCATGTTGTCGTGATACAATAAACCTCGTTGTATTGAGTTATGGGAATCCTTTAGCCAATCTTGAGGTGCCATTTGCATGTGTGCATTATATAGATCTGTGATGAAATCCTTCTGTTGTACTGGTGACAAAAGTTTTTGGGGAGGAATAGTAGGTTCTCCTATTGTGTTTTGTTTCATGTCTGAGGTATGTCCGTATCTAGATAACACATCAGATTGAATTTGTTGTGCACCTGGTCTATAGGTTATAAAGAAGTCAAATGTACTAAAAAAATTTAACCAGCGCATCTGACGTGGAGTTAATGCTTTTAGTGATCCAAAGAACTGTAGGTTCTTATGGTCAGAAAAGATGGTAACAGGGTACTTGGCTCCCATTAAATGGTGCCTCCATTCAGAAAAGACTACTTTGATAGCTAATAGTTCTCTTTCAGCCACAGTGTAATTTTGTTCAGCTGGTAATAACCTTTTGGAATAGAAGGCTATAGGATGTAATTGGCCATCTACTGCATCTCGTTGAGAGAGAACTCCTCCTAAAGCTACTTGTGAAGCATCCGCTTTGACAAAAAATGGCAAATCAGGATCAGGATGTTTCAGAATTGGAGCTGAAGTGAACTTTTGTTTCAGGAGTTGAAAGGCGTGAGCCGCCTCATCAGACCAAAGAAATCGTTGCTCTGCCCGCAACAAGGTGGTTATTGGGGCCGCAATGTCTGCAAAATGAGAAATAGACCTCCTATAAAAATTGGCGGAACCCAGAAATTTCTGAACATCCTTCACAGATGATGGTTCTGGCCAATCAGTAAAAGCACAGATTTTCTTTTCATCCATAATTATTCCTTGAGGTGACAGGCAGTATCCTAAAAAGTCCACTTTGCTGACATTAAAAGTACATTTTTCTAATTTAGCAAAGAGATGATTTTCTTTTAACTTTGATAATACTGCACGAACATGTTGGGTATGTTCTTCCGGGTTCTTAGAGTAAATGAGGATGTCGTCTATGTATACTATGACACAAACGTCAAGGAATTCGTGTAGGACCTCATTTATAAAGAATTGAAAGGCCGCAGGGGCATTACACAACCAGCAGTCAGCCGGCCCGGTCCATCTGGCTATGGTACTCAGCACCAAGATGCTTCTTGGAGTGATAGCCGCGCTATAAAAATGTGCCTTTACATTACATTACATTACAACCCAAAGGACATTACTGTGTACTCAAATAGACCAAACTTTGTCTTGAAAGCTGTCTTCCACTCATCCCCCTCTATTATTCGGACCAGGTGGTAAGCTCCCCGCAGATCTAGTTTAGTGTATACAGCAGAAGGTCTTAATTGATCCAACAACACAGGTATTAGAGGAAGAGGATATTTATTTTTTATTGTAGCCTTATTTAGTCCTCTATAGTCGATACACGCGCGCAGAGATTTATCCGGCTTCGGTATAAAAAAAAGTAGAGATGACACCGGAGATGTGGAATGTCGGATGAACCCAGACTGTAATAGGTCGTCTAGGTAGGTTCTTAAATATTTGGTCTCTTCGTCAGTCAAAGCATATACTCTGTTATTAGGTAAAGGGGCCCCTGGGATGAGATCTATACGGCAGTCATATGACCGATGTGGGGGTATCACACTAGCCTTCACTGGATCAAAAACGTCTTTAAAGTCAGAATATTCAGGAGGGAGACTTGGTTCGTCTTGTGTAACACTAGCACATTGTATTACTGAGCTCTGTTCTGTACCTGCTTCTTGATAGCAATTGGTTCTACAGAATGAGGAATCCAAAGTAACTGTTCTGTTCACCCAATCAATTTTTGGGTTATGAGTTGAGAATTAAGCCAAAATTAGGGGTATCTATCAGATCAAAGCTAATCATCTCTGTGTGCCCGTTTGACAGACCATGACAAGGGGACTTGTTTGTTTTGTGATTAATCCAGAGGTCAATTCTGACCCATCCACTGCACATACTGCTTCTGGACAAGGCTTTAGGCAAATAGGAAGACCTAATGTGTTAGCTAACTTATTATCCACAAAATTTCCTGTTGCTCCTGAGTCCAGTAGGACAGAGAGAGAATGTCTAACTTGGGTAGTAACAATTAAAAAGATCTGAATTATGAAATGTCTAGGTATTTGCGTTACCATGAAGGCTGCAGAATTAGAGGTTTGATTAAGATGTTTTCTCGAACAAGTAACCTCCCCCCTTGTCGAGCTTAATCGTTTCCCGACTCAGTTGAGGAGATAGATGAAACAGTACCCTTTCGTGAAGTTTTAGGTTTTACTGGACATTCTCTGGCAAAATGTCCTGCCTTGCCACAATATAAACATAATTGAAGTTTTCTCCTTCTTTCTTTTTCCTCTGACGTGAGTAGACCTCTGAGTGTCCCTATTTGCATAGGCTCAGGTTCAGGGAGTTTATTATCTGTGTCTTTCTGCTCATGTCTAATAAAAGTTAACCACAGTTCCAGTTTGGATTTATCTCCCTTTCTTTCTCCTAGTCTGTGTTCCAATTTCACGACTAAATCTACAAAGTCAGAATAGTCTTCTGGCAAATCAAAGGTATGAGCCAGCGCGTCTTTTAACTCGTCTCTCAAACCTTTATAAAAAAGGGAGACACGCTTTTCTTCTGGCCAACGTGTCTCGGTGAGTAAACGATTAAAACTAGTGAGATAGGTCAATAAATCCTTGTTACCTTGTTTAAGATTTAAAAGCTCATTATCGCTTGCCTGCATAAAAGTATGTTTTGCAAAAAGGCTGGTCATAGTACGTTTAAATTGATTCCAATCATGGAGGATGGGATCATCTCTATCCACGAAATGAATTGACCAATTGGCTGCTGTACCGCCCAAATAAGACAAGACGAATGCCACTTTCGTAGCATCAGTAGGGAACTGTTGTGGTTTACAAACGAAGTGTAATTGACATTGATTGATAAAAACATGGAATTTGTTACTATCTCCATGAAAACGTTCAGGTGCTGCTAAAGGCACAGCATTAGGAACATTAACAGTAACCTCAATTGGGGGGGGGGGAGTTGCATGTTTTGCTCGCGCCCCTGTCTCTGAGGAGGTTTTAAACAAAGGCGTAAAAGATGTGTTCCACTGAGATTCCCTAGGCTTATACCTGCTTAGATCCTGTTTTAAAAAGGTGTTTTCCAACTTTAACTTCTCTATTTCCTCTTGCATATGTTGCAAGATGCCAGACACTGATTCATTATGGGCCAAGTCCTCGTTTAGGGCCTGCGCCATATCCGTGGCGTCAATGCCCTCTGTTTCTTCCCCGGCATTCATCGTCCAACAGAACTGAATATTTTAAAGGCTTGTGCTTCTGTCAAAGCCCAGCTCACCTCAGTTTTTGTTCAGGTCTGATGGAGGTTGAAGACAGTCCGACCCCACCCTGAAGCTGCTTGTTCCAGCACACTAGTTTTAAAACAGTGCACTAAGAACCAGAAGCTCAAGGGAAGGGGGGAAGTGGATAAGATAAAGAAAGATAGACCACACCGTTCTTGCGTTTTCACTGTAGAAGAGCTGCTAAAATCTGCGGCCTTCTCTGACTTCTGTAGAAACTGGTGCCTAATGAAACAAACAAAGAACAGATAAGTGCAACCTATCCCTAAATATGTTCCTGACTAAACCTTAATCTTATTAGAAATTCTCTTCTAAAAGTACCTCTTGGATCCTGGTCTCAAGCTTCCAGGTTTGGAATGTGTTACTGTTCTGGGATGTGCTTTCTATTACTGTAAAACTTCTGTAAAATCAAACGAATATCATTATCAGAATTACCAACGTCTAACGGTCACCTTAATATAACTAAAGCCTAAATTCTTAATAGCAAACTCACTTTTCACACATTTCGCACATAGCGCCGCAGGGGGTCAGTTGCTCAGCCAGAGGCAGCCCAAAAAAGTCCGCCACACACCCATGTAGCAGAGACCAAGGAAATTCAAGGGAAAACAAAAAATTCCTTGTCTTACCAGAGGTCTGCAATATGCAGAGATGGAACCCTCAAGGCAGCTCGTGGATGTGCACCAGATCCACCGCAGAATGGAGGTACGATGAATTTCGGTGGTCGCCAGCAGATAAAGGGGAAACTCGGAACTTGAGCCCCTTTTTGGGTGTGGTCACGTCGACTGTGAGTCACAGGCCACCGGCACAACACTTCACTGAGAGACAAGGAACAATGAGATGTGATGACAAAAACTCATGTTGAAGTGGCACGTTTATTATTAATTCACAAGTGGACCAATAAATGCGTATTTTTAGCAAAGCAATAAATGCATATCATGTCATACTACTAAGTAAAAACCCTTTAAGAAGTCCCAACTTCACTCTGTCAGGAGTACATGCTAGATGTCAAAATGATTCAAATGTGACAAGGCAAACTGAAATGAGTATCTTTTAAAAAGGCATAATTGAAAACGGCTAGATATCCAAAGACATAGAGTACATTTGTTATAAAATTCTAGTGCCTAGAAGCAAGCCTTTCTGATGAGAACTGTAAGGCAAGCTGGAGTGAGGATCTTATTAAAAATCACGTTTAAATCAGCTAGAGACTCAAAAAGACACTGAATACATTCTATGAAAATATAGGGAACTTGAAACAAGCCTTCCTGAAGAGAATTATCCATGCAGGTTAAACATGTTAAAAGAACCCAGAGTGCGAGGGGACAGGATTATTAAAAAGGCACAATTAAAATTACTTAAGGAATGAAAAGACACATTTCTCTAAAAATTCAGTGCCAGGAGGCACCTAACTAGGGAGACTAGCCAAACAGGATCTTATTATTTAAAGAAACCTTAAATGCAAGGAATTGGGTGTGGATCAAAAGTACCGAGTATAGTCAGAGATTTAAAAAGTCAAAGATATTATCTAGCTTGGGAGGGCATCACCTGATACAGTAGGCTTGACAGTCCCAAATCAGATAAACGGCCGGCCGGAAAAATCAGGCTTGTGATGGACACAGCAGCAAGTTCTGGCTTCAAATTTGACATCCTGAACCTAATATACCTAGAAATGCAGAGCCAAGGTTCTATTCTGACGTCTTTGCTGACGCGTTTTCGGTTAAGGTGGCTGACCCCATGACCTAGGACACGGGAAATAGTCAGGTGGCTCACCGGTCGGTTGACCATGCTTGACCCCAAGATATAAACAAATGGCTATGTTTGACCACAAAATATAAACAAACGGCCATGTTTGACCACAAGATATAAACAAATAATCATCTGATCACGAACATCTCTCTAAAAAAGTAGATTTGGGAGTGAAACTTGGGACGTGTGCAAAATATCACAAGACATTGCGGTTTTAATTTGAGCACGCTATCTTTCAAAATAATGAAGCAAGATGTAAAATTCTGTACCAGCTGATCTTGTGTATGTGCGTGTGTGGAGTGCCTGCAATGGTGCTTGTGAAAGGCTACTGTACTTTCCAGGGTTGCTCAAGTTACCTCGCTGTGCTCAGCACATCAGAATTGCACGTTTAAAATTATTTAGGCCCAGTGGATTTTGTTAACATAAGGCGGTGGCCATTGGCCTTTGGCTTGGGCCTACAAACCCGAGATTCAGGGGATCCGTGGGATTTCATTTGCTGATTGTATATGGTGAAAATTGGTCATTTTAGCATATTTTCTGATTTTGACAAGTAGGGCCATGTAGGACCTTCAGGCTATCAAGGTCGATAAAAAATGCTCTTTTTTGGTCATCAGATGGTAGAGCCTGATCCTGACCCTCCATCATCTCCCTGCTCATGTTCATTTATGTAATCAACAGAGACCACCTGAAACAAATATACAATACATATTCCGATGTTGTTGGAATACACTCAGTGTGTTAAAATACCCCTCACACACCAAAAGGGCCCTTGGTGTCATGCTTCATCATCGGGGTCTTCCCGCCCCCGCTGCGGGACGGGGCAGTGCTGCGACAAGCGGCTACGCCGGAGCACCTTTTAATTGTGAGTACTATGTGAGTGATGATGGAGTGAGTGTCAGTGAGGTCAGGAGTGATAGACAGTGAAATTAAAAGATACCTGGCCTGGTGTTTAGAAAAAATTATTTAATAGGCACTGGCTGGTATCGTTAAAAGGGTGAGGCGGAGGGCAAGATCGGGTTACTAGTCTTGCTCTCCTGTGTGGGTCAACATGTTTCGGGGCGGCATGCCCCTTCGTCAGGACCGGGTTGTATAGATCCCCCTGTCACTCACTAATGCGCTCCCACAGATAGAGAGTGTTGTGTTTGATCAATGTGTATAAATAATTTAAATACACGTGAAAAAAGCTCGATCAGTAATACTGATGATGTAAGCCTGCAAGGATAAGAACACAGGATTTTAGAAAGAGCGCGGATCCCAATGCGCTTTACTAGTGAATACCTGTAAGGGATGAAAATACACATAGGGGAAGAAAACACACTTTAGGCTGTTACATGTCACGCCAAAGATTTCTTGGGAGGACCA
Source organism: Lissotriton vulgaris (assembly GCF_964263255.1). Taxonomy (NCBI): domain Eukaryota; kingdom Metazoa; phylum Chordata; class Amphibia; order Caudata; family Salamandridae; genus Lissotriton; species Lissotriton vulgaris. The sequence goes on from NC_141696.1 coordinate 686,415,707, forward strand.
GGTTTGCCAAGTATGAAAAGACAAAATATATAGAACTGTGGAGAAAAGCATTCATGGGCTTATTGCCTGGCAGGCCAAGGATTTCCTGGAAGGGCCAGGTGACTACACAGGGTGACAATGGGAAGGAATACACACACATAAAAATATATATACACACACACAACAATATAAAGCATCAAAAACTAGCAGTGAGATGCTTGTTCAATTTTGATACATACTTATTGAATGAGGAGACAATGCCCCATGAGCTAAGCTGGGCGAAGGGTATAGAGGGTCCAACTGTGGGGAGAAATGGAGAAATAATGCCAGGACCTAGATTAGCTATTTACACTGAATGGATTAGGGTAGTGTATTCCAGGTCAGGACTGTCGGCTATGCCGTACTTACTCAACCCCCACACCTCAGTGCTTCCTCCTTCGTCAGTGGCTTCCGTGGTAATGGTAAGCCAGGGCGGGGCGGGTCTTATATAGCATGGCAGAGGCTTGTTAACATAGCCTTAATTGATTAACTCGAAACCGATGTGATGTTCGGTCGAGTAGTTGGGACGTGTGACCAGAGCGGCCATTGTTAAAAGTCCGAGGTCGGCTGGGCTGGGGTAGATTTTAGCAAGGATCTGTTGCATTTCTCTTACGGTAGGTAGTAGTAGGCGGAGGGTGTTGATAAAATGGTAGGGTACACCCTAAGTCCGCTCTGATGCTTGTATCGGCGTGTACGTCGCCAAACGCGCCTGCGCGGTGAAGTGTATTCACTCCGCGCATGCGCAGTGGTGCTGCTTTGTGAGTATCTTGCCGCGCATGCGCGGGAGAGAGGTGTTCCTCCGTGCTGCTCGTATGGAGCCAGGGGAGATGCTTGGTATTGAACACACGGAGGGACGCATAAGAAGCCAGGCATGAATTATTGTTAGAGTGGAACATGTGTAATTATCATCTGTCTATGCAGGCAATGTTGAACACAGGTCAAAACACATGTTCTCAAATCGTGTTCCTCTTATTAATAGGTGGGAAAATGAAGGGGCTCTTATTAGGTTGCAGCTGTTCAGAGGGAATAACTCTTATTTTTTACACACAGTTTAAGAAAAAATAAAATAAAAATTAGAGATTATCATACATATTTACACGTCATGTCGGCCAGCACCACCTTGCAGGTTACTGTGATTGCTGGTCGGACACGATGGTGTTAGGTTTTACATTGTTACTGTATTCAAGTCCCGAACTGTGAACAGGCATTGGTTTAATCATGCCTTAAATTGCGACCAAGGAATATCATCGTTTAATCCTGTGAGATGCGTGCCCAAGCGATAGACCCAACGTTGCTCTTTCGCAAGAAGGTCCTTATCACTCCCGTAGGCTTCTATAACTGTCCATTGCAGGTCATCTACACTGTGACCCATTGTGGCATAGTGGGTGGCCATTCTTGTGGTAGTTTTTTTGCAACGTACGTTGCTGCGATGTTCGCCCATTCGTATCTTGACCGGTCGTGTGGTCATGCCAATGTACTCTTTCTTACACGGGCAAGTGATCAAATAGACCAAGTTCCGGCTGTTGCAGTTCGTAAAAGAACGTTGTTCCCATGTGGATTTGTTGGAAAAAGTTATATTACGACTTTTTCTTGTGTATTGACAAGATGTGCACGAGCCACATGGGTGGTGCCCTCCAATGGTTGAAATAGCAGAGGGTCTCTCGTTGGTGAGTAGTTTGGGTCTCGTGTGGACCAGCAGATCCTTCAGGTTTTTGCCACGCCTGTGTGCAAACATTGGTTTTGGGAAATCTAGTTTCCCGCAATTTAAAACTTTCCAGTGTCTGTTCACAATTTTTGTGATCTGGTTCGAATTGGTGTTGTACGTTGTGACACAAATCGGGCGTTGGTCTTGTTCTTTTTCTGCTGTAGTTTCCAATAGGGCATCTCGGTTGTTGTTCCGTGCTCTCTTAAAACCCTTGTTGACTACCTTGCTAGGATAGTTCCTGTTACTAAGCTTAGTTTTCAAATCAGCTGATTGGGTTTTAAAGTCTTGGATAGCGCTACAATTACGCCTAAGGCGAAGGAACTGGCCGTAGGGTAAATTGTCGCGTAGATGTCGTGGATGGAAGCTACTATATAGCAACAGACTGTTTTTAGCCGTGGGCTTGAAATGAGTACAAGTCTCTAGTTTGCCATTAGAGGGGTAGATATTCAAATCAAGAAAAACTAAATTTTCATTAGAGGCTGTGTGGGTGAACTTGAGGAACCGATCTTGTTGGTTCAGCCAAGTCATGAATTGAACCACAGAGTCTTGATCACCCCTCCAGATGACTAACACGTCATCTATGTATCTTTTCCATGTGACCACATGGTTCTTGTAGGGGTTCTGGTCGTTCAGGATTCTGGTGGCTTCGAGGTGGTGCACATAGAGCCCTGCTAGGCTCGGCGCACAGGTGCTGCCCATACTCGTGCCGTGTTTTTGTAGGTAGTATGTGTTTTCATACATGAAGAAATTCTTTTTTAGGGTCATGGAGATGCATTCTAGGACCACTTGCCTCGGGGTGTGGTACGCCCATGGGGTTGAGAACAGGACTTCCTCAATAATTTCTAGAGTCTCTTGGTGGGGGAGGCTCGTATACAGACTCTCTACATCTAGTCCCAAAAGGAGGTCGTGTTCGGGGTCAAAAGGTATCTCTTTTACCAACTGTAGGACTGCTTTCGTATCTTTTAGATAGGTACTTGTCTTCTGTACTATTGGTCTAAGGAAAGCATCCGCAAATTTTGATAAGGGTTCAAGGATTGATTGGATTCCCGATACTATGGGGCGCCCAGGTGGATATGGGGCGTCCTTATGAATCTTGGGGATGGTGTAGAAATAAGGAGTTTTTGGATTCTTTTGAATCAAAAAATCGCTCTCTTGTTTTGTGAGCCAGTCGTGTGCCATTGCTTCCTCAATCATTATGAGGATACAGATCCTGACTTCTTCAGTCGGGTCTTCCCTCAGTATTTGATAATTGCGTCTGTCCTCAAGTAGTTTTCTACACTCCCTATCATAGTTGGTATATGTTTGTATCACCGTCGCTCCGCCCTTGTCGGCAGGCTTAATTACAATAGTTTCATCATTTGCCAGTTCATGCAGGGCCGTTCTCTCAGCTGTGGAGGTGTTGTTAAAGACATCCCCACCGTCAGTGGTTAGCTTCTCCAGATCTGCCATAACTGCCTTTTCGAAGGTTAACAGTTCAACCGGTAACATAGAGTCTAGAGGTGTGAAAGAGGATTTGTTTTTCAGGCCTGTATCTGTTTGGACATTCGTTTCATTGTTAGAGTCCTGAAAAAAAGCTTTTAGCTTTTAGCTTAAGTTTTCGCGTTGAACTAGTCCTGAAAAAAAGCTTTTAGCTTAAGTTTTCGCGTTGAACTAGTTCCAACGGATCAAACTCCAGTAGGAACAGCAACCAGAGCACACGAGGAGGAACACAATTCTCTGGCAGAGGCTACCCACGAGGTGGGAGAGGTTGGGGCCCATATCAAGGACCACCTCCCTTCATGCAAGGACCTCCCGGTTTCATGCAATACCCACCAGGGCCTGTCTTCATGGGGAATCAATTCCCACCGTGGGACCAACAAATGCCCCCTTTTAACCACTATGGCCAACCGCCTTTTTTAGGCCAGCGCCAAGGAACAAGAAAGGGCCGCAACCGGAAAGGTACACAGGTACACTGGAATCAACAGCCAGCCCAACCCCTAGGGGTATCAACCCGGAGTCAAACAGCGTCAACCAGTCGAGGAACTTAGTAGTAAACTTGTCTGACCACCTACTAACGGAAGCTCAGGAGAATGTCCTAAGTAAGGGCTTGGGCTTCGTCCCTACCCATAAAATGGATAAATTCAAACTCTGTCAAGAGATGAAAGAGTTTACGCGAAAACTTAAGCTAAAAGCTTTTTTTCAGGACTCTAACAATGAAACGAATGTCCAAACAGATACAGGCCTGAAAAACAAATCCTCTTTCACACCTCTAGACTCTATGTTACCGGTTGAACTGTTAACCTTCGAAAAGGCAGTTATGGCAGATCTGGAGAAGCTAACCACTGACGGTGGGGATGTCTTTAACAACACCTCCACAGCTGAGAGAACGGCCCTGCATGAACTGGCAAATGATGAAACTATTGTAATTAAGCCTGCCGACAAGGGCGGAGCGACGGTGATACAAACATATACCAACTATGATAGGGAGTGTAGAAAACTACTTGAGGACAGACGCAATTATCAAATACTGAGGGAAGACCCGACTGAAGAAGTCAGGATCTGTATCCTCATAATGATTGAGGAAGCAATGGCACACGACTGGCTCACAAAACAAGAGAGCGATTTTTTGATTCAAAAGAATCCAAAAACTCCTTATTTCTACACCATCCCCAAGATTCATAAGGACGCCCCATATCCACCTGGGCGCCCCATAGTATCGGGAATCCAATCAATCCTTGAACCCTTATCAAAATTTGCGGATGCTTTCCTTAGACCAATAGTACAGAAGACAAGTACCTATCTAAAAGATACGAAAGCAGTCCTACAGTTGGTAAAAGAGATACCTTTTGACCCCGAACACGACCTCCTTTTGGGACTAGATGTAGAGAGTCTGTATACGAGCCTCCCCCACCAAGAGACTCTAGAAATTATTGAGGAAGTCCTGTTCTCAACCCCATGGGCGTACCACACCCCGAGGCAAGTGGTCCTAGAATGCATCTCCATGACCCTAAAAAAGAATTTCTTCATGTATGAAAACACATACTACCTACAAAAACACGGCACGAGTATGGGCAGCACCTGTGCGCTGAGCCTAGCAGGGCTCTATGTGCACCACCTCGAAGCCACCAGAATCCTGAACGACCAGAACCCCTACAAGAACCATGTGGTCACATGGAAAAGATACATAGATGACGTGTTAGTCATCTGGAGGGGTGATCAAGACTCTGTGGTTCAATTCATGACTTGGCTGAACCAACAAGATCGGTTCCTCAAGTTCACCCACACAGCCTCTAATGAAAATTTAGTTTTTCTTGATTTGAATATCTACCCCTCTAATGGCAAACTAGAGACTTGTACTCATTTCAAGCCCACGGCTAAAAACAGTCTGTTGCTATATAGTAGCTTCCATCCACGACATCTACGCGACAATTTACCCTACGGCCAGTTCCTTCGCCTTAGGCGTAATTGTAGCGCTATCCAAGACTTTAAAACCCAATCAGCTGATTTGAAAACTAAGCTTAGTAACAGGAACTATCCTAGCAAGGTAGTCAACAAGGGTTTTAAGAGAGCACGGAACAACAACCGAGATGCCCTATTGGAAACTACAGCAGAAAAAGAACAAGACCAACGCCCGATTTGTGTCACAACGTACAACACCAATTCGAACCAGATCACAAAAATTGTGAACAGACACTGGAAAGTTTTAAATTGCGGGAAACTAGATTTCCCAAAACCAATGTTTGCACACAGGCGTGGCAAAAACCTGAAGGATCTGCTGGTCCACACGAGACCCAAACTACTCACCAACGAGAGACCCTCTGCTATTTCAACCATTGGAGGGCACCACCCATGTGGCTCGTGCACATCTTGTCAATACACAAGAAAAAGTCGTAATATAACTTTTTCCAACAAATCCACATGGGAACAACGTTCTTTTACGAACTGCAACAGCCGGAACTTGGTCTATTTGATCACTTGCCCGTGTAAGAAAGAGTACATTGGCATGACCACACGACCGGTCAAGATACGAATGGGCGAACATCGCAGCAACGTACGTTGCAAAAAAACTACCACAAGAATGGCCACCCACTATGCCACAATGGGTCACAGTGTAGATGACCTGCAATGGACAGTTATAGAAGCCTACGGGAGTGATAAGGACCTTCTTGCGAAAGAGCAACGTTGGGTCTATCGCTTGGGCACGCATCTCACAGGATTAAACGATGATATTCCTTGGTCGCAATTTAAGGCATGATTAAACCAATGCCTGTTCACAGTTCGGGACTTGAATACAGTAACAATGTAAAACCTAACACCATCGTGTCCGACCAGCAATCACAGTAACCTGCAAGGTGGTGCTGGCTGACATGACGTGTAAATATGTATGATAATCTCTAATTTTTATTTTATTTTTTCTTAAACTGTGTGTAAAAAATAAGAGTTATTCCCTCTGAACAGCTGCAACCTAATAAGAGCCCCTTCATTTTCCCACCTATTAATAAGAGGAACACGATTTGAGAACATGTGTTTTGACCTGTGTTCAACATTGCCTGCATAGACAGATGATAATTACACATGTTCCACTCTAACAATAATTCATGCCTGGCTTCTTATGCGTCCCTCCGTGTGTTCAATACCAAGCATCTCCCCTGGCTCCATACGAGCAGCACGGAGGAACACCTCTCTCCCGCGCATGCGCGGCAAGATACTCACAAAGCAGCACCACTGCGCATGCGCGGAGTGAATACACTTCACCGCGCAGGCGCGTTTGGCGACGTACACGCCGATACAAGCATCAGAGCGGACTTAGGGTGTACCCTACCATTTTATCAACACCCTCCGCCTACTACTACCTACCGTAAGAGAAATGCAACAGATCCTTGCTAAAATCTACCCCAGCCCAGCCGACCTCGGACTTTTAACAATGGCCGCTCTGGTCACACGTCCCAACTACTCGACCGAACATCACATCGGTTTCGAGTTAATCAATTAAGGCTATGTTAACAAGCCTCTGCCATGCTATATAAGACCCGCCCCGCCCTGGCTTACCATTACCACGGAAGCCACTGACGAAGGAGGAAGCACTGAGGTGTGGGGGTTGAGTAAGTACGGCATAGCCGACAGTCCTGACCTGGAATACACTACCCTAATCCATTCAGTGTAAATAGCTAATCTAGGTCCTGGCATTATTTCTCCATTTCTCCCCACAGTTGGACCCTCTATACCCTTCGCCCAGCTTAGCTCATGGGGCATTGTCTCCTCATTCAATAAGTATGTATCAAAATTGAACAAGCATCTCACTGCTAGTTTTTGATGCTTTATATTGTTGTGTGTGTGTATATATATTTTTATGTGTGTGTATTCCTTCCCATTGTCACCCTGTGTAGTCACCTGGCCCTTCCAGGAAATCCTTGGCCTGCCAGGCAATAAGCCCATGAATGCTTTTCTCCACAGTTCTATATATTTTGTCTTTCCATACTTGGCAAACCTGGTCCTCCCAAGAAATCTTTGGCGTGACATGTAACAGCCTAAAGTGTGTTTTCTTCCCCTATGTGTATTTTCATCCCTTACAGGTATTCACTAGTAAAGCGCATTGGGATCCGTGCTCTTTCTAAAATCCTGTGTTCTTATCCTTGCAGGCTTACATCATCAGTATTACTGATCGAGCTTTTTTCACGTGTATTTAAATTATTTATACACATTGATCAAACACAACACTCTCTATCTGTGGGAGCGCATTAGTGAGTGACAGGGGGATCTATACAACCCGGTCCTGACGAAGGGGCATGCCGCCCCGAAACATGTTGACCCACACAGGAGAGCAAGACTAGTAACCCGATCTTGCCCTCCGCCTCACCCTTTTAACGATACCAGCCAGTGCCTATTAAATAATTTTTTCTAAACACCAGGCCAGGTATCTTTTAATTTCACTGTCTATCACTCCTGACCTCACTGACACTCACTCCATCATCACTCACATAGTACTCACAATTAAAAGGTGCTCCGGCGTAGCCGCTTGTCGCAGCACTGCCCCGTCCCGCAGCGGGGGCGGGAAGACCCCGATGATGAAGCATGACACCAAGGGCCCTTTTGGTGTGTGAGGGGTATTTTAACACACTGAGTGTATTCCAACAACATCGGAATATGTATTGTATATTTGTTTCAGGTGGTCTCTGTTGATTATTTAAGCGTTCATAAGAGGAGGATTAGCCCACCGCGGTGCCTTGTTGCACCACCTCTTCACTCCCTTTTTTGATATTTTCATGTTCATTTATGAACATACTCTTAACTTAGTATCTCGGTGACCCTTCAGAGAGTGGTTGTATCCAGGGCATGTCTTTAACATAACACTTAAAGCTGCCTTGGAGTGGCCCTCGTTGCCCAGCTCTTTCTCCATTTTGTCTAGCTAGTATTCGGCATATTCTGCACCTGATTCATTAAGCAGACGTTCATATTGGACTGCTGCAGGGCTCTTGTTCAGTGTGTCTCTACCTGGGGTAAGTGGAGGAGCTGATGGTATGCCGTAGTGAGTGCCTGGTGCTGCTAGCGTGCTCATTTCTAATTGTACCCCAGTCCCATCCCCAGGAACTCGATCCATGTCTTCATATTTTGCTACCTGGTAAATCCCTGTGCCAGCTTAGTTCATCCCTACAGCTTTGGTACTTAACCTCTTAATACAGTGACTCCCTATCTGAAAGGCGCAACACAGAAGCAACATAAACCCAACTATGGGTATCACTAATTTCAGTATTGCTGTTAGCCATGTGGGCATCCAGCCAAAATCGAACCAGTCCGTCGGAATAATGTTCGCAGGGGCACCTCCTTCGTTCGTCATTTCTTTTCCCAAGTTGGTCAACTCCTCAATGGCCTTTGCTATTGCCATCGTTTCCTGGTATGAACGTGCAGCAGGATTTTCCAATCCTATGGCACAAACCACCATCTTTGGCAGTTAGCATGTCTAGGAAGTAGTGATGCTCCAGAACCATCAGTCTTAAGGGGTGCAGTTCTTCCCTAATTGCATTCAGTCCGTCCCTAGTGCTGTTGATGGCCTTCATGACCTCATAGCGCGTCACTTCCAGCCAACGAGCATTTGCATTAGTTTGGAACATTGGAACTGCCCCTCCGAAGAAAAGCTGGGCCTCGTTGAAGAGGCAGAATTCTTCTGGAACGTTACCAAGGGCCTCTGTTGCGAAGTACTCCGCTGTTCGCCTGTGACGGTGGAGGAATGTAACATCACCTGTCATTGGGTGTGACAGTATGTGGGAAGCATTCGATGCCGGCACAACCAGGTGCACTTCATGCAGAGTCACCAAAGAACACAGTCCGAGCCACTGAGGAGGTAGCTGGGGATAGAGGCGTTCTCCGCAAGCCCAGTAGTAGTCCATTAACGTGGAGGTGCCGAACTGCATATCAAAATTGAAGATAGTTGTGTTGCAAACTGTGTTCCGCCCAACAGATACAGAGCCGTTACCTATGAAACAAAGAGAAGGGTTCTTTAGTTTAAATGCTTTTTTAGGTTTGGACATTCCTTTCCCACTTCAGGTATATCTGCCACTTTCCTGAGCCCATATCTGTTCACAGTCCTCATCAACCCTCCAGTCAACGTTTCCCTCATAATCTGTTTCTCCAACCCAAGGGGGACCTAAGGAGGCTGCTCTACATACTAGGCCATCAACAGGGATCCATCTGCCCTTTGTGTACACCTGTGCTGATAACTTCAGCACCGTCCTATCGCGGCATGGACATGTGCGGTAGTCATGTGGTAGGGAATCATCACAACTAGCTATGGGCACGGATACTGAAAAATATCCTTGTTCCAGGATGGTTGGTCCATGAAGGTCCATTTTCCCATATCCCCTTCTCCGCATGTTTCCTATTGCCTCTATCAAGGCGGCTGTCTCTGTGATAACCTTGTGTAGAATGGGGGTATAGTCCCATGTTGGGGCATTCACAAATACCGTATCCAATTCGACCCTACTGATCTGGGTCTGTCCCTGTGTGCGGCAAAGGTACAGATGCAGAAGGCCCATAGCAATGTGTGGTGGGACTTCTTTAGGGAAAATGAGTCTGTCCGCTCCTACTGCATGGGGGATGTATGAACATACGTAGCATGAATCATTTGTTATGGTCTTCCCCACTGCTCATGTCCCTGTGCCAGGAGTTATCTACTAAGTAAGAGGCAGCGAATTTTATCACACTTAGCCAGGTTAAATGTAGACATTGCGTTTTTACAAGAAACTCATTTATCTGATGTAGAATCCGCCAAGCTCAAAAGGGGTTGGGTGAGTGAGGTTTACTACTCTCAGGGTGATGGTAAACGGAATGGTGTAGCCATATTATGTCGTAAAACCTTATCCCATTCCCTAATTGCTCAGGAATCAGATGCTACAGGCAGATGGCTACATGTTAAGCTGTCTCTAAAGGGTGTTCCGCTTTCCCTTCTCAATGTCTATGCTCCCACTGGTGGAGATCCTGCGTTTTGGCATGACTTTTCCCATCATATCACCAGATTTACTGACGATAACTTTATCTTAGCAGGTGATTGTAACCAACCCCTTGATCCCTTTATTGACCGAAACTCTAAATCTCCCTATGTCCCAAATAAACCTCACAAGCTCTTTACCCAGGCTATCTCTCAACATAAACTCATTGACGCCTGGCGCTTATGTAACCCGACAACAAGTGAATTTACTTTCTATTCCCCATGCCATCATTCCCAATCCCGAATTGATTATATTTTTGTTACTCACAATATTGCCCAAACTCTTACCAATGCTGAAATTGGTCCAATTTTGCTTTCAGATCATGCTCCTACCATAATCTATATTGATATACTCCCTAAACCTGTTGGACCAAAGAGATGGCGCTTTAATAACGCCCTTTTGTTGGATCCCAAATTTACTACCTCCTTTATTGAATTCTTCAATGAATTTTTTTTGTTCAATGACACTCCCTCCATGCCAAAATCTACTATCTGGGATGCCTTTAAGGCTTCAGCTAGAGATTTTATAATTGGAAATGTTGCAAAAAAAACGAAGAATTGCCCGCAAATTCACAGGGGATCTTCTCCAGGATATCAAGAAATTGGAGCACGCCTACTTTACTTCTCACTCACAAGACGGTCTAACAGCCCTCGTTAATGCCAAAATGAAGTTCAACAAAAAATCCACAGAGGACGCTTCCCTTTATTTATTGAAATCCAGTGCAAAATTCTATGGTGGTAGAAATAAGGCCGGGAAAATCTTAGCTAACTATTTGAAAATTAAACACAACAAATTGAATATTGAATCCATTTATGATGCTCAATCTAATCTTCAACATAAAGATGCAGACATACTCACCAAATTTTCCTCTTTTTACAAAACTCTGTACTCTTCTGAAACTCAACCCTCTACCCAATCTCTAGATCATTTCTTTTCTACCATACACAAACCTGACAATTTCCCTCTCGACCTTTCTCCTTTAGAATTAGATATTTCCCAGCATGAATTACTTCTAGCACTCCAAACTCTGAAAAAAGACAAAGCCCCTGGACCGGATGGTCTTACTGTTGAGTTCTTCATACATTTTTCAAAACTCCTCATCCCAAAACTACACTCTTTATTGGATTCATTTCTTGCCCTAGGTGCCTCTTCAGGTTCTTTTTCCGATGCCCATATATGCCTCATACCAAAGGAGGGGAAAGATGCACAATACTGTAAGAATTATAGGCCCATTTCCTTAGTCAATACTGACTACAAGATATTCGCTAAATCACTTGCAGCACGTCTTGACCTCTTGCTTCCAGATCTTTTGGGCGAGGAACAATCAGGCTTCGTCAAGGGCCGATTTATCACGGATAATACTAGACTTTTGTTTAATGTTCTATCAAAATCTCATAAATTACCCGAAGCCCTTGCAGCAATTGCCCTAGATGCTGAGAAAGCTTTTGATAGGGTTGAGTGGACCTATTTGTTTCACACCCTTAAATGGTTTGGTTTTGGTCCTAAATTCATCTCCTTGGTTTCTTTATTGTACTCCAATCCCCGTGCGGCGGTTTGCGCCAATGGCCTAGTCTCCTCCTTTTTTGATTTAGGGAGAGGTGTGCGTCAAGGATGTCCCCTATCCCCTTTTCTTTTTAACCTAGCCTTAGAACCTTTTTTATCCAAACTCCGTCAAAACCCTAACATTCATGGCTTTCATGCTTCAGATTCTCAAATTAAGCTTGCTGCGTATGCAGACGACATTTTACTTTTTATTTCCAACCCAGCTGAATCCATTCCTGCCTTTCTTGCTGAAGTACAAGATTATTCCCGGATATCTGGTTACAAGCTTAATAATGACAAGTGTGAGATTCTGCCCTTGACGAAGTTCACATTTAAGCCTGATTTTAGTGCCTCCCACTTTACATGGAGTTCCTCCCACATTAAATATCTTGGCCTTTATGTTACCCCTTCTATTTCAGACACGGTCTCCCTCTGTTTGAATAAATGCATTCAAAAATTATCAGACTTAACATCTAGGTGGCATCCCCTTTACTTATCATGGTGGGGCCGCCTTGATACAATTAAAATGATGCTGTCTCCCATAGTCCTCTATACTATTTCTAATATTCCTGTCTCCATTCCCTCTAAATTTTTCAAAAGAATTAACTCAATTTTGACATCTTTTCTCTGGAGCAACAAAAAACCTAGAATGTCCCTTGCCCGACTTATTCATCCCAAATCAGAGGGCGGAGTCAACTTTCCAGATTTCCCAGTCTATCATAAGGCATTTCTGCTGCGACAGGCTTCCCTCTGGTTGCAAGACCCGATTTCCCCTTGCCCTTTATGGGCTAAACTTGAGCGTCTCTTCCTTTCCCCTTTCTCCCTCGCTGAGTATCTTTCCTTCTTACGCAAGCCCTCCTCTCTTCCTACTCCCATTCACAAATTCACTGTTAAATTGCTTCTCGCATCCTCTCCTGATCCTCCCATGACTATTGCTGAGTTTCTTGCTTCCACTATTTGGCATAACACTTCCCTCTTGATACGTGGTAGGCCCTTTTACTGGAAGTCTGGGCGACATAGAGGGCTAATATGGGTTTCCCAACTGTTCTCACATTCAACTTTCACACCATTCCCTACTCTTCGCACCACCTATGGCTTGCCTGTTTCTTTTACTCACAAATATCTTCTTCTTAGAGGGGCTGCAATGATAACTTACACCCGTCTCTTGCATGCACCTCCCCCTACTTCTCCTACTCGTGCCACATTACTCCATTCTTTCCTGCGCACCACTCCCAAAGCTTCCTTCATTTACAAATATCTTCACACTAAAGACTCTATTAGACCCAAATCTAAGGTGGAGGAATGCTGGGAACAAGATTTTGGTACATCCTGGCCCATCTCTTTATGGGATAAGATTTGGAATAAGATTCGCAAATCCTCTAGAGCAGCAAACTTGACACAAACCCTGTTCTTCATTTACAATAGGCTTCTTTTCACACCATTCGATCTTCATAAACGCATTTCTACCACTCCACACATTTGCTGGTCTTGTTCCTCTCCGCAGGCGACTTTGTTTCATATGTTATTCTTATGTAAATCTGTTCATGACTTCTGGTTGCAGGTTTGGGCCCAAATTAATGTAATGTTTCATGCTTGCATTCCTTTCTCTTATACCAATGTTTTTTTAGGAAGTCTCTCTCCCTGTTGGGAGAGTGCTGATCTTAATACTCAGATTATTGATTTATTATTAGCTGTTGCGTTTCAGCAAATCACAGTCAACTGGAAGAATTTTTCTAACATTTCTTTTAAAGCATGGAGGTATAATGTTTGTCATAATAATAGACTGGATACTGCTTTTGTTTTTCCTGCTCACATGGCAGCAAAACGCACAGACTTATGGCTCCCTGTTACGCTTTATCTTGATGTTTGTGCTAAACGTTCGTTTCATCCACAGCCCTCGCAGCAGGAAGTTTTCAAGCCTCCTTGAATGCCCTTCGTATTCCATTTCTTTTACAACATCAACTGTATGTACTTCCTTTTATATACGTTTATCTCTATAACCGTGGTTTTATTCTATTTAGTCTTGACACTTATGATTAGCTTACATTTTGTTTATAACTGTACTATGCCCATTGTTTACTGAATTGCTTGTATTTTCTATTTTTTATTGTACTTTGTATTGACACCTTGTCCCTCTCTTCTTCCCTGAAATAAACTTCTTTCTGAACTTAAAAAGGAGTTATCTACTAAGGAGGAGTGGACTGAATGATCTCTCACTGACTGCTGTAGGCCTAATATGGGCCCAAGGCCCCTTTGTATCTCTACAAGATGTCGGAATGTCTTATGCCCTGCCCTCTTGTTCGTAGGCTTGCGGGGGACAAGGGGCTTTGTTCTGTGAGGGGAAATAGCAAATCGGGGAAACCTGTGGTGATGAGAGGGGCGTTGACGGGAAATTGGTTGTGGTACTGTGAAGTTAGCAGATCTATCCCATGTACTATTTCTATTCTGTGGGGTAGAGGATGAGAGTTCTAGAGGTACACTGGTGCATGTACTGCTAGTAGCACTACTGTTCGGGAGTTTGGGATCTAGTGTGCTGTGTGTTGTTCTCGGTTTATTGAGTGTGATCACTGGTACAGTGGATGGAACAGTGGATGCTAAGGCATTTTTGCTACCTATATCATGATAACTCTTTACAGCAAGAAAAAAGATATACCAATTAAATGTTGTTAGTGCCACTCCAACAATGATACATAACATAAGTGTAGTAAGAATAAATATCTTGGCATCATGGCTGCTATATTCGTGGAGCAGCACGTGGGTGTCTTCTTCTTCTTCTTCTTCTTCGGCAGTGGAAGGGAAACCGCTGTCCTCATTCAGGGGGACCATGGGCATGTCACTTTCTTCTGTTAGTCCATTGTCTGTTGCTGCGGAGGTGCAGGGTCGAGCCGAACGTCTTTCCGATGAATCCATGCCTTCCTTTCGGCTATCCGGACGGCAGTTGGAGAGGAGTCATTCACTGCAAAGGGGCCGTCAAACTTGGGGTCTTTCCAACGCCTGATGTGTCTCCGTACGAAGATCAGAGTCCCAGGACGAATAGGTGGAAGTTCTGGATCGATGGAGCTCTTCTTCTTCCTCTTGGATACCTGGGTAGAATGGAACTAAGCAGCGCGGGTTAGTGTGCACAAAAAATCATAAAGCTCAGTTTTAACAATCTCAGAAGATGACTCACTGTCAGTTTTGGGCCTGTTAGAGGGGACAGCTACATTTATGGATCGTCCGGTGACAAGCTGGTGGGGCGTGAGGTGGTGATCCGAGCTTGGGGAGTTTCTTAGTGAGAAGAGGGCAAGTGTGAGACAGTAGAGCCATTTTTTTTACCAATGGTAGCCCTTATTTTGCTTATTTTGTTTTTGAGCAGGCCATTGAGGCGCTCACAAATGCCGTTACTTTGGAGATGGTAAGCGGATGTCAGCTTGTGTCTGATGCCTAGCATTTGGATCTGAGAGGAGAAGATGGCATTTGAAAAATGGCTTCCGTTGTTTGTCCTAATGGGGTCAGGGATTCCAAAGCGGGAAATGACGTCACGGAGTAGGAATGTGGCTGCTGCTTTGGCATCGCAGTGGACGCATGGTCCAGCTTCGATCCAGCGCGAGAATGGGCATACCACCACAATGAGATATTGGTAATTTTGGCACCGATCAATCATATCGACATAGTCGAGGTGGAGTTCTTTGAAGGGGCCAGATGGTTTGGGGATGGTGGAAGCGACTGTTTTGAGAGTTGGGTTTGGTGAATACTGTTGCCAAATGAGGCATTTATTAACAAAGAGTTGTATTAGTTTGTGGGCATTGGGAATGAACCAGTCTGCTTGCAACGTTGTGGACATGTTATCTCGGGAGACATGTGCGGGAAGGTGGAGTTGGTCCAGTGCCACGTGCATTAAGGCTTGTGGCGTGACAGGTTTCCCAGACATGGTCTGCCTGTAAATGAAATCAGCAGGGTCCTGCTGTACTCCCCTCTTCTTCCATAGCTCTTTCTCTTGATGTGGTGCACTTTCTTGTACTTCTCTAAGATGCAGTTGGGCAATGTAATCCTATTGTTGCGTGTTGTTGATAGGGTAGGAAGCGTTTGTGTCAAGAGTTTCATTGTTCATGTCTGTGTGCTGTGTTGGAGCTACACCATCTTCATGTGTGTTTGTCAGGTCTGCTGGAGCTACAGCCTGGGCAAGTAAGATAGGAGTGTTTTGAGAATGTGGCGTAGTCAAAGAAAGGGGGGGTGTATGGCTGCAGCTTTGGCTGCCCAATCTGAGAGAGCGTTACCTCTGGAGACAAAGTCCTGTCCGTTAGTGTGCGCTGCACATTTGACAACAGCTACCTCAGTTGGAAGTATAAGGGCCTCAATTAGAGTCTTCCAGCAATTGTTTGTGACACACAGGTGTTCCATCTGATTTGAGAAACCCCCGCCTTTTCCAGCGCAGGGTGCTTGAGGGTGTCGTTGTTGTGACATATGCAGAGTCTGAGTACACTGTGATGCGGTCATCAGCCCCGTGGTGCAAAGCGGCAATTAGTACCACTAATTCAGCATCTTGGGCTGAGTAGTGTGGAGGCAATGCAATTTTCTGTACAATGTCTAGGGAATCAGAGGACTCATGCTGTTGGGCCCTAACTACTGCGACTCCTGTGTACCTAATCCCTGTCTCCTGGTCAATGGTAGAGGATCCATCACCAAAATATACATTGCTGTCTGGCAGGGGGTCCTCGTTTGCTGCTCCGGACTCATCTGAAGAGTATGTGGCACAGTCATGGGTGTCATCGTCTGGGGCTGCAATGGATAGGCAAAGAACGTGGCAGGATTGACTGTGTGACATTTGACAACTTTCAGAGAGGGCAATGACAGTATGACTTCGTAACCTGACACTCTTTGTGTTGTTAATGTTGTCTTGGCTTTCTGAATTATGGCAAAGATGGCGTGCTCAGTGTACAGTGTCAGTGAGGATCCCATGACAATGGGAGTGCTTTTCTCTACAGCAAAGGCTGCAGAAGCGAGAGCTTGTTCGCAGGGGTAATGACCTTTCATGACTGAGTCTAGCATGCCGCTGAAGTAGGCAATTGGGCTTGTGGCCCATGGGGTATTTCTGGGTAAATACAGAAGTCATAACCTGACCATTGCAGTGAGAGAACAAGTAGAATTATTTTGTGTAATCGGGTGTGCCTAACACTGGTGCATTTGTTATTTCATCTTTTAACTGTTTGAAGGATTCTGTCATTTCAGGTGTCCAGTCTATTTTGTTACGTCTGTCTTTGGCTTCTTTAACTGCTTTCAGCAACGGGCAGTTATCGTGGAGAAGTCAAAGACCCATTGACGGACATAATTAACAAGTCCAAGGAATTTCTGCATTTATTTTACAGTTTGAGGCTCTGGGGTGCTCTTTATGGCCTCAACTCTGCCTGGCGTGACTCGTCTCCCTGATGCGGATAGTACCTGGCCTAGATAGTGTTGCATAGGAGCTTGTATCTGTTGTGGTGACTGTGGGGTTTGGGCAAACACTGGTGCTTGGAGCTGTATTTGCTACATGTTTTGCTCAGGGCAGGTTGGGCATAGGCATACAGTATCTGGGGTTGCTGAGTGTACATTGGCTGTGTGGTCGTGCTTGTTGGGTGGGACCCATAGATTGCTTGCCTTGGTCTCGAAGTCTAGTACGGCATTCTCTCAGCATATGGTCCACCTTGTGACAATAAAAACAAGTGCGTTGCCCTGGCTGCAGTGGGACCCTCTGCTGTCCCATTCCATTACCTTTTCCCTGCATGCCTGTGTATCTGTTAGTATAGTGTCTGTCATTGTTGTAATGCTGTTGTTGATCATTACCGTAGGTAGGTTGCACTGCTACGCATTGTACTGGGGGCTGTTGCTGCACGTACTGCACGGTAGGCTGTGGTTGAGTCTGTACATACTGCACAGGCTGCTGGGGCGGGGTCTGCACGTATTGCACTGCTGGCCGCGTTTGCTGTTGGGGCTGTGCCTGAGCATATTTTATGGCCGGCTGTACCTGCATCTGCTGGGGGGCTGGCTGTGTATTAGTTGTTAGTGCGTTTAGGGCACTCTGAGGGAACGTGGTGACGGCCGTCATCTGACTGACAGGTGCCGCCAACATGACTGTGTCTAGGGTGCCTTTTTTCTTATTAAGTTTCTGTTGCACCAATTTTGCAGCTGCATTCTCTATAGCTAGCTGCCTACTCTTTTCCTGTTCTATTTTCTTTTTTTAGAAATGTATGATGTGATCTTGGATCTCAGGCCATGGTTTTGCCTCCATGGCTTCTACCCCATCTAATTTCTCCTACACTTCTTCTGGTAGCCCTCTCTTGACCATGTGGTAAAAAAGCCTGCTTTCCCCTCCAGTCGCATTCCATGATTCTCCTAACTCCTGATGCCACTTTTCTTTCATCCTGGAAATAAAGTTAATCGGGTCCTCATTCGTTTGCATTGTCAGTGACATTAGAGACCCAATATCGGGGACATCGGGAATTTTGTTCGCAATTTGGCCCAGACTGCTGACCTTATTTTATCAAAGTGGTCTCCATCATATTGGGAGTCGTTCATAGTTATTAGTCCTCTACTGAAACTTTTGAAAATGTCTTCTGCTTCCCCACCCATGAGGGAGATCAGCACATTTTTCATATTGCCTATCCCTATGTTGGTGCCTGTAGTATTCTTTTCTAGGGCCACTATCCATTTGCTAGCACCCTCCACGAGGGGTGGGAGGCTCTTCTTAATGTGTTCTTTCTCCGCGTAGGACCAGCAGTTGTAAATTTGGGGGTCACTGGCTTTTTTATATAAGAGCGGCATCTGGTGTGCTATTCCATCGTCCATATCTTTTGGTCTTGTGAGGTCATGTTGCCTGGCATATTTCTGTCAAACCTTTAGACTGCCCCTCATATAGGCATAATCCCAATCCTCATCTCCTGCCCACTGCAAGATGCATTCTACTGCTTTTGCCACATTTTGCGGCTCAAAGGACCCTTCTCTTAGCCATGGGATCATCTGTGGGGCCAAGGACTCTATCCAACCTGCTAAATCGTCTGTAAAGAGGTGAACAGCGTAATCAGAACCTTCTCCTAGTGTCACTATCTTGTTGGGTGTGAGACCATTGTTTCGCAGTGCACATGGTCTGCTGAGGAACATACCGCTACCCATCCTGGCACGGGTGTTGCGCATGGAAGCAGTACCAGAGACATCATATATCATGCCGTCTGGACGCCCGTGTGTTTTCTAACTCGGTTGTCCTATTCCTCCTTCTCCCGCCCGTATCTCCTGTGCTTCGGAATTCCTGCTGTTGTTGGTAAAATGGGTTTGTCGTGTTTGTGGCATGTGACTGGCTGGGGGAGTCTACCATAGCTGTGGTGGATGGTGGGCCAAACGGATCTACCACAGGTGCAGTGTTTCGCGGCGGTGGCTCTGGTTGTGTGAAGCGGACCTGTGTTGTTGTGGTAGTTGTATGCGTTTGTTCCGGCGCAACTGTCTGAAGGCAAGGGGAGCGGGCGCTGTGGCACAGTCCTTCATTCCCGCCCACGTCCCGAAAGGGATCTGTGCTCAGTATGGGTGTAGGTGGGGTACGAGCTGCCTGCTGTGCATTATGGCCCCGTTCTTCATTCCCTTCAGTATTCCTAAAGGGAACTGCCTGTACTGTGTGCAGCTGTAGAGTGCTTATTGAGGCTTGCGTATTTGGTTGCTCAGAGACGGCATTTTTAAGCGTTTCAGTTATTCTTTCATTTATTTGTTCTATTTTTAGTGACATGCGTCGAATTGAGGGAATTAGAGAATCAGTATCGGGGTTGGGTGACATTGGTCTGCCGAATATGTCTGCACTGGTGTCTTCAGCCGGACTGCACTCGAGACTTTTGTTAAAGTCTGCGGTCGTTCTCCATTTGTCATAATGGACTTGTCACTGGGGGGCCTGCTGTTCCCTGTCCATATGCTGTGTTAGGATGGTCGAAAATGTGAGCAATTGGTCGTTTGTGTTTGTGCCGAATACTGGTGGCTGGTCTTGAGGGGCGGCCTCCCGCTCCTGGAGCGGTGAGGTCTTGTTATTACGGAGGATGTTGAGATCAGGGTAGTGGCAGAATGAATGGTGAGACGAGGTGGATGAGTGGGGAGATGGCGTGCATGAATTGTTTGATGAGAGGGACTCATTGTCTGAACCTTCATTTTCTTCCTCGGCTGGTGGGACAGTAATGGAAGTGGGGGTGAGTTGTAGCATAAATTGCGCGTTTATTTGCCCTGGTAATCAGGGCACTGTGGCGTGCAGTGTTGGACTACCACTAGTGACAAGTGGTGCAGACAGGGTGAGGACAGAGAGTGGAGATGTGACAGGCATTATCGGGCCACTGCTGGTGCCGGGTGGTGCAGGCGAAGATGACCTGCATTCTGCAGCAGGTGAAGTGGGGTCTGACAAGGCAGATAAATCAGCTGGGAGTTTGTTGTATTCAGCAGCTGTCATCTCATTAGTGGTACAGTGTAGGTCTGGTTCTTCAGTTTGGGCGGACACTATGGCGGGATACATGCCATTGGCCTGGTATGGTAGGGGCGCCGAAGGGGCGGTGGCCATTGTAGCGGTGTGCTCTTCCGTATTGTCTTTAAAATGCGCCAGAGATCTACGGTGGCCTTTCTTTTTTGTAACTTGGTGTTGGAATATTTGGTGTCTAGATAGGTGGTGGCGTGCTCTAGGATCTTTTTATCAAAGCTTCCTTCTGAAAGCCATGGGTAACTCATGTTTTTGGTCAGCTTATGGAGCTCCCTACAACGTTTAAGTATGTGTTGTTCCTGTCCACTGAACGTTTTCAGAACATGTTGGAGAGGTGTCACCATAATGAGATATTTGTGTGAACGCAAGATAAATCCTTCAATGGGGGGGGGGTGGTGGTATTGTCTATGATTTCCTAAAGATCAGGTACGAGTTTATCTGCTACACCCACAAGGACACAGTCGTATATGCCGTTTTATAATTTGATGTTTTCGGAAGGGGTGCACCTGGGGAAGAGAAGGTGGCCACCAAAACAGGCGTCAGCTATTTTAGACTGGTATGGGTCCCTAGGCCAAAAGCTTGTCAAAATGACTGGGTCTTCCCAATCTTCAAGTCGTAGGATAAAATATATATGGAACCCAGCTGTTGTTTTATACACAGTAGAACTTAATATCCTATTCATAGGGGTATTAATATATTGTAATACCGTGGATTAGTGAGGAGAGGTAGTATTCGCTTGCACAGAGGGGTGGGTGTGTCCTGCCTATGTATTTCTACCCTAGGCGTCAGGAAAGTTGGGGAATCGATCTTTTATAAGTTCGTCTCCTACTGCACACAAAAAACAATGTGCGTGAGTATTAGCCTTAAATCCAATTCGTCAGGTACCCGATATATCCCTGTAGCTGAAAAGTCAGGAAATTCCAGATTATAACGGGCAAGGGCAAGGATAATCTTACTCTGTATGGGATTTCGGGGCAAGGAAGAAGGAAATGTGGTGGGTATTTCTAAGTCTGGGGATAATAGACGGATATATATATATATATATATATATATATATATCCACTCTGGTGTTTTGAGCGATGAAACGCCTATTATTCTTTTGTTGAACACTGCCTGGAGCACTTGCATTGGGCTTGTGGTGAATGGGTTGTGCAAATGTATGGGGGTATACTATTTGCGTTTATGTTTCAAGGTGTTGGGAGCTGATAAATGAGAAACTCGGAACTCGAGCCCCTTTTTGGGTGTGGTCACTTCAACTGTGAGTCACAGGCCACCGGCACAACACTTTACTGAGAGACAAGGAACAATGAGATGAGAGGACGAAAACCCATGTTGAAGTGGCATGTTTATTATTAATTCACAAGTGAACCAATAAATGCGTATTTTTAGCAAAGCAATAAATGCATATAATTTCATACTACTAAGTAAAAACCATTTAGGAAGTCCCGACTTCACTCTGTCAGGAGTAAATGCTAGATGTCAGAATGATTCAAATGTTACAAGGCAAACTGAAATGAGTATCTTTTAAAAAGGCATAATTGAAAACGGCTAGATATCCAAAGACATAGAGTACATTTGTTATAAAATTCTAGTGCCTAGAAGAAAGCCTTTCTGATGAGAACTATAAGGCAAGCTGGAGTGAGGATCTTATTAAAAGTCACGTTTAAATCAGCTAGAGACTAGGGAACTTGAAACAATCCTTCCTGAAGAGAATTATCCATGCAGGTTAAACATTTTAAAAGAACCCAGAATGCGAGGGGACAGGATTATTAAAAAAGCACAATTGAAATTACTTAAGGAATGAAAAGACACATTTCTCTAAAAATTCAGTACCAGGAGGCACTTAACTAGGGAGACTAGCCAAACAGGATCTAATTATTTAAAGAAACCTTAAATGCAAGGAATTGGGTGTGGATCAAAAATACCGAGTATAGTCAGAGATTTAAAAAGTCAAAGATATTATCTAGCTTGGGAGGGCATCACTTGATAGAGTAGGCCTGACAGTCCCAAATCAGATAAACGGCCGGCAGCCGGGCGGAGAACTCACGCTCGTGATGGACACAGCAGCAAGTTCTGGCTTCAAATTTGACATGCTGGACCTAATATACCTAGAAATGCGGAACCAAGGTTCTATTCAGACGTCTTTGCTGACACATTTTCGGTTATGGTGGCTGACCGCATGTCCTAGGACACAGGAAATAGTCAGGTGGCTCAACGGTTGGTTGGCCATGTTGACCCCAAGATATAAACAAACGGCTATGTTTGACCACAAAATATAAACAAACGGCCATGTTTGACCACAAGATCTAAACAAATAATCATCTGATCACGAACATCTCTCTAAAAAAGTAGATGTGGGAGTGAAACTTGGGACATGTGCTAAATATCACAAGACATTGCGGTTTTAATTTGAGCAAGCCATCTTTCAAAATAATGAAGCAAGATGTAAAATTCTGTACCAGCTGATCTTGTGTACGTGCGTGTGTGGAGTGTCTGCAATGGTGCTTGTGAAAGGCTACTGTACTTTCCAGGGTTGCTCAAGTTACCTCGCTGTGTTCAGCATATCAGAATTGCACGTTTAAAATTATTTAGGCCCAGTGGATTTTTTTAACATAAGGTGGTGGCCTTTGGCCTGGGCCTACAAACCCGGGATTCAGGGGATCCGTGGAATTTCATTTGCTGATTGTATATGGTGAAAATTGGTCATTTTAGCATATTTTCAGATTTTGTCAAGTAGGGCCATGTAGGACTTTCAGGCTATCAAGGTCGATAAAAAATGTTCTTTTTTGGCCACCAGATGGTAGAGCGTGATCCTGACCCTCCATCAATGCTACATTTCATATTCCAAACTTAATATCACCTAGTAAAAAATGTTTAAACTGCACTTTAAACGAATACAAAGTTTAGAAAGAATCAAAACTTATCCCGTTATTCCCGCAACCTATATCTGTTCCCCCCACTTTCTTCTCTAAGGTTTATAATGTGCTATGTGCCCATCATTGGAATTCACTACCCTAGAAAATTTACAAAACTAACATTTTTTTGTCATTAATCCAAATACTCCAGCATTTATCTAACTTACTAGTAGTGTGTCTCGTTCGCCTCTATTCGAGCATAGGTCAATCAGCATTGTAAATCATTATAATATGCATTTAGCCAGTTTACACTCGGCTGCCTCAATTAACTTTAGAAATGTACCTGTAAAAGATAAATCTTCTCCCAACAGACCAACTATTACTGCTTGACCACATGTGCGAATAGCATATTTGTTAAAACCCTCTCTTAGCAAGCTTCTGCATTCTCGCAATAGAGCTGGACAACTGCAAGCTATATGGCAAACGTCTTCTTTGTAGTAATACCAGAGGCGGCATAAAGTTGCATTGCCCACACTTTCGACACCAAAATTTTAGCTTTACTTTTAAACCGTTTAAACCCCCAGATAATTCTGAGGTTTAAGTTTGCCATACAATGAAATTACCATCCGAGCATGAGATATTTCCGCTAGGGCCTCTCTATCCAACAATGATGATAGTTTTTTAGCAGTCTCGTTAATCACTCTGTTAAATGCGCCTTGTGAGAGGGATAAAACCCATAATTGTTCTGCACTAAAAGTAGTCATGGGCAAATTAAAATATTTATGGGCTACCGTATTTTTAGGGTCGCTTCTAACCCGCCATACAGTTGTCATCAGAATAGAGTTAAGCAAAATTGTGTTTTGGTGGGTCCAAGCATGCTTTTTGTAAACTGACAAAATCCACTCTTTGTCTGTCCAAATATGTCAGTTGTAGTTGAAATTTCTTGGGAAACTTCAGATCCCAAACATTCTAGGACATGAGACTAAGATTCTATATTTAACATTATCTGTCATCGATTCTGTTAGACCTGGCACCTTGGCGTGGGTCTCCCTTCCATTTTTTGCTGTTGCCTCATGTGTTTTTGCTGGTGTTAGATGCTTTGGGCACTGTGCCACTGCTGTCTAGTGCCACAGTGCGAGTGCTCCCTTTGGTAAATGGATGTGCGAATTAGTGACTCTATGATTGACTTGTTTGGTTTACTTGTCAGACCCTCGTATAGTGCTAAGTGAGTGCCCGGGGCTTGTAAACCAAATGCTGCTGGTGGGCTTGCAGCACTGGTTGTGCCACCCTCGGAAGCAGCCTCGTAAAATGTGTCTCAGGTCTGCCACCTCAGAGCTTGTGTGCAGTCCGGTACTGCTGTGTCAACTGGGCAAGTGCACCCACTTGCCAGACCCTAAACCTTCCCTTTTCTTCATATCAGACACCCCTATGGTAGGCCCGAGGGCAGGGTGGATTGTAGGTAAAAGGTAAGACATGCCCTGATAGTGAATTACAGCCATTTCCGTTCTTCACTATTGCAAGGCTACCTGTTCCCCATAGGCCAGAATGGGCAGTTTGATTATTCCATCTTATAATCCTAACTGACTCAGGGAACCAGGTAAAAGCTCGAGTTTAGTATGCCTGAACTCAGAATGATAAAATAGATCTTTTAGTGAAGTTAGTTTTAACATTCTGTGCTTGAAAATACCCCTTTTAGAAAGTCTGTATTTTCTTGTCTAACCATTCAAGTCTGCCTCTGCTAGGTTGTGTATTCGTTGTCTGGAGTTTGAGTAACAGGGGCTGGGGGATTCCAGGAGACAGGTTGAGTCCGCCCCGGGCTGAATAGAAAGATCTGCATGTAGATGAGTGGAAGAAGTTGTACCTGGAACATAAATAGGGCTGTGCCTTCCCTCCACAATGCTGGCTCTACCTCCTGTGCTTCTGATGACCCTGGCCTTCACGTGAAAGGAAAGAAGGAGTCCTGTCAACAAAGTGCTCCAGGACTGACCAGAACTGGTTTAGACTAGGCAAAGGCCTCTCTGCCTTCGGAGAACAAATATAAACTGTGTATAAAAAGGGGGACCCAAACCCCAAAACTTTAGATCAGAATCACTGAGATCAGAAGGGATCAAGATCGGCTTCCATTGGGAAACAGAAAGAAACTTCTACTGAGGAGAGGAACCAGAGAGACTGAGGAGAGACTGTCCCTAAGCATGAGAGATTGGCCTGCAGTTGTTGCATTGCTGCCAAAGAGAGGAGAGAGGAACTTTGGGTGTACTTTCATCAACTTGTGACGGATCTCCAAGGGCTTGAGAGAGAGCTTGCCCCCTGATCGAAGTCCCAGGACCATTAGACTTCACAGACTTCTGTGCACCTCTTCTGGAAATGCTATTTCAGTCACTACAGAGAAAAGGGAGCTGTGAACGACCCCGATTACCGTCTCTGTGTCCCAACTGCACCGCCAAAAGCACCGCCCGCATCTTGCAACGCAACCCTGGTCTCACCGATGTCAACTCTAGCCAACCGGCACCGCCGCTGCAGCGCAACCTGCCAGCACTACATCTCACCCTGCAACGCTTGGCCTTGGTCTCAACGACGCAGTCTCGACGACATCACCGAGCCGCTGGATGCACGGCATCTAGAGGACACCGTGGCATGCACCGCTTCCATCTTGCAACGCAAACGTGACAGTTGCCACATCCGGGTCGCACATTCGTGCTTGCCGCAACAAGTAAAGGTACTGTGACGGAGTCTTTCCTGCTGTGCTGATCCGTATTGACGCGGTCAGCGGGAATTGCGAGACTCTGTTGTGTTAACATCGCCATAGCCGGAGGAGGCTACCGACTGGTAAAGAACTTTGATTCAAGTATTCCTTAGAAGATCTCTATTTTTGAGTATTGTGGATCATTTTGCCATTTATGGTCTTGTTATAAGTTATATACTACAACTTGTCTGGTGTCAGTCTGTAGTGTTGTCACTGGGTTACTGTATATGTTCACAAATGCTTTACACACTGCCTCTGAGATAAGCCTGCCTGCTCGTGCCAAGCTTGAATCCGGTCCAGGGAAGGCATGGCTTGGCAGTTCGGGCTGGACTGTTCCCATGAGGCACAGGGTCAGACTGATTTGCATATGGCCATGTCTGAACTGGGGTGGCAGAGTGGGCTAAAGAACGGTGATGGATTAAACCCAGATCTGTTGACTGGGTGTGAGTGTTTGATTGGTTCAGATGCTCCGTTCATCACCACCCTCTTTTGTACCGCTTTGTTCGCCATAAGTTGGCAGGGTATGCTCAGACGTGAGTCCCTTGATCACTTTGCCACTGGATTCAAGCAAGCCTGGCTGAAGACGGTTGGAATGTAGAAACCGGTCCTAGGAAGCTTGAATCCTGTCCAGGGAAGGCATGGCTTGGCAGTTCGGGCTGGACTGTTCCCATGAGGCACAGGGTCAGACTGATTTGCATATGGCCATGTCTGAACTGGGGTGGCAGACTGGGCTAAAGAACGGTGATGGATTAAACCCAGATCTGTTGACTGGGTGTGAGTGTTTGATTGGTTCAGATGCTCCGTCCATCACCACCCTCTTTTGTACCGCTTTGTTCGCCATAAGTTGGCAGGGTATGCTCAGACGTGAGTCCCTTGCTCACTTTGCCACTGGATTCAAGCAAGCCTGGCTGAAGACGGCTGGACTGCCAGAAACCGGTCCTAGGAAGCTTGAATCTGGTCCAGGGAAGGCATGGCTTGGCAGTTCGGGCTGTGCTGTTCCCATGAGGCACAGGGTCAGACTGATTTGCATATGGCCATGTCTGAACTGGGGTGGCAGAGTGGGCTAAAGAACGGTGATGGATTAAACCCAGATGTGTTGACTGGGTGTGAGTGTTTGATTGGTTCAGATGCTCCGTCCATCACCACCCTCTTTTGTACCGCTTTGTACGCCATAAGTTGGCAGGGTATGCCCAGACGTGAGTCCCTTGCTCACTTTGCCACTGGATTCAAGCAAGCCTGGCTGAAGACGGCTGGAATGTCAGAAACTGGTCCTAGGAAGCTTGAATCCGGTCCAGGGAAGGCATGGCAGTTCGGGCTGGACTGTTCCCATGAGGCACAGGGTCAGAATGATTTGCATATGGCCATGTCTGAACTGGGGGGGCAGAGTGGGTTAAAAAACGGTGATGGATTAAACACAGATCTGTTGATTGGGTGTGAGTGTTTGATTGGTTCAGATGCTCCGTCCATCAGCACCCTCTTTTGTACCGCTTTGTTCGCCATAAGTTGGCAGGGTATGCTCGGACGTGAGTCCCTTGCTCACCTTGTCACTGGATTCAAGCAAGCCTGGCTGAATACGGCTGGAATGCCAGAAACCGGTCCTAGGAAGCTTGAATCCGGTCAAGGGAAGGCATGGCTTGGCAGTTCGGGCTGGACTGTTCCCATGAGGCACAGGGTCAGACTGATTTGCATATGGCCATGTCTGAACTGGGGTGGCAGAGTGGGCTAAAGAACGGTGATGGATTAAACCCAGATCTGTTGACTGGGTGTGAGTGTTTGATTGGTTCAGATGCTCTGTCCATCACCATCCTCTTTTGAAGCTACCAAGGGGGTGAGCAGGGGTTATTTTAGGAGTGTGCCACCTTACCCTGACTAGACGCAAATGTCCCAATTTGGTCAAAGGTACCTACCTCTGCCAACTAGAGACCCCCAAATCTACAGATACCTATATTGTATATGGCATGGTCCAACCACTTTGAAGGGTGTCCCTGGTTGCAGAGGGGGTAAAGTATTGGCTAGTTTAGTGTACCATTAAAAATAATTCACTCCCCTCCCACTTTAAGCTCCTGCCTCCTGCACTGATTATCAAACTCATCAGTGAAACTCATGTCCCACAGTTTAGCCTCCCAAAGCACAGGGTACTACAGCTGATACACACGTTTGAGCATATTCCTATGCCCACCAACTGCTGCTTGGAATAATAAAGAATTAAGGGTTCAAACGCACTCTGACTTTTCAACAAAGTGATCAATCCATTCAAAGGCATCATGGTAAGTATGCACTACAGCACTATACCTGGGTCGTGTAAAAGTGTCAATGTTTGCCTATAGTACTTTGACACAGAGATTTGCATTTGGTATTCCCACCCTAATATCCTGTCCTTCCAAAACATCACACCCATTTTCCACATTTCTCAAGAAAGTACAAAATATAGTTTTCAACTCACAGTTTGATTGTACCTGCATGAAATGATGCTATCTCAACTGTGGAAGGGCCTGAAGCTGGATATCCACATCCAGAGATATTTCAAGCCCACTTGCATTCTTTAGGGTCTGCAGATTCCTAGCTTCAGAGGAAGGACAAGGTGCGAATAGACTTCCATCATCCGTATCTTGAGGGCCTTGTGAGAGGCAAGCTCTGAGTCTGTTCTAAATATGTGGAGAATTGTGTCTTAGTATTGCTTGTGAGCACCACAATCCAACCAGTACTGCTCATATTCAAGAAAATGCTCTCCTTCCCCCCTTCAGGAATGATGATAATAATTGAGGCCAGCTGGACCTCTTGGCCCAGTGGGGGAGGTGTTGGTAGAGGTGGAAATGACACTGGAGTCAGCTCTGGGGCATGAAGAAGAGCCAATGGGTGTGGCACCAAAATATCATATGGCGATGGTGAAGGATCTAATGGCTACACTGGGACGCTAGAAGCCAGGAGCAAAAACAATGGCGATCCCCCAAGCGGAGTACAGTATGATCCAAGAGGGCAGACTTCACTCCAGAGGGGAGTACTGCCTGTCTAAAAACCTCCCACATAGCATGGAAGAACATGGCTGGGTCTGCTTCTTATGTCAGAAATACTGGATAGACTGACATTAGAAATGCGACCGGCACAGCTGGAGGCACTGGCATCACTAGAGGCGCCATTGGCATTGGGCTATGCACCAACCCCCAAAGAGGACAATACATTCTTCCTGTCCCCCGGAGAGGGAGATATTTATTTATTTATTTTATTTATGCGACTTGTATAGCGCGAACAATTGCCAGAGGGCGTCTCGGCGCTGCCCTCTAGACACCGGGGAGAATAAGAATATATATATAAATGCAAGCTTGCAAATAAAGCTGCCTCTTTGTGTTTCCCTGCTGTGGCCCTCATTCTTTTCTTCGTCGGAGATGTTTGTTGGATATTGTTAGCGCGGGTTCCAGTGATGCGCTTTGGGGGCCCCCGCAACGTCAAGAGGACTCAGCCCTGCTGGTTCTTTCACTTCCGTGAAAATTGGGACTGTCCAGGTATCTGGAATGGCTGAGACCCACCCCCTGGCCAGGAAGAAAGTAGCTGTGTAGGGGCTATCCAGCTCCTCGCTGGGCGAGGTGAACTCTCACACTTGCCCCCCGCAATCTGGACTCCGTGGCCTTGGTGGTTGTTGCGGTTGGGGACTTGAGGGGGCTATGTTTGCACGCAGAGAGCGGCATTCATCAAACTTTGTGGTGCCCTGCTTGCCGAGGAAGATCTCCGCCAAACCGAGACCAACCTGGAATCCACATTGCATTCTGGGTATGGTAGTTCACCTGCATTCTAATCGCATGCAGCAGGTGAACCTATGCACTTGCTGAGGGGCGGAGCAGGCAGCAACCAATGTGTTAAAGGTAGGACACTTTTAAAGAACAGCCAACCACAAGCGTGCTCATTTGCTCCTGCAAACATCTGGCGCTGAAGAAGGCTTACCTGTAGCCGAAATGCATTCGCCAAGCTTGCAAATAAAGCTGCCTCTTTGTGTTCCCCCTGCTGTGGCCCTCATTCTTTTCTTCGGAGGAGATGTTTGTTGGATATATATATATATATTTTATTTTTATAAAAAGGGGTGGGGTAGCCCACCCTGGCCTTGAGCCATGCCGCGAACCCAAAGTGCACAATACAGTCTTTCTGCTCTCCCTGAGAGGCAGATTGTGGTGTCTGCCCCCCAATCTGTCCCGTAAGGAGGGGTAGAAAGCTTACTAGACACCATGGTAAATATATATATATATATATATTTTTTTTTTTTTAAGTGGTGTAGTGGCCCTCCTGGGCATATGCCATGCCTCGATCCCATTGGGAACAATATACTCTTTCTGCCACTCCTGAGAGGTGGTTTAGGGAGCAGGGATTGCTCCCAATCTGTCCTCCCAGGATGTAGAAAATTACTAGACACCAGGGATCTTACACTGGGGGAAAAGGAGTGGGGACATCTCACCTTGGCATTGGGTTATTCCCTCCAGAGGGCAACCTAGACCTTCTGCTGCCAGGGAACAGTCAGGGATGTGCCCTAATTTACACCCCAGGAGGCCAACGTGTACGTTATACACCAGTGGTTTCAAAATCGTGGCAAAAGAAAAAAATATCACGCAGCTCAGAAGGGACAATAGAGTCTTTCTGTTACCCTGAGGGCAGATAGGAGAATTGTCCTGATTGTGGAGCTTGCCCATATTCTGCCCCCGGAGAGGGTAAACAATTGACTAGAAAACAAGGATTTTAGATTTGGAGAAAAGAAATGGATGCAGGCGCCCCCCCCCCCGCCCTGGCATCGGGGCATAGCAGCACCTCTGGGGGCAGAGAGGGAGTAGGACCCATTTAGCCCTAGGGGAGCAGAAAGTCCACTAGGCTAAAAACAAATTCAACAAGGTGCGAATACAAACAAAAGGATGGGGACGGCTTACCCTGGTATCAAGTCATACTCTCACCCAAAATAGGAGAATTTAATATTTCTGCCTGATTGGCGAGGTTTCCTCTAATCTGCCCGAGGGAGGGTTAGAAAGATCTCTAGACACCAACATGGAACCAAAACAAACAAAATGATGGGGCATACTACCATGCCATCGACCAATAATCCCACCTCAGAAGTAGTTATAGCGACTCTCTGCCCCCCGGAGGCAGATAGCATGTTTATCCGATTGTGGAGGTTGCCCCTTATCTGCCCCTCATCCCCCTCCAGAGTGTCGAAAGCCAACTATACACCAGGGATTTTACATTTCTGCAAAGCAAAGGGGGATGTATGCCTCCCCTTGGCATTCGGTCATAGTACCCACCCAAAAAGGAGCAATCTGGTCTTGCGGTCACACTACAGGGAGCAGACAGCAGGTTATCCCATTCTGCCCCCTGGGTTGAAAACCCACTGGATGGCAGGAATATATTTTTTTTTATAAAAAAGTTCTGATGGGCACTTGCTCCCCCAAGAGGACTCCAATTGGCCCTGGTTTGACCAGTTCCTGTCACAGGCACAAGGCCCAGCCACACAAGTTTGGTAACGTTTTTACTGGGACAAGTGGGGTTACACAGTGTGATAGGAATTTTTGTGTATCCCTGTGGATTCTGGAAATTTATGTCACAGAAATACAAGGAAAATGCATGATTTTAGGCAGTTAGGTGTTTGCATAGCATCATGGGTAAAAATAAAAGAGGGATTCACACAAGGCACACCACCCTGGACTCCCCCAGGTGTCTAGTTATCAGCAATGTCTGTGTTGGTACGTTTTCCCTAGGTGACGGCCTAGCCCTAGCCCTTTATCACAGCTACCTCTATTGCGGATGTCTTCAAATTTGTTTTAGGGCCTTTTGTATTGCTGGCGCTCGGTCCACCCATACAAGTGGGGTACCATTTTTATCAAATGTGAGAATACTCGGTGGTGGTAAATTTGTGGATCCTTACAGATGGCAGAACTATCCCTCACAGAAATGTGAGAAAAATGTGTATTTTTAGCCAAAGTTTGAGGTTTGCAAGGGTTCCTGGATAAAATAATTTAGTGAAATCCACACAAGTCACACCACCCTGGATTCTACTGGGTGCCATTTTCAGAAATGTATGGGTTTTGTAGGTTCCCTGACTGGCAGCCAAACCTATGCCCAAAATATACAGCTACACACATTACAAAAAAGGGTCTGTTTTAAGTGGAATAATTTGATCTGTCCTGTTGCGTTTTGGGCCCTTTCCTGTTGCGGGTGCCTGGCCCACCCATACACTTGGAGTACCATTTTTACTGAGAGATGTGTGGGAACGTTGGGTTGTAGGAAATCTAAGGATCCCTGCAGATTCAGGAACTTTCCCTTTCAAAAATGTGAGGAAAATGTATGTATAGGGAGGTTTAGTTTGAGGTTTGCACTGGCGTTTGGGTAACAAAATTCCATGAGACCCAGACACATCACACCATCCTGGACTCCTGTGGATGTCTAGTTTTCAGAAAGAACTGTGAGCTTTCCCTGTGTGGCAGCTGAGATAGGGTTCAGAAACGGCAGCTATCCATACTGTAAAAAAGAAAAAGATTTATTTCGCTGGATGAAATGTGATGTCTAGATGCTGTTTTGGTGTGTCTTCTGTCGGGCGCTAGTGTTGTATCGTTTTGATCAGTAGATGTGTGGAAACAGAGAAGAGTAGAACATCACTACCAATTGAACTTCTCGGCATTTGAGGCTTCCAACTGTAAGCCAGTCTGCAAGAAAGAAAGCATTTTGCAAAATGCACTTTGAATCACGATATTATGGGTAACCGCAAATTCAGAGGTGTGCAAATACCCACTGTTCCTAAACTCAGTATCTTGTGTACATTTCAGAAATACATAGGACTCCTCCTTATCCATTTTCATTCTTTATATTTGACCACATCAATTACTGTATAATCGGTACAACATGAAAAACCAATGTAAGGTGCAGCTCATTAGTTGACTTTGGTTATCGTGCATCTTTGGAGAACCTACAAATCCAATAACGTGCCACGATCAGATGGGTCTGTCGGTCGTTATGGTGTAATGCTTTTGTAAACTGGTGGTCTTGACAAGAAGCAACAGATAAAAACGTTCTTACAAATGACTGCCTTTTTTCCTACTCATTACATGATGGTTTATTTCAATGGTTAGCTTCTTGGGAAAACCTTGAGGCATCTACAAAATGACCCCTTTCTGAGATCAGAATATTATCTATTTCTTCAAAAAGTTTATAGCTTTCTGGGATATTAGTTTCACACTGGTTTCCACCACAAACTGGAGCCTGAAACCACAACAAGAATGGAATGGGTCTTAGAAAAATGCAGTAACTATGGCAAAAAACTTAATAGGTTTTTGATACAACTCTGCTTATTCCTGAAAGCAGAGAAAATGGCCATCCTAGCACCTCAAACCCTTAGTTAATGATGTTTTCAGGGAAAAAAGTGCTTTTTTTGTGCAGCAACTTTTTCCATTTTTCCCTCAAAAACTAAAATGTAGCTATTTTTGGGCATTTTAACGCGTTCCCTCCAGGGGAATCTACAAGTCCTGGGTATTTTTAGAATCCCCAGCACTTAGGAAAAAAGAGCGCAAAATTGATGTGGATACCTTTTGTGGGAAAAAAAAGTTATGATGTTAAAACAAAGGTTCCACAGACATCCCAGAAATGGCTTGCCAGGGGGCCGGGGCCCTAGCATTTAATGAAACTGCCTTTGCATCGCTTTTGAAGGGCTTGTGCGGCTTTTGCCCTACCAACAAATCAGGCTTAGAAATTCTACAAACAGGCTGTTGTAGGTGACATTTTGACACCGGGGTCAACCAAGGCTATAACAAGTGGTCCCAAGCAAGACAGCCTAGGATCAAATTAGGAAGGCAAACCACAGGGTCAAGGCCAGCAGAGCCCCTACCTCACATGGGCAGAGTGGCCCCAATCCACGGCCCACCAACAGTGGTCCATGAGGTACTCCTCAACCCACGGTATCACAGCACTGGACAGCATGACATCTTGAACAGGAGTAATATACTCCGCCTCTTTAAACACCTGGCCACTCTAGAACAAATACAAACATGCGACGTAGAGTGGGTGAACTTCCTGAGTACAAAGGGTGACACACATTGCGACTCATCAGTGGTGGGATTAAACCACATAAAAATACAACAAGCCATCGTGAACAACTCCACACAACTTGCAGAGTGGGGAATCGATGTTTGTCCTGGCACCAAACAACAGGGAAAAGGCCCCTTGGTCAATCCTGCAGGGGACAAATAGTCCGGGTTGCTTGGGCATTACTCGCACCCCCCGAAGGGTCCCAATGGATTTTGTGCCAAAACAATTATCGGGTCATTAGTGCAGGTCCCTTTTCTCTTATTCCATCAGGAATTCCTAATGGGGGCACCAGCATCCCTAACGGCAGAGAATTCCAGCTAGCCAGGGGAGCGACAAGGCGAAGAGCAGCCCACAAACAGCAACTAACCATAATTTCCTGGAATATAGCAGGGTTAAGAAAAATCAGCGGCAATAACATTTTGAAGCAGTTTCTGGAAACAGGCAATATACTCTGCCTCTGAGAGACGTAGGCCTCATCCAGCACTCCACTGGTAGGGTACTACGAACACTTCATTCCAGCCATAAAAAAGAATCTATTTGCCGACCAGCCGGCTGTCTATCAGTTTTTATAAAGCACGAAAGCGCCCTGGAAGCTAGGGCAATTGACTTAAACACACCTGGATTGCAAGCCTTACACATCAGAGGCCTGTACCTTAATTCATATCCAATTCCTCTTTTAATAATTAACTGTTACATCAACCCAGCACAGCCAACCATGAAAGAGAAACTGGAGGGACTGCTGGGGAAACTTGAAGACCTCCTGTGCAAATACAAAACACACCAGGTTATCCTAGCAGGGGATTTCAACCTGAGAGATCTGGACACAAACAAATCCCCTACCCTGAGGTCCGGTAGGGCAGCCCGCCTGTCCAATTTCATTAGCAACCATAAACTGACCTCAACTCACGCACTGAAAAAGGCCCACTCGAACACACAGGATCCTCTCCCCACCTTCAGAGACATCTCAAGAATTGACTACATCATGGTCAGCAAGGCACTGGCGGCCAGACTAGATGACTTTGAAGTAGAAGATAGGACGGAAAGCGACCATAGGCCATTGAGAGCGGTCTTCCAAATGATAGTTTCATCTGCTCTCTATTATCAAACCATTGGAGCATCAAGAAGGGATGAAAAATACAGCGCTGCCAGGAGGATAAAATGGTTGGACAATACAGGCAACATGCTACAAACTTGGCTCGAAGAAAAAGAGGAAGGCTATTTGTCTTCGGCACTCTCACCCATAAAGGCCTGGTAAGACATCGTGGAGGACCTACAAGCTAAGCTCGGGAATTCCCAGTCACATCCCCCAGGCTTAATGGGCCACCAAGAAGGGGCAGGATGGGGCTAAACAAAGACATACAGGACAGCAAACAGCTCCTGCGCAAGGCCCTCGCTAACAAGAAAACAGGGGGCGGCTTACCAGAGGGACCATCGGTTGCCTCATTGAGGGCAGCACTAAGGAGGAAAATATGGGAACACAAAAACGCCACCAGGGAAAGGGAATGGCTCAAAGTTTTCTCCCTGATAAAACAGGAGAATCCAGTGCATCTGTGGAGACACATAAACCAACTGAGCAGCAGATGAATCTCAAGAGAGAACAGAGTAGCAGAAAAGGACTGGCTGATCTATGTCAAACAGCTTTACACAACTACACCCGCATTCAAATACAGCTCAGACGGGGCCTGCAGAGATAATGACCCAGACTGGCAATCAGACGTCACGCCAGAAGGCCAAAGGTAATAGATC
This sequence comes from Lissotriton vulgaris, assembly GCF_964263255.1. NCBI lineage: Eukaryota > Metazoa > Chordata > Amphibia > Caudata > Salamandridae > Lissotriton > Lissotriton vulgaris. Next base: position 686,451,279 of record NC_141696.1, read on the forward strand.
CCCGGCCGCCACACACAGTGGAGTAACAGCCCAGCTAAACCCCTAAATGGTCATTAAGACCATCACGAACATGAAGAATGGCGGGCCCCTGGGTCAAGCGAGATTCCAGCACCGGTTTTCAAAATGGCCCCAGACTTTTGGGCTGCAATATTAGCTCCCCTATACAACTACACTTTCTAGACAGCAACAACGCCTGATGCCTGGAGGGGCTCCATCTTGGTCCCTATCTTTATAAATATAAATGTGCTGGCACTGTTGCATCTTTCTGCCTAGGCTACCCGGAAGAACCACCCCCCACTCTTCTGTTGCTTTGTGGATTACAGCACAGCATACAACAAAGTTGTTCGCAGAAGATTATGGTGGAAGTTAGAAAACTGGGGAATTCCTCCAAACCTACTGAAGGCAATAAGATCGCTTTATGAGGACACCTGGGTAAGAGTCAAAACCAGCACCGGCACAGTGTCCTCGAAAATAACTACAGAGAACGGGCTGAAGCAAGGGTGTGTGCTGGCACCCATTTTGTTTAACCTATACACGGCGAATCTGGGGGATGCCCTAAAAGGAGCCTGCATAGTAGCACCAAGACTAGGTAACTTGAGGTTGCCGGTGCTTCAATACGCTGACGATACAGCCATATTGGACCACACTAAGGTTGGTCTACAAAGAGCCCAACCGCACTAAATCATTTCAACAGAATCAATAACCTGACAGTAAACCAAGGAAAGACCAAGGTCGTCATGTTCGGGACCTACCACCAGGAAGTGCAATGGCAAATGGACAACTTGCATATCAATACAGCAGAGTCATACAACTACCTGGGGTCTGGCTGACGGAACGGGCAAATGCGAAGGCCCACTTGAAACACCAGAGTACTAAGGCCAACATGGTGATACATCTACTCAAGCAATTAAACCACCACCTTATAAGTCCAACTGCCGGCCCAATACTGAAAGTTCTAAAATCGAAACTTCTACCAGCAATCAGCTATGGCCACCTTGCTTTCCCTGGGTCACAGCACGCTAGCTTAAATTCAATACAATCTAAAGCCTATTAAACGGTGCTCCAAATTCCGAGGTCAGCAAGGAATGCAAGGCTAAGGCTGGAATTAGGCTTGGCAAGGCCCGATTTGATGGGCCAGGCGGACTTTATAAAATGTTATCTCAGGATTTTAAGGGCCCCAGCGAATTCATTAAAACACAAACTGAGATCCATCTTTGAAAAGCCACGCACGATCTGGAACATCACCCTGCACAAAGCAATCAAGGCATTGAACATAGTGGAAGAGAGCATATCGAGGCCGGAAATTCCAATGATCACTTGGAAAAAAGCTTTATATAAACAAGTGGGTGAAATTTCATTCGATCTTGATTGCAAATCCCTCCGCTCAAGTCCACACCTAGACGCGCTGAATAGCTCCTATATGGTAGGCAAAGCTCAGGTTTACCTAATTGACGCTCTCCCTCCATCAACCCGAAGTAAAATACTGTCCATGAGATTGATCACTCTAGGAATTGCGGACTACAATCCGGCTTGGGCCCAAAGGGGAGATGCCACAAATTGCAGACTCTGCCCATATAAGACGGAATCGTGGCTGCACCTCTTATGCTGCTGCCCGAATCTCAATGACTATCGAAGAAGACTACTGCGCCCAATCTGTAACATCTATGGAATAAAATCCTGTAGCGAAGCGTCAGCTATGTGCTTTTTCCAAGTCTAGCACAATTACCCTAGCAAGACTGAGGAAATTGATCAACAGCGTCAGGCTCACCTTAAAAAGGCAAATGAACGAAACAACTGTGGAGCAATGTATAACAAACCCAAGGAACGACTGTGAGGTGGCCTCGTAACTGCATTGACGCTTCTCCGTACTTCTAGCATACTCCCTAGGACAGCCATACAGGAATACGTCCCCATTGTCAATGGACATTTGCCACAGTTGCACAATGTGGGCTTTTGGATTGCCATTAAGCCCTACCTCCGTATCCACAAACCCTGGGGAAGGCTGATTGTGGTGGAAATGGGGAGGGGCGACAAACCTTTTATAAACCAATGTTTAATTTTTTTTTTTTTTACTCACTGTTTTAGCTGTAACATGACGACTGCTTTTACTGTAATGATTTTAATTAATTGTACAGTTAACAATAAATACAAATACTTTAGTAATCCAAACTGGACCAAAAATCAAAACTGTCTCAAGAAGAACAAGTTCTCATTATTCATTAAGAGATGAGAAGCGCTGCTACCTTTTTCTAACCATAGAGGTCCCCGAGGCAGGATGAACCCAACAGAGGTAAATGTGATCTTTCTTAAGTAAACACAAACATATGAAGTACTTTTCAGTTGGTAAAAAAGGTTTAGAACAGTAAATCAAATAAGGACTTTAACTGTACATAATTGCAGAGGTGGGCCAAGGATGGTGTGATTCTGAGAGGCTCATGACACTGACCACACTTTGTTGCCCAGCCTTCCTTTCTGAAATGAGGCTGAGACGTATAGCAGGTTAAAAAAATGAAGGTGAGGAGGCTCTGGTGGCATTTAAAAACTGGGTGCAGAACCTAATGAGACCCTGAACGAAACCTCCCCCTGCATGGCCCGACCAAATGTCTACATGGCCACATAAAATCGTGCATGGGCTGACCTTCACTGAAGGGCAGTGAAGAAGGGGAGAGAATTTACAGCACATTGAGGAACCAGGGTATGAGTACCTCACAAATTATGAACTGAGAGCAGCGCTGAAGGGAGTTGTTGGGTGGAGGAGATCCCTGAAGGAGGAGACAGGAAACTCCCAGTTGCAGTTGTGGCACCACTGCCAATGATGGTCAGACAAACCCGCAATTCTCCAATGCTGGCTCTGTGTCCTCTCCTTATGCACAGACTATGGAGAGGGTGCACCCCCGCTGCTAAACTTTAGAAACTAAAATGTATTGAAATTTCGAAAGCGGATGAATTAGAGAGTTTCCTATTGTTAAATGTCCGGATTCAACAAGGACAAAGCATGGTGAATTTGTTGAAAAAATGATACAGTATTCTTTTTTAAATTCAAATCTATCACTTCAGAAAGGAGCCAAATGAGATTACAGACAATTCCTAGTAGGAGAAAGAACTCACCATGAGAAAAAGAGGGTATTGTGACAGCAGTGTAGAGGGTTAATTGGAGGGCATTACAAATCATATCCCGAGGATGAAAAAGGAAATCGTGATTACCAGTGGAAGAGTGTAGATGCTGAAAAGTCTGATAGCAGATATGAATGGAGGAGGATTTTTCCTCCTTCAAGGACTATGCTGTCGACTCAATCCTAAAACCATAAACAACAGATGAACTATTAGACAATTTGAAAAGGTATACCAATGTCATTGTTTTGGCCAGCCCTCATCGCATTATGTGTCAGCAATGAAGAAGGTATTCAAAGATCTGCTGGAACCACAAACAGAGTCTGACCTACACTTGTTGCATATTGTCCTATCCCAAAAGAGTCAAAGGCTTATGCACTGTACAGTTCTTGCGGTTCTATGCTTAGCAGAGAGGACAGACAGGGTTTTCCAATCAGACATTTATACAGAATCTCTGTTGCTAAATGGCAGCCACGTATATAATGAATTGGGTCAAAACACTGTCATGGAACAGGGCTCTGATGGAGCAGGAAAATCAATTGTTCAATCAGTTGAATTCATTATCAAACGGAATGTTGAATACTAAGAAGAACTATATACCTTTTCAAAAGCTGTGGCTGACAGCGTTTTTCTAAAGAATCTGACTAAAGGAAAGGAGTGAATCTAGCATGATTACGTAACTGATTTGAGCTCCATGGGATGGATCCCTAGATGACAAGGTCTACAGGATTGCCTTAAGCAGAATGGTACAGCAGTAATTCTCCTCTTGGAGGGAGAGAGGTGAGGGGTTTACGGTTGTCTTGAAGAATGTTATTTCTCGGTTTTCTTGTAAGGTCTCTGCTATCCCTTTCTTTCCCCTGTTTTCTCACGAGGCCTCCAAACTTTATTGACCGCTATACAGTTGGTTTCCATTATTTTAGTTGACAATGTTCTTTTTTTGGTGTTGACTGACATTTATTTATTTAATAATTTTGATGGATCATATTTTATACTGCAGATATGCATTCTGGGTAATGTAGTTCTTTTTTGCGTTCGAAGCAGGAAGGAACAGGAAGCTTTATGTTCTGTGCCAATAGGAAGGGAGAGTGTTGGAGTGAAATGATTTAAAAGAATGGGTGGGACACTTTCTAACAGCTTGGAGCAATCATGACGAGGGAGGGATACGTTGCTTTATCAGTCAAGCAGGTATGCCGAATGGTGGGAGATCTAGACTGGAGGCATTTTTAGGATGCGTGCAAGAGGGATTTTGAGCTGGGAATGGGATATTGCCAGAATGAAAATAAACGTAGCAGCGCACATGTTTACGAACTAACGGACTTGATGATAAACAAGAGGGGTTGTCTTTAGAGAAACATCGGTAGTGTCACGAGCACAGAAGGTTAGAAAGTGGAGGGGTGAGTAGCATTATGACTAAATAAACAGCGTGTTTGGGAAATTTGGATCACACCCTAAGCATGAAGGCACGGAACGGGACATTTCATTAACTGAGAAGGAGACCTAGTGATACTATGCAGTTTGTGGTAGTCTTTTTTAAAAAAAACGAAGGGAATAGAATTATGAAATGATGTTGCAGTGTTGTTCATGGAGTAAGAGAATTGTTACTAATGCATTCATGTTATGATTTATTTGTAGTGACCCCCGACGAAGGGCACATGGCAGCCCGAAATGCATTGGGTATTTTAACATGAAAATATTAAAGACTGCTTGCGATGGACTTTTTGCATCAATCTTATTCTTTCTTAAAGGCCTGGATGGGCACAGTTTGAATATAAGAAACCTGTCAATTGGCATTATACCCCGAGTGTTGGACCTCTGGATGAAATGGAGATAACAAAAGTTGGAAATATAAGAGTTTAAATATGGTTAAAATTTGGAATATTGTAGATTAAAGTCATAAATTGTTCGAATGAAAGGTGCACGCTAAAATAGCGGCACAAAGCTGTGCATTTGGTTTTGGGGCTACACAGTCCCTCACCTTTCAAAGTTTTCGTAACTAGTGGCAGTAGGGCATGCCTTCCAGCCAATCTGCACGCAATCACGCCGAAGGATTGATAAAAGTGAAGTTGGAAACAAACATGTGGTTTAAAAATAGGGTGTGCATTCCCTCATCTTACATGATTGTAATGCATGCCAGCCATGGTTCGATATCTTTAGTGAAACCAAAGCCTTCCCCCTGACAGAAAAATAAATGATGTTTTGTGTTAACAAGTTTACTGTGTCAGTTTCTCTCACAATAGTTTTAAGTATTGTATCTGAGAGCGCAGCCTTCGAACATGGGAATCGAGCAGATAGGAAGATGGCAGTGCCGGAGGTTTTGGGACGGTTCCTATGATCTCTTGAAAGCACACAGCTCTCCCTACCTTGTTCTGGAGAATAAACCAACGCGCATCGGACCCTGGATCTGTGGGTCAAAGCGAGGATGTCTCCCCTCTGCCAACATCTGCCTCATCATACGTCCACAAATCCGCCCGAGCCGTCACCGGGGTATTGTGTTGCGGGCCATCTTTGCTTCCAGCGGCCATGACCACTCATAGCCCCCGACCTCTGACCTGTGGAAGACTACAGGGGTCGCCTGACACTTCGCAGCGCTCTCACCACAGGATAGAAATTACCAAGAGTTTTTTTTTCTTTTTTTACATGCCCCCCCATGCCTTTCCTACAAATTACATGGCGGCTTTTTACCCCTGGACCTCACCACTTTTACCAACGAACGTGGACTGGACCGGGAATACTCCCAAACCAGTTTGCCCCCAACGAACTACAAGTTAAGCATCCCCATATTGAAGCATGCACACCGTTAACGGAAAAACCCACAAACCCCGCCCCCTGGTTGCCTAAGATTTGCATCAGCAACCTACGCATCCAAGGTCCCCAACCACACCGCAGGAATGCTCGCAGCCCTGCTTGCTACCCCCGCGCTCCCCACATTCTTGCCTTGATTTTCCTCACAGGCGTGTCGCGCCTTAGATATTCGCCTTCGTTCTCCGCTTCCTTTTGAATGCTAAATCGCTCGCTTTGCGCCACTACCACCCAGAGTGTGTTCAAAATGTCCCCCTAGGCTGAACGTTGCACAGTATAGGTTTTTTATTTTATTTATTTTATGCGTTTTTATATAGCGCAGACTTTACCAGAAGGTGTCAAAGCGCTTCACAATAGGAACAGTAATGATTCATGAGGAAGTTAACTAACGCCCTGAGGAAATATAAATTTTTGGTCATGTTATGTTCCCTAGCGCGTACCCCACCGACTCCATGTACCAGCTTATAGTGCATGTAACTTCCCTCCTGTGCCAGCTATGAAGACGCAAATACATTTGCGTCCAACGTTAACTTGTCCTCTTTCAGATCCACCCTGAATGGATTATATAGTCCGTTCTTAAGTATGCTATGCCACTGTCTTTTTGTAGTGTACTTTACATGTTTTTCTGCTCTGATAGAGTAGGCCCTGAATTTCTGCCATCGAGCCTCTTTTTCTGGCTTCTGACTATGACAGCCTCAAGCCCAGGCTGCTTCTGTACCCGTGAACTCTGACTTACTCTCAGCACGGCCCCTCGCGCTCAGCTCAGCCTGCTTTCTGCCAAGACTGACTATAACCTTCGAGTTATCTGTTCCGCTCCTCGAGAATGCATTCCTGCCTACTAGCTCCAGTAAACATCCTCTCCAGCTGCAGAGCCAAAGGGCCGACCTGTCTCAGTGCAAGTAATTCATAGCCTCTGTTACCATGCTTCCATGGAAGGCCTCGTGCCCCCACGCTTCTCATGTAGACACTTAGGCGCTTATACACGCATCTACAGTTAGCATAGAATAGTTTCTGCCCTAGAGACCTTTCCGCCCAGATAGTATGGTTCCTAAACATCAGATATCAGATACGATAAAAGTACAAGTTGATCTGACATGCCAGACTTCTGTCTCTTTCCGACAGTGTAAATGTCAAGTCCTCTGCACCCCGTCAATCACACGTCATGCAGCTGCGCACGCATCCAAGCTTCCGATTTCTGCTGACATTGCAACAATTCTGTTAGCACCACCCTTAGGTGCCACCCACTTGCGTCACCTATCAGTGACGTTTCTAGCACACACCTCCAGTCCACGCCTAGTTCACGCCTCTTGATTACGTACTAGTAACACGTGCATACTGTTATCTTGTCTTCTCTCAGCTGTTACGCCTCTTGCACCATTACTTATGATGTGAATTAAGTATATAAGCTATGTAATGTCAATAAAGTTTGCTCTATCCCTTCTGACACCCCTGTGGTGGTCAGAACATGATATCCTGGTCACGACCATTCCTTTATGAGGAATAAAACCCTTAGAATCTCTAACACCACGGACTCTGTCTTTTTTCATCCGATCTGAGTTATTATTGATAAGTACCTACCTGCATAGAAATTAAGAGAGTAAATTAATTATTTACGTCATTTTGGCGCCCGAATAGGGACCCCTCCCCCACCTCACGCGCCGGTTGGTGCGTTGCAAGCTCTGTCCCCTGCCGTCAGTTAGACGGAACCTACGCGTACCGGCAGGATTTCCTGCATCTCCCTCTGACTCAAGGAGGTGACGAAGACTGCGATCAGTGCCCAGACGAGGCGGTGAGGAGTGCGGAGGATCCCGACCAGAGCCTAGCCGAAAGAAGCAAGGTCCGAGGTGTCAAGAGGCCCACCAGTTTTCCGAAGTTTTCCGAAATTTTCCGAAGGTTTCCGAAGTTTTCCGAAGTACCGAGTCGAGTCCAGTCGAGTTTTCCGAGGCCTTCTGTTTCCGTGCTTCCCGGTGAGTACCATTGCTGGGTCGTATCTAGACGGGTTTGGGTACACAAGTCCGGTCTGCACTGTTTTTAGGCAGTGTATCTGTACTGTTTAGCAGTATATCTAGTATTCCGAATTTCTGCACTGTTACACCAGTGTATCTGTACTGTTGAGCAGTACATCCAGTATAGGGGGTAGTCATCTATGTCTCAAATGTTTTCATGTGATTAATGTCGTGGTATGAATGTGACCGTTTAATGTGCATTATTGTGTTTCTTGTATCAACCAGCTGTAACTAGTATTAAGTAGTAAGGATCGAGTATTAAGTAATAAGTAAACAAGATGCCGTTTTTTAACAAGTTAAAACAGATAGGAACTAGGAAAGGGATACTGGAGGAAGAAATTCCTATTCCCCCTAGGGACACTCCAGGTAACTTTATGTACCATAAACATGGCATAGATGCCATATTGTATCTAGATTTATGGGCCGATTACACCAAGCACCTAGACGAAAGACACAGATGGCCTGTTACCGGAACATGGGATGCCGAGTGCATCATGAAGGTAGAAGAAGCATTATGGAAAAAGAAAGCTAGACAATCCCAGAAAGACGCCATAGAATTCTGGCGTAAGGAATCACATAAGCGTGCTGAGAAAGCACTCCGTAGAGAGGACAGACTTAAGGAATCAGAAAAAGCCCAAGAAAATGAACTAGTTATTGAAGGAATCCGAGTAAAAACAGAACAAATAGACCGTGCCCGAAACAATCTTGTAAACGGAATGTATCTCGCGGCCGAAGGTACACCTGAGGCCCTATCAGAAATACCGAAAAACTTACCGCCACCATTAGTTCCAACTAAAGTAATGCATAAGACTACTAAAGACATATTCCTAAATTCATACCTAGAGGATGTAGCACCAGCTTACGCCAATCTGCCTGTTCGTGCCCTACCCACTGACAGGGACGGGGGTGGCACTACGCCCCCAGATCATGTTCCGCCAGTACCGCGATAGACCTCCCCTGTTCCGCCAGCTCCGCCACTTCCCGCACCCAAAACTGACCTACCGAAACAAGTCCTACCTGATCCCACCAAACGACAAATTCAAGTTCAGGTACAGACTCCGCAGGGAGATAATGCCCAAGCATCCGCTTCAGGAGGTGCGACTGCGGGTCTCCGGACCCCGCCATTAACACGCAGATTCAATTTCAGGGACACGCAGAGTCCTCTCACGTTCCAGTCACCCCGACTTGACGCATTTAAAGAAAACATTTCCGTTTGCAGATATGATCCAGTACCCGGAAGAAACGATCTAATGATATTAGCATCACTACGGTTAAGATCTGCCACTGATATCTTGCTATGTTATGTGGGAATGAAGGAGCGTCTCGATAGAATATATGAGTTTGTTCAAACAGGGAAAGACCCTGACAGTATCAAGGAGGCCATGGATAAACAGAAAGTTGACATTCAAGCACAGATATTACGATTTTTCATAAATTGTTTAATAAGAGAACGAGACAGGCCTGAGACAGATCAAAGTGAATTAGATGCACTAACAAAGTGGGGTCAAAATATAGCCGAAGGAAAACATGACAGAGGGGCTTGCATAGCCAGTATGTATCAGAAAATTAGAAGGGCAGCGATAACGGCACATCAGAAAGGGAATGAAAAAGCTTCCTCCGAGGAGGAAGAAGAACTTGCAGAACCAGGAAGGTCTACAGATACTATAGCGTATGTAGGTAAGGGAAACTACCTTAGGAAGGGCATCCGTCCGGAAAACAAGAGAGTTTTTCTCTCTGCTTTAACAAACCCGAATTCCTCTGAACATCAGTTCCAGGAAACCGATAAAAGGCTTCGAGACCGAATGGGGTACCATGTACTCAATTCTATGGATGAACAGGAACTAGCCCGATCAGCCGTGTTATGGGCCGAAAACCCAGACATATATAATGATGACACGTTAGCGCAGACATTCTTGAACCTTTCCCCAGAGGAACAGAAATTAGCAGGCGTATACATGATTCAGCACCTCCTCATCAAGTTCAGAAACAACCATTCCGATCCAGGTCCCTTACACGAAACATTAGAAGCACTACTCATGGATAGATGGAGAGGTTTCAGTACCAAGTTAATACAGATAATTCTAGAACAACGACATAGATATAACACTTTCATAAGCTCTGAATATGTTCCCGCCCCGCCTCCAGATAGAAAAACGTATCACATGCAATGCCTGAGTGGCATTGAAAGTCAGAACCCCTTACGAGAAGTACACCCAGTTATGGGTGCGGACCATGCCTTGAAACGTGTATATGTACACACACCACTGACTAAGTTAGAACTGTTAGAAATGAAGAAACTAGTTCCGTGTCACGATAAAGATCCGGCAGGTTTTCACAGAGAGCTTAAAGACATGTTACTCATGGGGGATTACACGTATGATGATATTATGAAGATGTTAAAAGTACTGTTGCCCACGGGCATTTACGAGAAATTAAAGGAAAAGGAATGGGAGGTGGGAGAGAAAAAGATTGCATGGGCAGAAATAGAAGACGAAGAAAGCAAGCGTGTCCCAGGGGTAGGCCTCGGGGACAAAACTAAAGCATTACCAGGTTTAATAGTACAGGTTCTGCCAAGATTACTAACAACTAGAAAAGAAGACTGGGATGCCATCTCAGCATGTAAACAGAAACCAGATGAAGATACTAGTGATTTTTATTCGAGATTCGAGAAATGTTTTATTATTAATAGTGGTCTCAAACCAAGTAGCGAATCGTATCCGCATCTTTTTGTATCAAAGCTAGTCGAGAATTCCCTGTTAGCAGTTAAAAACCGTGTGTACAAGGTCGAGAGTACATGGCAAGCAAATACGCCATCACAGATGTTACAAATGTTACAATACCATCAGAATCGAATTAGAGAAGAACAAGATCAGGAACAGAAACGTATGAAAGACACAAAAATGAAAATGTTAGTAGCCCAGTCGGTACATACCGACGGAAATAGGAAAGGTACGAATCAGACGAATCATTCCGCAGGTCCTGTTAAAGGGACGTGCAATTATTGCAAGCAACCAGGTCATTATGTACATGAATGTCCAGTCCTGAAACATAACATAGCAACAGGAAAAACTAAAGAAAGACCGCATCCACCAAGACAAGATCAGGTTCAGCAACAGACTCCACAGAATGTACAGACCTCACAGAACACACAGCCTATGCATGCTTCATCCCATACAGCACAGACAGTAGCGGTATCTCAGCCACAGCCTCTTGCCGCGACTCAGCAAGTTTCCCAACAAATGTACCAGTATGCCCAATCTGCTTACCCCGATTATCAGCGATACACATGAAACAGCCTAGAGAGGGAATTGGGCTTGCCTCTTATTGAAATTCCTGTAGATCAAGAAGGTCCTTATGTACACAGTCAAGTATTGGGAAAGGATAGAAAGTTTTTAATTGACACAGGGGCAAGCCGTACCACAATCAGCCATGATGAAGTCCCAGGGGCACCCCTCTCAGGCTCACAGAATGTTTCCCTTGGTTTTTCAGGACAGCCTATTGTAAATGAAGTATCGGAACCAGTACCGTTGGCTGTGGGTCCATTATCACGTATTACAGACTTGTTACTTACGAAATCATGTCCAGAAAATCTGTTAGGAATTAAAACATTGAAGGCTCTAGGAGCTATAATATGCTGTTCCCCGGAGGGAGTTAGACTTTTTCTGCGGGATTTCAAGGGTCATTATGTTGTGCGAGAATTCGATGTCAGATTGAAAAATGTACCAGATCACCTGTGGGCAACAGGCCCAACTGATGTAGGTTGTATGCATATTACACCATACCGTGTTACCCTCAAGACAGGAGTTGTTCTACCCAGAATCAGACAATACAAGTTACCACCCGATGCTGTAGTGGCTTTACTGAAAATCATTGAAGAGCTCATTGCCCAAGGAGTGGTCGTAGAGACCGACTCCAATATCTGTAATTCACCTATCATTCCAATTCTTAAACGTACTGATCCCAATGCACCGCCAGTATATCGGCTGGTGATTGACCTTCGAGAGCTGAATAAATGTATTGTACCACAATACCCTGTGGTCCCCGATATCTCTTCTCTATTGACTGCTATTGATTCAGAGGCAACGTTCTTTACTGTAATTGACCTCAAGAACGCCTTCTTTAGTGTACCTATTGATCCAGAGAGCCAATATCTCTTCGGATTCAGTTTAAATGGACGAAGTTTCAAATTTTCCCGCGCACCTCAAGGATTCACAGAAAGCCCCAGCATCTATAGTCAAGCACTGAAAAGACAACTAGATTGTATTCAAATGCCAGTTAACACCGCTTTACTGCAATACGTCGATGATCTACTGATCACCGCACGAAGTGAGCCCGAATGTGAACAAGCATCATTGACAGTTTTACATTTTCTGGCAGACAAGGGACACAAGGTGTCTCCTTCGAAGCTACAATTCTGTGTTCAGCAAGTTGTGTACTTGGGTCACTTGTTGTCCAAAGTGGGGAGACAGCTCACTCCCGATCGCATTCAGTTAATTGTAAATATGCCACGACCCCAGACACAAAAGGAAATACGGGCCTTTATAGGCCTCACCTCGTATTGCAGACAATGGATTCCTCAATATGCTTTTCTAGCTAAACCACTCATCCAGTTAACGACGCAGGAGGCAGCAACTTCGCCTGCCCTCCCTTGGACTCAGGAACATACACAGGCCTTTGAGGAATTAAAGAAAGCATTATGCCAAGCACCAGTTTTAGCGACACCATGTTACAGTAAACCGTTTACACTTTTTGTTACAGAACGTGATGGTACAGCATTGTCTGTCCTCACTCAAGACCAAGCAGGTTCACATAAGCCTTGCGCTTATTTTTCAAGTACATTGGACTCAGTAGCCCAGGCACTCCCTGCGTGCTTAAAGTCAGTAGCAGCAACAGCGCTAGCAATCAGACAGAGCGATTCAATTGTTTTAGGCCATCAGTTAACAGTACAAGTTCCCCACTCTGTAGAGGTTCTTTTAAACAGAACCCAGACTCAACACTTGACTATACCACGACTGACAGGTTACGAATTGACACTATTCCAGCCACACATAGAAATCAGACGCTGCAGTATCTTGAACCCAGCAACACTGTTACCTACGGTTATGACAGATCCAGCCCCGCATGATTGCATAGAGATCATTAATGCAGTAACAAAGCCCCGACGAGATTTAACAGATGTTCCATTGACAAATCCTGACCTGACACTTTATGTGGATGGTTCATGTATGCGAACAAGTACAGGAGAATTAGTGGCCGCCTATGCAGTGACCACTGAAACCGAAGTAAAAGAAACACATCGTATTGACACACTGTCCGCTCAAGCAGCAGAGCTTATTGCTCTGACCCGAGCCTGTATTCTAGCCAAGAACAGAAATGTCAACATATACACTGATTCCCGTTATGCGTTCGGAGTTGTACACGACTTCGGCATGCTGTGGCAAGAACGAGGTTTTCTGACCTCTCATGGTGCCAAGATTCAACATGGTCCCCTCATTCAAGCATTGTTAGAAGCAATACATCTGCCTTCAGGAATATCCGTCATGAAGTGTAAAGCACATACTAAAGTCACAGATTCTGTTTCCCAGGGTAACGACCTGGCAGACCAGACAGCAAAACATACAGCACTGACTCACACTCAGACAACTGATACAACAAAGACAACAGAACCGACAAACTGTATGACAGTCAGGGATCCCGCACTAGATGTTATCGATATTCAGACACATGCTACTCCAGAAGAAATAAAGAAATGGATTGAACTAGGAGGGATCCAGACAGAACAAGGTTGGATGACGAAGGGAAAATCTACATGGTTTCTCCCTGACTCGATGGTTCAAGTCATGATAAATACAGCACATAGTCCAGCCCACCTAGGAGAAAAGGCAATGCTAGACAGTTTACAAAATCTTTGGAGCAATAAACACTTACGAGCAGCAGCAAAACAGAAAGTGCGTACTTGCATGATCTGTTGTCAGTTCAATCCAGGTAAAAGCGTCCCTGTAGAGCAAGGTGGATTTCATCCTCCCGATCACCCTTTTGAAGTCCTCCAGATGGATTATATCCAGATGGACCGTTGTCGAGGATTTAAATATGTTCTCGTAGTCGTCTGTGCACTGTCCCGTTGGACCGAAGCATACCCAGTCCCAGATTACACTGCTCCGACCACTGCCAAGCAGCTGGTTCGTGAATTCTTCCCACGATACGGCTTGCCTCGTGTCGTGTACTCAGATAACGGTCAGCCATTCTCATCTGCCTTAATGAAAGAAGTTTCTTTATTATTGGGATACCAGTGGAAGTTCCATTGTGTCCGACATCCCGAAGCAGCAGGCCTTGTAGAAAGGCATAACCAGACACTAAAGATCCGCCTTGCCAAAATATGTCAGGAGAAAGGGGTCGACTGGATAGTCGCCCTGCCAGTGGCACTATTCTACATGCGAATGGTCGCCCATTCGAGATCAGGGCTATCCCCGTACGAGGTGGTCTTTGGCAGACCACCGAATATGTGGGGGACGCCCATTCCGAAAAAGATTACTGATGTTGATTGTAATATGTTGACAGATTACCTTGCCTCCTTGATGTCTGCACTCCAATCATGTCGTTCACAGGTTGCCGCAGCCTTCCCTGACAACACTGATGTAAAACAACACGACGTCCGTCCTGGCGACCTAGTCCTGGTGCGCAATTTCGACAGGAAAAGTCCGCTGGAGCCCCGCTGGAAGTCCCCGAAGACCGTTCTTCTCACCACAAGGACGGCCGTGAAAATCGAAGGAAGAAAGGGGTGGGTCCACACGAGCCATATCAAGAAATACAATGAACTGAAACCTGATCGAGACTCGTCCACCCCCACCAAAGACTGTGTCGAACCAAAAGACTTTACAGAATCTGAACGAGAAAAAACTCCTCAAGAAAATTATCGCATGAAACTCCGATCTAGCAAGTCAGACAGTTTAATTGTTTAAGTCCTCCCCTAGGTGAATCGGTTAAATAGTTTCTGACATGTATCCCCTAGATCGAGATAGAGAGAGAGAAAGACAACTAAAGAAACGTACATATTGCAAATCACTACGTAGTCACTGTATGGTGACATTATTAATTATGTTTTTTCTAAGTGTTCTGATAATCATTGCGAGCATCTTGCTCCCCATCTATTACCCTATTTTCAAGCGTGAACAATCTGTTTATAATGTCTCTGCTGAACACATTTTTAGCAAGTTACCTCCACACGAACTTTCCTACAGACTTGCGCTGCGCAACAATACATTCATCAGTATGCTACACCATTCTCATCAAACTAACAATGCTACAGACTGCTGGATATGTGGCCGACTCCCTCCCTTCCAGAATTTCAAGGGAGCTCTGCCCCTCTTTCCGTACCCGTTCACTCACAATGGCTCCTGCGGAGCATGGTTTAAAATAATTAATTCCTTAGATCCTGATATTGCTGTTTTCGATGGGGGCTGGGTTTGGGGAAACCTGAACTTGGTCCTGCTCGATGTCTGTTACCCAGATAAGGAGGGACTCCCCACTAGAATAGGAACTGATCTAGAAAATGAAGTATATGGATTAGGTAATTATACAATTAGCCTCATGATTCTTACTGTTGAATTCGAAGACACGCCAATTATACCCACTATGTCAGTATTGCCAGTTACTGGTGCATTATGTATCAGAAAGAAAGGTTCAGTACTATTAGGTCATAGTAAATGCACTACTGTGATCGAATTCAGTGATCATGGTAAGTCGTCCTTTAAAGCTATCAGTCATTCCTACTTTGTTTGTGGTCATACCGCATACATACGTCTACCTCCAGATTGGGATGGTACCTGTTACATTGCATTCCTTCTGCCACCTGTTTTTCTAGCTCCTCCTGACTATCACAGAAATACGAATCTAGCAAAGAATAGACTCAGAAGAGATATCTCACTTGTCGACTATACAGAAACGGCATGGGAACAGTACACTGATTTTAATAAAGGATTCTTTTTCTTTTTAGGTCCCGTCCAAAATAGTAAACTAATACGCAGATTAACTAGAACCCTTGAAGCAGTAGTGAATGAAACTGCCTCCGCTTTAGGTAACTTAACAGAAGAGCAGTCCGCTATGCGGGTTGTTGTCCTTCAGAACCGTCTTGTTATTGACGTCATCTTGGCAGATAGAGGCGGAGCCTGTAAGGTCATCGGGTCAAGTTGTTGTGTTTTCATACCACAAAACGCACCATCTGTATATCAAGCTATTACACGTCTCCATGAAATCGCAAATCAGATCCATCAGAATCCAGGCACCTGGACTTGGTCCGGTTGGTTCTGGACAACGTTGACAGCTTGGGGATGGAAGATCCTATCCTTCCTAGGCATTGGCCTAGTCCTAGTATTCAGTTGCTGCCTGTGCCTACAGTGTGGGCCAGCGATTTGTGGACTGTGTGCCACCTCTTGTATTGAACATTCCAGTTTTTTCTCAAAACGTAAACGAAAGAAAGAAGAACAAATGATGTTACAAGAAC
The DNA here is from genome assembly GCF_964263255.1 of Lissotriton vulgaris. Lineage (NCBI taxonomy): Eukaryota > Metazoa > Chordata > Amphibia > Caudata > Salamandridae > Lissotriton > Lissotriton vulgaris. Next base: position 686,467,695 of record NC_141696.1, read on the forward strand.
AAACTGATCGATTCATGAGGATCGATATTTCATGAAGGGTCCGTAGGGAACAAGGAGGGAATGAGGAAATATAAATTTTTGGTCATGTTATGTTCCCTAGCGCGTACCCCACCGACTCCATGTACCAGCTTATAGTGCATGTAACTTCCCTCCTGTGCCAGCTATGAAGACGCAAATACATTTGCATCCAACGTTAACTTGTCCTCTTTCAGATCCACCCTGAATGGATTATATAGTCCGTTCTTAAGTATGCTATGCCACTGTCTTTTTGTAGTGTACTTTACATGTTTTTCTGCTCTGATAGAGTAGGCCCTGAATTTCTGCCATCGAGCCTCTTTTTCTGGCTTCTGACTATGACAGCCTCAAGCCCAGGCTGCTTCTGTACCCGTGAACTCTGACTTACTCTCAGCGCGGCCCCTCGCGCTCAGCTCAGCCTGCTTTCTGCCAAGACTGACTATAACCTTCGAGTTATCTGTTCCGCTCCTCGAGAATGCATTCCTGCCTACTAGCTCCAGTAAACATCCTCTCCAGCTGCAGAGCCAAAGGGCCGACCTGTCTCAGTGCAAGTAATTCATAGCCTCTGTTACCATGCTTCCATGGAAGGCCTCGTGCCCCCACGCTTCTCATGTAGACACTTAGGCGCTTATACACGCATCTACAGTTAGCATAGAATAGTTTCTGCCCTAGAGACCTTTCCGCCCAGATAGTATGGTTCCTAAACATCAGATATCAGATACGATAAAAGTACAAGTTGATCTGACATGCCAGACTTCTGTCTCTTTCCGACAGTGTAAATGTCAAGTCCCCTGCACCCCGTCAATCACACGTCATGCAGCTGCGCACGCATCCAAGCTTCCGATTTCTGCTGACATTGCAACAATTCTGTTAGCACCACCCTTAGGTGCCACCCACTTGCGTCACCTATCAGTGACGTTTCTAGCACACACCTCCAGTCCACGCCTAGTTCACGCCTCTTGATTACGTACTAGTAACACGTGCATACTGTTATCTTGTCTTCTCTCAGCTGTTACGCCTCTTGCACCATTACTTATGATGTGAATTAAGTATATAAGCTATGTAATGTCAATAAAGTTTGCTCTATCCCTTCTGACACCCCTGTGGTGGTCAGAACATGATATCCTGGTCACGACCATTCCTTTATGAGGAATAAAACCCTTAGAATCTCTAACACCACGGACTCTGTCTTTTTTCATCCGATCTGAGTTATTATTGATAAGTACTTACCTGCATAGAAATTAAGAGAGTAAATTAATTATTTACGTCAGCCCGAACACCAATGTTATTTGGAGGATCATCACCCCATACATTGTTTTCAAGAACATCAAATATTAGCAATTGTCTAAATTGTCTAGTTGTCAGTGAGCCGTGAGAAGGGCTTCCTGTGGAAGGAGGAATTACAGGGATTTTTCTAGTAACCTGAACAATGTTTTTCGCCGTTCCTGTGACATGTGAAGTGATGTGCCACATCAGAGACCCCGTCTGAAATGTTAACTATCTGTGTTTGCTTCCTCGGCCCTGACAGTGCGTTCCCTCACTCTGCGCTTTATCCGAGAGTAAGCCTCTATTTCAATTGAGATTTCCCTGCTATCTGTTTAAAAATAGTCATAAATAATGGCTGTTTCAAGCCAAATGCTATAAAGGGTTACTGTGCCTTCTCGTCGGAGACATAACTGATAATATCTCTGAGCGGAGCAGTGTGCCAAGAAGTTTACCCACAAAGTGCTGCCTAAACACACCTACTCCTTAATCGCCTCTGCTCCCATGATGCCATGAAATCGTCACGCTCTACTTGGGAACCTTTAAAGGGACCCTCCTACTTTGACACTGAAATCCCAAGGTTTCCTTCATATGTCCTTCAAGGCCTCCCAAATCCCGTTACGTACCCCTTACAATCGCACAGGGGCAGACTGATCGCCATCGGGTCTGCACTACAAAACATCCTGTCCCTCTGGCGCACCACTCATGTTCCTTCAATCCAGGGATGGCTGTCTAGATTGTGGGCGGTCCTCTACCCAAAGCAGTAGTGTCTGCTGTCGCCCTGGTGGAATGGGAGAGTCGCCCCACCTTTTTGAGCCAGAGAATAGCATGCTTTTATACACAAAACGACCCATCGAGAAATGGTTCGCTTGTGTATATCCCGACCTTTCTTGGCACCCACGTAGCCAACAAAGAGTTGGTCATCCACCCGGAACTGTTTTGTGCGATCCAGATAGAAAGTGCATGTTTTGGGTCCAGACAGTGGTGCCTCTCTTCCTCTTTCAAAGGTTGCGGAGGCAGAAAGAAGGTGGGCAAAGTGATAGTCTGCCCGATGTGGAAGCCAATCACAACTTTGGGTAGGAAGAATGGACGAGTCCTAAGGACAACTTTGTCCAGATGTAGCTCACTCACTCGTCTGACAGAGGTGATGGCCACCAGGAACACAGTTTTGAGAGTCAAGAGTCTTAAAGGACGGTTGTGGAGCAGCTCAAAGGGAGCGCACATCACATAAGTTAAAACCAGGTTCAAGTCCTACTGAGGCATAACAAAGGGAATAGAAGGAAAGATGAGTTATGCCTTTCAAGAAGCCACTTACAACTTGGGACTTGAAAAGGGAAGAAGGCTGATCTGGAAGCAGAAGGACGGTAGAGATGACCGAAAGATAACCCTTGATAGTGCCCAGAGCAGAGCCCTGCTGGGCTAGAGAAGAGAAAGAAGAAACAAGAGAACGTCAGAAAGAGGATCCACATCCTTTGTTGTGCACCATGCACTGTTCCACCGGTAGGGGTATACCGTCTTAGTGGAGGGACACCTGGCTGCCAAGATTACATCGCAGACTTCAGGAGGCAGGTCGAAAGGCATCAACTGCCGATGCTCAAACTCACAACAAGGAGGTGGAGGCTGGACAGATTCGGGTGGAGGACCGTCCCCGGCTGCTGCGACAGAAGATCCTCCCGGAGAGGCTTGGGATACCAGACTCTTCATGCCCAATCCGCAGGCACAAGAATGACTTGGGCCCGGTCGCGCCTGATCTTCTTCAGCATTCTAGGCAGAAGTGGTATAGGCGGAAAGGCATACAACAGACCGCGACTCCACTCGTGACGAAAAGTGTCGCCTAGCGAGTGCCGCCTTGGAAATTCCAACACGCAGAATTGCTGACATTGCACGTTCTCTTCAGTGGGGAATAGATCTAAGCAAGGCTCTCCTCACTGCTGAAAGAGACCTTGCACCACCTCCGAGTGAAGACGCCATTCGTGATCCATCATGCACCAGTGGCTAAGTTTGTCAGCCCTGGCGTTCAGAGAACCTGCCAGGTGTTGAACCACCAAGGATATGCCCTGATGTTCCAGCCATGTCCAGAGGTGGAGGGCCTCTTGACATAGGGTCCACGACCCCACCCCGCCCTGTTTGTTGCAGTACCACATGGCGGTGGTGTTGTCCGTGAACACCTGCACTACTCTTCCCCGGACAGAGGAAAGGAATGCCTTCAGTGCAAGATGAATCGCCCAGAGTTCCAGAAGATTGAAGTGGAGCCCGGACTCCGCCGGAGACCAGAGGCCTCTGATCTCCGCCTCTTCCATGTGGCCACCCCATCCCAGAAGGTATGAGTCCCCCACCACAGTGTGGTCTGGTTGGGGAAGGGAGAGGGATCTGCCATTGACCCAATCCTGCTTTGTGAGCCCCACTGCAGTTGTCGTGCAGCTCCCTTCGAGATCTGGACACAATTGGACAGATTCCCCTGATGCTGCGCCCGCTAGAACTTCAGGTCTCACTGCAGAGCCCGCATATCCCACCTGGCATGATTGACCAGCAGAAGGCAGGAGGCTATGAGGCTCACCAGCCTCAGGGTCATTCTGACCGAAACCCGGGATAGAAGCTGAAAGATAGGAATCATAGCTTGAATATTCCAGACTCGCTGTTTGGGAGGATAGACCCGAAACCACGCCATGTCCAGAACCACTCCGATGAAGAGGAGCTTCTGAGAGAGAATCAGGTGTGACTTGGGCACGTTGATGGAGAACCCCAGCGAATGCAGGAGGTCGGCCGTAGTCTGGAGGTGGAAGAAGACTGCCTGGGGCAAGCCCACCTTCACCAGACAGTCATCTAGATAGGGGAAGACTGAGACCCCTGATCTGCGCAGATGAGCTGCGACCACCTCCATCACTTTGGTGAACACCCGAGGGGTGCTGGTAAGGTCAAAGGAGAGCACAGTGAACTGAAAATGCTCCTGGCCTACCGTGAACCGTAGGTAACGCCAGAGGACCGGCAGGACAGGGATGTGAAAATAAGCATCTTGCAAGTCCAACGCTACCATCTAGTCTTCCAGGTCGAGGGAAGACTAGACCTGAGCAAGCATCAACATCTGAACTTATCTTTCCGGAGGAAGCGATTGAGGTCCCTGAGATCCAAGATAGGAAGCAGGCCCTTGTCCTTCTTGGGGACCACAAAGTAGTGGGAGTAACAACCACAACCTACTTCTGGGACAGGAACGCGCTCGATGGTTCCCTTGGCCAAGAGAGCTATAACTTCCTGCTGGAGAAGGGCCAGATGATCCTCCGACATGCGGTAGTATCTTGGTGGCATGGCTGGAGGGGTAGTCTCGAAGGGGAGGGAGTAGCCCCTTCAGACTATTTGAAAAACCCACCTCTCCGACGTGATAGCGCGCCAGTGGGGGAGGTGATGGTAAATCCTGCCGCCCACTGGCGTTTGATGGGCCTGAAAGGTCAGACTAGGAGGGTTTGGAGACTGCTGCAGAGGGGGTGGTTGGTGGACTGGTCACCCGGCTGGCCCCCGGAACCACGCAGTTTCCGCAGATGCGCATGAGGGTGTGTTTTCCTAATGATGTTATTCTCCTAACGCTGTTACTGAGCTGCTGATGCTTTACACTTAGTTTTACATTAAATGCACTGAATTTTAATGAGCTCTATTGTTTATGCTGTCACCTTCTTCTTGATTCTACCTGTTGTCCTCCCCGTTCCACTGCAGATTTTTGGTCCCAATTGTGTGGAGGGAGATAACTTCCGGTCTAATGGAGGTTGGCACTCTAGTCGCCTCCCGATCATTTAAAACCGGTTGCAGTATCGAACACGCAGCGAACGCGCGCAGCGGGCGCGCCAAAGGCAAGCCCGTCTGCGCCAGGGGCCAGAGATGTTAGTTCATTTATATATCATCAGGGATTCATCAGCTACACAAGAGAGAAACATCTGGACCTATGCTCGGAATGAGCTTCCTGCCTCCATACCATTCATTCCGAGTCTCTAGCTGATAGAAAGTGTTTCACTCTGTGCAATGTGCCGGTGAACAAATCAGTCACGGCGCCGTGCTCCACTAGCCCGGCTCATCCGTATTCTTAAAATCTCGATTCCACAATATCGGATTATCTTATTAACACTAGATCGGGGAAGAGCGTTTACAACGCAACTTTTACCACGTAGTACCTTTACCATGCAACTTTTACAATGCAAGTCGTTACAACGGCTTGCGCTGGGGGGCGCTGTAGGGTAGGGAATAGTTTAATTTACTATCCAAAACCTTCCCTACTATCCACAGGGACTGGAGTTGAAATAGTAAATTAAACTATTCACTATCCAGCACCCCCCAACGCAAGTCGTCATAACAACTTGCGTTGTAAAACCTGCGTGGTAAAGGCATGCGTTGTAAAAGCATGCGTAGTAACAACATACATCCCACTAGATCATTGATCAAGAACAAAATTGCATTTTAAGATTTTGTGTCCCTTAGAAAACTAGACTGGGTCTTTGTTACTGAAACTTGGGCCTCGGACTCATCAGGTCCGGATCTGGTCGCGGCTATTCCGGTAGGCTATCATCTTGCTAGATGCTACAGGCTTGGGCGGCGGGGCGGAGGCTTGGCTGTCCTCTACAGAGATTCTCTGATTTGTCGTACACAGCAGCTTTCCGCACCTTCTGATCCCTTTGAAGCTCTTTATTTCTCCATTAATTCCCTTCCAACTGAAAGTTTTTCCGGTGTTCTTTGTTATAGGCCCCAGGTATCTAGGACTGCCTTCGGCTAGAAATTTAGTAGCCTTGTGGAGCCTTTCCTAGAAAGATTTAATTTCACCTTTCTTGGCGATTTTAATTTTCATTTAGACAACTCTTTCTGTAGGGATACTCACTCAGTGAAGTAGTGTGGCTCACTGGTTAGAGGCGGCAGACCCGAGAGCAGAGGACGGCCCGGGACCAGGGTTCGATTCCCGGCGCGGCAGGTTTCTGGACCAGGGTCAGCGGACTCGATAATTCTCTCGCCTCGGTGCCCACTCTGATCAGCGATCACACTCGGCAACTCTGGGCATTAGCTTGCCTCATCTTCACTAACGGCCCCACCAGACCGCCGGGGATGCCTGGTCTCACCCTGGAGATACCCATTAAGAGACCATCTCTCAGGGAAGCCAGGAAGGGTTTCGCAGCGGTCGAAGCGCCTTGGGACCCTACGGGTAAGTAGTGCGCTATATAAATGCCTATACATACATACATACATACACTGATTGAAACTTTTAATGGCTGGGGTTGTCCTCAATTGGTCAGGAGTCCTACTCATGTGGCGGGTCACACCCTTGCTGGTATCTTTTCTAATGACCCTTGTATTTTTAGTGGGAGACCCTGTTCCCCTGGCATGGTCGGATCGTTTTTCTGTACCTTTTTACTTACTCAGTGGCTCACCTCGGAGATATATTTCAGAACATAAACATTGGGTGGAAAGAAGAGACCGTAGTGGTATAACTAAGGAGGCTCTGTCTAGCTTCTTTGACAATTGCCAGCCCTCCAGGCATCACGACGTTAATCAGGTCGCTGTGGAGTTGTCGCAAAAATTTCCAGATGCTCTGGACAACCTGGCGCCAGTTAGGAAGCATTATTCGGCTAGACTGAAACCTTCTGCTCCTTGGTTTTCGGAGAAACGCAGAAATTTGAGATTAATGTATCTTAGACAGGAAAGGATATGGTGTTCAAAGTTAGATCCTGCGGACAGGGAACTCCATAAGATTTCTCTGAAGCAATATAAGGAGACTATTATGGAAGAAAAAAGGCTCTACTACTCTAAGATGCTGGAATCATCTAAATCCTCTAGGGAACTGTTTAAGGTCATTAACTCCCTCCTTACTGTTCCGACAACTACTCATACAGCTGATTTCTCACAGTTATTCTGTGATAACATTTCAGATTTTTTCGCCTCTAAGATTAGAGACATATATCTGGCTCTTGAAGCTGCCAATATAGGACAGTCCACGTCTCCGATTATGGCAATGGAGGAAGTGGCTCCCTTTGATACTTTTCCCAGGCTCCTCATTTTCCTATTACTAGAGCCTGGGGACACAGACATATTTCTCAAAGGCGTTAAGTCAGGCTCTCCCTGTGATCCATGCCCCCTTAAGATATTAAAACGCTGCTGTGACGTAATTACTCCACATCTTACTGCCATTTTGAATGTGGCTATCTCTGAGGGACAGTAACCTTTGTCCTGGAAGACGGCAGTGGTTAAAATTTTGTTAAAGAAGCCTTCTCTTGATTCCGCGGAGCTTAAGAATTATCGCCCGATTACGTTGCTCCCGGTCCCAGCCAAGATTCTTGAAAGGCATCTTAATTTTCATCTCTCCTCTTATCATAGTGTCCATCACCATCACCATGTGATTCACAACATAGCTTTAGAAGCCTGCATAGCTTGAAAACGGCTCTTACGGGGGTTTTGAATAAAATACGTACACAGGTGGACGCAGGTCATACCACCCTGCTAATTCTTCTCGACCTCACAGCAGCATTCGATACCCTGTCCCCCTAGAGGCTAGTTGAGCGCCTCAGGGAGATAGGGTTCGGGGGCTCAGCCTTGGGGCTTTTGGCTTCTTTTCTTAACGATCGGACTCAGATGGTGAGCCTTGGGCCTTTTTTCTCTGCCACTAAGACCATGGTGTGTGGCGTCCCTCAGGGCTCCTCCCTAAATCCGATGCTTTTTAATATATATGTGGCTCCGCTTGCCAAAGTGGTGAGATAGTTTGGGTTGGAAGTCCTATCCTACGTAGATGATACCCAAATTATGGTGTCCATTACCCACAATATTAGAGATTTGGCTTCTAATTTTAGGCTCTGCATGGAAGCAGTTGCTTCTTGGATGAATACTAATTTTCTGAAGTTGAATGGGGAGAAGACTGAGGTGCTGATTTTTGGCAGCAAATCAGATATCTGGTCCAGCGACTGGTGGCCAGATTCTTTGGGCGCTTGTCCCTGCCTTGTCCTAGTTGGAAAAAATCTTGGCATTCTGGTAGACAATTCTCTCACCATGAGTAGACAGGTGAGTAGGACCGTCTCCACCTGCTTCTGGATCATTAGAACTCTAAAGAAAATTTCACACTATCTTTCGTCTGATTCCCGTAAGCAGGCAGTTGCCGCCCTTGTGACATCCAGATTGGACTACCTTAACGCCCTTCATCTGGGCATCAACAGAAGTTTGATTCAATGGCTGCAGCTAGTGCAGAATGCTGGGGCTAGGCTTGTGATGAATCTGCCCAAATTCCATTCCGTCTCCACCTCTCTTAGGGCGTTATATTGGCTTCCCATTGAGTGTAGGATTCTCTTTAAAACCTTATGCCTAGTTCATAAGGCCTTCTTTGGCACTGGTCCAGAGGCTATCAAGACAATCTTACTTTGATATATTCCCTCTAGAAAGCTTAGGTCAGCAGACAAGAATTTGCTTATAGTGCCAAGGTTCAGCAAGGTCAGGTGAGGAGGCCATTCCTTCTCTACGGTTGCCGCCAAACTCCGGAACTCCCTCCCCAATGATCTCTCTGGTCTTCCATCACATTTGCTGTTCCGTAAAGCTTTGAAGACATGGCATTTTACTCAGTCTGCAGCTTAACATTCTTTAGCCTACTCCATTCATTGTCCGCTTTTAGTGCCTTTATGCCCTTGGGCAATGTCAGCGCTTTATAAGACCCAGTTTCATTCTTTCATTCAGGTTGTTCCTACGTCCCCGGCCGCGCAAAGGTTGGGTAATTTGCTGCGGCCTGTGGCTCTGGGCAGGACATAGCGGGGCACCCCTTCTGTAGCCATGAAAGGGGTGAAAAGCAGACTGCGCAGGGTGGGAGGAGAGACCCAAGGACTTAGTCGTAGCCCGTGATTCCTTGAAATGCTCTAGAGCTTTGTCTGCTTTGTCGCCAAAAAGAGGACGGCCATCAAAGGGCATGTCCATCAAGGTGTTCTGTACCTCATCCAGATGTAGCGAAGTAGCGCTAGTGACGTTGAAATTGTCCTGTCCAGAGAGCCGGCGGTGTCCAGCCCACAACGTATCACAAACTTTGCTGAATTTCTCCCGGTAGCAACAGCCTGGGAGAGCATTGCCTGGGCCTCCTCCGGACACTGAGGCAGCACCTGCGCCACCGTAACCCACAACGAGTGGGAAGAACAGCCCAAGAGACATGCTGTGTTTACGGAAAGCAGCCCTAAGCTGGCAGAAGAGACAATTTTCTTTCCAATATGGTCCAGCTTCTTGGATTCCCTTTCTGGTGGACCGGTAGGGAAGGTGCTTTTGGAAGTGGAGGTTTGGACCACCAAGCTCTCCGGTGTGGGGTGTTGGGAAAGGAAAGTGGGGTTGCCTAGAGCGGGGCGGTGGCGTCGGGCAATAATCCTGTCTACGGGAGCCCCCCTGTTGGGCCTGGACCACGTGCCCAAAAGGATGTCAGTGAGGGCCTCATTAAACGGTAGCAAGAGCTCCGAAGAGCTTGCAGCCGGTTGAAGCACCTCTGTCAGGAGGTTAGTCCCGACTGCCGCAGTAGGAAGCTTGAGGTTGAGATCCTCGGCCGCCCTACGCAACACCACTGCGTACGCTCCCTCCCCCATAGGCGGGGCAGGAGGAGACAACATGTCAAGGTCAGGCGAGGTGTTGAAACCACTGGCATCCCCCAGTTCCTCTCTCCAGTCCTGTTCACTGTCCTGGTCATCTAGGGGTCACCTGACCCCTCCCAGTCCTCCTCCTCCGCATCTGGTTGCCATTGTTGTTGAACAGCAGCATGAAAACCCCTCTTGGCGCCGGATCCGGCATTGGACGACGCAGGTCTGGCTCCGGATCTACGTCGGGATGGCGGCTGGGATTGATGCCGGCTGGGGGGCCAACAGGCATAGAAAACGGTAGTGGTGCCCGAGGAAGCGGTGCCGGTGGAGGCATAATTAGGTCAACCGGCGCCGCTCCGGATCCAGGCCTGGATCCAAGGGGGGCCTCCGGCGCCGGGGCTGGAGCTGCCGGCGGAGAAGGCCTAGGCCTCCTAACCAAGTCCCCGGGGCCTGAAAGTGCACTGGCAGGTTCGGGCCGCCCAAAGATGGCGTGCTTCACCTCGTAGAATTAATGAAGCTGGGCGGGAGTCGGTTCGGGACCCGGAAAGGGAGGAAACGCAGAGTCAACTCTTCAGGTTCCGGAAGAGGCACCCGACGAGGGGAAGTCGAAGAGCGATGATGCTTCTTCAACTTCTTCCTATGCGTCGACTTACCCGACCCCGAGTGCGAAGACTTGGAACCCGAATGATGGTGGCTCTGCAACCGGTCCCTTGACCTCCATCGTGACCTCGAACGGCGCAGAGCCGTCTGCCGGTGCTCAAGCAGCTTTCGGGACCGCTCCAGCAAAGCCTTTGTCGCCATCAACCGGCAGTCGGAGCACGACTTGGGGTGGTGGTTTTGCTCCAGGCAAAAAAGAAAGAAGCGGTGGGGATCAGTCACTGACCTCATCCGATGACAGGAACCTCATGGCTTGAAGGAGGGCATCCCTCGTGCACCTTAGGAGTTGAAGACTCAAAAAAAGCAGTAGACAAAAGTCGAAAAAAAGTCACTCAAAAAGTGACTGGAGGTACCGCTCTTCCCGGATCGGAGCTGGCTGGCGCGGAAAAAGAAAGAACTGATGTCAGCGTGCGAGGGCGTAGTCTAAGTAGCTACCGCAACGTCATCTTGGCGACCACAAAGCCAACGATGGACGCAGAACCAACCAACGCCACCTTCCGATGCACAGAGGTACTGCTGACGAGAAAACTGTTGGGATCCAGTCGGATGCCTGGAGGTAATTCTAAGGTAAAGAAACAATAACTAACGTGTTTACTATATCTATAGGTCACTACACTTAAAACCTATCAGTCCCCCCTCTAGCAGGCCTTGATAATCCTAAAGGCAGGGTGCTTGGTTTTATGTGAGAGGGTGCCCCTGCATGAGCACAGCCCCTCTGCAGCCTTCGGAGACCATTCTACCGGGTCGTCGGTGACGCAGCCAGACAATGGGTATTGGTAGAGGTGCATTATATGCTCGCGTAAAATGCGATCTCAAAAACGGCTGCAACAAAACATGTTGTGTTTGGTATAAGAAACCTTGGAATCATACCTCCACACCGGTAACCGGTGTGGGACGTATGATTCCACCCTTCTGAACCAAGCTTCGTGGGGTCACTGGTTTTCCTGGTACCAGCCTTCTGGACCTGGGAGCACATTTCTGCTCTCCTGCTGCTGAGCCAAGCTCGAGCAGGGGAAGGCAGAACCATAGGCATTCTGTCATTGGGAAGTGTGACCACCTCCCAGACAGGATTTAGTGTATTGGGGCTGGGTGGGTGCACTTCCAAAAGTGCCTGAAAGTCTGCATCTGGGGCACACTTGGTGTCCCTGTGCATAGTCCAGTTCAAACCAGTCCTGTGAGTCATTGGCTCCTACTCTGACGCAAAATTGGACAAAGAACATGGGAGTATCCTCCCACTGTGCTGACCCTCCCCTGGAAGGGTTCCCTGAATTTGTCCAATCCTCTCCCGTGGGTACAAAAGGGCTTACCTGGCTGTAGGACCCTAGATCGAACGTGGACAAGCTTCTGAACCAGAAACCACTGAACTTCAACCGTGAGGACACTGTGGACTTCGCCTGGACCCAACTTCATCTCCCTCTCTGTCCAAAGCATCGTCTGTGCCCATGCACCGTACAGGCTCCGTGCAGGACCGGTAAAGCATTAAGGACAACTGAAGAATCTCCCTTGTGGTGAAGGAGTCACTCCCCAGCAGGTGCCGGCACTGTAATGCAACGGACCAGTCTGGTGATCGGGAGCTCCTGCGGACTCCGAAGGCACCAGCAACACAGGAGGTGGGTTCCTATGTTCCTTGAGGTCGAGCTGCCCTCTAACCAAGTCTGAGACCAATAACCCTCGTGGGGACTGCGTAACCCGAACCCATGTCCACTGCGCACTTTTGCCATTGCAAATGCTTGTTGGCGTTTCCCAACTAAGTGCATTGGGCTATTGCTAGCCCCAACCTCTGCGCACATTTCGTACAAAGGACTTCGGCCTCCTCGCATTCTGTGCCCTGCAAGCTGCTACTTTGTGAAACTGCTAGAGGTTCCCTCGCAACTCCTGTGCCTCCGGCCTTTGGGTCCATTTGAGGGTCAACACTACTTTTCTTGGTCGCACGTGGTTAATCCAGGCCTGCCCTGACTCCCCTTGCTGTGGTGTCTCTCCTGGTCCTTGCTGGGCCAGACCGTAACCTTACTCTACCTTCTTCGTGGGTTGCCGCTCCCTAGACTTGTTGGTGCTCCCGCCGGACACCGACCCCTCAGCACTCAACATCCTTTGTGTCACATCTTGCATCCGGCTCCTGGTCGTCATCAAAATCTCCTGGTCCCCAAGGCTGCAGAGTCAAGGTCTCCATCTTCACACTTGAGGCACCCGACATCGGTGGGCATTTGCCAATCAAGCCCCTGGTCACTCCTGAGTGACCCAGACTCTGTCCCCTCTGCTTTCTGGATTCAAGAATCCACCTGTGTGTTCCACCGGACACTTTTCTTATTTCCAGCAGTGGCATTTCTTTGAAGACTCAATTACCTATGAGTATTTAAAGGGCTCTGAATTCGGCGCTTTGTTGATATCCGTCCGCCATCAGCCCACGCGTGACTTTGAACGCCGTTCGCCTCTGGTTCTTTCTGACCAAGCATAATCACAGGTAGACGTTGGACTATTGATTTCTGTTCTTAGTCGAGAAATATAGTTATTTAAACAAGAGTTTGTTTAGCTCGTTCCTGGTTTAAATAGCATGTTCTTATATCGTCCTTCTGCTTGACTTTGCAGCTTTGTGTTTTGAAAGTCATCTGCATACCAGAAGGCTACGTCTGCCATGTAAATAAACTAGCTTCACGTTTTATCTGTTCGACATACACCTGACGGCAACGTCGACCGTTTTATGACGTTAGGTAATTACGCCTACGATATTATCAAGCCTAATCTGTATTGGATAATGGACATTGATCTTGTGCATTTCTGACGTGTGTCTATCTATTTATAAGCAATATTTCTTTTACATTTAGGTGTGTTTTACGTGACAGTAGTACCTGTCCCATCCAATACACAACGTTGCCCTAATGTGTACTCTAGCAGCATGAGAATAGATGCATAACTGCCTGCGTTGCGGCTGTATTCAATCAATATCGTGAATATAAACAGCTCACCTGAACTGAGAGATAGGATTTTAAGAAGCATAAATTGCTCTACTTATGCAAGTAATAAATGAGACGTGGGAGTAGTCCTCCTTTAGTGACTATAGTTTCACATGAGTGCTATGTTTATATCGAATGTTCTATTCTCTTACAGACAAATTAATCATGATTTCGATATGAAAACGATTTTTTAATCATTTAAATCGAACTGTTGAAAGTGTCTGTTAAGTAAGTATCTAATCATCCAGATAGAGTTTAAATCCATGAATTTAACAGATATTAGTGGCCTTTTGCCATAATATTAGCGGCCTTGTATACAACATGTTCCATATTTTTGCCATAATCCGGATAAGTTGTAATCCTTGCAAACAGGTGATATCAGTGGCATTTAGTCTTCTGATTTAATATAAACGATATGAAAAATGGTCCAAAAAATGAGCATTGAAGATAACCGTGTTTAATAGACTTTATTTACTGTAAGTCTTTTTTGTCAATCTTTAAGTGGGAGGCACCGAATACATTTTTTCTAGCTGTTCAACTATGGGTTCGGTAATTAGTTTGTTTTTGTTTATGATACATTAGGGGCCAGATGTAGGTAAATTAGATTTATCGATTTTTAATTACCGAATTTTACCGATTCGGTAATTAAAAATCAGTAAATCTAAAGTGTGGATATGTAGGTATATCCAGATGTTGAAATACCGAATCTTTAACAATCGGTATTTACCGATTCTGTAAATACAGAATCGGTAATGCCCATTCATTCCTATGGGCTTCAAAGCCCATAGGAATGAATGGGCATTACCGATTCGGTATTTACCGAATCGGTAAAAACCGATTCACACAAGGGTGCAGGGGGTGTCACTTTGACACCCTCTGGCACCCCTAAAACAGGCACGGGTGCCATGTGGCAGGCATACCTGCCCTAAGGGCAGGTCTGCCTGTCACATGGCATAGGTGTGCATGCACACACACCTGAATCGGTATTTTACCATCAAATTGGATTTGATGGTAAAATACCGATTCGTTAAGGCTCCTGGGACTCTGAAGAGTCCCACCTACATCGGAGAATTACCGAATCGGTAAAAATACCGATTCGGTATTTTACAGAATCGGTAAATTTACAGAATCGGTAAATTTACCGATTCTGTAAAATTGAGCCCCTACATACCATTTCAGGTATACCGGTCAGTAACGGCCGAAAATACCGATTTTCGGCCGTTACCGACCGACCTACATCGGGCCCATGATGTGTAATGTTTTTAATGGATGTATTTGATTATATACTTTTCCCATGTAATACGTGGCAATTCCTGAAGAAGGCGCTGGTTCACCGAAACGCTTGTCGAATTTATTATTATTGTGCCACTTGTTCTCTCTTTTATTTTTGTGAATTTTGTCTTAATAATATTGTCGGATTTTGTCCATATTGTACATGGAAATAAGTCTTTTTTAATGAAACATGTATTTTAAATTGTAATTGTGTCAATAAATAGCAGAACCTTAGTTGTTTTTGTGTTGCCTCTCCCAGTTGCACTATACAGACAAAATGATATAATTGCCTAGGTTGTTATTCCTCATATATATTTCTTTGAAGACTCCCATTGAGATCAACTACGGTTTCCGATGCCATTTCAGCCCTATCAACCGGATTCCCTGGGATAGGTAACTCTGGTACTTCAGTATCCACGGGTGGGGTGGCTCTCTAACCTATGTTCTTAAAGGGTTTCTTCATAATCCACTGGGAAGGGTCCTTACACTTTTAAACTGCATCTGCGACTCTCTCACTAAATTGTACGTAGCATGTGATCTTATTCTCACACTGCACCTGTCCTCCATGGGGTCCCTACTTACTCACCTTGGGTGGTTCCTTGGGGTCCCACCGATTCTACAACCTCTAGACACTGTATTTACTCGAGTCGTGGTTCTTATACCACTATTTTAGTATAAGGTTTGGTCTCCCCCTGGAGCCCACTGTGTATTAGTGCTACTTACGTTTGTTTCTGTGCTACAGTATCGTGTGCTTTGTGTTTATCTGCATGTATTTAAGGTGTGTTATAATAATGAATACATCTTTTTATAACTACTGTGTGGGTCTCCTTTCATGTAACCAATACAATAAGGTTGCATTCTGGTAAAACAAGCTGATTAACATTCCTTCAAGACTAAGCCTAAAGGCTGATATCCACAGCTACCACTTGGATATCCTTCTAAGGTTATCTTTGATCTCTTAAATCACCATAAGTGTTGTTTGGACTGGTGCAAGATGCCCAATTAGTGGACATCATATTCCAGGCCAACTTCTCACAACCATGCTGCACCATGTTGTGCTACAGTACAACATTGCATACGTGAGACGTATTGGCTTTGCGGAAGCGGGTAAATATTTGCTGTGCTGTATTAACACAAAAAGGGTCGCATGAACTTCTATGTCTATGGGTGTGTTTCAAAATATTCTCCTATAAACAGTCCTGACATGTTGTTCTTAGGCTTTGCATGGGTATGATTTTGATACAATATACTTATATAAAAAGGACCTATTGTAAGAAAATGATTTGCTTATCTTACTATTTTAGTAAACAAACTTTCCCCATAGCTTTTAAAAAACAAACCTGTATTAGCTGTACGTGCAAATGGTTTTTAAAACCAATACCAGATTGGTGCTGAGTACGTAAGAGACATGAACTGAACAGAATAATGTTCCCTTAGATCCTTACAAAGTGGGGAGATCATTTTAAAAAAGTACTGGAGCATGCTTTTCTCAGGTTTGATGATTTTTATTGATCCAACTGTAGTGTCTTGCGAGTTAGAAATTATGGAATCCTTTTGGCTCCTGAGGGACTCTGTAGAATTGTGACGAAAGTATTGGGGCTGAATGCATAGAAGGCTGGTTTAGAATGTTGAGTTTGCAATTACACACAGACGAATAAAGACATGGACAGGGGACAAGTAACCCGAAGATAGACAGCGCTCTCCCAGAAAGAAGGCCTTAAGCAAACTGCTCCTGTGCGCCACGTGTGGTGCAGTTGAAGTACAGAACCGACGCTTAATACATGTGGAGTCAAAGTGCAACTCTAGCTGCTGTAAAGAAGTTGACAGCAACAAAAGCATTGCAAAGAAATCTACATTTGGGTGATCGAGAACCTGATGCTTAGACCGTACATCAAGGTTCCACGTGCTTACGTAATATACAGTCATATGTAATGCGGAGCGTTAATGCTAAATGCAGTTACAACCAGAATTTCAAAGAGCAGCTTTTAATAATCACAAGTTGCAAGATAACGTTACAATTTGAAAGTGGTGAAGACAAAGTGCACGCAAAGGTACATCAAAGAATAAAGCAGTTCGTTACTCCCCAGAACCTGAGTAAAGTGACCCCTAGCAACCTCAGACCAGGTGCTGCAACCCAAGCAAAGCACGGGAATTGTGCTTACGGCACTGGTGGGCACTTGTCAAGCCAACTGAAGGGCCGTAAAGGCGGTAGGAACAAGAACATAGCAGTGGGCAACAATCGGGACGGTCGCAGATATCTTTGGAATACTGAAACATTCCTTTTCCAATGGAGGCAAAGACTGAGGTTGTCAATTCAAAAGACATCAAGGATGATCCAGAGGCCAGCATATCTCAAGGCCTTAGAGTTAGCTCATACAAATTGGCTCAAGAATAATTGCTGAGGGCTCCACCCTCAAAATCAACCTCTCCTAGAAATGGTTACTAGCCTGCCGCTTTCCTGAAACCGAAACCACCGTTTGGTACCGCCAAAAAGCAGAATATTGGCAAAAGATGGACCGCTTGGATAGAGACCTTTGATGATTTCATCGATGCACTTGAAGAGACTGGTAAAAAAATTATGAATTATCTAAAAAATCTTGCTGGTGATTGTGTAAAAGAAAATCCGGCGAACTGAGGAAGACGTCACATATCATCATATTAAAGGAGTATGGAATCTCAAGTTTAATCCAATGCCAAATGTTGATTATGATGATACATCTTCAATCAAGAACCTAAAAAAGTTGGTGAAACCAATGATGAATTTGTGGAGAAACTCGACAACTCAGACATTGTAAGTTCAATCAAATGAACAATATTTTATTGTTATTGATTGATGCTTGTCAGATTCATTTGGAGGAGGAATGCGGAGACAAACTCTTAGTCTGGAGCGAGTGTTAACAACTACCTGAGCTGAAGAACATGCTAACAGACAAGCTGCTGACATGGAGGCAGGACATGATGCCCAGATCGAACCCGTCCTGAGTGTGAAAAGTAAGCCTAAACAATAGACTGAAGGATACCAAGTGATGTCTACACGTAAAAAGAAATTGTGTTAGATGGGGATTCTTGTTTCCACACAAAACTACATGTTCCACTCTTAGACATATATGTTAAAGGCTGTGGTAAGGAGAATTATTGTGTGACAGTTTGCATAGCAAAGAACTAATGAGCGCCAGAACGATCCAGAAGCAACATTAACGCACACCCAGAAGGCTAAACAGCCACATCAGTGGAGACAAATCAACACTGAACGAAGTAGATCGTCATCCAAACCATCGTCAAACAGTTCTTCTGTAGGGGGCGTGGCCTGACCGGCAATGATGGGGGTCGTGTAGAGCGCGAGTTCCGACCACCCGTCGCTTGTCCTGTTAGTTTATCCTTGCACTGAGCATCGACGAGGGCGCAGAAGTCTCCTGAGAGGTCCCCGAGCACGGGGGCATTGTCAGGTATCCGCGGCTGTGCGCTGGTGAGCCAGGAGGCGTGTTGAGCCCCGGCGACGAGGGGAGGCCTGCGGAGTCTGGCGAGGCCCGGGGCCTCGATTTTCGTGCTGCCGATTTCGCAGCACACACAAAGCATTGTGGCGGATTCTGACGGGGCGCGGCTGGCCTTGCTACACAGGGGCCGAGCGCGTCTGACACCCGGAGAAGTGCAGGGAGCAGGGCATCCACCGGAGCACGGATGACAGCGGGACGGTGCCCTTGAGGGCCAGGAGAAGCCTTGCCTTGAAGCGGCATAGTGGGAGCGGCCGCCACCTTGGGCTATCTTCGTATCCCCCCACCTGGTGGACCTGGAGTGTGGAGGAGGCCCGGGTCCCTGCAGGCTGACAAATTGTGCCCCTGGTCTGAGGCAGCGGTGGAGGCCTAGGGGGCCGCGTGGTGACACTGGAGTTGCGGTGAGTGGATTGAGCAGGCAGGGTGTGGTGGGGCGCTGGGGCCCCCCTCCCTCTCCTTCCTGCGTCTGGCTATATGGTCATAGCCATTCTTTAGAACTGCAGAGCTCGGGGGATAGATTGGGCCCCGGTGTGAGGCTGACGGACCCCTGGGGCGTATGAAGTGGAGTGTGTGTCGGCGGCCTGTTGGACCTGCTGTTGGGCCCGGCTGGCTTTGGACCCCTGGTGGGGGGGCCCGACGCGCTTTAACACATAGCCCTGATCTGCCGGACATTGTGGAGCTCGGTGGGCTGTTTGCCTGCGACGGTGGGCGCTGGGCGGTCTGCTGCCCTGGGTGCGGTGCCCCTTGGACTTGTCTGAGGACGACGCAGTTCTTGGCCGCGCCTGTGGTGGTGGGCATTGGAGTAAGGCGCTATCCTGCTTAGAGCAACCGGCGCTGTCGCGATGAAGCAGGGCCATGCCGGAGGCGGCCACACCAAGCAGGGGACCCTCGACAAGTTCACTGAGGCGGGTCAGGGGTCTGGTGGCGGGGGTTCGCAGCCCCCTGTGCCGGATAATACGGCCTTGCTGGCGGCCATCACGCAGTCCAGGGACATGCTGGATGCCAAGATCGGGGCTGTTGGGGCCGATGTCACACTGCTCCGCCAGGACCTGAGGAATGCGGTGGAGTGGATCACCGACGCGGAGGCCCGAATATCCGAGGTGGAGGACGATGTGTCCGTATTGAAAAAGAAGATGGCTGCCATGGAGAAGATACAAAAGGGCCTTGCAACGAGGGTCGAGGATGCGGAAGGGCGGGCCCGACGAAACAACCTTGACTTTGTGGGCATTCCTGAAGGCTGTGAGGGTGACAATGTGGAGCGCTTTCTGGCCCAGTGGCTGGAGGGCTGGCTTCCCCCGGACATGCTATCCCGCTGTTTCATTGTGGAGAGGGCCCATCGGGCTCTTATGCAGAAACTGCTAGTTGGAGCACGCCCGCGACCAATAATCGCCAAATTTCTGAACTACTCTGACCGCGATGTCATCTTGCGGCAAGCGCGAGCGAAAGACTCTCTCACGTATGGCAATGCGAATATCCTCATCTTATGATTACACGCAGTTAGTGCAGCAGCAGCGTCAGTCCTTCCTAGCCGCCAAGGCTCGCCTTCGCGGCCTCAAGCTCCAGTATGCCTTGTTGTACCCGGCGCAGTTGCGGGTTATCTTCAAATCCCGCACACTGTTCTTTGATAACCCGGAGGAGGTATTCCACTGGACGGACGAAACAGTGAAAATCCGAGTCAATGCGGCCCAGGGTGGAGAGTCGGACTCCTCTTCAAGTGGAAAGGCTCGTGAGAGGGTCAGGAGTCAACAGCGGCATCGCAGGCGATCGAAATCTGGACGCAGCTCACGTTCCAGCTCAGTATCTCGCCAGGGAGATCCGGCGCCGACACAGCAATCGGACACGCCATGAAGTTTGGGACTGTTTTATAAAACTGTATGCATGGTAACTATAGATGATGAGGTGCGCAGCTTACAAGGGCTGGGAGCCTGACCCCACAGGTGTGGGTGGGAGGGAGTGAGGACCCCGTTACATGGGTTGTCACTTGGGGATCCATTGGAGGGGGTGGTTCTGGGTCCCGGTTGGGGCTTCCACATTTGGGAGATGCAGGGTGGGGGGTGGAGGGGTTGGTGGTTGGGGTGTTTGTTCGCGCTTGTTATGCTGCTATGTGTTGGTCATGCGTTATACGTGCTGAGTCACCAGGACACGGATACTTTATACAGTAATACAGTCCTATGTCTGCAGTGGGACGTGAGGAGCGGGTAGGCCCTGGCTCCTTGCGAATATTGAGCTGGAATGTGCGAGGGGTGCTAGATAAGGTTAAGAGGGGAGCTGTTCTCCAATAAACAAAGAGGGCGGAGGCGGACATCTTATTCCTTCAGGAAACGCATCTGCTTGGCACGAAGGCGCTGTGCCTCCAACAGTTCAGGTTCACACAGGTATACCACTCTGGCTTCACGAGGGGGTCAAGGGGGGTTGCTGTCCTCATATACCATCAGGTATCCTATGTGCATGATCGACTCTGGGCTGACACACAGGGCAGGTACGTTTTCGTGCAGGGCAAGATAGGTGGAGACATGGTGACCCTGGGTAGTGTGTATCCCCCGCCGCCTCTGCAGTGGCCCCTTGTGGAAAAGCTCATGTCCCTCTGGGGTGCCATGCCAGATACCCTTTCAGTGGTAGGGGGGATTGGAATGACGTTTTGGATCTGGGAAGCGATAGGTGGCGCAGCGGTGCAGTTGATGTGGGGGCAGGGGTTTCCACCACCGAATTACAAGCTCTGTCATCAGGTCTGGATTGGACAGATACATGGAGATATCGACATGGCTCAAGTAAAGACTACACATATATTTCTCTGCAGTACATGATTCATTTTCTAGACTTGATTACATATTTGCCCAACAGGGGCTGGCCAATAGAATCCTGTCGGCTGATATACTGTAGAGGGCCTTGTCTGATCACTCACCAGTAGCCCTCACATTCAGTGTAGGCCCAGCCAGGTAGCCGTTTCGATGGCGTATGTCGGGGTGGCATCTGATGCAGGAAGACTACAGGGCACACATAGCTGTGGAGTTATATCATTTTCTGGTGTCTAATGTAGGCTCTGTAGACTCCCAGACTACCCTGTGGGAGGCGTTAAAGCCCACCATGCGGGTGTAGACATCTCCTGGTGTGCGGCGGCCTGTAGGGAACGGCGGAAAGAATTGGTGCAGCGCGAGGTGGCATTAGAAGATTTAGAGTGTAGAAGTCGGGGAGTAGATGGTAGACTCGCCAGGTGACAGTTAGTCCTTGCCAAGGCCACTCACAGTCGGGTGTACCAGTGGGGGGACAAATCGTGCAAAATGCTACATCGTTTGTGTCAGGGCACACTTCACGCTCAGCCGCTGCCCCAAATCGTAGGTCCTGGGGGGGGGGGCCATACTTGAACCCCCAGCAATTGCTGATCGCTTCGCTGCATATTACGAGGAGCTATACGCGCCCCGGGAGTGCTTGCCGGCCGATACAATCCAGCGATTTATTGATGACCTTCCCCCGCGTGCAGTATCGGACGACGTGTGGGACTTGCTGGACAAGCCGCTGACTGACGATGAAATTGGAACGGCCCTGGGCGAGCTGAACCCCGGTAAGGCGCCGGGGACAAATGGCTTCCCCTGTGAATTCTTTAGGCGGTTTTATGTGCAGTTGGGTCCACAGCTCCGTCCGGTGATGGAAGAGGCGCGCGAGGGAGGGGTGCTCCCAACGGATTGGCGACAAGCGGAAGTAGTGGTGTTTTTGAAGCCGGGCAGGCCCCCGGAGAGTCATGCGTCCTACCGCCCGAAATCGCTGCTCAATACGGAGGCTAAGGTTCTAGCCAAGGTTCTGGCCAATAGGCTTAAACCTCACATTGCGGATATGGTTCATCCGGATCAGGCAGGCTTCATGCCTCAGAGGGCTACTCGCCATAATATTCGGCGTGCCCACGTTGCGATCTCTGCTTGGAGGAGCCTGGGGGAGCAGGCTGCGCTGTTTCTGGCAGATTTGGACCCCACTTTTGAATCCCTGAGCAGGACACATCGGTTTGCCCTATTGCGCTGCCTCAATCAGGGCCCGCGCTTCTTGGCCTATGTACGGTTGCTCCATCTTCCGGCCTCTGTACGGATTGGGGGAGCGATCTCTCGATCCTTTTCGGTTCGGCGGGGGACGCGTCAGGGTTGCCCTCTGTCCCCCTACCTGTTTGCGCTCGCCATGGAGCCCCTCGCGGCGTGGTTGTGCATTGATGCACAAGTTACTACTTGTGTAACGATATATCTGTAAGAGACATTAGTTAGTGATAGATTCCTTACCTTAGAATATACCCAGGCGTCAGACTGGATCCGGAATTTTTTTGCGTAGCAGTACCCTTGAGCGTCGGTAGGCGTCGTCTGAGGCTCCGCGTCCGTCGTCGGTGTCGTGGGCGCCGTGATGACGTCGTCGGAGTACTTAGACGCCGCCTCCGCGTGTTGACGTCAGTTCTTAGCCACAGCTTTTCCGCGCCAGAAGCGCTGAGCCGTGTTAAAAACCAACACTGGTGTCATTGAAACTAGGGCCCTGAAAGGGGAAGACCTTAACCCTAGATATCGGTTTGCAGAACGGGGAGGATGGGTGGGTCGGTAAGGAATCTATCACTAACTAATGTCTCTTACAGATATATCGTTACACACGTAGTAACTTGTGCATCTGAAAGAGACACGTTAGTGAAAGATTCCTTACCTTAGAATAGATACCCCAGCAATACCAACCCCGGTGGAGGGTCTGCGAACCAATAATCACACCAGAAAGTCCTGGAGGACGGAACGGCCAAAGAAGCCATCCCTCCGGACTTGACTGTCCAGGCAATAGTGTCTTGCAAACGTGTGCAGCGAGGCCCAAGTAGCTGCCTGGCAAATGTCCTGCAAGTCACTCCCCGGCCCAGGGCAGTTGTTGTCGCCGTGGCTCGGGTGGAGTGAGCCCGCAATCCAACAGGGGGCTCCTTTCTAGCCAAGGAGTAGCATGCCTGGATACACAAGATGATCCACCGGGAGATGGTCCTCTTGTGTACCGCCTTTCCCTTCTTCCCGCCCACGTAACCAACAAAGAGTTGGTCATCCACCCGGAACTGGCGTGTGCGATCCAAGTAGAATGAGAGCGCACATTTTGGGTCCAGACGGTGGAGCCGCTCTTCCTCTTTAGAGGGGTGCGGTGGCGGGAAGAAGGTTGGCAAGGTGATGGACTGCCCGATGTGGAAGCCTGTGACAACCTTGGGCAGGAAAGATGGTTTAGTACGCAACATAACATTGTCCGGAAGGACAGAAAGGAAAGGAGGAGTACAAGAGAGGGCCTGGAGCTCACTCACTCTCCTGGCAGAGGTGATGGCAACCAGGAAAGCAGTCTTCAGTGTAAGAAGGCGGAGAGGACAGTTGTGAAGTGGCTCAAAGGGAGCGCACATCAGAAATGTAAGTACAAGGTTCAAGTCCCACTGAGGCATCACAAACGGAACAGGTGGAAATGTGTGTGTGATGCCTTTTAGGAATCGATTTACAATAGGGGACTTGAACAAAGATGGCTGATCAGGCAGCTTCAAGAAGGCTGAAAGGGCAGAAAGATAGCCCTTGATAGTGCCCAGAGCAGAGCCCTGATGGGCAAGAGAAAGAAGGAAGAGAAGAACCTCAGAAAGAGGGGCAGAGAGAGGATCCACAGTCTTTGCTGTGCACCATGCCACAAATCTGTTCCACCTACAGGCGTATACCGACTTTGTAGAGGGACGCCTGGCTGCAAAAATGATGTTACAGACTTCAGGAGGAAAGTCAAATGGCCTCAACTGTCACCGCTCAATCTCCAAGCATGGAGGTGGAGACTGGACAGGTTCGGGTGGAGGACCGTCCCCTGCTGCTGCGACAGAAGGTCCTCCTGAAGAGGCAGACGAACCGGGGGATCGACTGACATACTGAGTAGCTCTGGATACCAGTACCTTCGTGCCCAGTCCGGAGCCACAAGGATGACTGGGTCCGGTCTCGCTTGAACTTCTTCAGCACTCTGGGCAGAAGTGGTATAGGCGGAAAGGCGTACAACAGACCGCAACTCCACTCGCGACGAAAAGCGTCTCCGAGCGAGTGCCGCCTTGGGAATTCCAACGCGCAGAACTGATGACATTGTGCGTTCTCTTCGGTGGCGAATAGATCTAATCAAGGCTCTCCCCACTGCAGAAAGAGACCTTGCGCCACGTTCAGGCTCAGACGCCATTCGTGATCCATCATGCACCGGCGGCTGAGTTCGTCCGCCCTGGCGTTCAGAGAACCTGCCAGGTGTTGAACCACCAGAGTCACGCCCTGATGTTCCAGCCATTGCCAGAGGCGCAGAGCCTCCTGGCAGAGGGTCCACGACCCGACCCCGCCCTGTTTGTTGCAGTACCACATGGCGGTGGTGTTGTCCGTGAACACCTGCACTACACTCCCTCAGACAGAGGGGAGGAATGCCTTCAGTGCTAGACGAATCGCCCGCAGCTCCAAAAGGTTGATATGGAGCCGGGACTCCGCCGGAGACCAGAGGACTCTGATCTCCGCCTCTCCCATGTGGCCTCCCCTGCCCTGGAGGGACGCATCCGTCACGACTACATGCTCCGGTTGGGGAAGGGAGAGGGATCTGCCGCTGACCCAATCAAGGTCCGTGAGCCACCACTGCAGCTGTCTCGCAGTGCCCTCCGAGATCAGGACATGGTCGGACAGGTTCCCCTGATGCTGGGCCCACTGAAACTTCAGGTCCCACTGCAGAGCCCGCATCCGCCACCTGCCGCGATGCACCAGAAGGATGCAGGAGGCCATCAGCCCCAGAAGCCGCAGCGTCAACCTGACCGAGATCCGGGATCAAGGCCGAAAGAGTGGAATGAGAGCCTGAATATCCCGGACCCGCTGTTCGGGCCGATAAACCCGAAACTGCGCCGAGTCTAGAACCGCTCTGATGAAGAGGAGCTTCTGAGAGGGGCACAGGTGTGACTTCGGCACATTGATGGAGAACCCCAGCTGGTGCAGGAGATCCGCCGTAGTCTGGAGGTGGCTGACGACTGTCTGGGGCGAGACTGCCTTCAACAACCAGTCGTTGAGGTAGGGGAAGACTGAAACCCCTAGCCTGCGCCGATGAGCTGCGACCACCGCCATCACCTTCGTGAACACCCGTGGGGCGCTGGTAAGGCTGAAGGGGAGCACAGTATATTGAAAGTGCTCTTGGCCAACCGTGAACCGCAGGTAGCGCCGGTGGGCCGGCAGGACGGGGATGTGGAAATAAGCATCCTGCAAGTCCAACGATACCATCCAGTCTCCTGGGTCCAGGGCAGCTAGGACCTGAGCCAGTGTCAGCATCTTGAACTTCTCCTTCCGGAGGAAGCCGTTGACGTTCCTTAGGTCCAAGATAGGGCGTAGGTCCCCTTTGCCCTTCTTGGGTACCAGAAAGTAGAGGGAGTAGCAACCACAGCCTACTTCTGGCCCAGGAACGCGCTTGATGGCTCCCTTGGCTAAGAGGGCCGTAACTTCCTCCTGCAGAAGTCTAATATGATCCCCCGATACACGGTGGTTCTGCGGTGGCATGGCTGGAGAAGTCGCCTCGAAGGGGAGGGAGTAGCCCCTTCGGACGATTTGCAGCACCCACCTGCCGACGTGACTGTGCGCCAGTGGGAGTGGTGATGGCGAACCCTGCCACCCACTGGGGTCACATGGGCCTGAAAGCATGGACTAGGAGGGTTTTGAGGCGAATGCTGCGGGGGAAGGTGTAGACTGACCTCGCCGTTGTCCCCTACCGCCGCCACAGCGGTGTCCACTGCCGCCACCGCGTTGGGTATTACCCTGCGGAGCGTGGCTGGCAGCATGTGTGGGCGCACCCCTTCCGTGGCCACGAAAGGAGTGAAAGGCAGCCGATTGCTGGCGTGGGGCCGAGAGACCCAAGGACTTGGCCGTAGCCCTGGAGTCCTTAAAACGCTCCAGCGCATGGTCTGCCTTGTCGCCAAAGAGGCGACAGCCATCGAACGGCATGTCCATAAGTGTGTTCTGGACATCAGCCGAGAAGTTGGCGGACCTCAACCAGGCGTGGCGTCTTACCGCCACCGTCATTGCCATCGCTCTACCCAGTGAGTCGGTGGTGTCCAGTCCACACCGGATGGAATATCTGGCTGCATCCCGACCTTCCACAAGGGCTTGGCCGAGTTTGGCCCGTACCTCCAACGGACACTCTGGCAGCACTTCTGCGACCGTATCCCACAGGGAGTGGGTGCATTGGCCCAAGAGGCATGCAGTGTTGGAAGACCGCAGTCCCAGACTAAGGGATGAGAAGATCTTTTTGCCATACTGCTCATACCTCTTGGATTCTCTGTCCGGCGGAGCCGACGGGAATGCGGTTTGGGAATTGGAGGCCTGGATGACCAGGCTCTCAGGGGTGGGGTGGGTGGACAGGAAACATGGGTCACCCGGGGCCGGGCGGTGGCGTCTGGCCACGTTCCTATCTACGGGCGAACCCGTAGCGGGCTTGGACCAAGTGCCCAAAAGAACGTCAGTCAAGGCCTCGTTAAACGGCAGCAGAGGCTCGGATGAGCATGACTGCGGCTTAAGGACCTCAGTGAGGAGGTTAGTCCTCACGGCCGTGACAGGGAGCTCAAGGCCCAGGGCCTTGGCTGCCCTCATCAACACCACGCTATAGGTTGCCCCCTCCTCCGTAGCCACGCTAGGAGGGGAGACAAAGCCAGTGTCAGGTGAAGTGTCTAACCCACTGGCTTCCCCAAGGTCACCTTCCAGGTCCTCATAAGACTGGCACTCACGTGTCAGAGGGTCCTCAGACCCCTCCCAATCATCCTCATCACCCATCACCTGGTACTCAGGTTCAGTAAAGGATGGGGCCGGTTCATGGAAAGTGAACTCACCAAACGGCGTCTGAATCATCGCCGGGCGGTGCCGTTCCGACGCCGGAACCGGGTCGAGGGAGGCGTCGGGGACGGCGCCGCCCGAGGACGTCGCCGGGGGTGACACCCGTGGGATCGGCGCCGGGGAGGTCGTTAAGTCCACCGGCGACGACCCGGATCCGGAACCGGATCCAGCGGGGCCCTGCGGCGCCAGGCCTGAAGGCGCCGGAGCCGAAGCACCCGACGGCGTCGGGCCGAAGCCCCCCGACCCGCTAGGACCCCCAGACGGGACCGCTGGCCCGAAGGCGCCGCGGAACCCGTCGGGGGAGAGAGGGACCTCATGGCCATGAGGAACCGCTCGATCTCCCCCGGCGTCGTGTTAGGCCCAGGGACCGGAGGGTATGAAGCCGGACGCGACGCCTGCGACTCCAACGGAGCCGCGTGGGCGGTGCCACCTGAACCCCCGGCCGCGTCGCGCGAGCGTCGGGGGGAGTCTGAAGAGCGATGACGTCTCTTCGACTTCTTGTGCTTACCTGACGACTTCGACCCAGAGGAGTGATGTGGACTCCCGGATCTATGACGGCTCCGCTCCCGCGACCGGTCCCTCGACCTCCGTCCGGACCGGGACCTCTCTCGGTGCGGGCCGACTGCCGGAGTTAGAGACGCTTACGGGACCGCTCCCGTCTAACTTTCGAAGTAAGGGCCCGGCAGTCGAGGCAGGCCTTGTCATCATGATCGATGCCGAGACAGTGGAGACACAGACGGTGAGGATCCGTGACCGACATCAGTCGATCGCAATCTTCACAGGGTTTAAAACAAGGCATTTCCCTATCGGCACCGATCGGAGTCAAAGACTCGAAAAGGGTGATCAAAAAGATCAAAAAGAGTTAGTCAAAAAGTGACTAAGGTACCACTTTTTCTGGATCTGCGCTTCTTGCGTGGAAAAAAGAAGAACTGACGTCAGCACGCGGAGGCGGCGTCTAAGTACTCCGATGACGTCATCACGGCGCCCACGACGCCGACGACGGACGCGGAGCCGCTGACGACGCCTTCCGACGCGCAAGGGTACTGCTACGCAAAAAAAATTCCGGATCCAGTCTGACGCCTGGGGATATTCTAAGTTAAGGAATCTATCACTAACGTGTCTCTTTCAGATGCCCAACTCAAGGGCTTCCGGTGGTCTGCAGGCCTGGTTGACAAAATAGCGCTATACACCGATGACGTCTTGTTTTTTCTTACGGATCTAGATCGCTTGGGGCCGCGGCTGTTGCGCATTCTGCAAATTTTCGGTGAAACCTCCGGCCTCTATATGAACCCAGCTAAGTCAACGCTGCGGGTACTCGGTGAGCGGGGGCTGGTGGGGGAGTGGGCATTGGGCCTTCAGGTGGCGTCGGGCGGGGTGCGGTATTTGGGTGTGTACCTGTCGGAGGTGGCTTCGGTCTCTAGGGAGCGCAACCTTACCCCTGTGTGGGATCGGACAGGCGAAAGTATAAAGGTATGGTCTCGTATGCTGGAGACTATATATGGCAGATCGGCCATCTTTAAGATGGTAGCACTCCCTTGCATCGTGTATCAGTTACAGAATCATCCGTATCGCATTCCGCCGCGATGGTTTCAGTAAGTCAACTCGGCGCTGAGTGGGTTCCTGTGGGAGGGGGGGATTCCGCGTGTGGCGCTGCGGACCTGCTTCCGTTCTACATACACCGGAGGATTGGCCACTTCTGACGTACTCTCTTATTACCAGGCTGCACATCTGCTGGTCTTGAACGACTGGTGGTATGGGGACAGGGGCGACCCTGCGTATGCGGTTGAGGCGGTCCATATGCTGCTGTACTCTGCGGCGCTTCGCCAGAGTCGTCCCTCGGCCACGCAGGTGGTGTTTTACATCTGGAGGCAGGCGCTGCGTAGAATGGGATGGTGGGACGTGCTCACTCACGAAACCCCTCTTTGGCATAATGGTCGCCTGCCCCACCTGGCCGCACTCGTAGGCTTCCGAGGTTGGGATGCGATAGGCATTTCCTCGCTGGGGGATGTGATGGTAGGATGTTCCCTATAGTCATTTCAAAACTTGCAGGACGAGTTCAGGATGCCCCGCTCCCAGTTTTATAAATATCTTCAATTGCGGCATGCCCCAACGCCCTACTTGACTGCTCTCGAGCAGCTCCCGGACTTTAGTCCGCTGGAGGCTAAGTTATTTATGGGTGAGTTGCCAGACAAGAAAATTTCACGCATCTACCAGACACTGGTCTACCACTGCTCCTCCGATCTACTTAAGCTTAGGTCTGCATGGGAAGTGGATGGTGGGGAACTAGTGGAGGAGGACTGGAATGAAGCCCTGGCAAGCGCGCGGACTGCTGCAATTTCCACTCACCTGCGCTTGATCCAATTTAAATATTTACATAGCACATACTTCACACGGCAGCGCTTGTGGCGGGCGGGCATGGTGGGGTCTCCGGGCTGCCTTCGATGCGGCCTGGAGGCGTGCACACTCCTCCACACTACATGGGATTGTTCAGCACTGCAAAGGTCCTGGGATGGGGTCTATAGATGTTTATCTGAGGTGTTGGCCTGGGTGCTTCCTCGAGACCCTAAACTAGCGTTGCTGCATGTTATGGAGGGCATTGGGGGTAACAGGTAAGGGCCATTTGTTGCTTCTGGGCCTTAAGTTAGCCAAGCGAGACATTGCCAAAGCATGGAAGGCGCCCCAGGCCCCGCCTCTGGCCGCCTAGAGAAACTGTATGAATTTCTGCATGGGGGTGGAGCACCCTATATTTCTGGCCAGGGGATGTTCTGGCAAGCACTTTAAAATCTGGAAGAGTTGGGCCAACTACAGGGGGCTGGACTTGGACCCCCCCCCGCCTCACAGAACGGCCTTCCCGTTGCCCTGATGTCTGGCCATTTGGTACCATGGTGAAGTGTCTTGAATGGACTCTGCATGTCTTTTCGCACAACCGTGTTTTCTACCTTAGCAGCAGCGCATTTGGGGGGGAGGGGGAGGGGGGGTTGTGTTTTCTATAAAAGTCTGCATATGATATTTTTGTCATGCCAATGTTAGCAGCAGTCTCCGGAGCTATGCCTGATATGTGTGTTCAGACAAATAAAAATGTGTTTAAAAAAAAAAAGTTCTTCTGTACCAGTATCAAGTGAAAGTAATGAAAATGATTGTGCCATGTCGATGCTTACCTCGGAAAAGAGTATGCATGTTGGTTTGGCTGCATATGAAGAGAAATGTCAGTCAAAGAAAGATCGACATGCCAAAACACCAAAATCATTCAAACATGGTCAGAAGATTACCCTAAAAGTAAATAAATGGTTGTTAAATACCTTTCATTATCGTCAGTGGGGCATCGATAAACGTTATGCATGAAGAGAAATAGAATGACCTATCTCCACATTGCTGCAACTTAAGCCAGCGAAAACAAACATATACACATGGGCTGCAGCAACCCCCACAAAACGTCTAGGGTCATTTGTAGAGACCAAGAAACACAAGAAAACAAATGTGCAAACACCCATTCATGTGCTTCCAGGCACGGCGTCCAGTGCCTGGCTACTTAGTTTCAGCACAGCCACTGATATGGGAGTGAATTCCGTGAATTACAACATTAATGCTCACCGCGAAATAGCAAGTCAGTTCCCTTCCATTATTTCATGGTCTGGGAAAACTTAAGACTATGAAAGTAAAGTTGCATATTAATGAATACATCCGTCCTCTTGCTCAGAGACAGAAATATTGCTTTTCATCTGAAAGAAGCTGTTGAAAAAGAACTTGAAGCGTTACTTAAGCATGACATTAAGCGCTCAACTGGTCCAACGCCATGGGTTCCTCCTATAGTGGTAGTGCCTAAGAGAGTGAAATTGCTGTACGCATATGCATTGACATGCGTCAAGCAAACAAGGCTACTGAACGAGAACGACACCCAGGTGACATGATAAAGCAATTAAATGGTGCAAAGGTATTCTCTTGCATTGACTAAAATAAAGGTTATCACCAATTAGAACTTGAAGAAAGCTGCAGGTACATTACCACCTTTTCAACACATGTTGGTCTATTTCAATACAAAAGACTATGTTTTGGTGTGTCAAATGTCATTTGACGTATCATACAGCCTGTCATGAATGCGTTCAATTACAGCGATGATGTATCGTTTTTGAGAGCTACACAAAAAGAACATGATAAAGCTTTTACACAAGTATGTTGTTTGCTTGCTTAAGCAGGTTTTACTTGGAATGCAGACAAGTGTGAGTTCCATAAGATAAAACTACACCAGATTCTGCTATAAAATGCTGATTCCCACAAGATGTGTCCATGGTGTGTTCATTTCTTGGCATGACCAGTTACTGTTCAAGATATCAACAAGACTTTTGCCTCTGTAAGTGCTCCATTGATAGACAAGACAAAACATTTTTTTTAATTGCAATGGTCACATGAATGTGACAAAAGCTTTAAAAGAATTAAACATGCCATTGAGAATGCTACAGAAATTGCATACTTCAATCCTAAGCTTCATTCAGAGGTTGCTGTTGATGCTAGCCCTGTCAGATTAGGCGCTATACTTGCACAGCAGACACTTGAATGCTCTAAGGCATATTATGGCATACACAAGAAGAAGTTTGTCTGAAACAGAACATGCTTTCTCACATCCTAAAAGGAAAGCTTAGCTGTGGTATGGGCTTGTGAATATTTCCATATCTTTCTTCTGGTAAAGCCTTTTATGCTAATAATGGATCATCAAGCTTTATTGACTATATTTGGCAATCCAAAAGCCAAAATGCCTCCTCGCATTGAACAAGATGGACTACCGTTACAAGAGTATAATTACACCATTGTGCATTGTCCAGGGTAAGATCAGAACCCTGATGACTTCTCTACCAGAGTATCTATACATCTATACAAGGTCATGGAACTGCCTCCAAGATGGCTGAGGCTTTTACAATTTCATTGTAAAATGAAACACGCCAGCTTCTATATTCTTAGCCCAGATTACAACCGCCACGAGCCATTATAGTCACATGTTAAAGCTGAAGGATATAATTACACATCAGTCGTGTAACCAAGACCCTCAACCAATCACCAGAGATGGTGAATATCAAAAATATCAAGGAGGAAATATCTATAACTCAGGAAGGGGGAATGCGACAGAAAATAATTGATGTGGCCCATGAAGGACATCGTGGAATCATCTCCACAAAACGAGCTCCCTGAGACTGTGTCTGGTTTCCTTATCTTGATGACAGGGTTAAGAAGGAATAAAGGCCTGTCATCTATGCAACTGCCTTACCACAAAAACTACTCCTCACACCTTGACCATGTCAGAACTCCCAAAGCAAGCATGAAATAGAATAAGCATTAACTTTTTCTGTCCACTCGACAATGGACATCACCTGCGGACAATAATGGACACGCATTCACAGTTTCCAATAATTGAAGATCGTTCATCAACTAAACATGAGTCACTGAAAGACTAGATGGAATCTCTGTGACATGGGATGTTCCAGCCATAGTGAAGTCTGACAAAGACACGCCTTTCAACAGTCTAGAGTTTAAAGATTTCTTGGAGCATTTAAATATAAAGCATCAAATTGCACATCTTTGTGGCCGTGAGCCATTGGACTTGTTGAGCAGTTTATGGAGACACTAAAGAAAGTAGTGCGGCGTGCTAATCTTGCGAAGCTGGATTTGAAACTGTGTTGAATTAAACATTGAGAACGTATTGTTCCACACTCCAGTCAACCATAGGTGAAAGTCCTGGGTCATTGATGTTCAGGAGAGCTATGAACACTAAGTTGCCTCAATAGACCAATCAGATAAAAAGAGACGAGAAAGCAACTCATGAGAATAACTTGGTGAACAAACAAAAGATGAAAATATATGCTGACCAAAGACGACATGCGAATAACATTATCTTTAGGAAAGGAGAGCGAGTACTCACATGACAGATGCAGAGAATAAAATCGGATGTTTCCATTTGATGCAGACATTTTTCAAGTGGTGTCTACCAAGGGACACATGGTGACTGCTCAGTGCCCTTGGAAGTCAATTACCAGTGACTCATCTCACTTTAGGCCTTTAGCTAATTGTTCATCAGATCTAACGGTGAGACTGGGTCTGAACCATCAGTGACTGATGTTACCTCTACACTACTGACACAGATCATTGGCATTGGAAATGGCAGGCCCCAGTTTCCAAGAACAAGATCAGGCAGAACAATTAAAGCGCCAAACAGATTGATTGGGGAGATTTAATTGTGTATGTCTATCTATTTTGCACAATTTAAAAAACATTTTATTTAACAAAGTGGGAGATGTAGTGTACTGTGTGTTAGAAATAATGGAACCCTTTTGGCTCCTGAGGGACTATGTAGGACTTTAATGTAAGTGTTAGAGCGAAATGCATAGAAGGCTGGTTTAGAATGTTGAGTTTGCAGTTACAAACAGATGAATAAAGACGTGCAAAACTAAACTCTGTGTATGGAATAGTCATTGGCGTGTACCCTGGCTGGGGAGGATGCTACACCGACAAGGTAAATTATCCTCTTGAACAAGGTAAATATATACTTTTGAAGATGTTTTAATTTGACCTATTTTGACTTCTGACAAATATAAAGACCCTTTCTGTGTGCTTATTGAAGGAGCAATTTTACATCTAATTTAACAAAATGTGTAGCAAAATTACTTTTATATTTAATTTCTTGTACCTGCACATTGCCCACAATGATTCACAGTCTGGTTGAGGTAGACAGAAGTCACCTTCAGTGTTCGGTGCTGGTTGTGGGGAACATTACTTCTGATGTCACAGGTCTCATTACCCCTGTGGACAATGCTAGGCCTCAGAGAGGCTCTTCATATGATCTGGGCGACACTAATAATTTTGGTAACCTGGCTCCCTTAAATACCCTACCTACAATTTATTTGAACATGGGCAGAATGAATAAATAAAACAATTTGCAACATTAGTTTTTAGAGCGTACCTTTATTCAAACATAGGTAATGCACTAGTGCAGTAGATACAATGCCAGCAGTCTTCTTTCAGCAAGTCAAATTGCAGGCAGTAAAGATTTAAATCGTCATCACATTTTCAATCGAAGCAGCTTTTAGTGCAAAGAATCACAAAAACATGCCAATAAGCAGCTGGTGTCGATTTGTGTGTGCAATTCTGAATCGAGTGTGTGCTGCTATCAGACACACAAAAACACCACGTTTCAGTGGACATGTTTCACAACCTCAAATATTTTTTTCAATACACAATGCAAATAAACAAAAACTGAAAGACAGCGCTTTATTTTAAACACCATTAAAATGTTCATCAGCAGTAAATATAAAATAAAAAAATGCCAGTGTTAGGTGTACTGTCTGCCTTTTCTAAAAACCAAATTTTGACGGTCCCCTCAACTGAGAGGCATCTGTAGCAACATGCTGGTCCAAAAAAGACCAGACCGTAACATGAATATGTGTACATTGAACAAGTGGGGTCACTATTACTTATTTGTTTTCAAACAGCGATTATTATTTTCCCAAATATTCCAAAGGGAGTTGGAGTAAAGATTGATGGAGTGTTATACCTGGATAGATACCCACAATGGCATGCACCACTTAAGCTAAATTCACCTTTTGCTCAAGTGTTACTTATCAATAGTGCACTCTCGGAATGCTTTAAAATGCATTTCGAACAGCAAAATGCCTCGAAGAATTTCTTGCAATCGTAACCTTTGCCTAAAGTCAAATTTAATTTAAGACAGGTGTAGAGTGCAAAAGTAGTTAAAAGCTTGCCTTAACATCTCCTTCTCTGAAAATGTTTCTTCCCATCGTACAGCAAATTTAAGATGTTTCACAATTGCTGACCCAATACTGTAAAACCACTTAATCAAGTTTCTATATTTTATAAAGCAGAGCACCTACAGAACCTGAACAGAACAATTCAAAACCATGTACACAGATCTGCTCTTGCACAGGCAATAAAATGTTGCTGCTTAATTTCAAGGATTCATGCTTAATTTGAAGGTCTGGAAAAAACAAGTCCAAAATTCCCTTTTACTTAAACCTACCTCTCCTCTAGCTGCTTTTGTATCCTTTTTCATTCAAAAGGAAAAGCACGTAAACCCTGGACGACAGACATAAAATTATATTTGGCTCTGATAACGCATGGTTGAGAAATACCTTCTCAAAATAGCCCATTCGTGGGTACCTGGCACCATCAAGTCCACAAACTCAGGAACATGTTGTGCAAAGTTATGCAAATCTGAGTTGAAGGTACCACAATGGTGACCTGGAAAAGCTGCATGAAAAAACTGATCATCTATGGGATCACACAAAGGTCTCCATTAAGAGTTCCCTTTTAACTCCAGGGTGAAATATCAGGACTGGAATAAGATATTCTGGCCTTGTAAATTAACTATGAATTATTTTCCCTGAAATTAAATTGAGAATAACATGCAGACCCGTAAATAATGGGTATAATTCGGATTGTTCCTGCTTCAGAGAGACTTAAAAAACTTGAAAAACTTGAATCTGCACACATTTAAATGCAGGTGCTTTTTTGTAGGTAAATGGTGGGGCGGGGGTTGGAGTGATGTGAGGGCAGCAGTAGGGCAGAGTTTCATTTACTTCAGCTGGTGGGAGCTTTATCTGCTCCCCCTACACTGAAGTTTGAGGGCAGGCGGGGACCAAGTGCAGCAGTTGCCCACATCCCCAGAGGTCTTCGAGACTAGAATTATCAGGTGTACAGTTTGATAAGCAAAAACAAGGAACAAATGATGGTATATCAAAATTACCTGCAGCTGTTTCTTCGGATTAATGTAGTCAGAAAAACACTCTCATACAACAATTGTCACAAAGGTATCATATCCTAAAGTGGAGGACTTGTTGCACGCCAATGTTTTGCTTAAGGTTCTATGCTACTATAATGCTTCAACCTTGGACATGGTGCTTGGGCACTGCTTTGCTTTACTGCAGGCAGATATAAATTTTAAAAAAGGAGACAAGCCCAGGTAATTTCAAACTATTATCTACTTGAAACAGGAATTGAAATGTATTTATGCTACCTGGGATAAGCAAAACATTTCTTGATTGTCTCTCATGCAGTGTTGAGTATCCTCTGGTTGCTTTCACCCAACACGCAACAGCACCAAAGCTGAATGCACAGATTAGGGAACAGAATCTTGTTCTCCGGGAAGAGTGAAAGAGCACCCTTCCTGCCCTGTTTTTTTCTTTTTTACACATTTTAGTGGCGTACAAATGCGGTGTAACCTTTGGGTTAAAGTGTCAGAAGTACAATTCCCGATAAACATATTAAAAAGATAAAACAAACCATTTTAAATCAAAGTCTTCTTATTGGTGATGATCAATAATGACAAGAAAAGTACTTGAAGAAATATGGACAGCAACTATACTGGCACTTTCCATTATGGAACATTTGTTCAACAGGTCAAAGCACAAAAGAAACCTAATCTAAATCAACAGCACAGCAATTTACTCTTCTATGCACTTAACTCCAATGGAGGAATTTGTGTGTGGTTGTGTGGGTATAATGTGCTCCAAAGGCATATACTGAAGGGAAAGAGTGGATGCTGTTACGACCATAGCAGTAAAATCCTAGCCATTCCACGTGCCGCAAAGATAGGCTAGAGAAAAAGCCCCTCAATCGATATTCTGTGCTTAAAATGATTATTTTGACTATGACCATTTAGTGGAAGACATGTTACACAGAGTACGATTTGCTCACTTTATGATAAAAAATTCCCTGTAACACAAGAAATTTAAGAAGGGTGCTAGAGGCTTTTATGAAAACTGAAAAAAACCTCAAATATCTTGGTTTTATATTTTTGGGCCCCAACTTTTACAGCCATGTGGTGTAAGAAAAATAATTGGGAACCTCGAGTGCACTGCCACTGTTACACAGAAGCCTTAGGAGCATTCTTTAATAGCTATTACCATGATCAACACAGACCATCAAAAACAAATGTGTTTAATTTAATAAGTGATAGCTTTTGAGGTTGTCATCTTTAGCAATATTAATGAATTCTGAAACCTAATAAACTAGTGTGAAATAACAGGAGCAATTTCTCTTTGCCATGACAGACCCTCTACATTTCCTTTCCAATACCCACCATACACTTTCTACAAATTTCACCAGATAAACGGAAGCAAATAAACAAACAAGGAAGACTAGCCTAATGTGAATATGCACATAAAATCTTGTTTCTTGCACTCTATCTCGTCTGAAATGGAAGCACTGTTTGTTCAATACAAAAAGTTACTTAGGCCTTTAAAAGCACCAAAAGTCTGGAAATGAAAATCAGAGTAAAGCTACTAAAGGAAGAGTAGATGAAGGCTAAATCCTGCCCTGAGGGGTTATTTACTCAAGAAGTCCTGCTTTTCCACACTATGCAAAGACCTATATTAAAAACTAACTATTAATAAAAAGTGTCACATTCTAGAGGTCCAGTGCATCTAGCAGCTCTAGATCTGCTGCCGAGATCGTCAATGAGTTGACATTTCAGAACAAAAAAGTCCCATCTCATCAAAATGTAAATTTTCCTTTTCACTTTTTTTTTTAAATTAAAACTATAAAAAATATTCATAAAAAAGGTAAGGAATTCACAATCAAAATGCAAGGTTAGTTTTCAGGATGATCAAGAGTATATATTTTCACGATGCAATCATGCAGCACAGGGCAAAGGTGTACTACTGCGCAGGATCAATTGGTGTATGCCGCCTCCTCAGGAATCACATTGCTTCTTCCAAACAGTGTAAAACACCCATCTGAAAGTAAATGTTAAGGAAAGGAAAAACAATGGGTGCATGAAGCACATCAAAGAATATAACAACATGAAATTGGAAAAACCTAAATCCTGCAAACCCCAAAAAGTATAATGAAGGTGAAATGTTAATTACACTCTTGCGTCCGCTTAAGATACTTCCCTTGTGTTGTAGTGATTTCAACAGAGTGCAACACATGCAAGGAGCCTAATCACTACCATGTGTGTTGACAGGTAATTGTATTTAGTTTTTTTTCTATTTTGTAATACATAAGTGCAAAGATAATATGCCAAAACTAAGGTTTTTATGAGCAAACAGCATTAATACACACATTCTCATTGAGTGCTCCAACTCTTTAATGCATGTCTATGCTCAGGAAAAGACCTAGACCAGGAAATTGGGATATCACCTAACCATATATGTTTATTAAAAAAAACATTTAAAAAACAACTTGAGGGAAACTTTATGGTTAAACTACAAGATGCCAGTTCAAATGCTAAATGGTACTCAGTCTTCACTTCACAACCTAAATGTTAATGATGGCAATAATGCCAAAACTGTTCTTTAACCTCTTAACTGTTGAGGTTTTTCCACCCCTTAGTGCTGATTTCTTTTTTGAAGTTTTTTGGGGCATTTCACTCTAAAGTCTTCCAAACGTTTCTTTCTTTTAAACAAATGGTACCCGGACAAATGTGTGTCCTTTTTTCCCCACATACTGGAGATTCTAAAAGTACTTTGTTTGGTTTTTTAGGTGGCGCACCAAGAAAAAAGTCCAGAAAGATAGTCACCTGTGTATATTGAAAAGTTCTTTATTTGTTTTTGTCCATTCTTTTAAAAGCAATCACCGTACACTTTACAAACAAATCAGCCAACGCGTTTCACTCCCTACCAGGGAGTTTCTTCAGGGCTGAAATCAAAATAGATAAAAAAAAAAAACTTCCATGAGTTTTACATATCATAAATCCTGTTCCTAAACACACTTTGTCATACATATTTTATATTTACTCTGAATTAAAAAACATATTACAGATAATAACTCACACTACAAAAGAAGATACAGTACCTAATATGAGAAAGACAACTAGAGCCACAGTACAACGTATCAAAATCCCAGTGCTATAATTACAACTTTTCTTGCACGATACCTTCTCATTTCATAATCATGTGTTTCCGATACCTGTTCGACAATGCCTTCTATCACACAAGAAATCGCAAATCTTTGACAAATAAATAATGTAAAAACACGACAAGATTTTTGTATCAATCCTCATTCCAACCTGTGTGACCATGGAAGGGGGAAAGGAACAAACTGCGCGGCAACACAGAAGAGAAAAAAGAGTGACCAAACTATATTTAAACCTAACAAAAAAATACTAATAATTCATTACGGTCTATCATATCCTGAGACAACTTTACACTTTCACACGATGTAATCCATGACATCCAACAATAACTTGGTTGCCCAACTCATTAATTCGTCAATGGTTGCAAAGGTCACAGGTAATGATAGAAAACAAACACCAATAAGGAAAATTACAATGAGTAAATATAGATTGGGGTGAGTGAGGCAGAGAAAGGAGAGAGAAAACAGAGGGAGGTACCTCTACCGGAAATAGAAACAATATCTATTCAGGCTAGTTCAGCTAAGCCACCCCTTGTCATAGTATACATTTAGCTATGATGGCTATTAAATCCAAACCTTATCATTCTTCTAAAGGGAATACTTTGTATGTTACTAATCTTACCGAGTAGAATTTTCACCGGAAACGCACGTATGGATCCACCAGATTTATAAATCGAGTTTGTATTTCTTGTTCTTGACGGTTGAATTTTCTATAAATAAAGAGATCATGCAATATCCGTCACTAATTCTACAAGCATTTTATAATTGGAGGTTACAGACAATAACTATTCTGTTTAAAAGGCCTTAAACTGATGTACGACTTTTATCCAGTTTGATTAAAAAGTTCAAGAGGCATCAATTAATATCAACCTATTATTCTTATTTCCCAGTGTACATGATGCAAGTGTTCATATATCGCCCGTTGTACTAACCTACTTGTCCTTGAAATTGATTATAGGTGTATTCGATTTCGTTTTTGATAGTTTCTAAAAGTCTTCAAACGACCTATATAGGGATAGGGGGAGATGATATTATCATATCCCTCAGAAAATATTATAAACCGTTCCCAAAATAGTTAAAAGCTGCATCATGCCTACCTGATTGTAGGGACAATATAGAATCCCCTATTGGTGACGTCTCACGTTCCGGTGCTTAGAATTTTGGCAAGGGAAGTCGGGTCACTTCCTCCTCCCACAATCGTTTGTAGGTTTAGAAGTCGTAAACCTAATATGAAAGAGCAACAGTACTAAATAGAAAGTCCCAAAATATATTGATGAATGAAAAGGTATAAATGAAAAATAGTGGTGAACAGTGTCAATATGTCTCCTTAGTTGGAGACCTGATGAAAAAAACCTATTAAATAATTTTGTTGACAATAGTTTTGAATTCCCAGCATTCCTAGCGACTGGTGGTCAAATGACCTAGTCCCAGCTTCAATTAGCCTTCACACTATCAATGTGATACTATACATTTATGTCCACCATGCGTGTTCCAAGTTTAGGTACAATATGGACTAATAGCAAAAACTGACATTCCTTAATAAAGACATTATAAGGTACATACTAAGTATGTTTGTTTTTATACCGAAAATTGCAATTGTCACATAATTCGATCGAATCAACATATATCACATGCTCTCTATGTACCTTTTAATGTCTTTATTAAGGAATGTCAGTTTTTGCTATTAGTCCATATTGTACCTAAACTTGGGACACGCATGGTGGACATACATGTATAGTATAACATTGATAGTGTGAAGGCTAATTGAAGCTGGGACTAGGTCATTTGACCACCAGTCGCTAGGAATTCGAAACTATTGTCAACAAAATTATTTAATAATAGGTTTTTTTCATCAGGTCTCCAACTAAGGAGACATATTGACACTGTTCACCACTATTTTTCATTTATACCTTTTCATTCATCAATATATTTTGGGACTTTCTATTTAGTACTGTTGCTCTTTCATATTAGGTTCACGACTTCGGAACCTACAAACGATTGTGGGAGGAGGAAGTGACCCGACTTCCCTTGCCAAAATTCTAAGCACCGGAACGTGAGACGTCACCAATAGGGGATTCTATATTGTCCCTACCATCAGGTAGGCATGAGGCAGCTTATAACTATTTTGGGAACGGTTTATAATATTTTCTGAGGGATATGATATCATCTCCCCCTATCCCTATATAGGTCGTTTGAAGACTTTTAGAAACTATCAAAAACGAAATCGAATACACCTAGACTCAATTTCAAGGACAAGTAGGTTAGTACAACGGGCGATATATGAACACTTGAATCATGTACACTGGGAAATAAGAATAATAGGTTGATATTAATTGATGCCTCTTGAACTTTTTAATCAAACTGGATAAAAGTCGTACATCAGTTTAAGGCCTTTTAAACAGAATAGTTATTGTTTGTAACCTCCAATTATAAAATGCTTGTAGAATTAGTGACGGATATGGCATGATCTCTTTATTTATAGAAAATTCAACCGTCAGGAACAAGAAATACAAACTCGATTTATAAATCTGGAGGATCCATACGTGCGTTTCCGGTGAAAATTCTAGTCGGTAAGATTAGTAACATACAAAGTATTCGCTTTAGAAGAATGATAAGGTTTGGATTTAATAGCCATCATAGCTAAATGTATACTATGACAAGGGCTGGTTTAGCTGAACTAGCCTGAATAGATATTGTTTCTATTTCCGGTAGAGGTACCTCCCTCTGTTTTCTCTCTCCTTTCTCTGCCTCACTCACCCCAATCTATATTTACTCATTGTAATTTTCCTTATTGGTGTTTGTTTTCTATCATTACCTGCGACCTTTGCAACCATTGACGAATTAATGAGTTGGGCAACCAAGTTATTGTTGGATGTCATGGATTACATCGTGTGAAAGTGTAAAGTTGTCTCAGGATATGATAGACCGTAATGAATTATTAGTATTTTTTTTGTTAGGTTTAAATATAGTTTGGTCACTCTTTTTTCTCTTCTGTGTTGCCGTGCAGTTTGTTCCTTTCCTCCTTCCATGGCCACACAGGTTGGAATGA
Source organism: Lissotriton vulgaris (assembly GCF_964263255.1). Classification (NCBI taxonomy): domain Eukaryota; kingdom Metazoa; phylum Chordata; class Amphibia; order Caudata; family Salamandridae; genus Lissotriton; species Lissotriton vulgaris. Next base: position 686,509,641 of record NC_141696.1, read on the forward strand.
GGATTGATACAAAAATCTTGTCGTGTTTTTACATTATTTATTTGTCAAAGAATTGTGATTTCTTGTGTGATAGAAGGCATTGTCGAACAGGTATCGGAAACACATGATTATGAAATGAGAAGGTATCATGCAAGAAAAGTTGTAATTTTAGCACTGGGATTTTGATACGTTGTACTGTGGCTCTAGTTGTCTTTCTAATATTAGGTACTGTATCTTCTTTTGTAGTGTGAGTTATTATCTGTAATATGTTTTTTAATTCAGAGTAAATATAAAATATGTATGACAAAGTGTGTTTAGGAACAGGATTTATGATATGTAAAACTCATGGAAGTTTTTTTTTTTTTATCTACTTTGATTTCAGCCCTGAAGAAACTCCCTGGTAGGGAGTGAAACGCGTTGGCTGATTTGTTTGTAAAGTGCACGGTGATTGCTTTTAAAAGAATGGACAAAAACAAATAAATAACTTTTCTATATACACAAGTGACTATCTTTCTGGACTTTTTTCTTGGTGCGCCCCCATAAAAAACCAAACAAAGTACTTTTTGATCTGGAAAGCACAGCGACGTCAATTAGCAGCTGACGTCGGGGTTGGCGGCACAAAACTTTACAGACTTCTTTTGGAACTGGGTTTTAGGTGCGGCATCGTAGGGTCCGCTGCTACAATCTCTGCGCTTAGATTCTAAAAGTACGTAGGATTTCTGGTTTCCTGTGGAGGGAACCAAGAAAATAGCCAATTTGCAGAAAATGTAATTTTCTGATTTTATTTTTAACAATGGGAAATACTTGCTGTGTCTGCAACGCCCTCATAGCTTTGGCCATTTCGTTCTCTTTTAAAAAAAAATCAAGTAGAATATCTACTTCAGGACCATAGAGGTGTTCTCCATCAAAGAGAAGTGCAAGGATATTTCGCTTCCCTTCAGGTGTAAAATCTGAGACCCTAATCCAAGCATGTCGTCAAATGAGAACACTAATGTTAACGCCTCTAGAGGTGGTATCAGCGGTGTCAAGAGCACAGCACATAGAGGTATTTTAATTAGTTTGCCCTCCGAGGCAATCGCATATGTCCGTTTTTTATATTCTTCTGTGAAATGTAGGAGGAGCCCTTCCATTTCATCACAGTAGGCTCTGTCGAACAGGAGAGGATGCCAAAGCGGTTGTGAATTCTCCAGTGGTTAGCAGATTGGGCAGCCACTCTCTAGCCCGCAGCATCAATTTGTTTACTTTCTTTATCTGGTAGGGGCGCCTCACCAGATGTTTGTGAATTTATCTTTTCCCTTGCTGTTGCAACCACTAAAGAGTCAAGTTGTAGTTAGCCCTTTATGTATGTAGAATCGGTAAGGGACAGTTTGTATTTCTTATCGACCATTACAGTAATGACGCATGCCTTGACTGGGTCCTTGAAAATGTTTGGAGTATGTTACATCATGCCTTTCAGCATCGGCAGGTATTGTGCCGAGCGTTGGTTGAAGGAAAGGGTCACAAATAAAAAGTCATCCTCCAGTGGTTTGGTGTGGAGATGAACCATGTGATAATTGGCGGGCCTACCTATAATGTTGTGATAGGTAGGGTATCATCTGGAGGTAAGGCATTGCCAGATACAGACCTGGGTCTGTCTCTGCAGATGGGTGTATATCATACGTGTCCCACAAGTAAATTTGAGATGGAATGGAGAATTGATATCAGTCATCCCTGTGTTCCCTAAAAGCCTGGATGGAACCCTGTGGAGAATATTGCATCTCTGCAGGAGGTGAAGGTGGAGAGAAGTGTGTGCGTGGTGGTGGGCTGAGGGGTGGTGGGTTGGTAGCCTTATCCGCTTTTTCCCTGTGCTTTGGTGGGATCAGTATCTCCAAAGTTCTTCAAATCTCAATTGCATCTAGGCAGACTGTGCCACAGGATGAGGAGGAGAATACACCCAGGGTCTGGGTGTATGAACAGGTGTTTCTGTCTGGAGTCAAATTCTTCCTGCAACCTTTGAAGCATGGGCTCCACAAGTTCAGAACCAAGATTGTGTTTGGAGAAGGAGTAGGATTGTGGCTCCAAAGTAGTTTTCAACAACGTGAGTTTCGATGCAGAGGATCTTGATTCCTAACTGGTTGCTTTTGGCAACAAGATTGATCGAGGTATTGGTGCTGGTGCTCCACACCGAGGTTCAGCTCAAGTCCAATGGTTGGTGAGCATGAGTCTTTTGCTGATCTTTCTGCGCCGGGCTGGGCATTGCCAATGCAGCTGTTCTGTGTCAACCATGGCCCGAGGGTGGTGGTGGCCCACGTGAAGACTTTGGTCGGTCGGAACAGGATGGGCGAACCCTTTGAGATGTGTTGCTGTGGCTATGACAGGGAGAGGGGGCACAGTACTCACATACTGGCCTGGTGGAAGGTCCTGGATCTTCAGCTTGGATCCCGAGCTGTCTTCATGAGAAAGGGTGCCCTCATCTGCCATTGGGCAAGGGCCTCTTGCTGGAAATCTTTGGAACCAAAGAGGTCCGGAGTATCTATGGCACTGCTGCGGGACATCTCGAGCCGCCAAGCACGTCGGTCACGCAGCATCTTTTTGGACTGGAACGACTTGCAGGCCTCACAAGTAGCTTCTTGGTGTTCTGGAGAGTGGTACAAGTTACACTTCTGATGTTGGTCGGTGCATGGAAACTTGGCATGGCACTAGTGGCAGAAATGGAAGGGCAATAATGCCATCCCCGGATTGACATGGCACTGGCAAGACATCGAGAACTATCCCGAAGGGCGAAGGCCCTAAGGGGCCTCGTTGACTGGAATTTCTCCATCGAAATTGACGTCAACGAGCAATCTATGTAGATCTAGAAATAACCACAATCGAAAACAATACCAACATTAAGGCATAATGACTAGGAAACAACAATGTTGAGAGGGAGCACACATCTGAATCAGACGGCTGAAGAAAACAATCTAATAATGGAGCTAATAACCATGCGCTTTACCAGCCAGAGTAGTCAACATACCTCATGACTTGAAAGACTTTCTTCGAAGAAAAACAACTTGCACATAGTCTAGCCCAAAACAAGACAGCAGGATTATGCTTAGAATGTGTATTTGCAGCCATACATGCCTCGTACATCGGGATTTCCTTATTTGTAGTTTTGACATATGGGCTAGCAGTGAGGGGTAAGCCACCCAGTCTGTCTCTCCCTGGGGGCAGAAACATTGTCTTTCCCTTGCCAAGGGGGAGGTTCCTCGCTCTTAAAGTCCCTGGCATCTACTGAGTTGATGTCTGACTGGAGATGGCATTCCTGCAGTGATCTCCAAGAAAGGATCTCCTGGGGACACGTATTTATTATGAGAGGACTTTGTATTTACGCATATGGAAGCTCTTCCCTCAAGTCCTGATGTTTTCCAAAAAGTGCATCTTTCTGATGTAAGTAGGAGGATTTCTTGCACCCTTGCCACAAGAAGAGACGTTCACATCCCCTGCACTAAGGAGGTACTGCAGAGGAGGTGAACGTCAGTCAGGCTCATCTCAGAAGTAATATGTAAAGCATTTGTACATACACACAGAGTAACACAGTGAAAAAACAACCAAAAGAGACCACACCAGTTTAGCACCAGACCAAAACAACACAAACCCAACATACACTATCAAGATATCACTTTTCAAAGGTTAAATAAAGTCCATCCAAAGAAATCTACAAATGAGTTTCTTTTAGCACAAAGTACCTTGGATGCGCTAAAATTCACAGACGGAAACAGGCGCAGGTGAGGGGCCAGAAAAGCAAAGCGAAGAGTCGGATCCTTACTCCCAGGAGAGGTGATGCGTGAGTTCCTTTCTGCAAGGTACGTGATGAGTCGGTTCCTTACTGCTAGGAAGGGGAAATGATGCATCTGTTCCTTACTGTCAGACGAGGTAATGCATTGGTTCCTTACTGTCAGGGAAGGTGATGCGCCGACCTCCGGACACATGGCCTCAGCCACGCCAATAAAGAGATGGCATCAAGGGACGAAGTGTCAAAAATCCAGACTTGCATGTATCGATGCAATGGTGGAGATTCAGGAGCTGCATAGATTTCACAGCCAAGAAGCCGGTGATTCGTTGATTCTTCAGCGACTAAGCAGAGCCTGCGTCGGAGTTGGAGTGGGTGTCATGGACGCCAGTGACCCGGTGGTTAAGACGCAGAGATTTTTCAACAGCACGGAGGTGCTGTGTCAAGAAAACGTGTGCTGAGACTCGATGCGCGGATTTCCTCATCAGGTTACACTTCCAAGGGTCCAGAACTGGAATTGGCACCACTTGGCAAGTCAGGGTTCTCAGCAGAAGAGCCCAGGCACTGGTAGGTGAAGTCTTTGATGACCCGGAGACTTCTTAACAGGAGGCAAGCAAGCACAAACCCTTGGAAAATCTTGGAAGCACTTTCAGGACAGAAGCAGCAGAACAGCACAACAAAGCACCAGGCAGAGTGGCAGTCCCTCCTACAGCACCTAGCTCTGCATCCTGGCAGAATGTCCCTTGTTCAGAAGTGTTCTGATTTTGAGGTGTCAGGAGTCCAATAGTTATACCCCTTTCTGCCTTTGGAGTAGGCAAACTTCAAAGGAAAGTCTCTGAAGTGCACAAGAACCTGCCTTTCACTGACCTGGATCCAGACATGCTACAGGGGGGGGGGGGGGGGGGGGGGAAGCTTTTAGTGAGGACGGGAACAGCCCTATTCAGGTGCCAGTGACAACTCCTCCCACCACTCTAGCTCAGGAAGGCCTCAATCAAATGGAAACACTCCCCAAGATTGTCAGTTGATGCATTCTGAACCTCTTATCCTTTTGGGTTCTCCTCAGGATCTTGATTGGTTGCAATTCTTCTTCTTTCTGAATTAAAGAGCATTCATTATGCTTTTCAGTGAGTCTCCTTTCATATCCAATTGTCTTCCTTCTCTCTTTTTTAATGTACTTATAGTTTTGTAGAATTGTATTAGTGCTCGGTGTACCTCTGGTTCTTGCTCGCCTCAATCAAAGCAGCAAGCAGCAACACAGCACAGCACAACAAAGCAACAAGCAGCGTGGCAGTCCCTCCTACAACATCCAGCTCTTCTTCCTGGCAGAATGTCCTTAGTCCAGAAGTGTTCTGATTTTGGGTTGTCAGAGGTCCAATAGTTATACCCCTTTCTGCCTTTGAAGTAGGCACACTTCAAAGAAAAGTCTTTGTAGAGCACAAGACCCTGCCTTTCCATGACCTGGCTCTAGACACACTTCAAGGAGTGGGGGAGACAGCTTTGTGTGAGGACAAGCACAGCTCTATTTAGGTGTCAGTGACAACTCCTACCACCACTCTAGAGCAAGAAGGCGAATCAGCTTGGTGATGGGCCATCAGGCTATGCAAGGCACACCTCAGCTCCCTTTGTTTGACTGTCTAGAGTGAATACATAATAGCCCAACTGTGAGCCAGCCCAGATGTGTTTTTTACAGACAGACAAAGGGCACAGAATGGTTAAGAAAGAAAATGCCCATTTTCTAAAAATGACATTTTTAAACATGCAGTTTAAAAACCAACTTCGCTTAAAGATGTATTTTTAAATGGTGATTTCAGAGGCCCCAAACTCTAAATCTCCATCTGCTCCCAATGGGAAATTACACTTAAAAGATATTTCAAGGGGAGGGATGTTCCTTGCAATAATGACAAACTAAATTAGCAGTATTGGACAATTAGGATATGTTAAACACCACAGTACATGTCCTACCTTTTAAATACAATGCATCCTGCCATGGGACTGCTTTGGGCGTACCTTAGACATGACTTACATGTAGTGAAAGGGAAGGTTTGGATGTGGCAAGTGGGTGCATTGCCAAATCGAAATGGCAGTTTAAAACTGTACACACAGACATTGCAGTGGCATGTCTGAGACATGTCTGCAGGTCCACTAGTAGCGTTTGATTTACAGGCACTGGGCACACCTGGTGCACTTCACTAGATAATTATTAGTCAATCAAAAATGTCAATCATGGGTAAACCAATCACCAATACAATTTATACAGGGAACACTTGCACTTTAGCACTGTTCAGCAGTGGTAAAGTGCCCTGAACAAAATGCAGCACACAGTCAATAAAACAGGAGGCCAGAAGCAAAAAAACAGGGGAAAACATGCCAAAGATGCCCGGTCTAACCTATAAACTATAAAGTAAATATCAGTACGTGTGTGTCAGACATGGCATCTTTTGGTGTGTTTCCCATGAGTTTTTGCTTTCTGACCTCCCGATTTTGACTCAGTTTTTGCTGGTGTAATGATTCTGAGCACTTTTCTCGAGCTGGCCAGTGGTAAATTGCAAGTCGTCCTGTAGTAAAATGTGTTATGGATTGCTGTTTCCATGATTGACTATTTCATTTATGTGTCAGTCCCTAGTCAAGTGCACTGCGCGTGCTAGGCCCCATAAATCAAATGCTGTTTGTGGGCTGCAGCACTGGATTGTGCCACCCACGCAAACAGCCCGTAAAGTGCAACTCTGGCCTGCCATTGCAGAGCCTGTGTGCAGTCTGGGACTGCAATGTCAACTTGGAAAGTGCACCTACTTGCCAGTCCCCAAATCTTCCCTTTTCTACATGTTAGTCACCCCTAATGTAGGCCCAAGGTACCCCTGTGGGCAGGGTGCATTGTGTGTGAAAGGTAGGGCATGCCCTGGTGTGTGTGGCATGTCCTGATAGTCAAATACAGACAATTTTGTTTGTCACTATTGCAAGGCTACCGATTCCCATAGGCCAGAATGGGCAGTTTGATTGTAACATCTTATAATCCTAACTGACTCAGGGAACATGGTAGAAAAACGAATTTAGTATGCCTGAACTCAGGATGATAAAATACATCTTTTAGTGAAGTTGGTTTTACCATTGTGTTTGAAAATACCACTTTTAGAAAGTAGGTATTTTCTTGCCTAACCATCAAGCCTGCCTCTGCTAGGTTGTGTATTGCATATCTGGTTTGTAAGTGACAGGTGCTGGGGTGGCTCCAGGAGACAGGGTGAGTCAGCACAGGGCTGAATAGACCCATCTACATGTAGAGTGGTGGGAGGGGGAGCACCTGGGACCTGAAAAGGGCTGTGCCTGCCTTCCACAATGCTGGCTCCACCTCCTGTGGTGCATCTGATGTCCCTGACCTATACTGTCAAAAGGAGAAGCAGGAGTCTTGTAAACAACATGCTCCAAGACTGACCAGAACTGGTTTGGACTAGTACAGGACCCTCTGCCTTCAGAGGACAAAGGATTTGGTGGTATAAATATTGGGACCCAAACCCCAGAACTTTAGAACTCTTTTGGATCAAGAAGACTGCCAAGAAAAAGAGCTGGAGAGGCTGTGAGGAGGAACTACCACTTTGCTATGTGCCTGCAGAGCCCGCTTTTGTCTTGGGCAGTGAAAGGATTGGACTGACCTTTCTGCAATCTACTTTAGTGAGTTTCTCCAAGGGCTTGAGATAGAGCTTGCCCCCTGTTCAAGAAGTCCCAGGAACAGCAAAGACTTCAAGCTCTTCTGCCCTCAGCACTGGGAACTGTGTGTTTTGTGCTGCAACAGAAGAAAAGCAACTTGACGACGACGCTGCAGACTCCGTGTCCTGATGGCACCGCAGAGGGCATGGCCACAACACCGCACTGCGACCGTGGTCTCACCGACGACGATGCTCATAAAGTTACGCGACGCACCATCCTCATCCCGCACCGCACCTTTGGCCTACCGACACAGGTGCCATAGACTCCAGTTTGTCAGCCGACAACAGCTCTTCAGCAACGATGACGCCGCTGCTTGCACCGTGACGAGCACCGCCTTCCTCTCGCACCGCAACCCTGGTCTCACCGACTATGCCATCTGATGCCGCCACCGAACTGCTGCTCGCACCGCGACCTGGAGGCACCGCACGCTGCACCGCTGCACTTGGCACTGCAGCACCCGACGTCTGCCAGCGCCAGCGCTCCTGACTTCACCAGAGAGGAGCTCGATCTGCAACGCGTGTGACTTCGAGGGCCCAGCGACTCCTGCACCGACTTCGGGATCAGACGCCTGCGGGCGCCGTGCTTTCGGACGCTCAACAAGAGGTCGCCGACATCCTGCATTTCTAAAAGGTACTGTTTGTTTGTGGGTCTTCCTGACACCGTAGCTGGCCCGCGACGCCGCAGTCATCCAGAACTGATTGAATTTGTTTGCTCACTTGACATCAACAAACTGTTTTTCAAGGTTATTTTGTTAACTGAAGATTTTTAAGTACTGTACTGTGGCTATTTATCGTTTTGGTCTTGTTTTAAGTATATACAAATATTGGATATTTTTCTAAACTGGTGTGTTGTTCTTTGTAGTGCTTACACTGTATTACTGTTGGTTATGTGCAAATGCTTTACACACTACCTCTAAGATAAGCCTGACTGCTCGTGCCAAGCTACCAAGGGGGTGAGAGCAGGGGTTATTTTAGGAGTGTAACTCCCTTATCCTGACTAGGAAGAGGGGTCCCTAGTTGGACAAAGGTGCAAGCCATTGCCAACTAGAGACACCCATTTTTTAACAGTGTGCATTATCAAGTTATATCAGTTACTTTGGAGATCCTTGACATCACTGGGCTTGTATCAGTATGAACATGTCATCTACACTCATTCACAGAACCGGAAGGGAGAACTTTACATATGGGACATTTTCCAATAATGTAAACACTCTCCATTAATGCGTCATCAATTAAAGTTTTCTAAATGAATTCAGCATTTTGAAGACATTTATTTTAAATGTATTGTTCATCAAATGAATCAACAATGTATTAACAATAACCAATATTCAATAAAGTATTTCCAGATAAGTTCAATAGTTCATTAATTCGACCTCTGTAAAATATCCACAACATTTCAGTACATTTTAGGGTCAGGAATCCCCTGCATCAAGTGCAAATAAACGTATTTTTTTTTTAATGAAATGCTAAATATGGCTAAAAGACTATAAAACCATAGCTAAACATAACCTATAATCAATGTGTATTTTTTGGTTTACAACTGGCATTTCAAATCCATTGTTCTATGTCAAATCTGTTTCCAAAGTGAAAGTGTCCTATCAAGTTATTTTCACATGATAGTGACATTAAGTTTCAACATGTCTCTTTCCCAAATACTATGCAAATACTCATGAGCCATTTCTTTAATATTTCTGTCTGCAGTCTGTTTTCTTTCTCTGTTGTACTTGATGGTGGCTACGGTGCCGTTCAGCAGACTGAATCATTTAATGTGCTATTATCCTCTCTTGCCTACTTTTCCATGTTATTTGAATTGTATTAAATAGATTGTTTCTTAAATATAAAAGCATTTTTCAATGGATTGGGCACCAATATATTTAACAGACGTATCCAATTATTTTCACTTGTTGATGAAATAATTGTCATCTCCTTTATCAACTACTTTGATTATTTGAAAATGTACTTCTTCTAAATTCTGTTAAGCTTGTATACATGATTTGCCATTGAGAACCTATCTTCTGAAGTTCAAATATTACTTTCATGTTTTAGGATGTGAATATCTCTATTGCCTTCCATTTTTCCTCCGTGTAAAAGGCCAAATGCCATTTTAATTCATTCAAAAAGGCATTTCACAAGGAGGGTAACCGTTCAATACAATATTTCACACATTCTGGGGTGCGCAATTTCTGGGCCTTTTTTCAAATTATTACAATAGGTATTGCTCAAACATGGCCAAGCTCCTTCTAAACACACCAGTCCAAAAACTTAGAGAAGCTCATCAATTGATGCCTCAACAAGCATTTCAGCAACCGGTAGCTCCTCAACTACAGGAAGTCAGGCCTCAGACCCAACAACAGTCAAGAAACAGCACTGCACTCCTCACTGCCACAGATGACATCCACATGATTGTAGAAATCCAGGAGCCCTCAACCTTCTGAACATTTCTGCAGCATCTGACATGGTCCTACAATCAGTCCTCATCATACGCCTGTTTTATTTTTGTGTGGTTGGATATTAATTCATCATTAATGAAGGGGGGGCAGAAAGCGCCCTAGGCACCAGGGATTCATTTATAGAGCAGATTTTGGGGTAGGGCCTGTCCAAAATGGGCATGCCAATGCCCCCTCCATATTGCACAGTCTTTCTGCCCCCACTGGGAGGCAGATGGGGCAATAGCCCCTGATCTGCCACCCAGGTGGGGCATAAAGCACACTAGGCACCAGGGATTGTTTTTTAAGTGTACATAGGGGTGGGAGCTGCCCCAAATGGGCATGCCAATTCCCCCACCCCCCGAAAAAGTCAATTCTTTCTGCCCCCCAGAAAGCAGATGGGGCAATAGCCCCTGACTTGCCCCCGAGGGGGAGGGGAGGCGGAAAGCCAACTAGGTACCAGGGATTGTTTTGTTTTTTTATACGTAGGGGTGGGGCTGCCCAAAATGGGCATGCAAATGCCCCCAACCCCAAACAAATTGCCAGAGTCTTTCTATCCCCCGGGAGGCAGATGGGGGGCAATAGCACCTTATCTGCCTCCGGAGGGAGCAGAAAGCCAACTAGGCACCAGGAATTATGTTATTTATTATGTGTAGGGGTGGGGCTGCCCAGAATGGGCAAGTCAATGCCCCCACCACTCAAAGAAATTAGCCAAAGTCTTTCTGACTCCCCCAGGAAGCAGACGGGGGCAATAGAGCCTGATCTTTCCCCCGAAGGGGGCAGAAAGCCCACTAGGCACCAGGGATTATGTTGTTTTTTGTATTCATAGGGCTAGGGGCTGCCGAGAAGGGTCATGCTAATGCCTCCTACCCCCAAAAAAGTTGTTCTGCCTCCCGGAAGACAGATGGGGGTAATAGCTTAGTGATAGGACTTTTGCGCCGGTACCGGGGATGCCACACAGAAATGTGAGGAAAATGTGATTTTTATCAGCTAAGTTTGAAGGTTGCAGGGGATTCGGGGTAGGAAACCACTGGGGGATCCAAGCCACACATCCCTGGACTGACCCGGGCGTTTAGTTTTCAGAAATGTATGGGTTTAATAGATTTCCATAGATCGTCGCCAAGCCTGAGGCCAAAAACCCAGGAGAACCCCCCTTGCAAAACCAACTCGGGAGACATGGGGGAATGCTGGGTGGTGGGAAATTTGTGTCAGCCAGGTGATCCCACAAAGAAACATGAGAAAATGTGATTCCTTTCTGCTAAATTTGAGGTTTACAGAGGATTCTGGGTAGGAAAACTTTGGGGGATCAACGCATGCCATACCTTTCTGGACTCCCCCGAGTATCTCGTTTTCAGAAATGTCTGGGTTTGATAGGTTTCCCTACATGGCCGCCGAGCCCGAGGCCAAAAACCCAGGTGACCCCCCCCCCCCCCCCCCCCCCCTTGCAAAAACAGGTTGTTTTGGGATTGGTAATCAAGATGTCTCCACAATACGTTTTGGGCCCTTGCCTGCCGCGGGTACTTGGCCCACCCACACAAGTGAGGTACCATTTTTATCAGGAGACTTTGGGGAATGCAGGGTGGGTGGAAGTTTGTGGCTCTACGCATATGGCCAACAGAGGAGATGATGGTGAATCCTGCCTCCAACTGGCTAATGATGGGCCTGATACATCGGACTAGGAAGGTTTGGAGACAGTGGCAAGAGTGTAAAGGGTGGACTGGCCTGCCCACTGACTCCCTGACCCACGAGTATGCTAGTTCCCACATCCACGACCACGCAGAGGCTGGACAGCTTGCATGACTCAGTGGCTGGTCTGGACAGGAAGTGGCAGGGCGCCCCTTCCATAGCCACAAAAGGGATGAAAGCCAGAGTGAGGGGGACGGTGGTAGTCGTGAGGTCCAAGGATCTGGCCGTAGCTCGAGACTCCTTGAAGTGCTCAAACGCCAAGTCTGCCTTGTCGCCAAAAAGGCAAGTGCCATCAAAGGGCATGTCCATCAAAGTAGACTGGACATCCCCCCGAAAAGCCAGATGTCTTCAACTAGGCTGCGTGCGTCCGACGAGACAACCCTTCTGCCCAGTGAGTCTGTTGTGTCCAGTCCACATTGTATGGTGAATTTGGCTTTGTCTCTCTCTTCCCAAGATGGTCCAGCTTCTTGGATTCCCTATCGGGGGATTAGAAGGGAATGTGTTTTTTGAAGATGAGGCTTAGAGAACCAAGCTCCAAGGGAAGGGATGTTGCGTCAGGAACGCTAGGTCACCTGGAGCAGGGCAGTGGCAGCGGGCGATTGTCCTGTCAACATGAGCCCCTGTGCTGTGCTTAGACCAAGTGTCCATAAGGACATCCGTGAGGGTTTCATTGAACGGCAAAAGGGATTCTGAAGTGGTAGCCGCTGGCTGAAGCACCTTGTCAGGAGGTTAGTCCTGACTGCCACCGAAGAGAGGCCAAGATCTCAGCCGCCCTTCTCACCGGCGTAGGATGCTCCCTTCTCCATAGCCACGGTAGGGGGAGAAAGCAAGCCAGTGTCAGGGGTGGGTGTCCGAACCACTGGCCTGACCCAGGTCCATCCGCCAGTCCATGGGGTCTTCAAGTTGGTCAGTTAAAGGGTTCAGCTGCCCCTGCTCCTGGTATCAAATCAGAACCATGGATGAACATAGGAAAGCCGCTTGGGCAGAACCGGGCTGCCCAAAAATGAGGTACAGGGCCTAATAGAACTTTTGGATCTGAGCAGGAGACACTTCCATTCCCAGAAAAGTGAGGAGGCGTGGAGTCGTCTCAGAGTAAGACTCAGAGGATGGAGCTTTCGAGCAGCAATGCTCAGAGTCTCGTGGTACGTTTGTTGACTGATGGGGAGAAGTCGAAGAATGTCTGTGCTTCTTAGACTTCTTCTTCTTCTTACCTGAACTCCCCAACTTGGAATGCGATGAGGATAGCGGGCTCTGCGTCCGTTCTCGGGACCTTGTTCTCGAACAGGAACCAGAGGGACACGGAGCTGAGAGCAAGGCCCACAACAGCTTTCGGGACCGCTCCTAGAAAGCCTTCAAGTTCATGGCCCAGCACTCGGACCATGACTTCGGGTTGTGGTCGCATTCCAGGCACCAGAGACACACAAGGTACAGATCCATCACGGACATCATCCGATGGCAGGAGCTGCACAGCTTGAAGCCGGCCCTACGCTGGGACATCATTGACGCACCAGGAGTGCAAGACTCAAAAAGGAAGTCAACAAAAAGTCAAAAAAAGGCTATCCAAAAACAGCTATGGGGTAGCTCTCTCCAGATCTTCTCTCAGATCTAAAGTAAACAGGAATGCGACAACTGACAGTCCCACCATTCACAAATGTCCATGTACAACAAACATTTCAAAATAATGGAAAATACAGCCTTTGATTAACATGAATTACTAGCCCACACTCACGAAGGATACAATTCCATGTAAGATGGAACGCACACAGTCTCCTTTGTAAACTCCACAGGACAATAAAGCCTGCCCAGCTCTTCTTCATATAGTGTTAAAGCTTCAGTCAGGTTCACACAGTTTCCCTGTAAGAGAAGCATAAGGAGAACCTTGTTAAAATACCAGGCAAAAATGTACTATCCAATTGTTTGTAACACTGGACAGAAGCATCTTAATTAAGTTAGTCATGGATTGAACTTCAGTTCAGATACTGTGCTCTCTCGCATCATCTGTTATTAAACATCGAAACAGTTGAATTTCCCACTAATAGAATAATAGAGACTTCTCAGTTTTCTTTGTGCCACAGCAACAGAGAGCAGCTTACAGGAGTATTCACATAAACTCTTAGGCAACATGCAAATACAGAAGGAAATATTAAAACCACTGTAGCAGCTCTTGTACTTTTAGTTCCAAATCCCCCTGCCTTCCGACTCAAAGGACACACAGTAGGCAGATCATAGTAAGGAGATTATTTCTGGCCAACCATAATGGGTCACAAACAGATACTTACATATGTGGTCCAACTGCTAATAGGCCTCGTCCTCTACACCTATTGGCTTTCAGATCCCTATGTAGAATTTTCCCAAAAGAGGAGGCCAGAGGCTACTTTCACAAGAACAAGCTAGCCAGGTGGCTTGTCTGAAAGAGGCACACTTAGTGCTATAGGTACAAGAGTATGGTGAGTAACTTGTACTTAATTGTTCTGCACCTCCAGGCTCATGGGAGTAATATATAAACTGTCCAACAAGCCAGGATGTAGACAGGAATCCAACTCAAATCCACAAGCAATCTCGTCTACAAGAACACAAGAGCGAGGGATCCAGTTTGAGTGGGTAATCTAGACTTGCAACTAAGAGGAACCTGGATACTGCCAGAAGAACTGCACTGAATTAAACCTTGATGTCTGGTGCTACACCCACTTCATAAGGGGGAGAAGAGCCAAACAAATGAATGACCTGTAGTTAGAGGACCAACGGACTGGGGCTAATAACAGTGAAAGTGGAGAAAGGAAAGCTTTGACGCCTAGGAAACAAAAAGGCCCCAGCCCTCCTGTTTAAGGCGCTGTTACCCTGTGGGTTAAGGGGTGAGCAAAAGTCATAAAAAATTACAGAAGTCGTCTCAGTCTTGCAAAGGACATTTGCCTGGGAAGGCTACCTCTCAGATGACTTCCTAAGTACTTAAGCAAGGTGACCAGACCAAGGAATCCCAGAAATAGGAAGTTCAAGAAAAAAACAAAAGTAACACTCAAATTAAGCAAGGGAAGAAAACAAACTTCAACTTTTTCCAAGAATCCAACCAGGTCCAAAATGAAAGAAGAGGACGAAACTACAGGCAACTCAGTAAAAATGTAAGAGACTGAGTAGTAGGCTACCTGCCACATGAAAACTACTGCTTAAAGCTTCCAAATTCCAGAGATGGGAAGGTGCACCGGAGGACAACTGTGCAAGGGTAGGGAGGTCCCAGTTAGACTGTGAGAAAATCCAATTAAGCCTTTGTTGAAAGATTCAAAAGGACCATCAATAAGGCAGTAAGTTGTAAAAGTGCAGCTCTGAAGAAACACTCCCAAAAAAGCCACCTTGCAGAAATTGGTCAGGTACTGCATGTAGAAGAATCAAAAAAGAACCTTATCAAAAAGGAGGTCCAAGGTCTCATGGGCTTCCCTGCAGAGTAATGTAGAGTAATGGGAGGACCTCTGCCAACAATCACCCCAAGGACAATGTGTCTGAATTCTGTGCAGGCGCAATGTCAGGTGAAATGAGGTCAACTATACTAGACTATCACATATCCTCTCAAATGGGCTGACCAGAATCCTTTCAAGGAAACGTTTTGCGGGCAACAATTAAGACCCATAATCAGGCTGTGAAAAACAAAGTAATGGATAACTGCTTGAATTCATCTCAGCCACTGGTAATTACTCTGGGCCTCATTCCACTTCACTGCACTCAGCATTTTACTCTAAATAGAGAAACAGACAAAGCAGTCTGGGTCTGTTGTGTTCTTAGAGAGGCTCTAACTGGCCATGGAGGTAGGCAGTGTCAGTCCCATGCAACCGTTGATTGGGTGCCCCGAGTAAGACATGCCCTGGACTCACAACTCTTACATAAAAGATCTCAGAGGAGCAAAAGAGACTCATGAAAGAACTGTCCCTGACTGGACACAGGAAGACAAAACATTCTAGGTTTCCAGGGGGTTTCTGTAGCAGAGGTTTCAGGTGGCTCCAATACAGCAGTCTGCAAGGGAGAAGCTTCCTAGGGTGATAAGGGAATAGGAGGAGGAGCATCCCTAGACAAAAGTGGAATCCTGTATTTTTTCTTACTCCAAAAGAGGAGAGAAGAACTCCGCACCACCCGCACTCCCTAGAGAGAGAGAGAGCGAGAGAGGGAGGGGAAGCATTTGGTTCAGCTTCACAATGACACATTTTAATGGCTAATTAATACGTTTGGAGGAAGTTACTTCCAAAAAATGGGTAAATGTAAAATAAAGGACTGTTACAGCAGGTCTCCATCGGAAAAACAAAATGGGTAAATAACCTAATAAATAAGTTAAAAACAAACCTTAGAACAACCGGTGCATGTCGGCTTTGGTTGTTTATAAAATTGAGATTCAAGAGTAGCAGTAAGTTTTGATAAAAGATAGGCCCTTCTAAAACATTGTAATGTAGCACAGTTCTTTATAACAGCATCACTTCTGTAAATTAGTTCTAAATTTAATATACAAATATATTATCCAAAACCCTCCAGTGAGCGTTTCTAAATATAATTATTGAGAGGTTTATCAAGCACGCACAGGGCTAGACACCAGCAGAATTGATTTTTTTACTTTTAGTTTAATTTTGAAATATTGTTGTCAAAGCAGCTATGCGTTTGCATTCAGCATTTAACGTTTTTATTGTTTGTTAACCTATCCTTTGCTTCTCTTGCATTAACAAAAGCGGAGGATGAAAGGGTTGCAAATTTAGGAGGGGGCTATATTTTTCTGAAATCCTCTTTTGTGTTAGATCTTTGATGGGAACATGTTTTCTATTTAAAATAACCAGTCCTTTAACTAACTGCAACATCGCAACCCAGACAATATCGTTTTTGACTGGGCTCTGCCTTATTTAGTAACCTGTAACTATACAAACGTCTGCAGCAGCTATTTGCTTTAACTTCCCCTTTGGCAAACATGTAATTTCCTTCCACTGCCAAGCTGATTGTGACGGTATATAAACAACCCACGTGTGTAATTTTAAACTCATAAATAGAGAACCGTGGTAGGTAGTTTTTAGAGCAAACCACCAATTTAACTCAGCTCGAATTGGTGCAGGGTTCACAGCCAAGGTCCCCTTACACACATAAAAGCGAAAAAAAACCTTGCTGACTAGAGCTGTTCAAATACCTCAGCAGACGCGTGTGAGAGGTGCTCACAGTGCCAAAAAGATGGTTTCCGAGGCTAAGTAAACCTGCAGAGGAAGTAGATGAACAAAAAAATAAACGATATAAATTTAGAATAGCTGTGCAAGCCTTTAATAACAAACCCACGAAATACTGAAAAAAAGGACCAATTAAACGACTAAAAAAAGCCACATGATACAATGAGTTTGTTTTTTAGCCAATCTACTCACATTACCGAGAGGGCACAAATGTTCATATCAATACCAAATATTTTTAAGTGTAGAATTTCCTATCAAACAAAATAAAGCTGAGGAGTTAAGACATCAGTAGAAGGCTTCGTCCAAGTGGTCTGAAAAAATAAATTAAATTATGTACTATTTAATTTTCAATGATGTACATATTTGGCAATCAAGGAGACCAAGCAATTGTTTATCACTAGCGATTTAAAAGAATTTAAACCCCGAGGAACTAAAGTTATACATGTCAGAGTATGAGTTCCTACAAAACAGAACCGTTTTATATCTTTTCCAGGAGCCCGAAAATCACGGACCCGATTCCGAGCTGGAGAGAAGAGAAAAATGGCCTGAGAACCACACTTACTAGGGCCACCTGAGTGACAGACCTCCCAGACCCAGTCCTTGATACTTGAATGAACTTTTGCACTTTTGTCTAAAGGTGTTAAAAAATGATGTATATTTTGGCATGCTTAACCTTCATGCACAGCATTAAACCCTTTGCTGCTAGGTCCCCCGCGCCCCTCGCCCTCCCTCGCCCTCCCCCCCCCCCCACCCCACCCCAGTGCTATGCCTTTTTCTGGCTATTTGGGATACTTTGCGCTTTGGCCCCTGTAACTTTTCATCCACATAAGGTATCCAAGCCAAATTTGCGTCCTTTTCTTCCAACTCATGGGGATTTTAAAGGTACCCAGGACCCAGAAATTAGCCAAAATACAGCTACATTTAATTTTTGGGGGAAAAACAGGGAAAAAAGTGCTGCAGAAGAAAGTGTCTGTTTTTTTCCCTGCAAATGGTATCAACAAAGAGTTTGTGGTGCTGAAATCATCATCTTTCCAGCTTTCAGGGACAAGCAGACTTTTGTTAGCAAACCAAAATGATTTACACAGTTTTGGCATTTTACTGAGACATAGCCTAGACTTTTTGTACTTTTAAACTCCTTCCAGTTAGTAGAAGAAATGGGTATGAAAGGTGTAATGGATCCCGGAAAGCTATACATTTCTGAAAAGGAGACAAAATTAATAATTCAGCAAGGTGTCATTTGTGTAGACCCTTCAAGGTTTTTTTTATTAGAAACTAACAGTTGAAAAAGAGAAAAATTGAAAATTAGTTGAAAAAAACAGCAATTTATGCTGTTTTCACCTGTAACTTCTTCTAAGTATGACAGCTTTTTGAAAACAATATAACGTTACATCTGCTGGACCCTTCTGATTGTTTGGAATATATAGGACTTGTAGGTTCACCAAGAACCCGAGGAACCCAGAGCCAATAACTGAGCAGTGTCTTGCAATGGTCTTTCATTGTGTACCAGGTATATATAGCACTTTATTTGGTAAAATATAAAGAGTGAAAAATGGGTATCAAAGTAAGGGGAACAAAATATAGAGTTTAGAAACAGTAGCTATTTGCACATCGCTGAAATTCTGGGTACCCATACTAGCTTGTGAATTATAAGACATTTTTCAAAGTGACTCATTTTTTACACATTGTTGTACATTTGGAAGGCAAAAATGCATAGAAAGTCAATAGGTAATAACAGTTACTCTACAATTCTGTGTCCCGAGTCTCTCAATAAAAACAGTACCTCACTTGTGTGGGTAGGCCTAGTGCCCATGACAGGAAACGGCTCAAAACGCAACGCGGACACACCACATTTTTACAGCGAAAACTGACCCATTTTTTTGAAAAGTGCCTAGCTGTGAATTTTGAACCCTAGCTCTGCTTGCAGTTAGGGAAACCTACAAAACCTATACATGTTACCCAGAATCCCTTGCAAACCTCAGACTTTGTAAAAAAAAAAAAAATCATCCTCCCATTTCTGTGATGGAAAGTTCTGGAATATGCGTGGATCCACAAAATTTCACCTACCCCGCAATACACAAAGTGTTCTGCTAAAAATGGTACACAAGTGAGGTATCATTTTACTTGGGAGACTGAGGGGACTGCTCTGTGGTAGAACACTTGTGCCTGCACAATGATCCCACACAAAAATATGAGAAAAATTAGATTTTTTCAGCTAAATTTGAAGTTTGCAGGGGATTCTGGGAAGGAAAAGTTTGGGGGATGCACGCAAGCCATACCTCCATGAACTCCACTGTGTGTCTAGCTGTTAGAAATGTGTGGGTTTGGTAGGTTTCCCTAGATGCCCGCCGAGCCTGTGGCCAAAAACCAAGATGACCCCCACTGCAAAACCAGTTAATTTTGTGATAGGTAATTTTGATGTCTCCTCAATACGTTTTGGGCCCTTGCCTGTCGTGGGTACTTGACCCACCCATGAAAGTGGGGTACCATTTCTACCTGGAGATTTGGGGGAACGGTGGGTGGTAGGAAATTTGTGTCAGCCCGGTGATCCAACAACTTTTCCACACAGACGTTTGGGAAAAATATGATTTTTTCAGCTAAATCTGAGGTGTGCAGGGGATTCTGGGTAGGAAAACGTTGGTGGGTCTACACAAGCCATACCTCCCTGGACTCCCCTGCGTGTCTAGTTTTCAGAAATGTGTGGGTTTAGTAGGTTTGTCAAGATAGCTGCCGAGCCCAGGGCCAAACACCCAGGTGACTCCCCCTTACAAAACCAGGTCATTTTGTGACAAGTAATTTTGATGTCTCCTCAATGCGTTTTGGGCCCTTGCCTACTTGTGTGGATTGGCCAAGTGTCTATGACATGGAAAGGCCAAAAACGTGTAGAAATTCAGGGGGTCCAAAAGCTGGTCTGAAAGGGTAGTTTGTTTATGTTTTTAGGCTGACTCTACTTTCGGCATCCACACAAGTGAGGTATCATTTTTCTCGGGAGACCAAGAGAATGCTGGGTAGTAGGAAATGTGTGCCTGCACGGTGATCCTAGAAATTACCCACACATAAATGTGAGCAAATGTGATTTTATAAGAACATTTGAGGTTTGAGGGGGATTCTGGGTAAGAAAACGCTGGGGGATTAATGCAAGCCACACTGCCAGCCAAAAGGCAGTACACGCACACAACCATCGCCATAAAACACCAGCCAAGCAATGTCCATGCACACTGCCAGCCAAGCGTCACTCACACACTCCACCAGCCAAGCTCCACCCTGGCGGACTGCTGTTCCATCGGCCCTTGTGCTAGTAAAAAGCACTGCTCTCACTTTTGCTACTGCGACCGTAGCACAAGTTACTACTTGTGTAACGATATATCTGTAAGAGACATTAGTTAGTGATAGATTCCTTACCTTAGAATATCCCCAAGCGTCAGGCTGGATCCGGAAATTTTTGCGTAGCAATACCCCTGCGCGTCGGTAGGCGTCGTCTGCGGCTCCGCGTCAGTCGTCGTTAGCACCGGAATGACGTCGGAGTACTTAGACGCCACCCATGCACGCTGACGTCAGTTCTGATACACAGCTTTTCCGCGCCAGATACGCAGAGCCATGATAGAACCAACACTGGTGCCATGAAACTAGGGCCCTGAAAGGGGATGACCTTAACCCTAGATATCGGTTCGCAGAACGGGGAGGATGGGTGGGTCTGTAAGGAATCTATCACTAACTAATGTCTCTTACAGATATATCGTTACACAAGTAGTAACTTGTGCAGCTGAAAGAGACACGTTAGTGATAGATTCCTTACCTTAGAATAGATACCCCAGCAATGCCAACCCCGGTGGTGGGTCTGCGAACCAATATCACACCCGAAAGTCCTGGAGGACGGAACGGCCAAAGAAGCCATCCCTCCGGACTGGACTGTCCAGGCAGTAGTGTCTTGCGAACGTGTGCAGCGAGGCCCACGTCGCTGCCTGGCAAATGTCCTGTAAGGGGACTCCTCGGCCCAGGGCAGTTGTCGTTGCCGTGGCACGAGTGGAATGAGCTAGCAATCCAGCAGGGGGCTCCTTTCTCGCCATGGAGTAACATGCCTGGATACACAAGATGATCCACCGCGAAATGGTCCTCTTGTGTACTGCCTTTCCCTTCTTCGCGCCCACGTAACCAACAAAGAGTTGGTCATCCACCCGGAATTGGCGTGTGCGATCTAGGTAATAGGAGAACGCACGTTTTGGATCCAGCCGGTGGAGCCTCTCTTCCTCTTTCGAGGGATGCGGAGGCGGAAAGAAGGTGGGCAAAGTAATGGACTGCCCGATGTGGAAGGCCGTGACAACCTTGGGCAGAAAGGAAGGTCGTGTACGCAACACCACCTTATCAGGATGAACAGATAGGAAAGGTGGAGTAGAAGAAAGAGCTTGGAGCTCACTCACCCTCCTGGCAGAGGTGATGGCGACCAGGAAAGCAGTCTTAAATGTGAGGTGACGGAGAGGACAGTTATAGAGCGGCTCAAAGGGAGCACACATCAGATAAGTGAGAACAAGATTCAAGTCCCACTGGGGCATCACAAAGGGAACAGGAGGGAACATGTGTGTGATGCCCTTAAGAAATCTATTTACAATGGGGGACTTGAATAAGGAAGGCTGATCAGGTAGCCTTAAGAAGGCGGAAAGAGCAGAAAGGTACCCTTTAAGAGTGCCCAGAGCAGAACCCTGCTGGGCAAGGGAAAGAAGAAAGAGCAGCACTTCCGAAAGGGGTGCAGAGAGAGGATCCACAGCCTTTGCTGTGCACCATGCCACAAATCTGTTCCACCTGCAGGCGTATACCGACTTTGTGGAGGGACGCCTGGCTGCCAGAATGATATCACAGACTTCAGGAGGCAAGTCAAATGGCCTCAACTGCCGCCGCTCAATCTCCAAGCTTGTAGGTGGAGACTGGACAGGTTCGGGTGCAGCACCGTCCCCTGCAGCTGCGACAGAAGGTCCTCCCGAAGAGGCAGACGAATCGGGGGATCGACTGAAATGCTGAGTAGCTCGGGATACCAGTATCTTCGTGCCCAGTCCGAAGCCACAAGGATAACCTGGGCCCGGTCGCGCCTGATCTTCTTCAGCACTCTGGGCAGAAGTGGTATAGGCGGAAAGGCAGACAATAGACCGCAACTCCACTCGCGACGAAAAGCGTCTCCGAGCGAGTGCCGCCTTGGAAATTCCAACGCGCAGAACTGATGACATTACGCGTTCTCTTCTGTGGCGAATAGATCTAACCAAGGCTCTCCCCATTGCTGAAAGAGACCTTGCGCCACGTCCGAGTTCAGACGCCATTCGTGATCCATCATGCACCGACGGCTGAGTTTGTCTGCCCTGGCATTCAGAGAGCCTGCCAGGTGTTGAACCACCAGGGTCACGTCCTGATGTTCCAGCCATTGCCATAGGCGCAGAGCCTCCTGGCATAGGGTCTACGACCCCACTCCGCCTTGTTTGTTGCAGTACCACATGGCGGTGGTGTTGTCGGTGAACACTTGCACTACACTCCCCCGAACAGAGGGGAGGAATGCCTTCAGTGCTAGACTAATCGCCCGCAGCTCCAACATGTTGATATGGAGCCGGGACTCAGCCGGAGACCAGAGGCCTCTGATCTCCGCCTCTCCCATACGGCCCCCCCCGCCCTGGAGGGACGCGTCCGTCTCAACTACGTGCTCCGGGTGGGGTAGGCAGAGGGATCTGCCACTGACCCAGTCGCGGTCCGTGAGCCACCACTGCAGTTGTTTCGCAGTGCCCTCCGAGATCAAGACATGATCGGACAGGTTGCCCTGATGCTGGGCCCACTGAAACTCCAGGTCCCACTGCAGAGCCCGCATCCGCCACCTGGCGTGATGCACCATAAGGATGCAGGAGGCCATCAGCCCCAGAAGCCGCAGCGTCAACCTGACCGAGACTCGGGATAACGGCTGGGAGATGGGAATCAGAGCCTGAATATCCCGAACCCGCTGTTCGGGTGGGTAAACCCGAAACTGCACCGAGTCGAGAACCGCTCCGATGAAGAGGAGCTTCTGAGAGGGACACAGGTGTGACTTCGGCACATTGATGGAGAACCCCAGCAAGTGCAGGAGATCGGCCGTAGTCTGGAGGTGGGTGACGACTACCTGGGGCGAGCCCGCCTTCAACAACCAGTCGTCGAGGTAGGGGAAGACTGATACCCCCTGCCTGCGCAGATGAGCTGCGACCACCGCCATCACCTTTGTGAACACCCGTGGGGCGCTGGTAAGGCCGAAGGGGAGCACGGTAAACTGAAAGTGCTCTTGGCCTACCGTGAACCGCAGGTAACGCCGGTGGGCCGGCAGGACGGGGATGTGGAAATAAGCGTCCTGCAGGTCCAACGCTACCATCCAGTCTCCCGGGTCCAGGGCAGCCAGGACCTGAGCCAAAGTCAGCATCTTGAACTTCTCCTTCCGGAGGAAGCCGTTGACGTTCCGCAGGTCCAAGATAGGGCGTAGGCCCCCTTTGCCCTTCTTGGGCACCAGAAAGTAGTGGGAGTAACATCCACACCCTACTTCTGGCCCAGGAACGCGCTTGATTGCCCTCTTGGCCAAGAGGGCCGTGACTTCCTCTTGCAGAAGTTGCAAGTGATCCCCCGACACGCTGTGGCATGGATGGAGGGGATGCCTCGAAGGGGAGGGAGTAGCCCCTTCGGACAATCTGCAGCACCCACCTGTCCGAAGTGACTGTGTGCCAGTGGGAGAGGTGATGGTGAACCCTGCCTCCCACAGGCGTCACAAGGGCCTGAAAACTCGGACTAGGAAGGTTTTGAGGCAGGTGCTGCTGAGGGAGGTGTGGACTGGCCTCGCCCTCCGGGCATTGTGGCAGCACCTCCGCAACCGTGTCCCACAGAGTGTGGGTATAGCGGCCCAAGAGACAGGCGGTATTCACAGACCGCAGCCCTAAGCTAACAGACGAGAGAACCTTCTTCCCGAACTGTTCGTATCTCTTGGATTCCCTGTCGGGCGGGGCTGACGGGAATGCGGTCTGGGAGTTTGAGGCCTGGATGACCAGACTCTCGGGGTGGGGTGGGTGGACAAAAAGAATGGGTCGCCCGGGGCCGGGCGGTAGCGTCTGGCCACGTTCCTATCCACAGGCGGACCTGTGGCGGGCTTGGACCAAGTGCCCACAAGAACGTCACACAAGGCCTCATTGAACGGCAGCAGGGGCTCACTGGAGCTGGACTGCGGTTTGAGGACCTCTGTGAGGAGGTTAGTCCTCACGGCCGCGACGGGGAGCTTAAGGTTTAAGGCCTTAGCTGCCTTCGTCAACACTACACTATATGTAGAGCCCGCCTCCGAGGCCACAGTCGGAGGTGAGCTAAATCCAGTGTCTGGTGAAGTGTCAAGACCACTGGCCTCCCCAAGCTCATATGTCCAGTCCTGTTGAGACTGGCAATCTAGTGCCAGAGGGTCCTCGGACCCCTCCCAATCTTCCTCGTCACCTGTGTCCTGCAAACCAGGATTAGTAGACAGGGCCTCCTCGTGGAGATAAAAATCCCCAAAGGCCGACGGAATCGGCGCCCAGCGGCGCCCTTCCAGCGCCTGAGTCGGACCGCAGGAAACATTGGGGGCGGCAACCACAGTGGGTGCCGGGGGCGACACCCGTGGGGACGGCGCCTGTGAGGTCGTAAGGTCGACCGGCGACGTCCCGGATCCGGAGCCGGATCCGGCGAGGTCCTGCGGCGCCGAGACCGAATTCGCTGGCGGCGTCGGGGCCGAAGCGCCCGACCCGTTAGGACCTCCAGACGGAGTTGTTGGGCCCGAAGGCGCCACGGGAACCGACTGAGGAGGGAGGGCCCTCATGGCCATGAGGTACCTCTCGACCTCCTCCGGCGTCGCGCCGTGCCCAGGGACCCGAAGGTGTGGGGCAGGCGGCAACGCTAGCGACTCCCGCAGAGCCGCGTGGGTGGTGTCGCCAGAGCCCCCGGCCGCATCGTGCGAGCGTCGGGGTGGGTCGGAGGCTCGATGACGTCGCTCCGACCTCTCATGCCTCTTACCGGAGGACTTGGAACCAGACGACCGGTGTCCACTCCCGGAGCTTCGATGACTCCGACCTCGCGACCTGTCCCTCGACCTCCCGTGGGACCGGGACCTGGAGCGGCGCGGGGCCGACTGCCTCAGCTCGAGTCGCTTGCGGGACCGCTCCCGCCTAGCCTTCGACGTCAGAGCCCGACTTTCGGTGCAGGTTTGATCGTCATGGTCGAGGCCTAAGCACTTCAGGCACCGGCGATGGGGGTCCGTGACCGACATGAGTCGATCGCACTTCGAGGAAGGCTTGAACCCGGGCAACCCTGGCACCGATAGAGTCGAAGACTCGACAAAAAAGAGTGATCAAAAGACCAAAAAGTTCAGTCAAAAATTGACTGGGGGTAGAGCTTCTTCCGGATCTGCGCTAGCTGGTGCGGAAAAAAGAAGAACTGACGTCAGCGCGCATGGGCGGCGTCTAAGTACTCCGACGACGTCATTTCGGCGCTAACAAACGCCGACGACGGACGCGGAGCCGCAAACGACGCATACCGACGCGCAGGGGTATTGCTACGCAAAAATATCCGGATCCAGTCTGACGCCTGGGGATATTCGAAGGTAAGGAATCTATCACGAACGGGTCTCTTTCAGATTATTACAGCACTGCCGCAAACTGTCCCCCCGTTTACACACACACAAACTCTCCCTGGTTTTTAGTGGTTTTCTGCCTCCGCTTGGGTGTAGATGAGAATAAAAATATCATGTAAACAGTCAAAATGTGTGCCTAAAAAAAAGGGAGCGACCCTTGCCTATGCGGCTTCTCACTGGCATGCCCGTAAATATATCCCTGGTGCCTAGTGAGCTTTCTTCCAGGAGGGGGCAGAAAGCCTTTTTTAAGGTGGGGGGCATTAGCATGCCCATTTTGGGCAGCTCCCACCTCTACGTTATAAACAACAACAACAAAAAAACAATCCCTAGGGTCTAATGGGCTTTCTGCCACCCCTCCAAGGGGAAGATCAGGGGCTATTGCCCCATCTGCCACCTGGGGGTGGGGGGCAGAACGACTGTAGGATTTTGGGGGGGGCATTGGCATACCCATTTTGGGCAGCTCGCCCCCCCCCTAAAAACAAAATAAATAATCCCTGGCATCTAATGGGGCTTTCAGATTGGGGGCTACTGCCCCCATCTATCTCCCTGGGGGAGCAGAAAGACTGGAATTTTGCGGGGCTGGGGGCATTGGCATGCAGCCCCCACCCCTAATTGCAATGAAAACAAATCCCTGGCGTTTAGTGGGCTTTAGGCCCCCAAAATGGAGTAATATTTAAAGATAAACCAAAGACCTACAAGAAGCCAAGACTCACTGCATAAATAAACAAGTTAATTATCTTAGGTAATGCCTCTTTATGGCTGATACTCTATTTAACTGCAGACGCCTTACCTTATGATACTCTCCAGGCTCCAGACTGCATCTGGAAAACTTTCTCTATAGCAGACCTCCTGCAGGTACTAGGTGGCATTGTGTGGCTTTGCGTTGACTTCATACCGCTCAGAAGTGACAAAGCAAAGTCATACATAAGCACCACCCCTGGAGGCTGATGCCAGTTTGTAATCTTTTCCCTTTCTGCACCTTCGGACACGGTACATGAACAATTGCTGGGCAGTGAGGAATCTGCAGTACATACAGTATCCCTCAGTAAGAGTGTTACTCAAGGTAAGTAACTTGTTCTTCTGATGAATTTGTCGAACTGCAGATTCCTCACCTTAGAATACTGTTGTATTAATAATCATTGCTGCTAATTTTTAAAACAAAAGACCTTGCTCTTACGGTTTGTCTTTACTTCAGCTATTCAGTTCTCAGGCTGCTCTGTTTTTAGGCTTATTGTGTGCCGCCCCGGTCCGTCACGGATATTAAGCCGATTGTACGGAGGGCGAATACACTATCACTAATCTCTGCCTCACTTCTGCCTGCAATCTACTTCCGGTTGGGACGCGGTCTAGTTGTCCATCGGATTTAAGCTTAAAACGCCAGATTGTGCGGACGCGCGCAGCAGGTGCGCTTAGGCGCGCCTAAGGCAAGCCCGTTTGCGCCCGTCTGCACCCGAACGGGACCAGGGGCCAGCCATTATGCCCAAACCTACTCTTATTCCTCACAAGAATTAAAACTCCTGCTCTCTGGTAACTACCTTCTCAATTCCCTTGTTAATATAGAATTAACTAAACAAGGAATTATGGCAGCAAGGGCCTCCTTCCCTGAAATTACTATTCTAACCTATGCCACACTCACTACTCAAAGACAGTACAGATATACTGTCCCTAATTTATCCATCTTTTACCTTAACACTCGCTCCTCAGTGAAACATCAGTTAGACATATTCAACCTTCTGGATTCACACCATCCGGACATCCTATTCTTAACAGAAACTTGGCTGCCTCAGAACTCAGCCCCAGACATTTTAACAGCCCTCCCCAATAATTACTATATCCTACAGGCAAATTGCACATCAGGAAATGTAGGGGGGGGGGGAGTAGCGGCTATTGTTCGCCAAGGTTTAAAATTAACAAAGTTAACTTCACTTGATCTAACTTTGGTAGACAATTTAGGTCTTAAGCTGGAATCGGTTCAGACTCCTTTGATTTGTGTGTTACTTTATAGACCACCCAAATATATGCCCTCGTTTCCTCATTCCCTGGCTGAAGAGTTGGCTTAGCTAACTACTACCAATGCAAAAATTCTGCTGTTTGGAGATTTTAATTATTGGGCCAACGACACACAAGGCGGACCCCAAGTCATAGAGCTAAGCGATCTTATTGGGTTAAACCTTACTCAGGAAATAACCACAGCCACTCATAATAAGGGACACACGTTGGACCAGGTGTGGTCAGCTAACATGACAGTGTCTGCATTGACTGTCTCTCCCTGCATCTGGTCTGATCATTTACTATTTCAGTTTACTATAAATGACATTGCTACAGTAAAACCCCTCAATTTAAAAAGATTAGTAGCAAGTAACTGGAAAAATATGAATAAAACCTATTTCCATGACACCTTAGCAAACACAGTTCCTACCCACAAGAAGCCAATTAATTCAGGCGAGAAGAATCTCACAGCATGGCTCACTGCCGCCAGCAATGAACATGACATCATAAGGCACGAAGTTCTCTCCTGACCTACAAAACCAAAAACTAGCACTTCGTCAATCTGGAAGGAAATGGAGAAGTAGATATTCCCCAGACCAAAAAAAGAGAGCTATCTGATCCAACAGAAAGAATTGAAAAATCAATTTCTTCTGCCAAAGTTGCCTACTTCTCTACAAAAATTATGAGCTCCACAAATAGGTCCAAAGAAATATTTGCCATTGTGAACGAATTATCCAATCCTGATAGAGCTACAGTAAAATCTACACCTAGCCAAGCCTTCTGTAACTCTCTCAATTTGTTTTTTATCGATAAAATTGTTACAATAAAAGCTAGTATTCCCCACTGTCTTGCCCCTGAGGGTTCACCCTTAATGCCGGAAAATCCGTGCGCTATTGAACAGTTCCCAGTAATAGACAGTCAAACTTTTTTAGATCTTTTGTCTACAGTAAAATCAGGTTCACCTACTGACAGTTGCCAGCCTCATATTCTAAAAGAAGTTTTTACCATATTTCCTGGACCCGCCTTGGCACTTCTTAATGACTCCCTAGCACAGGGCTATGTTCCAAGAGCTTTTAAAGAGGCAACAGTTGTCCACCTGTTAAAAAAACAGGAGCAGACCCTGGGATATTGACTAGCGGCCCATTTCTCTGCTTCCTTATTTAGTCAAAATATTGGAATCCCATGTGTCCAAATGTCTATGCACATTCATTGAACAGTCTGATTACCGCGACCCTAACCAAGCAGGGTTTCGACCAGCCCATTCTACAGAGGCAGTAATACTCACTGTACTGGACAGGCTTCAAAAGGAAGCTGATAAGGGCTCCGCCCAAGCTTTGGTGCTGCTGGACCTGTCCACGGCATTTGACACGGTCGATCATGGTGTCCTGATTGACCGTGTCAGGGCGGCCGGTCTAATGGGGTGGCATCCAGCTGGGTTAAGTCTTTCCTTGAGGAGCGTACTCAGTCGGTGCGTCTCTCCCAGTTCTCCGCACCTAAAATGGCAATGACATGTGGAGTACCCCAGGGTTCTTCGTTGTCCCCCCACCTATTCAATCTTTACCTTCTTCCTTTACTCCACTCCCTGAAAAATAGGAAGGTATGCAAGTATAATTATGCAGATGACCTGCAACTGGTGTTCTCTGTTGACAATTCCTCTGATTTGTTATCTGAATTCCAGGCAACGATGCTACACATCCGTGACTGGATGAATAATAACCAGTTAAAAAAAAGCCAGATAAAACGGAAGTGATTTTGATAGGCGGGCCCCTGAACCCCTGGAACACACAGTTTTGGCCAAATGAACTAGGCTCCCTACCTAACCCTTCTTCCTCAGCTAAAAGTTTGGGAGTAATCATCAATAGTGATCTCACTATGACATCTCGGATAGGAGCAGTAACATCCACCTGTTTCTTTCAGCTGAGGAAGATAAGGAAGATTAGGAGACTACTTACTCGGGAAGCCTTAATCCAGGTGGTCCTAGCTATGGTGATGTCACACCTGGATTATGCCAATTCTCTATACTTTGGCATCCGGCTCTATCTTACCAAAAGATTGCAGATGGTACAGAACCAGGCAGCCAGGTTGATATCCCAACAACCTAGGTAGGAACATATCTCTCCCACAATGAAGGAGCTACACTGGCTTCCCATTGAACAAAGATGTGCATTTATAGTAGGTTGCCTTATTTTCAAAACCATGCATGGTGCTAGACCAACATTTTTATCCAGACTTGTCTAGAAATATTCACCTGCGCGTAGTCTGCGCTCTGCCCACAAGGACCTTCTAACCATCCCTTCCTACAAACGGAAATGACTAGGTGGCTGCAGATTTGCTGTATTGGCACCCAGCTTTTGGAACACTCTTCTTTTAGATATAGGAACCTGCACTGAATTCTCTAGATTCCGTAGGCTTCTTAAGAATTGGCTATTTACCCAAACCTATAACTAGACTTTGCAGACAACTAAATACACGGGGCCCCAGCAATACCTCAAGTTTAGCGGCAAGAAACCAATCTGTGTATGAGCGCTTTATAAGAAATTGTAACATAACATAACAGATATGAAAGCAGTACCTCTCGAAGGTGGAGGGTGTGTAAAGTGGGCTCAGACCAAGTATTGCAGGACAAAGAGGACAAAATGTCCTTCCTAATGAGTCTGGCTGTCAAGGCAGTACTTCTTGGTAAACTTAATCAGGCGTCTCATGTCACAGCCTGGCAGATGTCAAGGACAGGAATTTAGCTTGCCAAAGCATTGGTAGCAGCCTTAGCCCCCGTGGAATAGGCCCTCAGACATTCTGGCAGCTGCTTCTTGGCCAACGTATATCAGATCTTAATCCAGAGGACTATCCACCTCGACAGGCTTCTCTTCTGCATCCATATTCCTTTTTCAACCCCAAAAAAACCCACAAAAGCAAATTGTCCAACCGATGGGCCTTGTTACAATTAAGGTGAATGCTTAACCAAACAATAGAGCTTTTCTACTTCTTTTGAGGGGTGAGGCATATCAAATAGGTCTGATTGAGTGATGGATTGTCCAACATCGAGGGGTCAAGACTTTTGGTAAGAAGGCCACCTGAGTCCTCAGCACCAACATGTTTGAGAAAAAGGCAATGAAGGATAGTTGCAGTGAAAGTGCCCAAAGTGTACTCGCAGTGAGGAAGGTTGTATTTAATGTCAGGCGATGCAGCTATGCATTGGCTTGAAGGGAGTACAGATGAGAAATGTCAAGACCAAGATAAGGTCCCATTCTGGTTTCACAAGAGGGTTAGGAGTTAACATGTGAGTGAAACCTTTAATAAACCACATTGCAACCAGTGATTTAAACAATGATGGTTGGTATAGGAAAAGCATTAATGTCAAAAGGCAAACAAAAATACCCTTCAATATATTCCACTTCAAGATCTCACTAGACCAAAAATAAAGCAACCAAAAGGACGTACAACAGCTTTGCTGGTAAGGGGTCAGCCTTGCACAAATGCTAAACATACATTTTTTGGAAGAACTCCTTGTTTAAAGTATACATTTCACCACTTCAGATGTCAAATCAATTGCAGCTAACAATCCTATAGGATAACATTGGTTTAACTAATTACATTTAATAAGCGATAACTTTTAATTGGGAGCAGGTAGGAAAGTAGAGGTTTGTATATAAAAGATTTACATTTAAAAACCTTTTTAAAAGTAAAGTTATATTTAAAGTCACAATTCTGAAAATGCCACTTTTAGAGAGTCAGTATTTTCTTGCCCTATTTGGTATCTGTAGCCTGTTCCCTGGGTCTCGTGACTAGGTGTAGGTGGCAATTGTTTTTATATATTGCTCCCAGAGAGTAAGACAGAGGAGAACAGGTGTTGGCAGGATAGGCCGACTCTGATTTGAAGTGGTGGAGGAACTGGAGATTCCAAATATGTCTGGGGATGGAAACCTCCAGAACCTTCTCCTACTTCAAAATGGGCACCAGGAATAATTATTGGACCCTAAGACCCAACTCTTCAGTACACCACTGGACCTGTGGAAGACTCAGAAGGACTGCTATGCAGCTCCGCAAAAAGGACTCCTACTCTGCTGCTTGAGTGCAAGGACTTGACATACATATTGATACCAGGACTCCAAGAGCTAGCTGGCTGACCTCCTAATCAGAGCCTCAGGGACCGAAACCAAGCACCTGGACTGACTGTCTACAATGAGTCCTAACCTCCTCCCCCCAAGCATTGTCACCCCAGTCCTGGACCCTTGAAACTGGACCTGAAGGTGCTCCACCAGCCCAAGTTTTACATATCCTGGTAGTGAAAATCCCCTCAATCAATGTTCTACTCATGCGAGGGCTACCTTTAAGACAGGATAACATTGGGTTGCCAAATTATATTTAATAAGTGCGAACCTTTGATTGGTAACAGGTAGGAAATTCATGTTTGGTTTCTAAAAAATTGTAATTTCAAACCCTCTTTAATTTTAATGCTAAAGTCGGAATTTAAGTCACAAATCTGAAAATGCCACTATTAGAAAGTTGTAAACACAATACAAGGTCAGGTGGTTTTGAAATTCAAATACATTTTTACTTATGCACAAGGAACATCTTACTCAATAAACATGGCCTCAAATTACTTTAGTAGTATTTGAAAAAACAAACTTCAACAATTGGTGCGATGAAAGAAAAGAGAATCCACATTCAATTCAATGGATATACAGTGAATAATTTGTGAAAAAAACATATGCAATGTGTTTTCAAATGCACTAAAATAAACAATATTTAGACTCAAAATAAATACATAAACTTGCTAAATTACAGTCTTCACCAATCCGAAACTTGTGAAACCAGAGCAATATATTCACAGGGAAAGCTCTTGGTGCTAGGACATTAAGAGGGTCTAGATGTATCTAATATGCGCTTGAAAAAATATGCTTTTAAAAAATAGATTTTTAAACATCCATGTTGGCACTCGTTGAGCTAGGATCCCCATTGGTCCTGGTCTACGCCTCTTGAAACCAAGATGTCTACTGCGGGTTCTCTTCAGAACAAAGGTTTGGTGAGTTCTTGAAGGTACAAAAAATGACAAGGACTCGGATTGAGGTCCATCTTAACTGTAGTTCATTGAAAGAATGATCAATCGAATGCCTTGGGTTTCAATCGCTGGTACTTGGGTTGTCGAGGATCGCACTCTTACACCAAATGAAGAGGCTCTGCAACACACCGTCCTCCTACATCCGTAGGAGGATGACGTGTTGCAGAGCGAGCGCAAAAAAGCTCCAAAAATGTATCAGACAGTCTTCCTGAAGATGTGCAGGGTGGGGGTGTGTCTGATGGTGATCGGTAGCTCATTCCAGGTCTTGGCCGCGATGTAGGCGAAGGTTCTTCTCCCGTTCTTGCTCTGCGGATGTGCTGTGGTTTGGCGAGGTCGGCGGACCAGAGGTTCCTCTTGGGTATGTGGAAGTAGATTCTGTCGTTGAGATATTGGGGTCCAGTGTTGTGGAGGTATTTGTAGGCGTGGGTGAGTATCTTGAAAGTCACTCTTTTCTCGACGGGGAGCCAGTGGAGGTTACGCAGGTGCTGGGTGATGTATTTGTGTTGAGGGATGACTAGGACGAGTCTGGCTGCAGTGTTCTGTATGGTCTGGAGTTTGTGGAGCAGAGACTTGTTGATCCCGGCATAGAGGGTGTGCCCGTAGTTCTGTCTGCTGGTTATTAGTGCGTGGCTGACAGTCTTCCTTGCTCCGGGTGGGATCCAATTGAAGGTCTTTTGGAGGATGTGGAGGGTGTTGAAGCAGGTGGAGGCGACGATGTTGACCTTTAGGGTTATGGAGAGGGGGGGAGTCTAGTAGGATGCTGAGGTTTCGAGTGTGGTCTGTTGGGGGCTGCCGAGGGTGGCGGACCACCAGGTGTTATCCCATGCCGAGGGGGTGAGTCCAAGGACTAGGAACTCTGTCTTCTCCAAGTTGAACTTCAGGAAGCTGCTACTCATGCAGGATGCGACGTCCTTCCTGGAAGTTGAGCTTGGTGGTGATTGGGTCCTTGGTGAGGGAGAGGATGAGCTGGGTGTCGTCAGCGTAGGATACTATGCTGAGTCCGTGCTGTCTGCCGATGGCGGACAGGGGGGACATGTAGATGTTGAACAGCGTGGGGCTGAGCGACGATCCTTGCGGTATTCCGCAGTTGATTCCTGTGGGTTTGTAAAGGAAGGGTGGGAGTCTGATTATTTGGGTTCTGCCTGTGAGGAAGAAGCGGAGCTAGTCGAGGGCGGATCCCTATATGCCGACTTCACGTTGTCTGTTAGTAATGTACCTCTACAAAGTTAGGATATCCATTGTCGCCTTGCACTGGTCCATGCCGAATGTGGTGAGCTCACCTTCAACAGCTGTTCGTCAAGTTGCCAGGAATACTTGTATCCCTGAACTCTGATGATGGACAGCAGCCACCACCATTACTTTCGTGAGCACATGTGAGAAACCAGTGAGGTCAAAGGGGATCACAGCAAACTGAAAATGTTCCTGACCTACCTTGAAATGCAAATAACGTCTGGAAGACTGCAGTATGGATATATGAAAAAATAATCTTCAGGTTCAAGGACACAATCCAGACGGCCAGGTGCACAGCAGACAAGATTTCAGCCAACACGAGCATTCTGAATTCATTCTTCCTCAGCAAGGCATAGAGAGGCTGAAGATTGAGAGTAGGCATGAGGCCCAGTCCTCAACAGTACAACACCCTTCTCTGAGTGAGCATCCTCTTGATGGCACCCTGAGAGAGTAACAGACACACCTCCTATAACAGAATAGACAAATGTTTGTCGGAAATTCCCTCGGGTGTGGGAGGAATAGTGGGCATAATAGAGAAAGAATTGAGGTTCATAACCATTTTGCACAATCTATAATGACATCTGTCGGATGTGGTGGATCGCCAACCTGGGATGAAATGTTGAATCCTGCCCCCCACAGATAGGGCATGCACCGCTGAGGGCAAACTAAAGTTGTTTTGTGGCCGCCAAAGCAGGACGAAAGGAATTGGAGGACTGGTGACTTTGCTGACCCACACACTACCTTCCAGACTTGTGTCCACACCTTCATTAGAGAGGGGCATCTGGTGCATCACTGGTTAGGAAGCCTGTCTTGGTCTCGATGCCAGCCCTCTGTAAAAGCCTCTAAACTTCTAGAACTGATGTGGAAAATCTTTGGCAGAGGTAAACAGCCCCAAGGAATGCACAGAAGCTCTGCTGTCTTTTAAGCGTTCCAACATAGAGTGTGTCTTCTTACCGAGAAGACAGGACCCATAAAAAGGATCACCAGAGAATCAGATGGATCACATCCACACTTGTCTATGAAGGACAACACTAGTTATGACCGCCCTTCTCAGCAATCCATACTACGCTGACCTTTGTGAATAACATTACTTGCCACGTCCTGTCCATCATGGTTCTTCTGAGCCAAAGGGCCTCTTTGGTCTTCCAGGACCACAGGCAAGATCTTGCAGGCTGTACTCAAAAGGCATGTGTTTAACAGCCAAGCATGTAAGCTACATTTAAGCAACACAGTGCTAGGCTAGTGGAAGGAAACATGATTGACAAAAGCATCAATGTTCTTGGAAACCAGAGGAGTGGTTGGGAATGTGTTTAAATTCACCTTACTGGTTTGAGGCCTGTACAATAAGACTTTCGGGAATGGGGCGCTTTATTAGAAACTTTGGGTCCCAAGTGCAGGTCTGTGATGTCTGGTCACCCGTCTAGTCACATTTGAACAAAAACAAGGCTTCAACTAAGCCATCTAAGTATCAGTGACTGCATCGTTAAACGGAAGTACCACAGCAAATAAAGCACCCTCCTCTGTTGGTGGCCCAGGTGGCGAGAGAAGCTTTGTCTCAGGTGAGGTATTGAGCCCATTGGTGTTCTGTAAATCAATGTGTAGGACTCATCACTATAATTGGGAAGAAACATGTCGCCTCTATTACAATCATCAACATCCTGAGGTGTCTCCTGCTCTGGCAGAGTCTGAACTAAAAAGCTAATGGAATCTTTGTAGGTAGGTGTGATCTGGCAGATGCACTTTGTTATAGACAGGCTGCATGACGGACATTTGCGCTTTTGTGACTTATAGTGCAACACTAGTCCGGTTCGAGCTCGGTACGGGGTCTGACATTACAGTCTGTACCAGTTCATCCGCCAGTGTAGGTGGCATCGGTACTGGTCACTGGATAGCAGACACTGGCATGGATTTTGGGGCGAAAGAAGAAATCTGCATAAGCCTAGTTATTGGTAACCTAAGTGGAGACATGGCACCAGGAACCCAGACTGGAGGCCCATGCGGCTCTCGGTGCCCGAAGGAAAACCAAATGGAGCAGGCAAACCAATGAAAATATGCAGCACAGCCTTCTTGAAGGACTCGATCTGCTACAGGGTCTAAGTTAGCCTGGGAAATTTGGGGAATCGGTTCTGTGGCCAAAAACCTTTAAGCAATGTCACTAACACTGAGATACCTTAGTGCCCTCATTCTGGATTGACGAAGGAGGTAAAGCCATGCTTTAATTTCTCATGCTTGCACTTGGACTTGAATTTCCACTTACCGAAGGACTTCAAGGTTGCAGGAGAGCACTCCGGACCAGAACCTAGTCGAAACCTGTGACTTCAAGCATAAGCAGGAATTATGGGAAGGATGTAAACATTGTTTGCGTTAACCGACATATAAGTTTGTATCCTGGTGTCGGATCATCTTCCAGTGCATGAGGACATAACTATAATATGATTTGGAGTCGTATTTGAAGCCCAGACACCAGATAGCTTGTGCAGGTCTGTGACTGACATCTGCTTCCTGCAATCGTGGCCAGGTTTGAAACCTGTTGTTTGGGTGAGAACATCGTTCCCTATGACACTATGAAATAACAGAGGTTGCTGGGAAACTTACAAAAAACTGAAGTGGAGCTCTGAATCTGCATTGGAAGGTGTGGAAGGAAAGGAACTGACATCAAGGTGCAGGTGTGGCACTGATATGTGGCTCTGCTTTGTCACTTCCTGAGAAGTGGGAAGCTTCACTAAGCCACTTAGTGGCATGTGGGAGCACTGCTGTGGAGAACGTTTTCCGGATCCAGTATGGCACCTGAAGAGTATTCTAATGTAGGTAATCTGTGTTAGAAGTATCTATCAGAAAGAGCAGTTTTGGCAACAATCACATAAGCCAAAAATTAACATGATCCCTTTTGTTCTGAGATCACTCACAGTAATGAAAGATTGTCGTGAGAAGCCTGGATAAGCTCAATGTATTCCTGTGATTCTAGCTATAGAGATAAAATACTGGCTTGCATGCATTTTCTAAACAAAAATATAAAAAAATGCACGCTTGTTCAAAGAGGATATTTCAGGCATAAACAATTGATTACATTATTTTTCTGAATGTGGGCTGTTCCTTCAGGAACCAAAGTCAAGAAAAAATAATATTGGATTATGGTATAACAGCCCGCTGTAGAGACCTACACCGATTGCAAAAAGACCCTAAACCCAAAATATGGAAAAATGCAGCAGGTGAGGGCCTCTAACAAGGGTGATGGCCTTAAACAATATATACAATCCGAAGCAGAAGGACTATAGTACTATTGAGAATTGTACCCACTGAGGGTAGAATGTTCCAAATTAAAAATGGGGAAACAGGAAGACAGGAAGACTAACACTGGAACTTTGGAGCCGAAGGTCTACACCAGCCACTACTGGCCCTGAGCCATTTCTTTAGCTTCTATACAGCTCTCAGCAAGCCAATGTCCTAATAAGATATAAACTGTGCGTGCAGTAATAAAAGATGTTTGTAAGTTGAAGCCAAATCAACAATTAGCAGTGGATTAAACCATTACTGGAAGGCTTTGTAGGGCCTGGATTCTATTTAACCTAAAGAACCAAATATTTATAGCTGCTTACAGATAAGAGAAACTGGTCTGGTTTTATTTCAATTGCCAATGTTAAAGATGAAATTAGATACTGATTAGTTCAAACCTTCTTGTGATGCATTAAATGCCTAATAAAATAGAAACAATTGGTATTGTTTATCAAAAGATAAAGCAAACGTTTATCTGAAAGAAATAGATTTTCAGATAGTCATTGATGGAAATGAGTTGTCAAATGTCTTCTGAGGGTCACCAGGGATTTTAATACAGAAAGGGGCATTCGGCAGGGGTGTATTTTAGACCCTTTTCTTTTTAACCTCTACATTGACGACCTAGATAAGACTTTGTTGGAAACCCAGGTTGACTTTCCGTACCTGGGACGCAGGGGCCTGCCCGTCTTGCTATATGCAGACGATGCCGTTCTCCTGGCACGTACCCCTAAAAGCTTACATATCCTGCTTGATACCTTTCGTGGGTTTATGGCCGACCGACATCTGGCCATAAATAATTCGAAATCCTACACAATGCAGGTCGAGCTGCGCCCCAAGAGGCAGTACACCTTTAAGGTGAACAGAGAAAGAGTGCCAATAACCTCGACCTTCTCCTATTTGGGTGTCCTACTGGACGATCGTCCGGATTGGGGCGCTCTACTTAAGAAGAAAAGGGGAGAGGTGACCAGGTCAAATGCAGCTATCTTTAACTTCGCGGCTAAAATGGGCAATCTCCCAATAGCTGCAATGTTGAAGATCTATCAAGCCAAGAGTGTACCGATTGCTAGATATGGGAGCAAATTGTGGGGATATACAGGGTTGGAGGGTATCCAGGTGACGGAAAACAATTTTTTTAAGCAGTTGTTGGAGGTTCCTAAAGGGACTGCAAACCTAATAGCTCATGAAGAAACTGGCCTTACATTCATTTGCGACATTCTGGCTATGCGCCCATTGCTGTTTTGGCTTAAATGTTGGCTGAATGAAGACCTTGGCCTTACTCAAGAGCTATTGAAAGAGACCTTGAGCCTGGACCACATGATCGATATGCTGTGGTTAAAGTATTTAAAGGGGTGCTTTAGAGAGTTGGGGCGTCCGGATCTTTTTTTAATACCCAACTGTATTACTAGGGCAGATGTGGCTTATGTGAAACAATCTTTTATTATGCGTAAAAGAGAGGAGGTGGAACTGTTGAAAAATAGTGTCCGTAAGCACATGATGCTTAAATCATCCCTAGATATGGAGCCATATCTCGTGGCCGTTGTCAGCTCACAAGCGTTTCCTATTGATCAGGTTTAGATTGGATTATTTCCATCTTTTATTAGCCGTACCGAAGGGGAGTCACAAAGGACAAGTGTTAGCACTCTGTGGCTGCGACAGTATGTCTCCACAGGATCTGCTGCACTTTGTGTTCTTCTGTAATTTTTATGAAGCCCCTCGGAGGCTCTTTTTAAAATCTCTTTTAAAATAGTTAAATTTTTTACAGGTTCGCCCCGCCCTCTATTTTTTGCAATTATTAAAGCCAGAATGCATGCGGTTTGTGGTTGGTTTCCTGAAATGTTCCCTAAGGTACAGATAATGTCTGGAACCCTAAAAGATTTGGCAGCTGTATTTTATGAATTAATTTTTAAATTGAAACAATGTGATGTCCTTTTTACCCTATAATCTTTGTATATAAATTGGAATATTTGTATTGTACGTCCAGTTATGCATTATGGGCATTGTACATTTTTATAGATGAATTTTAACTTTTTATGGTTTTCTATTATGTAAACCGAATAAAGTTTATTAATATTGAGTTGTTAAATGT
The DNA here is from genome assembly GCF_964263255.1 of Lissotriton vulgaris. Taxonomy (NCBI): domain Eukaryota; kingdom Metazoa; phylum Chordata; class Amphibia; order Caudata; family Salamandridae; genus Lissotriton; species Lissotriton vulgaris. Next base: position 686,548,630 of record NC_141696.1, read on the forward strand.
GTTTGTACCATGACATAACTCTGATTAATTATTAGACCATGAGGAGTAGAATGTATGTAGTAGTAATAACTTTATTCGGTAGCCAGGTACCATCAAAGTATACAAACACATAACAGTACAATAAATATATCAAAGTGCATTTTAAAATATCTTCTATCACAGTTCAATTTCCCCCTTTTTTCCCAAAACGAGATAGAGGCTATTCAAAATTCCTTTCCTTCCATTGTTACTAGCATGTAAAAGCAGAAGCTGTGGCCAGGCTAAGCTATGTGCAAAGAGGGCAAACACTTTAAGACATGTAAAATTTACCTTTCGACTTGGTACATAAAATACATAAAGTTGGCACAATAAAAAATCAAACAATAATTAAAAAAAGTTCATCTAAGCACTAGAGATCAAATTCAACAAAATGCTACGTTTGTGCCAAACTGCCTGTAGAAATTTGCTCAAGGCAACGACAATAACAGTAGTATCGCTTTAAAAATTCTAAAAGCCACTAAAAATTTCTTCACCTTCAAATTATGACACAAGGGAATAATCATTTTCCGGTGAGGGCAGAAAAATAGTATATGTACCTCATTCTCGTCTCCCAGGCCACACGCTTGGCAGATACTGAGACTTTGAACCGTATACCATTCATTAGTTAAAGATCTTAAGGGTAGAGTGCCAAATCAGAAGCGGATATAAAGGCTTTTAGCTAAGGAAGAGGAAAGAAAATCTAAGAATGGCTCAAAACAGGAATAAAGTTTAATGTCTAAAAATCTGTTTGTCGTGCCTACTTGCTGGTTATTAAGATAAATGTCTTGGAGATAAAACAAGTAGCTAGATTTTATAATATTAAGATCGATTTTGCTCATATTTTCCGGGTTAGTCCATAATCTTCTTAAACCCAGTTTATTGAGCGATTTGGAAACATGTTTGACCCAGGATATCGACTTGCCACCCCTGATAGAGAGCACTTCGACGAGGCAATCTCTAAATTCCTTTAGCTCAGGGGTGACTCAAAGCCAAATCCAATAAACAAGTGGTCTTAGAGCCACTAGGTAGAATGTATGATAAATCCAGGTAAATCACTCATCTATGAAAATGACTCTATGAAAACCGTAGTACATGTTTTTAGACCAGTGATTTACCAAGGATATAAGCATATAGAAGACGCCCTTAAGCTGTCAGTGTCTGTTCTGTTTCGGGATGGGGGTATCAATGTATTATTTCAATACCTCTGTGTAGGAACACAAATTATTAACCATGTGACGCCCAAATACAATTTAGACACAATCTTCTGACAGTGGGGAGGGGGAAAATGTTTTTCAAAAACTAATCACGTTTTCACAATGGCAATGGTACTGGTGTCACTACCAAAGTGGAAGACTAAGCTGATGAAAAAACAGCACTGTTATTTGCAGAGAAAGGCCTGATTTCTAACGACTGTCACTGGTGGCTATGCTTCTTTCTATGCCTTTTGCAAAGAGGCGGAGAAACAAGTTACTTATCTGCAGCTACAGTTCTCAAGTGTTGATTTCTTTAATAGATATACATGCTTGAAACATTCCTCTAAATCACTTCTAGAGTCCTGGCAGTTCAACCATAGTAGTAAACATTATTAAACGCTCACAGACAAAAATGTTGGTAGAACATTCACTTCATTGAAAACTACCCAAACGTCGACCAAAGAGGTGAATTTGGTAAGCACGCCAAGCCATCTTGACACAGCTTAGATTTTGAAACACTTATGAGCAAGGATGGAGGGATAGGTTGGTTGTCAATTAAAGTCAAGGAGGGAGAGCCAGATATGAATATATGCAAATTAGACAAAGAAAAATTTGAGACCCTGAATGCAGAAACTTTTGGACCATAAGAATTTACTCAACAGTCCCATCTTCCTCAGGGAGCATCACCTGATACTTTATTAAATGACAAGAACTTTAGATACGTCTTGGGGTTTGACAAACGTGTTGTTAGCATTCCTGCTGTAAGGGCACTCACATGGCTTACAACACTTGTGTGCATCATCCTCATGAAGCAGGTTTGCTAAGCCTGTGGCAGGCTTTATATCTAAAGTGATCTCTGTAGTCCTCTGACTTGTACGAGGGAGGACGCTCAAAGCCTTTTTGTTCACACAGTACGTACGTACCACCATTTTGGAGATGCAGTATTTCTGAGAGTATTAGGGTGAGAATAGGTAAGCAAATCTAGAACAAGGAGTCTGGAGGGCGACTCTATTGTCAATTTGCACTGCAATCTTCGGCTGCCTATAAAGCAGCTGTAAGGTCCTTGTATAGTAACTTTCCATTGGAGAGGGACGCTGGACTACGCATCATATGCCTTTATTGGACTCCCAGAGCTCATATAGTTTAGAAAGTGACACTCTGATCTTTGCCTCCCTCGGGGATTGGACGTATGTCGCTCATCATAGACTTCAGCCTTTGGCTGATGATAAACATTCATGACATACAGAGCTCTGCAGCTGCGCAGTCATTTCGCAATTTCAAGGGTGCAGCAGAGAGAGGAGTCCACTTTGAAAGGATGACATTTTTTCATTTCTTTTGCATTGTGAAGCTAGTCAGGGTCATTTTACTGATGGGAGGGGGGAGACAAACGTATTTTTTGGGGGCCCTGTTCGGAACAGCTTTGATATTATGATCCATTTTCAGCTCTTTCATGTCCTTTTTAGCCAGGGCACTGACACATGCAGAGACACACATGTCCAAATTCTAAATGTATTTACATCTAATATTCAGGGATAGTGATGTGTGTTTTCAATATTGTAACAAGGCAGCAGCTTCCCAATATCACTGCAAATAATCTCAGACACCCTCCCATTTCCCATATGTCCGTTTATGGATGTTGCATGAAACAAACAAAACATTTCTCTGCAAAATATTTATAGACTCCCACACATCACCCACATTAAAAACAAATTCAAGGAAACAATATTAAATATATTTAACACTGTTTTCAAGTATTTTTCCCAGTCTTAGGTAAGCCCCTCTACATAACAAAGATGCCTCTTGGGGGGGGGGGGTCACTTGACCCTTCCCCCAACACGTCTCTGCAGTTAGCTGGGGTCTTGGCAAAGCATTACATTTTCAACATACTAAGCAGCAATTTTAAGAAAGGGCATGATTCATTTGTTTTCTTTGACAAGGAATATTTAGAAATTATGTTTTACTACTAGTTTAAATATTGTATAATATATCATTTTTTAAACAGCACACGACTAAAATGCAAGTTCATGGCATTGTATCTTTAAACGAATTCGGAAGAAGACAAAATAGGAAGTGTAATCCATCTTAATCGGTCACACTTTCACCCTGTGGTCATGGCAACAGAGGCAGCAGAAGGGTGTAATTTACTGAGGCCCAAGAGATTCAGTCCAAATGACCGAACTCGGGCTCTCATGGTCCTGCAGTGTCAGGTTAGATCAGAATATGTTTTTTTCTTTTTATTAAGTGCTGCATTATGCAAAATGAAACAGCCCTAATAACGTAAGTATAGCGCAACTGGTTCGGAATAAGATTTATTTTGTTTACCTGTCTGCAGCACCACAAGACACTTGTCTCACACTGCACCCCACTCTCTTACTCAGGTCCAGCAGTTGCAGCGTGGTCTGCAGACCTATATTCGAGAGGTTCAATCAGGAGGGCACATCCACCAAGGATCATGGTAGACAGACACCTATGGAAATCCCTGCACCCAGAAGTCAAATACTGCCAAAGCTGACTAGATTCAGCAAACTATATATACTTTTAATTGCGACTTTATGGAATGAAGCCCGTTGAGACTATGCCACTTTGCAAGGGGGAAGGGCCTCGCTGGTGTTTGTTCTGAGCCAAGCCCAACCTGCAAGACGGATCAGACCCTACGCATTGAAGGATTCCATTCAAACTGAGCGAACTCCTACTCTGCCTGTAAGCAAGACAGACAGTGACCTCAGGGTGATATGTGCACACTACACAAGAAAGCAACAAGCATTTACAATGCAATGGTTTTGCCTTTGTTAAAGTTAGAGCTATTGGCATTGCTCTTGACATTTTTATTTATGTTTTTTTAACATAAATAAATGGCATTGCCATTTACAATGCCACTAGCTTTATCTCTCGCAAATGACACACACAAACACACACAGAGCCCCCCCACACACACACCCACACAGAGCCCCCCACACACACCCACACAGCCCCCCACACACACAGCCACACAAAGCTTCCCACACACACAGCCACACAAAGCTTCCCACACACACAGCTACACAGAGCCCTCCACACACACCCACACAGCACAAGCAGGCAACAGGGGCACACGGAGGCACAAGCAGGCAACAGGGGCACACGGAGGCACAAGCAGGCAACAGGGGCACAGGGAGGCACAAGCAGGCAACAGGGGCACGAAAACGGAGACACAAGCAGGCAACAGGGGCACGAAAACGGAGGCACAAGCAGGCAACAGGGGCACACGGAGGCACAAGCAGGCAACAGGGGCACACGGAGGCACAAGCAGGCAACAGGGGCACGAAAACGGAGGCACAAGCAGGCAACAGGGGCACACGGAGGCACAAGCAGGCAACAGGGGCACACGGAGGCACAAGCAGGCAACAGGGGCACACAGAGGCACAAGCAGGCAACAGGGGCATGAAAACGGATGCACAAGCAGGCAAGAGGGGCACGAAAAGTGAGGCACAAGCAGGCAACAGGGGCACGAAAACTGAGACACAGGCAGGCAACAGGGGCACACGGAGGCACAAGCAGGCAACAGGACTGGCACATGACACTGAGAAATAAGGATCTAGTAAAGAGAATGAATCAAAACAACTGTCATCACTAAACAAAATACATTTTTCCTCTGTGCATTGCTGACTTATGGTCCAATATCTAAGCACACGGTTTCCCAGTTCTGACTCCCTAGCTACTAATGCAACCTGACTCTGCTTTACAATACAAGCCAGCACAACACTCCTTCATTGACTCCAGCAATGGATCTACTATGAGCTCTGTCAGTCTGACCCATCTGAATCCTAGTTCTCATTTCAAAATTAGGATCCAAGACAGCTTTGTGCCAATGCATCATTATAATCACTTGGCCCAGTGAAAGAAATGATATTTTCCAAAAGTGCCGTAAACACAGACAATGCACGCAACCACATAAACACAAATCAGTCTACATTTTAAGACAATTGCTACTCTGGAAGTGGGAACTAGTACAGGGATCCTAAGCAGAGCTCAATCATTGCACACGTGATACCTCTACTGTTTATGATCGCAACTGAGGCAGATGAAAGCTCAAAGTTTCTACTTGATTCACATAACACCAAGAGCACACACAATAAGGTCTACACAAAAGAAGATGGCTGGCAAGTGTATGCTGTATCTTTGGCTCCTAGGATTTGCACCTAGTGGCCCTTAGATGACAATCTTCGCTTGTATGTCAACAGATTATTCACTCACTAAACCAAAGAAAGCACCATCAACTAAAAGCCATGTATAACATTCTACTGCAGCGACAGGTTAAAGCTCTGCAGTTAGTACATTCCCACCAACCTTACTGAGTGCCGAAACAACGGTGGAAATCTCGCTCAGATCCACAGTGAACATAACTAACGGGCCCCGCGCTAGTTAGTGACCCTTGTACCCAGAATTGTTCATCCTATGCTCCTGGCTCAAACACACTACTCCACAGGATACCAGTCTTTCGATGCAATGATACAATATCAATTTCAAGGCTTTCGCTTAGCCTACTTATCCTGAAGCTGGTGTATCACGGATAGGCGTGGGCGGAAAATCCGTTCCGCTCGCGGATTTTGCGGATTTTCGGGAAATCCGCAATCCGCGAGATTTGCGAATTTCCCGCAAAATCCGCAAATCCGCGAGCAGCGGATTTTGCTCGCACTGCTCGCACTGTTCGCGTGAGTTCGCGCCCCGCGAATAAGTGCAAAATTGCAGAAATACGATCTTAGCAAAACTGAAAGTAACTACTTACCAGGTTCAAAAGTTCAGGCTCATCATTAGTAGCCATTTCCTGGAGTGCTTCCTGAGGGGCTCCTCCAGAGTTCAGTTGCCAGTTGAAACTAGTATGTGACCCTGCTCTGAACCTCAGAATAGTTACACATATGCCACAAAGGTCCTGAATTACAGCTAAGGGAGACAAGCAGGAGCCAGGCTGGAAGTTAAAATCCATTAATCAGCCCCTAATTCATTATTGTCAGTTGGGGCAGGGCAGGTGTTGTAACTAATTTTGCAACAATGAAAGCACTTAGCAAGTGCAAAAGATCACTAATCAGGGCGCACTAAGGAAGCAGGTGCCAGCTAAAAAAATATTCTGTGACACATGAATCAGCCCCAAATTAATTCAGGTCACTTGAGGCAGGGAAGGTGTGCTTTGCTTTGCCGAAAATAATGTACACTGGACAACCAGAGGGTGTGGTGATGAAACAGAGGGTGGCATGGGTGGGCCAGAGGGTGGCATGAGTAGTCAGAGAGTGGCAGTGGTGACAGAGAGTGGCAGTGATGAAGAAGAGTGTCCCAAACAGGCTGGACACGTAGAAACAACAAGTTCGCGAAACTTGCGACCCGACAGGTAAGTTCGCAATTTGCGAAAGTGTACAAAACCCTCGCGAACTGGCAGAAACACGGGCGAACACAAAAAAAAAAAAAATCCGCAAATTCGCGGGAATTCGCGGATTTTGCGGATTGCGAATCCGCAAATCCGCAAAATTCGCGTACGCGAGATCCGCAAAATTCGCTCATGCTTAATCACGGATCACGGATGCAGCATTGGCAAGAACAAAACCTTCACAGCAGAACTTACCTTCATTTGGAATAAAGATGGATAATGTCCCTAAACAGCAGGGAAATATATTTCGCAACTATTCTGCAAGTGGTTTTACATTCAGGGTCAGAGCATGACCGGAATGAGTGAAAATTGAAAGAGGCATTCAAATCACATTCCATTTACTCAATTTGCTCACAAGTCTCTTTTCTAGACGCATCCCTCAGCATCTTTCTCCCTTTGGCACTATGCTGGAACTGATCTCCCAGTGAGAGATTAAATGCCACTAGGATTACATGCATCAGTCTTTTGCCTCTGTATGTGTCATTATGCCTACGTGTCTTTGACTAAGCCACCAAGCGCTCTCTCAATGCGCCTTTATTATGACTTGCATCATGCCTTGGTTTCCTTGTGCTAACACACGCATAGATCTCACAATGCACCTACACGCAGTACACACTTGTATCCGAGCAGCAGTGAGTCATCCACTCAGCCATGACAAAGCACTTCTACCCTAACCTGCTACATGAGCGTATTTCAGTACTGAGTCATATCAGCCTCCCTCAATACACTTAGATTCCGATTTGCAGAGTAAACTTATCTTGAAGTTCCGAGGTAGAGTTTACAAAATGCACACCAGTCCGAGTACTTGCACTAACCAGCACTCCTACAACGCACATCTAATCTGCACCGTATAAAGCTCTACCACTACGGAAACTCTCAAAATACTCCTCGGTCCTGACTAACAGTGTGCACTGTAAACGTAGTACGAAAATTTCGATTCGGGGGGGGGGGCTCAACTTCGCGCTTTTGTTATCCTGACTTCTTGCCTATTAACCGACCTCATCTTAGCTATCCGTTTGTTTTTTGCCACATGTAGTTCCGCATTTTTCAAGCGAAAACCAAAACAAAGGGCAACAACAAACATACACTGGAGATCTTTTAATAGAATATCCCATTTTCGGAGTTTTGGTACAACAGCGCACAGTGCATGTTCTGGACACAGGGGAAGCTATTTTAATCTAAAACTATAAACTACACTCTGCAATTTCCCAAACGTCATATTCATGCTATTAGCGTAGATGGGATGAAAAGTATGACATTAGGACCCCACCAGGATGGAACATAGCAAAAAATAAATGGTCATGTTCCTTTTAAAATAAAATAAAAATCTGATTGAAAAACGACGTGTCTATAGCAGTCCAAGTGTGCACGTGTTCACACAAATAAAGTGAGGTGCCTCCTGGCACGTGGCAAGGACAAAAGGTAATTTCGGTGAAATGCCATCTGCCACTCAGCCGCCCTGTACCTCAGGCAGCCTCCCTAACGTCTAAAGTCAAATCATTTCTTCTTTTTCGGACATCAAAGGGCTGTAATACAAAGTTTCTCTTTTTCTGCCCAGAAACAGTGTTCATTTTCCAAATCCTTCGTGTACACGTTTCACTTATCCCTTGTGCAGCCTCTGATGTGCCTGTCACCTTGCACACTTTTTATCTGAAAAGAAAAAAGCAGCTGCTACTTCCAAGACAAAACGCCTCGTGGAACACGTACGCAGTGGGAAGTGGGAAGTTGCAGCATAGCGCTGGCGGTACACGGACGGATTGGGGGGGGAGGGGAGGGGGGCGCAAACGGACAGCGGGAACGGCGCAAGAAAAATAAAACAGCACTCACTGTGGTGTTTCCCAAATAAAGTAGACACTCACCTGGAGAGGGAGGCGGGGATCTGCTGTAGGAGGGGAGGGGGAGAGCGGAGGCCGTGTTACAACGGCATCGGGACCGGCTGCGGCTCGGGAGGCGGGGATCTGCTGTGGGAGGGGAGAGGGAAAGGCTGTTGCAAGTACTATCCTAAAGGTGGGTTATCCATTACATTCATTTGCCCTCTATTAGCCTCATGGCTGCTTCTTGGCCATTTGAAGACACATCCTTGCAGGATCAGTTGACAATCTAAATTTAAGCGCAAATAGTCATTTTCAGTAGTCAATTTGAAACGAACATTTCTAATGCACAAAGTGCACACTAACTTCCCAGCTGGGCCCTAACGCATATACGTAAATTAAAGACACGTATTTGTGTTATCTGCACATTGATGGTTTACGACCACTCTCAAGCACAGAGGGAGCAATTGGATCAGAACATAAAGAGTAACTTGAGTCAAACTGTATGTGAGGCTGAGCGTCACATCCACTGTTCCTCCTTCATAGCATTCGTGGTCACAAGACTTTAGCCGAAGGATGGCCTAAAGAGATTGCTTTCCACTTGTTTTCTGAACTGAGATCTGGTTCGGCTTTAAGGCTGGGATTGAAAGAGGTCACAAGTCCATCACCCTGAACACCCAGAGTTCGTCCTCCACGTTTCAGTCTTCTGAAGGTTTGTTGTTGCATCAGGTACATTGGCCGATCTTAGGTTCATGGTGGGAATTCGAGTGGGTCGGGTGTGGGAAGGTGGATATCTGAAACATGTCTCCGGTGGCCGGAGGGCAGTGGCGTGGGAAGTTGCAGCATAGCGCTGGCGGTACACGGACGGGGGGGGGGGGGGCGCAAACGGACAGCGGGAGTGGGAACGGCGCAAAAAAAAAAAACAGCACTCACTGTGGTGTTTCCCAAATAAAGTAGACACTCACCTGGAGAGGGAGGCGGGGATCTGCTGTAGGAGGGGAGGGGGAGAGCGGAGGCCGTGTTACAATGGCATCGGGACCGGCTGCGGCTCGGGAGGCGGGGATCTGCTGTGGGAGGGGAGAGGGAGGCGGGGAGAGCGGATCGGGACCGGCTGCGGCTCGGGAGGCGGGGATCTGCTGTGGGAGGGGAGAGGGAGGCGGGGAGAGCGGATCGGGATCGGCTGCGGCTCGGGAGGCGGGGATCTGCAGTGGGAGGGGAGAGGGAGGCGGGGAGAGCGGATCGACATGGAACGTGTTGTGAGGCAGACGCCGACCAGCAAACATGCGCTAGAGACCAGGAAATGCCGACGTGGGTCCAGAATACAGCGTGAGTGAAAGATCGCTCATTGCAACTGATAACAGTAATTTTATTAAATGCACCTCGGCTCACCCTTACAGCAGGAAGGCGGGTGCCGGCAATGCCGGCTGTTCATCAAGGGGGAGGGGGGCGGGAGAGGACACGGACGGCGGGAGACACCGGAGCAGGAAGGCGGGTGCCGGCAATGCCGGAACAGATTCGGGGGCGTTCCCGGCTTTCGGCTGACGTCGCGTGACGTCGGCAAAAGCCAAAGAATCTCGGGAACGCCCCCGAATCTGGTCCGGCATTGACGGACAGGCCCCTCGTCCAATGGCTAGGCTCCATTTATGGAGCCAGCCAATAAATGACGAGGGCCGACCCAAACCCACACTACAGTTCTCATTAGGTTTTCGCCTGCGCGAAAAAGATGCGCAGAGCGCATCTTTTCGCCAAGCAAAACCTAAAAAGGGGAGCTTGATCAAGTGTTTTCTGTGGATTTCTTTTTTTCCTGTTTGTCTGTTTCTAGAACGCTTTCCCTCTCTTCCTATCTTTATTGTCTCTGCTTCCTTTGGTGATATTTAGTCATCATCTCATTAATTCTTACTTCTAACCATTCTTCACCCCATCAGATGCCTAATCTACTCTGCTTAGTTCCGAATAGCTTTACTTTTATGCCTCTCAGGGCGCTCAGGCTCAAACGACACAGCAAGGCGGGACACCGACCACCGAATCTCAGTACCCACAGGTGCAAATCTCTGGGTTTGCATAACTCTTTTGCTTGAATATGCACGTGGTACAATTTCCCCAATCATAAGCAAATTCACAAATTGTCCATCATTAACCGCTGTATTACAGAGTTACCGGGGCATTTAATTTCCTAAAGACAACAGATAACGCATGGCTAAACTGTGTGATGAGAAGGGATACAAAATATCCCACCTAGATTCCAATCTTTTCCAGCCTTATTTGCCACCACTGGAGTGGAGATTATCTTTTTCAATATGTTCAGTTTTAATTCAGTAGCACTTCTTGCTTTCCAATCCTGTAGGACTAGTGTGTGCTAGTATTCTTTGTACATAGACCTAGTTTAAAAAAAAAAAAAAAAAAAAGTTGGACGTGAGGCATTCCTTTGTCCCTTTTCAGGATACACTCCTTGGGAGATACAGTTTAGCAAGTTCCCTGGATTTGGATTTAGATCTTCAGTGTTAAAAGAACATGAGGTAAAAACAAATGCCTGATCCAGCTCCCTGTGATCAAGCATTGCAGCTTTATTAGATATGTTAACAGCCCGTTTCCATTTGACTTCTGACTTTTTGGATGACAAGTGTGGGATCTAAGAAGGAATGTAATTACATCCCCTGGGTTTTAGAAGTTCTCTCTTAGACAGGCATTAAGACTGGACACGTCCAGCAAATAAATCAGAATGACTGATCCCAGAAGCTGGATGACTTAGCACTCAACTTTTTTAAAACTCTGAATTCTTGGTTGTGACGAACAGGTTACTTACCTTCGGTAATGCCTTATCTGTTAGAGACTACCTAGAGACTATCCAGCCGCAGATTCCATATCTTAGCATTATCTCCAGGCGCCAGACTCGAACATACATTTTTAGTGAGCAGTACCCCAGCACACCGGTAGGTGGTTTCATTCGGCTCTGCACAGGGTTGCTTGCGCCGGAAGAGACTTACTCTGTGCCTATATAAAAGCGCCACCCCAGCAGGCTTGCGTCAGTTTCTTTTTGCGACTTTCCATGCCAGGAGCCCAGTGTGATAAAGAACACTGATAACTGGTGTGTAAAACTAAAGGGGAAGAGCTCTGTCCCTAGTGATCCATTCGGAGACCGGGGAGGATAGGTGGTTGGTAAGTAATCTGCGGCTAGATAGAGTCTCTACCAGATAAGTTGTCACTGAAGGAAAGTAAGTCTTTTAGCCACAGATTATTTACCTTAGGATAGATATCCAAGCAATACCTCCCCAGAGGTGGGTCTGCGAAACAATTTCACACCAAAAAGTTCTGCAGGATCTGACGGGCAACGTGCCAGTCTCAGCGGGCCTGACTGTCCAGGAAGTAGTGCTTCGTGAACGTGTGAACAGAAACTGTTTACGAACAGCCTTCGCTTTGGCTTCTACATACATCTCAAAGAGTTGGTCGTCCACTCAAACTCTTTTGTGAGGTCAAGGGAGAATGACAACTCTCTTTTTGGGTACAGTTGGAGTCGCAGGGTGATGGATTAGCCTACATGAAAGGAAGTGACCACCTTTGGAAGAAAGGAAGCTCTGGTGCAAAGGACCAGCTTGTCTGGGAAGATTGAGGTACAGAGGCTTAAATGACGAAGCCTGGAGCTCACTGATCCTCCGTGCAGATGTAATGGCCACCAGAAAGCCATTTTGATTGGAAGGAGCCTGATAAGACAATTGTGTGGCGGCTCGAAGGGAGCGAACATGTGAAATGTGAGTACTACATTTAGGTCTCACTGAGGCAAGATAAAAGGTGAAGGGGGGAAAATGTGTTGCAGACCTTTTAAAACCCATGTACAATGGGGGATTTGACCGGGGATGACCGATCTGCAATCAAAGTAATGCCAAGATGACAGAAAGATAGCCTTTCAAGGTGACAAAAGCAGGGCCCTGCTTGACAAGAGAAAGAATAAACAAAAGAATCTAAGAAAGGGGAGCAGAAAGGTTGTCAACCTATTTTTCTGCACACCATGCAACAAACTTGCCCCAACAGCAGGTGTATACTGTCTTGGTGGAGGAACGCCTGGCTGCCAAGAATATATTACAGACTTCAGGGAGGAGTTCGAAAGCTGTCAACTGTTGCTGCTCAATCTCCATGCATGAGGGGGAGCATTGACAGGTTTGGGTGAAGAACCTTCCCTTGTTGCTGTGACAGAAGATCTTCCCGAAGAGGAAGCCTAATTGGAGTACAGAGGGCAATTCTCAACAGCTCAGGATACCAAACTCTCTGAGCAGAGTCCGGAGCCACAAGGATGACTTGGGCCTGGCAGTTCCTGATCTTCTTGGGATCTCTAGGCAGCAGTGGTATGGGTGGAAAGGTGTACAGAGGCCTGAGCTCCACTCGAGATGAAAAGCATCTCTGAGTGAAAGCCACTTTGAAAACTCCAGAGTGCAGAAATGCTGGCAATTACGCGTTTGACAGTGGCAAACCGATCTAATCAAAGTTCTCCTCACTGCTGAGTAAGCTTTACACCACGTCCGGCTGGAGACATCATTTGTGATCCACTAGGCATTTTCCACTGAGTTTGTCCGTCCCAGCGTTCAGAGAGCCCGCCAGGTGGTGAACCACCAGGGATGTTCCAACCATGTCCAGAGGCGCAGAGCCTCTTGAGAAAGGGTCCACGACCCACTCCGCCCTGCTTGTTACAGTACCACATGGCGGTGGTGTTGTCTGAAAATACCTGCAATAGCCTTCCCTTGATGGAGGGTAGAAAGGCTTTCAATGGCACATAGGTCTTTTGGAGTGCCAATAGATTTATGTGGAGTCTGGATTCCAATGGAGACCAGAGGCCTCTGACCTCCACCTCTCCCAGTTGCCCCCCCCCCCCCCGAGGAGTTACGCATCTCTCACTACTGTCAGATCTGGTTGGGGAAGGAAGCAGGATCTGCCACTGACCCACTAGCGGTTTATTAACCACCACTGCAGATCAGAACCATGTCATAGAGAGTCCCCTGATGCTGCGGCCACTGGAACCCCAGGTCCCACTGCAGAGCCTGCATATGCCAGAAGGCATGCATCACAAGTAGGATGCAAGAAGCTCGTAGCCTCAATGTGAGTTTCACCAAAAACCAGGATAGAGGCCCAAAATATTAGTGTTACAGCCTGAATATCCTGCACTCGCCTTTCTGGAAGATAAGCTCAAACCTGCACTGTGTCCAGAACAGATCAGATGAAAGGAAGCATCTGAGAGGGAGTCAGGTATGACTTCAGCACATTGACAGTGAACCCCAGCAAGTGCAGAAGGTTTACCGTAGTTTGGAGGTGGGAGACAACTGACCAGGGTGAGCACACCTTTAACAGCCAGTCATTGAGATAGGGGAAGATTGGCAGTCCTGATCTCCACAGATGAGTTGCAACCGTGCCCTCACCTTGGTGAACACCCGAGAGGGGATGGTAAGGCCAAAAGGGAATATGACAAACTGAAAGAACTTGTGGCCCACTGTTAACTGCAGGTAATGTCTGAGAGCAGGCAGAACAGGAATGTGCTTTATGCGTTCTGCAAGTCCAACGCTACCATCCAGTCTACCGGATAGACAGAACTTGAGCAAGTGTAAACATCTTGAATTTCTGCTTTTAAAGGAAGAAATTGAGAGGGAGTAGGTCTAGGATAGGACAAAGGCCTCCGTCCTTCTTGGGCACCATAAAGTAGTGGGAATAACAACCATGACCTACTTCTAGTATCACAATTTCTAGAACCAATGTTCTAGACACTGTGTGCACTACTTTGCCCAAGGGCTGCCTGCTAAGATTAGCAGGCATCCTTGGGCACAGTAGTTCTAGAAATGTTGATACAATTTATACTTAGGGCTTTGGTGGAGCCCTATTTACAATGGGCAGACAAAGTCAAAGCCCAAGAAAATCTTATTTTGTTGTTGTTTAAAAGCAGAATCTCAAATGCAACACAATCTACCTCAAGTATTACTACTTCTGGTGTCAGCATACTTGGTAGGGATCTCTTGGCCAAGAGAGCTGCCACTTACTGGTGGAGTAATGAGAGATGGCCCTCCGTCAGCCTTTCGCAAGTAGAGTGGGTGGAGGAGCAGACAAGACTGGGAGGGAGTATTCCAGTGGTCGGATGTTATCGACCTCCAGTGGTGCAGGTGATGCCATATCCAGCCATTCAATGGATGCCCATGATGGTCATAGGGCAAACTAAAGAGGCTTGGAGGTTCCGACTGCTAGGGCGAGGAGCGGGGTTTGGGTGGTGGACTGGCCAGACCTCTGGCTGCCCCACCCAGTCTGATGACGCTGCATCCATGGCCAAACAGGCTGGGGAGATTGCACGCCGTGGTGGTTGGGTGGGTAAGGATGCCTCAGGAAACCAGTTCCAGACTGGAGTTGATGGAGGGCCTTAGAAAGGCTCATGGACCTAGTTGTAGTCTTGCTGTCCTTGAATCATGCCAGTGTTGAGTCCATCTTGTCTCTGAAGGGACAGAAGCCATCAAAGGGCATGTCCATAAGTGAAGCTTGGACATTCCCCAAAAAGCCAGTTTTCCTTAGCCAGGCGTGGCGCCGTAAGGCTGCCGATGAAGAAACCGATCCGCCTAGCGAGTCAGTTGTGTCTAGCTCACATCGAATTGTGAGCTTACCTGCATCTCTCCAGTCTGCCAAAGCTTGGCAGAGTATGGCCCGGGTCTCCTCCGGGACCATGGTCATCACCTGCATAACCAAATCCCAAAAGGAATGAAAGTTATGGCCCAAAAGGCATGTGATGTTTATAGACCGCAATGCCAGGCTGGATGAAGAAAACATCTTCTTACCCAAAGTGTCCAGCCTCTTGGATTCCCTATCTAGGTCCTGTGGTAGGGAATGCACCAAGATTTACTCAAGAAGTGGCGGCTTGGACCACTAAACTCTGGGGTGGGGTGCTGCGTGAGGAAAGAGGATTCCCTGGGGTGGGGCAATGGCAGGGCAGCAGGCAATTTGTCCTGTTCACAGGCACCCCTATGTGGGTCTTGAACCAGGCCCCAAGCAGGACATTTGTAAGGGCCTCATTAAATGGGAGAAGGGGTTCTGATGGGGTAACCCTCGGCTGAAGCACCTCTGTCAAGATGTTAGCCGTGACTGCCACAGTGGGCCGCTGAAGGTCCAGGACCTCAGATGCCCGTCTCATCACCATTGCAAATGGGGCTTCCTAATCCATTGCCACTGTAGGAGGAGGAACCAAGCCAATATCTGGGGAGGTTTCCAGTCCACTGGCATCCCACAATTCTTCACACCAGTCCATACTGGGGTCGATCGGCTGCTATTCCTCAGGCTATAGTGGCCTCTCCCAATCTTTCCCAAGTCTTAGCCCATAGGAATAGGGCACATGCTCTGGCCTGGAGGGAATGGCTCCAGTCGGCGTCAGATGACGTCTCTCCTGCTCCGTGTCAGAGTCCTGGAGGAGAATGGTGAGGGCGCTGCTGGTGACGACAACAGGACTAGCGCCTGGGGAAGGTTGAGGTGGCTCGACCCGCACTAGTCCAAATCCATCTGTGGATCCAATCGGTCCGACTGGTGCCATGGGGGCCCAAATATGAGGTGCATGGCATCATAAAACTCACAGAGTTGAGTGGGGTTGCTCCAGCTCCAAGAATCTTGGGGCGGCATGGAGATAGCCCAGGCAACGGCTCACCCATGGAACTAGGCCTTGAGTGATGGCACTCCCTTGTCTCGTCTGATGACTTCAACGGATGGGGTGAAGTGAAAGACCTCTTCGAATTCTTGCTTTTTTTCTTTTCATGGGACTTACCGGAGGACGACTTCAAGTGCGACGAAAATTGATGACTCCGCCACCGATCCCGGGACCTTCCTCTCGACCAGGATCGAGATTATTGCAGCATCGCATGTCGAATGTCATCGAGCTTGAGGGATCACTTCCTCAAGGCCTTGGGATACATGGCGAGACAATCTATGCAGGTCTTGGTGTCGTGGTCACGCTCGAGACACCAGAGGCAGACAAGATGGGGGTCCGTCACTGACCTCTGCCGGTGACAGGCACTACAGGGCTTAAAACCAGCCTCCCTAGTCCACCATCCCTGCCACACCAGGAGACAAGTCTCAAAAAAGTTTGCCAAAACGTTGTAAAAGCACAGTCAAAAAGTGACTGACAGGGTTGCTGTTTCCAGGTCTGAGCTGAGTTACGCAGAAAGAAAAGAACTGGCATCAGTGCGCTGTGGTGACACCTATAATGGAACAGTGCATGACAACACTTTGAGTTGAACCACGCCACCTACAGGCGCGCAGGGGTACTGCTCACGAAAAATTTCCAGATCCAGTCTGACACCTGGGGATAATTCTAAGGTAAGGAATCTGTGGCTAGGAGTCTCCATCAGATCTGTCAGTTCTAGAATGCCATTTACTCATGCTTGTCAGATCCTTTTTACCAAAAGGTATTTCTGTAATATCTACTGAGGCTGTCTTTAGCATGTCTCCCATTTCAGCAGAGCTACCAATCGCCAAAGAGAGGTGTTGATTTATTTTTTTTGTAACTGATGTTTGAGTCTTAGCGGGGTGAGGTACAGGTACTTCATGGCAAGAGCCTCTTTAAGGGGACTTAGCCCCTTTCTCTTCTGCTTCCTGAGACAAAGAGATGGGACTGGAAGGCTCTTAATTGCAATAGATTCTGGTTAAAGCTACGTGATGGCCACCACACGGACTGGAGAGAACTGGATGTAATGGTCTGAGGTATGATTTCGGTTTATATTCTTAAAATGGGAGGGACTGTAGGGCTTTTTATTCGAGGTCCAGCATTAGTGCCCTGTCAGACCCAGAAATCTAGTGGAATGCTGTTCCTCTTGCAGTGGTGCCTAGTTGAATAAAAACAGAGGACCAACTACCATCACAAAGATGGTGGTGGCAGAGGAGCCCGAGGAGGGAGAGGGATTCGGAGGGGATCCCGCTAATGCGGAACTAGGGTCCTCACACTCCCAGCAAGCAAGGTGTCATGCTTCATCATCTGGACCTGCTCCTCGTTGGGTCGGCGCTGCAATATCCAACAGGCACCCGCGGAGGAGCTTTTTGTCGGAGATCTTTTGTTCCTTAGCCATTTCATGAAGTGGGGGTGTGTGGCCCGTGCAAGTGTAGATATAATGAAGTGCAGTGGGTGCATTAAAAAAGGTTAGATAACACTTTTATTCAGGCTGGTTAGCCATCTCACTAAAAGCGTAAAGAGTGGCAGCTTCCCTAACGTGAGTGTTCAGTTAAAGCTATGCTCATCTCGTGAGGTCAACATGTTTCTTGCCTTATGGTTTTTAAAATCTGTGGCAATTCTCCAGGACCTAATATGTGAACATTGAATCTATCTAAACTCAGTGGTGCGGCTAATAGCTAACTACCACAGACAATGACTACATCACATTTCTTCAGTAGTGGTGTTCGATGACCTCCCACTCTCGGGAATGTCGCCTCAACCGGTGCGGCGAATCAATGAGACACCTTGGAGTATAGTGTCATGTCCTGTGGGTACCAGGGTGGTTCACCTACCCTCCTGCCTAAACCAAACTGTTTGCCTCACAACCTGGTTCAATACTCTTACAGTACGTGTTCTTAAAATTAGTCAGAGAGGATGCGAACAACTTCATCGCAAGTTTCAAATAAAAATATGATTGAAATGGTTTAATTGTTTTGAACTTCTCAAATCGGGCAAATACTGTTACTTAATGCTGCTTAACGGTAAATGTGCATACAAACGTAGACCTGCCAACTCATTGTGGGCCACTGTGTGTCATAAGATACGGTCTCCTTTCATCAAGTCACCCACCCGGTGGGCATCCGATATCACACAGTGGTAGGGAAGGCGAGCTGGGAAACCCCTGCACTCTGTAGATTTTCAGCTCATCTTCGAGGCTGTAAACAGCTCATATCCATTAAACGCTGTGCGAATACCCAGGCCATCGGGATCCACCTCAGCAACATTTGTTTTTTTTGGAGGGGAAGGAGGTCGATGGGGGAACTGAGGATGCGGCGGAAATGCCTGTCAGGCTGTTGTAGGTATCAAGCCCCACCGCCTTTAATACCACAACCCCTTCTCAAAGGGCTATTTTTATTTTGAAATTGGCAGGTTTGCAAACAGCATGTCTCGGCTGACAATCGTACGAATGCTCAGTGGTACAAAACGGGTGAAAAATGATAAACCAAGAAAAAATGGAAGTCACATGCCCTTGACAAGTCCTTGAGCACTTGGCGATGTCATCAATATAATAGTATTGCCTCTCATCTTCTGACTACAATAAGAAATGCCATTTCCATAAATGACAGTGCCAAGACGCGGCCCGCCAAAATCTGACACGGAGGAGAACTGTGTTTACGGAAGAAGGCCATAGGTCAAAAACAGAAACCTTATTACTATGGTTATTTGTGCAAAGGTCCACCTGCGGAGTAGGGCGCAATGACCAGGAAATCACAGGTTTGTTTGAAGACCAAAATACACTCGCAGACTAAATGGGGAAATGACCACAGCAATTTCAGTGCCTATTATTACGCAGTTCTTTCTGAATTTAAAAGGACAGAAATAACAAATTCCGCGAACACAGCCCGGCCCTCTAGAATTAAGACATGGTTGGTCACCCACTAGGTATAAAAAATGCTTCCTGTGTAAAAAATATAAAAAGCTGAGTGGCTACACTGAGAAGAGAGGGCGTGAAAAGGAAGCTTGGCAGCTGTTCATAAGCAATACAACACCAAGATAGATTCTGGACGCGCTCTCTACAATACTAAACCACACTTAACTTTACTTAGCTCACCTCCAACACTAAATGAACTTCCGGTTCTCCAGGAGTGAGAATAAAACCAAGCTTCCTCTGATAGTGTTTTTGACATCATATAGTGAGAGACAAATGTCTAGGATTTCCCTACTTACTCAGCTAAAGACACCGAGCGAACGAACGGGTTTGAATCCCAACAGTGGATCAGCATTCTGGGGGCAATAGAGGTACTGAGTTGGATAATAACACTCTGACCGCATAGTAAAAATCACGTTGTGGTGGGCGCTATAAACAGGCATAATTATTAATTGGCAACAGCACTGGCACACTTGAGTCCTAGCAGCAAACTATACTGCGAGGAAGTGCCCATAAAAATAATACATGAATGCATTTCTTGCAAAATTAAGTCCAGCTGCAAGGAAACCCAACCATACGACCGGAAAATGTAAAACCCAAATTTAGCTTTGGAGCACAGCGTTTTCTGCTGTCTAATATAGGCTCATTTTAAAAGATAAAATAGAAGTGTGATGTATGCATGCTGGCAGGCACAGTAGGAAGGCAAACATCAGCAGTGTGAAGGCTTCTGACTAGTTTTGAAAGAGGACACCAAAGCAAATGTTGCTATGTGGTTGATCTGTGTACGTGCAGTGGTGGCTGGTGACATTTGAAAGTGGTAAGCCGTAAACGTTCTGGATGAAAAAAAGAGTGGGCAAAAGATTCATTTTCAAGCAAATTTGAGAAAGCAAGTAGGTTAATAAAACTCTAAATAAAACTGCTAAATAAACCAGTTTTTGCAATATGTACAGCTTTTAGATATATTTCAAGAAGTACTAATTAACACATGATGACATGCAACACGGTCGCTGCCACTCATTCCTGTCCAACTTCATTTAAGTAAAAAGCCATTTCAGTTCTGCATCTTATGTATGCAATGAACAAATGAAAGTATACAGAACAGATGATAACTTTGGAGGATCCCATGGATTGGTCATACCCCTAAGAATAGGGCAGGGGATTGCATTATTGTCAGTTTCAAAAGCCCACATATCGCCAATTACATCTGCAACTGGCTCGTAAGGCCTGATAAGTCTAATATTGAACTAGTACCCCTCTCACACTTCTACCCAGATGTGTGCAACACGGGGGTGGGGAGGGATAAGGGGTGGACTAGAGTAGGCTTTGCCGTAGACGGCTCACGCTATAGATCAAAGCATTACCCACCACCTGTACCGGTTAATTTCACACACTACAATAGATTTTCATGCCTAGACCAAGTTGATTGACCACAAACTGGGGAGACCTTCCTCAGCCATGGGAAGCTGGTGGGTGAGGCGCAAAGTTGGGTGGGTTTGAGTGCTGTCACTATAACTGAGTGTGGCCCACAGGATACCGTCAAAGAACAAATGGGTATTCTGGATGGTACTCTGGGCCAGCAGGGGCCACCACCTAACACTGGGTCTGATCGCAGTGTGCAGACCATGGAGGTGGAGGTGGTTGCCTCACCCATCACCATGGTCTGTAATACTGCCCTGTCAGACTCATATCCTCCCACAGTTACTGCACCACCTCCTATTGGAGGCCAAGGTGCACTACCGCAAGACCCAGGACTGAGAATTCTCTCCTGGAACGTGGCAGGAATTGCAAATAAGGTAGGCACACCGGAGTGGGATCAATTACTGGGTTCAAGCGATATCCTCCTTTTACAGGAAACGTGGGCAAGGGAACCCCAAACCAGGAGAGGGTTCGATATATTTGAAATTCCCGCTAAATGGAGCGGGAGGGGGAGACCGTCAGGAGGCTTGGCAATTTGGATTGCGAGTCACATTGGGTGCCAGGCGGAACAGGCGTATACGTTCTCGCAGGACATCCAGTGTGTATTGCTCACTTGGCCTGTTAAACCATCGTGGGCCATTGTTAATGTCTACTCGCGACCAGTTGCTGTGCCAAATGAGTCACCCACTTTAAATGATTTGTCCTCCTTCCTGGGCCAACTGCCGGGAGACTTTAAGGTAGTGCTGGGAGGAGATTTTAACTGTCACTATGAACCCTTGGAAGGCCTACTGGAGGGTGCCCTCACCGATGAGGATGAGTATTGGGGAGTACCACCCTCGTCCTCACCCCACCCCAAAGCCTGGTCCCCTCTAGCAATACAACTCATGTCCCTTACCTTGAACTTCGCACTGAGGGCTTGTAATGGCCATACCCCTTCCGACACCCCCTCGGTGTGTACTTTCAATAGAAGGGGTCATGAATCGAGGCTAGATTACATCATGGTAGATATTACAATTTGGTCAAAAGTCCTCGACTTTAGGGTAATAAATAGGTCAGATAGTGACCATAATGCCCTCTGCTTAAACATCCAGCAGCCCCTGCCCCCAGTAGGTCTTCCCGAAGAGGATGGTGGAGTAGACATGGGAGAGTTGCTCCTTACTACAAATAGGCGTCGGGTCAAGTGGGGGAAGCTCCTGAGCTCAGAAGATGCTATCATTAAGTTATATGGTCTGGCACTCCCAAGGTTCATGGAGGTGGATATGCTTTTAAATGAACCGCGAACACCAGAATATAATGAGAAACTGGGTAGCATACACCAGGAACTAGTGAGGGATCTGGCGGAGGTATTTCACCCGGTGGTGCCAATCCGAAAGAAAAAGACCCACGTTCCCACCTGGTATACCTCCTCCTGCAGGGCAGTCAAATCTGAGCTTATTGCCGCAATTAAGGAGGGGTCAAATAAGGCCAAGGTACGTGACCTAAGGAAGGAGTATAAGTTAGTGATGGCTAACGCCAGGACCGAGTGGGACTGGAACCACTGGCAGGACCTCCATGAAGCACTAAAAGCCAGGGACTCCAGGAAATTCTGGGCCCTGGTAAATAATGGGACGGGGGAACTTAAGAAAGCAATTGAACCCAATATTGCCCCCGGGGTTTGGGAGGCTCACTTTGGGGCATTATATCAAGACACCTTTACTTGCCCAGATAGAACCCTGTCAGTGCCTACAGGCTCTCTGGACTCACCCATAGAACTATCCCTAGGGGAGGTAGAGGCTGCATTGGAGCACTTATCGTTGGGGAAGGCGCCGGGTCTGGACAAGCTACCCGGGGACCTTTTTAGGTACCATCCGGACATCTGGGGTCCGTACCTCCTTATTCTTTTTAACGCCATCTTAGGAGGTATGGCGATCCCCGGGTCCTGGCTGGGGGCAGAGATTGTACCGATTCATAAGAAGGGGTCCACTCTGCTCCCGGCCAACTACAGGCCCATTAGCCTAATAGATGTACCCCAAAAGCTCTTTGCGCGCCTCATTCTAAACCATCTGCTGGATTGGGTGGAGGATAACAACATCATGAGCCCCCTCCAGGCTGGCTTCAGAAAGAACACGTCGACCATGGACCAGATCTTCCGCCTCCTCCTCCTCTATTGGAAGACGGTGACGATAGAGGGGGGAAGACTGTACATGGTCTTCGTGGATCTGAGGTCAGCCTTTGACCTAGTCCCCCAATGGAAACTATGGGAGGTTTTGGAAAAGCTAGGAGTACCCCCTCAGCTACTCAGCATTATCATCAGGTTGCATGAGAACAACTATGCACAAGTGAGGTGCGGGAGGGATGGCAAGCTCTCGTCCAGATTTCCAGTCCTTAGAGGAGTCAGACAGGGCTGTGTCCTGGTGCCGACCCTGTTCTGTCTTTTCATCAACAGCGTAATATCACATCTTGATAACGTCAAGGACAATGATGCCCCGCTCCTGGCAGGCAGGAGGGTCCCGGCAATAATGTTTGCTGACGATACCCTCCTGCTTTCCAAATCCCCCATGGCGATTCAGAGTATCGTGAACGGCTTTGGTCTTTTCTGTCGCCAACATGGGCTGGAGGTGAACACAGAGAAGACCAAGTTCATGATCTTCAATCCCCCCTCCAAAACCAGACCCAATCCCACACTGGGGGAAGTTAGCCTTGAGAGGGTCTCGACCTTCATATACCTGGGGGTAACTCTCCAGGAAAACCTCTCATGGGACACCCAGATAGCTAGATCTAGGGTAAAACTGTCCCAGTTATCGGGTGCAATTCTGAAGGTGGCTAATAAGTCCACCTTCAAGCCTGTAAGCCCGGCCCTGGAAACGTATAGGTCCCAAGCTAAGGGAGCAGCCATGTATGGTAGCGAGTTATGGGGACACAAAGCAGGGAAGGCTCTGGCAGGAGTGGAAAATAGTTTAAGACGCCTACTTGGTCTCCCGAAAGGCACGCCACTCCTGCCCCTAAGACTAGATTTGGGTCTTCCCTCCATTGCTGACGATCTTCTGTCCAAACCCGTGAAGTTCTGGCACCGGATATGGACTACTGATGAACTGTACCATTACAGGCAGGATCTAATTCATGTATTGAGCTTGAATGGTAACAACAAAATTCCCTGGCTGGCTTTTATCAAGACGGAATTGCTCAGTTTGAACTTGCCAGATTTATGGGATGATCCAGCCCAAGGCTGTCAAAGGATTACCCGTAAAACCCTGGGCCAGATGTATAAGGATAAGAACTTGTCTTATATGGAAAATGCTTTTAATAGTGGCACCCTGACGGCCCGCTTTATGGAATCCAAAAATTCTTATGTTTTCGAATCTTTTATGGATTTTATCTTTCCTGTCCTGGCGAGGAAATTGTTTGTGCAATGGAGGATCGGCTCACTCCCCACTAAAACATTCACCTCCAAATGGTCTTCAGGGGGTGACAAACTATGCCCTTGCTGCAACGAATATGATGAAGATGACCTACATATAATGTTTGTATGCCATGCTTACCATAGACCCAGGAAGCACTGGATAGCACCGCTTTGCAGGAACCTGGGTTTCAGGAAGTACTTACCGGCTTACAGGGTCATGAAAACCAGTACATTGGGCCACATTGTGTTTGCCGTCTCAAAATTCCTAATGGCAGCGTGGATAATTAGGAAGAAAATGTCCCCCGGAACTGGTACTGCCTTGCACCCTCTATCCCTCGCTGGTCCAGTATAGAGTTTTTATATGTATCTAATATTGTATTTTAATTGTATGTATTGTATTTTACTGCATCTTTTATGGCCTATATGGCCGAAATAAAGAATTTTTGGAATTGGAATTGGAATTGGAATTGGAATAGATGATAACTTTAAACTTCCTGGCCTGGTCTGAAGTCTAGCATCAAAGGCAAGGCTGGGGCCTCCAGGGATTTCCTTTCTGAAAATTTACACCACACAGACTACAACCCGAGTCTATACATGCTTCTTTCTATTGCCAATCTGTTCTGCTGTACACACTACCAGGCCTCTTGTTCCTGCCCTCAAAATTACTTCAATGTGTTGCTTGAATTTGGGAGGGGCTGAAAAGACTGCTTCCCAAAAGCCATTTGTCAGGCCATAAACACTGAGTGCAGGATGGGCATGGGCTGTAAATTACTTTTAACATTTGTGGAATGCATAGAGGCAGATGTCCAAGTCGAATAACTTTTGTGTAAACAATTATGTTTTCAGTGCCCATATTGCCCCATCATGTTGCACATCGAAAAGCCACGAAAATACCCCTTCATGATGCTCCTGCATCATGCTTCATTGCAAGAAACCAACACATTGCCTCTGCACTCTGTTCTCTACTCAGCGCGCCTTCACTATGACCAATGCTCAAACCCCCTGGGCGATGCTGCTGTCCATTGCCCATACAAAAAGTCTTAAGTACACTGCTCCTTCATTATACCTATTAAACATACCCATGCACAATAGCCCAGTGCACAATATTTCTGTAAATTACCACTGGATGTCAAACTGATACAGTGTTAGTTTACATAACATAGCCCTGCACTGTGCCCTGTACATTTATCCACAGGGCAATGGCTTTTACATAGATTGGCATGAATAAAAAGCACAGTACAATGCCTCAGCAACAAGCCTCGGTGCAGAGCCAGTTCAACATGCCCTCTCACAAAGTAATCTCACACAGTACCCCCTGCAAGGTAGCCCTTCCCACCGCCTCTGTGAAGAGCCTCCTGCATGGATCTCCAGTTTGGAAACACTTACTTAGGGTGTCTGCACACGTCCATTACTGGAAGCTGCACAGATGACAGTGGCATTCGCAGTGCCACTATGTTCTTGGTTAAAGTGCCAGACTTGTCTGAGGTGTCCCGGGCTCCCTTGGCAGCTGTGTGTAGAGCCCTCTTTTTTTTTTAGAAGCACCATAGATGCACACCCGGCTGCCAGTGATCGGTGTGCAATGCGCATGACAATAATGGCCAGGTACCAGGGCATATACGGGTGCCACATGTGCCAGCTGCAGAAATGGGCTGTGCACACATTACACGCACAGCACATAATGGAGATATGTGGCCTAGTTCTAGTGAAAGTGCCCACAGAAGTTCAAGGAAACCTTGATGCTAATCATGGCTTCCTCTCTTGAGCAAGATATGTGATCCTGGGCAAATAGTTTTATCTCAGCGCTCTCAGCTGCCACAATTAGATGATTGGAAACAGGCTAAACAACTCTTGTTGTGTAAATAAATTAACTTATCTTGAAATAAATCACTTTTGCCATACCACAAAACATTACATACAGATTTTAAAATAGCTGTTTGCACACATTACAGGCAGATAATGCACACTGGTGGGTTTCTCTGTGTGCCAAACAGTACAACACACAAGCGTGTGTTCTCCCTCAGCCTCCAAGGTCGCCCCCATCCAGGTGCACCACAGGAAGAGGCATCCAGTCCTTACCCTCATCTTCTGCTACCTCTACCCCTTCTCTCTGTCCTGCTGACCTTGAAGGGTGGGAAGGTGGTTGACTTGGCAGAAAGCTCAGGTGCACGCAAACAAAATATATTTTAAAAATGCCATAAAGGAGCTGCGTCAGACACACGGACCGGACCATGCTGTATCTATCCAAAGTGGATTGCGATTATGCACTTTATTTGGCAACTAAACGAGACGCAAATTGCATTTTGCGCACACACAGACTCGGCTCCACCCAAACCCGCTGGCTGGAATTTAGAAATCTCAGCAGTGTCGAATCATAAAATCGTTCTTTCTAAATGTGGGGTAAGGGTTTTCCGAACGTTGGCACCGAAAGGCCTTGCTATTTTGTCCCTGCTAATAATTTCACCTGGAGTTATCCCTGGCTCCAGTTTTAGAGAGACAGCGTCCGTGTTTGCAATCGGGAGGTTTTGCGGTTGGACGCTTCTAATACAGAGGCCAAGAAGAGGTTTTAGCGCCTCTCTGCAAACCGCCCTTCCCGGCCCTACTCTAGGGAAAGAGTCGACTCTTACCTGGTTTTCTGGCGGAATTTAGGCCGACCGGTCGGAAACGCTGGACAGCGCCAGCAGCTTTTCTGACAGAGCAGGGGCCCCTGCTTCGAAACAGGCTGGAGAAAGAACGGGTTGACACCCACCCACCCCACCCTGCGGCTGCCTCAAGTCACCATCAGAGGCATGGTACTCGCACCAATCCAGACACTGCTCTTTGCTTTGTTATCAACATACAGCATGAAAGCGGTGTTGGGATTGGAATGGGCAGGCGACATTAGCGCTCATTAGGAGACCGGGGGTTTCAGCTGTGACTCCCCCTGGCTCACTGTTGAGTATGTGAGAGAGGCAGCTCCTGTGCAAGTCGGGCTGGGCGCAAAAAGGGTGTCGCCCGACCAGACATGCTCACTACCACTTTGAAGAGTCCGTGACTGGAGCAATGGAGCAACAGTGCAAACGTGAAGTTTTTTTTAGCCCCTCCCACCTTCATTAAGCACTTAACAACTGGCCCGCAGCTGAAAAAAAGCTGACGCTGTGGGCAAGAAAAAAAATAATTGCTCGAGTTTTAAGTTTAATACTGGGGAGAGCGGCCACAAATAGGTGCTGGGGTCTACAATTTAGGGGGGCGACGCCCCAACGCCCCCAAAGAGGAACCGCCCCTGTGTACGTGTACATATGCAGCAGCATGGAAAACAGCCATGCCTCCATTGAGGCACGAATACTGATCTATTCAATGCAACTTAGTAGGAAGTGGGAGACAGGCTGAGTTTCATGGTCAAGAGTCCATGGGGGGCAGGAAATAGGCCCGGGCACCAAACTAAAAGTGGCCTCCATTAATGAATTAGAAAACTGGGAAAAAGTAGCTCGTGTTTGCAAGTTGTGGAAGTTTTGAACTTGGAAAGCCAAAGTGAATATGTGTTTTACAAGGAATGCTACATGGATTTAAGCTTGCTGCAGGCAATGTTTATTGTACTATCAGAGAAATCAACAGTAAAAACAGGCCCACAATATCACAAAACAGGCCCAGAAACAGCCAAAATGAGCACTGGCAAAGCCAATAGGTTTCACCTATGCAAATTCTCTTGACTTTGTCAATGTTTTTACATATTGAAGAGCAGTTGAGCTGTTGTGGAACATAACTTAAATTAACTGATTTGCCCAAAACCATCGAATGGTGAGCCGATGAAGAGGCTCGAGCCCCGTTCCCCAACAAAAGTTGGCAGCTCTGGCCGTAACTCCACACTTTGTGTAGAAGGGGCGGCAAAAAGAAGCTTTTATAGACCTGAGGTTCCAATAGGACCTCGAGCCCAGGCTCCAGGCCTGAGTCCCTCCACCTCTAATATCTGGACGCAATAACTGAAAACTAAGAGGCCTCAAAATACTGCTCGGTGGCAAAGGGAGATGGGAACAACAACAATGCACCTGTGTGCAAACGCTTCCAATTCTGAGAGCTGCCAAGATTGTGAGGAGTGAATTACTTCCCTACGTTCTAGCCAAACAAAGCTCTTTATTAAACGGGCAATAACTTGAGGGGATAATTGGAATGTTGTGGTTTCAGAGAGCATTTTTTTTTATATATAAAGGAAACTCGACCCAGAGATCTTTTGGTCGCTTTACATTAACAGCGAGGACACAGTGCAGCTTCAAATAACGAGTACTCGTGCTACTGACAGTGTCCACTCAACCTCCAACACCTGCTGAAGTGAGATAAGAGCAGCAATTCTTAAACTGGCCGTTGTGGTGCAGAAAGTAAAACAAAAGTACACCCTCCCTTTCAAACAGATGTTGTTGAATGGGAAAGGGCTGGGCCTGTGGTTCTGAAATTCTGGACCCTGCTATAATATGGTACCGAGGCCCAACACTCGTGTCGCAAAATATCATTGTACCCTGACGAATTTGGTGTCTACAGACCGGTAATGACTAGGACATTATCCCTATGCATTTGCGTCGTGATTGAGTGATGCTATCACCCTTAAATCATGGTTTCCGTCCCGAACCCTCGGACTCCATTTTGTGAACGGCATCCATCTTGTGGCTTGCCCTCATATAGTCAATTGATTAAGGCCGAGTTTGATCTGAAAGGACACGTCCACCTTAGCTGACTTCCCCATGACCTGGCCGAGCTGACCCCACTGCCTCCAGCCAAACCTGTTCGGGCAGTCCCTCGCCCAGTGGCCAAGTAAGATAGCATCAAGGCACAACATGCCATAAACCATTCACTACATACAAACCATGTTATCCACACACATACACCTGTCCATGTTTCTTGTTTATGGCCGGTTTTACGATGAGGAGGTGCCCGATTTTATTGGGGTTTTCATCGATATCTGATGGTAGTTCTGGGTCGAGCTGGGTAATCTATCACGAACTGGACATACGAAATTGTAGGCTGGCCGTCATGACTTTGCTTACTCTTTGTTGTACAAATATGTATATGGTTGCATCATAAAACAAAGAATTCTTGCCTGAAGTGTAATATTTTGTATAAAAGGAGAAGGCTAGTTCTGTAAAAACGAACAGTCTCCTGAGAACTTACATCCCGTGCTGTTGTACTTCTAGGACACTTGTTACTTGGTTGCAGCCAATAAAACTCGATCTCTGACTTCACCTAGAAGACTCTGTGTTTCTGTGGTCCGGAACAGGGAGAACTCAGAGGTCTTCGGGTGTTATCCCCTGGCACCACCGGGTTCCTAAAAACCCGGCACCTCAGGCCAGCGACGAACAGCTAACTGCTGGGCGGCAGGTCCGTGCACCAAGAGCACACGTGGCTTCAGGCGTCAGGGAGGCGCCCTTCCTTAATCAAGTGGTCTAGTGGTGGTCGCAATGCAGGTTAAAAGGAGAAAGAAGGAGGTGAGCCCCCACAAATAAAGGGCAACAAGGTATGGGGTGGGGCTGGAAAAGTTTTGACACGTCCATGCAGTGACGCACAGTTCTGACCACGATTGGGTCAAAGGAACCAAGAGGCAGCTCAGCAGGGCTATGGGGGCATGTCAGAGGTCAATGTAGGACCCTCATATGTAGGAATTTCCAGCGCATCAAAAGATTAATGGCCCTGCAGGTGATACTGTAGGCAGGCACACACCTAAATTTGGATAAGGGGTGTGGTGAGGCAATCCTGTGCTGGTGCTCGGTTGTGCTACACAATTTTCTGGATCCGCTACACACTGGGTGGATTCTGTGCCAAATTTTGGTTAACCGCCCAACTTGCTTTTTCCTCACACAACCGGGCAATATATCACCAAATTGTGCGAGACAGCCTCTGGCAACCCTGGAGACCAAAGGCCCTGCGTTTATATTAGGCTTGAGGAGTGACCAGAGAGCCGTAAGTGCTCCGATACCTTTGTGTTAATTTTGCGCTATAGAAAATTGCAACAACAAAAAAAAACAGAGGGAGGGTGGTAATAAACAAACACATGAGACCATTTAAGACTTCTGATTTCGCTCTAATGCTTGAAAATCAGCACTGGTGGCATGTTTTGTGCAAGTATTTCCTCATAAAGGGTCACCTGTGTGTTATGTTATACGTTATGTTATACGTTTTGTAGAGCGCAACAGCTGCCCCAGCGACGGGGCGTCCCGGCGCTAGAACCATAACACAATCTACTGTGAACGAGAGAGGGATCTACGGGGTGGGAAAAAGATGGGTTTTGATCGTTTTTGTCATCTTCCGGTGTCAGATGTAAGGTGCCTATAAGATGGGATTTAATATACCTATACAGATCTCAATATGGATACAGCCATTATATCACCTTTTACGATACTGTCTCATCAACTTGCCAGAACTTTGCTCAGGGCCTGATTTAAATCTTGGCGGATCTGGTCCAGTCGTCACGTTTCCAACAGTTTCTCCACCCGCCTACTAGGTGATCTGCCTGCTAAATTCTGATGCCGGGGGTCTATGGACGATAGCCGGTCCGAGTGCCATCGTCTTCGCTAGACTTTTCCTCCTGCATTGACAGCGTCAAGGCAAAAGTGGCTGCCAGAGGAAGACCCGCCAATATTATCACCGGGTTAATCACAAGGTGCCTTTTTGTCGAGGAAACTGTGGTGGGTAAACTTTCAACCCTGAGCTGATGGAATCGAAGGGATATGAGGTAGAAACATACCTTTTTTCTGTTTCCCACTTCTGTTTCCGTCATGAACCCGATAGTCCGAATCCTTCCTTTGCTGCTGCTACTTGACCACAAAGCAAACCAACTCAATTGTCGCCGGAATCAAAGGTAAACTACTTTTGTACTTGTTTTCTTATGAATTGTCTGTTTACATCTGCTCTGGACTCATGCATTTTTAAATTGCTCTTAAATGCAATTTTTATCTTATGTGTAATGCATATGTGTTCATTTTTCACTTATTGAGTTAAAATAAACCCACTTGTATTAACCCTTAAAACCAAATTTCAAGTGTAAAATTAAAAATATGCAAAAATGATTGCAATAATTCTCTCATGTACTTTAATACATTTACAAAAATATATATTTTTTAAAAGGAGTAAGGGTGGGAGTGACTTTTGGAGGTAGAGGGTGCTGGAGTAGGTGATGTGCTTGTGTCTATGTTTGGTAGTTGCATGTGGGTTTGGTGCTTGTGTTGGTTTGGATGTGTGTTTTCAGGCTTGTGTTTGATATTCTGGTGAGTGTGATTGTTTGCTATTAGTTGGTGTTGTTTTGTGTGTAGATGTGCTTTTGTGTAAATGTGTTGGTTTTAATGAGTGTGTTATTGTGGCGGTGGTTGTGGGTGTAGTTTCAACAGTGTATATATGTTGTGTGTGTGGAGGGTGTTTGTGATGCTTATGTCTGCAGGGGTGGGTGCCTGCAAATAAGTGAGAGTGACTGGGGTGGGAGTGAGAAGGCTGTTATACTATATGTTAAAAAAGGGCAAAACCCATTTGCAACAGCTAATTTAAAAGCATAAACTACATGGATGTTTACAGACACATTAAAAAGTATTACTTACCATTCTCCACACCACCAGGGATTCCTGTCAGACCTTCAGGTTGTAGGATTTATAGGACATTCTCCTCCCAGGGATATAGTGGTAAAAAGGGCTGGGAGAACCACCACCAGTCCTCTGGGCCTCCGGGTGACACTTGGAGGTGTGCAGGTGACAGCAATGAGCAAAAACACATCAGGTGTGTGATGCTAGCATCCATTCAAAAGACACAGGAATAGTAGAATGTTGAATACATCCCGCAAAGGACTCACTCCATCACGATTCAGCTGCTAGGGCAACGCCAGTACAACTGTGAAATCTAAATAGGCTTGGCGCAAACCCATCGCCCTGACGGTGATGGAGTACTATTAGCCATCAGATGAGTCCACTGCGTTGAAGGAAGTGAGCCACCTATGCGACAGAAAACAGTCTGTTCGCGTGGATGCTGGATCAACCAGCCCACATCTAAATACAGTAGACGAGATTCTGTCAGCTCGACAGAAAACTTGTAACCGGTGCCACAGATGGACGACAGGAGTACCGCAAAGATCTAAATCAGGCCCTCAGTGTTCTGGTAGAACACAATGACAGATTTGACTGTCGTTCCTCACGTAATGTATAAACATCAGTATAAAAGATTATTGGTTAAATTAACTTCTTCTAACAGAGAGAGAAGATGAAACATTGTTGTGCTCATACTATATAACACTGTTGAACAAATTGTATATGTAACTATGTGCCCTATTGCTTTTTGGATCCTTGCTGTCCATCACTTTTCCCAGACCCCCTTCCTTGTTTGCCCGTCCGCACTACTCAGAGTGCTGTCTTTAGATTGTCAGAGAATTGGTGGGAGGTTGGGAAAAAAAGTTGGGCATTCTGTATGGAGATTTAACAGAGTAAGATGTATTAAACGCCTGAGGCTCCTTTCATTACTACGAGGCAATGTTGGGATTAGCGTGCCAAGGAGATAGGAAAACTTGGGGACACCTAGGGCAAACATGACTCCTGCATTTTGGCTCACTTATAATTTGAGGAATAAATACGCCGGGATCCCTAAGTAGGGCCTGATTACGAGTGGGTCAGTTAATTCAGACCTGTGCTTAAAACCTCGACTACGTACGGGTCGGAATTATGAGTTTGGCTTTAGCTAACACATCCGCTAATTATACATGCATTAAATACCTCACCTGTTGTTAAATTAAAAATAGTATGGTATTGATCGTACCATGCAAATTTTGGTGTGTTAACACCTTAGCTGCTATGGAACGTCCAGCTCCAGTGCTGAACGTTCCATTGCGCAGGTGCAGCTGGAACGTCCAACGGCCGACGGCAGCACTCCCGAGGTAGTGGTGCCGTCGGCCGTTGGAATAGGCGCAGCACTTATGAGGTTAAACAACAAAATTTGCATGTTATTCCCTATAAATTTGTAAAAGGTGTTATTTATCACATACTATAAATAACATACCATGGGGTATCATTGTTTATCATAAGTGATACAAACACCTAAACTCGTAATCAGGCCCTTAGATGAATTTTGCATAAACTGGCCTTAAATTGACTAGAATGCTGACCTCAATTGACCAATGTTGAAGGCGGATAACATGAAAGATCTTCTACAGAAGAGATGCCTGGAAGAAAATGGTATGTACCACTTCCCTAACCTGATTTTCTTTTTCAGTTTGTTGCGTAATTTTACTGTCAAATTTCTTACCTGGAATAGTGCTACCACTCTGAAGTCGCTGCTGCCACTGTACGAGCGTAAGCTTTTTCCAGTATCATTTTAAAACAACCTGATTATGTTTGTAGCGTGACAAGATTTTTAACCTGCCATTGCTTGTTTGCACAATTGTATTCCTTGCACAGAGGACGACAGCGAGTTAGGCTGCTCCTCCTATTTTTAGACTATCATTGTGTTTCTTGTCTCGCGCTGCTTACTGGCTCATATTCACGAGGAAGTCAGCGAGTTAGGCTGCTCCTCTGATTCATCAGTTACTCTGGTCGCCGAATCCCGAGCTTTGGTCCACCACGGCTGGGTGCCGATTGAGTGGAGAGCTCATGGGGAGGTAGGCGGACCAATCAGGGTCATTACAGCAAGCCGGAGGGCGGAGACAGGTGACCGCGCCTCCCGCTACCCTTATTTTTTCTATTTATCGGCATGTGCTGGTGGGGGCGCAGCGGGCGCGCCGAATGCGCGCCGAAGTCGCGCATAAGTCAAGCCCGTCTGCGCCTGTCCGCGCCTGGACCGTGCCTAGTGCCGGTCCGGCTGCCCTTTCTCCCTTAGACATCTTGAGTCCCCTGTCTTATAGTCGCGACACCCTGATCTCCTTGAACCCTGGCTCTCATGTGGATCTGCAGAGGTGTTCGCTGAGCTCCGACACTATATGGGACTGCAAGGTCTGTAATTTCCACCTCCCTCATGCCTATCTCATTCTTCTCCCAAGAACCAGAGTGAGCATCCTATCAAGGCAGCTCTCATAAATGCCCGTTCTATGGTGAAGCATGCAGAGAATGTATTCGAGCTCATTACAGACAATATCCTAGACATTCTGTTCATCACAGAAACGTGGCTAAGCGATTCATGTGCCCCTGTGGTTGCGCTAGCAGTCCCAAGTGGATATCGCCTGGCTAGAGCTGATCGCTCCTCAGGTAGAGGGGGCGGCACTGCTGTTATATTTAGAGAAACATGGGCTTTCTCCTGTGATAAATCGTTGAGTGTGCTGGATGGTGAAGCCCTTGATTTCTCCTTTACTCTCTCTCCCCATTTTACTCTGGGAGGGACCTTGATCTACAGACCGCCGGGGCCGATCGGCTCCTTCCTGATCTCCTTGGGAGACACCTTAACGGACCGTGCATTACGGTTCCCTAAGTTTCTCCTTTTAGGAGATTTTAACATTCATTTAGACTCCATTAGTTCCTCGGACACATTGGGTCTGCAAGACCTGTTGGCCATAACGCACCTAACTCAGTGGGTCTCTAAGCCGACGCACTCACTGGGACATGTGTTAGACTTGGTTTGTTCCAACTTTGCTTTGGTTCTCAAAGATCCCCAGCCTGTTACCTGGTCCGACCATGCTGTGATTATTTTCTCTTGGTTTGTGACACTGTCATCTCGCCACCTTCCTACCCAGTCAGGCCCTTTAGCACGAAAAATTAATATTCCTGGACTGGTGGAAGCCCTCACGCACTCCCAAATTGACCGGTCCACCAACCTAGAGAGCCAAGTGGATCTTTTCAACAGTTGGGTCAGTCGGGGGGTTGAGACTGCTTCCAAACCGGCTCGGAACACTTCCCAACGCGGGCTACCTTCCCAACCCTGGTACACGCCAGCATTAAAAGAACTAAAAAGGTCGTGTAAAAAATTTGAACGACTCTGGCGGGTTGCATACTCCCCGCAAACTAAAGCAGACCTTCGTGTAGCCCAAAGAGAGTACTACACAGCAGTCAAGACTGCGAAAGGTGCTTATTTTGCGGCTAGGATCCTAAAAGCAGATAACAATGATAAGGAAATGTTTGCCATAGTTCAAAGTTTTCTTTCACCTATGGCGGAGCATAAAAAGATCCCGGTTTCTGCCGAATGGTGTGAGGAGCTCTCTTCCTTCTTTATCAACAAAATCAGGCTTATTGAGGAGGGATTAGCTATGAGCACTGCTGCCTCACACCCCCCTGAGCTGGCTCCTGGCACCCCTGCTAGTAGCTGCCTTACCAAATTCACTATGGTGGATCAATTGGACATCCTAACGCTTCTAAAATCTTTAAAATCAGGCTCCCCCTCGGATCCTTGCCCTGCAAGAGTTCTGGCGGGAGTAGCAGACTGTGTAGGTTCTGAGGTCACTACTCTGATCAATTGGTCTTTACAATCAGCAGTGGTACCTAAGCAGTGGAAGCAAGCCAAACTCCTGCCTCTCCTGAAGAAACCTTCGGCAGACCCCGCCACTGCAGCCAACTACCGCCCCATCTCCCTGCTCCCTGCACTGGCGAAGGTCTGCGAAAAGGTTGTCTTTCGGCAGCTGAACGCCTTTGTGGAGGAGTCTGGTGCGCTACATCCAGCCCAGTCGGGCTTTAGGTCATCCTTCAGCACTGAGACAGCTTTGGTGGAGGTGGTGGAAGCCATTAGGGAGTGCACGGACAAGGGTGGCAGAGCGGCGCTAATTTTATTGGACCTCTCTGCCGCCTTTGATACGGTTCCTCACCGACTCCTCCTGGCCCGCCTCATTGAGATAGGCATCACTGGGGCTGTGTGGTCCTGGCTGGAATCCTTCCTGGACTCCCGCTATCAGCAAGTCTGGATGCCCCCGTACTCCTCCTCGGCCAGGCTTGTTCAGACCGGGGTCCCACAGGGCTCTACTTTGAGCCCACTTCTTTTTAACATCTACATGACCCCGCTGATCTACCTGGCCGAGGAGCTGGGTGCAAAAATTATGGCCTACGCCGATGACACCCAGCTCCTGTTTACATGGGGCAACTCGACATTAGAAACTGATGTCGCACAAAAATGCCTGGCAGCCGTTTTCACCTGGTTAGCTCATGCAAAACTCAAATGCAATGAGGGAAAATCAGAGATTTTACTATACGGTCAATTTCCAAGCCAATTCACTGAATTAATTTGGCCACCTGATTTTCCCCGTCCCCTTTCTGAAGTTGGCCCAGCTAAGAACTTGGGCATATGGTTTAACGCAGATCTGAGGTTCGCAGAGCAGATCAAGCGATTGACGGGTGCCTGCTTCGGGACCCTCAGATCTCTGAGTAGATTCTTTCCTCTCTTACCCCAGCCAGCTAAAGAAACGGTCGCTAGGGCCCTTATATTGTCCCGCCTGGACTATGCCAACGCTTTGTATCTGGGTTCCCCTTCCTTTCTGGTTAATAAACTTCAGCTTATCCAGAATGCTGCCGCAAGACTCCTGCTGGGTATCTCTAGACGAAACAGCATAAGACATCAATTGGCTACACTTCAGTGGCTGCCGGTGGCCCAAAGAGTCCAATTCAAGGCCCTGGTACTCACGCATCGTGCCCTGCATGATACTGGTCCTGCCTACCTCAGGAAAAGAGTGACTTTTCATGTCCCAAGCCGCCACCTAAGGTCGGCTTCCCAACGAAGGATGGTAGTTCCCCGCTTCCGGCGAACCAGACTGGGCGGTCAATCCTTTTCGGTCAAAGCCGCTGCCCTCTGGAACTCCCTCCCTTTCACTCTCAGGGACACCAGAGACCTTGGTTGCTTTAAGAAGCTCCTTAAGACCCATCTTTTTAACATAGCCTATTAAAATTGCTTGTTCGGCTGTTCAGCTCTCGATTTCTCTGTGGTTATGTTTCGCGCCAGGATACTCTTGAGTAATTGTGCGCGCAATAAATATCCTTATAACATATAACATAACAGTGCTGGGCCATGTAGATGAGGTATGTGCCACCAGAACCCGGAGTGAGATAACTCGCTTTTGAGGTAAAAAAACATATAAACTCCATTTTGGCCCCATCTAGCTGAAGCCAGGTGGAGTTCATCCAATATCCGATCTAAGCTAGACACTCTTTGGGATTTTAATAACCTTCTCCATTTACTTTGGTCAGGAGCTGTGTGTTGTCTGCATAAAATAAACATCATTTCTGGTTGTCTGATCAAATTTAGTATGCCGGATGTACACGTTAAACAATACTGGTGAGAGGGACAAGCCTTATGGGACACCACATCTCCGTTCCCTGCCTGGGAAGATTCTGACAGTACCAAGTGAAACAACGCAAGCCTGGATTCTGCTGTCCAGCCCACCTCAGCTAGCAGCAAAATCACTTCATAGTCCATGAAGTCAAAGTGAGGGAAGAGATCCAGGAAGGGTAACGTCACCTATATCTGGAACCTACCATCTTGAGGAGGCCAATTGAGTTCCAAGGCCAGGACTTAAGCATGACAGAGCCATGTCCAGAGCTGATGCTTTTGTAGGTGCTCCTCAAGCTGAATAGTAGCTGCTTTCTGCAATAAGCAATCCCACAATGGGCTTATAATTGGACAGCTTTGGTATGCCAATATTTGTGTTTTGTAACAAAGGTGTGATAATGACTTCCTTTAGAGTGCACAGGACAGTACTGCTCTGGAGGGAAGAACTGATAAAAATTCGGAAGTTAAGGACGAAAAGATGAGGGTGGCTGCACTGTGCACATTTTGATGATCCACTGTGCTCTGTCTGTGGGCTTGGCTTGAGTTCTAGCTAACGGGCAGATTGTGTTCCAGAGCTTCCCCTTTGAAAAAACATTTTGGGACAGGATGTTCAAGGATAGGATTGACTAAATCAGCTGTACCACTTATGGGTAGATATACAGTTGGCCTATCATCTTCCCAAGTACCCAGACGAAGCAGGACAAATGAAGCTGGAGGGCACAGGCTAGGAAAATGAGGAATGACGGGGCGCCAGGCCCAAACGGCATTCCAGCCATGGTTTTTAAAACAGCCCAAACACTCTTCTCCACAGTCCTCACCCCCTACACAACTTCTCATATGCAACAGCAATATTTTCACTCTCATGGAAAGGATCTATCCTCTTCCCTATTTACAAGACAGGCGACCACTCAGACCCAGCAAACTATAGGCTAGTGGCCCTGCTGGATGTATAAGCCAAAGCTTTTGCCAAACTACTAATGAGAGATCTAGAGGATTGGGTTAACAACAACTACATACTCCCATGCTACCAGACCGGCTTCAGGAAAAATAGTGCATCAACAGATATCATGGCCTTGGCCTACCTCTCAAAGCATGCTGTGAAAGTCAGGCACCCGCAGTTGTTCTTCTGTTTCATTGACTATAGCACGGCTCTAGATAGAATCACCAGGGGCAAACTCTGGAGAAAATTGACATCCTGGGGGTACCTCCTAAGCTACTGATGGCCATCATATCCCTCCATGAGGAGACCTGGGTACAAGTCAAGATAAGCCCTACAGCTCTATAAGCAAAAGTTGAAACCAACAATGGATTGAAGCAGGGTTGCGTCCTGGACCCCCTACTATTCAACCTCTATACAGCAGATATGGGGGCAGCCCTGAAAGAGGCAAGTCTAGTTCCACCGAGACTGGGCAAGGCGAGAATGGCAATCCTACAGTACACAGATTACCCTGTAGTGATGGACCATACAAGGGTAGGTCTCCAAAGAGCCCCTACAGAGCTGGAGAAGTACAACAAGGAAAATCACCTGACAGTTAATCAAGGTAAAATGAAGATAATGATATTTAGCAGATACCGGCACAAAAAACAAGCGGTATAGAAGATGGGAGACCATCAAATTGGGACCACTGCAGCCTATAACTATCTAGGATTTCGGCTAAACGAGAGGGCAGCATTGGCAGCTCATACAAAACATCTAACTGCTAAAATCAACAGTCGTTTTTTCAATAAGACGACTAAGCCAACGCCTGACCAGCCCCACAGCCGAACCCATGCTGAAGGACCTCAGGGCAAAATTAATTCCAGCCATCAACTACGGGCACCTGGCATTTCCAGGAGCTTTAGACAAACTTATAGCTGAAGCGCCGGTCAAAGCCCATAAGATCGTACTGCAAGTACCCAGGAATTCTAGGAACAAGAGACGATGGCTGGAACTAGGGCTCGCCAGGCCGGAACTGGCCCTCCAGGGAGACCAAATAAAGTATTATATTGGAGGCCTTAAAGCACCGCACTCTCTAAAACATCATTTGGAAACAATCTTCAAAGAAGATTGTTAAAGCGGAGTAAAGCAATAGAGACCCTAAACATAGATTGAAACAGCCTGCCCCTAACAGAAATCCCGCATAAGGCCTGGCTGAACACCATGAGATGGCAGGTCCGCTTCATTTATTATGCAAAGGATCTAACTGCACTCCGATACAACACCTATACAAAGGCACTGAACGAATCTTACACCCTGGGAAAAGTCCAACCATACCTAATGAAAGCATTAGGGGGCCAGGCCCACAAGAAAATTCTTTTGATGAGGCGAACGGCCCTAAGAATTTGGGACTTCAATCCAGCATGGGCACGAACAGATGGAGCCATTTCATGTCGCCTATGCAACTACAAACAGGAATCTTGGCTTCATTTACTGGGCTGTTGTCCAAAACTCATCAACCAACGACAGAGGCTGCTTCGTCCCATTTTAAGAGCCCTTGGCATTAGAACTTGCAAGGAGGCACCAGATTGGTGCTAATTGGAAACAAAAACACACCACCTTGCAAGAGCGGCAAACATTTATTTACCAGATTGGTCAGGGTCTAGATGCTAGAGTATAAACTACTTTCTATAAGCTCTCAAAATCAGAGTTGATAAACGCGCCAACAAATTGTTTCCGCAAACACCAATGGGCAAAGAAGACCTCGCCCGCTACCTCAAGTGCTCTCTCTGGAACCCTGCCGCATTAAAATTAAGAACCCGGATAGAAAGCCAAAAGGTCCCTGCAACACAAGATTGACTGTTGGAACTGGGTTTTTTAATCTCACAGGAGGCACCGGGAGGGGGGTGGAAAGGGTGGGTGGGGTTCTAATTTTAGCCTTTTACTGTAATGATTTTAACTAATCGAACGGTTAATAATAATAAATAAATCAGTTGACCTATCCAGCGAGTACAGGAGCGAGAGTTCCATCTTATTTACAAAAGCATGATCAATTTTATTGTATAGTAGTTGTGAGTATTGCCTATGATGCCAGCAAATTATCAGTTATTAAGCTCTTCCCATAGTCACCTACTGACTGCTTTGGCTGTTTATTTGAATTTTTTTTACACTTAGATAGTAAACTGTGAAGACAAAACAAAGGTGCACCACAGATAAAATGTCGATTAAGCATTATATACCCCAAGATTCGAACTCTCACTAAACGAAGAAAGAATCCATCTACCAGAGGACTAAATAGAGTTCCTTGACCAACAGAACCTCACGAGTAATAATGTATCCTTATAGCCTCACCCCATCGTTGTGCCAGACAGGCATGTGTGGCAGATTCTGATTTTGCGTTGACTCCTTGGGGGTTTTGCTTCGTCACATACTGGGAGCAAGGCATGGACTCCTTTGTGGGATCTTTCAATGGCCTGTGAAGGTACCAGGAACTGCTTAATGAGCCTTCGGAGTCTACACCCATTCAGCTTCTGTTTTGCAATGCTCTTTTCTTCTTTTCTTGGTGGTCATTACATCTGCTTGGTGTTTGGGTGAGCTGGTTGCGTCTCACATCTCACTTACTTGTAACTGGGCACAAGTTCCCTTATCTGAGCAGATTCAGGGCAACTACACTTTCTAGAGCGATCCAGGGCCGGAATCATCGGTTCCTCATGTATAGGATCTTATAATTCTGGCCCTGAAGACACCGGACCAGGAAGCCTAAACTGTGAGGAGCCCACCCCCCAACTCTATTACTTTTAACAGGAGTAAGCATGAAACACTGCTATCAGCTGAAATGAAAGGATTTCGGCTTACTGTATTTCCCCCCCAAAAAAAGAAGAAAACAAGCCTTTCATGTGGACGGAAGAAAAACATGCGCAATTGCACTCGGT
Source organism: Lissotriton vulgaris (assembly GCF_964263255.1). Taxonomy (NCBI): domain Eukaryota; kingdom Metazoa; phylum Chordata; class Amphibia; order Caudata; family Salamandridae; genus Lissotriton; species Lissotriton vulgaris. The sequence goes on from NC_141696.1 coordinate 686,589,438, forward strand.
ATTACCAGGTCCATGTATTATTAGTCTCCATTCTGGGAGGCGAGGGGTGAAAGGGACATGCACTTCCTGGTATTATACTGGGGGGTATTGGCCAGTATTGTAAGCCCGGTCCCGGTATCTCCTTTCGGACATATCTGTGAAATCCATTCGAGGCCCTGTGAGTCCGGAACGGGCTACTTATATATAGCACGTAGCAACAAACGCCTTAAGAAGCATTTATCGCCCTGGAAAACGTACAATTAGTCCATTCAGGTACACATCCCGTGTTGGTAATATAATTACACACAGGTGACCCCTAGCAGGTTTGGGGAATGGAATCCAACAACCTCTTGAACACAGAATATGAACAATTTCAGCACTTGGAATATTTTCAGTATGCTATGAAACCCTCAGAAACTACGTTATACTTAATACAGCAGACAATAGCCCCCATAAACCACAAAAACAACTGAAATAAATTTCCATAACTGGCTTTATGAAACAGTAATATTACGAACCTTCAATAACATATATTACGTCGTCTAGATCCAGCTTTGTTGAAGCTAGCATTTCCGATTTATTCATGGTTAAATAAATAGGCGACTATTTTAGCAGTCTTTCGTTTTACAATCCCCTACCGCCCTCTGTTGGTCAAAGGCCGATTGCATTTAATGAAGCAAACTTTTTAAATCTGAGGCGAAGTAATGAGGAAATGATGCCTAAAACCGTAGAACGAGCGACTTTCCGGATTATGCACCCTGAGGTTTACATGTTCTAGTTCGGGACGCATGTGATACAAATAAAAAAAAAAGACAATGGCGTGGAGCAGAAATCCAAATCCACAATAACGTCAGAAACTATTTCTCCTTTTATGCCGGGAATAAGTCGCATATTGTTGTTGTAAAGTGGCATGTGTAAAGCATAATATGTACTAATAACGACCATTAGACGCCAAGATCTGTCTGCATTGTTTGGTGTGCCCAGCGAAAGTGTTTCAGTGCACACCTGCACCCATATCCATATCTTCCTGTGAAAACGTACACGTCTGTCTCTCCAGGGCCCAGGTTCTCTGCCGCGGGGGTGGATGGTACCGTGGCACAGGGACTGTCTTCGTGTCTCCCTTTCATAAAGGTAACCTGTGTCTCCAGGGCCCCACTGACCAAATCCAGGACTGTATCATGAACATGAGCCAGCTTCCCCATCGCAGGCGTCTCCCTTCCACAGTACCAACGCTTCCCTAGACGAGTGCAGACAGGAGATATATATATATATATATATATATATATATATTTATTTAAGGTTACAACATACAATCGGGGCTTTGAGTGGGAAATACTGGAGGGTCCCTCAAAGGGGCGTGGCCAATGCAATGTGAACGGTGTGGCTTAAAAACACACAAGCTCAAATTCTTTGCTTAGCATAGTGTGCTGCCCGACCCGTTTCTGTCATTGCATCCGGATATCTGAAACAACAAGTAACATTGTACCTACAACCAGGGCTTTAAGTGGGAGGGGGGCTGTGGGGGGTTGAGCCCCCCCCAGGTTTTTTGGGGGTGGAGGGCCTCGAAAGGGGGCTCTATTTTCGGGCCTCAAAGTTCAAAGGTAGGGTGAGCAGAAGTCCCGGTTTTTGGTATGGTGTTAGTAGTGTGGGTAACATGTCTTGATAGTGTAATACTGCCAATTTAGTTTTTCACTATTGAAAGGCTATCTTGCCCATAAGATAACATGGGGAATGCTGTGTGACATGCTTACCTGCATATCTTCCCATAATAGCAAGATCGACATATGGAATCTGGTATCCCTGAACTCAGAATGTAAAAACACATCCTTTAGTGAAGATGGTTTTTAAATTCTAAGTTTGGAAAAAGCACTTTTAGAAAGTGGCTATTTTCCTGTTCAACCTGAGTATAAATATTGGGGCCCAGACCCCAGAATGTTAGAACTTGCTGGAATCAAGGGACATGTCAAGAAGAAGAGCTGGAAGAACTGCTAGGAGGAGTGCTGCCCCTTAGCTGTGGTGTTGCTTTGTTGAGCTGGCCTGCAGTTGCTGCTTCTGTCTTGGGCAGTGAAAGGACTGGACTGAACTTTCTCAACTTGTTGCTGAGTATCTCCAAGGCTTTGAAGTAGAGCTTGCCTCCTGTTCTGAAGTCTCAGGGGAATGTATGTCATTACATCACATACTAATATCAAGCATGCCATTACAACGCGGGTATTACTACGCGATGTCAATGACAACGACATGCCATTACATCGCAAACTTCCCACGAGTATGCCTTTACCAAGCATGCTATTACAACTCAAAGGCATGCGTGGTAAAGTTATACTCGTGGTTAAAGTTTGCAAGGTGAGTGTCAACCCTCCCCCAACCCTCAGTCCTCTCCCTACAATAACACTACACAACCCTGCAAAACCCCCCAACACTACCCTAAAACACTACAACACTACCCTAAACCTTAAAACACTACACTATACAAACACTACAACACTACCCTAAACCACTACAACACTACCCTAAACCCTAAAACACTACACTATACAAACACTACAACAATACCTTAAACCGCTACACTACACAAACACTACCCTAAAGCACTACACTACACAAACACTACAACACTACCCTAAACCACTACACTACTACACTACCCTAAAGCCTAAAACACTACTCAAACACTACCCTAAAACACTACACAAACACTGCAACACTACCCTAAAGCCTAAAACACTACACTACTGCACACAACACCACCCTAAACCCTAAAACACTACACAAACACAACAACAATACTCCCACCCCTACACTAAAGCCTAAAACACTACCCTACTCTAAACCACTACCCTACTCTAAACCACTACCCACACTTCTCCCACCCCTACACTACCCCTAACCCTAAAACACTACAACACTATCCTACCCTAAACCACTGCCCACACTACTCCCAACCCCTACACTACCCTAAACCCTAAAACACTACAACACTACGACACTACAACACTACCCACACTACTCCCACCCCTAACCGTAAAACACTACGACGCTACCCTAATCCACTACCCACACTACTCCCACCCCTACACTACCCGAAACCCTAAAACACTACGACACTACCCTAAACCACTACCCCCACCAAAGCACTACCCACACGACTCCCTACACTACCACTAACCATAAAACACTATGACACTACCCTACCCTAAACCACTACTCCCACCCCTAGACTACCCTAATCCCTAAAACACTACGACAATACAACACTACCCACACTACTCTCACTCCTACACTACCCTTAACCCTAAAACACTACAACACTATCCTAAACCACTACCCCCACCCCAAGCACAATCAACCTTACCTCTTTCCTCGTGTTTCCTCTTCAGTGTTGCCGTCTCTGCTCCCGGTTCCTGCTTCCTGTTTCCAGGGGCCGTGCACAAAGTTATGAGGAAACAGCCTCAGTTTCCTCACAATGACGTGGATAGCCATTACATCGCATGTGTTGTGAAAGCGCATATGATGTAATGGTATGCGTAGTTTTTAGTATACGTTGTAACATTGCATGCGTTGTAACGCATGCGATGTAATAGCAATGCGTAGTAAAAATTGCGTTGTAATGGTTGTTCCCCGTCTTAGGGACTGCAAAGCCTTCACCAACCTCTGGGTACAGCCTCTGGTACTGTGGTTTCAGTTGCCACAGAGGGGGAGAAGCAACCAATTCCGTCATCAACTGCGTCACTGGCTCCGTGTCCTGAAGGCACCGCAAAGACACTGACGCATCTCGCACCGCAACCCTTGTCTCACCGACGACGACCGCCACCATCGATCTGCAGCTTGCACCATGACGAGTGGGCAACGCACTCCACACTGCCTCGCTTTACTTCACCGCCCTGGTCTTGCTATAGCTGCCCACTGGCTTCGCCACCAGTGACCACACCGTGGCTTGGGGCCACCGCTCGTGAGTCTCACAACGCACTGCCCGATCCCGCACAGCTCCCAACAACCGGCTCTGTTGCCTGCACCATGATCTGTCAACACCGTAACAAGCATTGCCTTCACTTTACACCACAGCCCTGGTCTTACTGACGCCGGTGGGCAACCGTTACTGAGCCGCTGCCTGCACCACGACATGTGGGTACCGCACCACTACACTTCACCTTGCAACTGCGACGGTTGCCAAGACCGGCCCACACCAGCGTGATTGGCCACAGCTTTAAGGTACTGTTTACGAGTCTGCCCGCACCCTGACCAACGCGGTCAGATGGAACTGTTGGATTCTGTTGTTTTCAGCACCTTGGTAGGACCGGACAGAGCTACAGACTTCAAGAAACTGCATTTTAAAGTCATTGTTGCAAAGTGCATTTATTTAAGTACTGTATGTTGGATTTTTGTTTTAAATATACAAAAAAACTAGATATTTTTCAAAGCTGGTGTGGTGTCTATTTGTAGTGTTTTCACTGTATTACTGTTGGTTATGTGCAAATGCTTTACACACTGCCTCGGAGATAGCCCGACTGCTCATGCCAAGCTACCCAGGGGGTAAGTAGGGGTATTTCAGCAGTGTATTCCCCTTATCCTGGAAGAAGGGTCCCTACTTGGACGAAGGAACAAACAATTGCCAACTAGAGACCCCTATTTCTAACAGGTGTCATTTATCATACATAACAAATAGACTAAGAGGGAGCGTGGCCAGCAACATGGGAAGACGTGTGCTTGTGTTGCTACGGCTACCCACATAGATCTGACATACCTACAGACGGCCTGAAGTCCTAAACACCGACGTTTTGAAGACTGTGGGGGCCCCTGCCCCTCCTGGAGGGCGGAGAACGTTGTTCGAGGGCTGTGGTAGCTCGTTTGCACGAGAGGCAGCGCCTGCGTCCAAGGCCCAGCCTGAAACCCAAGATGGCGCCATAGGAGAGCCGGCGGTGAACGGGCCCTGTTCGCTGGGCTCGTCGCCGCAGGGGAAGAGCCTCCCTGCCTGCCTGCTCGAGTCTGCGGGGGCAGTCTGCGGCATCGGTGGGAGAAGACATTGGTCCTGGAGGCCAGAGGAGGCTTGGAGGAGGGACGGACACAGGCCTTCGCCTGTAGGCCCCCGCTGCGACCTGCAGTGTTGAGGAGACCGGCCGGGCGCAGAGGTGAGAGGCGCGGATTGCGCAGGCCGGCTGGGAGCTGAAGCGGAGACTGGCCAGGGCCCCGTGTCGGGCCCTTATATGCAAACAGCGGTATTGCAGCTGAGGGCCCCTAACAATTGACTGTGGCTGGAGCGTCCCCTGGGGCTGCGGGGTAAGGGGGGGGGGATCCTGGAGGTCCAGGGTCTCAGAGCTGGAAGAGGCCGACGTGCGTCCGGACTAGCGGGGAACTTTGAAGCGGTCCGCTCCTTTCCTGTCCCGTCCCCCCCCCCGCCGCGCATTTGGGTCCTGTGATTGTCGGCTGTGCCCTGTAAGATTGGGGTGCTACTTCACGTGGAGGCCCGCATTGAACACGCTCTATGCGTGGGCCGGTTTGGAAAAGGGGGGCCAGCCCTGGGGAGCGAAGGGCCGAGTAATGCGGCCTTGAAGATTGCGGGGTTGTGTGCGGACCTAGTGCGGGACACTCGCCACGCCTAGAGCCTGGAGGAAGAGGCCAAGAGGCATCCGAGGCCTGGTGACCGGTGGGAGACTGGAGATACCTGGCTTTGGAGCGGTGTGGGTGTGGGGGAGACGGGGCCTGGCGTGGAGGGGCGGGGGGCCAGCATTGTGATCAGAAGCGGCCCATAGTGCCCTCCCCCCTTCCCCTGCTCTTCATCCCCCCCCCTGTCGCGGTCAAGAGGCTGACTGAGGAGAGTGAGGTCCTACAGCGATTTCCTGGAGAGCGACGGGGGGCGCTGCCCGCTCCCAGGGATCAGTCTACGACTCCTTCTGGCAGTGGTGACCGTGAGGAAAGTGGTTGGTGTGGCGTCTGCTGGGGGACGGGGCAGAGGCGCCCAGCCTTCTGAGGATTGTGAACTGTAGTGCGAGGCGAAGGACGGCAGCCTGCCGCCTGGCGGTGGTGTTGCCGCAAGGGCGTGGCCGGCACGCACGAAGCCATGGGCAAAAAGAAAAGATGGGACGGTAACGGCTGATCGACTATGGACTATGGCCTTGGTGGCCAGGAGCACGCAAGTTGGACAGCCCCTCTTTTTGTTTGTTTGCTTTGCTCTAATTGATTTGCTATTTCTTTTTATTTTTCTCTATTTGGTTTCCGACTTTACAGGTTTCTCCTCTAGAGGACTGGAGTGAGCTAACTTTTTCTGAGTTTGAGGTTGGGTGGGCGACAGACCTCCTTCACCTGCACTGCTGTATCACTGTCTCTAGGATGGCGATGGGTCTGGTGGGGAGAGGGAGGTGGGGAGGGGGGAGTTACTGGGGGGATTATGCATGGATGTTGGGGAAGGGGGGGGGAGTCTGGGTTGAATGTTGGGGGGGGGGGTTCATGGTAATTGTTTTAAAGCATGTCGCAGACAGAAGTGCCCCATACACCTGCACATCGTGCACCAGATGCCTTCCAGCGCATGAGCAGACCGGGACTGATGTTTCCTGAAGCTGTGGGTGGCCTTGAGGCAGAGGAGCAAGATAATGGTGCTGTCAAACTCCTTACGTGGAATGTGAATGGCCTGGGCAATAAGATTAAACAGGGGTTGGTTATGGCCTTTGCAAGGAGGATTGCCCCAGACATAGTCCTGCTCCAGGAGACCCATTTACAAGGTACGCGCTGTGGGTTTTTTGCCAGGGGGCCATATAGGGTGCTGGCTCATGCAGGGTACACTTCGGGTTCCAGAGGGGTAGCCATTTTGATTAGGAAGTCCCCTCCTTTTGCGGTTATGCGATTTTGGACAGACCCCCAAGGTACTTATGTTGGGATTACGAGCACATGGAGACGCCAGAAGATCACGATAGTTTCTGTTTCCGCACCTCCCAAGCTGCAGGCTAGAACCCTAGCGGGAGTGGCTGATATTCTTTTGAACACACCAGACACACTACATGTGGTAGGAGGGGATTTTAATGACGTTATGTCCCCCCTTTGGACAGATCAGGGTTTTGGGCGGGCAATCAGTGCTCGAAAACTGCCTCATTCATCCGTATTAGCGCGTAGGTGCGATATTATAAAGAGTTACGGGGCTGCATCAATGTAGTAGATTTCAATTGTAGACGATGAGTCCTGATACCACTAGTGCACTATGGGTTTGGTAGTTTTATTTGCGCTACATGAGGGAGGAGTGGACAGATTGGGGAGGAGCAACAGAGAGGATGTCCAGTTTGTTTAAAATACGGATGAATGCGGCAGTTTTCGAACACTGATTCACACATCGAGGAGGTTGTACGATGTGCAGCGTTTTGTTACAGGTATGGAACGATGTAGAGATCGCGCACAAGAAATAGCACAGTTCAGAACTGTTGGCAGGAGGGATCATATATTAGTTAAAATGGCTGGGGATAAGAGGGTGAATATTTCTGACAGAAACGTCCGTTTTAAACTGAGGCACAATGGGGAGGACTTGTTTTGCATAAATCAAAGAATGTAAATACTATGTGAATATAAAGAATTAAAGCGCATGTGTTTTAACGGTGTGGATAACACTCTTAATAAGGCAACATGACCATGAATACTTTCAATGTGTTTGTGAGGCATCGCAATAAGAATATCCACTGATGATGGCTTTATTTGATATTTTTCTAGTGACCCCTGAGGAAGGGCAACTTCAACCCGAAATGCATTGGGTTTTAATTTGAATAAACGCTGCTTTGTATGAATATCGCTTCAGTCGTGTTCTTCATTGAGGTCCGGATGGGCACTTTTGGAACAAAAGAAACTTGGGAAAATAGCGCATATGCCCACGTGTGGACTGGAATCGCATATGGAGTATAAGAAACGTGAAACGCAAAAGGATAACATTTGTCAAAAGAAAAGAGTGAACAATAAGTAGAATACGCCTAAAGGCAAAACATTGCTGTGCACTGGTTTGGGGAGAGAGGTCTACCCGTTTTGGGGTTATTCCTTAGAACGCCACATAATTCCTCTTTGACTACATGTATATGGGATAAAGTTTCCACAGCGGTATATAATAAAAATGTTGCAAGTCACTGAGGCAGTTCTTAAGTTGTGCCGGAGCTTTCCAGTGCTTAGCACCGGCACTTAATTACCAGCTCCGGGTCTTGACCTGCGTGTGACTGCATAACGTGTGTCACACGATAAAATGTGTTTACATTCTCACTTTGTCTCCGTGAAGAGCTGTGCCAGTAAGACATCCATTCCCTGCAGTCAGCGCTGCTGTAGGCAAGTCACTAATGGGCTGGATTTGGTAATGTGGGGCTGCGTGACGTGAGGCAGCGTGCGTAACCTTTTTAGGTCTCGTAGCAATACGGCGCGTATGCCCTGTCTCGCCGAGATCTATTGTTACTGGGTCTGCTTCCCAGGAGTCAGCACCTGGCCGCGCGCATCTCGCAAAAGGCGATCGGCGCAGGCCACGCGCACGCGAAAGCGCTCGCCGTGGCTGTCTCCTGGGAAGCGCAAACATACACAGGCACACCTCCCCCTGCACGCATGCGCACACACATACACAAGCACACATACACACACGGAGAGACATCCCCCCCCACCCCTCCGCCGTCGCACACACAGACACACACACATGCACACATACAGGCATCCCCCCCTTCCCCGCTCACCGGACTTGTGCAGCCTCCGACCACGGGGCTCTCCCTCGGGCATGGGAGCCCTGCGTCACCACTGCTCCTCTAGGCACTCCGTGGGAGCGGGCTTCACAAAACGGAAGTCCCGCCCCCACCATAGGTTTCGTTTTTAGGAGTGCGCGCGCCGTAGCGTCCTCCTCCGTGTCAGCAACTCGGGGCTTCTCCCGTCTCGTTCCGCCGTCCTCTCTGTTCAGATAGGAGCTCAGATGCAAACTCAGAACAGCTTGTGGCCCCCTCTGAGCTTGGTGCATGCTGGGTTGGTGTTATATATCATGACAATAACTGATTTATGCTATGCCCTTTGAATTGTGTTTTGCTGAATTCAAATGAAAATGAAATCATGATTGTGATATAATGATGGGTGCTAGACCAAATTAGTGGGTTTGTTGTTGAAGGGTTTCTCATCCTAGGGGGTTTAGGGGTATTGAACCTCCGGTCCTGTGCACCATAGTCTGGCTTACATTATCCCAATAATTAGATTGGTGCAGTCCAGTTGCCTTAATCCCCGTGAATTGTTTGAATTTTACGTCATCTCGAATCATACATGCAGCACCCATTTCCGGCTGTAACCGCCAACCGGTGAGCCTGCGGTGTTCTCAGGCCTTTCAGTCCTACCGTTGGCGCACCCCCCAAATGTTGTCTTCAAAACCGCAGCAGGTGCACGGTACAGTGACCGGTTTGGCAAAGATTACGTTGGACGTTGTTCCTCTCAGAACAGTGGTTTTGGACTCTGACCAAAATAAGCAGCGCGCGCCACCTTCCCCTTCTTCTTCTAAACGCCCTTCGTTAGAGAGCGCTGGCTATCGAACTGCCATGGAGTAAATTCCAGTTGATTCCACAGGCAGCTTGGAGTTGGTATTTTTAGTTAATGGCGTCTGTTGATTTAAGTTTTTCCCTTTATTTTTAAATAGATTTTCTGTGTTTTCTTCCAGCTGAACAGGCACAGTCATGTGTGCAAAGAGCCACATGAAGCAGCATGAACAACCAGACACCATTTGTAATTGGTGAACGGGGATTTCTACCAAGTTTTGCCCATTGTGTTTAGATTTTATTTATACCTTAGTCTTCTTCGCATCCTTCATTTGGAATCTTTGCTCTATTAGAGCAGTCTGTTTTTGCTTTTCTTAACGTAATTCAAGGATAATTTGTAACATAAAACATGGCGTTCACAGGAAAGGTATCTTGATGCTGAAATAGCAGATTCTTATTGTTGCCCAACCGAAAGTACTCATTTTATTGTCCTCCTTATAAGGATGAAAGGCTGAGTGGACCAGATGGGATTTAAACACATGACCACGCGGTCGCAGACAGATGACTGCACTAGATACGTTAGTCCACTTGTCCACCAGACTTTAGTCATATACTTCCCTGAGTGGGTCTGCACGTCTTTCTCCCCGGGTGTCCTTGCTTAATTTGAGTCGGTGGTTTGCCGGCAGGGCCATCAGCACTTGTTTGGGGACTGGCACTTATTTGTTCCGCGTTAGATATTCCCTAGACTAGAGCAAAAAAAGGAAAACGCACAATTCGAAAAGACACAGGACGACAAAGACGGAAAACTGTCACAAAGGGAAATAGTAGGTACTTGCGGGAGTCAGATAAAGAAGCAGCGGGTGCATGATAGAGGATTAAAGAGGTCGAAGTTCAGTTGCCCCGCCGTGGACTTCTCAGCAGGAGCTTCGGGCACCGGCACTCTTTCATTTACAAATCAAGCACTGCCGGTTGTACTACTGTGCCCCCCTGTTGCACAGTGCCCACGTGCTGCTGGTGCCCAACCCAGGTCAGACCAGAGTCCACAGGACCGAGTGCTCCCTTGAACCCCGTCTCTCTCTCTCTCTCTCTCTCTCTCTCTCTCTCTCTCTCTCTCTCTCTCTCTCTCTCTCTCTCTCTCTCTCTCTAGAGAGAGAGAGAGAGAGAGAGAGAGAGAGAGAGAGAGAGAGAGAGAGAGAGAGAGAGAGAGAGAGAGAGAGAGAGAGAGAGAGAGAGAGAGAGAGAGAGAGAGAGTCAAGACATCTGTGTTTTGAAGGCTCGCTCCGGCTGAGGGGATGCGTTCGCCAGCTGTGCGCTGCTCGTTTCCTCTTCGAATAACTGTGCTATGATGTCAGTCTGTAAAATACAATTCCAGAGATATCCAATGTTGCTGTGATGGCCCGCCTGGGCTTTGTGAATAATAACTGTCAGCCCTGTGGTGAGGTGCATCATTAGAGCTGTGTGAATATTAACAGCTGTGAGCAACAGCATACTCTTGCACACACTCAAACTGCTCACCAATTCAAAGTTTGCTAAAAAATTTATGCAACGCATTGTCATACACAATGCCAATAACTCAAACTTTAATGCTGCAAAACCTATTGCATTGCAAATGCTTGTTCAATTCTCGCCGCCGCTCGCCTTATGATCAGGACACACGCTTGACGCACAGGCAGTTCAGCACTTGTATTTGAAGCTGCGTGTCGTGCTGCAGAATCTGGTAACCAGCAAGTATTCATTGTTGAAATTGGTAAAGCGGAAGATATGTATGTGTGAGCATCTCACCATTCACTGTGCACCTGGTTGAGGAGTGTTACTCCACTTCATTAACTACAATATTCATGAATGCGTGACACGAGGGTGGATCACGCGGCCCAGTTTTGCACGCAAGTTTCAACCCATAAACCGGATGAACTATGTCAAGACGAAAGATTTGTGTGCACTGTATCATTTCTTTTTACTCAAGTAACACGTCTGCCCTTACCCATATGTAGCAGCCATTGGATTACAAGTTAAACAGATTTCATGAAGACTGCACACGTAGGATGACACATCCTGGGAACGGATTTTAAAGAAATATGTTGGATTTTCTCAAGTCAAGTTCATGGACACTTTAACTTTGAGTGACTTTTAAAGCTTTTCCCTTTCTGTTCTCAAACGTTGCGTTTCATGCGCAGTTCACTTGCATTTGTGTGGGACAAGAAGTTGTAACATTCTAGCACAAGCGTTTTAATTGACATCGCAAGGGAGGGTGGGGTATTCTGATAGATTTGATTGGGGAGAGCTTTTGAATCAAGTGAGGGCAAGAGTAATTACTGAAATAGCATGTAAGAGTGAGCCCGTGTTAGAACACAGCCGCCAGTAGTGCATTATGGTTAATGAAGTTTACGATGATATATCCGACAACAGTGAGGCTGTGAATATTGGTTAAATGTGAGGGGTGGATCCCCGTTTTGCTAATTAAAGGAGGGGGAAAGCCAGACACGAACGGTACGCCTGGCAGGGCTCAGATGGATGTCAGCCTTTGTTTTGGGCACATAGAACTGCCTTTGAATTCACCTAAAATGGGCTGAGGTGGGGAGAGAAAACCGTAAGCATCCAGGCTCGCATTCCCAGGTGAATGCTTGTGCAGCTTACTCTGAAGTGCAAATTCAACGGGGAAGTCCCTATCACACTGAGGCCACGGTTTAACTACTGGCCTGAGGCAAAGTAATTGGGGCCCCACTGCAGAATGTGGGGACCGACCACCGAGATACCAGTCTCTCAGTGAGATTTATCAGCAGGGTCGGAATGGAACATGTTTAGGCCCGGGCACTCACAAAAAAACAGAGAGTTAGTCTCATTTGAATCTGGCAGGCTATTTTTTGTTTTTAGTTTTGTAGTTTTATGTAGCATGAACTCTGCCCATTGGCACTAGGGCAGTGTGCATAAGCACCAGTAACATTACACAAGATCCACTTTATTTTTTCTTTTAAGTGAGACAATCTTATTTTAACCACATGGCTGCTAGGCGTTTTCCCGTCCTGCGCTGAAGAACCAAAATGACGAGCTGGCCTTGTCATCCGCGCATGGCAGGTAAGCGCCATGACGAGCCCAGCTCGTCATTAGCTTCGAAGTGGTTAAGAGAGATCACATGATTTGCCCAAAATCACAGGAAGTTGAGCTGACGCCGGGACTTCCACATCGTTCTGTCAGCAGCTCTGACTATGAGTGTCTTCCAATTTGTTTCTTTTTCATCTGGCAGAGGTGGTCTCACAGCGAGGCTCTGCAAGAGCTCCCTATTCCCCCTCCCTCCCCATCCCTCCCAAACAAGGCCCAAAAGAGGTGACAGCACCAGGCTTAAAACAAGAGCATCAGGCCGAAGGTGTTCACTGACGGAGAACTCCGCTGTGCTGCAAGAATGTGCACCATGCAGATCACATCAATGTATTTTATGTGCATAGCTCTGATGGTTAGTACTTTTGTCACAAAAGATCCTTTTGTTTCTGTACAGTTCATATGTTACAATAATAATCTAGCTCAGTGAGCTATGAACTGCCATCAAAGAGCTGCATGCAAACCACATGGTACAGGTGACAAAGTTATGTTTTTTCAGTTTTTCATTTTCTTAACACCTTAGATGCGGCGCAAATATCCCTCCCCAGTGCTGCGCTGTCCATTGGAACTAGTGCTGAATGGACGTGCGCAGCACTTTACTTGAGGAAGGCTCCCATGCTGAAATTCAGATCGCGTATTACATCTGGCTTTCAGCAGTGCCAGTTGAGGATGTGGGTGGAGCCAATAGTGAGTAGGTGGAGACGGGGAAAGTGGGTGTTGGCCTCCGACAAACATTTGAGCACCTGGACTTCATATTTTACAAATTAGGCACTGCACTGAGGCGTTCCATGACCAGATAAAAAACTGAGGCTGAAGGCAAAGTTCCGTTATGAGGTCATGGAGCTCCGAGATGACGGCAATATCCTAATAGTGTGTGGCAGGAGATGCTTTATTCGTTTTACTACACAATCACACCATCACGTTTCCCACAAACCACATAAATCACTGGTGCTTAGCTCTTTCATATGAAAGAGAGATCATGTTTACAAACATTAAGAATAAAAGTAGTATCCTGGTGAAAAATTAAACACGTCAATAAAGCTTTTAGATATTTGTTGCAAAAAAGATACTAGAATCAGTATAACAAATCACCTGTTTTTTAAAAAAGCACACTAGGGGGGCGTGGCCAAGATGGCGGGGTGAGCGGACGCTTCCTCCCGTAGCTCCTCCGGCCCGGCTCAGCTCGAGCCCCGATTTCTGCGCTTCTCTCCCCCCGCAGCTGCTTTGCGGGTGAGGGGACTGTGCCGGAGTTCCTGGTGCACCTATTGATACTACTTTGACTCCTATCGCCCCGGGGGACGTACCCCGAAAGTTTGCTCGAAGTTCAGAGCACGGAGGAGAGCCTGGGAGGCGGAGCGTATTGCATTGCTGTCCAGGCGCCTCGGCTGGGCCTGGTGCTGAAAGCTGGCGATCCCGAGTGTTCGGACCCGACGTGCTCCAGGGAATAACAGCGCCCCCCAGCCGGAGCCTATGTGACCGGTGTCACCGACACGCAGCGGACCCTGGACCTCAGCTGGCGCTTTGGCCCCTCGATACCGACGACGGTGCATGGTGTGGCGCGGGCCCCGGACCTGACGGCGAGGACCAGAGACATCTACGCGGCAGCCGGCCTGGATGGACCCGCTGGCGAGACTGTGAGACACTGGCTGCGGACCTTTCTTGCTTACTGTGCCCCGGGGGTCGCTGGCGGTCCCGCCAGCCCGGGCCGCTCTACCGGGCCCCGCCCTGCCGCCATCTTCTTCCTGTGGAGCTGGAACTGGCGACCTCCACCCGTGTCTTAGGCGGGCGGGTGCCTCTTTTAGCCTTGGCTCCTGACCTAATTTACCAAGGGGCGCGCTGCTGAGGGACCCTGACTTTGGCCCCCGATTGCCACCCTGGTCGGTACAGCGGCCGTCTCGCCCCGGCCTGACCCGCCATTTTGTCGAAGGTGACGCAGCACTTTTGTCTTCGGCAGGGCCTCACATCTGGTGCCCACGAGTGGCTGGACGCATCTGAGGCGGCCGGCCCTGGACCTAGCCCACTGCAGCGGCCACGATGGCTGGGAGAGGAGGCTCGAGAAGGGGTGACCGCACGCTGCCGGACATGCTCAGCAGAGCCCAGCAGCTGAGGGACAGGACGCAGCCGTCGCCGGGGTCCTCCCGGGCCTCGGCAGACGCAACTGGAGGTGAACCGCCGGTTACGAGGTCCTTCATGGAGGACTTATTTAGTTCCCTTAAGGACGACTTCCAGACGCTAAAGAAGGAAGTAGCCAGCGAGGTCCGTGAAGTGCGAAGGGAGGTGGAGGGCCTTGGCGAGCGTGTTGACACGGTGGAAACGGCGGCCCAGAGCAGAGATGAGGAGATAGTCCATCTCCAGCAGGACGTTCTCCGTCTCCGGGAGCAGTGTGTCGAGCTTCAGGCCCACTCTGAGGACCTCGAGAACAGGTCCAGGCGGAACAACATCCGGGTGCGGGGTGTCCCGTCCGCGGACGAGGGGTCGGATCTGGTGGCCTATCTGCAGGACTTGTTCCGAGAGATTTTGGGAGAAGATGCAGAATTCCCGATCCGCATAGATAGGGCGCACAGAGTGGGCCGACAGCGCCAGTCATCAGCACCCCCACCGGACATTCTGGCGTTCCTGCCCGATTTCCCCTTGAAGGAGCGCATCATGGCAGAGGCCCGCAGGAAGCAACCTCTAACTTTCAGAGAGCGGCCAGTGGCGCTCTACCAGGACCTGTCCGCCATCATGCTGCAGAAGCGCAGGTCCTTCCGGATTGCTACAGACTTTCTGCGGGAGCACGAAACGCCTTACTCCTGGGGTCACCCCTTCCGCCTCATCTTTAGGTGGAACGGAGTGTTACATCAGCTGCGCTCCCTCCAAGACATCTGTGGAGTATTGGGACTCACGGCCACGGAGGAAGACGGGGCGACGCCCACATGGAGGCGCTCGGAGAGACGGAACCGGCGGAGATCGGCGAGGAGACAATCGTCGGAGACTGCGAGTCGCCCTGATTCCCCTACCATCAGGGCGGATATGGAGGAAGCCCTGAGGACAGCGGCCAGGAACTTGCCTGAATCCAACGGCGTGGCCATGACGGCCTAACTTCACTCCGGGGGGAGAGATGCTTAGCTTCTACGATGCTGGGTTGGGGCTGGAGGTTGGGGGGGGAACGGTTGGAGGTGAGTGGCTGAACGTCCACTTGATTGTTTTCTACAGACTTGCCCGTCCGGGCTGGACTGAGACAATGGGGTGTTTTTCTTTGTTTGTGTTTTTGGCTGGTTGCCATGGGTTGGTTCTGGGAGGGCTTACGAATTGTTTTGTTGTGGGGGGGGGGGTCCCGTCCGATATTGCCCAGACACGCGTGAGGCCGGTTTTGGCCTTCCCTGAGCTCCTGCCCCGCGCGCCCCCGCCGCTGATCCCTCGCTTGCTGCACAGCGCTCCGGTTCCCTGGGGGAGATGCCATCCTTGAAAGTGGTGACCCTCAATGTTAAGGGTCTGAACAATCCCGTGAAGCGCAGAGCGATCCTATCCCTACTGGAGGGGACGCAGGCGGACATATGCCTTCTGCAGGAAACTCATTTGCTATCCAAAGATTGTCATAGGCTGCGCTCTGCCAAGTTCCCCACCCAATTCTTCTCTTCGGCGGCGACCAAGACTGCAGGCGTAGCCATTCTTCTAGCTAGCTCTTTCAGGGGCGAGGTCTTGTACAAATATGCCGAACAAAAGGGGAGGCTCCTGGTGTATCGGATGCGGCTTGGGGGTATTGCCTTCACGGTTGGCTCCGTTTACAGCCCGAATGATCACCAGGATCGTTTCCTGGAATCAGTGTTGGTGGATGTCACTGCCTCGCCCGACCGCCATGTTGTCTTGGGAGGAGACCTGAACATTGTCTTCGACTCGGCTATGGATAGATCTGCCCAGCGCTCTCCACAGACAGGGGAGCTTTCCCGCGTAGTGCAAGATCGGATCGCAGAGATGGATTTGCATGACCTCTGGCGCGCTATGCACCCCACCGACAGGGACAATTCCTATTTCTCTCACGCGCACCGCACTTATTCGCGGTTAGACTACCTCCTGGTGAGTGGTCCGCTACGCACAGCCGCCACGACGGCGGACATTGGGGTCCTGTCCCTGTCAGATCATGCACCGGTTTCCGGTGTCTTTGCGTGGCCGGCGGCCTCCCCCTCCAGAGGGTTATGGCGGCTCCGGGATACTCTTCTGCATAAGAAGTCGGTCGTGAAGCGAGTGGAGGAGATCATTCAGGACTATCTAGTCCACAATGGCAACTCCGACACATCCCAAGCGACACAGTGGGCGGCCTTGAAGGCGGTCCTCAGGGGGGAATTTATCTCCATTTCCTCGGCCGAGAACAGGGAGCGGCAGTGCAAGAGGGACGAACTGACTGTGCAGGTCAGGGAGCTTGAGCAGGTTCACCGTCGAACGGGGGCTCCTCGAGTTTGGAGGCAGCTGAAAGCGGCGAGGAAACTCCTTTCTGCGCTAGACCTAGATCGAGCGGAATACGCGGCGTTGCGCCTGAAGCATGCCTTTTACACGGGCGGGGACAAATGCGGTAAGCTCCTGGCCCATCGGCTCAGGGCTGCGCAGCAACGCAATGTGGTGAAGGAGCTCGTGGGTGCAGACGGAGTTTCTGTTTCCGGTGACGCGGAGGTAGCGGACTCCTTTCGTAGCTTCTATGAGGAGTTGTATGCCGCAGAACCCTCCTCGCCGGGGGACGCTGAGGATTATCTGGAGTCTGTGACCCTCCCGGTGCTTGAGCCCGCCCAGGCGGACCACCTAGAAAGAGACATCCATGTGGAGGAGGTCATCTCCGCTATAGCGCGATTGAAACATGGTAAAGCCCCGGGCCCGGATGGCTATACGGCCTTGTTCTACAAGACCTTCTGTTCTACAGTGGCGCCTATCCTAGCTCGCCTGTTCAACTCCTTCTCCGAACCGGGGGCTATCCCGCCGGACCTCCTTTCCGCGACTGTGTCGGTCATTCCGAAACCCGGGAGCGGATGTTACTGTCGGTCGATGCGGAGAAGGCCTTTGATAGAGTTCATTGGCCGTACCTTGAGCTGGTTCTCCGGAAACTGGGAATCGGCGAGAAGTTCCGCACCATGGTCTTCAATTGCTATAAAAGACCGTCAGCATCGGTTCGGGTCAATGGGCACAGCTCGAGTAGTTTTGTCATTGAGCGCGGCACGAGACAGGGCTGCCCCCTCTCGCCGCTTTTGTTCGCTCTCTATATGGAGCCGTTTGCCCAGAGGATACGCGATAATCCAGACGCTATTGGGGTTAAGATGGGTCAGTATACACATGCTGTTAGCCTTTATGCGGACGATGTCCTGTTGACCTTGGATGACCCCAGGAGGTCCCTCCCTGCTTGCGTCCAGGAATTGGACGCCTTTGCACGCGTGGCCGGTTTTAAAATGAATATGACCAAATCGGCTGCCCTGGACTTGTCGCTTGCCGCGGACACCAGGAGAGACCTTCAGCGTCTTTTCCCCATGCAGTGGTCTTCATCCACGGTGCCATACCTGGGGATCCTGCTGGCGCCCTCGCTGCCTGAAATGGTCAAGGCAAATTACTCTTCCCTTAGTAAGAAGATTAAGGAGGAACTCGGCCGATGGAACAAGGGCCTGCTCTCGTGGTTGGGCCGTATCGCAGCGGTGAAGATGACGGTGCTGCCTCAGATCTTGTACCTTTTTCGAGCTCTACCTCTCCAGCCCCCTGTGGGTTGGATACAGCAGGCGCAGGCTGACATCTCCCGCTTCGTGTGGCAAGGCCGCAAGCCTCGGATGAAGAGAGTTCTCTCCACACTTGCTCCGGAGGTGGGAGGTCTTGGTATCCCGGATCTCCGGAAGTATTTTCAGGCGGCGCAACTCAGATATTTGGTGGAATGGAGCAGGTGGGAATCTGACAAGCATTGGCTCTTTCAGGATCAGGCGGTAGCGGGACGTACCCTTCAGGAGGTTCCGTTCTTACGGCGCGCGCACCGCCCGGTTAACCTCTACGCCTCTTTTGTCACCCGGGTTCCCCTGCGGGTGTGGGACGCGGTTTGTGAGCTTCGCGAGCTGACTACCTTCCCATCACCGTTTACGCCCATAGTTGGTAACCCGGACATTACTCCGGGCTTAGAACCGGGAGCTTTTACCCACTGGGTTAGTGCGGGTTGCAGGGCACTTTTTCAGATTTACGGGCCGGAGGGCGTGCTTCCTTTCCAGCACCTTCAACAGGAATTTGGTTTGACGGAGGTGGACAGATTGCGCTACATGCAGGTCCGCCACTGGGCTCTCCAACCCCAGGTGCGCGACGTCGCAGCCCGTCAAATCACTCCTTACGAGCGATGGCTAGTGACTCGGACCTCGGATGCCAAGCTTATTTCCGATCTATATAAATTTCTTCAACCCCCGCCGTTTCATTTCCATAATCCGGGGAGGGAGCGCTGGCATAGAGAGTTGGGCAGGACCCTGAGACACAAGGAGTGGGACAAGTTCGCATATCGGGCGAGGCACTCTGCATACCACACTGGGCTGACGGAGACTTTTACTAAGGTGTCCACCTACTGGTATTACACCCCGGAGAGGCTCTATGAGATGCACAAGCTCACCGATAAGGGGTGCTGGCGGGGCTGCGGGCAAGAGGGTACTCTATCACACATTCTTTGGGATTGCCCGGTACTGAATGCTTACTGGACGGAGGTCTTGGATGAGGTGGATAGACACTGAGATTGAACTGCCGCGCTTCCCGGCGTATGTCTTGCTAGGCCTCCCCAACGACTTAATGTACCCGCTGAAGTTCCGCAGGGGTAGGCAGATTGCTATTACGCTAGGCTCGGCGGTCCAAAATATCCTTGTCCACTGGCGCACCTCCACGACCCCCTCCATCACTGGTTGGTTGCATAGACTCTGGCAGGTGCTGGGTATGGAGAAGATGTCGCTTACAGTGGCTGGAAATGTAGATCAGTTCGAGGAGCTCTGGCACCCCTTCCTGGCACTGCTGTCCACAGAATTTAGGGAGCTCACATGTCCGAGGTACCTGCGCCTTCTTAGGCTTACGCCACCGGCGGCCCCGGCGGATTAGGAGGGATGGGGCTGGAGGGCTTAGGGGTTGGGGGTAGGCTGTTCGGGGCGGATGTTTCTTATTAAGGGCTATTGGACGGGGATGTTGGGGTATTATTTCCTTTTTTCTTCCTTTATGGGGGCGGGGGGTTTGGAGGGACTGCGTTGTGTTCGACTGTGTTGCAGGAAGCTACTTGCTCTTAGCTTTGGTGGGGGGGTCGGGGAATATAGGAGGGTTGTGCGCACTACCTTACAGCTGATGCTTTCCCTTCCCCTCCTGGATCACCGACCTCCCCCCCTTTCGACTAGAACTGCTGCGACAAGTCTCTTTTTTCTTCTCATTGTACTGTATGTAACCTTGACCTCCACTTCCCTTCCCCATGTTCCTTTTGTTATAATAATAAAAAATGCTTTAAACCTAAAAAAGCACACTAGTTTGAAATGTGTCGAAACGTGCAGAAAGAGTCTAACTTTTCTACAATTACCTAAGGAGTGTGAATAATAAACATGTTGACATAAATATATCCTTTTCTTTGCACTGTATCGCTAGACAAAACAGAACACAAGAAACAAAAGCCACATTCCGTTTTAGTTCTTTTAAACAGCTGCTTTAAGGATAACCTGTCACCTGACCTGCCTTTCCCCTCGGCTTCTGGCTCTTGCAGCAGGCACTGTGACAACAAAGCCAAACTCTAACAAGCTATTACAGTTGTGCGGCGATGTCATTTCTTTATTATCGGTGACTGGGTGCATCACAAGTCGCCTATTATAAGGGAATTAGAGACAGGCTTTAATACAGGGATTGCTGAATCCCATGTATTATATCCTTATAACATATGGTAGAAGAATTTGACCCATACATAATACTTGTAAGTGTGCAATACCAGTATTAAAATCTTTCTCTAAATTCCTTATTCGCTATTACAGTTGAGTAGTAATGTCACCTATAATAAGAAAATTGCATACTGCTCAATTATATTGACTTGTTATAGTTGTGATGTGACATCATAATGCCGGATGCATGCAGCCAAAGTGAAAGGTAGGTCAGTGAGCACCACTGGAGCTTAAACAACCTGTTTAAACAATGACAAATTAAACTCCCTTTTCGTTTTTAAGACCTATTCTTCTGCAATGAACAGAGATCAGCAGAAAGGAGAGGTTTATGGTAAGTTGTTAATGTTATGCCCATATTTCATTACATGAAAGAAACACTCTGCATGTTACTAATCATACTTAACTACAGGCCCTTTTTAATCTGATCTGCATTAAACCGATTCTAATAAGGTCTGAAACAAATTAATAACTGCTTTTTGGTGCGTTTAATTTCACACTACAAATGTAGCTTTTATTCTCAAAATCTGCAACCATACTATCACTTAAAAAGGAAGGAGCAAAACCTCAAGGAATTGAGGTTTGTGGGAAGAGTGATGGAATGATGGTGGATTTAAGAGGTTTGTGCGAAGAACGAAGGAATAAAATACCCTATCATCTATGTTAAAAGTATTATTGCAAGTCACCTCAGAATGTCATAACCTTATAAAGGACCAAGTAAAGGAACTCAGCCTTCAGCTACAATCATCCATATGGTGATTGAACTCCTCAGTGGCTTGCAACTTCCTTATAATGTACGGCAGGGGTGCTATACCACATAGATATTGCCTGGGTTATTATATGTACACTATTGCTCTACCACAAGCGCTTTTAGAAACTGAACAGAATGTTAATTACACCAATATTTGTCAAAAACTAACTAGAACCTTGGTGGTGTTTTGAAGGTGACGCATGACGAAGGCAGACTATATATATATATATATATATATATATATATATATATATATATATATATATATATATATATATATATATATATATATATATATATATATATATATATATATATATATATATATATATATGGATGTACGAGCAGGCTGATACGTTAACTAATTTTGTAATTATGATTATGCCCTCTTTTCTGAGAGCACAACTGTATTCACTCTTACTGTAACTATTTTTAACAAAGTAACTTATTTCATAATATGATCCATTTTTTTTAAGAATTAAGTTTATCTGCTGTCGAAGATTCCCTGAACTCTTAACACCCCCAATAGGAACGGTCCTTCAGATCGCGATAAATAAGAAATGGGAGCAAAGACATAGTTTCGTTTCAGAGCTGCCGTAAAACACATCTTTAGGACGAGACTGGGTACGTTATTTGTCGAATTTGCTCTAGAAATCCAAGACCTTGCCTCTTTACCGTACAATGTTGTTGTTTTTTTTGGGAATGGGCCCGGTTTAATCATTTTGTTTTCGTCATCTAAGGCATGAAAAGGAAAGCAAAGTATAAGGTGATACTGTACCTGAGTGAAATATTTTCCATCCTGCTTTAGAACTTTCATCGAAAGGTCAAGAATTAGGCTCAAAAATTCCCAGGTAGAATCTGAAATGAAACCGAATATAAAAGTTGTACATCGGGTAGTTCAACATATATAAGGAGATAAAGGAAGATAAAACACAAAAAAGGCACGTTCGAAAAAAGATTTAACAACAAAGCAAATAATAGCAAGTCTTTGAATATTATAGCAATAATAAACGTTTTATAGAGCACTACCACTGTGTAGTTGCCTGCCACATGCTATATGTACACTTGGTCACATTTAATGGCACACTTCAAGGGTGAGGAACACTCATCTCAACTATAATGCGCGATTCAGGGCTCAGTAATGAAATCCGAACAGGCTCAATAGAAGCAGCAGTGATTTGGAAACTACTTGGCTAGTACGAACTACAGGGTGTAGACTTAAAACATGAACGCTGTCAGAAGAGCTAAGTAGTATCCGCAAAAGAGTTTCATATACTTCGACTCGTGGGACGTGTTACATTTAGGCACTTCAGCGCTTCGAAGCTTCTATCCACGGAACCTCCTCTCTACACTCCGCCTACTACACATCCCCAGCCATTCCCCATCCATGTCTGACCTCGTAAGCTAGTATCCACTCACCGATCACGAAGCCAGGGCGATCCAGATGGGTCTAGGGTGACCAACCGTCCGTAAATTTCACGGACAGTCCGTAAATTGGACCTCTTGTCCGTTGTCCGTGAGAGTCCTTTTAACGGACGCCATTTGTCCGTAATTCTGGCCTTGCAGGGAGCAGCACTGCTCCCTGCGAGAAGCCTCTGCCCCCTGATGGGGCGCCTCGAACTCTTCCTCGAGGATAAGAGCAGCCCACCCCGCCCATTGTCATTCTGTCTGCGGCTGATTGCCCCATACAGAATGACAATGGGCCAGTTTAACTAAGCTGTTACAACCTTCTCTTTTAGTTGTCCTTTTGCCCCCATTGGTCTGCCCTGGTCTATTACGGTCATTAGGCACATGCTGTGAAGACTGCCCTGGAGCAATCTGTTAAAGCCCAGTGTTTCGCAAAAGTTGACTCAGGCTTGCCAGGGCGGCAGGAGCAGCGCTGATCAAATAATTTGACAAACCTTGCTCCCGCACAATTGGTGCCTGCTGCAGATTCCCCAGGTCACCCACGTTCAGATTTGCCTCCAACACGCTTTCTCGATCCCAAAACGGCAGTTCTTTCCTTTGTAGATTATGCGCTCATGTTTTTAGCTTTAATAACTTTATAATCAACTGAAACCACCTTAAGCCTGATGTGATCTGTGGCCTCATGGTTACTTTTTAAGAGATGTTAATTCATACTTCCCTGTCCCTCCAAACTGTTCCGCACTTTCGATCTGTAAGCAGTGGACCCCGTGCTCACCAGTTTCAATACACAGATGCTTTATAATTACCCCGTGCTCACCAGTTTCAATACACAGATGCTTTATAATTAATCTATCAATGGCTCGTAGTTAAGAAAACCCTGATGACGGATGCTCCCTAACTTTCTTGAAGTGTATTGTCTAAAAAGGCAATTGGAAGCTTTGGGGAGAAGTTGGTGCTTTTGCGGGATGCTGTGGTTGGTAAACACCTTTGTTGGACTTGGCTGTCTCTTGCGCGTTAAATGATGCGTTAGTTTTAGGTTTGGCCCAACTCATGCTTTCTCAAAAGTTTATCATAAACATGAATTTATACATAGTGAGTGAAACCATAGTGGCTCTGTCTCTTCACAGCAAGTGACAAATCATATGTGCACAACAGCCCAAAAAGGGGTGCCCTTCAGTGACTGGGCTTTGCACCTGGGCTGCTAGGCAACACCTTTATTTTACTTTTTAATATGTTTGCTATTTTTTCCACATTGCTTATGCTTGCAGAAGAAATAAATAACATTAGAACATTGGAATGTGGAGCATACATGAGTGAAAGGGAGGTTGGAGAGCTGGAAGAAAGAATGGATGGATGGATGGATGAGTGAAAAGTTGATGGATTAGTAAGTGGAAGGATGGATGGGTGGGTGAAAGGGTAAATGGTTGGATGGATGAGCAAATGGATGGATGGGTAGACAAGTGGATGCATGAGCGAGTGAAAGGGAGAATAGAAAAAAGGACGGATAGATGAGTGAAAGGGTGGATGGATGAGAGAAAGGATGGATGGCTGAAAGGGTAAATGGGTGGATGGGTGAGTGAGTGGATGGATGAGTGAAAGGTTGGCTTGGATGAAAGGGTAAATGGCTGGATGGATGAGCGGATGGATGGGTGGAAAAGTGGATGGATGAGTGAAAGGATATATTGGGTGAAAGGATGGATGATGGATGGATGAGTGAAAGGGTGGATGGAGGGATGGATGAGTGAAATGATGGATGGAGGGATGGATGAGTGAAATGATGGATGGAAGGATAGATGATGGATAAGTTTGCAAATGTTTGAAAATGTTTGGATATGGATGGGCACACAGATGGAAGGACAGAATGAATGGTGAAAGACTGAATTATGGATGAAAGAACTAATAGATGACAGAATGTAAATTTGAAATGGTGGATATCAGGAGTTAGATGGAAGGATGAATGGCTATATCCTTGGACAAGAGAGCTCTTCTGGGGAGGGCTGTGATGACTTATTTGCTTTCTTGGTGCCATAGGAGCTTTAGTTCAAAGTGGGAGGTATTTTAATTTTCTGGCTACTCCCTTGCTTATATGTTACTATTCAGTATTTGCTCTGTGCTTATGTGTGGGATCCATACATCATGCATACAACATTTTGAGTGACACAACTGCTACTTGAATGTTACACTAATAATTGTAAATGTTTGCATGTTTTGTTTTAGGTTTTAGGGAAAGCCTCATAGTGCCATGAGCTGTGCTTGAGATGTATATTGTGCTTGTAGCAAAAGGCAAAGCGTCAAAAATAAACAATGTAATAGTGTATCCACAGTGCCTTCTTTGAGAAAGCTGCAGGGAAAAGCACCTTTGTGACTTTGTCAGCTAGTGCAACTCTCTGGAAGCCTACATAAGCAAAGTCAAATTCCATATTTTATTTTCCACTTGCTTAAACACCCATAATGGGTTCCCTATAGCGGGTTCATCACAGCAATCCTCCCTTTAGTTGGCCTATGCGTGCCGCATTACATCTCACAATGGCACTCAGATATGAGATGCTAGTAACAGAGACTATCCAGGCAGATCTTCCTGACCACTTCTCTCACCAAACATGCCTGCTCAGGACCATGAGTTGTAAACAAACTATCGGACAGGACAACCCAGTGCAGTAACCATATAAATAGATTGCTATCATATGAAGTACAACAAAAAAACAGCACAGTTGCTCAAAGCTGCACGCATAACGAAAAACCATAAAGTGCACGATTGTCTCAACCTAATCTAAACTTATTTTGACTTGTACTTAAATGGTTGTCTATTTACTCACTTTTATACTATTGTGCAACTTCCTCTGATGTGTCTCTAAAACTTACCTTTTGTCCCGAAGTTTTGTCCTGAATAATGACCTTGTGTCCTGAATTTTTGTCCTGAATTTTGACCCTTTGTCCTGAATTTTTACACTTACCGTCCTGAATTTGCACCCATGCCAGTTGGTCACCCTAGATGGGTCTCCTCGTGGGGGCAGAAAATGGGCCCCGTTTAAAGACACTAAAAACAAATAAATGAAGAGGGCAACCGAGAGAGGTGTTTCGAGCACAGGGACACCGTACTGATTTCAGAGGACACTTAACTGCCCCGGGGACAGAAATCTGGCAGCTAAAAATGGCTGCCCGATTTCAAGTCCGCAGTGAGTCGACCACGATGTTCAATCGCGGTTAATAACAGAGTCCTTATCTCTGACCACTGGGATGAGTAAATTCATGGAGATCAAGTTCTAATTACTAGCTGCAAGTTGCTGTTCTCGAATAGTATAATGCATCTTCGTCTATTTCAATGGCTCTCGTGCACCATTAGGCGCCCTTCGTCTCCATCTAAGTGCTGGGGACCACCCCAGACATGATATCAAAAAGCCATAAAGCTCAACACTGGCTCGTCAGTTTACAGCCCCCCCCCCCCCCGAGCATTTAGAGGCAGAGGAAATAGCAGTAGTCAACAGTGGTAGCAGGTGTAGTGAACATGGCCATTCCTCAGAACGTGAAGGTGGTTGGGTTTGGTGGAGAACCTGCAGATATACACAGTGTACATCAGAAAGAGCTTTACCGAAGGGGAGTTACTTCTACTTCTGATGTATACTTCCACTTTTAGAATAGATACAATAGCAATACATTTCCCAGGCGGTGAACCTGAAGGAATGCTCACTCCAGAAAGGCTGGAGCACGGAACAAGAGATACCACCATCTTTTCACACTTTCAAATTAAAGTAATGATGGAAATGGCAATAATGCTTGGCAAATGCGAGGGGAACAACGCCACACACTGAGGAGGTGTGTGGCATATTTATGCAATAGGCACCAGCTTAGGAGGATGTCAAAAAGATGCTATTGCTCTGATGCAGTGAATCCGGATACCTTCTGAAGGGTCCTCCATTACAAATTTTGATGCCGAGTGCAATAAAACAGGGCAAGCTCCTTTTCCGAATGTTGACCTCCTTACTGCCCACATAACGACAAATAGCTGGCCATCAGATCGAGACTTCATAGTCATGTCGACATAGTAGCTGATCAGTCCACGAAGGTCCAGACTTGGCACAACCTCCGAAGACTCAATGAATCAACGGTATTGGAAGAAATGCATTGCACAATGTGAAATTTCACATCAGAAGAAACAGCCCTCAAAGGCTCGCTGCCACAGAAACCGGAGGGCATACACAGGGGAAATGCACTGTCTTGTGCGAGACGAAGAGATCCACTATGGGAGCGCCTCAAAGGGCAATGATGTTCTTTTTTTAATTCAAACTTATTTTTTTTATTGTTTTGCAGTCAAGGCATAAGTAAAACAGGATACAGAATAGAGTGCAAGGCGCTTGCACACTACAAGATTAGAGAAAACATCGGGGGAAAATACATTTTGAGCCAGATGAAGATTGTCATCCAAACAATGAACAAAACCGTTGCATAAGTTCTATGGGCAAAGTAGCCCAGCCATAGAGGCCTAACGATCTGGAGAGAAGGCATACATTCGTAGCGGTTTAATCAGGCAGATATAGGCCTAATGGCAAGTCAGCTTTGTATTACGTTGAGGCGATTATACTTGCAAGCATGTTAATGAGGTAGTAATTGTAAAGTAGATTCTAGATTATACATCGTAAAATAGTTATAATTGTAAAAAGAGAAGGTTACGTGTGCAAGAGCGTGAGAAGAAGAAACATGAGAGGGGGTAGGGGTTTGGAGGGGGGGGAGAGGCAGGAGACATCCCTTGGGCTGTTGTTACCACTGTGTGTGATACAGAAGTAGCAGGTCTGCCAGGCACAGCATTGGTGTATGAGATATTTGTATTTATGGGGGGTCAACTTTCCAGAGAAAAAGATCAAGCGAGGTCCAGGGGCAGCGTGAGGCCTTGATGATGTGAGCTTTTTTGTATATGATATTGTTGGGCCCTTTGGTGGAGCATAAAGTGCAATGGTGTTCTTTACCACTTCCTGGTGGAGATGCCACTATTCGTCAGCAAGATGACACTAACCCAGGTTGTCTGCTCTTGTATTCACCAGGTCAGGGAAATGGTTGGTCACCAGCCAGATCGTGGGCCTAAGCCTATGACCAAAGTCTTGGTGCTTCCCGGCAGAAAAGCACCGAGCCTACACTATCTCTGCTTGTTCACATACCATGTCACCATTATGTTGTCTGTCAAGATATGAACATAACAATGGCCATGTGAGAGCAGATCGGCTGTTTGCCCTAAGCGAAATGCCCATAGTACGAACAAGTTGATATGATATCCGTCTTCCTCTGGAGACCAAAGTCTCTGATTTCCAAGCCCTCTATTTGGGCACCCCACCCAGATGTGCAGGCATCTGTCACCGCTGTGGCCACTGCTGGTTGTGGGCAAAAGGATTTCACACTGGAAAGATTCTCCTCTATCTAGTGACCACTACTGAAGATCTGTAATGGTGTTGTGTGTGTGTGGGGGGGCCATGATGATGTTTTTCAGAATGCCCCCAGGTTGAAACCACTGCAGGCCGATGCAGCACTGGAGATTCCTCGTGTGCCAGCATGTGAGTGATCAGCAAAATGCTGTGTCATTACATCCAGCAGGAGGAGAGCCATTAAGGCTGGAATCTGAACCCCTTCCCATAACATCATAATCTATTCCGAATGTCCTGAATCCTCCGGGGATGCATGAAAGCTCTCAGAATTGTTGTATCCAGTTATTCCCCTATGAACAGGAAGCCATTTGACGGAGAAGTCCAAGTCCAACAGCATGGATGCTGTGGCATTCAAGTGGTCCAACGCCTGCTGCAACAAGACCATTAGCAACTAATCATCCAGGTATGGTAATACTGCAATTCCTGATCTGCGCACATGTCCCACAACAAGTGTCGTTACCTTTGTGAAGACCCTGATAGGCTAGGTGTCTGTGCCACAGGACTTAGCTGATGTTAATCTATACCAACACCTGGCTAGCAACTTGTCTGTGCACACAGATTGGGCCTAGAGTGGTCTGCTGCCTAGTCACTTGTACATAAGAAGTACCTGTGGGCAGCCTATATTTGTAAGGCATACCTGATAGCGAGAGTATGAGAAGCAAGACAATACGAGTGTCACAGGAAGACAACGTGTAGGAGGAGTGTATTAAGAGGAACAAACTAGAGATTTACAGTGAGAGTGAGTGAGCATGGATGCGTTAGTGTGAAAGAGCGAGATTCAGGAAGTGAGTATGTTTGTGGTAGGCAGGCACAGATTTAAACAAGCATTTGCAATGCAATAGGTCTCGCATTTACGCGAGTTTGAGCTATTGGCATTGTAAATGAAATTGCCTTTTATTTTTGTATGCTTTTTAAAACGTAAATAAAAGGCATTGTCATTTATACTTTATCGGCAGATTTCTCCCTTTATGAGTTTCTCTTATCTTCCTTTGTCTTTGTTATCCCGAGCACAGTGATATGCAATTTCAAACTTCGATCCCAACAATGACCTCTGCCTCCAGTGATTTGCTCTTTCCGTATTAATATATTCAAATACAGGATTAGTCACATTAGGTCACAAAAATAGTGGAAATATGCATTTCTTTACTCAATAAATATATCTTTCTGTCAAATACAGTTTTATTAATTTTATGAATCCTAATATCCTCTCCATTAGAGACTGCATCGTTTGCATTAAGCAATTGTTTAAGTTAGCCCATTGTGTTCAAAGTGTTCTCTTCCCTTTTCAACTATGTAGTTGATCTTAATAATAATTTCTGTTTAAATTAGGTATTAGCCCCACCAAGTGGCCCTGTGTTTTTGGTCTTTTTTAAAAAAGGAAGTTATCATCGATCCCTTTGTAAAGAATGGAATGATATACATCATCGCAAATGTATGTTAATTGACATGTTTGTACTCAGAACTGAGACCACAATACATCATTTGTGATCAGTCTAAACTATGAGTTTCTTATTGAGAAATTATTTGTAAATGTTCTCTATGACAATCAACTGTACCTATACTAATAATGTATCTTATATGACCGACTGTTCTTTTGCTTAGCTAAGTACTGCACTAACCTTGTACATATATCGGTCTATTATATGACGTTAAGTGACTAATTTTTATGTCTGGACCTCTCTGGTAGATTAAGAGTTGTTACGAATTCTGTTTTGTGTAACAAGCAAATAGATATACAGTTAGGTATATATAGTAAGTATGTAAAAGAATATATGCACTGTTATATATAACATTCTTTCCTATAATATTCCTTCCAGAGTTTCATCAACGACTCCTGAAGAAGGCAGTTCTTCTACTGCCGAAACGCGCGTCGAGTCCACTTAATAATCTTTCAATAATTGCAACTGTCATTTTAGAATTTTTTGTGTATAATCGTTACAATCAGTCGTGATCTACACTGTTACTATGATGTATTTGTTTTTTAATGAATGTGTTTGATGTATTTTTTTCAAGATTTGTATATGTCACTATTTTACTGTATCATATAGTTTGACTTATATTTTTGAGTCTCTATATGATTTTTATCTATGTTTAATTAAATATATATATTTTTTAATATACACATTAGTTTTCGACAATTCTTTTTCTCCACTGGTCCTAGCCTTTATGGTCACTTATTCTGTGGATGGCCTAGGATTTTGTACTCACATTGGTTCTTACCCTGCCCTAGGAATCTGTATATTATTGATACCCAGGGGGTCCTTGTTTTCTCTCAACTATTGTCATTTATAATGCCAATAGCTTAAACTCCTGTAAATGCGAGTCCTATTGCATTGCAAGTGCTTGTGTGTTCCGCGTAATTAGTTTGCATTCCTCTGAAGATTCCGTCACAGCAGCAGGGCTAATTATTCCAACAGTATGACACCGTGGGCAAGCCGCAAGCAGATATCTGTGTACTGTGCAGCCCCTGTTCGGCCTCATGATTGTCGGAGCTTATCATAGTTATTGTAGAGAGCCACACGGGCTCTCCCATACAATGTTGCCAGCACTCCACGCATGCCCCGGGGCGGGCACGCACCGGGGTGTAAATAAAGAAGGCGGAAGACCCCTCGGGGTCTTTCCGGCTAACCCTATAACTGGTGTCTGTGTCTGTGTTACGAGCTGCCCAGCGAACACGTGTCAGGCGCTGACCTGACCTCTTACACTGGCGACGAGGCCGGTCGACGCACACGCGTGCCTAGCTGCCCCTATCCAGGGTAATACGGCGTGCCTGTTTCCTGCTGCGGTGCCCAACCGCTTGCACTCCGGCACCCGACTCCGGCTTAGAGGCCCACCCACGAGTCTCCCCGTCGGGAGCGCCTTCCGCTGGCGGAACTCGCCGGGGTGATCGGTTCGAAGCCTTGTAGCTCCAGGAAGGTGCGGGTGAGTCTGCCCCTTGTGCCCCCGCCCGCGCATTTGACGCGCGACTCACCTTTCACCCAAGGCGCGAGGGAAACGGCTGCGCGGAGGCCTGCAGAAGTCAGCACCTGTCCTAAGCCGAAGGGTAGGGGCGACGCGCAGCACGAGGCAGCAGAGCCACACGCAGAACCTGGAAGGCCCCAGGTTCGCCACCCCAATCAGCGAGAAGGCAGCGAGGATAGTGGCAGGAAGAAGACGCTTCCCCAGACCCTCACTGCGTCAACAAGTAATGGCAAGGCCAAGAGTCTGCACGTTCACCCCTGGTCCCAGCGTCATTGGCAACAAGCATTAGCAAACGCAAGGGTGTTCATAGACAGTCCTGGCCCCCAGACACACAGCGACCCAGGACACCGCTAGATTATCCGCGCGGGGAAAGCACAGAGGGAAAGGATCAGCCTCGAACGTCCCTGCCAGACCAACAAGCACTGGCCAACCCAACTGTCTGGGCAAGAAAGCATAGCACGCCGTGACCACACAGGCAAGCACGAAAAAACCAGCAAATAGCCTGAAGCATGTCCAACACAGCACCGGGAGCAGGCCAAGCCGGGGCAGGGCAGAATCCACTGGTGGTGGTCGCCCCGCCACCCGTGGTAGCCGCACCGCCACCACCAGGCCAAAACCAGGCCGGGGCCATCGCGCCAATGCCGCAGAGCCACATGCACTCGGGCGCATCGCCAATTCCACCGTTCAGTGAGGCGGCGGACTCTGCAACAGCAGCTCCGAGATGGAAGGCGTGGGTCGGAAGTCTAAACCTTTATTTCAAGGGTACCCGGAAGACCGATGGAACATTCAAGAGGTCGCTTCTCATCCTGTACGGGGGTCCAGAGATCTACGATCTGTTCGAAACACTTCCCAACACCGGACCAGAGCACGACTACGACGCCGCGGTCGCTGCACTCGACGCCCACTTTGACCCCCAACTCAACAACGACTTCGAAAAATTCAAAAGAGCGTGGCAAACCGAATCTGAATCAATGGACATGTTCTATGCCCGGCTACGCCGGCTGGCAAAAACCTGCCCGTTCACCAACCCGAGAGAAGAAATCCGAGATCAGATTATTGTAGGTTGCCACTCGAAACTATTGAGAAAGCTTATTCTCCGACAGCCCGGCATCTCGCTAGACGAGATACTGATCCTGGCCAGGTCACACGAGCGGTCAGACGCCAGGGCGGAAGAGATGGAGGTCGCTCTACGAACACCGGTGGCCACACCGACTAGGACCAGGACGACGCCGATCAAGGAGGAGAAGGTCGACGCAATTCAAAGAAGACCCCAGGCAGCCCGCCTACGGCCCCCACCCCCCGAAGGAGCCAGTGCGGGTACTGTGGCGAAGACCACCCAGCGACGGGGACGTGTGGGGCGAAAGGAAAGACATGCTTGAAATGTGGTCGACTAAACCATTTCGCGGCAGTATGCCGAGGAGGAAAGTACAGACCAGCAGGTCAGAGGCCCAGGACGGTGACGCAACGAGTTCGGCAGTTGTCACTGGACCAAGAACCGCCTCCACCAGACAGTCAAGCAAAAGGGAGGCGATCCCGATATGAAGATGACGAGGACGATGAGGTGTATGTCATCTCATACGTCAGCAGAGCGTCGACCAAGAGAAGACCACCGCCCATGTGCTCCGTCTCCATAGAAGGTACCGAGATAGAAGCGCTTATAGACACGGGGGCCTCAGTAAATGTAATGGACTCTGCCCAATACGACAAGATGTCTCCCAAGCCTCCTCTTGCACCGTCAAACGCAAGGATTTATACCTACGGTGGCACCGAGCCGCTGCCACTGAGAGGGGTTATCCAGACGACAGTTG
This sequence comes from Lissotriton vulgaris, assembly GCF_964263255.1. NCBI lineage: Eukaryota > Metazoa > Chordata > Amphibia > Caudata > Salamandridae > Lissotriton > Lissotriton vulgaris. Next base: position 686,622,171 of record NC_141696.1, read on the forward strand.
TAAATGGCGAGTACTCAACGGAAACACGCTTTCACATCACGGAAGGGAAGAAAGGAACCCTGTTGAGTTGCCAAACAGCAGAGGACCTTGGACTAGTGTTCTTTGCGAACCAGGTGCAACAGGCACATGCAGACATCCTCTTGAAGGAATTCCCAGGACTGTTCCAAGGCCTTGGAAAACTGAAAGGGAGAAAATTCAAACTCCACATCGATACCTCTGTGAAACCAGTAGCCCTCAGACACAGACGAGTGCCATTCAACCTGAGACCGCAGGTGGAGGAAGTACTCCAGAAATTGGAAGACCTGGGGGTGATAGAAAAGGTGTCGGGCCCAACACCATGGGTATCCCCGTTGGTCGTAGCGCCTAAGCCTAAACAGCCTGGGGCGATTAGGCTGTGTGTAGATATGAGGTTGCCCAACGTGGCTGTCAAACGGGAGAGACACCTTACCCCTACCATGGACGACATAGTGGCCGACCTGAATGGGGCCAAATGGTTCTCGAAATTGGACCTCAACTCGGGATACCATCAACTTGAATTAGAGCCGGCGAGTCGGTACATAACTACCTTCTCAACCCATGTAGGGCTACGTCGCTACAGGCGACTGAGTTTTGGCGTGTCCTCCGCCGCAGAAGTATTTCAAAATGCAATACGTGAAGTTTTGTCCGGGCTGACTGGAGTGATCAACCTCATCGACGACATCCTGGTATACTCAGCGACACTGGAAGAACACCATGCACACCTGAGGGCAACCCTCCAAAGGCTAGTGGACTGTGGACTAACCCTACACTGGTCAAAATGCTCCTTCTACCAAGAGTCCATAGACTTCTGCGGATATACCTTCACGACAGAGGGACTGAAAGTTGACCCCAAAAAGGCGGAAGCGATCAAAGCAGCCAGCACTCCACGGAACCCCACTGAAGTGCTCAGTTTCCTGGGCATGGCCACCTACTGTGGCCGGTTCATCCCGAACCCGGCCGCTTTCGCAGAGCCTTTGAGAGCCCTCACGCGGCTGGACCACAAATGGGAATGGTCGGCATCAGCTAACAAAGCATTTCAAGACATAAAAGCCAATCTCCTGGACACCACAGTGATGGCCTACTTCCAACCCCGTCGCAAAACAGAACTGATAGTGGATGCCAGCCGAGTGGGCCTAGGGCAGTACTCCTACAGGAACACGGACCGGAGGTATGGAAGCCAGTAGCATACGCAAGCAAGGCGTTATCCGACACAGAAACTCGATACGCACAAATCCAGAGAGAAGCACTGGCCATAAAATGGGCGTGTCAGCATTTCCACCTGTATCTGTGTGGCCAAGAGTTCACCGTGGTAACGGACCACGAACCGCTGCTGCCCCTGTTCGCGGAGTCATCCAGGCTGGCGCCCCCAAGGATAGAGCGCTGGGCCGTCCAACTACAAGGATACAACTTTAGGATTGTCTTCCGACCTGGAGCACATAACCCAGCGGATTACCTATCCCAGCACCCTGACGCTGCCAGTCAAAGTCCACCACAAGAAGACGGAATGGAAGCAGAAGAATTCGTCCACATGATCTCACAAGCCGCGTGTCCAGAAACCATGACACTGACGGAGATAGGAGAAGCGACCTCCAAAGACGAAATGCTATCCAGAGTGCGCCACGCTCTTGAAGGTAACCGCTGAGCCAACTTCCTAGACGGAGCACAAACCCTTCGGCCAGAGATCAGACATGCACGCCAACAGCTGTGGCAAGTCCAGAGCGAGCTAAGCGGAGGAGATGAAGGGGTCATCCTCTGAGGACATCTGATCGTAATACTTGATAGCCTCCAGCAGAGGATGCTAGCGTTGGCTCATGCAGGTCATCAGGGAATGGCCAAGACGAAAGCCCGCTTGAGGAGCAAGGTATGGTTACCCGCCATGGACAGTCTGGTCGATGAGATGGTGCGCTCCGGCCACGCCTGCACCATCACCAGCAGCGATCCGGCACCCGCGCCAGTGATCACAGAAGAGGCCACCCAGACGCTTTGGTCACACCTGAGTATCGATTTCGGGAGCTTCCCCGACGGACGGCACACGCTAATCCTGGTTGACTCGTTCTCCAAGTTCCCGGTGGTGGAAGTAATATCATCAACAGCTTTTCCCCAGGTCAAGAAGGCCCTAAATCGCATCTTCGCCACTATGGGACTTCCGGACGAAGTTAATTCAAACAATGGGCCACCCTTTCAAGGCCGAGAATTTCAGAACTATCGCACAAGTTACTACTTGTGTAACGATATATCTGTAAGAGACATTAGTTAGTGATAGATTCCTTACCTTAGAATATCCCCAGGCGTCAGACTGGATCCGGAAACTTTTGCGTAGCAATACACCTGCGCGCCGGTAGGCGTCGTCTGCGGCTCCGCGTCCGTCGTCGGGAGCGCCGGGATGACGTCGTCTGAGTACTTAGACGGCGCCCATGCGCGCTGACGCCAGTTCTGACACACAGCTTTTCCGCGCCAGATACGCAGAGCCATGATAGAACTAACACTGGTGCCATGAAACCAGGGCCCTGAAAGGGGATGACCTTAACCCTAGATATCGGTTCGCAGAACGGGGAGGATGGGTGGGTCGGTAAGGAATCTATCACTAACTAATGTCTCTTACAGATATATCGTTACACAAGTAGTAACTTGTGCATCTGAAAGACACGTTAGTGATAGATTCCTTACCTTAGAATAGATACCCCAGCAATACCAAACCCGGTGGTGGGTCTGCGAACCAATATCACACCAGAAAGTCCTGGAGGACGGAACGGCCAAAGAAGCCATACCTCCGGACTTGACTGTCCAGGCAGTAGTGTCTTGCAAACGTGTGCAGCGAGGCCCACGTAGCTGCCTGGCAAATGTCCTGTAGGGGGACTCCTCGGCCCAGGGCAGTTGTCGTTGCCGTGGCCCGAGTGGAGTGAGCCCGCAAACCAGCCGGGGACTCCTTCCTCGCCATGGAATAACATGCTTGGATACACAAGATGATCCACCTAGAGATGGTCCTCTTGTGCACAGCCTTTCCCTTCTTCGCGCCCACGTAACCAACGAAGAGTTGGTCATCCACCCGGAATTGGCGTGTGCGATCTAGGTAGTAGGAGAGCGCACGTTTTGGATCCAGACGGTGGAGCCTCTCCTTCTTTCGAGGGATGCGGAGGCAGAAAGAAGGTGGGCAAAGTGATGGACTGCCCGATGTGGAAGGCCGTGACAACCTTGGGCAGAAAGGAAAGTCGTGTACGTAACACCCCCTTGTCAGGATGAACAGACAGGAAAGGTGGTGAAGAAGAAAGAGCCTGGAGCTCACTCACTCTCCTGGCAGAGGTGATGGCAACCAGGAATGCAGTCTTCAGAGTAAGGAGACGAAGAGGACAGTTATGAAGTGGCTCAAAGGGAGCACACATCAGATAAGTGAGAACAAGATTCAAGTCCCACTGGGGCATCACAAAGGGAACAGGAGGGAACATGTGTGTGATGCCCTTCAGGAATCTACTCACAATAGGGGACTTGAATAAAGAAGGCTGATCTGGTAGCCTCAAGATGGCGGATAGAGCAGAAAGGTACCCTTTAAGAGTGCCCAGAGCAGAGCCCTGCTGGGCAAGTGAAAGAAGAAAGAGCAGCACTTCCGAAAGGGGTGCAGAGAGAGGATCCACAGCCTTTGCTGTGCACCATGCCACAAATCTGTTCCACCGGCAGGCGTATACCGACTTTGTGGAGGGACGCCTGGCTGCCAGAATGATATCACAGACTTCAGGAGGCAAGTCAAATGGCCTCAACTGCCGCCGCTCAATCTCCAAGCTTGTAGGTGGAGACTGGACAGGTTCGGGTGCAGGACCGTCCCCTGCTGCTGCGACAGAAGGTCCTCCCGAAGAGGCAGACGAATCGGGGAATAGACTGACATGCTGAGTAGCTCGGGATACCAGTATCTTCGTGCCCAGTCCGGAGCCACAAGGATACCCTGGGCCCGGTCGCGCCTGATCTTCAGCACTCTGGGCAGAAGTGGTATAGGCGGAAAGGCGTACAACAGACCGCAGCTCCACTCGCGACGAAAAGCGTCTCCGAGCGAGTGCCGCCTTGGAAATTCCAACGCGCAGAACTGATGACATTACGCGTTCTCTTCTGTGGCGAATAGATCTAACCAAGGCTCTCCCCACTGCTGAAAGAGACCTTGTGCCACGTCCGAGCTCAGACGCCATTCGTGATCCATCATGCACCGACGGCTGAGTTCGTCCGCCCTGGCATTCAGAGAGCCTGCCAGGTGTTGAACCACCAGGGTCACGCCCTGATGTTCCAGCCATTGCCATAGGCGCAGAGCCTCCTGGCAAAGGGTCCACGACCCCACCCCGCCCTGTTTGTTGCAGTACCACATGGCGGTGGTGTTGTCGGTGAACACTTGCACTACTCGTCCCCGGACAGAGGGGAGGAATGCCTTCAGTGCTAGACGAATCGCCCGAAGCTCCAGCAAGTTGATATGGAGCCGGGACTCCGCCGGAGACCAGAGGCCTCTGATCTCCGCCTCTCCCATGTGGCCACCCCAGCCCTGGAGGGACGCGTCCGTCACAACTACGTGCTCCGGGTGGGGTAGGGAGAGGGATCTGCCACTGACCCAGTCGCGGTCCGTGAGCCACCACTGCAGTTGTCTCGCAGTGCCCTCCGAGATCAGGACATGATCGGACAGGTTGCCCTGATGCTGGGCCCACTGAAACTTCAGGTCCCACTGCAGAGCCCGCATCCGCCACCTGGCGTGACGCACCAGAAGGATGCAGGAGGCCATCAGTCCCAGAAGCCGTAGCGTCAACCTGACCGAGACTCGGGATAACGGCTGGAAGATGGGAACCAGAGCCTGAATATCCCGAACCCGCTGCTCGGGTGGATAAACCCGAAACTGCGCCGAGTCGAGAACCGCTCCGATGAAGAGGAGCTTTTGAGAGGGACACAGGTGTGACTTCGGCACATTGATGGAGAACCCCAGCAGGTGCAGGAGGTCGGCCGTAGTCTGGAGGTGGCTGACGACTGTCTGGGGCGAGCCCGCCTTCAACAGCCAGTCGTCGAGGTAGGGGAAGACTGATACCCCCTGCCTGCGCAGATGAGCTGCGACCACCGCCATCACCTTCGTGAACACCCGTGGGGCGCTGGTAAGGCCGAAGGGGAGCACGGTAAACTGAAAGTGCTCTTGGCCTACCGTGAACCGCAGGTAACGCCGGTGGGCCGGCAGGACGGGGATGTGGAAATAGGTGTCCTGCAGGTCCAATGCTACCATCCAGTCTCCTGGGTCCAGGGCAGCCAGGACCTGAGCCAAAGTGAGCATCTTGAACTTCTCCGTCCGGAGGAAGCCGTTGACGTTCCGCAAGTCCAAGATAGGGCGTAGGCCCCCTTTGCCCTTCTTGGGCACCAGAAAGTAGTGGGAGTAACAACCACACCCTACTTCTGGCCCAGGAACGCGCTCGATGGCCCTCTTGGCCAAGAGGGCCGAGACCTCCTCTTGCAGAAGTTGCAAGTGATCCCCCGACACACGATGGTATTGTGGTGGCATGGATGGAGGGGATGCCTCGAAGGGGAGGGAGTAGCCCCTTCGGACAATCTGCAGCACCCACCTGTCCGAAGTGACTGTATGCCAGTGGGAGAGGTGATGGCGAACCCTGCCTCCCACAGGCGTCACATGGGCCTGAAAACTCGGACTAGGAAGGTTTTGAGGCAGGTGCTGTTGAGGGAGGTGTGGACTGGCCTCGCCGCTGGCCCCGACCGCCGCCACGACGGTTTCCACGTCCGCCACCGCGCTGGACATTTTGCGGTGTGTGGCTGACGGTACGTGGTGGGGCGCCCCTTCCGTGGCCACGAAAGGAGCGAAAGGCTCCCGTTTGCTGGCGTGGGGCCGTAAGGCCCAAGGACTTGGCCGAAGCCCTGGAGTCCTTGAAACGTTCCAGCGCATGGTCTGCCTTGTCGCCGAAGAGGCGACGGCCATCAAACGGCATGTCCAGGAGTGTAGCCTGGACATCGGCCGAGAAGTTGGCGGACCTCAACCAGGCGTGGCGTCGAACCGCCACTGTCGTTGCCATCGCCCTGCCCAGTGAGTCCGTTGTATCCAGCCCACACCGGATAGAAAAGCGTGCTGCATCTCGGCCGTCCGCAAGGGCTTGGCTGAGTTTAGCCTGGACCTCCTCCGGGCATCTAGGCAGCACCTCCGCAACCGTGTCCCACAGAGTGTGGGTGTAGCGGCCCAAGAGACAGGCGGTGTTCACAGACCGCAGCCCTAAGCTTACAGACTAGAAAACCTTCTTCCCGAACTGTTCATATCTCTTGGATTCCCTGTCGGGCGGGGCCGACGGGAATGCGGTTTGGGAGTTTGAGGCCTGGATGACCAGACTCTCGGGGTGGGATGGGTGGACAAAAAGCATGGGTCGCCCGGTGCCGGGCGGTAGCGTCTGGCCACGTTCCTATCCACAGGGGGGCCTGTGGCGGGCTTGGACCAAGTGCCCAGAAGAACGTCACATAAGGCCTCATTGAACGGCAGGAGGGGCTCCGCGGAGCCTGACTGCGGTTTGAGGACCTCAGTGAGGAGATTAGTCCTCACGGCCGCGACGGGGAGCTGAAGGTTTAAGGCCTTAGCTGCCTTCGTCAACACTACGCTGTAAGCAGAACCCGCCTCCGAAGCCACAGTCGGGGGCGATGTAAATCCAGTGTCTGGCGAAGTGTCAATACCACTGGCCTCCCCAAGCTCATATGTCCAGTCCTGCTGCGACTGGCAATCACGTGCCAGAGGGTCCTCGGACCCCTCCCAATGCTCCTCGTCACCTGTGTCCTGGAGACCAGGATTAGCAGCCAGGGCCTCCTCGTGGAGATAAAAATCTCTAAAGGCCGACGGAATCGGCGCCCAGCGGCGCCCTTCCGACGCCTGAGTAGGACCGTAGGAGACATTGGGGGCGGCAACCACATCGGCTGCCGGGGACGACACCTGAAGGGACGGCGCCGGCGAGGTCGTAAGGTCGACCGGCGAGGTCCCGGATCCGGAGCCGGATCCAGCGAGGTCTTGCGTCGCCCAGACCGAAGTCGCCAGCGGCGTTGGGGCCGAAGCACCCGACGGCGTCGGGGCCGAAGCGCCCGACCCGGAAGGACCTCCAGACGGAACCGATCTGCCCGAAGGCGCCACGGGAACCGACTGAGGAGGGAGGGCCCTCATGGCCATGAGGTAACTCTCGACCTCCTCCGGCGTCACGCCGTGCCCAGGGACCCGAAGGTGTGGGGCAGGCGGCGACGCTTGCGACTCCCGCGGAGCCGCGTGGGCGGTGTCGCCCGAGTCCCCGGCCGCATCGTGCGAGCGTCGGGGCGGGTCGGAGGATCGATGACGTCGCTCCGACCTCTCATGCCTCTTACCTGAGGACTTGGAACCAGACGATCGGTGTCCACTTCCGGAGCGTCGATGACTCCGACCTCGCGACCTGTCCCTCGACCTCCCGTGGGACCGGGACCTGGAGCGGCACGGGGCCGACTGCCTCAGCTCGAGACGCTTGCGGGACCGCTCCCGCCTAGCCTTCGACGTCAGGGCCCGGCAGTCGGAGCAGAATCGATCGTCGTGGTCGAGGCCTAAGCACTTCAGGCACCGGCGATGGGGGTCCGTGACCGACATGAGTCGACCGCACTTCGAACAAGGCTTGAACCCGGGCATCCCTGGCACCGATAGTCGAGTAATCGACAAAAAGAGAGAGATCAAAAGGATCAAAAATTTTCAGTCAAAAATTGACTGGGGGTAGAGCTTCTTCCGGATCTTCGCTAGCTGGCGCGGAAAAAAGAAGAACTGACGTCAGCGCGCATGGGCGCAGTCTAAGTACTCCGACGACGTCATCCCGGCGCTCACGACGCCGACGACGGACGCGGAGCCGCAGACGACGCCTACCGGCGCGCAGGGGTATTGCTACGCAAAAGTTTCCGGATCCAGTCTGACGCCTGGGGATATTCTAAGGTAAGGAATCTATCACTAACGTGTCTCTTTCAGATTTGAGAGTCTCCAGATCAAACACCGGAAGATTACCCCTCTGTAGCCCCAGGCTAATGGGGAGGTTGAGAGACTAATGAGGACACTCAATCGAGCCCTGAGGATCGCAGTAGACAATCAAGAGGATCCCGAAACGGCCCTTGATCAGTTTCTAGGGGCCTATCGGCAAACGCCGCATAGCACCACCAAGTGCGCCTCAGCACATATATTGTTCAAAAGAGCACCCCGAGACAGCATCCCGACTGACAGCACATGGGTGCCTGCAGAAAGGAACAATGAGGCCATTCAGGCTCGGAGGCAAACCACCAATCAGAAAGCGAGCGAGGCACGCCACGCCAAAGAGCCTACGCTGCAAGTCGGAGGCTTGGAAGTTCCGAACACCCTACGAGCCCGAGGTGTGGATAGTAGACCGGATTCAAGGGACCATGGTCACTGCCCGGCGAAGTGGGCAGGTAGTTACACGCAACGTGTCGTGTTTCAAGAAAACGAGAGGACCGACAGCAGGCCAGGAAGTAACAGAATATCCAGAGATGGGAGAGGACGGAGGTCTGGATCCTAAGACATCGGTCCCAGGATCATCAATGACAAGGCAGTACGGAGAGAGCTCACCCCGGGCGGCGACACAAAACACCACGGTTGAGTCCAGTCGACCGAGCACGTCCCAGAGCGGTGAGAGTGAGGAGGCAACCCCGGCTGGGGTTGCTGTGTTCCCGTTTGCCCGAAGTCAGCGGTACAGCCTGCGATCCAATCCAAGACCCAGCCAGAAGCTGAGAGACTTTGTTTGGACATCTCCCTAAGGCGAGGACTTTTTTTTTTTTTTATTCCTGAGAAGAACAGACTAAATTGAAGGAGGGATGTAGAGAGCCACACGGGCTCTCCCATACAATGTTGCCAGCACTCCACGCATCCACTCATGCCCCGGGGCGGGCACCCACTGGGGTATAAATAAAGAAGGCGGAAGACCGCTCGGGGTCTTTCCGGCTAATCCTATAACTGGTGTCTGTGTCTGTGTTACGATCTGCCCAGCGATCACGTGTCAGGCCCTGACCTGACCTCTTACAGTTATCAAAAGCGGGTAGCCAACCGTGCAAACGCCGAACACACACTGTGATTGTTGAACATTGAGAGAAATCTGCCTTGACGCTGGGGATATGAAATGTTTCTGGGCAGCCTGTTGGGTACTGTTGAAGGGAAGGGCGGGTGTTCTTTTGTTCACATTCTTATACCCGCGCCATACACACGTGCCGTGATTAAAAACCCGTGACGTGTCCCATATTTTGATACATGTGTGAGTAAGAGTAGAGAGGTCTTAGTTGGGTGGGAGGGAGCATGAGCATTTGTGTGAGAGAATGGAAGGGCAGTTCTATATATTATGTGTGGGTACAACTTGGTAATGCACCTTATTGCCTCCTAAGCTGGGTCACCCTCAGAAGCAGGAGGTGGTAAACGGGAAGAGATTTTATTGCACCCCAAACCACGGCATTTGCCTGTAACCCGGACAGATGGGGTCTTTAAGAGAATGTTCTTTCTTTAAAAGGTGGTCATTGTTGGGGAGGTGCATTTTTAGGTGGCAGCAATTTTTTAAAAAAGCGCTTCACCCAGTACTTGTGTAGCTGCCAGTGGCCAGGTTAAAACAAGCCGCTCACGTATGCAGTTGCTGCTGTTATTTCAAATGGGAGGGAACTGCGAGCAGCAACCTCGGAGCGAAAGGTGGTGGGGGCGGGCTCTACTGTTGTGACGGAATCCGGCTGCAAATAACATTAAAGCATGGCACTTGTTGTAAAATCGGCGTCGCATTGATTTATATTTGAGCATTTTTAGGTGCACAGAAATTAGGAAAAAAGCGCTTTGTCTGGTACGTGTGTGGCTGCCAATGCGTAAGTGAAAGCATTTGTGCGCCGCAACTTCCGTGGTTGCAGTTTATTGATTTGGTTTCCTCATACACGGGTTTCAGTTACAGTTACCCGGCGCGTGAAAGTGAAAGCATTTGCGGATACAGGGGAGATAGGGGTGTGCGAAAGTGAAAGCATTTGCAGATGCTGGGGAGAGAGGGGTGTGCGAAAGTGAAAGCATTTGCAGATGCTGGGGAGAGAGGGGTGCGCCAAAGTGAAAGCACTTGAAACGGGCTAAAGCAGGGGTGCCTTTTGGCACCTTTACTTTTTTCTATTTAAATTACTGATTTGCCGAGTAGTGTGGGACGGAGTAAAGGTGACCCCCCCCCCCCAATTAGGTCCTCTTAAATTAAGTTGCTTGTTGTATGCAGATGATGCAATAATAATGGATCTAACACCAATTGGGTTACAAAGAAGATTGAGGGAGTTGGTTAAGTACACAGAGGAGCATTTTTTAAAAATAAATATTTTAAAGAGCTAAGTCATGATTTTTAGTTATCAAGGGTGTAAAGTGAGAAAAAAACAGAGTTGGTTTTTGGAAAGGGAAAAACTTGAAGTTGTGAAATTTTATCCATATTTAGGAAAAATATTCTCAAACAGGTGCTCTGCTAGCAGACATATGGACCATTGCAAAGGGAAAGCTATTTCACAAGCATCTGCAATTAATCGCCTGTACATGCAATGTGGGAAAAGACATTTTTCCCACATCATTGCGGTGTACAAAATAAAAATACAGCCGACATTGAATTACGCAAGTGAAATAGTAGATAAGTGTGAATGGGCCAAATTTGAGAAAGTGGAGGGAAAGATTTGGCGCCAAATATGTAATCTGAATTATGCTGCGCCAATAGCGGCACTTAGGCTCAAATTTGGTCTACTGTCAACATATGTGTTATCAATGGCTGCCTGTTTAAGATGATGCAATGCTTTGAATAATATCCCTGATAACCTATTGAGGGCAGCATTGCACAGAGAAATATTCTTAAATATGAAGGGGAAAAGCGTAATGTTTAGAAATTGCATAAAGGCTTTAAGTATGTTCGGTATAGATAAGGAAAAGGCAGCAGTTTTATGTAAAACCGTGTTAAAGCTGATAATTAAGAAGTCAATTTATGTGGTCTCTCGTGAAAGAGATATGATACTATGTTCATTGAATGGGAGGATGGACTGTATTGCGGGGAGTTCTATTGTCAAAAATCACCAACCATACGTTCTGTGGTACTTGGAACATGGTGTTCGTAAAGTTATTCTGTTGCTAAGATTGAAATTATTACCCCTGAGAGTTGTAACAGGTGCATGGGAGGGTATTCCCAAAAATGAAAGATTTTGTCATCTGTGTAATCGTGGAATACAAGATCTGAATCATGTTTTGATTGTGTGCCCCGCACTTCACGCAATACGACGAAGATACTTAAGGATTGCTTTTTTAAAGTATAATATTTATACAGCTGAACAGGCCCGTAATTGTCTTATGTCCCCTCCATCTGAACTGATGTGTTTTAAAAATGTTCGTTTTTTTTAAAGATTTTTTAAATGTCTATTAGGATTGTAATATTTTTAAGTGAATTGAAAGTTTGAAATACCTTCAAGGTAACTTATCTTCATTTGCTGTTATATCTGTTAAATGAAATTGCACTAAGCACTTGCACTTTTTTGTATGATATGTAAATAGTTGTTTAATGTTTTGGGGTTGAAATGTCTGTATAGCTGCTAGGGGAGCGTTGGTAATATCTCTGTCAAATTTTGCACAGAGCATTTGCACTTTTCTATGTCAATGGATTGTTTTTCCACTTCCGCTAAACTCGGATTACATCTGGTACTGTTTTGGGTGTGCATTTTTAAACTTAGGTATTCCTTATTAACTCCTCTGTGCACTTTTTTTAGGTTCTCCGTATTGCCCATACTGTGTTTCTAACTGAAAAAAGACCTTTTGTATTGATATGACGTAGCCCAGTGTATAGTTTAGTCCACTGTAGGAAAGGTCCTCACCTTTAAGTATTGGGATTTTGTATAAAATTTTACTTTTTACTTCGCATTTCTGTATGTAATGAATGATGTTTTATATATGTACTTTATGTGGAATTCTTCGGAATTCTAAATCATAATACATACTAATTGAATTGAAAGCATTTGCGGATGCAGGGGAGAGAGGGGCAAGAGAGCACGGACAGCGGGAGGGGGAAAGCATTGCGAGCGGTGCGGACAGGGCAGTAACAGAGAGCCTGGGGGCTGCGGCTCGGATGTGGTGGGGGCTGCAGGCACTCAGAGCACTCGGGGCAGCAAATGTCCATGCACTCTCTGTGACACCTATGCGAGGCCTACAAAACAACAAAGTAGTCCCTACAACAAAAGATATCGCCCTGCAATGTACTTCTACTGTAGTTGGTCGATGATGCTTCCCGCAAAAACAAAAGAAAACGGAAGTAACGGATGGGACCACTAGCCAACAATGAATGAGGTAAGAAAAGCAATGCCAGATTGGACCAATGGCAAGCGATAAAACACGCCTGTGCGAGACCTAAAAAGGAGACAGAGCAAAACCGAGTCAGAGAGAAAGAAATCATGAATGTAGCACCCTAGTAAAGTTTGCCCAAGCATCAGGAGTCCCTCTAACTAGTGAAAGTCTGTGACTCATTGATCAATGGAAGCCAGAACATGATCTAGTGATTTACAGACCAGTTTGGCATAGTGATTAATACACCTATTACATGGCCAGGTAAAGTTTAGGAAAGGATGACAAGCCCAAACAACTCCTGGGGTTGTACGTTGTGGGCCAGTAACGGATAGGAAAATAATAAGTAGCTTAGTAACTGATGAACAGTGATTACATTTTTAAGTAACTGATACATTATCCAATACTAGGCATTGTATCTCATGTTCAGGCAATATAACGCCATGTAACTGGCATGCTTCTCATGGCACATATTATACACAGTAGAGGCAGGGAGGTTCTCTGCCTCTATGCCTACTTTGGTTTGCCTCCATAGGTGCAATCCACATCACTCTGTTGCGTTCACAGCAGATAAAGTGTGCAAGCAAACATTCCACTGCCACACGTGGACAAGAATTAGATGAAGCATTGCTGGAAGGTTAAGATAAACTATGATCAACACTGTGGGGGTTGCCAAAGTAGATGTCTGTAGCAAAGGTGCTTTGATAATTTTTATGAGAGGCTCAAGAGCATTGGTAGCTCAGAGATGAAAAGGGAATTGGGCCCTTTGATGTCAGTTCTTGAGCTTTAATCATCTCATCCACTTCTTTAGATTCTGTCACAAGTTTACTTTCTAGGGGTTTTATTGCCATTTGTTGTGAGGCAATGGAGAAAGATTCCTCTTCAGAGCAGTGAGTATCTCACAATGCTAAAACCAACAACTTTTTCATAGTTTGAGGACTTATTTAAGATACAAGAAAATTAACCACCCTTGTGGCACAAGTCCAAGAACAAGGTAGTAAATGGAATATGCTTTATGATCATTATATTTTCTTCAGCCCACCAGTGGCACAATGACTGCAGAGAGGCGATTTCTCCTCAGCATGAGTCTACCAAGGTAAATAAAATAAGCAATAAGAGTGTTCTTCTAGTCCCAAGTGCCAACAACAAACCTCAGGGAGAGACGCTGCGTTATAATCAGACCTGACAGAATGCTCCCCGCAAGATCAAATGGATACAACAGTAAAGTAAATCTCCACTGTACAGGAGAAGCTGTCTTCTATCAGCTACACAGCTGATGGTATATTATGATGAAATGTAGTCAGTGCCTTAAGAAACAAGGCACTGTATGCTGCAGCATACAGAGAGAAATGACGTAGGTGGGGAAGCCAGCGGCACCACTCAAGAACGCGGAGGTGTAGGGGAGGCAGGCTGCCTGCCAAGCCGCCTTTCTGATGACGTGCTGCAGGAGTTGAAAACCAGGCCGGTGGGCGTCGGGACGGAGTCTCCGGACGGTAAGTTTACTTTATTTTATATCGTATATTTGTTTCCAAACCCCTCCCGCCTCGCCCCTCAGGTCGTCGCGACCCCATTTCCAAACCCCCCTACCCCCCCCCACCTGCCCGTAATGCCGGCCGCGACTGGAAAAAGAAGTGGTAAACATTGATTTAGTCCTCTGCTCACTCGGGCTACCGAGGCTCCTGCAAAGAAAACGCAAGTCCCGGCCCGGCTGCTCTCTCTCACTTTTCAACAACTTGTTGTGCGTTGCACGGGTGTGTTAGCAGAGGTTGTATATGGGGTTTATTCAGCCTGGGATCTGTCTGTGTGTATTGGGATTAGCATCTGTTAGGCATTATTCGTAGGTGACATCATGATCATGGTAAATAATAGGTTGCTCACTAAGTTCAAACATATTTTATTTGGTGTCTAGTAAAACATTTTGTCCACGTCAATAAAGCCCAGTTTGTGTGACCTAGAAATAGTTGGCTAGGAGGGCATCTCCCATGGTAGCCGCATTGTCATATACAAAAAAGTGTAAAAATGTCAAAATGACGACGTAATCACAAAATGTGGGCATGAAGCCGCATAAGTTACTCAACCGTGTCGCATAATTTGGCCATCCTATGCTGCAGCATGGTAATTCCAGTGGCCATGACAATGTGATATTGTACGCCAAAGGAGGGTGAGGGATTTCATAATTCTAAGGGTATTATTGCATGCATTTGACGAAAGGTGCCCTACAGACCACACTACAGCCTGGTGTCCCCACGAACCATGTGACGCTGAATTCACAATTTTAATGATCAGCGTGCCTGTGTCCATGATAGCTGATCTTCCAGTTACCTCATAGGAAGGGTTAACGTGACGTCTCTGACTAGGACCTTTGCTTAGTTACTGAAAAGTAAGTCCTCAGACTGAGGCTCCTTCTGTAGGCCCACCACACCCCTGGCCATCTTGTTTATATAAACTGGGCACGACCGTGACAGCGTGGGTATGGCGGGGTGTCCATTTCCAAAACTCTGCCCTCCTGACTCGGCTGCATCTCCTCCATATTTTCACCAGCGCACGCCACCCCCGCACCAAATTGAAAGGGAGCAGTGAAGGGTGTCTTAGGGGGAGAGGATGTGGCCTAACCGAGGGCGGTGTGCCTCAAATCAGGGAAACTGGCTTCGAGTCTCACTAACAGTACTGCAGTGCACAGTTGCTCCTACTCCAAAGTTAGAAGACACACACGCTGTAGGCTAGCTACACATTTTCGGCAATAAATTAAGCAGTGTAATATGAAGGCTAATGTGACTACACTGCTGTGCTAGAGTTTCTTTTCAAGCACATATTTGTTAGCCTGATCAATGACCAGTTTCATTCTTTGTATTATGTGTGCGCTGATATACAACCCTCTGTGGCAATGAAGACTTTTATAATTCATTAGGACACGCATTTGATTTTCAAACATGAAAAAGAATGCCAGGAAAAGAAAAGAAAATAGCCTCGGAGTGATGGATAGGTATGAAGTGCATATAGCGAAAGAGAACAGCAGGCATTTGATCATTGTTTGAAAAGGCCTGTGCTTGTTGTCCATGGCATGATTGCTGCCAATGTGCTTGCTTTGCGCTTTGTTGTGGAATTGCTTAAATAGTTTTTTTTTTTAGTGTACTTCATGTTGGGATGAATCTAGATTTGGAAGCCACCACTCTTTGCTTGTAGTTATGACATCTAATAATGTAAATCTAATAATGTAATAACTGCACTTTCACAATTGCTTTATTAACCTTCCTGCTTTCTAAAATTTGCTTGAAAATGCACCATTTGTCCATGTTTTTTTCAAAATTTTCCCGAACCCTCGGGGGTTCGGGCTCGCTCGCTACGGTGCAGTATGATTATCATTTTACGCCTCACCACTGTCAAATGTCACCAGCCGCCACTGCTTATAAGTATGGTGCATAGAAATTTGACTAATACATTTTTGCAACACATATATTAACATTCTAAGGGAAGTTAAAGTTAAGATGTGTCTCATTGTGTAGATGGTGAAATAAAGAGTATGTGTGGATTAATGTTTAGGCATTTATACGTGTAACAAGAAATTATATTCATATTGGTGTACTTTGAAATTACATCTTTTTCGTAATCTTTTGCAATTTATTCATGAATTAAGAAACTGCATTTACTATGTGTTTAGAAACGTGCATGCATTTGTAACCCTGTGCACTATTAAGTTGACATGATTTTTAGGCCTCGAGAACAGTTTTCAGCACAAGCTCATGTTTAAGTAGAATATCTAATTAGTATTAAACCTCCAATGTAAAATGTGTTTGCTTGTTTTTTGTTTCTATTGCAGGTGCGGACAAGGCTTCATCAGTTAGTAAAAGAAGGGTTTGTTTTTCAGTGAGATAACGAGGCATGTGAAGAAGGATATGTCAAAGAAAACGAGGTAACGAGCAAGGAGGAGAGTTCCCATGGAGGAGGAGAAGAAGAATGGCCAAGGACGAATGAAGTAGCAACTTATCGATATGGGAAAGGCAATGCCAGTAGCCTTTAGATTTAATGCAAATAATACCTTATGCTATAACTTAGTGAGGGACAGAGAGACATCTTAAGACTTTATGAGGTTTAGACATCTTCTTCTGCTTTGTTTGGTTTCAAGCTACATGTCCCTTATTTGGAGTTTCTTCTACTGAAGACTGACAGCTTACACCTTTCTATTTTCCATTCTTATTCAATGCTTTTTAGTTTAGGGTTGTCTCTTTTACAGTAGTATAGGGACAGATAGCCTACTCATACTTACCTTTGAACATCAACCAATGCAATTTAATGTTCAATTCTTTCTCCTGATAATTTGCATCGCTATAACTGAATTAATTGTATGCTTTTTGTTATACAGGGTAAATCTCGTTATGAGATTTGGATTTATTCTGTGTGTCCTATATTTCCATACCGTGATGCTAAGACTGATTTATATCAATCTGTTTTTTAATTTATAATTAAACCTCACTAAGCTCAATTTTTGTTGTTGGGTATTTATTGGGTTGTCGAATTGGTTACACTTTAATGAGATTAAATTGTGAACTAAAAAGACCATCTGGTTGACAAGGGATGTTTAAGTGGGTCAGAGCTTTCTCAACACTAATGCACTGGGCGACATACTGGGGGAGTTGAACAGGATTTAGATTAAGCAAACGTCAAGGTCTCTGTAATGGTCTTGCTACAAGGGAGCAAGGATTCTGAAGTAGTAGGCCCAGGCTGCAAGAATTCTTTTACTTGGCCTTAGTTTCTATAATAGGTGACTGTAGGCCCAACACTCCAACTGCTCAGCGGACCATTACTCTGAAAGAGGCAGCCTTCTCAAGGAGGATGCCCTGATTGAGAGATTAACTCTGCTTCATGGGAGGTAATTAAGCCACTTGCATTTTATACATATAAGTACTTGCTAGTGTAATGAAGGAGGAGCAAATTTTAAATGTCATCCTCATTTTTGTTGTGCAAAATTTTGGATCAGTATTAGATCGCCCACAAGGCTTCCAGTTGCAACAGTACTGGTGATGAGGGAGGCTGGGGTTATAAAAGGCTCTAGGCTGCACTTTGGTAATTTCATAGCAAGGCATAGGCCTGACACAGACAGATTCTGGATTGGAAACAGGTGTCTGAGTCGTATTATGTGAGGGCGTCGCTGAAGTTTGTGCCAGCCCTATGGCTGTCAGAACCAGCAATACCCCTGGCACAGGATTGGCGGCATGTGGGAGCACTGGCAGGGACATGAGTGCAATCCCAACAGGGCCAGATCTGGGCTGAGACAGCTGGTGGGAGTCTGACTGGAGGCCTCTGCTTATCTGCAGGGTACGAAGGGAGCACAGATTGGCCTGAAAATCTGCAGTGTGACGTCCATAACAGCCTCCAAATGCTGCAGGGTCCACAACGACCAGGGTATTCAAGGATTGTAGGCCCAACCTTGAAACAAGTTTGGAGTTTGACGATGACAGGGGAGAAGAGTCCTTAGAATTCTGACTTCATCATTTCAACTCCAGTGTGGAAGAGGCGATATGGGGAAAAGCCCCGTTTGGACTTATTGTGCTAAGGGCTCAACCTGCCCTCGACTTCAGGGACATAGAGCGTGTCTTGGACCTAGAGGAGGCCTACGACTTGCAGTGGGAGTTCTTCCACTGCTTGAGGGACGACCTACCTTGATTTTTTGTGTTTGGCGATACATAACTTTACCTCCTGTGCCCTGATCACCTTCAGGTGCACCAGGGAGCATTTTCTTTCATTTTCCCCAGTCGTGTTTAGAACATAGATGCAACAAGCAGACATCATGTGAATCAATGGCCAACAAATGCTTCCTGTAGTATCTGCACGGCTTAAAGCCCAGAAAGTTTCTCTAGCACGCGGTCTGTTCTGTAAATTTGGTGTCACAGAAACTGGCAAAGCTTGGAGCTCAGGATCCACATGGAAGGATGCAGAAAATGAAGGATCAAATCGTAATGAATTTGACGCAGACAATTCATAGTAAGTTTTGATTGGCAATGATGTATTATTGAATTACTAAAATTATGTATTTCTGTGTACATTTCTTTTTTGTGGTTCTTCAATAAACCCATCTTCATTTGCATTCGTTGATGTATACCTTTTGAAGATACATTTAAAAGCAAAACTACCAATACAATAATTTCACTCAACATGTGCGCAAACAAGAGGCTATGCCAACATCAAGAATAAATTGTATATCTAAAAAATAAAATTCACCTTCTTCAGGAGATGTTGAAATAGGAACAGCTGTCAGATCATTAATTACAAAATCAAAGGTCCTTCCTTCTTTGGCATACCTCTTCAATACTGGAATACAGTCTTCCACTAAAACCTATGGGGAAATAAAAATGTAATACAATTGTATAATAAACGGTTGAAAAAACAAATATCAGAAAACTGTGATTATTTAGCAATGCAATATGATTTTGAACGTTTTTAAAGTTTGTAATTCCAAAAAATCCCTAAGAACCTCGTTCCTATATCTAGGTACGGGGCAAGTACGTTTTTTTTAAATCCATTTTAGGCAACTTCCTGCTGAAATATTAAAGAGGGGAAGATGGTGACAAAGTATGGATAAATATAAGTAGTTAGAGTTGCCTAAAAGGGACAGAAAAGGAAATAAGAAAAACGAGAAAAAGAAAAAAAGAATACTGAAATAGAGTTAAAGGATCTGACTCTTTTTACTTGTATCCAGGTATCGATTATATGATATACCCTGGAGAAGAGGAACTTACAGCTGCAGTTCTTCTCTGAGAGAAAGTGGAGAGCTGGTACGACTGGCCTGCGCTCCCACTTGGTAATGGCGAATAATGAGATGCCCTAGAGTGATATATGTTTTTTAAGTAGAGTGAGTAGAAGAAGTGTTATAAATAATTTGGCCATTGTGTTGTGTTATCATTTGACAGTCACTTTTAGAAATTGCACCAGTGTCCAATAGCAGCGATGAATGACCCTGCCCTGACCAAATTGCCTGAAAGATTAATTGGCAATGAAATATGTCGGCTGGAAGGAAGTGGTCTGCATAATGCAGCTGGTTTTAAATCCATGAATAAACGGACAAGAAAGGAAAAAAATTGGTAAACTGTGCACTTTATTTCAGTATTATATTGCACTGGGTCTTGTTTTTGTGGCCGTCACAAAGCACAGGTGGTGTTTTTGAAAATGTAATTTTTTTTTAGCACTTATTTTTAGGACACAGTATATTTTTTAAGCAAAATGGTTACCGATGATGATAAGAGTGCGCATAGCTGGTGATTACCAATCAGCAAGCTCGACTGGTGGTGCGTACGTGAGGTGCCATTTTGCTTTTTTCACAATTTTTGTAATTTTAAACGCACCTAGAGGTGTGGTTTCTGGTAAATACACTATTGTTTTTTTTATATCCAACATTTGATGGATATAGGACTGTCATTTGATAAGCATCACGTTTTCATAAAACTAGGCAAATAAAGTGGAAAGTACACTATCTCATAAGAAAATGAGGAGTGATTGGTGGAGAGAAATATAGAAATCCCACGTCCACATTTATGTTTTAAAGTGCCTGTGATGACAGGTCTTGTGTATTTTAATAGTAACTGAGAGGAGGGCGACCTGTTCAT
Source organism: Lissotriton vulgaris (assembly GCF_964263255.1). Taxonomy (NCBI): domain Eukaryota; kingdom Metazoa; phylum Chordata; class Amphibia; order Caudata; family Salamandridae; genus Lissotriton; species Lissotriton vulgaris. The sequence goes on from NC_141696.1 coordinate 686,642,097, forward strand.
CTTTCCCTCTACAGCTCCTTATTGATAAAGTATCCCTGTTTATGGTATCTTAGGTACCCAGGGCACAGGGACCCTAGAGGCCTACCAGGGGCTGAAGCATGTATTGTGCCACCCCTGGTTAGCCTTCCAAGATGACACCACAGGTCTGCTCGTGCAGCCTGGATAAGGTGGTGTAAGCACCCTTTATTTAGATATAGTATACCGATATCTACCCTTACATATAGACACATATTAACCTATAAGTCACTCCTATGGCAGGCCTTTACAATCCTGAAGGTAGAGTGCTTGGTTTTGTGTGAGAGGGTGCCCTAGCATGAGCTGAGCCCCTCTGCAGCTTTCGGAAATATCTCCTTATCCCTGTTCTATGATATAGCCATACCATATACTCTTAAGTGCATTATGAACCTCACGAGAAATGCTAACTTTGGTTTGGCTTTATCAAAGCATGTCGTGTAAGGAGTAAAACAATTTGGAATACTACCCCCCACCCCGCCAGTTTTGGCAGAGGGGTTAGCATTCCACCCTTCTAGAGGGAAAAGACATGTACACACTGGTATACCCGGTTAAAGTTAAACAGAGCCCCAACATCACAAAATGGATGATGCTGCCACAGACACGAGTATGACTTCCTGCTGCTGGACGGAACCCCGTCAGGGGAGGCCTGGACAATAGGTTTCCTGACCAGGGAGGTGCTGGCATCTCCCCAGACAGGCTTTAGTGTATTGGGGCAGGGCGGGTCGCATTCAGTGAATGCTTTTCAGACACTGCCTAGGGCAAACAAGGTGCTCCATGCATTTCCCAGTTCAAACCGGTTGCTGGGGCACTCAGCCCCAGCTCTGGCGCAAAACTGGACAATGGGAAAGGGGTGTAACCACCACCTTACCAGATCCACCCATAGGTGGGACCTTAGAGTTAGCCCAACCCTAAAGTTAGTATAAGTATAGGAACCCAGTCCCTAGGACTTTAGATTACCCCAGACGAAACTCTGAAGAAGAAATCCTGGACCTTTGACATTTCATTTCGACTGAAAGACTGAAGAATCTCCCTTGGGGTCAAGGAGTGACCCCCCCTGTTCAAACAGGCACCAAAGAAGCATCTTTGCCGGTCTGCATTTTCGAGGCTCCCACCGGATGCCGAACAATCTGCGACACAAGACACAGACTTCCAGACATCTCTGAAGCGGACACGAGTGCCCAGCAAAGCTGAGACCTGTAGCTGACACGAGAAACGTCGGACCGGAACTCCTGGAAATCCTGCATTTTTGCGACTGAGTCCGTTGGCTAGTGGGCCCCCAAGAAGGACAATCCTTTGTTTCTTGAACTTTCCTGGTTGCTCCTGATATGTTCTGACTCCCCTCCAAAGGGTGAGTCCCTCAGACCTTGCTGGTCTTCACCGAAGCCAATCTTGTCATCTTGCATGGGTTGCTGCTGCCAAGGCTTATTGCGTCCAATCCTGATTCTGACACTGCAGCACTCGACATCCTTCGTGGGACAGATTGAATCCAGCTCCAGGTCGTCGTCGACGCCTCCTGATCCTTGTGGCTGAAGAGTCAAGGTTCACCTCTTTCGCCTGAAAACACCCAACATTGGTTGGCATCTTCCTATTGCCATCCTAGTCACTGGCTAGTGACCCAGACTCTGTCCCCTCTGCATTCAGGTTCTTCCCAACTCCGATCCACCCGGACACTTTTCCTCTGGTCGCCTGCAGCATTTCTTCGCAGCTCTCCAATGGAATCGACGACGAAAACCAACACCAAAAGACACCTATGCACCCGGCTTCCGTGGGTGAGGTAACATGAGTACTCCGGTGCTCTGGTGGGTCTTGACTCTCGAAGTGTCTAAGTCTTAAAGGGTTCCATCGTAGTTCACCTCTAAGTGTCCTTAATCTTTCAAATTGTAACTTGTTCGTTCTCCATAGAAAGTCAATGGTGATTCGCGGCTGTGTTCAGACACTGCACGCGTCCCCCTTGGGTCTCATGTGTCCCTACCTTGGGTGGTTCCTGGTTGCTCCAGCGGTTCTACAGGCCCTAGGCCTGCTTTCTAACCCTCACGTGGTTCTTATACCACTTTTTTAGTATATGGTGTGTGAGGCCCCTAGGGCATAACATATACTGTGCAACTTATTGTATGCTAATTAAGTTCTTTGCATTGTACTTTTACCTCTGAACTCATAAAGAGCCCAGAGGGCTGTGTTTAGAATAAATACATATATATATGATGTATACCTTGTGTGGTGTACTTTCATTTGATCATTCAAGAGATTATAGACTGGTAAAACAATTTGCTTAACACGCCTGCAAGTCGTAGCCTGAAGGCTGCTCTCCACAGCTACCACTAGGATAGGTTTCTAGAAGGTTGACTTCAAACCTACCATCAATAAGGGTCGTTTGGACTGGTGCAAGATGCCCACTAGAATAGTGGGCATCATTTGCCAGGCCAACTTCTCACACCCACTAAACACAGAATATTGCTACATTTTACTAGTAAACAGGCAGTCACAAGTGCAGTTATCTAGCAGGCACTAGGACCATGATTTCAATGGTGCTGCAGGTGCAGTGGCACCTAGGCCAAAAGTTGTCAGAACTCCTCTAAACACCAAATATTGCTATATTTAACTACTAAATAAGCAGTCACAAGTGCAGTTACCTTGCAGGCTCTAGGGTCATGATTTCACTGGTGCAGCAGGTGCAGTGACACTGGGGCCAAACGTTCTAGGAGCCCTTCTAAACACCAAATATTGCAATATGTTACTACTAAACATGCAGTCATCTTGCAGGCACTAGGGGCATGATTTGCAGGGTGCAACAGGCACAGTGGCACCGGGCCCAAAAGTTGTCAGAACTCCTCTAAACAGAGAATATTGCTATTATATCAGTTACTTCTATTTTTCCCTCTTTCATTTTTCAAAAAGTTGCTATTACTTACCCACATTATACCACTAAAAACAGCATAATATATTGCCTTTTTGTACATAAACAAGTCATAGCACTTTAACAGACTTTTTGCAACTTATAATGATTAACTGCTCGGCAAGCTGCAACTTACAATAAAACAGCTGATTATTAATCACATAGGAGAAACCCAATGCATTTACCAATGCTTGTTACATCTATCGCTCTTTAATTTTTATTTGAAGACACACTGCTTGCCTAGTGACTTCAACAGAGTGGAAAAACAGGTTCGAGTCTCAGCGTAGGCTCAACATCCTGTGATTCTTGGCAAATCACTTAATCTCCTTGTGTCATAAAAAATAACTGTGGCCTTATGTCAATGTAGCTCGTGTTCATGTAAAGCGCTCCAATACCTTCCGGTAGGTTTTGCGCTGTATAATAGGGCCAAAAAAAAGCAGAGTTAGCTCCATATAAATACAGCACATGTAATTTGTACCTTAATCAGCTTCTTATTCCACATGCATGTATTCACGATTTAACTCCCGCCCAATCTCAAAGTGGTGCTTTGTAATACTGGCTTTACTGTTACCACTCTGCTGTTCCTTGCAATAACTTGACACATTCTCCTCGCTGTACCCCAACAGAACCTGCACTCACTATCTAATGTTATTTGTGCCCTTAAAAGGCTCTACACAATCTCCCTCATGGCACGGTTCTTAAATCTCTTATCAAAAATAGGATATGCCGTTCCTCTAGTCAGAAAGTGCTGAGTCAGAGTAAACAGGAATCACAGGTGCCCCAGGTGGGGTCAGTGCTGGGAATACATATGTTGGATAGTAATGCCCTCACACACCCTTGCAGGTGTCATGCTTCATCACCTGGGCTGCTCCTCGTTGGGTCGGCGGTGCAATACCCAACGGGCTCCCTATAGTAGAGGCTCTTTGTCGGAGATCTTTTTATCCAACAGCCGTGTGGTGAAGTGCGGGTATGGGGCCAGATTTGTGTAGATGTGGTGAGGTGAGTTAAAATAGGATTGGGAGTACCGAGAAGAACAGACTTTTATTCTGGGGGTCTCCTACCCGAAGTAAAAACAAAAACAAAAAACAAGGCACTATCGAGTGTAATGTCTTGTGTGGTGATAGCCTGGTTTAGGAAGTGTGGGTCGACATGTTTCTCGCTTCTGGACTAGTATCCATGCGATTCTTCAGGTCCTAGATTAATAACTATCTACACCTAAACTGTCTGGTATATTTTCTACTCACAGTAATAGTGTCTATAATTTAATGTACCTGGTGCAACCTGGATCTACCCTATTCAGTTAAATCCCCAGGCATCAACAGTACCCGGTGGGATACGTACAAGGCTTGGCTCCTATGTGTATTGGAGGTTTCTGCACAATATGCTGACCTCTAGACCGGCCCTATCCACCGGGTCCGGGAGGTGGTTCTTAATCTCCTTGCAGAATAGTCTCCCTGTACCAGCGCTGGTTGCTTTGTCGGACAGATCAGATAAGAAACATCATATGATTTATTTTTTTGCCCTGCGTTTTGTATAGACCCGAAGGTATCCGAGCGCTTTACATCAGCACCTGTTATGTTACACAAGGACACATTCATTTTTGGTAGACACGGGGAGATTAACTGATTTGCCCAGAATCACAGGATGTTGAGCGTCATCGCCAAGACTCTAACCTAGTTCCCCAGATTTGAGATCGACCGCCCAAGCAGATGGCCACACCCTCCCCCAATTTGTGTGTTTTCATCTCTCCTGTCATCCAGACTCCTAGAGACTGGCATCTCTGGGTATCCCCCGGTCACAGAGCATAGTGCTGGCTTCTCTGCACATTTAGCCAGGGGGCTGGATGAATGGGCTGTACATATGAACTATTTTCTATTGCGCGAACGAGGATACAAAATCAACAGAGCGCTGCACATGAGAAGCATCTGCAGGGGAGAGGAAATTGGTACAGTTATAACATATTTTAAGTTAGACGTGTAATGGGAGAGAGGATAGACTGGATGGTGTTGTTTCCTCATTCAGTGCAATTCATGATGGATGTTGTCGCCCCCACTACACAAATCTCACCAGCTGCTACTGAAACAAGGTCACCGCAGACCTGAAATCATCTTCTAATAAGGTCAATACAATTAGGTATTTCAAGAAGGAAATCTCACTAAACATAGTGAGCTTGATCATTTTCATATCTGAATCACTTATACATCAACAACTTCTTAAAACTCTTGCTAGTTGACAGAATAAGATATGTGCTTGTACGACTTTATATTTTGAAAGCCAGGGCATTCTTAAGTCTTTCCTCTTCTATTTTTTCAAAGGAACCAGAGACAATTTACTGAAGCAAAGTGCCAGAGCAAAGGCACAGAAGAAAGATAGGGGCTGATAATACAAAAGAGCCACTGGCACACCACGTTTACTAAAGTTGGTACTCTTCTCTTGCTTCAACATTGTGCACCTTCTCCCTACATCTCTGGAAGTTGATAACATTAAAAAAAAGAGGAACATTAAGGGATTTTGTTAACAAGGCCCGTCAATCTGTGCATGAAAAAACAGATTAATACTCTGGTACCCATAGTGCTAAGCATTAAAACTAGTACAACAAATATATGCTGGATAACGCGAATATGCGTCTGAGAAACTGATAAATAATCCGAAATGTTGTGCTCTTAATGGCCATATCACACGTTTCATATAACACGGACCTGACCCAATGTGCAGCACAGCACTTTACATGGGATTAATATAAAAAAAGCAACAGTACAAACAATATAGCCATGCATAATGGGGTCAAGCACAAAAAACGTACATAGTGTACAGCTTTCAAGTCAAGTCAAGTCAGTGAATTTATATAGCGCGCTACATACCCAGAGGGTCTCAAGGCGCTTGAGGAAGGGAGGGAAATTACTTGTCAAATATCCACGTTTTAAGTTGTTTTCTGAATGCTAGGTGGTTCTGAGTGAGGCGAAGGTGAGTGGGAAGTGAGTTCCAGGTTTTAGCTGCCAGGTAAGAGAAGGATGTACCTCCCATGGTGGTTTTGTTGATGCGAGGTACAGTGGCAAGGGCTTGGTTGGAGGATCGTAGCTGGCGGGAGGGGGTGTAGAAGGACAGTCGTGTGTTGAGGCATTCGGGTCCGATTTCGTAGAGTGCTTTGTGTGCGTGGGTTAGGAGCCGGAAAGTAATCCTCTTATTGACGGGGAGCCAGTGGAGGTTTTTCAGGTGACCAGAGATGTGTTCTTTACGCGGGATGTCTAGTATGAGCCTGGCTGAAGCGTTCTGGATGCGTTGGAGTTTTTTCTGGAGTTTTGCGGTGGTACCGGCGTAGAGGGTGTTTCCGTAGTCCAGTCGGCTCGTGACCAAAGCGTGGGTGACCGTTTTTCTAGTTTCGGTGGGGATCCAACGAAATGTTTTTTTGAGCATGCGAAGAATGTTGAAGCAAGATGAAGAAACGGCGTTGACTTGTCTGTTCATCGAGAGTGAGGAATCCAGGATGACGCCCAGGTTCCGTGCGTGGTCTGTCGGGATGGGTGCTTTTCACTCTCAACACATGCATAAATAACAATTTTGAGACTAGTTCCATGAAGTGGGATACATTTAAGTCAAAAGAAAAACAAAATCAAGTGCCATTTATTGTACTGCGTGAAGTGCTGACTTAACACATTTCTTCTCTCCCTTGAAGGTTGTGTCTAATGGGGTTGTTACAACAATTGGCGTGATGCACCTCCAAGCCTTGGAAGTAGTGCCCAATAAAAATGAATTTGGTGTTTTTTCTACCTGAAAGCACACATTTTTAAGAAGGGGGTATTCTGAGATCCTAAGGTACTGCTGACCTAACAAAATGCCAGTTTATGTGCAAGATAGTTTGGTGGTCTACAGTGGTGAGTTTTGAGTTTGATGAAGGCCAGTTTGAATATGTCCCTTGCCTACAAAGTAAGCCAATTAATAAATAACGACACCAAATTAATGCAGGAATAATTTTGGACATCAGCTTTCTGATCAACCGAACGGCAGTTGTGGGACTGCATGGCAGTGATATGGAACCAGAAGTCCTGCTGATCTAATGTCACAATCCAGTCTCCTGGATTCAGGGTAGATGGAACCTGGGCCCGAGTGATCATTTTGAATTTGGTCTTCAACAGGCAAAAATTAAGGAATTGAAGATCTAAAATGGGGCAAAGTACTCCACACTTTTTCTGGCACAGGAAATAACAGGAATAGCACCCAGTCCAGATTTCCATGACCGGGACTCTTTCGTTGGTTTCTTACCCTAAAAGAGCCTGGACTTTCTGCTACAAAATGGAGAAATGGTCCTCCAAAAGTAGCTCTGATGTAGTCGGAAGAGACGACAGGGAGGAAAGGAATGGTAGTGCGTAGTTTCGTTAGACCATCTGCAGAACTCATTTATCGGATTTTATGGCCTTCCACTTGTGAAGAAAAGGAGTGATTGTACCTCCCACTGGGTGATCGTGTGTCGCTAAGGATAAACTAAAGTGTCTTGCAGGCTGGTACTGGAGATTGGTAAATTCACTGCCCCTGCTGGCCTGGACTTAGCCTGGCGGATCCCCTACTCTGACCTTGAAAGGACTAGGATGACTGTTGCTGGAGTCATAGACCTTGACGCGGTCTGATGTCGAAACCCCTAGCGATGCATCGAACAGGGAAATATGTCTGGGGATTCCACCTTTCAGGTGTGGAAAGACAAAGGGAGCACACAGTAGATCGACTCTTTAAATCACTCCAGGACGCAGTTGGCTTTCTTGCCAAAGAGGAAAGACCCACCAAAATATACATCTATGAGTGACGCCTGAATGTCACCTGAGATGCCTGTGGATCTTATCCAAAGATGGCTCCAGAGCACCGTACTAGTGCAGACTGCTCTACCTAATCAGATTGTGCATTCAGGCCTGACTGGATGACATACTTAGCCACATTCTGGCTGTCTAGAAAGGTCTGTTCCAAATTGACGTGAAACTCTCTCAGGACTGCCAGTAAAACCTCAGTAACCAGTTTCCATAATGCATGGGAGTACCTTTCCAGCAAACAGCTGACTGACTGACTTGAGAATGTGGGTAGTGGAAGAAAATATCCTCCTCTGAAATACTCAATTCTTTTTGACTCTCTGGTTTGGTCTGAGGGGTGGGGTTCGACTTAACTGGGCAGAGTGGGAAATGAATTGGGGTTAACCCTGCTACTGAGGTTCTGTACTACCAGGATCTCAGAAGTAGGGTGCAGCGTTAGGAAGGCAGGGTCACTCAGAGCAGTTCTGTCGCAACATGCCACCTGTTTGTTTATGGGTGGGCAGGAGCAGGATTGTGCCCAAATACCAATGACTGCATCAGTTAGTGCCTCTTTCAACGTAAATAGGGGTTCAGATGAGGATTGTCTAGGTTGTAACACTTCTGAGAAGACGTTGGTCTTTACCTTGCAGGAAGGAAATTGTAGATAATCCTAAGCCTTTTACCGCCTTTCAAATGACTATGGCAAATGAAGCAGACTCTTCAGTGGAAGGGCAACAGAGGGAACCTACCCTGTGTCAGGGAAACGTCCATATAAAAACTGTTATCATATTAATGGCAACATTTGTTCCCACCATCACCAAATGCTGGTTTGCTCCTGTCAGAGTGCAACCGAGCAATTGTTGGAGCACTGGAGGGCAGGTTCTAGGCCAAGGCACTGTCTTTTCAGAGTCTAAGTATTTGGGAGCTGTGATTAGGGGATAGCGATTGAGCTCAATCGCACCTTAAGTAGAGGTCGAGAACGATTTGGCTTGGAGTCAAACGGAAAATGGAACAGATGTCCTCCTTTGGAAACGGCGTTGTTAGTGCTGGCATCAACATGCCAGGAACCAGCATGGATCATGGAGCCAGGCAAGGAGTAGGCTCTGGAGCCGGGGCTGAACTGGAAGGAGGTAGAGGAGGTACAGCTGGTGCCAAAATCGAACCAGCCAGTAGTAATCAGACAAGAGGCCTTCGCGGAACCATGCCAAAAATGAGGCTGATGGCTTCCTTAAATGTCTCAATCTGTTGTGCCTTCGTCGCCGTACCCGGAAATTTAGAGTATATCAGGGTCAGCAGTGGAATTACCTCCTCAAAAGGGGACCTGGGACGAGACTGCAGGGGACTTTGATGTTATCGTGACTTCTCCGACGGAGAGTGGTTAGGGTGAGACAAGGCCCGCTTGGAATTCTTCTGTTTCTTTTTGGATTTTAACATGCACGAAGACCTGTCAAAAAGGCTGTCGACCTGTACTTGTCACTAAATTGTATCTCCTCATTACTGGAAGTGAACACTTTAGATATTGTTTTTAACCTTACCACGGAGACTCTGGACTAGATTGATCTTTGGGTACCTCCATGGTATTTTAAGCTCACAACCTCGCCTGCTCCACACACCTGCACTCACCATCACGGCGTTCTACATAAAAGATCTCTGCCAAAGAGCCTTCTCAGGGGGCCAGTGGAGTACTGCAGCGCCGACCCCACGAGGAGCAAACGCCTGATGATGCAGCATGCCACATTCACAGGTGTGTGAGGACATTATTTACTAATAAGGAAGATCCCCTCCTAGTACTGACCATCTACCTGTATATCAACACTTCATTAGGAACAGCTACACCCTTGCGTTCTATGTATTGAGGGGTGTAACGCAGAGTGTAATATAGCATAGTGGCATAGAGCAGAGGGATGTAGCACTGCGTGGTGTGGCTTAGAATTGAGTGGAATGGCGTAGAGCGGTGTGGAGTAAAGTAAAGTGGGGTAGCGTAAAATGGCATAGGGGAAAGTGTCACAGGGGAAAGTGGCGCAGCGTACTGTGGCATAGCGTAAAGTGGTGCATCGTGAAGTGGAGTAGAGTAAAGTTGCAAGGAGTAAAGTGCCCTACCCCTCCCAAAGCTAGCAGGGGAGAGCTTAGAAAGGCACAGGTGAACATCCACGCTCAGCAGAGACCTCATACTGGCTGAAGCCTTCATTTCAGTCAAAGACCGGAAACAAACAGGATGATACTGGACCGCCAGCCTCTCTATGCCATCCAGTAGTAGGTAGGCGGGCCTTGTGTTTACAGCATTTTAGTGAAGCTTCCTGTTTCAAGGTTGAATTTCAACTCACAAGTAATGGTTGAGACACCGAATGTAGGGGTTATGTAATTTACACATTTGCCGCCAGTTTCACAATGCATCAAATAGTTTAAGCAAAATACACCATCCTATAAACCAGAAACATTTGAAAGTCATTGATCAATACAACTATCTATGCAAGTTGAATCTGGAAATAGGCTACACCATAAATTAATTGACTGTTTTTAACACAGATTTTATTGATATTTGATTAAGAAAAAAACTAAAAAGTTTTGTAAATAGGGGTATGTTGGGTGTCTTTTCCAGTCATTAGATTTTCATGTGGGGTACAAAATCTTTGCTCCAGTGACACATTGCCTGTTAGTAAATGGCATTAGGGAATAAGCAGGTGAAGATGGTTTTGGAAAACTGGAAGACATGGAAGGCTTAGGGCAAACTAACTGTAAGAGGTAATTTATGGTGGGTCAATAATTCCTCAGACAAGTTAACAGTGAGGCCTGGATTGTCCACTTACTCAGTAAGTGGGAGGTGATAGGTTGCTTGTAGGAATAAACTATTGCTGTCATTACATCCAAACTTAAGATTCCAAATACTACTTTGGATTATTCTTTTCATACCTATTTTTATCTCTGATAAAACATTTGCAATATGGAAAAAATAAATAAAATCCTCCCGATACATAAATGAAATAAAGTTTGGATGCTTTACTGTCATCCTGCAGTGACACTGGTGTTATAATATTTAAGCACATGATCGTAAGCAACAGGAGCTCTACTAGACCTTTTTTCAGGTACTTGCTCAATTATCTCTACGTTTACGTCTGTAGCATGGATGGGACTTAACCCCTAATTTTTTGGAATCTAGTCCTGTTCTAGAATTTGTCCTGTGCCTAACAGGTTTTCTTTCTATCTGTACCCTGGGCTGCTGATACTGAGCCTTGGAACGTATAGTGACACAGGGAGGTTAGTCATTCTGGGGAGCCAGGGCTCACCATTACCTGGTTGCGTCACAGTTAGAATAAGGATCCATCCCAATTGGCAACTATACTTTACTTACAGTCTTCTTGTTCAATTGTGAGAAATTTCTAGATAAAGGAATAATGAGTGTGCCCCTTGCTTGAGTGAAGCAAACTCAATTAGGTGTTCCTTTTAAATAATAAGTATCTCAAATTTGAGGCTAACCCAGGAAAAAAGGAGCAGCTAAAGGGAAAGCTATCCAACACTAATCCAGAAATAGCGTACTCTTGTTCTGTGTAATTCAATCTCTGAGAGAACTCCATCTCACAAAGACGGCCTCTCTTTGGGACTTTATCACTAGGCATTTCAAACCAGCCAAGACAAAGAAACAGGTATTTGATTCTCTTTTGAGTAATTCGTTTGTAAACTCTCAAAGCTTTACTCCCAGTTTCAGAACTTTGATCTGCACAAGAGACCGGTTTACCCATTCTTTTTTAGTGATATCCTCGTTTATCAGCCTCGCCATGTCTACAGTTTTCAGATGGTGGTAAATTAGACTCTAGCCTGGCTCTAGTAACGCAACTTCATGTTCTAATATTGCAACTCTTGATAAGAAGCAGGACATCTCAGATGGGACTCATGTACAGAGGATCCTTTAATTGATTAATATACCATTGCTAATTTGTCTTAATAGTCTGCAATAAATATGCTTGAAACAAAAAACCTTTAGGGGGATTTGGAGGTGTTACTATTGGTAAACACAACAATCTAAACAAATTAAAATCCTTGAAGCAATTAGAAATGCTAAGGCATTGTCTACTGTAGCTGCAAATTCTTGTAATGAATCTGCAGCATCAGAGTCCCCATAATTTCTAACAACGATACAAATCCCAGAATGGCCACATTAATTAACTCTCATGTCTATATTTCCCACCAACCAATATTAATCCACAGGTTGGGGAAAGTTATTGCCAAGTTCTAAAGAGCTGGATCAAATAGCTTTTTGTGATCTTACCGGCAAAGAACAAAGTTTACTTTTATCCTGAAGTTTCTGCTTCTGTGAGCCAGTCTGCCTGTTACATCCTCATAAATGTTAGACTCCGACCCCACTTAATGGAACTCTGCTCGCCTGGTTTTTTGGGTCTTGACTTGAGAAAATCTACTATTTGTATATATATGTATATAGAGATTAACTCTAATCACTAGTATATGCAGTAGATGTTTGTACTCTCTACCATTCCAATGTGACTCTTAGAGTATATCCATTCGTATCCCTTCCTTGAGTGACTTTACTGCTTGTACATTTGCAATTTTTTCTGTTTATATCTCTTCCCTGTGTGACTTTTTAACCTGTACATTTGCAATTTTTTTCTGTTTGTATCTTTTATGTAACACATGTAATCCTAAATCCCTATGTATCGCAACTGGTTCTTATGTAAAACGCTCCGACACCTTCGGGAATGTTCGCGCTATATAAAATCGCATTAAATAAAAAATATAATATAACTTTCTTCATTTAAATTGTAGATATCCTTTTGATAATCCTGCAAAAAAGTACAATTAGGCACGGCAAGGGAACCATCCCAAATGTCCATACATTCGTCTCATATGAATATATTATTGCTTGCATGAATTTTACTGTAATTTATTTTAAAATCAGTGATCATTTTGCAATAGACCTGCAGCTTAATGGACTCAATGCTAAAAGGGTTCACTAGACTCGGTCTTTAAATTAAAATGATCCTCAAAATATCAGCATAAAGATTATTTAAGAAAAACTTTAAGAAATGTTCAAGATCAAAATGGATGAACTTTCCTTCTTTAAAAATTATGATTTTGAATGGTATAATTATTTAATTGCAAAGTTACTATCATGTTTGCAACTGACCCACCCAAACAAAGCAATTTCCATTGCAAAACAATATATGAAAAATATCAGATTGGTTTGATGCACAATGTTTTAATCTAAGAAAGGAGTTTAATGTACAAAATAGGAGAAATGCTAAAGCGAAAAATACTAAAAGGCTTCTCAATTTAAAGAGAAAAAAACTCATACTGAGTGCTTCTGCAGAAAATAAAATTATCATCCGAAACGTTGGGTAGAAATGTTTGCAGTGATTCACCAAGGCAATTCTATGTGTTTCTGCCAAATTGTAAATGGGGTGACCAGCATGAGCCCAGACACTCTTCGATATCCTGTTCCAGAAGACAAATGAGGTTATTTTATTTCTGATTTATACAAAAACTGTACTGATAGTGGTCATTCCATTTTGGTTGGTCATTATTCAGGCTCGATTAAAACCTGTTTGAATGAGTATTGATTATACCTCTGAAGTTTAGGGGCTTCCTACTCACCTTGGCACATGACATTAACTTGGCAGGACACCTAGGCCAAAGTAAGACTTGGGACAGGCTTGCCCCTAACTTTCACTGCCCTCACATCCCAGAGGACACCAAAAAGTTTTTTCGCTCCTGTACCACCTGTCAAGCCAGTGGTAAGTCAGGTGGTATAACAGAGGCTCCCCTCATACCACTACCTGTGGTGGGGGTTACCTTTGAAAGGGTTGGGATTGACATCATTGGTCCCATGAACCATCCAACTGCATCTGGGCACAGTTACATTCTAGTGGTGGTGGACCATGCCACTAGGTATCCAGAGGCAATGCCCCTTAGAACTACCACAGCTACTGAGGTGGCCAGGGCCCTCCTATGATTTGTTTCCAGAGTGGGTTTCCCTAAGGAGGTCTTAACTTACAGAGGTACCAGCTTCATGTCAAATTATATCACTGCAATGTGGAAGAAGTGTGGAGTGAACTACAAGTTCACCACACCATATCACCCACAATGCAATGGGTTAGTTGAGCGATTCAACAAAACCTTCAAGGGCATGATTATGGTCCTCCCAGAAATGCTTAGGTGGAAATGGGATGGCCTGTTGCCCTGCCTTCTCTTTGCCTACAGAGAGGTCCCACAGTAGGGGTTGGCTAAAGCCCTTTTGAACTTCTGTTTGGGGTCCCCTGCGTTTAGTGAAGGAGGGAAGGGAGCTACCAATCAAACCACCTAAACAAGACATTGTGAACTATGTACTTGGTCTCCACTCCAGGATGGCTGAGTACATGAAGAAGGTCAGCAACAACCTTAAGGCAAATCAAGAATTACAATCTAGCAATCAAATTTATTTGACACATAGCATATAAGCATACGAACATACATTTTTTTTTAAAATACCAATGTTAAAGATTTTTACAATATACCCATTAAAAACGAGCACGAAATACAAAAACTATTTACAATAAAATTTGAGAACACTTTGATATGTGCAAATAAGCAAAAAACCTTCCAGTTAAAATACAAGTATATAAAAATTTAAAGGAAAGGAAAAAGATAAAACCATACTAGATGACAGAAACTAGTAACAGCTACAAAGATGCGGAAAGTGCCTTGTGCCTAACGGCCCATTCACACCCCAGGAATTTGGCTATTGCACAGACAAAAAGAAGTTTAGGGTCTGTCTTGAGGATACGCATGGCCATAAGGCTGCTCATAATGCACAGAAGCCTGCATATGGGCATGAGCCACTTGCATCTGTGGCTCTTGTATGCGGCGCACACAAGGAGAACCTGCAGGATATTTTCAATGGGAGCAAGACAACATGGGCAAGATTTCACCACAGAGGTATGGCCATTTCATCTAGACAATACCTTATGTACAGGTAAGGTACCAAATCAAAACTGCATATATAGAGATCTATCACGCGGTACCTCAATAAAATCGAAATATTGCTCATATTGTTTTTCTTGCTTGTGTCGAAAGAATTCCTCTGAAAGGCTCCCTATTTTTGAATTTTGCAGCTGCTGCAAGTGCACCCAATCCTAGGAACTTTTTTGTAGCATCAATTCACTGGGGGGTGGGGGTGGGGGGGTCTGGGAGAGCCAGGCATCTTTCAGGCCCAAGGCAAAAAGGGTCTGTTTTACATAAGAAATCCAATTGACTCTCTTACCCTGATCCAGGGGGATTAGCTCGTTGAGCGCAAGTGCATAATTATGGAGTTCGTGGGATCTTCTAATCCGCGCCCAAAACAAAAGAGAACGAAGTCTAGCCGTGTCCCTGATACGATGTCTTCCTAAATCAAAAAATAGAGGCGTAAGTGGTGTATTCTTTGGCATAGCCACCAGGTTTCTAACAAAGGAATTTTCAGAGCGGGAAATTTCATCAATATGCTCATGACCCCAAAGCTCTGACCCGTACAATGCAGAACTAACTGCTTGTGCTTCATACATAGCGAGGGCCGGGCGTACTGGTCTAGTTCTTGATGAACGATGTTTCTTCGCAATGGCGCCAGCCACTCGTTTGTGATTCAGTAACATTTTGGACACGTCTTGCTTCCATTGCATATTATTAGAGAGCCTGATTCCAAGGTAATCAAAGTTCTGGACTTGTTCTAATGGGACTTCATTCAAAGTAAGCTTGCACCTAAATGATTTACACTGGTTACAAGCCATGAACTTGGTTTTAGAAGTGTTAATTGTCAAACCATGAGATGAACAGAACATTTGAAACCTATTTAATGGTCTTTGGAGTCCTACAGGAGTCTTAGATATAAGGAGAGTGTCATCAGCGAAAAGCAAGGTTGGTATCTTTTCGCCAGCCAGGGAAGGAGCAACAGCAGGATCTTTGCCTAAAAAGGCAACCACCCCATTTATATATAGTGAAAATAAAGTAGGGGCCATTACGCATCCCTGGTGTGCCCCTTTGTTGACATAAATACGGTTGGTGCATTGGCCCTGTGTTCCCCATCTAATACGTGCAAAATTACCTGTGTGGAGCTTGGTCAGAAAATTCAGTATCTGGGGGTGAATAACAAGATCATACAAAATTTTCCACAGTTTGTCTCTGGGGACAAGGTCAAAGGCAGTCTTTAGATCGATAAATGCGAGGTAAAGACTGCCTTTACCAATTAGAACAGTTTTCCAGTAGATCATAATGAGTCTAAAAACTTGATCCACTGTGCCTGTCTTCATTCCAGCCTGAAATTTCGAGAGGATATTCCCCTCATCGACACAGGCAAAAATTCTTTGGAGGAGGACTCTGCCAACCACCTTTTGAATAACATCAATCAGGCTAATGGGCCTGTAGTTGGCTGGGTCCTCCCTACAGCCCTTCTTAAAGATGGGAACGACCTTGTCCCCCTTCCAGGAGTCCGGGACCGCTGCTCCCCTGAGAATGTGGTTCATACGTGACGCAATAAATATTGCCTTGGTTTTAGGAGCCGAAATAATCAAATCCCCAGGGAGGCCATCAGGCCCGGGGGCTTTACCCGGAGTAATCCTCCCAATTGCCTCCTGAATTTCTTTGGTGGAAATATAATCCAACTCCCCCATAGTGGTACAATTTGGTCCTTGGGGGTCTTCTAGGATTTGGTGTCCTACACCCGGTGTGGAATAAAGTTTGGAAAAGTGTGTGCTCCATTCTTTGCTGGTAATGTGGTTAGGGATGGGGTCTGCAGAGCCCTGTTGGTCCCTGTTAATCAGGGTCCAGAATGCATTTGTATTTTTGGTATTACATGCATCCTTAAGGTCTGACCAGAATGTTTCGTCCCAGGAGCATTTGGCTTCCTTGATAGCCAGTTTGTATTCAGACCTCGCCATTTATATCTCTGCGGAGATTCTACCTTTAAGGGCTTGCGACAAACTATCCTTTTGACCCTACACGCTTTAGAGTACCAGGAACCCACCTTGTTAATTTTATTTCTTTGGATCAACAGCAGACGGATTCTAGAAAGGTCCTAATTGTATTGTATTGTATTTGTAGGTCGATTTATAGAGCGCGATTGCTGCCCGGGGGCGTCCAAGCGCTAAAAACCAACAGAGCAAGAGGAGGTAACCAGGGCGTTATTGGGCAGCATTGAAGAGGAATGTTTTTAGCTGTTTCCTAAATAAGGTAAGATTGGGGTTTTTCCTTAGGTGGAGGGGTAGGGTATTCCATAGCTTGGAGGCGTTGTAGGTGAAGGTCCTACCGCCAGTTCTGGATTTATTTATTTTGGGAATTGCGGCCGTGTAGGTCTGGTTGGATCGCAGATTCCTGGTGGGTTGGTAGTGTGACACTAGGTTACGGGTGATAAGAGGGCCCGTTTTCCAGAACGCCTGGTGCGCAATGCATAAGGCTTTGAATTGTATTCTTTGGGGAATGGGTAGCCAATGTAGTTTTTTCAGTCCGTTTCAGTCCTAAATCAATATAGGCATATGTTTTCTTTCACTCCTAGTCAGACCACCTGGTGTACCCATGAAGTGGACCCAGCTGAGAGCCTACCTGTTAAAAATAAGATTTACAGGCAGCCTGACCAGGTCAGAGATTGCATCAGGACTGAGGTCCAAAAGTTTCTGGAATTCGGAGTGATTGAATCCTCAGATAGCCCTGGGACCCAAACCTTGTACCCAGGGTGGTAAGAGAGAACTTAGGTTTTGTGTGGACAACAGGGGGCTTAATACAGTCACTAGGACTGATGCTCATCCTATTCCTAAGGCAGATGAAATCATTGACACTTTGGCCTCAGCCAAGTTCTTGAGCACATTTGACCTCCCTTCTGGATATTGGCAAATCAGACTAGCTAAGGATGCCAAACCCAAAACAGCATTTTCAACCCCTAGTGGGCATTATCAATTTATTGTGATGCCCTTCGGGTTGTAGAATGCACCTGCCAAGTTCCAAAGACTGCTGAATAGTCCTTACAGGCCAGGAAGCCTACCGTGCAGCATATCTTGATGATATAGCCGTCTTTAGCTCCACCTGGGAGGATCACCTGGTCCACCTGAAGAATGTTTTAGAGGCTCTGCAGAAATCAGGTCTCACTGTCAAGGTCACCAAGTGCCAGATAGCGCAGAGTAAGGCTGTGTAGCTGGACCACCTTGTGGGTGGAGACCAGGTTCAACCATTGCAGAGCAAAATCCAGACCATCATGGACTGGGCTGCTCCCACAACCCAGACTCATGTCAGAGCTTTAGTGGGCCTGACTGGGTAATACAGAAGATTTGTAAACAAATATGGGTCTATAGTGACTCCCTTGAATGATCTTACATCAAAAAGAATGCCCAAGAACGTTCACCCGGAGGTGGCAATTCCTAACTTCATGGCCAAGAAGCAAAGCTTCGTTATGATTTTTAGGCTATATGGTGAATAATGGAGAAACCAAAATTATTGAATGGAATCCGGCCAAGCACAGTTTGGGGGCGAAGGTCCAAATGTGGTATTTAGGTATCTTAGTAACACAGAAGCTGGAAGACGTCCCTAGAACAAACTGGAAAAAAGTCAGCAAGAGATAGGGAGTCTATTGATCAGGGGGGCTAATTTACCCGTAAACATTTACAGCTATGTCAATCTCATTAAGACTATTGTCCTCCCAAAATCACTTTTCTCTTTAATTCAATTCCTTTAACTTTTTATAAAGAAGATATAGCTAAGCTCCAGGGGAGGATAGGCAGTTTTATAAGGGCTTCGAAGGGGCCCAGGATATCCTGGAAAAAGTTGAGGAGGAGGGTGGAGCTGGGGGTGTTGGCCCTTCCGGATCTCCGTGCATTCTGTCATGCATTTCATTTGTGTATGCTTGCTATCAAAGTCGATCGGTCTCCCCTGGGACTACTTTATGGGGCAATGTTAAGGGATGTGAGTCAAGGGCAGAGCCACTTCCTTTTTAAACATGGAGACCCGAAATACTTCGAAAAGGTGAGACTGAAGATTTTGAAGGGGGCCTTAAGAACTTAGATGTACTCTCGGAAAAAACTAGGAGTTCCTTACTACTCACCCAGGGCCCGATTTGGGATTCTCCGGGAACCCCCGAATGCTTGAGAGACCAGCTTAGTCAGCCATTCAAATCTGTGGGGCTACTTTATTGGGGAGTTCATAAAACGGCATCAAGCCTAGCGAGTTGGGAAGTGCTGAGTAACTGTACCAGGGTACAATCAACAAGGTTCAAATACTACGAACTTTGTTCTTGGTGGGCCACACAAGCTTGGGTAGAGGAGGAAGAGGACTCTTGGATCAACCAGGTGATGAGAACTGGCTATACGAAAAAGGAAGTTTCCTTGTGGTATTGGGCCTTTGTAGAGGCTGATGATGACTATCTCTGATGTTTTTAAGCTCTGGGTAGAAGAACTCGAGGGTGGAAATCCGAAGCAGGTTTGGTAAGATTATTTTTCTATTTTACGAGCTGTGGTGATACCTGCTTCGCTTAAGCGTAACCATCTTTTCACTACTCCTTGAGTTTTTTGGTCCCCAGCCAAGCTGTCAATAGTCACAGGAAACCCCTACGTATGCCCAGGATGTATGCTTTCATCAGCAAACAATATCCACCTGTTCATGACATGTCCAAAGATTGCTTGTTATCGGACTTAGATAAGTGATTTCCTTGCGCAGGTAATGGGTCAACAAATAAAGGTAAGTCCTAAACTTATATTTTTTGGGCTTTATCAAGATGTTCCAGCTTGAATAAACACCGTCAACTCCAAATTTAATTTCTATGCAATTCTCCTGGCAAGACGGGACATTTGTAGGGTTTGGAAATCTGGAAGCCCACCATGCTTCTCTGACTGCCTCAAAAGCATAATCTGCACAAGTCAGTCAAATATGGCCTGCAACCCTAGAAGTAGGAAGAAAGTTTGGATATTGTTGGTGGAGTGGAGCCAGTGTTCCAGTAGGTTCCGATGATTAAGCCACAAATGCTGTCGATCCTGGCACTCCCTGTCTCAGGTTCACCTGTTTAGGAGATGGAATTGGAAACAGCAGTATTCTTGTGTGGAAATGCTCTTCCCCCGCCTTGGTAACTGAGTAATACCAGCAGGAGAGTTGGCAGAATGAGGAAAGATTTTTAAAAAAATTAAGATTTTAAAAAAGAACGTTCAGTGGACAGTTAGCTGTCAGAAGGCATTTGATGACCTCAAGCAGGCCATGTGCACTGCTCCCATTCTGCAAAGTCCTGACTATTCCAAACAATTCATTGTCCAAACAGATGCATCTGAGTTGGGGGTAGGGGCTGTGTTGTCACAACTTAATGCAGAGGGTCAGGATCAACCAGTAGCTTTTATTAGCAGAAGGCTGACCCCCAGAGAGAAACATTGGTCAGCCATTGAGAGGAAGCCTTTGCTGTGGTTTGGGCTCTGAAGAAGCTGAGGCCATACTTGTTTGGTACTCACTTCATAGTTCAGACAGACTACAAGCCCCTCTTATGGCTAAAACAGATGACGGGTGTTGGAAATGGGGATCTCTATTTGGCAGCGGCTGGCGCTGAGGTCCAAATAGGGATCCTTCTTCCCAGGTCAGAGTAAGGGAGCTACACCCTTTGATAACCCCTGCTCAACCCTGTGGTAACGTAGCACAAGCAGACAGGCCTATCTCAGAGGCAGTCTTTTAAGCATTTTTGACCATACACAATAACGCAGGAAAGACCCTACAAACGGACACCACAAGTAGTTATAGAAAAATAGTTACCTTTATATAGACTGAATACGAGGCTAAAAGCACTCAAGAAGCCACAATGCACATGATTACAGATTGCCTTCAAAAGCAATAAAGGCACTCGAAAAGCGCGTGGAACGAACTTAGTTCGAGGCTGGGGTCCACGTGACCCGGGGATGCACAATGTACCTGAGATTTAAAGGGGCACAGCACGCAGCCTCACAAGGAAGCCACAGTGATGACAGGCGGATTTGCAGCAGCCACAGATCCCAGCTGTAGCGGTCCGGGGCGTGCACTCGCGATAATCATGGGACAGGGCTTAAATGCGGGCACCCAGCAGCAAACACAGGTGATAACAAGATCCTCGAAGTGGTGACAAATGAGTGCACTCAGCGGCACAGCTCCTCAGCTGCAGCGGCCCACAATAGCGATAGCGGTGATTCGCGTAGGACGGCAAATGCGGGCACTCAGCGGCACTGCTCCTCAGCTGCAGCGGTCCACGATAGCGATGATTCTCGTAGGATGGCAAATGCGGGCACTCAGCGGCACAGCTCCTCAGCTGCGGCTGCTCATGATAGCGATGACTTTTGGTAACACAGGCAAATGAGGGGCTCTCAGTGGCAACAGTTCCTCAGCTGTGGCGGCCCACAATAGAGAGAGCGATGACTTTGGTAACACAGGTAAATGTGGGCTCTCAGCGGCAACAGCTCCTCAGCTTCAGCCGCCCACAATAGCGATGACTTTGGTAACACAGGCAAATGCGGGCTTTCAGTGGCAACAGCTCATCAGCTGTGGCAGTCCACAATAGCAATAATGATGACTTTCAGCCCGCGTTCCCTGCAGTAGAACCAGAGGCTCTGGAATTCTCAACAGAAGTCTCACCTGCAAGTAGAATCCCCCTCAAATAGGAATCAAATAGGCGGCTGATGTGCGAAGTCTAATGTCCCTGAGACTTCAGCAGGAGGCAAGCTCAAATCAGTGCCTTGGGTAGTTGCCTCAGCAAGATGGATGAAAGTTTAAAAGTCCTTCCCCTCTAGTTACACGGACAGAGGTTCATCTGGGCATCCAGAAGTAACACACCGCGTAGGGGTTTTAGTACAAATCTTTATACCCCAAAAGTCTTTGTTCTCAAAAAGTCACAAATCACTGAACTTAGCCAGAACCAATGTGGTGTTGTACTGGAGCACTTTGTTTACAAGGCTGCATCCTGCCTTTCAGGAAGAAGGGGTCTGCAATCAGACACCCAGTGGGAGGTGGAGCCATCATTCACCTTGCCAGGCACAGCCCTGCTCAGATCAAACGGTCACCCCTCCCCATACTCCAACTGCAGATCTCTCTATTCAATCCAGGTCGGGCTCAGCATGCTGTCGCAACTGAAAATCTGAATCTCAGCCTGATCCAAGTAAGGTTTCACGAGAGTGAAGATGCGGGTCCCAACACTTCGAGAAAACAACTCCCGGAGGAATATATAGTTACTTACTCACTGGAAATTGTTACCCAAAAGTGAGGGGAATAAATTATAGAGTGACCACCACTCTTCCCCAGATGTAAAAACAGGCAACGTTTTAGTGTGGAACAGGATAAACAGAGAGCTGAAAATAAAAATACAAACTGATCTTACTGGCTAATTTCAAATAACTAATAACAAGTCTTAGAACATTAATGCATTTCAATTTCCGGTTAAATACAGTCCACTTACCAGCTGAAATGTCAATTTCCGGTTAAATACAGTCCACTTACCAGCTGAAATATCGGATCTCTCATGTAAAATCACAGGCAATAGCTGATACCACTGATATGCCTAGAGAGAAGTCTGAGATAGCTGCTGGGAGAATGAGTACCAGAGGGACGAGGAAATAACACTTCTATCCACACTCATACAAGGTTACTCAGTAAATATAGGGTGTTTCAGAGTGGGAGCCCAAAAGGTGGAAAAAGGTGTGGGGGGTGGGTAGTCTATTGCGCTTTTACTTTACAGCAAGCTGGCCGGCCCAATGATGGAAGTTGAGCGGAGCAACAACGCTTTTAGACGCTACAAACAGAAAGGAAGCTCCAGACGTGGCGCGCTGGCCGGCTCCGAGGGAAGAAGGAGCGGAGCAGCACGCACATGCTTTCAGGCAGGGAGACAAAAGCAAGTATGGCGAAGCCCGCTGGCCGGCTCCGAGGGGAGAAGGAGTGGAGGAGCATGCACACGCTTTCAGGCAGGTGAACAAAAGCAAGTGCGGCGTGACTCGCTGACCGGCTCTGTTGGGGAAAAGGAGAGGAGCAGAAGACCACACTCTTTCCGGCTGAGGCCGTGTGATGCGCTGGCCGGCTCCGATGGGGAAAGAGCGGAGCAGCAGTGCAACCGCCAGGCAAAAGGAAGGGAACCAAAGGAAGAAGCAGGATTCCTGGGAAAATACAGCTAATATCCTAAAGGCGTATCCAGATAGGGAGTCGAGGACGGTTAGCAGGAAGCAGTACAGCGAGAAACAGGAACTCGATTGGATCAAGGGGTGGGGCATGGTCACTTGTCAGTAACAGTGGTATAACATTTTAGGACCCTATAGTAATTTTCCTGATTCATGCCCTTATATAGGTATAAATCACCATATCCTTTTATAGGGATAAGAATCATAACCATATTTAGACATAGCTCATGCAGTCCAAATACGGCAGGGCTACTTCCACTAGTTCCGAAAATCTACAACGATTTCTTGAAAAACTCGGCTTCAGCAGCTAGGGACTTCCCCTTGCTCAAAAACTGACTTGTCCAAGAACTCATGGAGCTTTCAAAGAACTGAGACTCTTTTGATGACGTTAATATGTCCACCTTTACGGCAAACTCGGTACCTGCAAGGTATAAATATGCCCACACTTACCATAGGAAACACACAGTAGTTTGGAGCAGTCTGACTATCTACTTGCCAGACGCGCCCTGCTATTGCAAGTGCCGAAGGAAGCCGACCCTCCAGCAGACGCATTAAGAGAGACTCTGTCTTTTCTCCTGCCGAGAAATCCAGCTCCAGTGTTTCCAAGCTACCCTTGCGGGTTGTTGGGAAATAGAGTCCTGAGCCTGACTTTCTTCATTGCAAATCAAGGTACAGAGCTGATTAGACCCTAAGAGAAATCTTGGACAGATTCTTGGCAAAAGAATACTACATTTATGCTACACCTCACTTACTTCTTCCCTCATACTAAGCTTAGGTTAGGTACATCGGGGTAGGCGTATTTTATAAGCACCAGGTGAGTACCTTTAGCCTCTGGTATTTATGTATGTATTTAGCTATGGTTTAGGAACCATACAATGCTCTTACAGTATTATTTTATTCTACTCTTTTTACTGTATGCATTATATTTTGCAACCGGTCTTACGATTGTAGCAGTTCATTTCTTTTGCTTGAGAAAGAAGACTGTTCAATAAAACCTTTTATTGAAAACACCCGTCTATCTATTTCTCTGCACCTCTGGTGAAACAAAGCATGCACAATTGACTAAGTGAAATATCTATCTATTGTTTTAACGGCTCTGAAGATCAATTTATTCTTGGGGAAACAAAGTTGTCATGTTTATGCGGTTGCCAGAAACAAATCCCTTCTTGTTTATTCGAGAAAGTTCCTAGTGACCTCTGAGCTAGCTGGCACTCACAATTAAGTTTAATATATTCGATAGAGACCTAGTTGACCTCAGTCCATCGTCAAATCTATAGGATATATTATTCCAATGCGCAGAG
This sequence comes from Lissotriton vulgaris, assembly GCF_964263255.1. Taxonomy (NCBI): domain Eukaryota; kingdom Metazoa; phylum Chordata; class Amphibia; order Caudata; family Salamandridae; genus Lissotriton; species Lissotriton vulgaris. The sequence continues at coordinate 686,666,185 of NC_141696.1, forward strand.
CCTATTGGGAATATATGAACTACACTACATGGCGCCCAACGTTTGGTAAGGCACTAATTTAATGCTAGATACTACAGTAACTCAGTCGTGCTTTTCACAGAGACCCCTTTTTCCCGTAAAATACTCCAATAGACATCTGGAGTGGGTTAAAGGATAAAATATCCGCCATAACTACGTAGGACGAAAAATGTATTAGTTTTTGGTTTTGTTCAACGTTGAAGGATACAGTATTCCAAAATATTGTGCACCTTATCTTAGTTTCCTTGAAACTTGCTCTGCAACTTTCATTAAACAATGTCGCTTAACGGCGACAACAACGCAACCGGTGGAGATGCAGCAGCTCAACCGGGATTTGACACCACAGGGTTTAATGAAGATGACGCGGATGTAATATTCATACCGGAAAATGTAAGGAAAGCCATAGCTATAAAGCTTATAGAAAATGGCCTATCACCAAGAGGTGGTAGGGTAATATTTGTCATAGAGGCACATGAATATCGGCAGACAGAGGTATTCTATTCATGGATTATCTTTCCACAAGCAAATCCAACACCACATGTCTTCCACTTCTACAAGATGGAGGAACCTCCAGCGGAATACGCTTCTTTAGAAGACGTTGAAATTCCATTAACATACCTAGAGCATCAGCTCTTGTTTAAAGGCGCCTTACAACACCAAAATCACATTACCAGGCTCTGTCCATTAGGTAGACCAGGAGCAACATGGCCGGTACTAGCCAGCTATACACCACATCCTGCCATAGAACAAATGACAGGTCCAGAACTATTAGCTCAGCTAAAACAATTAATCAAAATACATAGACAATTGGTACAATATGTCATGCAGACTTTAACAGTCCAATCTGCTATAAGAATTCCACAGCACACCCCTCATCAGGGGAACACAAACAAAATTACACCACAGTCTATACAGTCAGTCATTGGTAAATTGCCTGCAAAAAGGGAACAAATTCTATTCTGGTTAGCTCAAAAAATTACTCAAATAGAGGCAGTATTTCCGGATAGTACACCTCATGAGAAACACAGGATTCTAACAATCTGTTTACCAATGGGCATAGCACCACACGTGGAAGACTGTGACACTTGGGGTACAGTCTTTGCTTCAATCTACACAAAACACATGGTGTTCAGTCTATGGCGGTAATACCGGACGTTCTGAAACAGATTCAAAATGAATAAGGACTAGAACCTGCCTTGAATCTTGGTATGAAATTACTGAAAGATTTCGAACAGGTCTCAGCTATATTATTAGCGAACATTAAAGGTGAGTTTGCAAAAACAACAGGTGATGGACCGAATGAGGATCAATGTCACACATTCAACCCAGTCAAAAGATCTGGGTCCTAATCCATCGTTTTTTTGCACTCCACATCACCCTGGGTTAGACAATGGCGATATGCAAATCAGCTCTGACCCTGTGCCCCATGGGAACAGTCCAGTCCGAACTACAAAAGCCATGTCCTTCCCAGAACGGAATCAAGCATCCGAGGACCGGACCGGTTTCGAGGTAACACCTCTCATCAGCCCGGCTAGCTTGACTCCAGTGGTGTGGAGTGCCTGGGACCCACGTCTGGGCATCCCCAGTACACTTATAGCGAGTTTGCAAAAACAACAGGTGATGGACCGAATGAGGATCAATGTCACACATTCAACCCAGTCAAAAGATCTGGGTCCTAATCCATCGTTTTTTTGCACTCCACACCACCCTGGGTTAGACAATGGCGATATGCAAATCAGCTCTGACCCTGTGCCCCATGGGAACAGTCCAGTCCGAACTACAAAAGCCATGTCCTTCCCAGAACGGAATCAAGCATCCGAGGACCGGACCGGTTTCGAGGTAACACCTCTCATCAGCCCGGCTAGCTTGACTCCAGTGGTGTGGAGTGCCTGGGACCCACGTCTGGGCATCCCCAGTACACTTATAGCGAGTTTGCAAAAACAACAGGTGATGGACCGAATGAAGATCAATGTCACACATTCAACCCAGTCAAAAGATCTGGGTCCTAATCCATCGTTTCTTTGCACTCCACACCACCCTGGGTTAGACAATGGCGATATGCAAATCAGCTCTGACCCTGTGCCCCATGGGAACAGTCCAGTCCGAACTACAAAAGCCATGTCCTTCCCAGAATGGAATCAAGCATCCGAGGACCGGACCGGTTTCGATTTAACACCTCTCATCAGCCCGGCTAGCTTGACTCCAGTGGTGTGGAGTGCCTGGGACCCACGTCTGGGCATCCCCAGTACACTTATAGCGAGTTTGCAAAAACAACAGGTGATGGACCGAATGAGGATCAATGTCACATATTCAACCCAGTCAAAAGATCTGGGTCCTAATCCATCGTTTTTTTGCACTCCACACCACCCTGGGTTAGACAATGGCGATATGCAAATCAGCTCTGACCCTGTGCCCCATGGGAACAGTCCAGTCCGAACTACAAAAGCCATGTCCTTCCCAGAACGGAATCAAGCATCCGAGGACCGGACCGGTTTCGAGGTAACACCTCTCATCAGCCCGGCTAGCTTGACTCCAGTGGTGTGGAGTGCCTGGGACCCACGTCTGGGCATCCCCAGTACACTTATAGCGAGTTTGCAAAAACAACAGGTGATGGACCGAATGAGGATCAATGTCACACATTCAACCCAGTCAAAAGATCTGGGTCCTAATCCATCGTTTTTTTGCACTCCACACCACCCTGGGTTAGACAATGGCGATATGCAAATCAGCTCTGACCCTGTGCCCCATGGAAACAGTCCAGTCCGAACTACAAAAGCCATGTCCTTCCCAGAACGGAATCAAGCATCCGAGGACCGGACCGGTTTCGAGGTAACACCTCTCATCAGCCCGGCTAGCTTGACTCCAGTGGTGTGGAGTGCCTGGGACCCACGTCTGGGCATCCCCAGTACACTTATAGCGAGTTTGCAAAAACAACAGGTGATGGACCGAATGAGGATCAATGTCACACATTCAACCCAGTCAAAAGATCTGGGTCCTAATCCATCGTTTTTTTGCACTCCACACCACCCTGGGTTAGACAATGGCGATATGCAAATCAGCTCTGACCCTGTGCCCCATGGGAACAGTCCAGTCCGAACTACAAAAGCCATGTCCTTCCCAGAACGGAATCAAGCATCCGAGGACCGGACCGGTTTCGAGGTAACACCTCTCATCAGCCCGGCTAGCTTGACTCCAGTGGTGTGGAGTGCCTGGGACCCACGTCTGGGCATCCCCAGTACACTTATAGCGAGTTTGCAAAAACAACAGGTGATGGACCGAATGAGGATCAATGTCACACATTCAACCCAGTCAAAAGATCTGGGTCCTAATCCATCGTTTTTTTGCACTCCACACCACCCTGGGTTAGACAATGGCGATATGCAAATCAGCTCTGACCCTGTGCCCCATGGGAACAGTCCAGTCCGAACTACAAAAGCCATGTCCTTCCCAGAACGGAATCAAGCATCCGAGGACCGGACCGGTTTCGAGGTAACACCTCTCATCAGCCCGGCTAGCTTGACTCCAGTGGTGTGGAGTGCCTGGGACCCACGTCTGGGCATCCCCAGTACACTTATAGCGAGTTTGCAAAAACAACAGGTGATGGACCGAATGAGGATCAATGTCACACATTCAACCCAGTCAAAAGATCTGGGTCCTAATCCATCGTTTTTTTGCACTCCACACCACCCTGGGTTAGACAATGGCGATATGCAAATCAGCTCTGACCCTGTGCCCCATGGGAACAGTCCAGTCCGAACTACAAAAGCCATGTCCTTCCCAGAACGGAATCAAGCATCCGAGGACCGGACCGGTTTCGAGGTAACACCTCTCATCAGCCCGGCTAGCTTGACTCCAGTGGTGTGGAGTGCCTGGGACCCACGTCTGGGCATCCCCAGTACACTTATAGCGAGTTTGCAAAAACAACAGGTGATGGACCGAATGAGGATCAATGTCACACATTCAACCCAGTCAAAAGATCTGGGTCCTAATCCATCGTTTTTTTGCACTCCACACCACCCTGGGTTAGACAATGGCGATATGCAAATCAGCTCTGACCCTGTGCCCCATGGGAACAGTCCAGTCCGAACTACAAAAGCCATGTCCTTCCCAGAACGGAATCAAGCATCCGAGGACCGGACCGGTTTCGAGGTAACACCTCTCATCAGCCCGGCTAGCTTGACTCCAGTGGTGTGGAGTGCCTGGGACCCACGTCTGGGCATCCCCAGTACACTTATAGCGAGTTTGCAAAAACAACAGGTGATGGACCGAATGAGGATCAATGTCACACATTCAACCCAGTCAAAAGATCTGGGTCCTAATCCATCGTTTTTTTGCACTCCACACCACCCTGGGTTAGACAATGGCGATATGCAAATCAGCTCTGACCCTGTGCCCCATGGGAACAGTCCAGTCCGAACTACAAAAGCCATGTCCTTCCCAGAACGGAATCAAGCATCCGAGGACCGGACCGGTTTCGAGGTAACACCTCTCATCAGCCCGGCTAGCTTGACTCCAGTGGTGTGGAGTGCCTGGGACCCACGTCTGGGCATCCCCAGTACACTTATAGCGAGTTTGCAAAAACAACAGGTGATGGACCGAATGAGGATCAATGTCACACATTCAACCCAGTCAAAAGATCTGGGTCCTAATCCATCGTTTTTTTGCACTCCACACCACCCTGGGTTAGACAATGGCGATATGCAAATCAGCTCTGACCCTGTGCCCCATGGGAACAGTCCAGTCCGAACTACAAAAGCCATGTCCTTCCCAGAACGGAATCAAGCATCCGAGGACCGGACCGGTTTCGAGGTAACACCTCTCATGAGCCCGGCTAGCTTGACTCCAGTGGTGTGGAGTGCCTGGGACCCACGTCTGGGCATCCCCAGTACACTTATAGCGAGTTTGCAAAAACAACAGGTGATGGACCGAATGAGGATCAATGTCACACATTCAACCCAGTCAAAAGACTTGGGCCATAATCCATCGTTTTTTTGCACTCCACACCACCCTGGGTTAGACAATGGCGATATGCAAATCAGCTCTGACCCTGTGCCCCATGGGAACAGTCTAGTCCGAACTACAAAAGCCATGTCCTTCCCAGAACGGAATCAAGCATCCGAGGACCGGACCGGTTTCGAGGTAACACCTCTCATCAGCCCGGCTAGCTTGACTCCAGTGGTGTGGAGTGCCTGGGACCCACGTCTGGGCATCCCCAGTACACTTATAGCGAGTTTGCAAAAACAACAGGTGATGGACCGAATGAGGATCAATGTCACACATTCAACCCAGTCAAAAGATCTGGGTCCTAATCCATCGTTTTTTTGCACTCCACACCACCCTGGGTTAGACAATGGCGATATGCAAATCAGCTCTGACCCTGTGCCCCATGGGAACAGTCCAGTCCGAACTACAAAAGCCATGTCCTTCCCAGAACGGAATCAAGCATCCGAGGACCGGACCGGTTTCGAGGTAACACCTCTCATCAGCCCGGCTAGCTTGACTCCAGTGGTGTGGAGTGCCTGGGACCCACGTCTGGGCATCCCCAGTACACTTATAGCGAGTTTGCAAAAACAACAGGTGATGGACCGAATGAGGATCAATGTCACACATTCAACCCAGTCAAAAGATCTGGGTCCTAATCCATCGTTTTTTTGCACTCCACACCACCCTGGGTTAGACAATGGCGATATGCAAATCAGCTCGGACCCTGTGCCCCATGGGAACAGTCCAGTCCGAACTACAAAAGCCATGTCCTTCCCAGAACGGAATCAAGCATCCGAGGACCGGACCGGTTTCGAGGTAACACCTCTCATGGATTTGGGCCTAGATCTTTTGACTGGGGGAATGTGTGACATTGATCCACATTCGGTCCATCACTTGTTGATTTTGCAATTGCCGTCCTAAGTGCGCTGGGGATGCCCAGACGTGGGTCCCAGGCACTCCACACCACTTGGAGTCAAGCTAGCCGGGCTGATGAGAGGTGTTACCTCGAAACCGGTCCGGTCCTCGGATGCTTGATTCCGTTCTGGGAAGGACATGGTTTTTGTAGTTCGGACTGGACTGTTCCCATGGGGCAACAGGGTCAGAGCTGATTTGCATATCGCCATTGTCTAACCCAGGGTGGTGTGGAGTGCAAAAAAACGATGGATTTGGGCCCAGATCTTTTGACTGGGGGAATGTGTGACATTGATCCACATTCGGTCCATCACTTGTTGATTTTGCAATTGCCGCCCTAAGTGCGCTGGGGATGCCCAGACGTGGGTCCCAGGCACTCCACACCACTTGGGAGTCAAGCTAGCCGGGCTGATGAGAGGTGTTACCTCGAAACCGGTCCGGTCCTCGGATGCTTGATTCCGTTCTGGGAAGGACATGGTTTTTGTAGTTCGGACTGGACTGTTCCCATGGGGCAACAGGGTCAGAGCTGATTTGCATATCGCCATTGTCTAACCCAGGGTGGTGTGGAGTGCAAAAAAACGATGGATTTGGGCCCAGATCTTTTGACTGGGGGAATGTGTGACATTGATCCACATTCGGTCCATCACTTGTTGATTTTGCAATTAAAGGTGAAGCAGCATCCGTGGCAATCGGCCAAAAACTAAAAGAACTTGATGTAACTGAGCAACCATATGAACTTGCCAGAATAATAGAAAAATCCTATGAAGAACTAGGAAGAGATAGTTTGGGAGGGAAACCAGTAAAGCCCGAACTAACAGAAAATCCTGAAAAGGTTTTTATTAAAAACAATCTTACAACTCCTAAAAAAGAAGTGGGAAAATACTAGACAGACACTTCCTAAAGAGAATCGTTCTCAATCAAGAGATAGGTCTCCTCAAAAGGAACACTCTGAAAAGAGGTATAACCTTAGAAATAGGGATAATTTAAGAAAACCAGATAGATATCAAGTTACTGATAGACACTGCTCTCGTACCTTTCAGACTTCCTCGCAGAAATCCAAAAGAAGAGGACGATCAGAACACAAAGAAGAACGCGTGAAGTCCAAAGACGATCAACACGTTCCAAAAAATACGAAAACTCAATTCACCAAAAAGAAGGTAGCAAGTATCAAAATCAGACATGCTGAGGATCTTGAGGACAACTCAAGAACGGGGAGTGGGCCCAGACAATGCTGGACAGTGCAGCAGAGGTCACCATAGCTCGCAGGATCCTGAAGGATCATCTGGAGACAGTGGATCTGAATGAATGAATTCAAGTTGAAACTGCAGATATCAGGGTTCGTGTACCACACAAGTTACATGAAGTCACACTCTGAATAGAGGGGGACATAACTAGGAAAATAAAAGCACTCTTTTGGGAAAAACTATCAAAGGGGTATGACATTCTTCTGGCTGAAAAAGACTGGCCACCTGAATTTGTCAGGGAGTGCCCACATGGCGAAGAGTTCATTATGCCAGCCTTCTCAAATCATATGCCTATTCATAAAAAATACACCTATGCCAGAAAATGGGCTGTGGCTCAGGCTCCAGCATTATATAAAAATAATGTGGGATGGGATGAGGACTCTCCTCACCATACGATCCAGTTAAAAAAATCAACTGACTGCTCAGATGCAGTATCCAGTTAAGCAGGAAGCTATAAAACAGGTCAGGGAGATCTTAGATCAACTTGAGTACCAAGGGGTGATTGAAACATGCACCTCGTCCATGAACAATCCTTTGTTTCCTGTCTCCAAACCAGACAATACATATTGTCTAGTGTTGGATTACAGACATTTAAATTCCTGTTGCAAAACTTTTGCAGTACAAAATGCACATAGTGCAGCACTGATGAATAACATTGTGCACAAAAAATACAAAACAACATTAGATATTTCAAACGGTTTCTTCTGTCAAAACATAGCACCGGAAAGCAGGTACTTGACCGCTTTCTCAATAATGGGGACACAACAACACTTTTGTTGTTTCCCCCAGGAATTCAAGAACAGCCCAGGATTATTTTCAGCCAGAGTAACATAGTTACTACAAACGTATGATGATGAGGCATTATCTTATGTCGATGACATATATCTTACAGATTATGATTTGGACAGGCACTTGACCAGGGTGAACACCTTAATACTTGGATTTGCCTCTGAAGGGTATAAATTCAACTTTAAAAAATCAAGAATTGCCCACCTCAACGACCTATTCTTAGGATATGAACTTTCAAGTGAAGGCAAGATCTTGGCAGCAAATTTTTTTTGAAAAATGTGCGCTACTCCAACCTCCAAAGAGGCTGAAAAACTAAATCAGTTCTAGGTTTCTTGAATTTTGGAAGAACTTACATTCTAAATTACGCAGAAAGGGTTAAACCTCTCGACGAATTAATCAAACCTGATCTCAAACAAACTAATTGGACTCAAAAACACACAGAAATTTGGCGTTCAGTGCAAACAGACATGTTAGCAACAAAACATTTACAAACATGCGACAATGTACGTAACCTTGAAATCTGAATCATCCCAGGGAGATGTGGGTTCACATACCTAACCTTTAACCCCTCCCATGCTCGTGACGGAACCGTTCCGTCACGAGCCTCGGGAGGACTGTGCTGGTGACGGAAAGGTTCCCTCACGGCCCGCTTGCCGCGCCTGCGCGGCACGAAATCCGCGCCTGCGCTGACGTTCTGAAGAGCAGGCGGGGCCGTGACAGAACCGTTCCGTCACAAGCACAGCTCCCCCCTGGCCGTGACGGAGGGGTTCCGTCACAAGCACGGGACAGCCGCACGGCCCGCCTCCCTCTTAGCACTGCGGCGAAATAGCCGCCGCAGCGAAGGGGTTAATGAAGGTGAAAAGATACCAATAGCTTACAAATCACACTTGTACAAACAAGCTGAAATTAAATTCACTTCAACAGAAAAAATTCTGACAGCGCTTCAGACTGCGATAGCAAAAGAGAGCTCTCGCACAGGGTGAACGCATACAAATCGTTACTCCTGTAACTGCCTTAGTGGCGGTGACAAAGGAAAGCATTCCGAATGCAAAAGCTTTACATCCAAGATGGATACAATGGGTTAATTATCTTGCTGCGACAGACGTTGAATATGTTTTTGATCCTTACTTGAAGACACAAGAATTTCTCCAATATGAACAAGAATGTCCTCTGCCCACTGAAATTCTGCCTCTAGAACATTATGGCTGTATAATATATACAGACGGATCAGCACAGCCGCAATTGGGGGAAAACAAGCTTATAGTGCAGCGTGCGCGATTGTTAAAGGTCGCTGGCGCGATGGTAAATTCAGACCGATGGTCACAAAAACTCAATCTCGGAGACTGTACCGCTCAGCGAGCTGAACTACAGGCTTTCAAGATGGCGCTGGAAAATACTGATCGCGAATTCCCCACACTCATAGTCTGCGATTCGTATTACTGCGTCCAGTCTTACAATGAATACCTGCAGAACTGGGTTCAAAATGGTTTTAAAGACGCAAAAGGTGGCACAATCAAGCATACATTGCTTTGGGAACAAGTAGTTCTATTACAGAAAGAACTACAAAAGACTCATGTGATCCATACACTGAGTCATCAGCTTGAGGGTGTTCACGTTGAAGGGAATTCATTGGCTGATGACGCCGCGAAGGCAGCTGTGCAAACGGCTTCCGTAGCTGCAATCACTCGTTCAAAAACAAAAATAGACAGCAAAGTAATGCAAGCTGTCACTGCTTCAATAAAAGACAGTGGTAAAACATTACCAAAAGGCTTTCCACTCAAGTACTCATATATAACTGATGCGAATAAGGTTCCATTTGCTCGAATCCCTGGAGTGGGGGATAGAGTAATCCCAAACATGGAACATAGATTAGGACTAATTTTAGCAGCACATGAAGGGCTTCCCTCTGCACACGCAGATGTTTCTGCCACAGTTTCATTATTATAACAGGGATACTGGTGGCTGCGCATGAGGAAGCAGACCAGAAACTATGTTTTGGAATGTGAAATCTGCCACAAAATGAAAGTTTCAACAGTGAAACGCCCGGCGCAGACGTCCCTTCCAATTTCAGATAAACCATTAGCATGTGTTTACGTGGACTACTGCGGTCCCCTTCAGGGGGACGGTAACTATAAATACATCATGGTCGCAGTGGATTCTTGCACGAGATTCATTTGGATGTGGCCTCAGCGCTCGGCTGACGGCCGAACTGTCATAAAAGATTTGAGAGTCTTTATCGGCACATACACAATCGGCAGGCTACATTCTGACCAGGGTCCTGCGTTTAGCTCTAGGGCTTACAAGGAGGCCATGGCCAGCTTGGGCGTTGCATTGCGATTTTCGAGTCCATTCCATCCTGAGGGAAATTCGGTTGTGGAGAGAAAAAACTGTGACATAAAGCAATCTATAACAGCTAGGGTATTCGGTTCGAGTGATGGGTGGGTCAAACATCTAATAAGAGTCCAACATAGTCTTAATAACCTGCCAAGAAATTCTATGGGTGGAATCGCTCCATATGAAATTCTTTTTGGTACTAGAATGTTGGATAAAGACCTCGATCATCATACTTCAGTGGTGGAACAAAAACTCTGATATCAGAGATAGTTTGTCTGTTTTACAGGACTTAAATAAAACAAGAAGAAGTCCAAGCAACATCAGCGATAAGCCAACGGCCACTGAAGAAAAACCACCTGTCCCAGCAAGACCTGTCTGAATTCCAAAGATTGGGGATCTGGTCAGAGAAAAAATAGCAGACCAGAAGGAATTTGGGCCTTCTTACAGAAAACCAGTACCTGTACTAGCAGTCCACGGATCGAAAACAGTGTTACTGCCGCCCTTTGCTGGAAGAAAGGAGAACCGGTCCGTATCAATTGACCTGGTAAAACCACACCATGTGGCCTATAATAAGTAGTAGGCCCAGTGGACTCCCAAGATGTAGCAGACTACCACATCTTGCTACTATCCAAGAGGTTCAAACTGAAAGACTCATCACATTTGAAGATTCTGCAGTAAGAAAAGAAGGACTACGCAATAAAGCCATGGAACTTGTGGTTCTTGAAACCCAAATAACAGTTTGTCAAGAAACTCCGGTCTACAATGATGTAGCATCTGACTACTCTAACATGTCAAGGGAACAAGCAGCTCCAACGATTTCAAATAATCTGGATGCAATACCAACTATTGACATAACTGCCTCTGGCTATTTCATCAACTTCGATACCTTTTCTGAGGATCCCAGTGAACCTGAAACAGCGCCAAAAAACAAAACTTTAAAGGAACAATTAACGGAACTTGGTCAAGAGCTTGCAAATACATATCTGGTTTCACCATGGGTTGAATTTTGGATTTGATTAGGTGCATTTTATCTCCTACTAAGGCTCATTATCGTTTTAAGTTTGGGAAGGCTGATAGATGGAAAACACATTAAAATGGACACAGCAAGTAAGAACATCAACTTGCTCCTGAAACCACACAAATCATCTCATTGTGAACAACGAGACCTGTCATCATTAAATGTCACAGCGGTTCCTCTACCTGGTGGAATAGCATGGGATAGAACTGATTATGACATTTATGGCCCTGTCGAGCTGCTGAAGATTCCACACCAATTTAAGGTTTCCTTGAGTGATTTTGTTTCACCTAGTACATTTTCAGATGATTGGGACTTTGAAACTGTTAATAACATGATGGCAGATTTAGAAATGTCAGCGAAATTTGAAAAACATGAATACTTAGAAGGTTCCGAAAGAATATTACTGGGAGAGGTCTTCAATTCCTTTCTGAAAGAGAACAGACTGTTGGCTTTCCTTAGGGAAATGGGAAGCTCATTCCAGCAACAAGGTGCCAAGTGTCGAAAGGAGCGACCTCCAATGCGAGCACGTCTGATGGTGGACACAACGGCTTTGGCCAGCAAGGCCGACCTTAGAGTCCTCCTGGGAGCATAAAAAGCCATACGCTTCCCAATATATTTTGGGCCAATCGAGTGAAGGGCCTTAAAGGCAAGGGTCAGAACCTTGAAAGTAATTCTCTAAGAGACAGGAAGCCAATGCAGTCTCTTGAGCAACTCTGAGGCTTTTGCCCTACGCTGAAGGCCAAAAATGGCTCTGGCAGCAGAATTCTGCATGATCTGCAAACGTGCCGGAAGATATTTGGGAAGGCCGAGGTAAAGGGCATTCGCGTAGTCCAGACGCAAGCCTATCAAAGCCTGAACAATGATTTTTTTATGTTGCAGAGACAACAGGGGAAGAAACTTCCGCAACTTTTTCAAGATGCCGAAGCATTTCCCTGTCAGCCCAATAATCTGGGGTCTGAAAGAAAGATCGTCATCGCACAGAACACCAAGATTTTTGGCTATGGAAGAGGCAGCGTCAGGCGGAAACATATCCTGAGGCCACCATGTCTTCCAACCGGGATCAGGCGGACATCCGAAAAAAAGCAACTCCGATTTATCAGAGTTGCATTTCAGACTGTACCGCTGAAACCAGTCAGAAACAGCGCCCAGGCATTCCTTGATCCGACTGCCATCGAAGGCCTCACCCTTATTGCACGTAAAAAGGAGCTGGGTGTCATCAGCATAGGATATGATCCGGGCACCAAAAGATTCCGCCACCGCCGCCAGAGGTTCCATATAGATGTTAAAAAGGGTGGCGCTCAGGATAGACCCCTGAGGAACCCCCACCTCCAGCGGCGGCATTTCGGCGGAAAACTGAGGTGTCCAGACCACTTGTCGGCGGCCGGTCAGAAATGACTTAAACCAGTTCCACACCGTCCCACGAAAGCCGATCTCCCAGAGTCTTAAAAGGAGACCGTCGTAGGGAACGGTGTCGAAAGACGCCGACAGATCCAACATAACCAGGATGGCCTTACCCCCTGAGTCAAGAGTCTCTCTTATGGCATCAGTGATCTCGAGAAGAGCTGTCTCCGTGCTAAAATTATTCAGAAAAGGGGGTGGTGATGAACAGAGTGTCTGAATTAAGCAGATCACTCTTACCCAGTCCAAAGATCAGGGCTTGATCGATCACCGTTATTTAGCTCACTGCACCATCCCAGCTCAGAACCTGGCTATATGCAAATCAGTCTGTCCCTGGCCCAGTGCATCATGGGAACAGGGCAGACTAAACTACCAAGCCAATTCTTCACCAGAAAGGAGACAAGCTTCCGGGGACCGGTTTCTGGCATTTCAGCCGTCGTCGGCCCGGCTTGCTTGAATCCTGATGGTGCAGTGAGCAAGGGACTCATGTCTGAGTATACCCTGCCACACCTATAGTGGCCAAAAACGATTCAGAAAATGGGGTGGTGATGAACAGAGTGTCTGAATTAAGCAGACCACTCTTACCCAGTCCAAAGATCAGGGCTTGATCCATCACCGTTATTTAGCTCACTGCACCATCCCAGCTCAGAACCTTGCTATATGCAACTCAGTCTGTCCCTGGCCCAGTTCATCACCACCCCCTTTTCTGAATCATTTTGTCCACCATAAGCGTGGAAGGGTATACTCAGATGTGAGTCCCTTGCTCATTGCACCATCAGGATTCAAGCAAGCCGGGCCGACAACGGCTGAAATGCCAGAAACCGGTCCCCGGAGGCTTGTTTCCTTCCTAGTATAAGAATTGGCTTGGTAGTTTGGTTTGCCCTGTTCCCATCATGCACTGGGGCAGGAACAGACTAATTTGCATGTAGCCAGGTTCTGACCTGGGAAGGTGCAGTCAGCTAAAAAACAGTGATGGATCAAGCCCTGATCTTTGGACTGGGTAAGAGTGGTCTGCTTAATTCAGACACTCTGTTCAACACCACCCCCTTTTCCGTGCTACAATTAGCACAGAAACCTGATTGAGAGTCATGCAAGATGTTATTGCTCTCGATAAAGCTAGAAATGGAGAGATGCACATGCTTCTCAATCACCTTTGCCAGAGAAGGGAGGAGGGAGATTGGCCTATAGTTGGCATGGATAAGGGGATCTAAAGTGGGTTTCTTAAGCAGCGGCAGAATCAAGGCATGCTTCCAAGCAAGGCATGCTGCCACCTACTGGGTTCCCCGACAGCGGTGATAGATCCAATATTTTGGCAGCTTTCCGATGGAAGCTACATAATGCTCAATGATCACAGCTGTGGAATGATGCCAGGGACAGCCTATCTGGTTAGTGTGTCAGCCAGGGTCACTTGTTGTATACAAGTATTGTTTCCAAAAAGCAAGGCAGACGGGGACTCGCCACTATACCCTTCACTGAACATCTCTTCTATAGGAATTGATACTTTAAGCAGAATGAAAGACATTCTTTTACAAAAAACTGTGCCACTAACCTCGTCCATAGAGACGTATGATTTGCAAGTTACAAAGTCCTCTGCAGAGATACATGCATTATTATCAACAAACTGCTTAATACATTTCGCAGAAATGTTAGGTCGTATCTTAAACATGTCTGATACCAGCGGTATTGTACATGTATTTAAGACAATTTTTTCGTGACTGTTAGCACCCTTTGAAGCAGTCCTGGGCATTTTTCCTAACTTTGTGCAATCTGTGTTCGGCGGCCTGCCTCCCATCTTGGGACTCATAGCAGGGATCCTATTTTTATTCCTCCTGCTCCGTTATGGCAAATACCAGCGATAACCAAATTACCATGGAGAATGCTCTCCTGGCCATTCAGTATCGTGGCGGCTCATGTACTGTGTTGCCCCCAATGGCTACCGATCCGGATGACGGCATTCATTGAGATCTCACTGGTAATTACAACGGACAGAATAACACAGATCCTTGGCTTGGCTCGTTTGAGAGATCTGAATACCACATGGTTCCTGTCATTTAGACCAATCTGGCAAGATTGCATCTTACCTGTTCTACGATGCCTGCTTTGTGGAGAGGAATGCGTGTTAGATGTCTGTCTAACACTTCCATCAGCAATGCCAATGGATGTTGACGCTTTACTGAGTCCGGTGACGGCTCATGTACTGTGTTGCCCCCAACGGCTACCGATCCTGATGACGGAATTCATTGAGATCTCACTGGTAATTACAACGGAAGGTGAGATACGCGGACCAACAGGGACACAGGTACCATCTGCTGCGAACATTGCTAATGCGACTGACGGCGATGTTTCACATCTGTGTACAATCGACCTTTTTAAAAAAGAAAATGTATTCCTCATATACCAATTATGGGTATTCTAGATAGGGAACCTCCTCCTCTCCTTCCAACGATACGATGTTCCATCGTCAAGACTTTGGTACCAAAGGAGAAAGGAGAAGGGAAACCCTTCTAGTCTTAGCTGTTCGCTTTATCCACTCCAAACCTTTTAAACTGGAGAGCCCTTGGTTAGGTTGGAGACTAAACGCCAACAGTACCCAGGTGAAATCATCGCAATACTCATCTGTTCCGCCAGGCCACAAGGGCCGCCCAGATCTTATCTTGGCTAGAGCTATCACAGGCCATATCAGACTCACTAATGTATATAATATATTTCAGGCAATCAGAGAAGGTAGGGGCATTTTCAAACGTCCAGTCCTTGCAAATTTCTCGCCTAGCTAAGATCATTACGTAAAAAATGAATTTGGTCCTCATATCATTGAGATGATACTCTAGGTCTAAACCAAACAGGATCATCCTCGGTGTAATCACAAAAGGTATGCCCAAAACTTCTGCTATAAATTCTTCAATTTTAGACCAACAAACTATAAGTCTTGGGCACTCTACAAACATGTGCTGATCATCCGCAGCAGGAAGTTTACACCGTGGACAGTAATATTCAAGGCTCGTGATCTTTACTAGTTTTTTTTTAGAGATATATGCTCTATACAGAGTGAATAGGTGGTTTCTTTTTAGGGGAGCGGACTTCACTACTGTATTTAGCATACTAAAGGAATCCCCCCACAGGACCATTAGGTTATTGCAATCTAGACCTTCTACCCACCCCCCCCCCCCCAAGACCTTATTGAGTTCTACTTCTGTGACATCATCTTTCTCCATCAAGGCCTCATACCAAAAGTAAATCTCTCAATCTTACCTTCTTGTAAAATCTGGAATCCCCAAATTTAAATAAAAAGAATTCATGTCCTTGGGGGATGCCATGTAATAGTGCCTGAAATAGACAGCCCAGAGAAGATGTATCGGCCTTACCCGCCATTAGTCTGAAGTTTTTAAAGTGAAAAGATTGGCAATAATGAAGTATGTCTGGCAATGCGAGTCCTCCTGTTTTCAATTGTCTCCTCAATTTTCTCCAGGAGATTCTAGGCGACTTTAAGTTCCAAAAGAAAGATCCAATTTTCCCCTGTATTGTAGCTATGTTTTTTGGACTAAAAGTTAGGGGTATTGAATTAAACAAGAAAGTAACCTTAGGCAAAATAACCATCTTTATTAAGTTCACTATTCCGAAGATATTTAGTGGCAGCCCGGACCAACGCTGCAGGAGCTCACAGATATCCTTATAAACTCCATCTAGATTTACTTTAGACGTCTCTGTGATATCCTGGACCAGATGTATTCCGAGGTATCTCATTCGAGATTTCACTTCAGGGAATGCCACCTCCTGATTCCACTGCATGATCTCGGTTTTTCCTTTATTAATTTTATATCCCGATATCTCCCGAAAGGCTTCTGCTTGGTCAAAGAGTCGCTACTTCTGGATTGGAGGTGAACATTAAAAGATCGTCCGCATATAAAGCAATTTTTAAATCCAATTCATTTATGGAAAAGGGTTTGATCAAATCATCAGATCTTAACTGAATAGCCAAAGGTTCAATATATAAATTGAACAATAATGGGGAGAGTGGGCACCCCTGCCTAGTACCGTGGAAGATTTGGACCCAATCTGTGAGCAAGCTATTAACGAGAATCTTGGCTTTGGGATTAAGATAGAGTGCTTTTATAGATACTCTAAAATTTGTTGGATAACCAAATCCAGCTAGTGCTTCCCACAAGTACAACCAATTGACTTGGTCAAAGGCCTTGGGGGCATCAATTGCAACGATGGTTAAAGGAAGTTTCCCATCTGTAGCAAAATCGATAGCGGCAATAGCCTGAGAAGTCAGCTCATTCAACTGCCTACCCGGCATGAAACCTCTCTGATCCTCGTGTACAACAGATTTAATTACTTTCTCGCCGCTAGAATCCCTGCAAAGATTTTATAATCAGAATTCAGCAGCGAGATTGGCCTATAGGACTCAACTATCAGGGGATCCTTATTGGGCTTCAAAACCAACATAACTGTGGCCTCTAGCCAGGTTTGTGGGATGGGCTCACCTGCTAGATGTATTTTATTAAATAAAGTCGTAAGAACAGGTACAACTATTTCAGAGCCTACGTGGTATACTTCTACAGGGAGCCCATCCGGACCAGCTGCCTCTCCTTTGGCCATTCTTTTCAACTTATTGTGAACCTCCCCCTCTTTAATGGCAGAACTCAAAAAAGCACTATCAGCCTCCGTTATCTGTGGAAGACAGAGCCCCTCTAACCAATTAACTGCACTTCGGGTTAATTCATCATTATTCCCGGTATAAAGGTTCTGCATGTGTAGTTTAACTTCTTCAGAAATCTGGTCATTGTCATAAGATATAACTCCAGTACTCTGCACCTTTAATCCACTGATTTGATTTCTTACTCTATCAGTCCTAGCCTTCCATGCAAGGAGGCGTCCACATTTTTCTCCATAGGAGAAATTCTGTAGTTTGCTTGCGTCCCACCTGTCTTTAATAATTTTATCTAGATTGGCCTGATATTTGGCCTTTAAATTCTCTAATTCTTTCTGTATATCGGCCAAATTATCCTGCTGTTCTAATGAGGCCTTCTGTAGCTGTTGCTCTTTTTGTTTTATCCTAAATATGTAATCTTCCTCTATTTTCTTCCTGTTCTTATTTCTCTTTATCATTATGGAGGTAAACAACCCCCTTAGGTAGGACTAAAAGTCTTCCCATACAATTTGGTCGGGTGCAGTGGCACTATTAAACCTAAAATACTCAAACATCTGCTTCAACAGTTCATTTTTTACCTCCTCTTGTAGGAGTATAGATCCATCTAGGGTCCACCGTCTGGCTTGCACAGCCTGCAAAAGCTTAACTGTTAATTCTACCATTGAATGATCAGATAATATGTCTGGAATGCAGGAGGTGGACACAACCGCAGAGAGTAGCCCTTGATCAATAAGGAAGAAGTCAATACGTGAATGATGTCTGTGTCTATGACTATAAAATGAATAATCTCTATCTTTACGATTTTTAATCCTCCAGACATCTAACAAATTGAAGTCTTTCATTATATTTTTAAGTTCTCTCTTCGATTTATGTAATGGAGAGGAGGCGACCCTGGAGGTGCGATCTAAACTTGCATCAAAAACTAAGTTAAAATCACCTCCTAGGATAATGGGTGCATTCAAGTCAGAAAAACTAGTTTTTAAATTTATCAGGGCCTCTGGAGAATTTTGATTTGGCCCATAATACGTTACACAGGTCAGCCGTGTACCATTTATGTCTAAAGATGCAGTCAAACATCTGCCTGAGCTGTCTGTCTCATACTTCACGACTCTAATCCCACTATTAACTTGAATAATCATTGCGACCCATCTAGTGTTTCCACATTGATTTGAGCAAAGGAGGTCCTGAATCCACTTTTGATTCTTAAAAGCAACCTTACAGTCTTGCTGCTCAAGATGAGTTTCTACTATGAGTAAAATATGGGCCCCTGATTAATTCAAAAATTCACAAATTCTATTATGCTTCCTACCCTCCCTCAACCCATTTACATTCCAACTTATTATTTTTATAATATTAGAATTGTTGGTCATAGTAGTGAGAAAGAATATCTAATGAGCAATTCAACTCCAACCCTTATGTTTGCTCGGTTTAAAACTTGCTTCATAGCTATTTCGGACTTTCAGGATATATGAGGAAAAATTTTCTCTTTATCAATCCCACCCCCCTCCGCCTCTCTCCTCCCTCCCTTGAGGAACACCCAACCTTCTTAATGAAGTGGTTCAACTGTCATGTGCTGTGGTAGACGATTTCTTTACCAGCCATGACGACTTAATGTTTTTTCCGGACACTGAGAATGACTTTTGAAGTTAGCACACAGCGTTCCTTGAAATCTGAAATTCAACCTTCACTGTTTAAAAAACAAACAAACAAAAAAAAAACAGAAACTTCTAACTTTGGAACTCTATTTTTCTGCTTTGACTATTTTCCAAAAAACACAATGAACCTTGGCTCAAAAGCAATCTGCTTAAAGTAGAACAATTCTTAGAGAACAAGAATTCTTTGAATACTTCATAAGAACAATATTGACCTAATACGCATACCACACGCATATCAAAACCAAAACAATTTGTATATTCTGCTATGGGATGGTCTCGACTTTTTCGTCTGTAACTAAGAGCTATTTCATAAATGTAATTTTTGTGATTCATTCGGTTAGCATTGCTAATATCATATCATATGCTTAAAATTAAATCATTGCTTTTAAATGCGTACCACACAAATGCTTGTTTTATATGTACAACCATTTTTTAATGCATTTTATGTATTTTTGGGTGGGATTGCAAACACATGCACTAGAATATATGTTTTAGTACTTGAATTTAGATGAACATGATAACGTGGAGTGGATGTTGTAAAACATTTTAGGACCCTATTGTAATTTTCCCAATTCATGCCCTTATATAGGTATAAATCACCATATCCTTATATAGGCATAAGAATTATAACCATATTAAGACATAGCTCATGCAGTCCAAATACTGCTGGGCTACTTCCACTAGTTCCGAAAATCTACAATGATTTCTTGGAAAACTCTGCTTCAGCAGCTAGGGGACTTCCCCTTGCTCGAAAACGGACTTGTCCAAAAACTCATGGAGTTTTCAAAAAACTGAGACTCTTTTGATGACGTTATTATGTCCACCTTTACGTCAAACTTGGCACCTTCAAGGTATAAATATGCCCACACTTGCCATAGCAAACACACAGTAGTTTGGATCAGTTCGACTATCTACTTGCCCGACGCGCCATGCTATTGCAAATGCGGAAGGAAGCTGACCCTCTAGCAGACGCACTGAGAGAGACGCTGTCTTTTCTCCTGCCAAGAAATCCAGCTCCAGTGTTTCCAAGCTACCCTTGCGGATTGTTGGGAAATCAGAGTCCTGATCCTTACCTTCTTCATTTCAAATCAAGGTACGGAGCTGATTAGACCCCAAGAGAAATCTTGGACAGATTCTTGGCAAAAGAATGCTACATTTATGCTAAAACTCACTTACTTCTTCCCTCGTACTAAGCTTAGGTTAGTTACATCGGGGTAGGCGTATTTTAGAAGCACCAGTTGAGTACTTTTAGCCTCTGTTATTTATGTATGTTAGGAACCATACAATGCTCTTACAATATTATTTTATTCTACTCTTTTTACTGTATGCATTATATTTTGCAACCAGTCTTACGATTGTAGCAGTTCATTTCTTATGCTTGAGAAAGAAGATTGTTCAATAAAACCTTTTATTGAAAACCCCCGTCTATCTATTTCTCTGCACCTCTGGTGAAACGAAGCATGCACGATTGACTAAGTGAAATATCTATCTATTGTTTCAATGACTCTGAAGATCAGTTTATTCTTGGGGAAACAAAGTTGTCATGTTTATGCGGTTGTCAGAAACGACTCCCTTCTTGTTTATTCGAGAACGTTTCTAGTGACCTCTGAGCTAGCTGGCACTCACAATTAAGTCTAATATATTCGATAGAGACCTAGTTGACCTCAGTCCTACGTCGAATCGATAGGGTATATTATTACAATGCGCAGAGCCTATTGGGAATATAGGAACTACACTACAGAACAGTAAGCCAAGCATCGGCTTACAGTGGAGACGGCCTCTTACGTGAGTTAGGGGCAGTCAAGAAAGTAAAAGCTTAGTGGACTAACAAAGGCTTTGATCATGCATTAATGTTCTAACATTCTATGTACCCCGGCAGCGCTACCTGAGGCTTGAATCCTAACACCTGCACTGTCCCTCCAAAACCAGACAGCCAATACACATAACAGAGCACACAGGAAGGCTTAGGCAAGAAAATACCCACTTTCTAAAAGTGGTATTTTCAGCCACAGAATATAAAAATAAGCTTGACTACCAGATGAACTCTATCATGTACCTCGGGTCAATTAGGATTATAGAATGTAATACAGTAAATTTACAATAGGGAGCATTCAAACTGTGGCACTGTATGGCAGTGGCAAAGCGCCCAGAGCATCTAACACCAGCAACACAGAGGAGACAAAAGAGAAAAATGGAAGGGAGACCCACGCCAATGGTGCCTTGTCTAACAAAGGGTGAAAACCCTAAACTTTTGAGGAGATCCATTTCCCTACAGGAGATGGACAATATAGTGGAACATAAACATGGGAGTAACCATGCCAATGCAAATGAGCTCTCCAGATATTTCCACTTAGAACATGAAGGCTCAACTGGACAAGGTTAGTCTCATCGCCTTACTATGGGGGGGGTGGTTGTGTAGGATCTGCTTCTTATGGTTACCCCCACTTTTTGCTTGATGTTACACCGTTTTTGACTAGTCTGACTAGGATACTGCTAATCAGGACCCCAGTCTATCTGTTATCTCCTTAAAATGTAAAGCATGTACTTAGGTACACTCCAGATTGGTACTAGTCAGTACATAGTATATGGTACACATGTACCCAGAGGCATCCCATGGGCTGCAGAATGTATTATGCCACCCATGAGAGGCCATGCAAAATGGAACTACAGGCCTGCCATTGCAGCCTGTGTAAGCTGGTGCTTGCACCACTTACTTTAGATATAGGTTTAGTATATCTATAGGTCACTATACTTAAAACACATCTGTCACCCCTCTAGCAGGCCTGGACAATCCTGAAGGCAAAGTGCTGAGTTTTACTTGAGAGGGTGCCCCTGAATGAGTAGAGCCCCTCTGCAGCATTCGGAGACCATTCTCCCGGGTGGTCAGTGACGCAGCAGACATACAGGTAGAGGTGCACTATATGCTCACATAAAATGCTATCTCGAAAAACGGCTGCGACAAAACATGTTGTGTTTGGTATCAAACACCTTGGAATCATACCTCTACACAGGTAACTGGTGTGGGAGGTATGATTCCACCCTTCTGAAGCAAGCTTCGTGGGGTCACTGGTCTTCCCTGTACCAGCCTTCTCGACTCAGGTAGCACAAAATGGTTGCTGCCGACCAGAGACACATTTCTGCCCTCCTGCTGCCGAGCCAACTCGAGCAGGGGAAGGCAGGACAATAGGCATCCTGTCACAGAGAGGGGTGGCCTCCTCCCAGACAGGATTTAGTATATTGGGGCTGGGTGGGTGTACTTCCAAAAGTGCCTGAAAGTCTGCATCTGGGGCAAACATGGTGTCCCTGTGCACAGTCCAGTCCGAACCAGTCCTGGGAGCCGTTGGCTCCTGCTCTGGTGCGAAACTGGATAAAAGACATGGGAGTATCCTCCCCCTATCCTGACCCTTCCCTGGGAGGCTCTCCTGAATCTGTCCAACCCTCTCCCGTGGATATAAAAGGGATTACCAGGTTGCAGGACCCTAGATTCGACGTGGACAAGATTCTGATCAAGAAACCACTGACCTTCGACCGTTGGGACACTCTGGACTTTGCCTGGGTCTGACTTGGTTTCCCTCTCCATCCAAAGCATCCTCTTTTCCTGTGCACCATACAGGCTCCGTACTGGACCTGTGGAGCATCACAGACAACTGAAGTATCTCCCTTGAGGTGAAGGAGTAATTCCTCTGCATTCGCAGGCACTGTAAGGCCACTGACTCGTCTGCTGATCCCGAGCTCCTGCGGACTCCAGAGGCTCCAGCAACACAGGAGGTAGGTTCCTAGGTTCCTTGAGGTTGAGCTGCCCTCTCACCGAGTGTGAGGCCTGTATCCCTTTTGGGGACCGCATAACCCCAACCCCTGTGCACGCTTCCTTTTGCAAGTGCATCTGCTTGTTGGGGTTCCCCAACCAAGTGCATTGGGCTATAGATAGCCCCAACCTCTGCGCACATTTCGTACAAATGACTTTGGTCTCCTCGCACTACGTGCACTGCAAGCTGTTTTGTGAAACTGCGAGAGGTCCCCTTGCGACTCCTGTGCCTTCGGCCTTGGAGTCCAGTAGAGGGACAACACTGATTTTCTTGGGCTCCCCTGGTTGCTCCAGGCCTGCCCTGACGCCCCTTGCTGTGGTGAGTCTACTGGTCCTTGCTTGGCCAAACCTTTGACCTTCATCAACCTTCTTCGTGGGTTGCCGCTGCCAAGTTTCTTTGGTGCTCCCGCCGGACACCGACCCCTCAGCACTCGACATCCTTCGTGGGACAGCCTGTAGCCGGCTCATGGTCATCCTTGACATCTCCTAGTCACCATGGCTGCAGAGTCCAGGTCTTCCTCCTCACACCTGAAGCACCTGACATCTGTAGGCATTCATCTACCAAGCACCTGCTCACTCCTGAGTGACCCAGACTCTGTCCCCTCTGCTTTCAGGTTCCTTCCTTCAAGAATCCACCTGTGGGTTCCACCGGACACTTTTCTGCTTTCAAGCAGTGGCATTTCTTTGAAGACTCCCATTGAGAACAACAGCGGTTTCCAACAATACTTCGACCCTATACACCCGGCTTCCTTGGGATTGGTAACTCTGGTACTTCGGCATCCACGGGTGGGGTGGCTCTCCAACCTTCTATGTTCTAAAGGGTTTCTTCGTAATCCACTAGGAAGGGTCCTTAAACACTAAAACTGCAACCGCGACTCTCCCATTGAATTGTACTTAGCACACAGTCGTGTTCTCACACTGCACCCGTCCTCCGTGGGGTCCCTACTTACTCACCTTGGGTGGTTCCTTGGGGTCCCAGCGATTCTACTACCTCTACACACTGTCTTGACTCGAGTCGTGGTTCTTATACCACTATGGTATTTTATGGTTTGGTCTCCCTTGGAGCCCACTGTGTATTAGTGCTACTTATGTTTGTGTCTGTGCTACAGCATTGTGTGCTTTGTGTTTATCTGCGTGTAGCAGATACTGTGAGGTATTTAAGGTGCGTTATAATAATGAATACACATTTTTATAACCACTGTGTGGTTCTCCTTTCATTTAACCAATACATTAAGGTTGCATTCTGGTAAAAACATGCTGCTTAACATTCTTTCAAGACTAAGCTTGAAGGCTGCTCTCCACAGCTACCACTTAGATAGCTTTCTAAGGTTATCTTTGACCTCTTAAATCACCATAAGGGCTGTTTGGACTGGTGCAAGGTGCCCATTTTAATTCGTGGACATCATATATCAGGCTAACTTCTCAAAAAGTGTGTACTAGTATTCGTACTTTAAACTTTGTTGTATGCTCCATTGCATGTGGGCTTTTGCCCGCTATCCTCCTCAGAGTCTTGCACTCGACAAAGTACCACCTTCACTGGTTCCAAATTAATTCTGAGAAGTAAATGAACTTTGCAATACCCGAGGAATCTGCTTCTATCCAGTTTCTCTTCTGTGTGACCCACACAAAAGTGTCCTTTAGGAACGCCTCCCCTCAAGGATTGCGACATACCGGAAATGTCTTATCACCCTTCCAAAAATTTTCATCAGTGGTACAGTCTTTATGCAATGTATACTGCTCTGGCCCTCCCCTCTCTCAACACAAAGCCTTTCTCCTTTGTAATATTCGGATGTCTACCTTGTGGCTTCCTTCTGACTATGTTGTGGGCCCATCTAAATGTATTCAATGTGAAATCTCAATTATCCTGTTCGGTCTACCAAAATATCTTTATTCTGACCCTCGAGCAAATGTCTTGATCGTGATATCCGAATTCGACTTTATTGTTGTGGTCTACCTCAAAATATGTCACCTTCCTTACCTCATCAGGCACACTAAACCCAGCGGCAGCCGGCACTGATCAGAGGTATGGGGCGTGGTGCGAGAGGTAGGGGGTGTTGGTGGGGTGGGGGGGGTCAGGGGGGATGCAGGGGCAAACTTACCTTCTCGCCACTTCCTCGCCTCTGTAGTCCTACCTCGTGTGGCCTTATGGGAAGCACACCCAGGCGATCTGTCAGCCAAACACAATGCTGCCTTAGCTGCCTTAGCAGCGTTGTGATTGCTCGGAGCACTGTGTTTTGGCACTCAGATGCTGACTAGGGACTTTAATGCAGCCTGCATGCAGAACATGCAAAGTGTGGAAGACTATTTTGGGAGGCCCAAGAGGGCTGGCCAAGCAGTCCCTGTGCACTTTAAGAGGGTTCTACCACTTCTCCCTGCCCCCACCCCCTAACGCAAAGCAGGCAGAAGTAGGAGAAAATACAATGATAACATAAGTTATTATCATTTTATTTTCCCTTTGTGTCACTGCAAAAAAAGCACTGGGGCGATGCTCCCCCGCCTTAGTGGAGGCGCCACTGTGGTTCCACTAAAAACATCCATATTGTCACTTTGTTATCCTTGATCTCACACCTGTGTCTCAGCAATACGAGAGCTATAGGTGTTGGCAAAGTAAATGCATTTGTGTATATCAATAAAAACAGCTCCAGAGTCGTACACAAATGCATTTACATTGCCAACGCCTATAGCTCTCGGATTGCCGAGACCTAATGGCCAGTGTTGTAGGATACTGGTGTCAATGCGTAGTAACAATCGCAATACTTAAATATACCCACATGATGGCGCTACTATCTTACATTATGTTAAAGCACAAATGCACACATTGAAAACAAATACAAGCTATTATAGTAACTGATAAACGAAAACATTAAACGAAAACACTAAACGGCGTAAAAAGATACAAGAGAGCATCTGCGCCGTCCTAACCTTATGAGCACTAGACCCGATACTAAAATACAGCAGACAAAATAAATTGGACTTCAACAGTGGACGATGCTTTATGCAACAATTTGGCAGAACCTGCTGCCCCATATCAAACGATCAGCTCGACTGTTACAACTCAAACTAACTGATTTAAACAAACATCGACAACATACAATATTAATATAATACAGAGGAAATGACACCATAAGTATTCATATTAATTGCACAGAAATGAACAATGAGGTAGGAAAAATCCACCATTATTGTGGTGGGGGGAGATGTTTCGAGATCTCCATCTGGGACATTTAAGGTATTAAACCTTATGATAAATCGGTTTCAAATGAAATTAAATATAATGGCAAAATAAATTTGCAATTCAGGAACAGAGTAATTACTGTTGGAACAATTTTCAGAATGGGGGGTGGAGCAGGCCATCAACATATCGCATCTCTAACGCCATGGGGCTCCGCTTGCTGCTTTAAGGAGTGTACCACCGGTTCAGGGTTGCTTATGTTCAGGTTAAGGGAGGACCTGGCCTAGCAGATAGGGGTGGCCTATTGCGTCAGGGCTGATCTGCATATGGCGGGGTCCAAACTGAGCATGGTGCAAAATTACGATGGACTGGGATGCAAGAACAAGTTAATTCAAGTATACCACTCATTACTTTTATATATACTTCAAAGCGTAAAATTAGTTTTCCTAACATTTTTACTTTTGTGTGGAAGTCTAAATAAATGTCAATATGTAGGGTGCAAGATCAGTGTAATTGAATGGCAGTAATAATTTGGACTGGCCTGGTCACAAATTACAGTTTTCAAAAGTCAAATTTAAATGAAACTGTAACATATTGAAAACTAAGCAAAAATCTCAGTGGTGTGATGTTAGCCTTCTATGAAACAGAGTTAAAATCAATGTGCCATTTTTTGTCTAATCACACAACAGGATTCAGAGACAACGTGCCACATTTACAATTCTCACGCTGTTCGTATATTATCGAAATGTGTAAAGTCAAGTTTGCCAAATAAGCAAATTTTTTTCTGTATTAAAAGCCTATGCTGTGTTATAAGAATCTCCTGTTGTACAAGTTACTTACCTTCAGTAACTATGTATCTGGTAGAGACAATGCTCTGCGCAGATTCCTTAGCGTAGAATTATCCCCAGGCCTAAGACTAGATCCGGAAAATTTTCTTTGCCACAGCATCTCTGTGCGCCGGAGGGCGGTACCAGTTGACTCACCACTGACGTCGTCCGTGGGCGTGGAGTCAGCAAAGTCACATAAGCCCCACCCCAGCGCGCCGACATCAGTTTTCTTCAGAGAACTTTTCCGCGCCGCAACGCGGACCCATCACAAACAAAAACTGTCAGAATATGGGAACAGTGTGCGAAAAAATCATATAAACAGAAATTGAAGAAACGAATGGTGAGGATCAGAACCATCCGGGAGAGTGCCAGGCACTGTGGCACCGAAAGTCATATAAAGGAAGAGCAGAGCACAGCTACTGCGAAGCAACCCTGCCAGCAAATACAACATCCTCCCTGGGGGCAGAAAAGCATGTAAAAAATGTCACAACAGACGAAAGAGGCCTGCAACCCTGCCTATAAACAGTGAGGGACAACAAGGCCAGAACAGAAGAGTAACTACAATTCACCCCAAGACAACACCAGCAAGGAGAGGCGCATTCCCTTGTAAAGTGCTAAGGGTTGAGGCACAGCCAGGAGACCCCTATTTAGAGCTGCAGAGGAGTCTAAAATTTCAAGCGATGAAAAGGGGAGAAGAGCATGAGTAGGCCCCACACTGGAAGACCAGGGTGCAGGGACGCAGAAGTACCCATGAACCCACCAACCAATCACCAGAAAGGAAGGAGTGGGCAAACCAACAAAATAAGCATCTCACTAGGGAGAAAGTGAAAGAGGGCACTCGCAGAAGACAAAACCACCGGAGGCAGGCGAGTGCAGAAGACTAAACTGAAGGTCCTCGCAGAATGGGGAGGAAGGGCGGGTCGTGAAGGAATCTGCAGCTAGAATAGTCTCTACCAGATACATCGTTACCGAAGGTAAGTAACTTGTACATCTAATAGAGACTACTAGCCGCAGATTCCTTAACATAAAATAGATACCCTAGCCATACCCAGAAGGGAGGAGAACCTGCGAGAAAGCCTCCCAGTAGGAAGAAACTTAGGGCCCCAGCAAGTAATGGGGACAAGAAGGGCGGCCCTGCACACACCAAGCAGAAGGAAGCAAGGACAAGGCGAAGGGAGGCCAGGACACCCCAAGCCCGTCCAAGGTACCAGGGACATCCGCCAGAAAACCCCGGAGGGACAGACAACAGCAGAGGAGTACAGAGGAAGAAAAGAATCACCCGAAACTCCAAGGAGAAGAGGTAGAAATGGAGGCAAAGCCCTCCACAGGAGAACACACACAGTGAATAGGACAGCTGAACCGGCCTCAGCCTCGAGTCAGCGGACAAGGCAGGAATGGCTCCACAGTCAAGAAAAGCAGGCGTGAGAAGAAAGACAGTCTCGCAAGACTCCAGCTGAACAAGAGGCAGGAGCACAAGGGCACACACCAAGGCCACCGGCTGTGGACCAGAAAGAGCAGGTGTGCGCAGCCGGCAGCTGGTAAGTACCATGAAGCTGAGCGCCCAGACCAGGCCGAGCGCAAGACGAAGGAAAGGCCAGGGAAAGCCAGAACAACCCCTAAAAGGAGACCGTTCCAGACATAAACCCACCCACGAAAAGAAGTGTGACCAGCCAGAAGAGGAGAAATACGCAGGACGACTAAAGCCGTCTACAAGAACACAGGAAAATACTAGGAAATCCTATCCCCCCTGGAACACCAGACAGAGGACCAGGCCAAAACGCCGGACAAAAAAGGGCAGCAACACCACAGCACAACGCCGCAGACTGCATGCCAAAGCTGGTCCAGCGATGCAGCGGATACTGAAAATGACGGAACCTGGAGCAGCGCAAGCTACGCCCAGACAAAGATCAAAGAAACCGCACCTGCGGTATACAGCGACGCCAGGAAAGGCGAGGATCCTGCAAAGGGGAGTCCACACCCTCGCTGCATAGGACAGAGCTATACAAAGCTACAAGTACCCCACTTAGGGTAAGACACGTCCCAAAGAAAACATGGGAACCACTCTTACGGAAAAAATCCTGCATCAGAGGACAAAAACATAAGGACCTGCGATTAGAACCACAGACGGCTTATCAATCAGCCACAAAATACAAAATTGCCAGAGAGGCTCTACCAGCAGTCAACAGTAGAGAGGGGCCAACCTAGGGACCCCGAAGGCACATCAAACCACACAGAACACACAGACGGCTGAATCAAAACACCAGATTCCAGGAAAAAGGTGGGATAACGCCTCCCATCAAGCCCCGGAGGAACAACAAGCCAAGCTTACGAAGAGGGAGGAGGACGGAGCCCCGCAAGGAGAAGTTGAATGACATAGTCTGCGCGGGTGTTAAACAAAATAACGCTATCAAAGGGCAGTTCAACCAGACGCTCCCTAATATTCTCAGGAAAAACACCATCCCGTGACCAAGCATGGCGATGGAGAGCCACAGAACTGGCCATAGCACGGCCAAGAGCATCAGCAACATCCAAGGCCGTAGGGAGAATAATGGCGGCCAACTCCGGACCATCCAACACATGGTGCCGTAGATCAGTGCGGGCACCTTCGTGAGCGACGCGAGACAGAAGGGACTCCACAGAATCTGACAGGCTGGAGGTAGCACTGGCCAACACACAAAGTGTGTTGAGCGCTCGCAAAGCAGCACTGGAGGAAGCAAAGATGTTACGCCCCCATGAATCCAACCACCTGGCCTCCCGTGACGGAAGAAACAACACCTAAGGCAAGGAAGAAAAAGCAGTCTGCAGAAGAGGGCCCTGAGTAGAAGGGTGGAGAGAAAGGCCGACTGGATCATGCGGAGCAGTACTGTGGTGGTGTAGGAGCGGCTGAGGCACCGGATCACCCTTGGTAGGACACCCCGAGCCCCCAGAAGAGAGTTGTGGAACAAAGGTTTGAATGGAAGAAGCAGCTCTCGTCCCGTCCTCCAGAGCCCCGGTGGAGAACTTTCAACAGATGATCCCGTTGGGAATGGGGTGACGGGGTCACCCAGTCACAATATGCCAGCGGGTGTGGAAACAGCCGGAGAAGAAAAGACCAGGAGATGACAAACCTCCGGTGACGAGTAGAGGTCCTGACGCCGGTACGGCTCTGTGGAGTCCGCCACAGGCGCCGGAGTGGACATCAGCGGTGCCGATCCGACTTCCACCACCACGTGCTCCCTAGGAGAATAGGGCGGGGTTGGAGCCGGCTCGGCTAAGGAACGGTGCCGAAAAGGCGACTACTCGACCTCACACGAGGCAGCCGCCTGCGTAGAGGACCGAGAGGGACTCAGGAAAGCGCCCCAGGCCCCGGCTTCCACCCTCAGCAACGCCAGGGCCGGGAAGGAAAGCTTTCAGCGCCAAAAAGGCATCGGCTCGGCCTCTGGCGATGCAGCCACCTGCCCAGAGGACCGAGGGGGACTCAGGGATGAGTCCGGAGTCCCAGCAATCTCCTGCAACGCCACAGGGATCCCTGTAGGGATTTGCGGCAAGACAGGGACTCCGTGGGTCAAAGAGGGGAGCCCCGCAGGGCTGCACCTCGACGACACCACACCCCAAAAAACTTGGAAGCCGAACTAGTCAGCGCCGGGGTCGAAGCCGCCGGTGACTCCGCATAAGGCCCGCGGAAGGCAAGGGATCCGCGGACGTCTCAGGAGGAGGAGCCAAAAAAGCCTGCAGAGCCATAGCGTAGGCTTTCATTTGGGCACCAGTCTGCCCGACGCCAGGAAACGGCGGGTAGGGTGGTGACGGGCAAGGGTGCACGTCCCGAGGGGAACCCGCGCCCTCTGCCGAACGAGGACAAGGCCTCAGACATAAGCTGCAGGACCTACCAGCGGGCGAGCGACGCCCTTGGGGCCGTGGCGAAGGGCGATGCCGCAGTCTAAATCAGCAGCTCCTGACTTCTGAGGTAGGGGACGGACGCTGTGACAACACAGACCTGGACAAGCGGGCCGACAGCAATTTCACCCGGCTTTCCCAAGCGTCGCAGTCCGTAGAGCCATGGTGCTCGCCCAAACACCAGCACATACAGATAGGGTGAAGGTCCGTCACCGACATCTGACGTGCACACGAAGTACACGTCTTGAAGCCCGAAGGCATTCGCACACTGTTCCTCAACGCAAAGTGTCTAAAGAAGGCCTGAAAACATGCCAGACACGATCTGCTTTGCACGTGGAAAAGAGAAAAACTGATGTTGGCGCGCCGGGGTGGGGCTAATGTGACCTTGCTGACGTCACACCCGCGAACGTCAGGGCGGAGCCATGTGGTACCGCCCCCGGCGAGCAGAGATGCTGTTGCAAAGAAAATTTTCCAGATCCAGTCTTACGCCTGGGGATAATTCTACGTTAAGGAATCTGCGGCTAGTAGTCTCTATCAGATATAATGCTCATTACCCCAGAGTATAAAATTACAAAACACCCTCTACTTTACAATCTGAAGGTGAACATGGTTCTTCATATTAAAACAAGTGTGTTATTACAAGCTGCTTGACTTTCAAAATAAAGTTAATACTGCAAAATAAGAAAGGATTCTTCATGGCGGATTCTCCAGCACCAAGCAAGCTCTCAAAGTAGGTATTGGACTACATTCCCTGCCCTGGGTCTAGTACATAAAGTGGTAGCGCACCATGTTTGGTGATTATAGTGCAGCTAGCCTTTTTATCTGTGTAAGCAGGTGTCCTATTGGCCCCGCTAGTGTGAAGTTCCGTTATGTGAAATCGAGAAGCTTGTGCTAACATCTTGAGCGTATGTCAAGTGTGCAATCATGTAACAAGAGCGTGTGATACGCGTATGGTAGTAGGACTCTGTGTGAAATGGGGTACTGAAGGCAATGGAATCCATTTTTAATACCCTGGGTTTAGCAAGGCAGAAAATGGAGGACAGCTTTACCGGATGGTGGAAGTGTATTGCCTGCTCTCCTGCACCTGGAGGGTGGAGATCCAGACACTGAAGCGAGGAAAATGGAGACACAGCCACCTTTAGAAACTCCATGAAGACTTAGCAAGGGGCAGCTGATTTAGTTCTTCCTAAGTGCTATTTGTTAGAGGTGAAGGGAGAAACTGTAGTTTCTGTTCAAGTTGAGGATATTTCTAGGTCAGGCTTGCCTTTTTATCTGCCGCAGACTACTGTGCCAGAAAGGTTGATGGCAACCAGGTGCAAAAAACTACACTTACTTTTGCCCATGTGGTAGGTGCTCCCGCTTGGTGATATCTCCACTGCTACAAGAGGCATCACAAGGGTAGTGTTTTGAAAGCAGGGTAAAAAAAGGCACTTACGACAACAAACCCAAAACGGTTCCTAAAATTTGAAAACAATATGGGATCCATGACACCCCACTGTAATCCATTCCCAAGTTTTTAGTCCAAGGAAGGGAGTGTACCACACAGTACTGAAGGAGCTGCTATGTAACCAGGGTAGGTGTCTGTGTGGCAGCGAGTCTTCCAGAGGTCGAGGGACATCACCTGAAGTCTGCAAATCATGTTTGTAGATCTGCCTAGGAGCTTGCATGCCAGATGAAAGAGTGAAAGAGTGTGTCTGGACCTGCAGACAGAGAGACTGTCCTGCAGGAGAAGTTTGGTATGAAGAACACCCAGGAAAAGCAGACTGCATTGGAGAACAAAACCAGAAGCACACCATAAAAAGAGTCTTCCGGTCTCTGTGTGCAGTTCTTAGAGATAACTGCCATTAAGACTTCACCAAATTTAGGGTGGCAGTGCCCACAGCCTCTACAGGTCACAAGCTGGTGCTGCTGCCACTGCCAGAAGGAAGACGCGCCTCCACTGAGTGAAGAACGGTTGGCTTGAAAGTCGGCAACCACATGTTGTCACGGAGGGAAGCTGGTCAGCCAGAGAGACCACATCTGATTGAGAAGGCATGCTGTGACACTCAGACCTGCAGTGCTGTGATTCCCTAACAAAGCTGATATGTCAGAGCTGAGTGAAGCCAAATGGCTTGAGGAGCCACAACTGCTGGAGAAGCCATGCGGTCACCCCCTCAACAGGTAGATTACAATCATCCATTAACGCAAGTGCCGAGAAGATGGCTCTGGTCTTACCAGTCACATCATATTTGAAAAACAGGCTTGCACTGGGCATAGTGCTAAATACTCGGTTGTGCAGCAGTCATATCATAGATTTATGGATAATTATATACTCAATACTACTGATTTACAAAAATATATCATTTTTATTTTTTTCTTTTTGCTTCTTATGACTACGTCAAATATTATAAAAAAACACATACATACATATAATCAATGATCATTTCCTTAAAAAATACATCAAAAATCTTTTTCTATGCACATATAACCACAAAAAAATGACAATGAGGTGTGGTCTACCTAGAAGGTACCAATAGCTTAAATTCAGACAAAGAGATAATCACAGTTGTTTTCCGGATCTATAAAAAATATTCAATGTAATTCATGTCCTTTTACAAGCGAACTGTTTACAATTGGTGATTGTCGCACATCTTGTCTGCACTTATTATGGAAAAGACACTGGCTACAGATTGTTATTGCCACCAACGCGTTTCGGTTTTAAGCCTTCCTCAGGGTGTTCACACCAGTGGTATACTAAATAATATCAAAAATTGCGATATAGATGTTTAGATTCCAACACCATAGTTCTTATTGGACTGGGTATAAAGGTTCATTGATACAGATCATGTATCACGTAGCTTATTGATATGTCCTAATCCGCTTACAATGATGAAGGTTCACTCCAAAGAGGTTTTAATAACTATTATCGCTCCTGATTCGCTGGTTGCTGTATTGAGAAGCCCTCGTGTTAATGTCCTTGATACGATCAAAGGCAAGATATTTTAAAGCCTTTCGATTTTAACATTATGGCGTGAAGCCTCCCAGCAACATGTCAGAGTGGAATACCAGTCACATCACCCAATCTGCAGGATCATCACACAGATACCATGAGGCTTCAACCAGGACTGGAGTAAGGTACTGAAATGCAATCCAAGGAAGTCGATCTTGAGGACTTGAGACTTTCTGTCCAACTTCAACCAGGAGTAAGAACTTTTTACGTAGTTGATTACCTAAACCCTGTGGGGGTGAAGAGTAACCTAATCTGACCCTATTTCCAATTCATACCTATGGCACGGAATGTGGGGGACCGTAACTGTTAGTGTCTTCCGAGTATGGAGAGAATACTGGCACAGGAGAGTGTAGCACACTAAGAACATAAGCAGGGAGAGGATTCGTGGTTGTCTTGGGGCTGTCTTTGAATGGTTCCAGGGCAACAGCCTCAAGTGTAATCCGGGCAAATCTGAGGTGCTCTTCTTCGGGTGTAAATTTGACCCGAGTTGGCAAGCATGGTGGCCGCACGACATGTTTCCTCCGGCGTCAAAATTGATAATGGGCTGCCTATGAAAGCCCAAGTTCTTGGTCTTGTGGGTGTCTGCTTCGGTCTGCTTAGGATGCTCCAGAGGTTTCTTCCTCTGCTTTCATTGGACCATCGCAAGATTACCGTCCATGCCCTCATTGGCTCGAGGCTAGATTACTCGAACGTTCTCTACCTGGGTTTGCCCGAGTATCTGTTGCAACGACTTCAGGTAGTCCAGAACTCGGCGGCCCGGGCTATTTATGGTCTTCCCCGTCGTGCTAGCACTTCTGACCTTTTAATTACCCTGCACTGGCTTCCTGTCCGGAAGCGGATTGTTTTTAAGGCCCTTACGTTGGCCCACAAAGCACTGTATGCCACTGGAGCTACCTATATTCAGAAAAGGTTGGCCTTATATAAACCTGCAAGGGCTCTCAGATCTGAAACCCTCTCTCTTGCGGTGGTGCCTGTGGTGAAGAAGGCCCGGACTGGTGGACGCTCTTTTAAGCGTCTGGCGCCTCAGCTCTGGAACACCCTTCCCTTGTCACTCCGCATCACTGCCAATTTGCTTGCCTTTAGGAAGGGTCTAAAGACTTGTTTGTTTTGTCTCTAGCTTTCTGTTATTTTTTTTCTGGTTCATTCTACTGTTGTGTTGTGTGTTAGTGTCTGATCTGTGGGTTGAAAGCGCCGGGACACTCCTTTGGAGTAGCTGAGCGCTATATAAGACACCCACATAACATAACATAACACAACCTTCTATTGGTTTTAGTTTTGTGATAAAAAAACGTTTTTACCAAAACAAGAACTAGGCTGGACATTGCAATTTTGTGTCTGTTTTTTGAGTTTCAGCTCCTGCCCTCTTCATACCTGCTAGAGAAGCCTTGGAATGCTTACCCTCACTACCCAAAGACTCATGCGCAGAAAGGGATGTATGAGGCCCACATTGAAAAGTCACTGCGGGACAGATCCTAGACACCAGTGGCAAATTATCCCAACCATCACTATTGGGCCCCAATAGCCTATATGCCTGCCCTGCTACCCTCAAATGGGACGTGACAATCACCCAGCGACACAAAACCCTGTCCTGTCACCCAGAAGTGTAGCAAAGTAACTGTTTAACAATAACCTTAAAACAGAAAAGCATGGTCTGAGCATGGACGCAGATGGATATATTTGTATTCCACGTTGAGCTCAGAATATGTGGCCTCAGTTAGCTGCCCGAACTCTACAAACATTATGAAAAATTTAGCACCAGATGATGTTTTCATCAAAGAACACACTTCAGCTAATCTGGTGCTGTTTTAAGCAATTTCTGATTTCTCTTGAGATGGTGCACAACCCAAGGATCCATCCTCGTTGCAGGTGCAGACACCATAACTTCAAGTTGACCTCCAATGCTGCAGAATGAAGGAGCAGCCAAGATCAGGCTAAAGTATTGATTTAACCAGCAGGCTACTGCCAGCACTCACAAGAGCTCTCTTCCCAGCAGGCCATGAGTTTGTTTGGGACTAAGGAGAGGTTGCTCGGTCTCAGATTAATGGCAAAGAGATCTGGTGCCCACTGACTTACTTGGTCATGCGGGTAGAGAGACCCCTTTACTGAGGTCAGCCTCGAGTGGTGATGGTGATCTTGGGGCAGCGGGCGGTAAAAACTGAAGGAATCAATCAACTATGGTGATTGAGAGGAAAGAACTGGGACCAAGAAATCACTCTCCCTAGCATACACTATTATGCAAACCCGCATATATACTACTTAGTGTCTGGTGGCTCAGTGCTACGGGTGGCAGCCAAGACTGTGTTCAAATAAAAGGATGGAACAGATATGCTGCGCTGACTGTCCCTGGATTTTGTACAGCGATCAACTCCTGAAAGCTTTAGAATTCCCCCAAGACACATGGAGCTCCTGGCCCTTGAGAAGCTGTGGAGGCAGTCAGTTTATATCTTACTAATGAGTGCCCTAGAATCAACAGTAAGTGAAACCAAACCCATTACCATGTTTAATAAACCTGCAACATATTTTTTCATAGAATAATTTGTTGTGATCTCATTTATTCTCACTGTAAT
This sequence comes from Lissotriton vulgaris, assembly GCF_964263255.1. NCBI lineage: Eukaryota > Metazoa > Chordata > Amphibia > Caudata > Salamandridae > Lissotriton > Lissotriton vulgaris. Next base: position 686,702,420 of record NC_141696.1, read on the forward strand.
GTTGCTCATTTAATAAGCGCAAGCACTAGCTGTTTACTTGGCTATGCAACATTAATGCCTTGTTTTTATTCTGTGGAGGCCATGAAATAAAATTACAATTGAACTTCTATGAAGAAGAAAAAAAAGTGCTACAGTCTAAGGAGTAACAGCGGTGGGAAGCCTGTCCTTTATTCCCCAGCCATCTGAATACTGTGGCTCAGCAGTGACAATGTGAGAGCTGAGCCCAAGATGAAGGCTAAAGGCACTGTAGCGGAGTGGCTTCCACCTCACACTGGTTTTAATTGGCCCTGGAGCTGTGGCCTCCTGTTGCTGCAGTAAGCAGCCAGAAACAACAATCTTCGATTGCCCCGGCGGTCTTGGTGGTAGGACCTCTTTAACAACTTGAAGAGACCAGGCAATGCAAATTAAAGAGTGAAGCAGCCAAGGTGAAAGGCAAAATTACAGTTTACATTAAATATATGGTTATTCCGCAAATGCAGACTACAGTAGAAACCGCTTCAGCAGAAGACCAACAGGCCAATCTACCTGAAGAAACATTGTAACCCACATATCTCGCCAAAGGCCTGCAGAGTGGCACACCAAACTACTACGATGGGCATTTGTCCTTTGATCAATCTACCTCTGTGGCAGGATCTAATTTACATAACAGGGCAGGATTCTTCATCCAATTCTCATCAAACTTCTCTTCCATGTGTGAAGAAAGAGTGGCACCACTTGAAAGGCTGTAACTGACCTATATCGTTTAAGGATGTCATCTGGGCAGTGAGCCTTTTGCCCATGAAGTCTAATTTCTCTGGATATTGGACGAACTTGGGTGCCTTGTTCCAGGAATGTTAGGCCAATCAACTGCAGGCTAAGTTTCCTGATACACTTGTTTTTGTCCTCTCATTGGCCCAGCAAGTCTTTGCAATGAGCAACGGTTAAAGGTAATTTATCGTCCCTCTTGGCTTTTTGACATTTGCCTTATTTGCCCACCTTCTAAGTCATCAACTGTGATGCATTTCCTTAAAGGGTTTAAAAGGCTTACATATATGTTTTGCCTTGCAACTCATATTGTGCAGAAGGGGTTTGTTACTTTGATTTTAGCCATCGTGATGTGTATGCTTTTCAAGTCCAGTCGCAACTGCTGACTGAGACTTTTGACACTTAAGACTATCTTTCTCATTCCGATTCGGTCGGCACACCGAGTCAATGAGCTGCAGGCATTGTTAGCACAAGCGGGTTTTGCGGATATGGGCACCCTTTCTATCCAAGGTCTTATCTACGACAAATCCTTGTAAAGAGGAGGGAAAATTTGATCGGTCGAACCCAAACAGAACTTTCAGCTTTTGCACTGAGCTAAACAAGGAGCACTGAGTGGATGAGCAACTCTTAGTGTGGTTCCCTGGTGCAAAAAAGGGAAGGTGGCCCAGAAATGTGCCCCATTAGGATGGATTGTTCTATGATAAAAGTTTGCTATCCCTTTGCAAAAAAGTAGCCTGCCGAGGGACTTTGGGCTCATTCCCCTAGAGGTAAGGCTGCTATTAGAGCGGCTACATGGGTGTCCACCGACAACTTCACCAGTCATCACTGTCATGATTCACATGTCCATTGAGATGTCCATTTTGCCTACTCATTCTTGCATGACTTCCTTGTGTGAAGTCAGCTTCTCAGACCCTTCGCCTTTAGGGTGGTACTGCTTTGGTTACTATTAAAAAAGTGGGAATTCTGTGGTTACATGTATCCATCAGCAGAACATGTGACTTACCTTTGGTAATGCTTTTTCACAAGAACACTATCTAAATGCAGATTTCTCACCGTTCTCTCTCCTCCCCGTTCTGAGTAAACTTCTAGATTTGATAAGATCCCAGGTTGCATTGTGCCAACCATAGCGTCAAATGATATGTAGTGATATTCCACTTTTAATGGCGGGGATTGATTTATTAACTGACATCATCGCAAAGTGATGAGGACTATAAACGGCTCATCGCTCTCACTTTCGGAGGCAGGACGAAGCCCCATTGGAGTCTGATGGTGCCACCTTGTCAGTACAAGGGAGCAATTTGTGGAAACGTTTCCGCTTCCAGTTTGGCGGATGAGTAAATTCAAAATCGAGGAATTCATCAGAATTTTAAATCTGAAAAAAAGAGATGAGGCCACTTCTGAGTTATCTGGTTGAGACAGGGGAGCAAACTAAAATCAACAGGCATAATAAGTTTATTTAGTTAATTCATTTAAAAAGCGAAATTATAACCCGGGTCATTTTGGCGGTAGGACAGCAGATCAAAAGGAGAAAGAGATGAAGATCAAAGGAAGAAACTTAATATAAAAAATAGGATTTGATTTCACAGGTTTACAGAAGAAGGAGTGCAAAGTAGTTTGTTGAATTATTACATTTAAGTTGTTCCCCCGCATGGTGGAGGGAGGGGGGGGGGGACGCTTAAGATCCGCCTCCTGTATGAGCCCACCAAAATCAGTGGACTTGAAGCAGTGCCTGAGAACTAGTCCTAAGAGCCCTGGCTGGTGTGTAGTGACAGATCAGGGAACGCAACATTTTGGGACTTAAGTTGTAGGTCATATCAGTAACAGACAGAGCTATACACTGAATCTTCTTACTGATAGCCAGTGCATGGGTTGTCATGCCTCCATTACACGGCTGAATTTCCTAAGGATGGTTGACAGATGTACAGCCATGTTTTGAAGCCTTTGAAATGATCAGATTTGAAAACCTGGTAAGTACATGTGTACAGCATTCCATAAACTAGCCGGACAGAACAACGGTACCAATTAGTCAGGACCAGCTACTCTGAGAGAAACAGAAGAGTTTTTCTTTTGGTTTCCAGAAGAGTGAAAGAGTAGCCCAAGATTTTCTGAATCTGTTTATCGAGAGAAAGGGTTGGATCAATCCAGAACACTACATTTTTAACTTCTCTGGTAGGAGAGTGAAGATGTCACAAACTCTTTGCTGCACGTGTTAAACGTCCATCTCTTCATCATGCATGTCCAATCAGGTTTCAATGCTTAAACATGGAGGCATATTGTATTACTGCAATGTGTTTGTTGTTTTGGTTTCCTTGAACGCCTATGCCAGTAAGGGGCTTCACTATGGGACTCATTTGTTTAGGATGACTCTGATGATCCATTTGTTGTGTCCCTTTGGCAGCACATGTAAGTACTGGCACATGCTTGAGGCATCTATCTTCTGGGACGGCATCTCTATTTAAAGAGGTTGTGTCTTTTCAGCAGTGCTTGCTATTTGTGTTTGGCTTTGAAATGAGCTGTCACACCAAGGAGCCAAACACCAAGAGGTTTTCTCAATTCCAGGGTTCTGTTCTTCGGGCAGGTCAAGGCTGAACCTGTTTCCCGACACTGCACTCTCTGACTCTGTGCACATTTACTCCCTGTTCTCCTTCTTCAGACACTTGAATGAGGTATCGCCTTATGGCGCTCAAGCAGGAATTCTTCTGGGCAATTGGGAAAAAACAGCACTCTGGTAAGGTGGCAAGTTGGGGGGCATTGATAGGCCTGCAGTAGGGGTTGGTGAAGGGTGATCAACCAGCAGCAGCGTGAGAGACGCAGTGGGAGCTAGCTCCTAGTTCCCTTCAAAGAGAATTGTTCTTGAATCTACACACTTGTTTAAGGAGCTCGCAGTGAAACATGAAAAGAACTGCTAAAGGTTTTAAATCAGGAATATCACGAAGTTTGAGTAATATAACATAAGGAACTGTAAATCTGGACTTTGCTTTCTTAGGGGAAACAACCAGAATTTTCTTGTGTGAATCGTAAAAACAATTCTTAATCTAAGTAAAATTTAGAATTGTTGACTAACCTTTTTCTTTCTGCTTCTCCTTCCCTGTCGTGCTCAACCTAATTTCCCTTCCCCCATTTTGGCCACATCGACACTCTGGTGAAATATAAAACTCAGAGCTGGTGCTGCCAGAGGGAGGGCATCTTGAGAGCATAGCTTCAGTGGGACCAGGCCTAATAGAAGAGCAGCCAGGGAAGCAGCTAAGGCGATGTAGGATGAACAGACATGGATCAAATCCTAGAATTGACTTAGGTAACCAAAATTACATTCCTGTACAGCAACAGAAGAAAACTCAAGGGGGCTGTCAAGCAAGGGAGACCAGGTACGGGAGAAAAGGGTCCCAAGTTGCACAATCTAAATGGCACAGCACGCATAGGGAATATTAAGGTTAGTGCAGTAAGACAAGTGACCACAAACAACAGGCACAATCCCAGACAACAACTAGAAAAGGTCAGAAGAGAAGTTAAGTAGAGACTTGAAGTCCACCAGCAGCATCACATACTAGCAAGATAGGATAAGAAAATGGTTGCCCACAGAGTTTATAAAAGAGGTGGGGACAAAGATAATATTTTCTGTCTAACGATGGGACAGAACATACAAACGATAACCCACTGACACAACTGGTGTATCACTTGATAACTATTTTTGTTGCAACAACTCGTGCTAAGCCCATAGGCTTCAGCTACAAACTGCCCCCCAGACTTTAGTAAGGACATTAGGGAGTGTGAATTTACGTGACCATCTAATCGTAGTACGTTGATAAGCATGAGAACACAGTTCATTTGTGACAGATACAAGGTTGAAAAAACCCCTCTTTATATGATTTATCACAATAAACCTTAATTTTGTATGCATTGCGTTGTACAATGGATATTCATGGTAGGGCTAAGAAGCGATTCCAGATGCTGCCTCACTGGCATGATAAGGTAAATTTGCCTTCAAGGGACTTATTCAAGTGTTTAATTTAAATAATTTGTGTAATTAAATTCAAAGGTCAGATAAATGATTTCCTTGATCAACGGTTGATTCCAACAATTTAGTACGTCAATGCTGTAATGTGTAAAATCACAAGTGAGAACATTAATTATCATGCATGATATGAATCATAAGTGCAAAAGCAAACAGAAAAAGTAGCACAAAAGGCGGGTGTATATAGAAAAATATTCAATTTTTATCTTGATCAATCAAGTTGGGGTACTTTTTTTTAAAAAGATACAATGTGACAAGAAAGTAGCAGTATGATTTTGAAGCCTTCACTGTAACAATTGTTAACACCTTTCTTCTTAATGAAAATTACAACAAACTTCAGAAGAAAAAGTGCAGGTCGACGTTTCGGTCTCTACTTTTTCATAAACTAGACCATCTTCAGGACTGTTAAATATTCGAATAGTGATGCTTTAAAAGAATTTGAACCTTAAAATAATAATGTATTTGTGCAAATGAAATGGGTGATATATTGTGATGATTTTCATGTATTTAATATGGTTGAGAATAAATAGTAATTACTTTTGTTCTACATTATAATAGGGGTCAACTATTAGAAAATTTAACAGTCCTGAAGATGGTCTTGTTTATGAAAAAGTAGAGACCGAAACATCGACCTAAGCTTTTTCTTCTGAAATGTGTTTTAATTTTCATTAAGAAGAAATTGTTACAGTGAAGGCTTCAAAATCATACTTCTACTGAAGTGTATGTCTGCTTCTTTATCAAGTGCCCACTTATGTCCTCTCTCTTCCTCTAGAAATCAGTCTGTTACAGCATGAGTAACTCTGACAGCTGAACAACAACAACCAGCACATCACCAACCATGGGAGTGACAATCCAATTAACCTTAGTTTTCTTTAACCCCTTCGACGCTTGTGACTGAACCATTCCGTCATCAGTCACGGTTGAGCTGGTATGATGACGGAATGGTTCCGTCACGACCACACCCAGTTATGGAATGTCCAGCACCGGGGGTAAATCGGGGCAGCACGCAAGGTGTTAAGAGTGGGATTCTACTTAGTGCAAAAGTGTACATACAAAGCAGCAAAAGTAGTGAATTATACTAGGGCAGTGCAGTGATAGTAATTTGGGAGGCAATTATGAACAAGTATTTGCAATGTAACAGGTCTCGCATTTACGTGAGTTTGAGCTATTGACATTGCAAATAGCAATACCTTTTATTTTTGTTTTTAAACCATAAATAAAAGGCATTGTCATTTACATTGCCAATAGCGTAAACTCTCATAAATGCGAGACCTATTGCATTGCAAATGCTTGTTAATTACAGGGGCCTCTGCCACAGTCCCCGCCTCTGCGTCTCTCTACATAGATTGGAACTGAATTTGACCGTGGCTGCAACCCCAGCCCGCTCTTCAATTGATCTGCTGGGTGCTACATGGGAGAGCTGCATCAGGTAGGCATTTAATGAATCCTCTGTCAGTGAAAATAGAATTGTGAGAGCTGAAGACAACGAAAATCAATTAAAACAAAGTCAGAAGGACTCCTAGAGAATTTTTCCTGGCAGCTATTGGGTATAATGTAGTTAATATTTTCAGTCGGCCAAATTAACACCGTTTTTTTCACCTTGCATATACAGCTGAACAATTTAGTCTCTGGGGACCTGTTTCGAGAGTCAAAGTGATGCAATATTTGTTCTGCGATTACTTTCAAGCGTAGAATCACTTGGCCATTGACTTCTGAGAACCAGATAGCTTCCTAAAGAAATGAAAAAGAGAGGTGCACCAAATATGCGGTTGTTCTGGATTAGTGCTGGCATTCTTCTGTCAGAAGTAGGCGACTTCCTATTACAAACACCCTTCGGGAAAAAGAACGGCCTCTCAACAGCGGGTGGTCCAGCCCATGAAGACGTCATTAACAGTGCCATTGTATGCCATGAAGCTTGAAACTGGTATGCCCCGGTTTTCACTCTCTCGCACTACATGGTTTTTATTAGCTCAGCCAATTGCACCCGGCGTGTACAAACTGGCTGCGCAACCAACTCAATGGGCAACTTTTTGTTATCTACACGTAGCACGACGTGACAAGTGCACTAGCAAGCCGCCCTTTACCCGTGGTCAGACATGGGTCAGGAAAAAAGAAGGGCAGAGAATGGCGAGAATAACATAGCTACCAAGTTTTCAGCTTACCCTTAGTGCTGCTGGTGCAGAGCAAGTCGGTCTTGAGTCCTCTAGAGGTAGGCGTAGTAAAAAAAAAACAAGTTAAACAAGCGCAGCCATAAATCTGGCATCGTTCTTTCCTGTTATCTTTGCTGCCTGTACAATTCAGGGAGCGTTTGGTTCTTTCAGGTATTTTTAAATCAATCCTTAAAACAGAGACACAGTGACTTTCTTCTCATACATTAGAGTGTATATGTACGTCAAAATATATGTATCAGACTATATAAAAAGTAAAGTAGGACGATTGTAAATGTCGCCTCGTGTTATATTGTTTGATAAACCATGGCAAGATCAATAAACGTATGTGTTTAATTATGCACATACAGACAGTTTAATATGAGTTTTACCGTTTGCTTTAGAGACGGCGCCCCACGACTCATTGATGGTTACAACAAAGAGAACATGTAATTAAAATGTTTACATATCTTCCAAGCTAGCCATGCTCTACCCCTAAAACATAAGAGACAGGTGTGCAACTTGGCACCTATTAGAACACGAGGGTGGACATATTGTGCAATCAAGATTAGAAACCACTTTGTCAAGCCCATGTTTACGTTCCAAAATACTAAATGTGTAACACACAATGCTTTCCTCATCTTTGAAATGAACGGGAGTTCCCGAGATCAGGTAACCTGAAACATTCAGTTTTCCAGGTGCAAGTCAGAACATTACGGCTGCACAGCATCTGATTCGCAACTAAAGCAATTAGAGGGACAAGCCGAGCGGCACCTCTGTCATGGAAGGCGGATTGCGAATTGACCCAAATTTCCGAATCGGCAATAAAGCAAATATGTGGTTAATGGAGAAAAAAAGCTGGGAAAGTCAACAGCACAAACTTTTCGGGACATCTCTCAGGCTAAGGTTAAATTCCCTCCTCTTTTTGTTGTTGTTATTTAATTACAAAAGTTAAAATCTGCATTAAAATCCGAGCTGCACTTGTAATGAATCTTATTTTTGGTATATTTTCTCCAGATTTGGCTCCCAGGTCTAATCGTATTATGTCCAAGTGTGACATGAACGTGCTGTTGCGGGTATTTCACAGCACAATTATGCATAAAGAGCCTAAAGCGGCAGAATGAATCCTATGGGTAAGAGCAAAGGCGCACATGTATAGAAAGGGGACGATTAAAAAAAAAATTTCAACACAGTAGTGATGCGCGTGCATGCATGGCAGCAGGAAAAAGTTGAAGTGATTGCGCTGGAAGGGAGGCTGATGGCGGCTGACTGCGTGCGTAACCGCAAGCTTGAGGCCAACAAAAGCATCTGGTAGCACTTTGAAAACCCAAATACTAAATGTCTCACGGAGCAACACATGTGCTGGCTCAGGCGAGACCTAAAAAAGGCTGTAAAGCAGCAGCAGTAAGTGGCACAAAACTCTAGAAGGTCCAGTACAAGGTGCTTAAAACAGGAACGTCTTAAAAAAAAACAAGCATGTGACATATTGCAAGTAAGTGGGGTGAACGGACAAGTAAAAGAAGGATAATGCTAGAGTGCTTGGAGGACAGGAATTCTGTGCTTACCATGGATTGGGGGACTGTACCGTGTCACAGGAATCCTATTTAACAAGCATTTGCAATGCAATAGGTCCCACATTTGCGTGCGTTTGAGCTATTGGCATTGTAAATACCAATGCCTTTTGTTTGTGAATTTTAAAAACCTGCAAGCGGTGCGTAAACCCGCACTTTGTATTTACAGTCATTGCTTACGAGAAGCAATGCTGGCAGTAACTACGCCTCTTTTACTTCCAGCTTTGCATTAGGTAAGCAAGGGTTATAAGTACAAAGAGCGCGTTTATACACCGCTTGCAGATGTTCAAAACACATAAATAAAAGGCATAGTTATTTGCCAATAGCTCAAACTCTCGCAAATGCGAGACCTACTGCATTTCAAATGCTTGTTATAACTGCTCAGGAGCTCAGAAACTGCCTTTAAGTGGTGACAATGGGGACAGCTTTTCTTAAGCAGCTGGCATCATTTATTCAATAAAAGTTACTTTTGGATTTGAAGATATGTGACTTGCTGAGGTATCTGATGGGCAGGTGAGCTACTGGGGGATTATGGACCACTTTAATGGTGATCCATTCCACTGGCCTTGTGCTGGATGCAAGCGTCAACGTGAACTCACCAGAGGTACTCTGCAGTTTCAGCTCACAATAACTTGGATTTATCATGGACAGATTGTACAAGAATGCCTTAAAGAAGAATGTTATTCTATATTTTGGGATTAATAAAAGTTTCATTATTACGAGTTGTATGCTGGGTATTTCCATTGACCATTAATTCCTTCATTAAATGCTTAAAGTGGAAGACAGAGTAGAAATTGAGAGAATTAGATAGAGAAAATGAGCGGTTACTAGATAGTGAAACAAAGTGCGTGACAGACAGAGGTGAAAATAGTAATACAATGACAGAGCACAAGTGAAAGAAAGACACACTCATCAAGACTATAGCAAGTAGCGGCTGCCATTATGCCGGGCTGATTGGAAAGTGACATTGTAAAAGCAGCGTCCCATGGGTGGTGCTCACAGGCTGTAAATAGCACATACCGTGTAACAGAAGTACAAGCATCTGCAATGCAATAGGTCTCACATTTGTGAGGTTTTCAGCTATTGCCGTTGTAAATGACAATGCCTTTTATTTATGTGTTGGTTTTTCAAACAGATAAATTAAAGGCCTTGTAATTTACAATGCCAATAGCCTAAACTCTCGCAAATGGGAGGCCTATTGCATTGGAAATGCTTGTTTTTAGTAACTGAGGAGGAGCGAGACTAAGAGGAAGAAAGCAAGAGGTGGGAGGGGCAGTGCAGGAGAAGTGAACACAGTCTTGTTCAAAAAAAAGAAGAGAAAACGAAAGTAGTGCTTCACTGGCAAGTTGTGTAAAGTGGTGCTAACGTGTTTGGTTGTGAATAAAACCAATCGGATTAGTTTTTGTATTTTTAACCTTATTTTTTTGTCTTTGATCCAGGGCACGCATTCGAGATCCTGCATGAAAACATTTCTTTTGAAAGAAAACAATGGTAACGGTTATACAGGAGCGCACAGCGTGTAAAAGCAGTCTTTTTTACGAAAGTCCAAGTGGTGCTCAAAGCGGGCAAGAGTCCGTTACCAAGACCCTTATGTATAGCCAACAGGCTACAGGACAATGCACATTTCCACCAAGCACTCAAAAGTTATTCAAATAGTCCAAAAGTAAACTTCAGATCCATATATTTCACTCTTCTTCTTTATTACTTCATAAAGTTTTTCACAGTAGATTTCATGAACACAGCCAACACGTGTTTCGTCTTGTCAGTATATGACAATTGACTTCTTCAGGGCTGTAAACATACAGAATAACCATGATTAGGTCTAAATTAAATTACTTATGAAATAGTATAACCACTAAGTAAATCTAAACTAATCACAAAACAGTCACCAAATAACTAGTGAAATTAAATAGTAGTAGAAAGCAGAAATAGGTACCCAACACCAAGAATAAAGCCAAAGTCTCCCAAGGGTGACAGAACAATGTGCCAAGTCGGCAATACCAAAGTATGTATCCCATAGTCATAGAAAAGTATCATACAAAGGGCAAATCACTGCCTCATTAGAAACACTCTCCAAAGAAGTTCTGACTCTCAAGTAATAGTAGTGTAGGTCATAAGCAACCCAACTAAATCCCTTCCTTCAGGACTAATTATAAGACATACATAATTGTCTCCAAACTCACCAATAAAATTCCAAGTGGATCAGTAAATTCACTTCTCTCCAAATAGCGTATAGCTAAGCTCTGTCAACTTGAGCAAATGCAGCGTATAATTTCGCAGCTTAGAATGCAGTTCATCAGATTTACTACAAAAAATATACACAGTATAATTGTAAGTATTAATTCCCTAACATGTAAACCATTACACACATACATATTTCAGCGGACCGCTGTATTACCTGTCCATTGTTATTCACCAAGTCTGGCAACAAAATATCGACCATATGCGCAGTCCAATCCTGCAAATAATGAGGCACATTTTCAAAAAACGCGGTGCCAGGCACTAAACAAGGCATCATCTCACAGTTACTTTTCTTTTTGCGCCATGCACCCGCACAAACGCAATGCCAACCATTAAACTCAAACTTAATCTTAGAACAGACATTTCTGTCCGCCCTACACATCAGGGCTTACCGCGTATCAGCTAGGACCCGTCCTCTTCGATTCCGGCGTGTTGTACAAGCGCCATCTTAGAGTGGCTTTAAATAGTAAACTATTACAAGCGCCATATTTAACTAACCAAACCCTCATTCTAAAGTTCTAAGTAGCGACACACTCGTAATAGCACTAAAAAGCACTCCTAACCAAGTAGAAAAAACCGCGATACTAGTCCAATTCCACAAGTATACAGCAACTACGTTACGAAAAACTCTGAAGGTAAATTAATGGTCGGCGAAGTTACGCGCGCCATGTTTAAACGCTCAGGACCTGCGTTAATACCACAACTAGTACGGAATGAGCTGCTATTCGTGCTGCCAAAACCCAGATTACCTAGGTAACACGTTATAAGCAACATTCTCTTTAGCAATCGTTCATAACCACAAATCCTAAACTATGTCGAATCTACAATACTGTGCCATCTGCCAATATCGATGTCACAGCTATCAAATTCAAGCCTTTCGTTAAACAAGTCTAGCACAGTCACAGCAAAACGAATAAACATACAAGCCTGATTGCGGGATTTAACGGGAGAACGTAAAACAAATATGAAAAGGAAAGGTATAGAAAAACCAAAGTGCCACAAACCAAGGAAGGAAAATAAAAACAAAACATTTCTTTTGCGTCTGCAGGCATTGTTTACCTGCTCCTCCTGGTAGAAGAGCAACAGTCTATTTGTGCTTAAGTCGAAGGCCTCCTGGATCTTGAGCCTTAGACCCTTGATGTTGGTGGCACGTCCTCGTTTGTATGTGCGGCAAACTTGCTCGCAAAGGGATGCCAGATTGGATCACCACCTCTTACAACCGCCAAGCCATGGCAGAGCTGTGGGGAGTGTTTGCTAGGTGCTGCTCTTACATAGGGGTGAAGGGCAGCACCAAGCAAGTCTTGTGAAATGTACAGCCAGCAGACTGGTGGATTAAATTGGTTTAAAGAACCTGCGGGGAGCGCTAACACGGTCTCCTTTCCATCCTTCCACTTAAAGCTGCTGTCTGATTTGTAGGTTTGTCCTAAAGGAATGGCCCTCCAGAACATTTTATACCTGCCATTAAATATACAATTGTTCTGCTCTAGATCTGATCAGCATGATCGCGCAATAAAAAACATCCTGCAAACAGTAGAAATGTACGTAGCTGTGACAGAAGCCTTTCTTTAGCAGAGTTACGAAAAAGATACCTGTGCTGCTCGATGCTGTTCGGGCAGTGGTAGAGGTGTTCTTTGCAGGCAAGGCAATAAAAAGGAACAAGCTAAGCACCGGTCCTACGTGTGGCCCCATTGTGAAAGTGCGCAGAAAATACCCCTCCCCCCACCAAATATGGCTGACATTACTAAAGCGGATGTCCCACCAGTGCTCTATACATTAATTAAGCAAAGAGTTTTCCCGAAGGGCTAATACAAGCTGTACAGTAAGGACACAGTAAAAGGCCCAGTCCTGCTGGGTGGTTACAAAACAGGTTGCGGAGGCCGCAGAGACAACAAGAGGTTCAACGCAGACACTGACCGAAAGTTTCGGTCCACTCCTCTGCCGGACTACTCCATGGGGCTAATTTGGCAACAAGCCAACTAATGCTCTAAGAGGGAATCCCCCTCACACATGTAAAGCACCTTAGCGAGTGCTACACATTTTGAAAATTACACAATCACTTAAAATTAAGTAATCTGCACCTACACACTTTGGTCCTGAGAAAATCCAGTTTTAATCATAAAGGCCTGGCTGAAACATGTAGACCACACCTGGGTGTACGAGCCCCTAATTAACACCCCTATAACATCCATCAGCCTTTTTAAATGCTGACAGTGACCCAGTTATTAAAATATAATTTACCCTCGGGTACTGGGATCCCTTGTTAGTTTTTAAACTTTCACCTTCACGTCACTACACTGCACACTCAGAAACATACCTGCTCCGCTGTATTCAGGCGTCGAAGCACACCCGGGACACACTCGGTGTCACTGTGTGGGCCCGATGATGAAGCATGCCACCAACCAGGTTGGTGGGTGAGGGATCATGAACAAACAAAAGGGTTTGTACCCTGTCTTACAGTCTTGAGTCTAGGCAAATTCACTAATAGGCTAGTCCTTATTGATTTCAAATATAATCCCTGGGGATACGGACTAGCTACCTAGTCCCCTCTCTCTCTCCTTTGATAGTGATATAGGTTACAAAAGAAGACAGGGCTGTACTGAGGAGGTACTAATAAGCCCATTAAGTAACAAAAAGCCAACATTTACAAAGGATAGTCACAGATCCAATTGAGAAAATGGGTGGAGAACAGGCGGAGCTTCAAGTTCATACCTGAATACCTCATGCCTTGCAGAGCAGCTCATGCGCAGCCCAGGCTTGACCTAAAAAGGGCCAGTCCTCATGGAAGGTTACAAATGAAGATAAGGCAGTACTAAGGAGGGACTAACAAGCCTATTAACGAATCCGAAGCCAGCATTTACCAAGGACAATGACACAAGCCGATTAAAAATATGGGCAAAGCTTAAAGTCCATACCTGAATACAGCATGCCTCGCAGAGCAGCGCATACGCTGCCCAGGTGAAACCTAAAATGAGGTAATTAACCATTGTAAGTGGAATGAACCACTCTGTATAGGAGAGAAAAGCAAACAAGTAATTGAACATACTGTTTAAAGACAAATAGAGGATGCTCTGATGGAGCAAACCAGGGGGGGCATAAATACCTTATTTTGCAGGTTCGGACGACCGGAGTGGCGCAGCGGACTACAGTACTATAAGAGGACGACTCAACTTGCGATCATGATCAATGAGGAGGTGGAGTCTGGTACTAAACGGATAGCCATGCACAGAGCCGGGGGAAGCCTCTCCCCGTGGAGACTGTGCCATATGAATTAAGCGAGGTCGCAGGAGCAGGTGGAAAGCATCACCTGATATAGACACCAGGTTGGCGTCAGAAAACTCATTTCGCACGGTTGTCAAAAGCAGACATCAATTTGGAACATGTCAGGAACAGAGCTCATAGTTGTGCTCAGTGCATTATAAATTAAAAGTCTGAAAAAGCTTGAGCACATATTGCTTCTATTATTGAACGTAGTGATAAAATAACCAGTCTGGCGAAACCAAAAGGGGGCGGGGTGCAACAAAGTGCATTAAGACCTATGCCATGAACAAAAGAGTATACATGAATATAAAAGGCTAATGTGCTTAAAAAAATAGGGTGGCACCAACAAAGGTCATAAGTCAAGTGCCAGTGTAGTCACGAGCTGTCGCGTAGACACATGGCTGCTATGTGAAAATGGGTCTGAATATACTGGGGAGGGTGAATACATATAGTTATCCCAACACACCATACATTTGAATCAAAGATGGGGTGGGGGATACCGGGAGTGGGTTCAGAATACATTGCTTGGTGTGGTAATCTACAAAATGGAGCTCCACTGAACGTTTTGTCACCAGCTGATGGATATTTGGATCCAGGGTAGAGGAGAAAATAATTTGCTTATGTACTCATGGTGCCATTGAATATTTATACTGTATACCGGTGATAAAGAAAGTTTAAACAACATTAGTGAGTTTAGCATAAAATAGAAATCTATAGCTAGTATTTTGAAGACGAACGTTAACACATAAAAAATTAAGTGAACTTCAGCATTAGTAGTCGCATGTTGTGACAGTATCAAGAAATCATATACAGAAGGAAGAAAAATAAATATATCTATATACATAGAACTGAATCAAATGTGCTCAATATACAAATGGCAAATCATATACAGACTGGTACACAATAAACTCAAAGAGGAGTGTAGAGCATCCAAGAAGTGTACATCAAGTTTTATTGCGTGACCAAAATTAATCATGTTGATTTAGGCCTTGCCTCTTAGTATGACATTTCTCAATGAATTTGGACTCTATTTGAAGTAGCAGGGATTCAGTTGAACCACTTAGCTGGTCTGTCTGTTAGCCACAAAGAGTGCTGACCATTTGATGTCATTCCCAGAGTGGTTTATGTCAGCAGAATGGCCAACTAAGGGAGCATCAGTCGTTCTGCGATGAATCCTAGAACTGTTTTGCAGAATGTGTTATGTTACTGGTTGGATAGTTTGCACTTGGCAGCATTTTCTGCACTGGCACCATATGCAGTAAACCACATTTTTGGTGTTACTATTAGAAAATGTATGCTGTTTATGTTTTCCTCCTTGAATGGTGACTTCTTTGGAGGTAGAAATGAAATTCCGGGCAAAATATTGGCAGCATTTATGGTGCCTTTAATCAGAGGAAGTTTCAATAATCAGCTTAAATCTTTGACTCAGTTTTTCGCACAGTCCTAACCAGGTGTTGTTGTAGGTTCTTGCCCTATTTAACCCGTTGACTGGCGTAAATTCTGCCGCAGTGCAGGTGATTTAATCAGTGGGCGGGGTTTCGGACGGCCCTCAGCGGTCCTCCACACTTGCCCAATGGGTTAAGGAATAATATTTGATGGGGATCTGAAATGGTGCCAACATTTTTAAATTGTTTAGTATGATCTTTTTGATCTTATCGGTAATAGTCAAGAAGGTCAGTACACATGTGAGTGGAATATTATTGTCCCTAGCTTTAGGAGTTGGGAGACTTCCTTTTTGTGTGAACCAAGCTCTTTTAAAGAGTTCTTCACCAGTTTGTTAGGGAACATACAATCCACAAGTTTATTGCATCGGATTCTGCCATTGAAAAAGTAAACTTCTTTGAGGCTACAATTCCTTCGTATCCACAGAAATTGGCAGTATAGCAGATTGCCTTTGAGTAATTTGAGATGATTACTCTTATATTAAAGAAGCGTGTTATGATATGTGAGACTTGTATATGTTTTGGCGTATATCTGGTCTTCTATGGACAACCACAGATTAAAAAAAAAAAAAATTCTGTACTTTCAGATTTGGTGAAGTGAAACCCAGAAGATCTGTTGTTGAGCCCACCATGGAACTCCAGAAGGTTATCTGTGGGGCCCTGCCAAATCTAAAAAGGTCATAGAAGCATCAGGGCCCGAATTTGATGATGTCACTGGCACCGTAGATCCATTTGTCCTGAAAACAAGCCATAGAAATATTGGCTATCTGAGGCGTGAAGGCGCATCTCATCATTGTTGACTACGTTTTAAACATTGCTAATCACTAAATGATTTAATTATCAGTGTGGTATATATTCAATTTTTTGATAACTAATAACAAGTTATCTCTAATAAATGTGGTTTAATCTATACTGCTATCACTCTCCTTTTCTTTTCTCCTAACTCATAGCAAAGGCAGTTGCATTTGACTACTATGAAGGTTGCGCTTTGGACACCTTCCTGGTCTAACAAGCCCGCAATCCGTGAGACAAGCTTATGTCATGGTGCGCACACACACACATGATCCGTGCTCGTCTATGACAACAAATATCAGCATTAGGTATCCAGACATCAGTACATTTAGGGCACTCAGGGTGGGGTGCATGTCTATTACCATGCAGAAGACTTTTCCGTCCCAACACCAGTGCTTTAAAAGACTAGACTTCATTTCTAACCTTCCCAAATTCAAGACATTGTTATGTGGCCTCATAAATCCCCCAAACAAGATTAATACAATTCAAATAAAAAACTATCATCATTTGAATATTGAAGCTTGTAGCTGCCTCTTGTGCAAACACGCTAGTTGGTGCTCTGAAGGACCGAGCAGGGCCTTTTCAGTGGGGACCAGTACATTCTTTCCAACACCTGAAGTTACATAGAAAATGATTAACCAAGATTCGTTCTCCTAGCATTATTATGCAAAGCATGTCAAGGCAAGGATCTTTATTCGGCACATATGAACATGGCCATAAAAGCACATAAAAAAGTACATAAAATGAACATTTGATATAACAATATATTAAAAGGTATTAGTTATTCATATTCAGTTTAAAATGTATACGTTTAAAATCTATAAAATACATATACATCACATTAAAAAATAAATGCATACATCTTGTAAGGATATGATAAGTTTAAAATGGGAAAAGAAAGACCTATACGTCACATCATAGGTAATACAGTTTCCAATGTATTAAGTAATCCTGAGTGCTTCTCTTGTTTTAATAATATCTGCTAAGAAAGACGCTCTAATAAAATAGGTCTTAAGATCATTCAAAACCGTTAGGTAGTGGTATGCATTTTTTTAATGTAAATAGACCTTCACTTAGTAAAAGGGGCCTTAAGAACTTTTTTTCTACCTGCAAGATAAAACTTTCACAAAATCGTTACATGTTAAGTGGATTGACTGTCTCTTTATCACTGGGGCATTTGGTATCCTTCTGTACCCACTCTGTAACTGTGGGAAATGCGACCAGGTGATGAAAAATGGAGAAGCGAAACCAGGAGAGGAGAAATCTATGGTTTGGGCTACATACCAAGGCAAGGTATCTCTGAAATCCTTGGTGTAGATCATAGGATAGGTGAAGTACAAGTGAGGTCATGTCGCCTCCGCAATAGCAGGGGCTAACCCAGTTTGTTCCGCTACCAGTTGTTTCAGAGTTTTTGGGTGGGAATCTGTGCTATCTTTACCAGAGACTCCCATAAATGCATGTCACTATCTCCGATAGTTTACAATGCTTTCCTAATCAAGGATAACCATCTGATCTTATTCATATGGTCCAGCAACATGCAGTCCTTGCTAATGTCCTGGGTTAGTTTAGCTTTACTTGTATACATATAGAATGCCAAGTAAAGTTGTTTTTTATTTTAAAATCATCGCTATGGGTAGTTGGCCTAATTTGAGATGTACAATGGTGCTTGAAGTAGATTTGGCGACTGCTATGAGTCTTTTCAGAAATGTGTCTTCTTGTTTTTGCAAGATTTTGTTGTCCACCATGCCCCATATGCCACCCTTGTATAATGCAGCAGAGAGGGTCTTGGCATTGTAAAAGTTTAGCATTTCTGGGATACATTTAGATTCCAGCTTGCTGGTGAAACTGAAGATAGCCTTGTTATTTCTAGCCATATTTGCCACACAGGATTCTCTATATTTTTCCCACTTCGCATTTTCTGTAAATCTAAGGCCCAGGTAAGCCTGTCATATAAGGAAACAAATAGCAACAGAAACATATTTACCTGGTAGCAGTCACCTTTAAGATTGTCTAAAACATTGCCACATGTTTTACGCATATGGTTTTTGCACCCGTCGATGACCATTTGATCAATGTTTGAAACACGTTAAGGAGAAATACTTCATTAGAATCTATAATTAAACAGATGTTTTTACATCAATGCATACATGACCTTGTAATGGTAGGATTAAAGTTCTTATGCATCAAAAACGTATTAAGCACTAAAAGTGGACACTGCAAATCAGAAGTCCATAACGCACTACATATACCAAAGAGAACCCAAAGTACTGCACCATCTTAGCACAAGGCTTTCTGCAGTTCCAGAAAAGGATTTTGTTCTGCAGTTAAATTACCCTTTCTGTAGATCTCTCGCCCTCTAGGATTAAGGTATTAAAGCAATTTACTCAGATTTAAATAACACTTGTCCATGAATGGACAGAGGAAACCCCAAACCACCCCATACTGAGCCTAGTTTGACATAAATCACATCGAAGGAGAAATAGTTACTTACCCCTAGCTGTAGTTCTCCTGCGTTTATTTCCAACATATATTCATATGCTTGAAACATTTCCTGACATCCGTTAGAGGATTCTAGTTACAAACTTATTTTTTCAGTTTTAGAAGTAACTTTAAAACAACCTATAGAGCTATACAGGCCACCCACGTTATTTGGGTTCTTTTCTCTCAGGCATGAAGTTCTCTCTAGCGCTGTTGACATGAGGCCATGCTAGATACTAGCAGCATGAGGGAAGCTAATCACTTCATGGACGAGGAGGGTGTTAGAAAAGGATAATGTTACTTACCCAGTAAGAATTTGTTCTTGGCATGTAGAGCTGTAGATTCACATGCTTTGCATACTCCTACCATCTAGTGTTGGGTCCGGATGTTTGCAAGTTGTTTTTATTCAAAGAAGTCTTTCCAGTCACGAAGTAGGTGACGCCTCCTTTCGGTGCTAGTACACATGGGCATCAACTCCACTATTAGATTGTTTTCCCGCAGAGGGTGAGGATTGAGTTAGTAGGTGTAGAAAAGAGATGTCCATGCGTATGTATATAAGATAAGAAAGAACTGTAACAGGTACAGGTCCCTGGGGAGGTGGGCGGGCGCATGTGAATCTACAGCTCTACATGCCAAGAACAGATGCTTACTGGGTAAATGACATTATCCGTTTGAGGCATGTGAGCTGTAGATCACATGCTTTGCATAGACTATACAGCAGTATCCTCCCAAAGCAGTGGCTAATCTGTAGCTCTGTCAGTTGTCTGAAAAAGTGTTCTATGTACTGCCTGCTTGATGTCCTTCTAACACAATTACACAATAATGTTTGGTGAATGTGAGTGGTGTAGACCATGTTGCAGCATCCCAAATGTCAACTATGGGGATATTTCCTAGGAAAGCCATAATAGACCCTATTTTGCGAGAGGAATGCGCTCTAGCAGGTATTATTAGCCCCTTGCCTGCGGGGCTAATTCTCCCCTTGTGCTGGGGGGCGGGGTCGTGCACAGCACCCCGGTGCTGATGACAAGCTCAGCTTGTCATGAGCCACGGTGCTCGTGTGCTCATGACGAGCTGAGCTCTTCACGGCCACACCCGTTTTTAAGAACGTCCAGCACAGTGGGGGTATTAGCCCCGCGTGCGAGCGTTCAGACCGTTCTGACGAGCTCAGCTCGTCATGAGCACACGAGCACCGTGGCTCATGACGAGCAGAGCTCGTCATGAGCGTTGGTGGGGTTAAAGTTCTCTTTGCTTTCTCATACCAAGTCTGAATACATTTAACTATCCATCCAGCAATACCTGATTTGGATAAAGGATTTCCCCTGTGAGGTGGAGCAAAAGCAACAAAATGTTGTTTAGTCTTATGAAATTACTTTATTCTTTCTATGTAATATAAGAGGGCTCTTCTAACATCTAACAGCTCGTTCTGCCACTGAATCTGGTTGAGGAAAGAACACAGGTAACTCAACCGATTGATTGATGTGAAAGGCAGAAACTACTTTAGGTAGAAATTTAGGGTTCCTACGAAGAACCACTTTGTCTTTGTGAAGTTGGAAAAAAGGTTCTTCTATAGTTAGTGCTTGTAGCTCACCCACTCTCCTTAATGAAGAAATTGCAATGAGGAAAGAGATTTTCCACAAGAGAAATTGCACTTCACATTTATGCATGGGTTCAAAAGGAGGGCCCATTATTCGAGTGAGGACTATGTTTGGATTCCACACTGGGGCTGATGGAAGTCTTGAAGGTACAACTCTTTTTTAGTCCTTCCATAAAAGCTTTACTAACTGTCACTCTAAAAGAGATAAGTGTTGCCTATTTTGAAGGTAAGCAGCTATTGCAGCGAGATGTAAGCGGATAGAAGTGTAAGCTAATTTGGACCTCTGCAAGTGTAATAAATAACAGATGATATTTTGTATGAAAGCATCCAGAGGATTGATATTATTATTACAATAGATAATAAAACATTTCCATTTAGCTGCATAACAAGCTTTTGTTTTTGTAGTAGGTCTTTTGGCCTCTTTAATAATGTTCATACAGTCTGGTGGAAGATTTAGATAACCAAACTCTATGACTTCAGGAGCCAGATCGCTAGGTTGAGTTCTTTGGGATCTGGGTATCTGATTTATGCATGGCTCTGTCTGAGGAGACTGGATGTGAGATGCAGCTTTTGATGTGGAACTACTGATCACTCCAAAAGGGTTGTGAACCAAGGTTGACAGGACCCATGTGGGAGCTATTAAAATCAGTGTGAGGGATGTTTGCTTGAGTTTCCAAACCACTGATAGAATGAATAGGAGAGGCGGAAACTCGTAGGTAAATGCCCCTAACCAGTTCATCCATAGTACATTGCCTTTGGAGAGTGGGTGTGGGTAACTGGAGGCGAAGCTCGGGCATTTCGCATATTCGTGTGTGCCGAAAAGATCTATTTGAGGAAATCCCAACTTTGAAAGTATGGGAGGAGAACTGGAGGGTGACGTTTCCACTCATTGATTAGCTGCCTCTGTCTGCTGAGTAGATTGGCAATCTGATTGTTTACTCTTGGGAGGTGTTGTGCTAGGAGATAGATTTTGTGGTGTATGGCCCATTTCCAAATGTCTTGAGCTAAGTACGACATTGGAGAGAGTGTGTCCCCTCCTATTTTTGTATATAATACATAGCTGTCATGTCAGTGCAGACTAGAACAGCTTTGCTTATAAGGTGAATTTGAAAGGCTGCAAGCACTAGAAACACTGCTAGCAGCTCTAGGTGATTTATGTGGAGAGCTTTTTGATTTTGACTCCACTAGCCTTGAATTGTGTGACTCTGGAGATGAGCTCCCCAACCAGTGAGCGACGCGTCTGCTGTTAGTATTGTCTGTGAAATAGGGTCCTTGAAGGGCCGTCCTTTTGACATATTTTATAGGTTCCACCACTGCAGTGAGCGAGGAGTACGGTTGTTTACCAACACCAGATCAGTTAAGAGACCCTGCAACTGGTTCCACCGACTTGCTAAGCATTTTTGAAGGGGGCGCATGTGAAGCCTGGCATGGGGAACAATTATGATACAAGAAGCCATCATTCCCAGCAACTGCATATACACTCGAGCTGGTAGTAAGTGAGTGGGCTGAACCTGAAGAATTAGAGCCCGAATATTGCGGATTCTGTCTGCATTGGTAAAAGCCAGAGCTGAGTATCTAAAGTTGCTCCTAGATAGTTCTGAGTATTAGAAGGTTGAAGATGCGACCAACACATTGACTGTAAATACCAGTTGGTACAGTAACTACAGTGTTATGTGAGTGTGCTGGAGACACTTTAGGTATGTACTGTCTTTGATGAGCATGTCGTCCAAGCACAGGAAGACATGAATGTGTAGTCTTCGTAGGTGAGCAGTGACTACTGCCAGACATTTTGCGAATACTTTGGGAGCCGTTGTGGCTCCGAATGGGAGGACTTTGAACTGGTAATGCCGCCCAGCTACTACAAATCTGAGGAATTTGCGATGAGCAGGATGTATTGGAATGTGGAAATACGCATCCTTTAAGTCTAGAGTAGACAAAGTCGCCTTGCTGTAGAAGTGGAAGTACTTGTTGCAGCGTGGCCATATGAAAATTATCTGATTGTATGTAAAGATTTGATTATCGGAGGTCTAAAATAGATCTGAGAGAACCGTCCTTTTTGGGTATGAAAAAGTACAGAGAGTATACACCTGACATCTGAGATTGTAGTGGTACGGGCTCTATGGCTCCATTCAAGAGGAGAGAATGAACTTCTTGTTTGAAAAGATGTAAATGGTCTGGTGACATTTTGAGTGAACGTGGAGGATTGTTAGTAAGCTCCAGATAAATTCCAGAACGGATAACTCCTAGCACCCATTTGTCTGGAGTTATTGATTGCCAGACGGGTAGGAATTGTGAAAGACACATCCCTGACAGGTGTTCAATGGTCGGGGGAAGTGCAGGCAAGTCACTGTTTGTTATTTGAGGGGGAGGTGTGAGGGTTGGAACCTCTACCTTTACCTCTGTAGCCTCCTCTAAAAAAAACCTTGGAAGCGGAGGTAATGATTGTTGCCTTTGTACGGTGTAGAGGTCGAGTCTGAAGAGAACATTCTTGGAACCCCCACGATAGAAGGTGCACCGAAAGGAACCACAACTAGAAGGAAACTGTAGAGCTCCCATAGATTTTGCCACATCTGTGTCCTTTTTCATTTTCTCTAATGACGTGTCTACTCCAGGGCCAAAGAGGTGTTGTTTGTCAAATGGTGTGTTAAGAATAGAAGCTTAAACTTCTGGTTTAAACCCTGAAATTCTTCACCATGCATGCCTTCTTAGTAGTACGCTGGTAATAACAGTTCTAGCCGCAGTGTCAGCCGCATCTAATGCACACCTAATAGAAGAATTAGAGATGAGCGTTCGCTCTTGCACTGGGTCCTGGGCTTTGAACTTCTGCTCATCAGGCAGGAATTGGAGCAGTTGTTTCATATCGTCCCAATACGCCCTATCATACCGGACTAAAAGGGCTTGGGAATTAGCAATGGGCCAGAAACTTGGGAGGCTACTCTCTATTCAGGGGCTTCTATTAGCTTAGACTCTTTGTCTGGAGTTGGAGCGTCTCCTGACGTCTGAGAATTGGCCCGTTTACGGGCATCAGAAATCACTAAAGATTCTAGCGTTAACAGGCCACGGATGAAAACTGGGTCTGACGGTACAGGTATATATTTTTTGTCTATCCTGGGGGTGAGAATACAGGCACGAATAGGATCGTTACATATGTAATTCGCATGTCTTAACATACCTTTGAACATGGGAAGGGTATGTGTGGATTTTTGGGCACTACTAAGGGCTTCTAAAAGGAAATCCTCCTCTAGGGATTCTTTATGTAATAGTACCCCATGATATTAAGCTGCTCTGCTTAATAGCTCTATGTAAACTACCTTGTCATCTGGTGGAGAGGGTTTAGTAGGGTAAAGGTCAGGATCATTATCTGTGGGAGTCTGTATTATAATCCTTCCAAGGGTATGCAGGTGAAGGATCACTGCCCCCATCCCCATCGCCCTGATCATCAGGTGTACGTGGTGGTGGTGAATTAGTAGGGGCAAATAGCAAATGCTGTGTTTCTGGGGAAGGAGGTGATGGAGGAGGAGGAGGAAGGTGAGAAGAAGGGTTAGTACCCACATGCTTCCTTTTTAAAGAATCGGATAAGCTTCTTCTGAGTCAGATTTGCGTTAAAGTGGTAATTTAGTCGCAATATGTCCAGTCTTTGGATGAATGTAAAAGTTCCTTTTGTTTCGGGTCTGGTTTTGAAGTCGGGACGTCGTAACGAGGCTCCTTTGGTGGCATCAGAGCATCTTTATGTTTCAATGCGGAGGTATTTGGTGCCGGTGTTTTGGGTGCTGAGGATTTCGGTTCCGAAGCAAGTTTAGGCATTGAAGCAGCTGGGCCTGAGGCAGGTTTCGGTTTCGAACCCGAAGGATTCGGTTTGGCGTCCGAGTGTGGGTGACTCGATCCAGAGTCAGAAGGCTTTGACGTACGTTTGAGTGCCGAGCCAGAGGACAGGGCATTGGAAACATTTTCTCTTTGTAGACCATAGCCTGAAGGCAGAGGTGGGACCGGGGCCTTTTTCTTGGGCTGAGTTGAGCTCTGGGGCAAGGGAGGATCGGTACTCACGATAAGCTGACCTTGCAGAATGTCTTTTTCCACATCAGAGCCGGGCTCTGAGACGGAGATAAGCTCATCTTGTTCTTCCTCTGCCCCTATGGCATAGCCGGTTTCTTGTTCGGAATCTTCTCCAAAGACGTCCAGAATGGAGCTGGTGTTCTGACTCTGCATGTCGCGACGTCGAGCCCGGCGGTCGCGGAGAGTTTTTTCCGAATGGAAAGATTTACACGCGTTGCATTCCTGTTCGTTGTACTCCGGAGATAAGCACATGTTGAACACTTCACGTGAGTCAATACGCGTGAACTTCGTGTGGCACAGAGAGCAACATTTGAATAGAGTCTGTTCCATCGACTACACGGCGGACCGGAGCGGGTAGCCCGACAGCCTTCCACGAGTTTCCCTATCAAAAGAGTTTTGTTATTAACTATGATACTCGAAGTAGTAAATTACACAATCGAAAACAATACCGTTGAGGGTATGTGGGTTGCGCACTGAGGGGAACCGATAAACTGTGTCGAAGCGGAGTGAAGCAATTCACGTCGAACCAGACAGCAGAAAAAAACAATCTAACAATGGAGTCAATGCCCATGCGCACCATCACCGAAAGGAGGAGTCCCCTACCTCGTGACTGGAAAGACTTCTTTGTAGAAAAACAACTTGCAAACATCCAGACCCGAACACTAGATGGCAGGAGTATGTAAACCATGTGATCTAAAGTTCACATGCCTTGAACACTTATGAATCAAATAAATATTTTCTTCCTCCTTTAAATGGTAATGTTACTTACCCAGTAAGCATCTGCTCTTGGCATGTAGAGCTGTAGATTCACTTGATGTGCATAGCAAGCCATCTAGTGTTGGGTCCGGATGTTTGGAAGTTGTTTTTTTTTCAAAGAAGTCTTTCCAGTCACGAGGTAGGTGACTCCTCCTTTCGGTGATATTACACATGGGCATCGACTTCATTGTTAGACTGTTTTCCCGCAGAGGGTGAGGATGGAGTTAGTAAGTGTAAAATAGAGATGTCCATGCGTATGTATATAAGATAAGAAAGAACTGTGACAGGTACCTCGGGGTTGGGCGGGCGCATGTGAATCTACAGCTTTACATGCCAAGAACAGATGATTACTGGGTAAATAACATCATCTGTTCGATGCATGTGAGCTGGAGATCACATGCTTTGCATAGATTACATAGCAGTATCCTCCCAAAGCGGTGGCTAACCTGTAGCTGTTGGAGTTGTCTGAAATAGTGTCTTAAGTACTGCTTCACCCACATTGGCTTTTTGTCTTGCTGACACATCTACAATAACGTTTAGTGAATGTGTGCGGTATTGACCATGTTACAGCTTTGCGAATGTCAACAATAGGAATGTTTCCTAAAAAAGTCATAGTGGTCCCTAGCTTACGAGTGGAATGTGCCCTAGGAGGTACAGTTAGAGTTCTCTTTGCTTTCGCATAGCAAGTTTGAAGACACTTAACAATCCACCTTGCAATACCATTTGGGAGATAGGATTGCCCTTGTGTGATGGCGCAAATGCAACAAAGAGTTATTTCGTTTTACAAAAAGATTTTGTTCTTTCAATGTAGTACAAGAGTGCTCTACTAACATCTAAGGTGGGAAGAGCTCTTTCTGCAAATGAATCAGGTTGAGGAAAGAATACGGGCAATTCTACCGACCGATTTATGTGAAATGCAGATACGACTTTCGATAAAAATTTAGGATCAGTACGAAAAACCACTTTGTCTTTGTGTAGTTGGAAAAATGGTTCTTGTATGGTTAATGCCTGTTATTCACTCACTCTCCTTAATGATGTGATTGCAATGAGGAAAGCTGTTTTCCAAGGGAGGAACTGTAGTTTGCATTTGTGCAGGGGCTCAAAAGGTGGGCCCATCAACCTTGTGAGGACTATATTAAGATTCCACACTGGAGCTGGGGGACGTTTCCATGAAAGCTTTGATCACAGGTACTCTAAATAACGACAAATGTTGTCTATTTTGTAGATGTGCAGCAATTGCCGCTAGGTGTAGTCTGATTGTGGTATAAGCCAACGCGGGCTGTTGCAAGTGTAACAGATAGCATATGATGTTCTGTATGGAAGCATCAAGAGGGTTGATATGATTTTTATAACAGTAAATAAACAATCTCTCCCGCTTAGCTGCGTAGCAGGCCCTTGTAGTAGGTCTTCTAGACTCCCTAATGATATTCATACATTCTGGTGTAAGGTTTAAGTAATCAAACTCCACGACTTTAGGAGCCAGATCACAAGGTTCTGTTGCTTGGGATCTGGGTGTCTGATTTCTCCATGGCTCTGTGTGAGGAGACTGGAAGTTAAAAGTAGATTTTGATGCGGGACTAGAGATAGCCCCAACAGGGTAGTGAACTATGGTGGACGTGCCCATGTGGGAGCTACTAGGATTAGTGTGAGAGATGTTTGCTAGAGCTCCTGAACCACTAATGGAATGAGTGGGAGAGGCGGAAAAGCATAGGCAAATATCCCCGACCACTTCATCCATAGTGCACTGCCCTTGGATTGTGGGTGTGGGTACCTGGATGCAAAGCTTTGGCAATTTAAGTTTTGATGAGTGGCGAACAGGTCTATGTGAGGGACTCCACAACTTTGAAAGTATGGGAGGAGAACCAGAGGGTGGAGTTCCCATTTGTGTATTTGGTATCTGTCTGCTGAGGAGATGTGTAATCTGGTTGTTCACAACTGGGAGGTGTTCCGCGAGGAGATAAAGTTTGTGGTGAATGGCCCACCTCCAGATGTCTTTGCTAAGTGTGACAGTTGGGTAGAGTGCGTGTCCCCCTGTTTTTGTATATAATACATAGCGGACATGTCTGTACGAACCAAGGCAGCTTTACCTTCCAGGTGAGTTTGAAATGCCTTGCGAGCTAGAAAGATTCCAGGCAGCTCCAGATGATAGATGTGAAGCAACGTCTGCTGTTGACTACACAGGCCTTGCACTGTGTGTTGTTGTAGATGAGCTCCCCAGACAGTGAGGGGCGCGTCCGCTGTCAGTACTATCTATGGAACCGGGTCTATGAAAGGCCGTCCTTTTGACAAGTTTTGTGTGTTCCCCACTGCAGAGAGGGGCGAGTACGGCCGCTTACCAACACTACATCAATCAATAGACCCTGACTGGTTCCACTGACTGGCTAAGCATTCTTGAAGTAGATGCATGTGCAGTCTGGCATGGGGGACGATCATGATACAAGATGCCATAATTCCCAGCAATTGCATATAAACCAGAGCTGGAATCCAATGATTGGGTAGAAATCTGGGAACTAAAGCCTGAATATTTTGAATTCTGGCTGAGCTGGGAACCGCCAGGGGTTTTTAAGTATTTAGGGTGGCTCCTAGGTAGTCCTGAGTATTGGCTGGTTGGAGATGTCATTTGGCGCATTGATTTTGAACCCTAGTTGATGTAGTAACTGGATTATTCTGAAAGTGTGCTGAAGGCATTGTTGGTACGTTCTGGCTTTGATTAGAGAGTCGTCCAAGTATGGGAAGACATGGATGCTTTGTCTTCTCAGGTGAGCAGCTCCCACCACCAGACACTTTGTAAAGACTCTGGCGCAGTGGTAACTACGAATGGGAGTACCTTGAACTGGAAATGTTGACCCGCTACCACGAACCTGAGGAATTTGTGATGAGCAGGGGGGACTGGAATATGAAAATAGGTGTCTTTTAGACCTAAAGCAGACAGAAAGTCGCCTTTATGCAGCAGAGGTAATACTTGTTGCAGTGTCACCATGTGGAAATTATCTGACTGAATGTAAAGATTTAGTTCTCTGAGATCTAATATTGGTCTGAGAGAACCATCATTTTGGGGTATTAGGAAGTAAAAATAGTATATGCCCGACCCGTGAAGTTTCAGTGGTACAGGTTCTATAGCTCCTTTTAAAAGTAGAGACTGAACCTCTTGTTTGAGGAGGTGTAGGTGATCTGGTGAAAGTTTGTGTGATTTTGGTGGAATGTTTGGAGAAGTGTTGATGAACTCCAGGCAGTAACCAGAACGGATAATTTGTAGTACCCAATTGTCTGTTGCTATTGACTGCCAGACTGGTAGGAAATCTGACAGTCTTCCTATGACAGGTATTAAGTGGTCGGGGGAAGTGGAGGCAAGTCACTGCTTTGTATTGGAGGGGGAGGTGCATGCGTTTTTTAACCCCTGCCCCGGCTTTTGCCATTGTTACCTCTATAACCCCCTCTAAAGTAATCCCTAGATGGAGAGGGTTGGTTATTGCCCTTAACGCTTTTGATGCTCATGATGGAATGGTTCAGTCATGAGCATCGGTTGAGCTGTGCTCATGACGGAACCGTTCCGCCATGACCACGCCCGTTTTAGTTAGGGCTCAGCACCCGGCGGTAAATCTTACCCGCACGGATGTGGTTATAGGTGGAAGTGGTCTACGAGGAGATATTTTTAGAGCCTCTGCAGTTAAAGGAGCGCCGAAAGGAACTACAGCTTTGTGCTGACTGACGGGCTCCCATGGATTTGGCCACTTCAGTGTCCTTCTTCATTTTCTCTAGTGAAGAATCTTCGACTGGGCCAAATAGATGCTGTTTATCAAAGGGAGGGTTTAAAATGGCGGTATGCACCTCTGGTTTGAACACTAATATGCAAAGCAAAGCACGTCTTCGAGAGGACACAGGTGTTTACTGCTCTAGCAGCAGAGTCTGCAGCATCTACAGAACATCTAATAGCGTTATTGGAAATAAGTAACCCTTCACGCACCAGGTCTTATGCCTTAAATCTGTGTTCCTGGGGCAAATATTGTATTAATTGCTCCATTGCGTCCCAGTGCACACGGTCATATCATGCTAGCAATGCCGGAGTGTTGGAGACACGCCAGAAATTGGCCAACTAAGTTGCCACCGTTTTCCCGGAAGCATAAGTAAGTTTAGATTCTTTATGCGTGGGTAGAGTATTTCCTGTTGTCTGGGAGTTGGTCCTTTTCCTTGCATTGGACAAAACCAGGGAGTCTAGTGGCAACTGACCTTTTATATATACTGGGTCCGATGGTGCTGGTTTGTATTTTTTATCTACTCAAGGGGTAAGAGTACAAGCTCTGACCGGGTCGTTAAAAATGTCATCTACATGCCTGATCATCCCTTTGAGCATAGGTAATGTATGATGACCTCTGCATGGGACTGAGGGTTTCAAAGAGGAAATAATCTTCTGAAGACTCCTTATGTACCTGCACCCCATGGTAGTTGGCAGATCTACTCCGTAACTCAATGTCATCTGGTGGAGAGGGCTTGTTAGGATATAAATCAGGATCATTGCGAGTGGGCAAATTGGTATTGTAATCATCCCATGGGTCTTGCATTGGTTGAGTATCAACCCCATCATCCTGGTTGTCAGGTGTATGTGGTGGTGAATGTTCAGGTAAAATAGGCTGAACCTGAGGTAAAGAAGGAAGAGGAAGAGGAGGAGGGGAATGGTTAGTTCCAACCGTTCTCTTCTTTAAAGGAATGTGGTATTCTTCCTCTGCATCAGTTCTTCTTTTTAAAGTCACTTTAGTGGTGATATGTTCAGTTTGAGGATGAATATACAGCACTTTTTGTTTCGGATCCTGTTTGTCGGTCGGAGCGCCCAAGCACAAGTTACTAACCTTCGGTAACGATATATATGTAAGAAACAGTAGTTAGTATTAGATTCCTTACCTTAGAATATCCCCAGGCGTCAGACTGGATCCGGAAACTTTTGCGTAGCAGTACCCTTGCGCGTTGGCAGGCATCGTCTGCGGGCTCTGCGTCCGTTGTCGGCGCCGGGATGACGTCGCCGGAGTACTTAGACGCCGCCCTCGCGCACGGGCGTCAGTTCTTACACACAGCTTTTCAGCGTCAGAAACGCAGAGCCATGATAAAAACTAACACTAGTGCCATGAAACTAGGGCCCTGAAAGGGGATGACCTTAACCCTAGATATCGATTCGCAGAACGGGGAGGATGGGTGGGGCGGTAAGGAATCTAATACTAACTACTGTTTCTTACAGATATATCGTTACCAAAGGTAAGTAACTTGTGCATCTGAAAGTAACAGGTTAGTATTAGATTCCTTACCTTAGAATAGATACCCCAGCAATACCAACCCCGGTGGTGGGTCTGCGAATCAATGATCACACCAGAAAGTCCTGGAGGACGGAACGGCCAAAGAAGCCATCCCTCCATACTTGGCTGTCCAGGCAGTAGTGTCTTGCGAACGTGTGCAGCGAGGCCCACGTAGCTGCCTGACAGATGACCTGCAAGGAGCCTCCCCAGCCCAGGGCAGTAGTAGCCGCCGTGGCCCGAGTGGAATGGGCCCTCAGCCCAACAGGAGGCTCCTTCATAGCCAAAGAGTAGCATGCCTTGATACACAACACGACCCACAGAGAGATGGTCCGTTTGTGCACCGCCCGTCCCTTCTTAGCGCCCACGTAACCAACAAAGAGCTAGTCATCCACCGGAATTGGCGTGTGTGATCCAGATAGAATGAGAGCGCGCGTTTTGGGTCCAGACGGTGGAGCCGCTTTTCCTCTTTAGAGGGATGCGGAGGCGGAAAGAAGGTGGGCAAAGTGATGGACTGCCCGATGTGACTACCTTGGGCAGGAAAGAGGGTCTTGTCCGCAACACAACCTTGTCCGGGTGGACAGAAAGGAAAGGAGGGTTGGAGGAAAGAGCCTGGAGCTCACTCACTCTCCTGGCAGAGGTGATGGCAACCAGGAAAGCAGTTTTAAGAGTAAGAAGATGGAGAGGACAGTTATGAAGTGCTCAAAAGGAGCACACATCAGGTACATGAAAACCAGGTTCAAGTCCCACTGGGGCATCACGAAAGGAACAGGGGGAAAACATATGAGTGATGACCTTCGAGAACCTACTTACAATCGGGGACTTGAACAAAGAAGGCTGATCAGGTAGCCTTTAGAAGGCGGAAAGGGCAGAAAGGTTGCCCTTGATAATGCCCAGAGCAGAGCCCTGCTGGGCAAGAGAAAGAAGGAAGAGGAGAACCTCAGAAAGGGGCGCAGAGAGTGGATCCACAGCCTTTGCTGTGCACCATGCCACGAATCTGTTCCACCTGCAGGCGTATACTGACTTTGTGGAGGGACACGCCTGGCTGCCAGAATCACATTACAAACTTCAGGAGGCAAGTCAAATGGCCTCAGCTGTCGCCGCTCAATCTCCAAGCATGGAGGGGGAGACTGGACAGGTTCGGGTGGAGGACCGTCTCCTGCTGCTGCGACAGAAGGTCCTCCTGAAGAGGCAGACGAATCGGGGGATCGACAGACATGCTGAGTAGCTCGGGATACCAGTATCTTCGTGCCCAGTCCGGAGCCACAAGGATGATTTGGGCCCGGTCGCGCCTGATCTTCTTCAGCACTCAGGGAAGAAGTGGTTTAGGCGGAAAGGCGTGCAACAAACCGCTGCTCCACTCGCGACGAAAAGCGTCTCCGAGCGAGTGCCACCTTGGAAATTCCAACGCGCAGAACTGATGACATTGGGCGTTCTCTTCCGTGGTGAATAGATCTAACCAAGGCTCTCCCTACTGCTGAAAGAGGCCTTGCACCACGTCAGAGTTCAGACGCCATTCGTGATCCATCATGCACCGACGGCTGAGTTCGTCCGCCCTGGCGTTAATGGACTCTGCCAGGTGTTGAACCATCAGGGTCACGTCTTGATGTTCCAGCCACTGCCAGAGGCGCAGAGCCTCCTGGCATAGGGTCCACGACCCCACCCCGCCCTGTTTGTTGCAGTACCACATGGAGGTGGTGTTGTCCGTGAACACATGCACTACACTCCACCGGACAGAGGGGAGGAATGCCTTCAGTGCAAGCCGGATCGCCCGCAGCTCCAGAAGGTTGATGTGGAGCCAGGACTCTGCCGGATACCAGAGGCCTCTGATCTCCGCCTCTACCATGTGGCCCCCCCAGCCCTGGAGGGACGCGTCAGTCACAACTACGTGCTCCGGTTGGGGTAGGAAGAGGGATCCGCCACTGACCCAATCGCGGTCCGTGAGCCACCACTGCAACTGTCTTGCAGTGCCCTCCGAGATCAAGACATGGTTGGACAAGTTGCCCTGATGCTGGGCCCACTGAAAATTCAGGTCCAACTGCAGAGCCCGCATCCGCCACCTGGTGTGATGCACCAGAAGGATGCAGGAGGCCATCAGCCCCAGAAGCCGCAGCGTCAACCTGACCGAGATTCGGGATAATGGCTGAAAGATCGGAATCAGAGCCTGAATATCCCAAACCCGCTGTTCAGGAGGATAACCCCGAAACTGTGCCGAGTCTAGAACCGCTCCGATGAAGAGGAGCTTCTGAGAGGGACACAGGTGTGACTTCGGCACATTGATGGAGAATCCCTGCAGGTGCAGGAGGTCGGATGTAGTCTGGAGGTGGCTGACTACTGTCTGGGGCGAGCCCGCCTTCAACAACCAGTTGTCTAGGTAGGGGAAGACTGAAACCCCTAACCTGCGCGGATGAGCTGCGACCACCGCCTTCACTTTTGTGAACACCCGTAGGGCACTGGTAAGGCCAAAGGGGAGCACAGTAAACTGAAAGTGCTCGTGCCCTACTGTGAACCGCAGGTAACGCCGGTGGACCGGCAGGACGGGGATATGAAAATAACCATCCTGCAAGGCCAAAACTACCATCCAGTCTCCCGGGTCCAGGGCAGCTAAGACCTGATCCAGTGTCGGCATCTTGAACTTCTCCTTCCAGAGGAAGCCGTTGACGTTCCGCAGGTCCAAGATACGGCGTAGGCCCCCTTTGCCCTTCTTGGGTACCAGAAAGTAGTGGGAGTAACTACCACACCCTACTTCTGGCCCAGGAACGCGCTCAACGGCCCCCTTGGCCAAGAGGGCCGTAACTTCCTCTTGTAGAAGTTTCAAGTGATCCCCGGACATGCGGTGGTAATGCGGCAGCATGGCTGGAGAGGACGCCTCGAAGGGGAGAGAGTAGCCCCTTCGGACGATTTGCAGCACCCACCTGTCCGATGTGACAGTGCACCAGTGGAGGTGGTGATGGCGAATCCTGCCCCCCACTGGCGTCACATGGAGCTGAAAGCTTGGACTAGGAGGGTTTTGAGGCAGATGCCGCAGGGGCAATTGTGGACTGGCCTCGCCGTTGTGCCTGACCGCCGCCACTGCGGTTTCCACGTCCGCCATCGCGCTGGATGGTAGTCTGCGGCCAGTGGCTGGCAGGACGTGTGGGGGCGCCCCTTCCTTGGCCACGAAAGGAGCCAAAGGCAGCCGTTTCCTGACGCGGGGCCAAGAGGCCCAAGGACTTGGCCGTAGCCCTGGAGTCCTTAAAGCGCTTAAGCGCATGGTCTGCCTTGTCGCCAAAGAGGCGACGGCCATCAAACGGCATGTCCATTAGGGTGTTTTGGACAGCAGCCAAAAAGTTGGCGGTCCTCAACCAGGCGTGGCGACGAATTGTCGTCGTCGTTGCCATCGCTCTGCTCAGTGAGTCAGTGGTATCCAGCCCACACCGGATGGAATACCGGGTCGCATCTCGACCCTCCGCAAAGGCTTGGGTGAGTTTAGTCCGGACCTCCTCCGGACATTGTGGCAGCACGTCCGCGACCGTGTCCCACAGAGAGTGGGTGTAACGGCCCAAGAGGCACGCGGTGTTGACTGACCGCAACCCCAAACTCTGGGAGGAGAATACCTTTTTCCCGTATTGCTTGTACCTCTTGGATTCCCGATCGGGGGGAGCCTTCGGGAATGCAGTCTGGGAGTTAGAGGCTTGGATGACCAGGATCTCTGGGGTGGGGTGGGGTGGGTGGACAGGAAGCAAGGGTCGCCCGGAGCCGGGCGTTGGCGCCTGGCCACGTTCCTATCTACAGGCAGACCTGGAGCGGGCTTGGAGCAAGTGCCCGGAAGAACGTCTGACAAGGCCTCGTTAAACGGCAGCAGAGGCTCGGCAGAGCTTGCCTGCGGTTTAAGGACCTCAGTAAGGCCGCGATGGGGAGCTCAAGGCCCAAGACCTTGGCAGCCCACGTCAGCACCACACTATAGGCAGCCCCCTCCTCCGTGGAGACAAAACCAGTGTCGGGCGAAGTGTCCAGATAACTGGCCTCCCCTAGCTCACCTGTCCTGTCCTGAGACAACTGGCACTCACGTGCCAGAGGGTCCTCGGACCCCTCCCAATCCCCCTCACCACCCATCTCCTGATACCCAAAGTCAAAGGATGGGGCCGGGTCATAGAAATAGAAATCTCCTATCGGCGTCGAGAGGGGCACAGCTCCGACGCCGGACCCGAATCGAGGGTAGGACCAGGGAGGACGTGGTTCTGGGACGGTGACGGAGGCGACACCCTGGGGGCCGGCGCCAGCGAGGTCGTAAGGTCGACCGGCGACGACCCAGAACCGGATCCAGCAGTGCCCTGCGGCGTCAGGACCGAAGTCGCCGACGGCATCGTGGCCGAAGCACACGACGACGCCGGGGTCGAAGCACCCGGCCCGCTTGGGGACCCAGTCAGGGTCGCTAGGCCCGAAGGTGCAGCGGAACCTGACGGAGGAGCGAGCGACCTCATGGCCATGAGGAAGACGTTGATCTCCTCCGGCGTCACGTTCTGCCCAGGGACCCCAGGTATGGCGCAAGCCGCGACACCTGCGGCTCCGGCGGAGCTGCGGGGCGGTGTCACCTGAACCCCCAGCCGCGTCGCGTGAGCGTCGGGGGGGAGTCAAAAGAGCGATGACGCCTCTTCGACTTCTTGTGCCTCTTACCTGAGGACTTCGTGCCCGAAGACAGGTGTCGACTTCCGGAGCTATGATGACTCCGACCCCGCGACCGGTCCATCGACCTCCTCGCAGACCCGGACCTCGAGCGGAGCGGGCAGACTGCCGGAGCTCGAGTCGCTTGCGGGACCGCTCCCGTCTAGCTTTGGACGTCAGGGCCCGGCAGTCGGAGCAGGACTTGTAGTCATGGTCGGGCCCAGACAGTGAAGGCACCGGCGATGGGGGTCGGTAACCGACATCAGTCGGTTGCAGTCGACGCAGGGTTTGAACCCGGGCATCCCTACCGGCACCGCCCGAGTCGAGCGACTTCGAGAGATGATCAAAAAGTATCGAAAAAGTTAGTCAAAAATTGACCTAGGGTACAACTTTTTCCGGATCTGCGCTTGCTGGCGCAGAAAAAGACGAACTGACGTCACTGTGCGAGGACGGCGTCTAAGTACTCCGGCGACGTCATCCCAGCACCAACGACGCTGACGACGGACGTGGAGCCGCAGACGACGCCTGCCGACGAGCACGGATACTGCTACGCAAAAGTTTCCGGATCCAGTCCGACGCCTGGGGATATTCTAAGGTAAGAAATCTAATACTAACCTGCTTCTTTCAGATATGGTGTCTTTTTGGTGATTTCGCCACAGCTGACTGTTTCGGTGCCGAAGTCTTGGAGGTTGATGTTTTTGGATCGGAAGTGTAATTCGGTGCCGAATGATGGGGGTTGGTGCCGGACTTGTGTTTTGACCCCGAAGGTCTTGGCTCCAAACTTCATTTTATAGAGAGTCTTTTCTGAGCCAGAAGGCTTTTTGGTAGGCTTTGGTGCCAAGCCAGAAGGCATGGTCTCGGTGCCAACCGGAGCCTGATGGCGCGGATTGGACTGGAGCCTTCATCTTTTGTGGAGTTGGGTCTTGGGACGAGTGGGGAGCTGTACTCCTGGTATGTTGTCCATGTGGGATGTCATCCTCTTGGTTGGAGTCGAGCTCTCGGATGGCGATCAGCTCCTGCTTCTCCTCAGTTCCCATCGCCTCGCCGGTCGCTTCGTCTGATTGGTGTCCGAAGATGTCCGGAATGGAGCCTGTGTGCTAGCTCTGTATGTCGCAACATTGAGCCCAACGGTTGCAAAGTCTATTCTTGGAGCAGAAAGCCTGGCATGCTTCGCAGTACCGTTCACTGTGTTTAGGGGACAAACACAGATTACACACTTCGGGTGAGTCGGTGCGCGGGTTTTTCGTGTGACACCGAGGGCAGAATTTAAAGGAAGTACGTTCTATCGACAGCGAGACGGCCAGATGCGGGTAAATACAATACGCAATAAAAGGAAAAACGTAATCAAAAACAATACCGCTGAGGGTGA
The DNA here is from genome assembly GCF_964263255.1 of Lissotriton vulgaris. Taxonomy (NCBI): domain Eukaryota; kingdom Metazoa; phylum Chordata; class Amphibia; order Caudata; family Salamandridae; genus Lissotriton; species Lissotriton vulgaris. Next base: position 686,738,800 of record NC_141696.1, read on the forward strand.
GTATCTTACGCACAGAGGTAAACCAAAGGAACAGTGTCAGGCAGGAAAACAGGCTCTCCTATAAGTTTGCATAAGAGCACTCACAAAAAGCTGTTATGGGACTACTCTGCTACCTCCAATCTTTATAAGGAAGAGGGGCAAGACACCCAAGCTGAGGTCGGGAAACTAGACATGATATTTGCAACATTAAAGCAAATCCAAATGGAAGCTAGAACTGAGAGGTAGAAGAGCCAGGCATGACACCAAAAAAATCCAAGTCTCTATCAGGAGAATAAACAAAAAATGTAAGGAAGTGGAAGAAAGTCACCGAAGTTGAAGAAAGGACGGGCAGGATAGAGGAGGAAGTTACGGACTGGCAGGCAAGCAGAGAAGAGCAGTTGAAAATAATGGAGGACCTACAATGGAAGGTGGAGGATTTGGAGAATCGCCAGAGGCGCAATAATGCCAGACTCCTTGGAATAGAGGAAGGGGCAGAGGGGCAAGACCCCAGAGGCTTCGTCATTAAGCTGTTAAAGGGCGCCTTTCCAGAGGCACCATGGCAATGGGAGCAAGAGGTGCAGAGAGCACATAGGTTTCCGCTTACGACAAGGAAAAAAAGAGGCGAGGGTGTACTTCCAAGGGCTATGCTAGTATTCTTTGGAAATTTCCTGGCGAGACAAGATTTGATGGATAAAGCCAGACCTGACTCTAAGAAGACGGTGGATGGAACAACATTCTTGCAAGACCTGACTTTTGCCACGTCACGGTGGAGAGGCGGTGGAGACTCAGACAATTGATATCAGCATTTCAGAGCCAAGGCGCTGAGGCATATTTGATGTTCCCAGCAAAACTAAAAGTCATTTTGGGTGGCAGAGTCAGAATGTTTTTCTCAGAGATTAAGGCTGGAGAATATCTAGAAGAGCTAAAAGAGTTAAAGGAGAAAGGGGGAGCTAGAAGGTAGTATCAAGGGGATGTACTAGTAGAGTGGGGGGGCGAAAAAGGTAAAGGAGATAAAAGGAAGATTAAAAAAAGATAAAAATGTAAAGAGTGGTAAAGAGAAAAGTGGAGAAGTCACGTAAGGGCCTGGGCAGCAGGACTTATCAGGAGTAGTTTCTTTTATTTGGAAGGGGAGGAGAGGGGGGCGACGCTGCAATGCACAGTGGACACGCATAGGTCAGGAGTGACCTATTTGCCTGTCATAGGGGGGGTGGGGCAGCAGCTGGGGAGGGGGGTTACAAAAGGGGAGGGTGGTGGGGGGGGGCACGGTTGATGGTTGGAGCAGTAATACAGTACAGTTTTGTAAAAATCACTATGATGGGAGAAAATGCTGGAAGCATTGGGCACGGGCAATTGGAAAGCTGGAAAAAGGGAAAAAATGTTATATGGAAACTAGGATAATTACGTTGAATATATGTGGTCTAAATAACAGGGAAAAAAGGCAAAAACTGGGGGCACTACTTCGTTTCTGGAAAATTGATATAATTTGTTTACAGGAAACGCATGTAGTAGCTAAAGAGAAGTACCTGTTGGAGCAAATGGGTTTTGATGTTCTCGCCTACACAGGTCAGGAAGAAAGATGTAAGGGAGTTAACTAGCATTATGGCCAGAACCCGTGATATGCTGCGGGGATTTTAACATTAACGGTTTAAATGGTCTGCTTGATAAGAAAGGGGGGAGATACACTGGAAGAAAGAAAAAGATATGCAGATCAGTACAAAACCTTGCTCGTCATAATGCATTAAGCGATATGTGGGCGGAAAAGAACCCATTGGGTACAGGCAGCACCTTTTATTCTGCCCCACACAAGTCGATAGCAAGACTGGACTATTTCCTCATTTCTAGTTCACTTGTAGGTAGTTCCAGAATAGAACGGCTCCCCAGGATAGTGTCAGATCACAATCCTCTGGTCCTAAGCATTCAAACCTCTCAAGATAAAGAAAGAACAAGCTCTACATGGACGTTTGAAAGAGGGTTGTTAAAAGATGAGGAATATATTATAAGAATGAACGCATGGATAACACAATTTTGGGATATCAATAGATACTCAGCCTCGGCGGATGTGGTATGGGATAGTTTTAAGGCAGGCATAAGGGGGGAGACACTAAGCTATACAATTGCAAGAAATAGAGGCGAAAAGGAGAAAACGGAAGAAGAGATCAGAACCCTGTGGGCACTGGAAGAGGCTCTAGTGGAGGCAATAAGCAAGCATGAACCTTTTGAACCGATATTACTCTACTTGGAAACTCAAAAAGCAGAAACAGGGGTTTTTTTTAGCACAGAAGCTAGCTAGGAATTACCTAGCAAAGAAGGAGAAGTGCTATGAATTCAATGAAAGGGTTGGGCACCTCCTGGCAATTAGAACAAGACAAACGTTAGCAGCAGGGGAGATAAAAGAGGTCAGGGATAGCACTGGGACAATTCTAAATAAGGTGGAGGATGTACAGGAGGTGTTTAGGAGGTTTTATGAGGTTTTATACCAACAAGATACAAGTACGGGAGATATTGAGGAAGAAATTATGGATTATCTAACACCAAGACCACAGACAGAGCTTAGTATAGACGAGAGGGATAAATTAGACGAGGTGCTAACATTGCAGGAGTTAAGAGATGCAGTAGCTAATCTTCCATCGGGTAAAGCAACAGGACAGGATCAGATACCTGTAGAGTTTTACAAAACCTTCTGGGATGTCATAGGTAAAGACCTGTGGGCAATCTGTTGTCTAGCACAGGGAGGTAGGATTGTCCTAAAGTCATGGGCCAATGCGGACATTATTGTGATCTTAAAAAATGATAAACCACCAACAGAACCAGGATCATATAGGCCAATTACTCTACTAAATGCTGATGTTAAGATATATGCCAAGGCTCTAGCTAATAGGTTGAGTAAGGTCATAGAGAAAACGGTGTCCCCGGAACAACATGGGTTTATACCCGGTAAAGGGACCACCCAACATACCAGGCAAATGATCACTATCTTAGATGCAGCAGAGGCCTCTGGAGATCCTGTCACAGCGATCTTTTTGGACGCCGAAAAGGCCTTCAACAGGGTCTCTTGGGCTTACTTATGGAAAGCGATGGAATGGGCAGGAATAGGTAAGGGATTCATTGTAGCAATACAGGCACTATATAGACAACCTACTGCTAGGATAAGAATTAACAAATCTTATTCAAAAACGGTACAGATCGGGCGGGGGACGAGGCAGGGTTGCCCAGCCTCCCCGCTGTTGTTTGCCATCTATCTGGACCCATACCTGAGAAGGCTATCGGCTAATTGTAAGATCATGCCTGTTACATTGCATGAGAAAGATTACAAATTATTTGCTTATGCAGATGACGTGGCTATTATAACATCAGTACCGGCGCAAGCATTGCTTGAAATTGAACAGGAGGCGAGGAAATTTGGCACGTTTTCAGGGTATTCAATAAATAGAGGGAAGACACAGATAGTTCAGAATAGTTACTCTACTTTTATAGATGCAAGAGTAGTCCAGAAAGCAACATATTTGGGAGTTAGGGTGACGGCTGAGTTAGGAAAATTGGTAGAGATAAACATGGAGCCATTACTAGGGAAGGTTAAGAGAAATTTGGAGAGGGTTAACAATTTACATCTGACACTAATGGGTCGTATTAATTTCATCAAAATGGTTACTTTTCCCACATTTTTATATTTATTTAGGGCAATCCCTCTATTATTTGATGGCATATGGTTTAACAAGATAGAAGCAACATTGAATAGATTAATTTGGGCGCAAGGGAAGACACGTAGAGCCTATAGATTTTTGACACTACCAAGGGAGAAGGGAGGATGGGGGGCACCTGATTTCAGATTTTACTATTGGGCGGCAATATTGCAATACTCCAAAGGACTTTTAGGAGGCAGCGATTATCAAGAGGAGGGGGCAGGTATAGAGAATGTCTATAAAGCACTGATGGGGGAAAGGGCAGAGAATGCTCTGGTTAATACAGTAGATTTCGCCTATTTTAAACATACTAGATTTAAGACCCTGGTGGCAGTATACAAAATTTGGAGGGTTATTATGAAGAAGGTAGGTTTAGGAAGATATAATAGATATCTGAGGCTATACTTGAATGTCGATCTGCCAACAGAAATTTTTTGGGATACTGCAATGAAAGAGTGGAACGATAAAGGAGTTAGGAGACTTGCTGGATGTGGAAGGGGGGTTCCTACTATTTCAAGAAATCCAACATAGATTTAAAATACCTGGGAACAATTTCTTCAAATACTTACAAATTAGAAGTTATTTTCATACAAAACAGGGGGGTCCAGTAGGTATGACAAGTTGCAGGATTATGGATTACTTGGGGAGCGGTTTAAGGGGATCAATTAGACAATTGTATATAGAATTACAGGCGTATAAAACTGATGATAGGGAGAAATATAGCAACAAATGGGTTGAACAAGTAGGGGCCCACCCGGAAGCTATGCAAGCTTCACTAGATCTAGGAAGAACCATACTTTGTTCAGCTACCTTACAAACCCAACATTATAAGTCCATCTTTTCACTATACCACACACCAGCTAGAATTGCACAATGGGGGGGTAGCACTGGTATAACTTGTCCACGTTGTAACTCATCGAGCGCAAATCTCACGCATATGTTTTCGCAGTGCCCACAGCTTTGTACCTTAAAGGTGGCAATAGAGGTATTTCTGGAGAAATCTCTAGGGCTAAAAGTGAAATTAACAGACGATCTGATAATATTAGGCATCAGTATAGGCGATAATAATAATCATCCAGAATTTTTGTTTGTAGTCACAGCAGTTTTCAGACTTATTATTGCGAAAGCCTGGAAAGACAAATCTGCACCGACATTCCAAATATGGATGGCAAGGATTTTACACATATATAATCTGGAGAAAGCCATTTATGATAGGAAAGGCAGAAGGGCAAGATCGCTGGGGGGAAAGATTTGGCGCCCTATTGAAGAGTGGAAGAATAGTAAGGCATAAAAACTCTCTTTCCTTTGAGTTATGTTAGGTTATGACCTATTCTGTTTTGTTTTAGATGTTCAGCCTTTGTGTTCTTCATTTTGTTTTCTTTTTGTTTTCTCATAATTTTGGATTTGTTATGGATTTCTAGTTGTTGATATTATATATGAATGTATAATGGTGAGAAAATCCTGTACTGTAATCACTGCATTGTAATTTACAGAAAAATTGAAAGAAAATAAAAAAATACTTTAAAAAAAAAAAAGGAAAGACTTATTTGAAGAATAAATAACAAAGTGCAAACATACAGACCCAACACTACATGGTGAGCTATGCACAGCATGTGATCTACAGCTCACATGCCTCGAACATACTGTTTTACCTGGCATTGGAAAATTATATGTTGAATTCCATTATTGTCCGATGTAGTCTGCTATTTCTCCCTGGTACATCGTGGTGAATGAAGCCTTAATGCCCCCCAAATCAATCACTATTTATATAATTTTTATATAGCACGAACAAGACCCTTCGCGTGACAGAGCACTTCACAAGAATAACAAGGAAAGGTATGATACAGCACAGTAGGTAGTATACAGAGGGATAATAAAAGTTATGCAGGGGAAAACAATTACACAAAACAATGGTGATAAGCGCACAAAATCATGAACTGGCATGTGCAAAGTCCAAAGACTGTCACAGAGGTGTGTAGATGGTTGGGAAACAGGAGAGACGAGGATCTCGGGGTAGAGGAGAACGGCGTGGCAGTAAGAAACTACACACAAGCAGGAAAAAGTCGCTCATGAGGTGGGGGAAGTTGCCCTCAGTGTGAGAGGAATTTGTTGGATAATAGAGCTTTTACTTCTTTCCTGAAGATGGATGGAGATGGGTTGCATCTGATCTCGGGAGGTAGAGTGTTCCCTATTTTTGAGGCAATTCTGGAGAAGGATCGTCTGAGGTTTTCTTTTTTTTACATGTTTGTGGCTTGAGTAGTAGGGAGCTTGTGCTTCTGGAGGGATTTGTATCCACCAGATAGGGTCTGTTTATGGGTTAGGTATGAGAGGGTATTGTAATGCAGCTGTTTATGGGTCATTCATGCAATAAGAGATGGATCCCAGCCTCGTAGGATAGCAATTTCAGTGGTTGGAGGTCAGGGGTGATCATGATCACTTTTTTTATCTAGTGATAAGCCTGGCTGGCGCATTCAGTGTAGCCTTTAGCGGTGAAACTGTGATTTTCGGGAGGCCTACAAGGGTAGGCACTACCATAACCTAATTTCGATAATACAAGAGCTTTTACGTCTGTTTGGAGGTCCGCCAAGGGAAGGAAAGGTTTTAGTTTCCCTAGTGGATTCAGTTGGAGGTTAGCTCCTTTGGCGGCGGCACTGATGTGCTTTTGCATTTAGAGGGAATTGTCCAAAGTGATACCTAAGGATATTGCAGAGTCAATGATGCATGGGGTGAAGTTTAAGACAGTGAAATGTGGGAACCTTTCTTTGATATTAGGGGTGATGGACGGCGGAGAAATCAATAGGAATTCTGTTTTGTGGACATTGACTTTGAGATGGTTGCGAGTCAATCAATACTGTGTTTTTATCAGGATGTTATTGAGGCTATTGATGCTGTCGGTAAAGGTGATTTTCATATAGAGCCAAGTGTCGTCTCCATACATGTGGTAGGAGATGTGGGAGAGTTTGAAGATTTTGGTTAGGGGCTCCATAATTAGGTTGAACAATGTCGGGGAGAGAATAGAACCTTGGGGAACGCCAAGTGACACTGTTGACTGATCAGAAAGGGTGTGGTTGGTTAGAATGATCTGAGTTCTATTGTGAAGGAAAGAGAAAAAACATTTTAGAATGGAACCGGAAAGACCCATTATGTGCTCAATAGGTTGAAAAAAGTTTTTATGATTGACCGTGTCAAATGCAGTCAAGTAATATTAGTAGCCAGAAATCATTTTGGTGAAGTGATCGCAAGGTATTGTCAACAATGTGGACTATGGCGGTATCGGTGATGTGACCCGGTCAGAAATCAAATTGGTATTTGTCGAATAGTTGGAAATGCTAGATGCGATTGGGAAGCTGTAAGTGCACACAATATTTTAAGAGTTTTGGCTACGGTTGAGAGACTGGAGGTAGGGCGGTAGCTGTTAGGATCGGACTGGTCGGAGTTTTTTTTTTTTTTAGGATGGGAGCAACCTGGCCGCTTTTGAGGAAGTCAGGTATGGAGCCTTGGGTGAGTGAGCATTGATTATAATTGCCCATAGGGGGAGAAGGAGGTGAATGGACTGGTTTAGGAGTTTGAGGTAGGTGGATCGTTGAAGTGGTTGGAGTATTTCAGAGACGTCAATAGTTTTAAGATGTCTTTTTGTTGAAGGTTTTAAATTTAGCTCCAGGTGGCGTTTTTAGGTTTGTGTGGAGGGGTTCTTGAGCAATCTTCCAGTTTGAGTTGGGGCGGGGGGGGGTCTCAGGGTAGATGTTTTGTAGTGTTCCGCAGGTCTGTGGTGATTAGCTTGGTTTACCCAGCAAAAAAGTAGGCAAAGGTTTCCCAGTTAGGTAGAGTTTTATTGTCTGAGGATGGGGGATCTCTTTTTCAGTTTGTCTGTTTTTTATGTTGATTTTGGAAGAATGCTGCTTTGGATCTCCTGATGTGCCTATTGTAGGCACTACGTCTGTCGTAGTAGTTTGAGGTTGGGCAGAGAGGGTGTATGTCTCCATGATCTTTTTCAAGTCTGCGATGTTGGCGTTCTTCGTTAAGGATACAATTGAACGAGAGGTTTGATCTTTTAGGCAGTATTCTCTTTAGTGTTTGGAGGTAAGAGTGTCCATGATTTTTGACATGGAATTCTTGTAGTGTTCAGTGAGGGCTTGAGCATGATACATGGATGAAGCCGGGATCAGGATGTTGTTGCACAAATAAGACATAGTGAGTGGGTTAATATTGCAGATGTCTCTGACCCAATGCTGTACTGGCATTTATACTGTTAGGTCAAACCTACAAATCCTTTTCCCCCGTTGGAGGGTGGCTCCCTCTCCAACAATCCCTCAACCATAAATAATGGAAAATCGCTTCCACAATACTCCTTCAAGGGCACCACTGACATGCAAATCTCGGACAAATATGTAAATTAAATATATAAACTTTGAGACAACACAGGCAGACTGTGACAACATTCAGTATGTAGGATTGAGACTGGGGACTAGAAACAAAAAGTGAGGATGTAAGAAAATGGTTCAGCAAAAATGTTTTGTACCTCTATGGTTATAGAGATTCCATATCACAGTTTATGAAAGTTGTAGGATTACTCTCAACAGTTACTTTGAGTTCACAAAGATATGTCAAACATAGAGCCAATTAAAGTTTTAGCATGAATAAAAAAAAGGATATCTCTACCATCGTGACCATCTTTGGTTTTAGTTTCACTATTTCATACAGAATACCGCCATCTCCTCCTCCGAGAATTAGCACTTCCTTTCCAAAGTAATCTTCCTTTCCACTGCCCATTATGGCTTGTGTGTATGCTAAATCACTCTCTGCTAAATCTGTGGATATAACAGGAGAAAATAAGAAGCTGATTATTAAATTATATGAAACATCAATCATCTATAAACAATTTGGTTAGTTTACATAATGTGTATATACTATATATATATATATATATATATATATATATATATATATATATATATATATATATATATATATATATATATATATATATATATATATATATATATATATATATATATATATATATATATATAGAATATCCATACAAATATAATAAAGAGAGAGCCCAAACCTTTGAGGCGGGTAATCTCAGGAACCACAGCACCAATCACAACACCCAATACAGCATTGGAAAGGGCAGATGCAGCAGAAGGACATAGGCTATGCAGACGCTCACCATATACATTTAAAAGGTAAAAGAACTGTGTCATCAAAGTAGTCCCTTGTGGGCGTGTCTGCGTTGTGCTGTGGGCGTGTGCTGGGTGTGTGACAAACGCTGGGGTCGTGTGGTACATGCCGCCCTTCATGCCATGTCTGATATCGTGTGCTAATCACACCCTGCTACCTTTAAATACCCCTGCACCTCATAATCATAACCCACCCTTACTCCTTAAAATACCCCAACACCCTTAAACACTAACCCATCTTAACCCTATAAATATACCCTGTACCCCAAAACCCAAACCTATCCCTAAACCCGAAAAATACCCCTGTACCCCAAAACCCAAACCTACCCAGAACCCTATAATTACCCCTGTACCTCAAAACCCAAACCTACCCCTGAACCCTAAAATACCCCTGTACCCCAAAATCCAAACCTAGCCCAGAACCCTAAAAATACCCCTATACCCCAAAACCCAAACCTAGTCCTGAACCCTAAAAATACCCCTGTACCCCAAAACCCATATCTATCCCTAAACCCTAAAACTACCCCTGTACCCCATAACCCAAAACTATATCTCAACCCTTAAAATACCCAAACACCCCAAAACATATACTTCAGTACCCCAAAACATATACCCATACTTACCTTATCCAAACATTAAAAAAAAACATGCGTTTACCATTCATGCATTTACAACGAATTTCGTTGTAAATGTATGCGTGGTAAAAGTATATAAAATGTAATGCCATGCGTTATAATGGCATTGCGGAGTCATGGTACTTTCGCAATGAAAGTATGTGGAGTGATGGTATGCGGAGAGAAAGTTGCGAAATAATGGGCGTTTACCCTTCCCTGGTAAGTACATTGGTGGCACGGCGGCCCACATCTCCAGCAACAAACTCATATTTTTTCACCACCCATTCGAAAAATGCACAGGTCTCTCTCATTGATGGCCAGCACGACATACACTTTTAGACACACCTCCCGCCACAAGTTCTAGAATTGCGAACTTTAGAGCTGAGGAGCTACGTTCGAATCTAGGCATCAGCTCAACATTCTGTGATTCCAGGCAAATCGCTTTGTCTCCCCGTGCCTACCACAAATGAATCTGTTCTTCTGTAATGTAAATTGTGCTCATGCCATGTTGTCGAGTTCGCGCTATATAATATTGCAAGGAAAAATAAAGTAGGGAAACTCGAGTTCACACACTACTGAACGCGCACTCTTAAGTGCATCAGCAGTGCACTGTGAATCGGAGCGTTTCACAGGCCTGTCACAGATCAGGAGCGCATTCGAATCCATCTACCTGCCGCCACTCGCGGCTGCCGCAGCGTGACTTCCTGGAGACCCTCGGAGCCTCGTGGGGTATTGCAGCCCCTTTGCCTGTCCTCGAAGTGCCCCAGCACCCCTGCATCCCACGGCCACGCTCCCACTGCCATCTGGGGAGCCGGCCGCCGAGTGGAGTGCAGGAGGACTACACCTCCCAGCAGACCAAGCGAACCGCGTGGTCACTCGTCAGCGCCAGGAGGCGCATTAAATTAGAGGGAGCCCTGCAGAGCGGGGGAGCGCATTCGAATCCATCTACCTGCCGCCACTTGCGGCTGCCGCAGCGTGACTTCCTGGAGACCCTCGGAGCCTCGTGGGGTATTGCAACCCCTTTGCCTATCCTCGAAGTGCCCCAGCACCCCTGCATCCCGCGGCCACGCTCCCACTGCCATCTGAGGAGCCGGCCGCCGAGTGGAGTGCAGGAGGACTACACCTCCCAGCAGACCAAGCGAACCGCGTGGTCACTTGTCAGCGCCAGGAGGCGCATTAAATTAGAGGAAGACATCCCTCGCGGTACGCCGGGCGAAGCCCGGGCAAAGGGCGGGCCGTCCAAGGCCGATCGCGGCTGGGCTGGGCTACCCCTCTGAGACTACGTTTTCCTGACAAGGTACTGTTCAGGTCTCTTTGGCCTTCTGACCCTGTGATTTTAACCCTCCCCCTGGAGCCTGGGTTTTATTGTTTGACTTTTTACGTGTCCAATTGAACGGCCGCTTGCATTGTCGGGATGGGGAAAAGGAAAACAATGGAAGGGGGGGTGCTGGTGACAAACAAGAAAGGGAAAAAGGGAAAAAAAGGTACCCACGGGGCAAGTAACTGTGTAATGGACAGAATTGACGGGTTGGTGTCAGAATGTGAGGAGATTCTAAGTTCTGGTGTAGTAGGCTTGAAAGTGGGTGGAACACAATGTAAAGATGATGCCCCAAGCAATCACCAACCAAATATCCCCTCAATGTTCACGAAAAAATCGAAGCCATCAACCAACCTCATCACACACCCTGCCACTGCCGACGTTATAGTGCATATTGATTCCCCTACCCCGCCAGATCAGGACATTGCCAATGTCGAGGTTGTTAACCATGCTGGGGACCCTCCTTACAATATTTCCTGTTCCAATAGATTTGCGATCCTTGAGCACATGACCGAAGGACAAACTACACAGGGGCCGCTGAGCTGCCACGGTTTGAGAGTTAACCCTATGGCACAAAGTTGTGGCTGTAACGAAACTAACTTAGGGCTACAGCGGAAAATAGAAACCCTGGAAAATGAGGTGGAACAATTAAAGAAAATGGTAGCAACCCTCTATTCCAGGCTCACACCATCGAAACCCACCCTTAGCCCACCAATTACTCCCACACCTCTTGCAACCTCTATGCATAAGGATGCCTCTGCAAACAATCCACCGTGTAAACCACAATGCACTGGCAAAACCATTGCGCAGAGGGTACAAGGGTTAAGAAGAACTGCACCCCTAGTAGCAGCTCCCTCTGGGGATAGCGAAAACACAGGCACCCAGAAGCTACCGACCTACCGCATCCTGCGCACCAGGGGGAGGTAATACCCTCCGCATCCAGCCGCCTGCTGGTGAACCAAACCGCCATCCCCCTCGGGACCCAACTATGGACCCTAGGGCTATAGTCTATATGGTAAAGGTACCAAAACTCAGAGATGGCCAGAGTTGTGAATCCACCGAGTCTCTACGTAACAAAGCGATTCACTGGCTGCGCCACACGAGAGGTTGTAGATCTATAATACGCGAAGATATACAGGGTACCAGGAGAATCAGCCAGTGGAATTCAGCCCTAGACTGTATCGAGCTAAGGCTCAACGATCCCGTCCTTGCTGAAAATCTCTTAGCGTTGGAGTTCCGCACCACAGCCCCCGACCATTGAATAATCCAATTAAGACACAAACCTATCTGGCCGGAAACTGACCATGAGGGCAGAGCTGAACTCGGGGCAAGGGGAGACGTTTCTGGGTTGAATAAAGTCGATTGACTAGCCCACAACGATTCTGACCCCAATTCTATTATTCCATCTCCAACATACTCGATAGATCTAGAAACCTCTGGGGATACCACATACCCTGGATCACCATCGACACACTATCCGATCTTGGACAATGCCCTCCATAGATCTGACACAATATACTCCATTCCTAGTGAAACAACAATTAATAACAACCCTATCCCGGTTCCCCTGAACGTATTATCATGGAACGTAGCAGGGTTAGAAAAGAAGCTTAAACTCCCAGAATGGCAAAACTTTGTGGGCAACCACGAGGTATGCCTTTTTCAAGAAACCTGGAGCCTATTCCCCTTACACAAAGTGGGCTACACAACATTCTACATTCCTGCAACTAGTTCAGGTAGAGGGCGACCATCTGGGGGGTTAATAATTTGGATCAGTATCGACCTCAATTGGGGAATCACTGTACACCCTGGCCGGTCCAACGACATTTTGCATTTGACAATTAAAAACACACCCAATCGCCCGCAACTCGAGCTATTTAACATCTATGCCAGAGGTTCCCAGGGGGCTCGGATGTGCCCAGTCATTTCGACATTGGAGAGTATGTTGGAAAGAGCACCGTCTCACTCCAATGTGGTGGTAGCTGGGGATTTTAATGTGACCTTTGAGCCCCTTGGCTTGGATGTTCAAGAGGGAATCGCTGAAGAGGATGCTAAATGGGATATTCCGTCCCTCACTATAGATCTAATTAAAAAATGGTCTCAGCGGGCCATTCAAATAAACACCCTGGGGTTGGAGTATGACCTAAGGGCCGTGAATGGGAGGACCCGTTCCGACCAACATGGTGCATACACTTAACCGGATATCGTCCCCCTCCAGAATCGACTACATACTCCTGGACGTCCGCCTATGGTGTAACCTTATTGACATGGGAGTTGTAGCCTCCTCGGATAGTGACCACAACCCACTCTGCATGCAGTTAAACAACATTTGGCAGCAGGGTGGGCCTAAGGTACATAATCGCCCACTAATGGCAAGCAGAGAGGTAATCCCTTCCAACTGCAAGCGACGCCTGAAATGGCATAAAATCTCCCAACAAGAGGAGAAATTATCACGCATCAGGGAGGAAGTAGTTGCTAAGAACACCGAATTGACAACACTTTATGGTGTTGGGGAGGAGCAGACTATATCTAATTTTAAGAACTTTTATCAAACTGCGATAGATAGGCTTAGTTCTTTTTTTATTTTTGAAGGGAATCCAGCAAAGAAACAAGACCTTAAAAAAACGAGTAATCCTTGGTATTCCAAAAAATGCAGGGAAAAACGGGCAGAGATAGGGTCCAGTATAAGGGCAAAGGATTCAATTGCAGTTAAGATTGCAAGGAAAGAATATACCAGGGCTCTGACCGAGGCTAAACGAACCTGGGAGGAGGCTCACTGGCAGGAATTGAAGGAAGCTTCGCTGTTGAAGGATTCCACTTTATTCTGGAGTTTGATTAACTGTAGGGATAGGAAATTAGAGGACCCAATGCCAAATCATATCACCTGCCTTCAGTGGTATGAGCATTTTTCAAACCTCTACCGAGGCGAAGTTTGCTCAGAACTTCCAACAATAGAACCTGCCCCTGAAGCTGGCGTAGCACAGGAACCCCTTGATAAATTTGACATCCATGAGGTCGAGCTAGCAATAAATAATATTGCCCCTGGAAAGGCAGCAGGCCCTGATGGCCTTCCAGGGGATCTGCTTTTACACGACCCCACACCATGGGCTCAGTTCATTCTTCTTGTTATGAATATGATAGCCAGAGGAGCTGATGTTCCAGACAGCTGGAAAGGAGCCGAGGTAGTTTCAATCTTTAAAAAGGGGAGTAGAGAGGACCATGCCAACTACCGACCAATCAGTTTGATTGACGTGATACAGAAGGTGGTTGGCAGGGTCCTTCTTTCAAGAAAAAGAACCTGGATAGACAAGGGCAACATCCTTTCACACTTCCAGGCAGGATTCAGGCAGAAGGTCGTCACGATGGACCAGGTCGATAGGTTCTTCATGATCTATTGGAAGTCAGTCACCCTGGGGAAAGGGAGTTTATACCTGGCTTTCATAGATCTGAGGACGGCTTTCGACCTGGTCCCTCGTGACAAACTCTGGAAGGTGCTTGAGCACCTGGGCATGCCACCCTATATCCTTGACTTCTTAAAAAGATTACACTGTGACAATTATGCAAGGATTAGATGGGGAACCTAAGGGGAACTGGCTGAGAGGATCGTGGTAAACAGAGGGGTACGTCAAGGGTGCGTGTTGGCCCCACCCTATTTTCTTTATTCATCAATGGTGTGGTGGGCCACCTTAATAAGGAACCAGCGGTTGCCCCAACACTAGCAGGGGAGAAGACACCTACCCTTCTGTTTGCCGACGATACCCTTTTAATTTCAAAGTCACCCGCCGGCCTCCAGAAACTGCTCAACAGATTTGATTCATTTTGCAAGGAGCAGGGGTTAACCATCAACACTGATAAAACCAAACTGATGACCACAAGTCCGTCCAAAAGTTTCAGGAATAACATCTCCCTAAACAAGGTCCCTCTTGATGTGGTTTGATTATCTAGGGATCAGGATTTCGAAAGGTATGAAGTGGGCAGCCCACCTAGATAAGATGCTCCTAAATCACAAACGGGTGTCCGGGGCCATCATCAGGGAACAGAATCTCTCTGTGAGTAGGCCGGTTGCCCCGGCGCTTGCTATCTATGAGGGGAAAGCATTGCCCTCGGCCCTCTATGGAGCAGAACTGTGGGGAATAGAGACACTCGGAGAGCTAACCAAGTCTGAGAATACATTTTTAAGATCCATTACCTCGCTTCCTGCCTCAACTCCCCTGAAACCTTTGTTTTATGACACAGGTAGAAGGAGCATACAGGACATTGCCAGACTTTGTCCCATACTCTACTGGGTTTGCCTAAAGAGGTCCGCAGAGCTGTCCAACTATGCCAGGGCCTTCGACGAACTGCTGGCCCTTGACTCAGGGTGCAGGATAAAATGGCTGGCAGACCTCAGACATCTCACTGGCCTTATCGGGATGAGCGAGGCCTGGGATTCTCAGTCACCCCCCTCCAAGCTGGAGCTTAAACATGCTTACTGGGAATGGGTGTCGGAACGGGATCAATCCATCCAAAAATCAGGGAAATTGACAGAGGGTTTCTTTGAGTATAAAAGCACCTGCAGTCTGGAACCCTACCTCGATTTTATCCAGGCACCTAGGGATAGATCCCTATACATCCAGATGAGATTTGGAACCCTGCAAGTTAACAGCTTTACTTCACAATGGAAAGGTCCGAATCGTGCCCCGGAACCCTGTCCTAGTTGTGGCCATCCTGAGGAGTCAATTGCCCATCTGTTCCTGGCATGCCCGGCATACAAAAACGCCAGAGAAAAGTGGCTCAAACCAGCATGCAGGGTACTGGGCTTTATGAGCCATGTTGCAGCCCTGCACATCTTGAAAACTGATACCTCCTCTTTGACAAACGTTTGTGGTGTGGCCAAATTCCTGGGGCGTGCCTGGCTAATCAGACAAAAGTACTGTGACAATTGCAAGGCAACTACAACTGCCTAATAAGGAACTCTGATTTTGGTCCAGTGTGTCCACTGCAAGTCGAGGAACAATATGGGTCGTAACCTTCCTCTCTGCCGTAATGGAAATCTCGGACCTATGGATATGATGTTATATTTTCCCCTTCTGTTTAACTTTTATGACATTTTATTATTTGTGCAGAATTTTTAACTGTCTTTTTAAGGAAAATTGCTATACATAATTTTTTTATTCTGTAAAATGCTTTTATGATAAATCTTTTATCGAATAAAGCCTATCAATCAATCAATATCAAAACAAAATCCTACAAAACAATATAATACTGGCCAGCAGCAATTCATACCCGGACAACGTCGGGACGGGTATATATATATATATATATATATATATATATATATATATATATATATACAAAGCAATATCTGCTCGCCAGTCGAAACCACAGAAGGTAAGGACCACCACACGACTTCCTGAGTGTTAAAACAAGCGTTTATTATCCATTTTAGCAGTTTCAGCAGGCATGACGCGTTTCGGGCAGGGACTGCCCTTGATCACATATATGCATATATATATATGCACATGTGTATTTTATACAATTATTTACATGTATACACATATATAAACACACATATATATATCCACGAGAAACTCCTTGTATCCAGAAACGAAAACCCAGGAGACAGACCACAGGACCAGATGACAGGTTTCTTCTTTTTATTTGCTCAAGTTTGTGCAAGAGTGCATTACGCGTTTCGGGCTACCAGAGCCCTTGTTCACATATATATATATATATTATATTCTGCACTAAAGTCTGTGCAGTCCTCGTTAATTTTTTAATTCATATTTTATTTATTTCCTGACTTGGGTAATTAAAACCATACCTGAAAAATAAAAAAGTATAAAAAAAGACAGCCGAAAAACAATTGTAATTAAAACGAAAAATACACTAATTAAGCTACCTCAAGCTAAGCACATTGAAACTAATACGGTGTGACCGACAAATAGAAAATGCTGAAAACTGACAGATGGGTAGAGATAAAGTGCATAGTGCATTTTAACATGTGTAAATTAGTAGGGTTGAGGAGCATAATGAATGTCTTTGCAACAGACAAACCTTGACAGGCGTGAATGCTATTCTCGGTGTAGGACTTCACAGAATCAAATGGCCTAACATTGTGCCCAGGGCTAATGAGATATAAAAAGAGCTGGAATAGATAGACATATTACTAATTGGAGACCGCGTTTCAATAGGAAATGTGTTTTGTGCTGTGTTGGTAATAACTTTGAAACCGTTTGACGAATCTCGATGAAACTTTACAAAAAGAAGTGCACTTTTTGGCTAGTTTGTGCATAGAAAGTTTTGGGTTGATCGTCATAGCAGAAATCAAGAAAAAAAAAAAAGGGGGGGGGGGGCAAAATACAAAATAACCAGGCATTTTCTATATACTTTTTTAGACAGTGCTACTGCAAAAACCGCTGACTGAACAAAACCAGATGTGGCAGGAACCTAGATCTTAGCTTAGAAAGTAGAGAAGTGTGGCTCACTGGTTAGAGCAGGCAGACCCTGAAGCAGAGGTCAGACCCGGGACCAGGGTTCAATTCCCGACGCGGCAGGGTCTTGAGCTCAAATGTCCATGGACTCGATAATTCTCGCTTCGGTGTCTGACCTAATCATGGGTTCACACTCTGCAACTCTGGGCATTAAGCTTGCTTAATCTCCACAACGGCCCCCCGCGGCGGGATGCCTGGCTTTCACCTTGGGGATGCCCTGTAGGGGCTATCTCACAGGGAAAAGCCAGGACGGGTTCCCAAGGCAAGCGCCGAGATACCTCCCCAGGTGATCGAGCGCTATATAAGAACATACAAAACAAAAACAAAAAGTGTGCTTTTTGGTATTTGGTGTAAATCCAGTCAGTAGTTTTTGAGAAATTAAGGTTTACAAATATTTGGACGGTTAGGTCCACAAGAGTCTCGCGGGTGAGCCAATTTCCAAATAGAGCACTCTAATCGGCAGCAAGAGCTTTTTTTTCATTGAGCCATCTCGCTCCCACAGGAGTTAGGCTCCAGCAGGAGCAAAAGGTCTGATTAGCTGTCAGCAGCATGAGTACAATGTTCCTCGTAGCCTTTCAAGGGCTCAGGAACTGTTCGCAGTCCTGAACTTAAAAAAAAAACAAAAAGTAAATTGTATAGCAAGGTAGGGATACTGAGAGGGATTATAGCAAAAAACAAAATTATATATATGTTTGCCGCCAAGTATATGAGGAGTGGGCTTGGGTACGGCACCCTTGTCCATTTTGGGCCTTGGGAACCCCATCCCCGGGGTCGTATTCTATATGAAAGGGGAGGGGGCATGCAGCCCCCCTACTCAAGCTGTTTTTAGCCCCTGGCACCTCATCCCACGTGGCCCAATGTGTTTAATAAGAGGCACTCCATGCCCTGGGGCCAGTTTACTTGCGGTGTCCCAGGGGGGCCACCCCGGGACACATTGTTTTACCTGCCTGCACTGGTGAAGACAGGGAAACATGTGTTTGCTCCCATCTGGCGGTAGCATTTTCAATTCTCCCACCAAACGGGAGAAAACAAAAAGTCTGCTACCAGGGAAAGGGAGCATCATAAATGCTCCCCCTGGCTGGGAGAAGACTGAACTTCTGCTTTCCTATCTGCACTGATGCGAGAAAGGAAACAGAACAACATACGGCTCCCACCTGGAGGGAGCAGCATAATTAGCTGCTCCCTCCGGCTGGAAACAATGCTGGTTCCCACACCTTGCGGGAGCTGGATGGAACTGAAGGGCCCTGGTGCTCCTCCCCCAGCCTCCAGCGTGTTGTCTGCAGGTGCCCCAGGTGGGCATTGGAGCACCGACCTATATTAAAAGCAGGCACCTCAGAAGGGGTAGCGCAACGCCCCCTCCAAAAATAAACAAGGAACTGGGGGATGGGGTTCCTAGGGCCTGAGAAGGCTTGGGAGAGGGTCTGTTTGGCCTACTTCCCCCTTTTTAATTATATTTGGCCCCATATAATGCTCAGGGAGGGGGGGGGGTGTTTTTTAATTACTTATTCCCAGGGATTGGGTTTCCCGGGGCCTAATAAACTTGGGATGGGTGCCAGGCCGCGTACTCTCTCGATTTTTATTTTATTTGGCCCTGAGGCATGGGGTCGCAGGGCCTAATTAAGGGCCACAGAGGGGTCTGCATTCCACTCCCCTTCATATATTTGTTTTGGCTGCAGAGACTGGGGTCCCCTGGGCTTGAATGCCCACCCTACGCTGAAAATGGCAAAGCCAGTGCATGGTGTGAGGTAAGCAGCCTGCTGGGGATTTAATTACATGGCCTAGCGAGAGAACAAGCTGAGGCCAACCCCACTGTGCACGTCAAACGCTGTGTGCAGCGAGGGGGTGGCTGTCTGCTGGGAGATAGACGCAGGGCCTGACTGCAAGACAGGTCAGTTATCTAACCACATGCCAGGCAGAACCAAAGGCCGCGCATGGCGTGGTGTTGTTATATATAAACCAGTGGCGGCTGCCACTGGGTAGTTCTAGTTAGGATTGTGTTTCCATAGGTAATTAATTTTTTGTGTTGCTAATAATTTTAGCATTGTTTGACAAATTTCCACAAAACATTCCAAAAAAGGACTCTTTTCTTGCCTAGTTTGCGCATGTTAAGTTTAGGGATGATCCATCAAGTTAGGGATGAGAATTTTATTTTATTTATTTATTTTATTTAATGCGTTTTTATATAGCACAGACTTTACCCGAAGGTGTCGGAGCGCTTCACAATAGGAACAGTAGTGATACATGAGGAACAATTACAAGTCAGCATATTACAAAAGCAAATGTTACATTACATAAGGCAATAGTGACAATTGTGCATGTATCAAGAGCAAACAAAATACAAGAGGTAGCAAACAATACGTTACAAGAGGAAAAAAGTGCCATGTGTGTATGTTAAAAAAGCGTACAGTTTCCTATAGGAACTTTAGACACAGCTACAAGCCAAACAACAGAACAGATTTACACCACATTCGGTAGAAAGCCACCTCTAGGGTCCAGAAAGAGTGTTTTTGTGTTTGGTGTGTATCCATTGAGTAGTTTTTGAGTAATTACTGATATACTTTGTGTATATATGGATGCGGAGACTATGCGGATCCTGACAGATCTCAAAGTGAGATCTGATTGGCACTCACCACCTCAACAAGGAAGTGGTGGCAGCCATCTAAGGACATGGTCATGAGTCCTAAAAAAAAAAGATACAAGGAGGGAAAAGTAGGAATACCCTGACCCCCTAGGCCTGGTGGTGGGTCCCCTCACAGGCTGATTTCAGCCCTCTGGGCCTATCCCATAGGGCCCAGCCAAATGTGTACAAGGTGGAGGAGGGCTGCAGGCCCCACCCTCCCCAGGCCGATTTCATCCCCAGGTACCCCATTCCTCAAGGCCTAACCAAATATGCAAAGGGAGAGGTATCCAGCACAGCCCCCTCTCTGGGACACCATCCGCATCTACAAAGGGGAGGGGGGGTCACACAGCTCCAATTCCCCAGTGCTGGCTCATGCTATTTCAAGAGATGCCCAACCCCAGGACATTGCTCTTTCCCTGCTCGCACTGGCACGGGCAGGGAAACCGGTGTTTGCTCGTGCTTGGCGGGAGCAAATTCAAAACTCCTGCCAAGCGGAAGCAAACACCAAGTCCAATCCCAGCAGGCAGAAGTATGAAAAATGCTCCTGCCCACTGGGAGCGTACTTTATTTGTTTCTTTGCCTTGAATGAAGCGAGAAGAAACAGATAAAAAAATTGCTCCCACACACACGAAGCAGCATTTTTAGCTGCTCCATTTGGGCGGGAACAATTCCGGTTCCCACTAGGCTTCCCCTACCTTTGTCAACCGTAGTGTGGTGGGCACAAGTGCAACCACCCTTTGCTGGCCTGGCCCATGGGGACTGGGTCTCCAAGGCCTAAGTTAGCCTGGGGAGGGGGACCGCGCTGCCGCCCCCCCTTTGTACAATACGACAGGGCACTGAGAGGGAGGCCCAAGTGCCTCACACCTGTCAAAAATGTGCCTGGTCCCGCGAGGATGGGATCCCAGGGCCATATTAGGGCCAACCCCTGTTGGCGGTCTTTCGGGGGTTGGCCACAGGGCCTAACCCCAAGCCAGGCTTTGTGGCCAACTTCCCCGGGCACACAGCCTTTGGTTGTGTACAGTGAGGGGTTGGCTGCATGTGGGGGGTGTTGGCCACGGGCCAGGCCCTGCACATAACCCGCGGCATCCCGACGAACGCCCTCAGCAGCGTGGCGTTAGATGCATGCGGAGGGTTAGCTGCAGCAGTGCACTGCAAGAGGCTTGTGTGCTGGTGGGGTTGGATTAATATATGGTAATTAACTATTACTTTACATTAATAAAAATCTAGAAATACACAGTGTAGGAAAGTAGGATCTGCCTCTTATGGTTACCTCCACCTTTTGCTTCATGTGATACTGTTTTTGACTAGTCTGACTGGGATCCTGCTTATCAGGACCCCAGTCTATCTGTGTTCTCAGTAAGCTGTTATGCCATGTACTTAGGTACACTCCAGATTGGCTACTGGGGTACACTTGTCAGTCCCTAGCATTTGGTACCCATGTACCCAGGGCATAGGTAACACAAAGGCCTCCCATTGGCTGCAGCATGTATTATGCCACCCATGAGAGGTCCTGCAAAATGGAACTACAGGCCTGCCATTGCAGCCAGTGTAAGACAGTGCATGCATCTCTTACTTATATAGGTTTCCTATATCTAAGGGTCACTGTACTTACAACCTATACATCACCCCTATAGCAGGCCTTGACAATCCTGAAGGTAGGGTGCTTGGCTCAGAGTGAGAGGGTGCCCGTGCACGAGCAGGACACCCCTGCAGCCTACGGAGTCCATTCTCCAGTGTTTTGTCAGTGTATCTGCCATTTACGACATATAGAGTGGCATTATGAGGCCGCGTAATGACCAACTCTAAAACGGCTGAAAGTAACCGTAACCCCACACCAGTAACCAGTGTGAGAGGTATGATTCCACCCCTTAGAAATGGCCTTTGTGAGGTCCCTGGTGTTCCCGGTACCAGACTTCTAGTCCCGGGCAGCCCAAAATGGTTGCTGCCTACCAGAGACACATTTCTGCACTCGTGCTGCTGAGCCAAGCTCGAGCAGGGGAAGGCAGAACAATAGGCATCCTTTCACAGGGAGGTATGACCACCTTCCAGACAGGATATTGTGTATTAGGCCTGGGTGGATATGCTTCCCAGCTACTGTGTCAGCATGAGGGGCACATGTGGTGTCCCTGCGCATAGTCCAGTTCAAAACAGCCCTGGGAGCTGTTGGCTCCGGCACTGGTGCGAAACTGGACAAAGGACATGGGAGTAACCTCCCCACTGTCCTGACCCTCCCCTAGCCTCCTGGGAGGAGCTCCTGAATCTGTCCTACCCTCTACCATGGGTACAAAGGGCTTACCTGGCTGTAGGACCCTAGATTCGATGTGCACAAGATTCTGAAGCAGAAACCACTGAGGTTCGACCATCTGGACACTCTGGCCTTCGCTGGACTTCGTTTGGGCCCGACTTCGTCTCCCTCTCAGTCTGAAGCATCGTCTGTGCAGTGGCACTATACAGGCTCCATGCAAGACCTGTGGAGCATCTAGGGCAACAAAAGATATCTACCTTGGAGTGAAGGAGTCACTCCCCTGCAACCGCAGGAACCAATTCGCAATTGATTGGTCTGCTGCTCCTGAGCTCTTACGGACTCCGAAGGCTCCAGCAACACAGGAGGTGGCTTTCCAAGTCCCTCAAGGTCTGAGTTGCCCTCTCACCAAGTTGGAGGTCAGATTCCCTTGTGGGGGCTGCAATACCTGTACCCCTGTGCACCACTTACTTTTGCAAGTACATATGCTTGTTGGCGTTTCCAAAACAAGTGCACTGGGCTCCGAGTAGCCCCGACCTCTGGCACCATTTCCACCAAAAAAACTGCGGCCTCCTCGCACAGAGTGCTCCATGGGCTGCTGCTTTGAGAAACTGCTTGAGGTCCCCATTTCGACTCCTGTGCTTCCGGCCTATGGTTCCTCTTGAGGGTCAACACTGCTTTTCTTGGGCTCCCCTGGTTGCTCCAGGCCTGCCCTGACTACCCTGCGTCTGGTGAGTCTCCTGGACCTTGCTGGTCCGAACCGTAACCTTTACCTTCTTCGTGGGTTGCCGCGCCAAGGCTTGTTGGCGCTCCAGCTTGACACTGACCCCTCACCACTCGACATCCTTCGTGGGACAGCTCGTATTCGGCTCCTGGTTATCCTCAACGTCTCCTGGTCCCTGTGACTGCAGAGTCAATAACCCCCTCTACGCACCTGAAGCACCAGACATCAGTGGGTAGTTGTCTACTGTCACTCCTGAGGAACCCAGACTCTGTCTCCTCTGCTTTCAGGTACTCTTCATCAAGAATCCACCTTTGAGTTCCAACTGACACTTTCCTTCTTCCCTGCAGTGGCTCTTCTTTGAAATTCTCCACTGAGTTTAACTGCTGTTTCTGACACCACTTCAACCCTATGCCCCCGGCTTCCCTGGGATAACTCTGGTACTACGGTATCCACGAGGTGGGATGGCTCTCCAACCTCCTAAGTTCCACTGGGTTTCTTCAAAGTCCACTCCACCAGCAAAGATTCGGCTCGAACTAGGTCTAACGAAGCAACTCCTCGCAGGTGAGGTTCATACATCAAGTGCTGCCACAAACTCACTGAATCACCAGCTGTGGCAGGACTGTGCAGCATACCTACCTCGCCGACCAAAGCCTACCTGGAGGAGTCGCTCGCCATAACGGGATTAGTCGACCTATGGGAAATCTCAATAACGCATTTACACTTAAAACGCATCACTAATAAGGTTGTCTCTACTTTGCAGAAGACAAAGCTGCATTTGCACACAGGAGCCATGCATGGATGACTCTATCCACTTATAAATCATTTGGATCACAGGCATACTTTGATCTAGGGTACTCAAGGAAGTCTAAAGAAGCTTTCGGGGCGTGGCTAGCAGCCGATGGGAGCGGACGCAGCCTAGTGAGGCTCCCGACCCTCAGCCCGCTTATCCGTCTTACATCCGGAACCAGACGTGGGATCCCCGTGAATCTCGGGTCGATCCCACGTATACCATCTGTGCCTGCTCTGGTCGAGTGACAAGCCGGCAGGACGACCACAACGAGCGCAACTGGCCACGGAGTACCCGAGGTGACGGGGCACAAAATGGCGGCATGGTGGCGATAGGCGACTGCGGCCTGTCGTCAACTCTGATCCGCCCAACTGTGTGAAGTCTGCGGGCCGGCGTGCGAGGGATTGACCCGACTGGCACCCCGGCGGATCCGGACCTTGAGGACACCGGTGCGGGACCCGGGCGGCTTGGTGGGGTTCCGGCCCGGGGTGCTCAGAAATTTACGCCCCGGCTTGAGGGCCTTCAACCCCCTGGAGGTGGCGCCACGGCGCCTGGAGGTGCAGCGAGAGCAACGCCGCGAGTGAGCGGGCAGCAGGCCGGAGAACCCGTGACATCAGCAGGATTTCGCCGCGGGACTGCCGGGACGCTGAAACGAGAACGACCGGCGGCTGCTGTGGGCTCCGTCCCTGAGGCCCTGTAACCCGGAGGTGGGAGAAAAGCGGGAGAGGCCAGAGGGGATTGCCCGGGGGTCCGACCGACCCGACTCTGGAGCGGCTGGTGGGGGACCTGGACATCCTCAACGGGGCACTACCCAACCGGGAGCGGAACTGTATGCCCCGGGTCTAGACCCAGCTGCCGATACCGGGGACTGCCGGAGAAGGAGCCGGGGGCCCGCGACGGTCCGGAGGTGCGCCCTGCTCGGCTAGGGGCGTCCGACCCATCGCCGGGCGGCTGGTGCGGATCATTGGGAGTGGGGAGCGCCGACAAGCGGGAGCCCCGCCTCACCCAGGAACATTGCGCCCGGACCCGGGCCTTGGGGACTCCAACCACTGGAGGTGAGAACTCCGCCTAGGCACCCGGCGGAGTAACGAGGGTGAAACTGCAGAGATCCGGACGGGGGATCCAGGCCAATTGGGACGCTGCAAGTTGTGAGCTCCTACAACTGGCCATTGTGGAGCCTTGGTGATAGGCGGCAACGAGGTGAAGAGGCTCCGGTCCCGGAGCGACAACTCGACTCCCCGGCGTTGGGGCCGGCTCCCCCCCTGCGCGCGCGGAGGCCCAGCACAGCAGCCAGTGCGAAGCCATCCTGAGGAGAAGTGACCCCGGCGCTGATCGGGGCGCCCGTGCCGAGCGAGGTAGAAGACCCGACCACAGCTGGGCTTCATCACTAGGGAGAGCGGCCGAGGATACCCCTACAGCTCCCCTGTGTGGCGAACGCATAACCATAGCGGCAAGGCCCCTGGAGTCTGACAAGCGCCACCAACAGGGGGGCGCCGACCTCGCAGAACGAGAGTCACCACCGCCTGGACAGCGCCCGCTTCTACTACGGGGTACGAATCGGCCACCTACTGAGTGAACTGACTGCCACCGACTGCCCTGGCAGGGCCAGCTGGTGCCGCAGAGGCGAGATGGGTTAACCGCGGGGACCGAAAGGAGATGGAGGCCCGACCACAGAGGCTTCAGAGGACGCCCAGCAGCCCCCTTCGGAGTTGCAGCTGATGCAAGACAGGATCCTCGATGCTATTGCAGCCACGAAGGACGCCCTGCACCGGGACATTGCTTAGGTATCGACGGGCCTGGGACTCCTGAGGGCTGACCATGGGAAACTAGCCGACAGGGTCAAAGAAACGGAAGTCACTCTGAAGGACATCGTGCCGGGATATAAAGCAATGGAAGGGAGGCTCACAGACGCCTTAGATCGCATACAAGCACTAGAGAGACGGGCGGAGGACGCCGAAAATCGCAGTCGGCGGAACAATGTGAGCTTGGTGGGCCTTCCGGAGAAAAAGGAAGGGGTGGACATGATGGGTTACTTAGACGACTGGCTGAGGACAGTGGTGGCCCCGGAGGGCCTATCCCCCTTCTTCACACTAGAGCGAGCACACCGTGTACCAGCCAGACCCCGAAGACGGGTCTACCTCCACGACCGGTGGTGATCAAACTGCTCCACTACAGGGACAGAGACTGGCTGTTGCAGCGAGCGAGGGAGGCGGGTCCCTTCCAGGTATATAACAGTAAAGTCACGCTGTTCCCGGATTACACCTTTGAAACTCAAAAACTACGTGCCTCGTTCCTGTCCATTAAAAAAGAACTGCGCACGGAGGGACTGCAGTACTCGCTTCTATTCCCGGCCAGGCTCCGAGTACTAGTAGATGGGAAAGCTTTATTCTTCACGACATCGGCGGAGGCATGGACCTGGTGGGACACCTACAAGGCTGGAACGGATGGCGCCCGCTTCAGAGCTGAGGAGGAGCTCCAACAGCGCCCAGTACGACATTCCAAGAGGCTCCGGAAACGTAGACAGTACTCGAAAAAACCGACGGAATCTCAGACTGGGGAGGAACGGAAGGCGGCGCTGCAAGCAGTAAAGGAAGTTTCTGGAGTGGCATCGTCACCGCTGGAGAGGGAGTCGGTCTCGGAGGAATTAAGAACGGGCTCGGAAAACTGAACTGTCAGAAGTGGACAGTACGAGGGGTCCGAAGGTCACGCCACAAACCGCAGAAGAAGTCTTCGGCAACTGGGACATGGGGGACTGGCTGCGACAGTCTGGCTAGTATGGCGCGCACGAACACTTGAGCAGGCAGCCGTGAGCTTGGACTAACGTGAGTCTAGATGCATATTGAGGGGCGAGGGAACAGGGAAGACAACTGAACGTAGCAGAAGCTAGTACGCGCACCCAGAGGCCCATAAGGCCGCCGCAGTACAGACTGCGGAGTACGACGTTTTGAGAGCACGTTGCTCACTTGTTTGGATGGGGGTAACTCATTTGCAGTTAGGTCCTGTTCTGGGGGGGGGAGCCCGGAGAAGTTGGGGTGACTCAGGGCATGGTGTGGGTGGAGGGGGGAGGGACTGGGCTGGGAGGGAACGGAGCTCAGAGAGGGGTGGGGGTAGGGCTGCTGGGGGTAGGCGGGGCTGGTGTCATACCTAGCGTCTGGTCACTACTGGAGATGGACCTAGTCCGACTACACCGAGATAATGGATAGTGTGGGGTCATTAAAATGTGTGTCCTGGAATGTGCGGGTCTGAACTCAATGACGAAGAGGCACAAGATACATTCCTACCTTGTCCGTAGAGGGGTTCACATTGCCTTTCTGCAAGAGACCCATTTAACTAAAAAAGAAGGTGTAGCATTGCAAAGGAGATGGAGGGGACACCTGTTCTGCACCATGTATCCAGCGTTTGCCCGGGGGGTACTAATTTGGATTCGTGCGGGGGTTCTCTTCCAGGTCACTAGGCACACTGTAGACCCGGATGGGAGATATGTAGCAGTCGAGGGCTTGCTCAGAGGTCGCCATATAGCACTCTGCAGCACTTATGCGCCAAACGTGGAGCAAGCATCATATTTCATTCAACTATCCAGGTTGTTAGCTACTTACTTTACTGGTCCAGTACTGATGGGGGGGACTTCAACTCTATTGAGGACACCACCTTAGATAGATCACACCCACCACTACATGCATCCCCAGTACACAGATTAGCGAAACACAGATCGAACTGGCAGGGGAAGTGGGACCTGACGGACGTATGGCGAGCACAACATCCTACAGAGAGGGACTATTCCTTCTACTCCAGCATACACGACCTCCACGTCCGCATAGATGCTTTCCTGTGCTCCCAGACGGTATTACCGATGGTTGCCCGGACTGAATATTTAGCACGCACGATGTCAGATCACAACCCGTTACTCCTCACGCTGGCTTGGATGAACGAAGTTCCGCTGATCCCGACGTGGCGGCTTCGACCGGATACGTTGGATGACCCGCCTTTCAGTGTGGCATTAGAAGACAGAATCTCCCAATACTTTGCGGAGAATGAGGGGACTGCCTCCTCCAGGGCTACAGAATGGGATGGGCTCAAGGTAGTGGTGAGGGGGTACTGTATAGGGAAATTTGGGGGTGCCCGGCAGACACTAGTGGACGATTTTGACAAAGCTGAACGGAAATTGAGAGATGCAGAGAAACAACGACCCAACCGCCCCGAAATACAGGAAAGAGTATGTGCAGCGCGAGAGGCGGTGGCAGTGGAGGTAGAGCGCCTACGTAGCTTCGATTACAAAACATATTTGACTAAAGCTCTCGCTGAGGGGGATAAGACAGGGACACTCCTGGCATGGCTGGCCAACCCCAGCAGGGGCAATACCCCGATACTATCCCTGAAAGGATCGGGTGGCGAAGTCTACAACACCCAGCCGGACATATTGAAGTGCTTTAGAGCATATTATGAAAGGCTGTATAGGAGGGGCCTGGAGAATCGGAGCGACGCGATAGAGGCCTTGTGAAACGAGGTCCAGC
The DNA here is from genome assembly GCF_964263255.1 of Lissotriton vulgaris. NCBI lineage: Eukaryota > Metazoa > Chordata > Amphibia > Caudata > Salamandridae > Lissotriton > Lissotriton vulgaris. The sequence continues at coordinate 686,766,931 of NC_141696.1, forward strand.
TGCCTCACCTAGAGCAGGAACAAGCTGAAGCCATTGTGGGCCCGATCGACTTAGCAGAAATTAGAGGGGCCATAAGGAGAATGGCGCGCAATAAAACACCAGGAATGGACGGACTGCCCGTCGAGTTTTATGGGAAATATATAGATTTAATAGCCCCAAGACTTCAAATAATATATAATGAAGCCAAGGAGAAGGGCGAGCTACCCCACTCGATGCGCGAGGCGATAATGATTCCCCTGATAAAACCACGTAGAGACAGCACAGATCCGGCTTCGTACCGACCGTTGTCAATGCTGACGACAGACTATAAAATTTTAAGCACAATCCTAGCCACTAGACTGGTAGCCCATATGCAGGGTCTGATCCATAGGGACCAGTCGGGCTTCATTCCTACCAGAAACACGTCACACAACATTCGCAGACTGCTTAGGCTAATAGCGGATCCTCCGCCGACCGCGAGAGCCCCTATGGTGTTGGCGATCGACATAGAGAAGGCTTTCGATAGCCTGAAGTGGAATTACTTGTACATGGTGATGCATAGTTTTGGCCTAGGCGAAGGTTACGTACAATGGACGAAGGTGTTCTATGCATCGGTAGGCGCTAGGGTGAGAGTGGGGGCTTTGATATCGGATCGATATGAGGTGAATAGGGGAACTAGACAAGGGTGTGCACTTTCTCCCCTATTATTTGCTCTTGCGATGGAGCCGTTAACAACACTGGCTAGAAGAGGCGATTATTACCGCGGGTTGGGGGTTGGAATGGCCCACCACTATATATCATTGTACGCAGACGACCTCCTGCTATTCTTAGATAACGCCGAAGAGGCGGTGGAGGGTGCGGAGGACCTACTGGCGCGATTTGGGGGTGTCTCCGGCTTAAATGTGAACTGGGCGAAAACTTGCCTCTTTCCACTCCGGAAGGCGGAGAGGTGCCCCTTGGCCCGCCCGAGCTACGCTGGGAGCCTGAATGTCTACACTACCTCGGGGTGTATATCTACCACGAGCCCGCAGACCTATTAGATGGCAATATAGGCCGCTGTATCCGAGCGTTGCAAGGCAACATGACCTTCTGGGCCACCCTCCCTTTATCCATGACAGGCCGGGTATCCCTACTCAAAATGATTGCCCTGCCACGATTGTTGTACTTTTTTAGGACCCTTCCTATATGGATAGCAGGAGAAATCTTTAAACGCCTAAAAGGACCCAGCTAATATCTGCCGGATGCAGGGGGGGAGAAAGATGATAAAAGTTAAAAGCAGAAAGCGGTAGACCACTGGGAATGACTGCACTAAGCGATTGGAAGGATGTTAACAATACGAGAGACGCCACCCGGCCTCCGGGATGCGGGTTATAAGGCTGTGTGCATGATAACCGGAAGAAGCGAAGGAATCTAAGGTCCCGCATAATACTACTTGCAAATCTGTTGTATTACTTGCATTGAACTCTGCAATAAAAATTGTTTTACAAAAAAAAAAGTCTAAAGAAGCCTTCTTAAAGCACAGGATTGGAATGCTGCCAGCAACGCCTCATCTTCCACCATGGCGGAGAAAGAACTACGGGAATTCATGCTGGCTATGTGGAGTTGGGAAGGAGGACATTTAACACATAATATGCTCCAGCGTAAAGCTTAATAAGGAATGGGTTGGCCTGCGAAAAGCTCATTTTAACGAACGAGGCATACGCACACGGAGACAAGCAGTACTTGCATGCTTCAACCCACTGGAACCACAACTGAATGGGAAGCTTGTCAAGTTCCTATATTTAGTAGCATCCAAGCATAAGATGCTTGTTACTACAACTAGCGTATAACTCTTTATAGGCTCCCAGCAAAAAGACTCTGAACACTTTGCACTTTTAACTTGCGCACTTGTGCACCAATACTTAAAAACCTTTTAACAGTGCAATGATCGAAAAGTCATTTCATCAAAACATTTCACTTGAATGTATTTTTGTAATGGTTTTAATTAATGAAATACAATTTTAAAAAAATTACTTGCACTCTGAACGGTCCTTAAACTTCAAAGCTGCAACAGTGACTAGCATAAAATTGTACAGAACACCCTTCCTCCATGGGGTTCCTACCTACTCACCTTGGGTGGTTACTTGGGGTCCCAGCAATTCTACATCCTCTAGACACTGTCTTGACTCGAGTCGTGGTTCTTATACCACCATATTAGTATATGGTTTAGTCGCCCCCTGGAGCCCACTATGTATTAGTGCTACTTTCAATTGTTTCTGTGCTACAGTATTGTGTGCTTTGTGTTTATCTGTGTGTAGCAAATATTGTGAAGTATTGAGAGTGTGTTATAATAATAAATACATATTTTTTTATAACTACTGTGTGGTTCTCCTTTAATGTAAACAATACAATAAGCTTGCATTCTGCTAAAGCAAGTTGCTTAACGTTCCTCATTCTTTTAAGACTAAGCCTGAAGGCTGCTCTCCACAGCTACCACTTAAGAGAGCTTTCCAAGTTATCTATGACCTCTTAAATCACCATAATGGATGTTTGGACTGGTATAGGGGGCCCACTTAAACTAGTGGACAGCATATACCAGGTCAACTTCTCACACTCAGAAAAAACTAAGGTTAAATTAAAGTTTTAGTTAGCTGAAATGTTCAGTTTTAAAGTCTAAAAAACACTGAAATTCACCCGTTATAGTCATCTCAAGTAACTTTAACGCTTGCCCTTGCCATGCACTGCTAATAACCCTAGATATTACATCACTCATGACATCTTCTTTGACATCACTGATAATATCACTTCGCATGACAGGGGCACAATTTATAGTTAGTTCAGGGCATGAAAGATAGTTACTTCATATAACTAATTATAAATTACAATGGTTTTCAGAATTGAAAACTAAACATTTCACCTAATTATACCGTTACTTTAACCTATGTTTTTTTTTCAGTAATATATATTTTTTTTCACTGAAAAAACGAAGGTTACTGGAACGTTATAGTTAGGTTGATGTTTTACCCACACAAAACCATAGAAATATAGCAGTTATAATTATACTTATAATGACACTTATTTACAAAACACTATAACTTGTGAACCAAAGTTACTTAAAGGCACGAGTTATAGTTTCTTCAATAAAAATACAATAACTGCGGAATTTCGATGGTTTTGTGTGGGTAAAGCGTCAACCTAACTATAAAGACCCTGAAACCTTTGTGTTTGTCAGTGAATTTTAATGGTTTATTGAACGTAAAGTAAAATTTGGTGTAAATCTGATCAGCAGTTCAGGCTGTAGTCATGTTAAAAAAATACAAAATCCCCATATACTGCAAGATCAGTTGGAGGTTCCCTTGATGGATGAGGAGCTAGGTGCGGCCCTGGGAGAGCTCCAACCCGGAAAGGCACCTGGACCCAATGGGTTTCTGAGTGAATTCTTCCGTTGCTACAATGTGCAGCTGGCCCCTTATTACTGGGTGGTGGTGGAGGAGGCCCGGGAAAAGGGCTCACACCCTCCAGATTGGAGACATGTGGAGGTAGTGGTGTTCCATAAGCCCGGTCAACCCCCAGAATAACGTGCCTCGTATCGTCCCATTTCCCTCTTAAACTTAGAGGTTAAAATTCTGGCGAAGGCATTGGCCAATCGTCTTCTGCCTCACATCTCTGCTCCGGTACACATGGATCGGGCGGGGTTTATGCCCCAGAGGGTGACCAGGCACAACATAAGGAGGGCCCATGTGGCGGTGGCGGCCATATGGCAGACAGGTGAGCCGGCGGCGCTTCTCTTGACAGATATGGACAGGGCATTTGATTCCCTGAGCTGGGTTTACCTATTCGCATTGCTGCAGAGACCCCATCTTGGCCCACGCTTTCTGTCTCACATAATGCTCCTATACACGGAGCTAACGGCATTGGTTCGGGTGGCTGGCGCGACGTCCTCCACCTTTTCTATAGGATGGGGCACAAGGCAGGGGTGCCCCCTGTCTCCATATCTCTTCGCCCCAGCCATGGAGCCATTGGCGGCGTGGGTATGCATAGATGCGCAAGTTCGGGGATTTGAATGGGCCCCGGGTCTATCCGATAGGATCTCGCTCTATGCGGACAATGTCCTCTTTTTTTCTTATAGCAGTTGACAGAACGGGTCGCGGCTCTGCGCATCATGCAGATCTTTGGGAAGACGTTGGGGTTGAATATGAATCCCTGCAAATCCACACTATGGGCCCTGGGAGATCGAATGAGAGTGGATGGTGGGCGTCCTCGGTCCAGTTGGCGGTTGGGGGGGCCTGAAATACCTTGGGGTGTTCCTTTCAGATGTACCAGCAGTCTCTTGGGAACGTAATGTGGCTCCAGAGTGGGAGCGAGTTCGTTCAGACCTTAAGACTTGGTCCCGTATGCCTCTGCCTCTGTTTGGCAGATTGGCAATATTCAAGATGATAGCGCTTCCCCGGCTCCTCTACAAGCTACAGAATCACCCGTACTCGATCCCGCCTAGATGGTTCCGGCTGGTGAATTCTGTGCATGGGCAATTTTTGTAGGAAGGTGGTAGGGTGCGTGTAGCATTGCGTACATGCTTCCTGTCCACTTACTGTGGAGGTATTGCGTCCTTGGACATTCTCTCGTACTACCAAGCATCGCACCTCCTGGTTCTTAATGAGTGATGGTATGGGGATAGGAGAGACCCGGCGTATGCGCTGGAACGACAACTCATGGGGGGGTCACTCACTACACACACACTCCTGTTCTCAGCGCCATTGTGGGGTGCAGTGCAATCGGTCACGCGGGTGGTGTTCGAGATCTGGAGACAGGCGCTGCGGCGCATGGGTTGCTGGAACACCCTGACTCGGGATAACCCTCTGTGGAACAATGGGCGCCTACCCCACCTGGCGGCCTTGCAATGTTTCAGAGGATGGGACGATATTGGTATTTCAACCCTGGGAGATGTCATGAGGGGCACAACACTCAAGCCCTTCCAGGACCTCCAGAGGGAATTTCATATGCCACAGTCACAATTCTATCGATACCTCCAGTTTTGCCACGCCCTGTCTCCTAGCTTGGAGGGTTTGGAGTCTCTCCCTGAATTTAGTCCACTGGAGGCAAAAGTCTTTATGGGGGACCTGCAAGAAAAGAAGATCTCCCGAATATACCAATCCTTGGTTACTCATTGCTCCCCCACACTACAGAAGCTTCTGGGAGACTGGGAGGCTGACATGGGCACCCTAGAGGAGGAGGACTGGACGGAGGCCTTGGCGGTGCCGCGAGGTGCAGCCATAGCAATACGACTCCGCCTGGTTCAGTTCAAGTATCTCCACAGGGTCTATTTTACTGGGGCGCAACTGTGGAGGGCGGGCTGATTGCTTCTCGGGAGTGTTTTCGCTGTGGTCGGGAGGAGGGCACTTTCATCATACTGATTGGAAGTGGTGCTAGTTATCAGGGTAGGATTCTTTGTTTGTATCTCTAGGCTGTGGACAGAACTATGCGGACACAGTGCGATTTCAGGAGGGGGGTGAGGGAGGGTGGGAGTTGGGGGGGGTTCTATATCATTGAGCATGCTTTTGTTATGCACATTGATATTACATTTAGAAATGTTGATTGCGTTCATGATTACATAGGTCTGATTCGGCAGAGGTCTCTGGTGCACAGAGCCCTGCGTTGTATATGCTAATTGACAAATAAAGTATGTTTAAAAAAATATCCCCATACACAGTGCATGGGGAAAAAGAGTTTTGGATCCCCCTTTTTCTCTGCCCCCACATCACAAATCACCCAAAAACTTTCCAGACAGCAGCTGAAGTGACTGGCATACTAGTTTTGACACTTCATAAGGATTCATCTAACGACTCCAGTAATTAGCAAAACAAAAGCAACCAATCAGATCTCAACATGAGATCTGGGTGGATATCTATATTTCTTTTTCTTAAATAACTCCAAAACATTTGAACAGATTTACAACAGATTACAAAAAAAGACATATCTGGGTCAAGATCTAGTTTTCTGCCAAATTTGGTGTAAAACCATTCAGCTGTTTCTGCCTGTACTTGTGTACAATAAATACAAAATCCCATTGACATTGCATGGGAAAGATGGTTTTGGAGCATTCCCCTTCTTTTTAACACCCCCATCACACATCACACATTATTTGTGATCAGGGGGGTGTAAAACAAAGTGCCAGAGAGTTTGTTAAAAAGATCAATCACAGTAATCTTAATGTACACTTCACTTGCAGTAAAATAGAAGTGACATTTCTTGATCTAAAGTCTGCATAAAGAAGCAAAGTTTGGAAAGATTTACTGCAAACCCAAAACAGCTAATCCGATTTTGTACGCCATCGGTTTTCATCCCACCAATTTAAAAATGAGCATACCATAGGGGGAGGCACTTGGAATACATCGGAACTGTAGAGAAGACCATCAATTTGAGGCTGCTACTGCAGAATTGGTGGTTAAATTCAAGGATATAAGCTATCCGAGAGAAGCAGTGAACATGTCCATAGAGAAAGAAAGACACATGAAAAGAGAAGCAGTTCTGTTAAAAAACTGAAATCCTTCAACACCAAATACACATGAATACAGATGTATTACTCACTTCAGCACTGATCATCGTACCATCAGGAAAATACTCAAACATTGGGCTTGATACGGAATGATCCAGTCATAGAATCAACCGCAATGGATCAGTTGAGAAAGTAGTTGGGGTGGAAAAGAAGGCCGCCAAGTAACCGTCACAGGCCTCGATGCCTAACCGGCACGCAGGTGCATCATCCAGAAGCTTCTCAGCTTGAAAGCTCAAAGGAGCCCATTTGTAGAATCAACCGCAATGGATTGCACACCGCTAGCCCCTCCTCCGGATCGCCCCTGAGGGTTCTGGTACATATAGTTCTTAAGTGGTTCGCCTAAGTAGGTGCAAGTAAGTACTTGTTGTTCTCAAGATCTCTAGACCCGAGACATGGCCCGGGTTTTGTGATATCTTCCCTCATTAGTAGAGAACGTAGTTGGGGTGGAAAAGAAGGCCGCCAAGTAACCGTTACAGGCTTCGATGCCTAACCGGCACGCAGGTGCGTCATCCAGAAGCTTGTCAGCTTGAAGGCTCAAGGGAACCCATTTGTAGAATCAACCCTGCTGATGAAGGGTAACGACCCAGAAACACGTGTCCAGGGATGGCAGAGGCGAACCCGCTTGTGGGTGGAGCAGTGTGCGACCCCATGAATTACTGCTTATTAAGGCTCCCTTGAGCCGGTTGAGCTGACGAGCTCGGGATCCTGCACCTGCGCGCTGTGGAGAGGTACCCGACCTGAGAACACTTTTGGCAGCCTACACAGCAACCCCATACGTACTCCTATTCCCTGCTGATGAAGGGTAACGACCCAGAAACACGTGTCCAGGGATGGCAGGGGCGAACCCGCTGGTGGGTGGAGCTGTGTGCGACCCCATGGATTACTGATCCAGTCATAGGCCACACACTCCCTAACAAACCAGGCTGCATCTTCAAACACATATGCTTGATGAAGGACGAACTGGTAAAGATTCGTTTACCAGAACCCAGTAAGAGCAACTGACTCGCTGCCAGTCGGGGATTCAGGAAATGCAGCAAGTGCAGGGCCTGCGAGTACGAGGTGAACAAACCATATTACAACACACCCAGGGAAAGTAGACCACACACCATAAGCGGAGCCTTCACATGTTAAACTGAATATGCAGTGTTCGTGCTGCAGTTCTCATGTGGGCTGCGATACATAGGCAGCACGAAACATCAGGTACACAAACGTATATTACAACACGTCAGTGTAAAAAAAAAACAAGATAAGACTTAATCAGTGGCCAAAGATTTAGCAGAAATACACAACCACAGGGATAAGGATCTACAGCATTACGTCATATACGTTCTACCCCGGACTACTAGGGGTGGGGATAGGGAAAACATCCTCACGAGGTTAGAGACCTCATACATTCTGAAGTTAGATATTAAGAATCCAGGAGGTCTAAATGCGGATGAGGAGAGGCACACACACTTATAGGGTGGGTATACCTCTAACACTAAGATTGGGACACGGAGGAACTGCCTATGTTTGACCCTATCCTTATCCGTCATCCAAAGGACTAGAGAATGGGTTCCTTAGGCCCACGTGGGGGCCGATATTGCTTCAAGACTCCGTTTGGCGCTGGATAAACAGACCAGGCCAAACTCAAATCTGAATGTCCTTGTCCTTTCTTTGCCCTCTCAAATTCCCTCTCCCCTGTCAATTGACCCCAACATGTTTACTTTCTTTTCTACATTTGGAACGGTCTACTGCTCAAATTGGGTTCTAAACTAGCGAATTCCCCCACCAGGGATCTTTGCATCAAGGCAGAGGGGCGACTGTTTGGAGACTCCTTCATCAAGGAACTTAGTAAATACATTACTACCTTTGCATCGCTGGATAAAGCTCAACAATCTCTTAAAAAGGTTTTCTCCCAGTGTCTTTTTGACAGGGCTGGTAGTGGCAGCAGTCGCTTTATTGGCTGGTACTTTCGAAACCAGGGATTTCAGGGCTCCTACAGCTCCAGTTAGCAAGACTTCAAACTGCAAATCTATCCACAAAGGGAAAGAGGTTTCCGTGAGAGAGGTCAAAGGAACATCAGATATTCCAAGCAATCAAATAAGTCTCCCTTTGGCCTACTTTTTACAGGACATCTAAAGTTTTTTCCTAGCAAATGGCAATCAGTAATTTCAAACCCATGGGTTCTCAGCGCAATATAGGGGTACTCGATAAAACTCTATACAATTCCTTCTCAGCATGTTATTCCCCCTCCCCCAGAAATTTGTGTATGAAATGTCCACCCTAATATCACAAGAAATCGATTCCCTCTTACAAAAACAAGTATTCCAACTATGCTTTCACAATCCTTTAGGTTTCATAAGTTCACTTTTCTTAGTTCAAAATAAAAACAAAAAGATGAGACGTGTTATCAATTTAAAAACATTCAACAAATGTGATGTTAACCACCATTTCAAAATGGAAACTATTCTCCATCTCAGAGACGCTCTTTTGAAGAACCACTTGATGGTCATTGAGATCTGCAAGACGCTTATCTCTCCATTCCTATCCATCACGATTTCAGGAAATATCTCCAATTTCAATGGCAGGGAAAAATGTATCCGTTTTCTTGTCTTCCTTTCAGCCTGTCATCAGCCCCATGGTGCTTCACAAAGATCATGAAGTCTGTCGCGGCTCATCTCCAGTCCCACAGTATTAGACTTATTATTTATCTTGACATATTCTTCATGTGTCAAAACATTCAATCCCTTCAGTCTTAAATTCTCTTCACTTGTTCTCTTCTTTGGAATTTCAGATTTTATATCAACAAGGAGAAATCTATTCTAATTCCTTCCACTCAGATGGAGTCTCTAGGGTTTCTAGTAAACTTGGTGGACACATCCCTTCATTTAGCCAAAGTGTAAGCCATCAAAGCAAAAATTGCCCAGACTCCATGGAGTTCATCCAGCTCTCTAGAGAGGATTGTCAGCCTGCTCTCCTCTTCAATTCAGGCCATCTTTCCAGGACCTCTTCATTATCGGGCTCTTTAAAGATTGAAAATAAGGCATCTAAGAAAGGGACTCACTTACTCCGATGATATCGCTTTAGATCAGGAATCTCGATTGGCCCGCCAATGGTGGATTGACCATTTAGATGCCTGGAATGACAGAACCATTTTCGCATCAGCTCCACATCGTGTGTTAGAATTAGATGCAAGTTTGACATGTTCGGGTGCTCGGTGTGGGCAGATCTCGACTGGAGGTACATGGTCGCGGGAGGAGTCCAGATAGCAGATAAACTGTTTAAAGATGCTTGCAGACTCATTTGCAATCAAAAGCCTAGCAAAACACAGATCACAGTTTTATTCTTCTTCGCATGGACAATATTCTGCGGTAAGGTACATCAATCATCATTAACGGTACAAAGTCCAGACCATTGGCGTAACTGTCAAAAAGATTTTTGGAATACTGTCTTCTTCACAATTTATCTGTTCACACAGCATATCTGCCCAGAAATCTCAACTCTATGGCAGATTGGCACTCCAATCAAAAAACACAATTTCAGCGACTAGAAACTTCATCCCTCGAATTTCAACACTTTCTTTCACAAATGGGGTCCTTTTCGTATAGATCTCTTTGCATCACTCCTCAACTCTCTACTTCCCAAGTTCCCATTTTAGCTGACGTCCCAATCCACTAGTTTGGGATGCCGTTCTACTGGTCCCAAACAATAAATTATGTCTTTTCCCCCTTCCTTGTGATCAACATAGTGGTAGCGCAGGTCAGACGTCAGAAGTCAATTCTGGTAATTGTGGTCCCGTTCTGGCAAGCCCATGTGTGGACTCCTCCCCTCCCCTCTTAGAACTAGCAATCAACTTTCACATTCTTCTTCCTTCCTTTCACTATCACCACATTGTTTCTCTGTATGCAGCCTATGCTCTAATATTCCTTCACACACTTCACACACCAACAGAATCGGTTCAATTTCTGCCGCAGCACATGTTGGCTTTTTTCCATGTCGCAGGCCTACGAATCAATAGTCGCAAGACCTTACAGTTCCTGCTGGGTTGGCTGGCTGCTTTGTCACCCGAGCGAATGCCTGAGCTGGGAATCCACTAGGAGAGGGAAAGCTTCCGTTACTTAAGACTCATAGTAACTGATACAGAGAAAATGCATAGGTGCCTAAATGTGGATAGAGTGTTTCACATTCTTTTTCCTTCCTTTCACTATCTGCTCTCAGATCCGCATGGTAGTCCTCACAACTTAATACTGGACAATACGCTTACCCTCTTCAATTGGAAAGTAGCAGGTATTCCAAATCTTTTCCTGGCATTTCATCAGAAGCTTTTAGAATATATCCAGGAATCCTAGGCCCCAGGCACTACCAAAGCTTACAAATCAGCCTGGTCTATTTGGGCAAGCTGGTGTGTGGGAAAATCTATCGATCCCTTTTCAGCATACATCTCATCATAAATTTTCTAGCAAAGCAAGCTAGTGCGGGTAAAACCTATTGTACTGTAAACATTTCCCGGTCAGCCATTTCAATTCATCATCCCCATATCAACAGAAAGCCTGTGGGAGAGCATCCTCTTATTTCTCGCCTTTTAAGGTGAGTAACATTTTGCAAAACTGACACTTCTAATGCTTGAAACCACACTCACCTTAGGGTGATATGGTTGAGGATCGGTTCAAGAGGGTTGGTGATACTTGCAAAGCTGCAGCCCTGTAAAGCTTCTGAACTGCCCATGCCATCTACAGGAAATGCTCCTAGCAGGTTTCAAACCCCATGATTGGGCATTGGCAGGTTCCTACTTATTTAATATCATCCCAAATGAAACCTATTTGCCAAAAAGGTATTACTCATAAAAAGCAGGAAATGAGCTGGTCATCTTTAGAAAATCTCTAGGAAGGTTCAAGAATCACAAACAAACATGCCTACGAATAATCAGAGAAGCCCATTAATCTGGCCACCAAGTCCATGGTGTTAAGACGGGATCTAAGAAGCTTCCTAAAACTCCAGAGCCATCCTAAAATTTCAGTAAAATGTCCTTGTATGTGTCCCAGAGAGTGGGAAACCACCATCTGACCCATTTCACAAAGAGCAAGGAAATAACGTGTCAGCAGGCAAGTCAAGTTGCAAGAACAAGGAGCCAATCCGCCCAAAAAATAAAATTTCTTTCTTACAGACTTAATCCACTTAAACTCCCTGAATTGAATTGAATTGAAAGAAAATTTATAATGCGCAGAGAGAGAACAATAACCCGAAGGTATCAAGGCGCCTAAGAAAAGATCAGAAAATGATCAGGAGAAAGACATAAGACCCTGACCCTGTCCAACAAGGAAGTTGAAAATGACCTGCATTAATTATTGTAAAAACAATGGCCATCAGCCCTAGCCCCTGAGAAATGAAGTGTCATTCGGTAAAGTTTGAGAACAACAAGAAACTTGACGGCAGCCTTCGTAGAGACTGGCATTACCCAGACAAATCAAACACTGACTAAGAGTGCCTCAGTAAAAGGTGACAGGGGCTCCAATATGGAGCAAGATTGAAGGAATTCAGTCAAAATGTTTCCCTAATCTTTACAGCTGCATGGGCAATGCTAGGGCCTCTGACTCAATGCTCAAGAAACCTTAAAAGATGGAAAATCATCCAAAAGGACCGTCGAGGAGTAACCTCAAGATAAACATTTCATACAAGGGAGTTCTAGAGATCCAAGGAGAGGACTCTTTTAGCTTTACAAATGACTGTGTCCAACTACTGACCTCCTGAACAAGAACTGAGTTATCAATAAGGCACATATAAGACCTAAAAGGAGACCTTTCAAATGTGCTCTTGTCTGCCCCAAGTCATTCTGACTCCATAAAATTCAGAGTGCCGGGTCAGAGCCAGAGGTGTAGATGACGTTAGTATCAGTGCTGATGTTGCATCTAACATAATGCCTTTCAGTGGCAAAATAGAGATTGGCATGGTCAGTACAGAGTCAGAGATAACAGTGGTAAGGACAGAAGCTTAGACAGAGGCGACCAAAAGAGAAGTGCTTGAAGGTCTAGCTTTGGGGCACACCAGTGGGACCTGCGGGAGTGCAGAACAGTCAGCAAAGCCAGGCCAAAAGCCGCTACTTGAGCAGAGCCAGCACCTGGCACTGAAAAATCTGGAATCATGTCCAGCACCACCGGACGCAGAACCACAACTGATCCAGGGGCCATCATCAGGCTCATACCCACCAAGGCAGAAGACAGATTTGAGGATTTTAGAAATGGGGGTCTCTAATTGGCAATGGTTTGCATCTTTGTCCAAGTAGGGACCCTTCCTCGTCAGGTTAAAGTCGTTACACTCCTAAAATAAGCCCTGCTCATCCCCTTGGTAGCTTGGCCTGAGCAGTTGAGCTTATCTCAGAGGCAGTGTGTAAGGCATTTGCACATGACCAACAGTAATACAATGAAAACACTACAAGAGGACACCACACCAGTTTAGAAAAAAATCCAATATTTTTATATATCCAAAACGAGAAGACTAACATACAGTACTTAAAAATAAATACTTTGCAAGATATCCTTAAAATTGCAGAAATATCTCAAAAACACAGCTCTTCCGACACAGTAGCTCCGTCCGGGGCTACCGCAATGCTGAAAACAACAGGCTCTAACAGTTCCAGCCGACCGCATCGGTAAAGGCCAGCTAAAGTGGGGACTGACTAGCGCACAGTATCTTTCTTGTTGTGGCTGGCACGTTGATGCAAGCCGGTCGTGGCAACCTTTGCCGTTTCGTTGCGAAATGGAATTGGTGCAGGGTGCAGGGCCCTCACGATACGGAGCAGGCAGCGGCTCGGTGATGATTGCCCAGACAGCATGGGTGAGACCAAGACTTACAGTGCAGGCGAGGCAGTGCTCGATGCGATGCTGGCAGGTGTCGTGCAAGCGACAGAGCCGGTTAGCAGGAGCTGGCGTCAGTCGGCCCAGACTGCTGTTTGGGACGAGGCACTGCGAAACTTACAAGCGGTGCCCTCAGTCACGATGCGGTCACAGGTGTCGAATCAGCAGGCAGCTATGGCGTCCGTGAGACCAGGGTGCTGAAGTGAATCGAGGCATGCGGCGTGTGGTGCCCACAGGTCACAGTGCAAGCAGCGGCTCGGTGGAGTCGGTTGTCGGTGAGACCAGGGTTGCGGTACGAGAAGCGCCAGCGCCTTCATGACATAGAGCCAGCGATGAAGTCGGTTGCTTTTCCCTGCTCTGTGGCAACTGAAACAGCAGTTCCAGAAGCGTACCCTGAGGCTGGAGAAGTCTTTGCAGTCCCGGAGACTTAACAACAGGAGCCAAGCTCTACTTCAAGTCCTTGGAGATACTCGGCACAAGTAAAGAAAGTTCAGTCCAGTCCTTTCACTGCCCATGGGAGAAGCAGCAACTGCAGGCCAACCCACCAAAGCAACAACACAGCTAAGGGGTCATACTCCTCCTGGCAGCTGTTCCAGCTCTTCTTGGCAGGTTCCTGGATTCCAGAGAGTTCTAAAGTTCTGGGATCAGGGCCCCAATATTTTTATTTATTTAAAATTACTTTGTTCTCTCAGGCAGAGAGCGTCTGTTCTCAGTCCAAACAAGTTCTGTCCTCACAGGCCTAGCTTCCAGGCAGGAGGTGGGGACAGCATTGTTCAAGGCAGACCAGGCCCATTCAGGTGCAAGGAGATCTACTCCCACTGCTCTAAATGCAGCCCAGGTCTATTCAGCCCAGCCCTGACTCATCCAGGAAAGGCAGGACTCACCTCGAGCCCCTAGTGGCTGTCTGAAGAAAATGCACATCCCCAGCCACTGTCACTCTAAAGCCAGACATTCAATCCACAAACCCAGCAGAGGCACACAGGATAGCTAAGCAAGAAAATACCTACTTTCTAAAAGTGGTATTTTCCAACACAGAAGATAAAAATGATGTTGCCACACACATCTGTACATGTCCTACCTTTAACATACATAGCACCATGCCCACAGGGTTACATTCGGCCTACCTTAGGGGTGACATATATAAACAAGCCTTTGCAATGCAATAGGTCTCGCATTAGGAAAGTTTGAGCTATTGATATTGTAAATGACAATTTTATTATTTATGTGTTGGTTTTGAAAATAGCGAAATTAATAGCTTTGTCATTTACAATGGCAATAGTTTTAACTTTTGCAAATGTGACACCTATAGCATTTGTAATGCAATATGTTTTGTATTTACGTGACTTGGATGTATTGATATTACAAATAACAATGGCTTTATTTTTTTTAATAATTAATACTTAAATAAAAGTTATTGTAATTTGTAATGGCAATAGCTTAAACTTTTGTAAACAACTTTTGTGATTATGTTCAGTGTATTTTATTGTGACGAAAATCCAAGAACAGAAGTGAAATATTAACATCTTTTTGTGACATTTGTAATAAAGCTTGAAACATTGAAGAACTTATTTGAACCATTTGATAGATAGAGTGAGGGCGAAAAATAGATAGAGTGAGGGCGAGAGATAGAGTGAGGGCGAGAGATAGATAGCGTGAGGGCGATAGATAGATAGCGTGAGGGCGATAGATAGATAGCGTGAGGGCGATAGATAGATAGCGTGAGGGCGATAGATAGATAGCGTGAGGGCGATAGATAGATAGCGTGAGGGCGATAGATAGATAGCGTGAGGGCGATAGATAGATAGAGTGAGGGCGATAGATAGATAGAGTGAGGGCGATAGATAGCGTGAGGGCGATAGATAGCGTGAGGGCGATAGATAGATAGAGTGAGGGCGATAGATAGATAGAGTGAGGGCGATAGATAGATAGAGTGAGGGCGATAGATAGATAGAGTGAGGGCGATAGATAGATAGAGTGAGGGAGATAGAGTGAGGGCGATAGATAGATAGAGTGAGGGCGATAGATAGATAGAGTGAGGGCGATACATAGATAGAGTGAGGGCGATAGATAGAGTGAGGGCTATAGATAGAGTGAGGGCGATAGATGGATAGGATGAGCAAATGGATGGATGGGATGATGGATAGATGGAGTGGCCAGAGAGCAGACAGAGTGGATGTATATTGCTTATTGGCTATGCGGATGGTTTTTGTAGTTTGAACAAAGGGTACCAGATGTGGTGGCTTTGTTGGTGCAGCTTATTGACATCTAGATGGATACTGCAGAAAGAGCAGACAAACTGTCTGGAAGGATACTACATACTGGATGAACAGATAGATGGCTGGATGGATGGAAAGATGGACGGACAAATACATGGATGGATGAATGGACGGACGGGAAGACGGACGGATGGATGGATGGACGGATGTACTGATGGCTGGATGGATGGATGGACGGACGGACGGATGTTTGATTGGGTGGATAGGGTAGATTGTCCATACTGCCTACAGAACACCACATTGGATCGATCCTACATATTGAACGCATGGTTGGATGGATTAACTGATGGCGTGAGGGATAGATATTGTTGATTGAAGAGCTGGTCAGGCAGAATGGGTAAAGCATGTTGAATGGATGATTGAATGATGGATTGATTTAAATTGCAGAATGGCTGAGCAGACATACTAGACTACGGTTTGTTTGGCTGCATGGGTGGATATTGCAGACTGGGCGGAACAATGACAAACACTGGAATGAGACTGCATGCTGGATGAATGCATGAATACGAACACCAATACATCTATGACAGACGGTCAGAAACACTTGACGGATGAACATTTGTATGGATGTAGGTGTGAATGGATGGACAGAGGGGTAAAAGGGCGGATGAATGGATTGAATGGATGGGTGGACAGATGGGGCACATGTTGCTTTGTCGCTGTAGTTTTCCCGCATAGCGCTGGTGTCCCCCACATACACTTGCTGTGATCCCACGTGCAGCACGGTTTGCGCCTCGCACGGTCTGGAAACACGCAGGTGCCTTGATCTCACCCGGCGCATCAAGGCGCCTCAGCTTTGAAGTGAGCACAGGGGCAGGCGTAGGGCTTGTGAGCAGGCCGACGCCCCTCCCCGCAGCAGTCTCGCACACTCGACCTGCCTGCACCGCGTCTCCGCTCTGAGGTCAGGCGCTTCGAGGAGGCTCGGCGGCTGCAGGTGCTTTAAGGTGATGAAACATTTTTATGTCAGTGATAAAGGGCCGGACCACGCCCAGCTAACGGGGCACGAGGAGCAGAGGGACTCGTCTCTAAACTCCTGCGCATGGCAGTCACTCCTTAGAACGCCAAGGGAGGTTACTTGTCGCCTGCACCCCTGAACCTGCGGCTTTATTTTCTTGTTCAGTTAAACCAGCCAGCACCTGGAGGTAGTTCACTTTTCATATTTAGTGATACTTGCGCCTCTCGCTCCTCCGTTTAGTAACAACGTCCTCACTATCTTTGTCACTCACACACGGCGTCAGCTGTCTCACCATCCCGGTGTTTACTTCCACGGTCAGCGCATCCAAGTACTCAGTCCTTCAATTTGTTCCTAGTGCCCTCGCTCCAGCTATCCACTCACTTTCTTACTCAGCCCATGCTCACTCGCTCACTTGCTCACACGCTCGCTAACCTCATGTACTCAATCACTGATTCGCTCACTCATGCCATACACTCACTCCTTCACTCGCTTACTCAGTCGCTTCCCTAGCCTACTCGCCATGCCCTCACTCACTCTCAGTCGGTAGCTCAGTTAGTCAAACCACTCGCAGACCTGAAAACAATTATTGGATAATTTTACAGAGAGCGCCTCTGCAATTTGGTTCTGGTGTCTGACCGGACAAATGGCCCTCTTCTCCCAGAAACTCCTAGTTCCAGTTTACTCTGTTTCTCACCGGATGACCTCCGACTCTCGGGCCCAGCCCGGTGCCAGCTCACAAGGGCCACAAGGCGCTGCCTCGTCGGACAGCATCCGAAAGGCACCCCTTTAATCCTCTGGGCTGATCTGGGTCGGATCATGCTACAGCGCAGTCTGACCGGCAGGGCGACGTGCGCAAAACCGAAACCTTCCATGGGCCGGTACTTCCGTCTTTGGAAGCCCGCGCACGCACCCACGGAGAGAAGCAGTGCTGGTGACGCGGGGCTCCCATGCCCAAGGGAGAGCCCCGCGGAGGCTGCAGAAGTTTAGAATGGTGGTAAGTGGGGCTTTGGGGGGGGGGGGGGGGGGGGGGGTTGCGCTTGTATGTATGCGGCGGCGGCCGGGGGGGGGGGGTCTCTGTATGTGTGTGTGCGTGCGTGTGTGTAGGTGCGCTCCTGTGTGTGTGTGCGGTGCCGGTGAGTGGGGGGGAAGTGGGGGGGTGCGCGTGTGTGTGTGCCTTTCTGCCTATGTGTGTATGTGTGTTCAGGGAATCTGTGGCAGGGGATGTGCACGGCGCCGGGCTGGGCGTACACGCACCGCGATGCACGTTACAAGCAGCCAAGGAGCCAAAGCGCGCCCACGAGGTCAAATCTAAAGCAGGAGAAGCGCGTGTCAGTCTGCTGTCCACATTCCCCCAAAAGTGATAACATAAGTTGTCGAGCCCTAGACAGCAAAGCTTCGCTTTGCTTTCGTCTAGGCTCGACCTAAAAAAGGAAGATTATGGCCTAGAAAGTGGATGCAGTTGCCAGGCGACACAGCAGTCACAAATGCGCGTAGACACTGCAGTGGCATGTCTGAGAACCCTTGGAAGGGCTGCCTGTGTGGGTGGCACAACCAGTGCTGCAGGCCCACTAGCAGCATTTGGTTTACATGCCCTGGCCACACGCAGTGCACTTTACTAGAGACTTGCTGGTGAATGAACCCCCCACCTCTGCACTAAAATTGTGTTAATTTGGTTCTGGACAAGCCCTGCTGTTACAAAGCCTTTTAGATCTGTGCCTCCTTTTTGGCAGGGCTTTTCCGCGTTTGATGGCAGGTTGATGGAGCTATTTACCTCAGATCCTGGCAGGGGAGCATCCGGGTCATTAGAAGGTGGTCCAGCACTTGCCACAGAGCCTTCCTCTGAAGTAAATTTCCCCCAGACCAAATTTGCTTTAGGGAATGAACTAGAGGTGCTTTGACTGTCGCTGAACTCAAGAGAGAGCCTTCGCTCTGCCATGTCAATTTCTTTTGAGACCACCCATACTGCTCTGGCCAGGAAAGTATCTAAGAAAGTACTAAGAGGTTCCCTCTGGGGCCCAGACGACTCCTTAACAGCCAGCTGTTTTCTCCTCCCCATCCTAAAGGCTAGAAGCTAGTGTTATATCAATACCTTGAGGGAAGACTGAGCGCGAGGAAAGTCTTTCTCAACCCAGGCAGTCAGTGGGTGTGCCAAGGACTCAGAAGGAACACAGGACAAATAAAACCTGGCAACAACAACGAGGCCCCAGCGGAGTCCTCTTATGTGCCCACCTCGGTCTATAATAACAATGGCCATAAAAATGCTTCGGATAATCTCCTGCAGCAATTCAAGGTCCTGATCGAAATAGGTTTAGCCCCTTTGATAGAAAATATGATTTCCTTGGAGTCTATGGTTTCTGTGTTGGTGGATCTACAAGTAGCCGGGCTCAGCTCAGAGAGTATGGCATTTACCAATGACCCACCCAGGGTGGCAGATAATAGCCTGGAAACGAGGATGGCTGCCATAGTCAGTCCCTTCAATCCAGCAGTCTCTGCTTACTTATCCGGGCCAACGCCTCCTGCATTCCTAGAGGTCAACTCTATGATGTCACAATATGGGTTAAGTAGTACGCCTGAATGGAATTTAAGCTCCCAAGTTGCCCCTTAGGGAGCTAGATTTGGGGGTGACTAATATACTGGCATTTTTTCACAGCTCAATCTCCACCCAGAGTGTTGCCCCTATGATGCTGTTCTAATCAACATACCACCATTGTCACTGGAAAGGAGGGAATCCATGGTGCAACTGAAAAATTAGATTTTCTTTTGGCTGAGTAAGAACTCTGATTTTCTCCCCACAGAAAAGAAAGACATTCTATTTGCGAGAATAATAGGGTGGGTATGACAATCATCTAAGCAACTGGATGGGGACTATCTTGTAGACGGCATGGATCGTTGCAATGGTAAAGCTGAATAGTTCAGCGAGAGACTTGATCAATGGCGCCCGTAGACCTGCAAGGAATTTCCATCCCGAGTTGCTTGATAGCATATGTAGCGTCGCTAAGAAAAGGCTAAGAAAGGTGTAGTATTCCATGTTAGTGTATTCTATGTTAGAGTGGTAGTGTAGCATTCTGTGTTAGAATTGTTATCATACATTTCTACTGTAACATTCTATGTGATGACTTGGTCATTCTCAACTGGGCTTCTGCTGAAGGTGGTTGTTCAAGCTGTCTACTACAATAAACCTACAGACTTCTACCTGATCTCCTTGTATCTCATTACTACATAAATTTGGCGACGATCGGGATCTTCCACTAACCATCAAGGATCTGCAATTATTTTTTTTTCAAGAAAAGAACCCGCCTTTTCAAGGATCCTATCTGGTGAAGTCAAGGGATACTGACAGCGTTCACCTTTACAGCTTAAAGAAAATTAAGGTATTTCCTTTCATATGTGTACAAAGATTGCACCAGCGGCTGTTTGTCCCCTTTCTGTGCTTTGATTGCACCAGCGGGAGTTTCTGTTCATTTTTTTTTCATCTTCCCTCGTGTGAAATCGGTGATGTGTTCCCGTTTTCCTTTTAAAACTGACTAGCGCTGATTTATTATCTGTTCCCTCCTAACGCGATCGTTGTCTGCCAACCCGTTCTATTTTTGTGCCTTTTTCCCAATTTTCATTGACTGTTAAACTTCATCTGCATCATTTAAAAACTTACCGAACGAGCGTTTCTTCTTTACTTCCATCATTGGAGTCTCATCGAACGAGCGCTGCAGCCTGTGACTCATCAACACGTCACTTGCCTACTGTCATCACGCACGCATCACGCTCTTGCGTATGCGTTCCAGCGGCCATTTTGTTTCCTCTACGTTTCCATGGAAACAACCACGATCGTTTTCTATTAACAATCACGATCGTTTCTCAGTAATTTGCCTCTCATAAACACTTTGTTTTATAACTATTTTTTCCCATTTCTCATTGTACCAAGTTACCTTTGCTGAATATACAATTTTTACCACATCGTTTTTTTTTTCATTATTTAAAAAAAAAAAAAAGAGCTTGAAGAAAGAAGACTTGGAATTCTTTTGGGACTTCTGCCTCATTGACAACGGTGACTACTTTTATTATTTTGTGTAATTAGTCCTGGTTATTCTCTTTTCAAATTTTTCTCATTTATGTGAAATTATAAGTGTAACTAATTTACAATGTCAAATAATATTCCTTCCCCTGCACACTTTTTACCCACAGCAGGAGATCCAAAAGTAAAATGGGATCTTTGGTACCCTACATTTTTAGCTTATGTAGACGTTGTTGAAGAGGATGGTTGTTCTCCTAAAAGAAAGTTGGCGTTATTAAAGAATTGTCTAGGTGGTGCGGGACTCAAAGAATTACAAAGTTTACCTCCTATAGAAAGTACAGGTGCTGGGGATTTAAATGTTTTTGATATTGTCATAAAACAACTAAGTGCTAGGTTTGGAAGAAAAATTAACATTGTAATGGAAAGGTTTAAATTTTATTCCAGAGCACAAAAAGACGATGAGTCTATTGAAAACTATGTAGCCTCCTTGCGCACCTTGGCTGGGTCCAGTGCTTTTGAAACCATAAACTTTGAACAGGTCTTGAGGGACCAAATTATGATGCGCACAAAAAGCAAGAAAATCCAAGAACGCCTCTGGATGGGTACCGATTCTTCCCTTAGCGCTGTGTTAAATATCGCCAAAGGCATTGAACAGTCCGAACTATTTGTGAATGCAATTAGAAGTCAAGATACTAAATCTAAAGTAGTTATTCCTGAAGTCTCGTTAGTTAAAAATTTCAATAATTTTAAGAAGAGTTCTTTTCCTCCAAGAAAAGATTGTTCTGGGAGAGAAAGTAAATTTCCTGTTAAAAAATCTCAGGTTATTTGTTATAGGTGTGGTGCTAATGATCACATAGGTAACTACAGAGGTTGTCCTGCTTGGAGCAAAATTTGCATAAAGTGTAAAAAATCTGGTCACTTTAGCAAAATGTGTAAATCTGCTCAAAGAGTAAATTTTTTGTCTTACGAAGAATATGATGATACTGAACAACCTTCTGAGATCAACACCTTGTTATGCGTAGGTGATTCAGAATGTAAAGGTTTTCCTACTGATATCATCACTATCAATGGTAAGGAGATCTCAATGTTGATTGATTCTTGCGCCTGGTACACTATAATCGGCAAAAATGTTTTCAACCGATACTGGCACTCAACCAAACTATTACCACCAGATGTACATCCTGGTGGATACACGGGTAAGAAAATTGATATTGAGGGTTACATGTGGGCAGATATCAAATTTAAAGATAGAACCACTAAAGGGAAGGTTTATGTATCTTCCAAAGGGGCATCCATTTTGTGTTGGCCTCATCAATACGATCTAGGCATTAAGCTTGATTCCAATGCTTCTCCTCCTGTACACGTAGTTCCTCCTGAAAATGATTTCATTACCCAATTAAAAGACAAATTTTCATCAATTTTTTCAGACAATTTGGGAACCTTTGTGAACTTTAAACACCGTATCATTCTCAAAGACTCAGCCATACCCATTCGACATAAAGTAAGAAATGTTCCCTTGGCATATCGTGAAAAATTAAAGGGTATTCTATCGGATCTGGTTGATAAGAAAATCATTGAGCCAGTTGAGTCTTCTCCATGGGTTTCGCCAGTGGTTTTGTCACTTAAGAGCAATGGCGAACTCCGTCCGTGTGTTGACCTTCGTAGTTTAAACAAGGAAATCTGGATTGATAGACACCCCTTACCCCATATCCATGAACTCATCTCTACCCTGTCTGGTGCATCGGTATTTTCCACTCTAGATTTGACTAGTGCATACCATCAGGTTTTGTTGCATGAAGAGTCAAAGTTCTTAACAACTTTCATCACTCCGGAAGGCATGTTTCAATATTGCCGTATGCCTTTCGGCTTAGCCAGTGCAGCCTCTGTGTTCCAAAGGCTTATGAAAACTGTCTTAGAGGGTTGTTTGGGTGCCATTGCATTTCAGGATGATATCCTCATTTATGGTAAGAATTATGAGGAGCACGATGCTAATCTAGAGAAAGTTCTAAAGTCTGTCCAGGAAAAAGGTTTAACGTTGAAATTGTCTAAATGTAAGTTCAGACAGAGCAAAGTAGAATATCTGGGTCATGAGATTTCTTCAGAGGGCATTAAACCTAAGTTTAATCATATACAGAGTATTTTGAAAGCACCGGCACCGTCAACCAAGGAACAGTTAGTTTCCTTTTTAGGTCTGACTGAATTCTATAGCAAGTTTGTTCAGAACTACGCCTCCAAAGTACACTCTTTAAGATCTTTGTTAAAGAAAGACGTAAAATTCATTTGGTATAAAGACCAGCAATCTGCTTTTGATGCTATGAAACAAGAAGTAGCAAATGCTCCTTTTCTCAGACCTTTTGACCTGGGTAAAGAATGCATAGTATGTGTGGATGCAAGCAATACTGGTTTGGGTGCTGTTTTAATCCAGAAAGGTGAAGGTGTAGAACATGTAGTTTCCTACGCTTCCAGGACATTGCGTGGTGCTGAATATAACTATTCCACCATAGAGAAGGAGCTCCTAGTATGTACTTGGGCTTGTGAGCATTTTAGGCAGTTCATTTGGGGTACCAGTTTCCGTTTAAGAACCGACCACAAACCTTTGATACACATGTTAGCAGCTGGTGGTGGCAGAACTTTAACTGCGCGTTTGGCCCGCCTAGCTGCGAAACTACAAGAGTTCCAGTGTATTGTGGAATATATTCCTGGTCGCTTGAATGTACATGCCGACTGCATGTCCAGGTTACCACTGGTTAATTCTATTTGTCCCCACCTATCTGACTCTGATGTAGTTTTTAACATTGATGATGTCAATGAATGTAACAGTACAGGTCTGTCTACCGGCATATCTGAGATTGCTTGGAGAGAAGCAATGTGTAATGATACTTGTTTATCTGGTGTTGTGGATTATTTACAACATGGTTGGCCCCAAGAAAGGTATTTGTCTGGTGTGGTAAATAAAGATTTACCTGCTGAATTTCTATGCGGTAAAGTTCAATAAAAATAACTCAATCAGAAATAAGAGGCAGAGTCCGTGGCATCTGAGTTTCTAAGGGTTTTATTCCATAAAATGGAATTGGTTCGAACCAGGTATCGTGTTCCATCACCACGAGGGTTCAGGAAGGGATAGACAATGCTTTATTAACAGAGTACAATATATATAGTAAATGCATACAGTGGTGATGGATACAGAAGGCGTACCAGCTGAGAGAAAAGAGATAAGAACACATGTGCGTAACAGAAGGCGTGCACGAAGGTGTGTGCTAGAAACGTCACAGGAAAGAGTCACAAGTGGGTGGATCCCTAGAAGAATCCTGCAGTGTCAGCAGAAATATATGGCAGAGATGCGCGCGCAGCAGTATGACGTGTGATTGACGTGGAACTGGAGGGTGAAGGGGACTTGACATTTGCGCTATACAGGGAGACAGAAGTCTGGCGTGTCAGAACAATGTTATGTTATGTTATGTTAAAATGGGACTTTTATAGCGCAACGGCTACTCCAAAGGAGTGTCCCGACGCTTTGAGCTCCAGACCATGGAAAAGAGCAAGAAACATAACAGTAACAGAACGGGGCCCAACCTAAACCCAAATCATATCTGATATCTTGTGTTTGAGGAACTGTATTATCTAGAAGGAAAGGTCTCTCGGGCAGAGGCTATTCTATACTGACTGCTAGTGCGTGCATATATGACTACGTGTCTACGTGTAAAGCGAGGGGGCCATGGGCCTACCATGGTAACGGGGGCAATGAATTACTTGCACGGAGACAGAAAGGCCGGGCCCTTTGCTCTGCAGCTGGGGAGGTGTTTACCTAATTCTCTAGACAGGAATGTATTTTCGAGGAGCGGAGCAGATAACTCGAAGGCTGAATACTGTCTTGGCAGGCAAGCAGGCCGAGCCAGGAACCGCTCACCGCGCAGGGAGTAAGGCAAGGGTCATGGATGTGGATCCAGGCGGCAGCTTTCAGAGGCAGAAAGGGCTCGATGGCAGGAATCAGGGCCTAGCTCGCCAGAGCCAGGAAAACGTGAAAAGTGCACCATGTAAAGACGGTGGCACGGCATACTTAGGAACAGAATAATCGATCCATTCATGGTGGATCTGAAAGAGGACATGTTAACGTTGGACGCAAATGTATTTGCGTCTTCATAGCTGGTTGTGGAGGGAACATACATGTACTTGAAGCACGTACATGGAGCCGTTGGGGTCTACGTTTAGGGGACACAATTGACCATAAAAATTCATATTACCTCATTCCCTCCTTGTCCCCTACGGACCCTTCATGATATATCAATCCTCATTAATCTATCAATCTGTTCATGTAACATCATCTGCTCTTCCTTTTTCAGGCGGGATTTAGAACGTGGACTTGAATGGGGGATACATGATGTGGCGCACAAGCCGCAAATCGCTGGCCCACATTGCAGACATAGACAACAACTGAATACTATGAGAAGGGCTATTCCTAGGAAGGATAGGACTTTCCATCCCCAGGCTGATAACACGCTCCAGAACCAACCGGACCACGTCCAGGTGCCTGGATTCTGGTGTATCTGACTTGCAATCTTATGGAGACGGGTTATGGCTCTATACACTGATGGTGCGTTTTCTGGAATGAAAACACAGCAACTCGATCCGATGACTCTACAAGCTCCGCCCCTATCGGCCAGGATGACGTCAAGAACAAGACGATTTTGAAGAACGACAAGTCTCATAGCAGACTGTTCCTCTGTTAAGTTGCCTAGGGCGGAAGTAGTTTCATTCACTACTGCTTCAAGGGTTCTGGTCAATTTACGTATCAGTTTACTATTAAAGACAGTACCTAAATAGGGAAAGAAACCTTTATTAAAGTCTGTATACTGCTCCCATGCCGTTTCAGTATAGTCGACAATCGGGAGATCTCTCTTGAATCTACTGTGTACTAGATGGGAGTCCCTATGATAATCAGGTGGGGCTAGGAAAACGGGTGGCAGAAGGAATGCAATGTAAGTACCATCCCAATCTAGAGGTAAGCGTATATATGCGGTATGACCACAAATGAAATAGGAATGACGGGAAGCTTTAAATGTAGACTTGCCTTTATCACTGAATTCGATCACAGTAGTACACTTACTATGACCCAGGTGTACTGAACCATTCTTTCTGACACATAATTCACCTTTGACTGGTAATACTGACATAACTGGTAACTCGGGTTTTGTATCGGACTGGACATTCAGAATCATGAGGTTAAGTGTAAAATTACCTAATCCATATACTTCGTTTTCTAGATCGGTCCCTGTCCTTTGGGGAAGACCCTCCTTGTCAGGGAAACATACTTTATGCATAACTGTGTTCAGATTTCCCCATACCCAGTTGCCCTGGTAAACTACGGAATCAGAATTTAAGGAATTCATTAAACTAAACCATGCACCACAGGAACCATTGTGTGTGAAGGGATACGGAAAGAGGGGCAGAACTCCCTTGTATTTCTGATAGGGAGGGAGTCGGCCACATATCCAACAATTGGTAGCATTGCTGGTCTGATGCGAATGATGTAACATACTGATAAAGGTATTGTTGCGTAGCGCAAGTCGGTAAGATAACTCGTGCGGGGGCAATTCACTGAAAGTATGCTCGACAGTGTCATTCGAAGAAGAATGTGTACGTGTGAAAATAGGAAAGTACATGTGAAGTATTATACTTGCAGCAATAATCATAAGACTCAGAAAAAACATAATCAATAATGTCACTATGCAGTGACTACGAAGAGATTTACAATATTCACGTTTCTTGAGCTGTTTCTGTCTATCTCTCTCTCTATTGGGGTCTAACGGGTACATGTCAGAAACTTGTCTAACCGATTCACCTAGGGGAGGACTTAAACAATTAAACTGTCTGACTTGCTAGACCTCAACTTCATGCGGAATTCCTGAGAAGGAGTTTTCTCTACCAGGGGGAGTTTGGTGTCAGTCTCTGGAAGGGGGCCGGGCTGGGAGTCTAATTCTGGCGGCAGACCATGGCATTTCTTAACATGACTCGAGTGAAGCCAGCCCTTACGGCCCTCCACCTTGATCGCTGTCCTTGTAGTTAGTAAAACAAGCTTCGGCTCCTGCCAGCGGGGCTCCAGCGGACTTCTCCTGTCAAAGTTCCGGATAAAAACGTACTCTCCTGGGACGATCTCGTGTGGCTTCACCTCGGTGTTGTCGGGAAAGGCTGCAGCTACCTGTGAACGACATGATTGTAGTGCAGACATCAAGGAAGCAAGGTAATCTGTCAGCATGTTACAGTCAACATCGGTTATTTTACGAGGCAGAGGCGTCCCCCACATATTCGGTGGCCTGCCAAAGACCACCTCGTACGGGGATAGCCCTGTTCGAGAGTGTGCGATCATTCTCATGTAAAAAAGTGCAACTGGTAAAGCTACTATCCAGTCAACGCCTTTCTCTCTACATATCTTGGCGAGACGTATTTTCAGGGTCTGATTATGTCTCTCTACGAGACCTGCTGCTTCGGGATGTCGGACACAGTGGAACTTCCACTGATAACCTAGCAAGAGTGATACCTGCTTCATAAGCTCGGACGAGAATGGCTGACCATTATCTGAGTACACGATACGGGGCAAACCATACCTGGGGAAAAATTCATGTACCAGCTGCTTGGCAGTGGTCGGAGCAGTGTAATCTGGGACTGGATATGCTTCTGTCCAACGGGAAAGCGCACATACAACTACGAGGACATACTTAAATCCTCGACAACGTTCCATCTGGATATAGTCCATCTGGAGGACTTCAAAAGGGTGATCGGGAGGATGAAATCCACCTTGCTCTACGGGAATACCTTTACCTGGGTTGAACTGACAACAGATCATGCAAGTACGCACTTTCTGTTTTGCTGCTGCTCGTAAATGTTTATTGAACCAAAGGTTTTGAATACTGTCTAACATGGCTTTTTCTCCTAAATGTGCAGGACTATGTACTGTGTTAATGATAACTTGAACCATAGAGTCGGGGAGAAACCATGTGGATTTTCCCTTCGTCATCCATCCCTGTTCTGTCTGGATCCCTCCTTGTTCAGTCCATTTCTTGATTTCATCTGGTGTAGCATGTGTCTGTATGTCAATTACATCTAGGGCAGGATCCTTAACTGTCATGCAATGTGTCGGTGTCGGGACTATTGTCTTTGTCATGTCAGTTGTGTGAGTCTGAGTCTGAGCTGTATGCTTGGCTGTTCGGTCTGCCAGGTCGTTACCCTGGGAAATTGTATCTGTAACTTTCGTATGTGCCTTGCACTTCATGATGGCTATGGCTGTAGGCAAATGTATTGCATCTAACAGAGCTTGAATGAGGGGACCGTGTTGGATCTTGGCTCCGTGAGAAGTTAAAAAACCTCTTTCTTGCCAGAGAACACCGAAGTCGTGTACAACTCCGAATGCATAACGGGAATCTGTGTATATGTTAACTCTCTTGTTCTTTGCTCGAATACAGGCTTGTGTCAGAGCGATGAGCTCTGCTGCTTGAGCTGACAGGGTGTCAATACAATTCGTTTCTATGACTTCAGTTTCTGTCGTTACTGCATATGCGGCCACTAACTCTCCTGTACTTGTTCTCATACATGAACCATCCACATAAAGTGTCAGGTCTGGATTTGGTAATGCAGTGTCTGTCAAGTCTTGTCTGGGTTTCGTCGTAATGGTAATGACTTCAACACAATCATGTGCCAAAGGGTCTGTCTCACTTAGTGGCAGAAGTGTAGCTGGATTTAATGTATTGCAACGTCTGATTTCTATGTGTGGCTGAAATAATGTCAATTCATAACCTGTCAGTCGTGCTATGGTCAAGTGCTGAGTCTGTGTACGGTTTAAAAGAACTTCCACGGAATGTGGAACTTGTACTGTCAATTGGTGTCCTAACACTATGGAATCGCTTTGTCTAATTGCTAGAGCTGTCGCTGCTACTGATTTCAAGCACGCAGGCAGAGCCTGGGCTACTGGATCTAATGTACTGGAAAAATAAGCACACGGTTTGTGTGAACCTGCTTGATCTTGTGTGAGTACTGACAATGCAGTACCTTCGCGTTCTGTGACAAAAAGTGTAAAAGGTTTGCTGTAACATGGTGTCGCTAAAACCGGTGCTTGACATAAGGCTTTCTTTAAGTCGTCAAAAGCATGTGTGTGTTCCTGAGTCCAAGGGAGGACAATCGATGTCGCTGCCTCCTGTGTTGTCAACTGTATGAGTGGCTTGGCTAGAAATGCATACTGAGGGATCCATTCTCTGCAGTAAGAAGTGAGGCCTATAAAGGCCCGTACCTCCTTTTGTGTCTTGGGTTGTGACATGTTTACAATTAACTGGATGCGGTCAGGTGTTAGCTGTCTCCCCCCTTTGGACAGCAAGTGCCCAAGGTAAACCA
Organism: Lissotriton vulgaris; assembly: GCF_964263255.1. NCBI lineage: Eukaryota > Metazoa > Chordata > Amphibia > Caudata > Salamandridae > Lissotriton > Lissotriton vulgaris. Next base: position 686,795,894 of record NC_141696.1, read on the forward strand.
CTTGCTGAACACAGAATTGTAGCTTCGAAGGAGACACCTTGTGTCCCTTGTCAGCTAGAAAGTACAAGACTGTCAGTGATGCTTGTTCACATTCTCGTTCACTTCGGGCGGTGATCAATAGATCGACATACTGAATTAGGGCAGTGTTGTCAGGCATATGAATACTGTCAAGTTGTCTTTTCAATGCTTGGCTATAGATGCTGGGGCTTTCTGTGAATCCTTGAGGTGCGCGTGCAAATTTGAAAATTCGGCCATTTAAACAGAATCCGAAAAGATATTGGCTTTCCGGATCAATGGGGACACTAAAGAAGGCGTTCTTCAGGTCAATTACAGTAAAGAACGTAGCCTCGGAATCAATGGCTGTCAATAGGGACGAAATATCTGGGACCACGGGATATTGTGGTACAATGCATTTATTCAATTCTCGTAAATCGATCACTAATCGATAAACTGGAGGTGCATTTGGATCCGTGCGTTTAAGAATCGGAATGATAGGGGAATTACATAGATTTGAGTCGGTTTCTACAACCACTCCTTGTGCAATGAGCTTGTCAATGATTTTCAGCAAAGCCACTACAGCATCAGGGGGTAACTTGTATTGTCGGATTCGTGGTAGTACTACTCCTGGCTTGAGTGTAACTCGATATGGTGTAATATGCATACAACCTACATCAGTGGGGCCTTGTGCCCATAAATGTGCAGGAACATTCTGTAATCTAGGATCAATATCTCTCAACACATAGTGACCTTTAAAGTCACGTAAAAACAGTCTGACTCCTTCCGGAGAACAGCAAATCACAGCGCCTAGAGCTTTCAATGTCTTGATACCTAACAAGTTTTCTGGACATGATTTCGTGAGCAACAAATCTGTAGTGCGAGACAACGGACCAACTGCTAGGGGGACTGGTTTGGATACTTCATTTACAATAGGCTTTCCTGAAAATCCAAGGGAAACATTCTGTGAGCCTGAGAGGGGTGCCCCTGGAACCTCGTCGTGACTGATTGTTGTTCTGCTTGCCCCTGTGTCAATCAAAAACTTTCTATCTTTCCCTAATACCGGACTATGTACGTAAGGACCCTCTTGATCTACAGGAACCTCAATAAGAGGCAAGCCAACCTCCCTCTCTAGGCTGTTTCATGTGTATCGCTGATAATCGGGATAATCAGTTTGTGCATATTGGTACATCTGTTGCGTTGCATGTTGCGTGGCGGCAATCGGTTGTGGCTGTGGTACTGCTACGGTCTGTACTGTCTGTTGTGGAGCATGCATAGGCTGTATATTCTGTGGTACATGTTGTTGGGCCTGGTCCTGTCTAGGCTGACGCGGTCTCTCTTTAGTTTTACCCGTAGATATATTGTGTTTCAAAACTGCACATTCGTTTACGTAGTGACCTGGCTGTTTACAATAGTTGCATGTCCCTTTAACAGGAGATAGTTCCAACTCCTTTATGATCTTCTCCTAATGTCAATATGCCATATTAGCTCATAACTCTATATGGTACTACCGTCGGCCTCGCAGTTTTTGTAAATGAAGGTTAAGCAAGTGGACCATTTCGCATCACTTATCATTTCTGCATGCTTTTATATTTAGATTCCCGAAGATAGTGGTGAAAATTGTTTCAAAAACCTTTTGTGGTTATTTAACAACCATATAAAGCAGCTCTTTAGAGTTTAATTCTTCTTCTTAAATGTAACTGTTTACCTGTTGCCTAGTCATCCTGAATTTCGTTAGCAATCACCGGTGGTAACCATGAGCCATACGTTCATGCTTTTCTTACTATAGCCCTGCACCGTGCAACAATTTTGTTTTTCCAAACCAATCGAGCTAGTTGTTATTTTTCCTGCAAACTTGAAGCCTTGTTTAATTATACATGCAGGCGGCTGTCTAATGCTCACCACTTGTTAACACAGTAACCAGTACAAACTTTAAAAGATTTAATTTCTTTTTCACTGGACTTGTCATATCATTTCTACTGATTTCTAGTGGCAGAAAGTTTGAAGAGGAAGAATAAATCTGATGCTTTGTGTGTGTTCGGTGGCGGTGGGAAGAAATACCATGAGTGCAGGACTCGAGTCGGGGTACCACACGGGTGGACGGCGTCCCCCCACTTATTTTACCTGGTGGACGCTGTCCCCCCTGCCAAACAGCTGGACTTAACTCTTTGGCCTCTATGGGGCGAGGTTGGAGCTCACTCAGCATGCTGCTTACGCGCTGGCTTCTCAGATGCAATCGCATCTGAGGGGAGGCAATGAGCCTGATGGTGCAAGCCACATTTTGTGAAGTCACTTCCAGTGACAGCGTCCCCCCACTTCTTTTATCAGGACTTGTGCCCTGCATGAGTGGTGAGCACGGACAAGCAAGGACGGGGTGGGGGGGGCAGGAGGGGGGGGGGGGGTACAGGCTACATTTCAAGCTATGCCAGGAGGGGTAGGCAAGCAGCGATGAGGCAAGCAGCAACGGGGGTTGGAGGGAGGATCCTCTAAAGGTTTTTTTTCAAGCAGGGGCGACCTTGCGACAAAGCCCTCATTTCACCTTCGGAAAAAAAAGTCCACTAAAAATTCCACCGAATGAAAAGCAGCAGCCGGCTTCCAGAACAAGATGCAGTCCATCCTGGTATTAATGAACTCGCCAGCACACACGGTTTCCAGAGACCCACACATGTTTGACACCTGCTTGGTGAAGCCGCACCCATGACAACTGGAGACACAGAATGTGTGTGCAAGGGGCTCATGGGGGCAGTTAGCTGGGTGGTAACGTGTTCGAAGCCTCTCATCGCATTGTAAAACAGCAAGTTCACACATCTGGCCCTCAAAGTCAAAACAGATGCACGTTTCATGGAGGAAACACAAAATGGCCATGACAGAAGTGCAGACTGCCAGACTTCAGAAGAAGAAAGCAGATTCCAGGGGATTTTACAGAATGAAACCAATACTGTGTGTGGTGATGACGGCGGAAAGCACAGCATTATCTAATGGAGCCCCTAACCAATAAATATGGTTTTAGAAGGACCGCCAAGTTCATACAATGAACTGCTTTATAGTATACTGCGATATAAACAAGCAAGATGGACTCAAGTTGTGGCTGGCAATAGGGGTTTTAAATAAGGATTTCTTGTAACCGTTTAGGAGCACCAGATAGACTTCCCAATGGTCATACCACAGAATGGCGACAACATGGTATATTGCAGAATTTTAAATTTAGTCGCCAATATTCAAAGTCAACATAATTGACATTCGAAACCTGAGCAGCTTTGAGTTCCCCCACACCCCAAGCAAGCAATGCCAAACTACGTGCCTGACCAAGGAATTCCACAAATGTATTAGCACAAACGTAGGAGATGGTTGGAGCAGGCAGAATAGTCATTAAAACACCCACCAATGAATGGAGCAAACAATGGCATAAAGAAGGGCCAAGTAAGAAAAGTGCTCTGATGCTTCTTTTCGGCTAGTTTAGCGCTATACAGATACCATATACATATATAACAGGACAACACGCGAATGTATGGACCATTCCATGCTCGTTTTAAAATGTACGCATTTTCATGCATTTTAACGACCGTGTCCCGAAATATGTAATTCAATGATGAATAACTGCGCTGCTACATCAGTAATTACTGCTCCAGCATGAGTTCTAATTACATATTCCAATTACACAACTGGTGCACATGTTGCTACAGCAAATAAAAAAGGGGAGTGTGGAACCATATCCAAGTGTGCTCTGGACAGCTACCGGCCCACGTTTCTTATCGACAGTCCTGCAGGTGAGCTCACAAGGCTGAACATTGCCCAAGGTAGACTCCACTTGATAGAATTTTCCAGAATCAAATATGCCATTCAGTTCGCTTCTTTGTGCTGGGTTTTTATTGAGCTGAACATGTGTTTGTTTTCCATGACTGCGGATTTAAAACGATAATGCTGCGGCGGAGGGTAACGTAAAGTTCTTAACGGGTTTCCCACTCTTACTTAAAAAAGTTAGTGGAATGTGTCTAAACAGAACTTGTTCTGTGCAGTGTTTTTCACTCATAATTTACTTCCATTTCAATCTAATCAAAAATACATCAACTGCAAAACCGAAGCGGTTTCCAAGCTCATCATCTGGTATTCCGTGTCTCAGATCATACATCTTCGACGACTGTTGGTGAGATTTCCAAGCAGAAAATGTGTCAGCTGCACAAGCCAGGCGGCACTAAACACAGCCATCTGTTACTCGCATGGTGCATTTATTTTAAATCAACCGTGCCAAAAAGATGTTTTTCAACAAAAACGCAACGAATAGCAATGCCCAAGCAAAGCGCTGACGCAAAACATCCCATTTTAGTACACGCTGCGCTGATGAAAATAAATGGCCCTTCTCTCTCTCTGTAAAGCCGCGCCCAGCTAGCTACAAACTGCAATTAGTTTGTGCGCTGTTTCCTTTGGAGAAAACACCCCTTGCATCTGAAAAGCCCGCCTGTTGGCGGGACGCAATGTCAACAGCAGGTAAACGACTCCAGAATAGGAGTCATTTAGAAGAATGAAATATGCTCGCCCTGCGTTTGTTTTTACAAAAAAACACCGCCTTTGAGAGGGCCAACTCCCAGATTGTGAATGTAAATGGACTCACCCATTTATAAATGTATGAACATTTTTCACTTAGAAACAAATTTTGGAAGCCACGAATTACCAGATATCACACTATTTGGACGTGTAGACTTTCAACGTACTCCTTCATGTATACCAAAGGACACTTACTCCCAATGATCGTATTATGTGATTTAATAAACTCCTACCAAATGTGTTGCTCTCATCCGCCAACAAATGTCAGTTTTTCTGGTTTTCAAGTTTTTACAACCATCAATTCAATAAAGCCTGGGAACCATTGTACATTCTGACCTGCATGCATGTGCACAAAACTAAATAGAAAAAACATACAGCTACTAAATGAGTTCATCATATTTTTGCATTAAAAAATGTAAGATCAAAAAAACATTCTCAAACAAGCATTGGCCACGAAAGTCATCGCGATCACGATCGCTGTGAAAGCGAAAGTGATTGCGATGACGCGCTAAAGCACGCAAGGGATGCGCGTGCTTGTGCGCGTTCTAGCAAGCTGGTTGCCGCTTTGGGAGCACTTCCCAAAGCCGATACTAAATGTCTCTCAGAGCAGCGCATGCCCGCTGACTCAGCGAGACCTAAAAAGTATAGTCACAGTAAAGTTTTGTTTCGTATGAGTTATAAGACCTTAACATGTGTGTTTTACTTTTATAAACCATGACATTCTTTTTTTTTTTTTTTTAAAACACAGTAAAGTACAGTTATGGTTGCAAATTAAAACTGAAAAACCACTAACCACTGTAATCGGCTGCTTATGGTTCGCTCTGCAATACCATTAACACGCACAGCAGCCATGTAAACCAAAACATACACACCAAATGCAATGCTTATGACCTCAAAATATGTATACCGATAAGCAACAAAACCTAATAGCACAACATCATTAAATAATACATACTCAAACGAATAAAGAGAGAATAATACAAAAGTGGTGAGTATGTAACATGGGCCAATATTACCATCAAGGATTTCTGGTAGCATTTACAATTCACAAAGCCGAATATGCAAAACATAGTGTAAGGCAATTAAAAACAGGAATCCTAAAATGTGATTTTCTTTTGTAGTAGCATTGGCATTACATAGTAAGTTTAACACGACACATAAATAAAGATAATAAAATGCTATCTAGGACCATAAAACGTTTTGCTGGCAGGGATCTGCATTACCAGTGTTTATGTTCACACACTTGTGAAGATTCATTGATAAATGCTTGCACCTGGATAAGCCTGCACAGGTGAGCTTCGCAGGTGTGCTGAATATTGCACTGTTATCGTGAAAGCCTTTTTTTACCAGCCGTGAAAGAAATAGGAAATGCAATGTTTAGATTTTTTATTAGGTTATGGAAGCTAAATATCCAGCAAAATATCACAGTGAATTATGGGAAATAGCTCACAAGGGACCCTCTTTTGTGAAATGCAAGCTACGAAACCACGGGTAAACATTCAATAAGAAGACATATCCAGGTGATATATAATAATATATTCATAGTCATCTCCCTGATAGTGTTAATGGTAGTGTGGTATGACCTTTCAGGTCATTTAAGGCAGTTGCATCGGTTGGATCAAGGCCGAGGTCATGATTATAGCAGGATTTATTTTGGAATTTGGAAGGAACTTCTTTTGGAATTTGGAATAGTTGTCAACACCTAAACTGGAATAGAAGAAAGATTTTTTGTGATGTTATTATAATAATTTTTGAGAAAATTGAACCAATTATATAATACTGTTGTATGAGGCTGTGTCTAACAAATAATTTCTTTATTTTGGTAGTATCTCTCTATACGATTGTTTGGCAAAATACTGATCTAGAGTGTGCTCAGGGAGGCATTGTTTTGTAATGTCTGTACTTTAACTGTATATTTGCTGCATTTGCGCATATTGTATACATTTTTTAGGTCTTATACCCAATCCTACCTCCTACAATGCCTCAGGTAATAATGGCATGAGTGGATGTCATCCATTTCAACATAGGCCACAGCTTCAGATATGCAAAAAATACATTTTTGGGGTGTAATACAGATTAAAGCATAAGAGCACAAACAAAAAGACATTGGTAAAACAAATTTAAGACCCCTACAAAAAAGCAGCACTGATAATGTAGAAGTGGACTGTCTGCCTCAAAAATAAATCAATAAAATTGACTTCTGAATATTAATATACTAATAGATTTACTGTTTTCCTCAAAACTTAGGTAGTGCCTTCTATACCACCCGGAATTCAAGTGAGTTTGCCAAATTTGAAACCAAGATGCAAAATATAATTTCATATCAATTGCAGAACCCATCTTTTTTCTTTCCAGTTAACGCTACAGTCATCAGCGCAGGAAGCATGCACAGTTAATTTCAAAAACGCAATTTTGTAGTTTATGTTTAATAAGTTCGCACTTACTGACATCACCATTAAGAATAAGAATATTCCCAAACTGATTTGAATGCAAAATCTTGATGTTCTGAAAAGGTGACTCCTCGTCAAAGAGAACTTTGTCAATGTCGTACTCAACGAGACGTCCATCCGCGGTGGGCCAGTATCTGTCAACCTCCCCTCCTCGAATAATGGCTGGCAACCTGAAATGCAAAGCATACTGATCAGCTATACAGAGACAATTCTGGAATGTTACTAGCCTTATGATAACATTCCTATGCGAACCAAAATACTACACATTACCAGCAGCATTTTAAATACCTTGACAAATACAAAATATTAGTCCCTGCATCTATCATACGAAAGAGAAAAAAGTGTTTTTGTTCCTGAAAATAATCCAAGTAATAAAATATACGTTGGAATGTAATTAAAACACGGATGATTGAGGGTGGTGAGGGCAAGTAACACAGATGAGGGAGGGCAGGCAGTTGGGGGCAAGTAATACGAACAAGGTGAGGGGAAAAATGAGGGGGGAGGGGGAGAGTGCACAAGAGAGCCAGCTAAAAAAAGGCGGACTCTGTTAGAGTGCTTAAACACAAAGAAAAAAGCTGTGCGTAAAAAAGAACACAAGTACATTATCTGTTCTTCAAGGGAGAGAGAAACAAAGAGAAAGGAAGCCTACAGTATCGGACTATTAGGAAGCAAGCAAATGAGAGTGACAATGAAGCCAACCAATGGTAAGCAACGGGCGGCCTCTTAGCCCACTGTTAGAAATCTAAAGGTCTCAAAGAGACAGCACATGCGCTGTGTAAGCGAGTCATAAAAACGGAGAGCACTTCCTCCCTAAAGCCCCTTTCATTTGGAAACCGTCCCCATCACACTATTCAGCAATAACACAAACCATGTTAACCATTTGCTGCCCTAACAAAATTATTAAGCAATGTTCTTTTGAACATATGTTCAGCATCTTCGTCAAGTCATTTTCTTAACCCACCCGAGTGGCTAAAACATTCTTGAGTGGAGGGGGGCATCCAAGATGGCGGTAGGCTAAGACATGTTTCGAGGTCCCGCTGAGCCACTGCCAACATTAGCTTGAAAATACGTCCGTACCCTCTTCCGTGACCCTAGGGCAGTCCAGCAGGAGACGGACGGCAAAGCGCACACCCAAGGGTCGAAAGAAAGCCCTGGTCGCCGATTGCCAGGCAAAATGCCACTGGCGTACACCATGGGAGGCCCCGTGCTGCAGAGGCAGCCCTTCGCAGAGCGGATGCCCTGAGCAGGACTGGCCCTTTCCGAGTCTCTCGCCACGGGAGGGCCAAGAATCGGTGGCCTGGATAAGGTGCCCCTTTAATCCAGGGTGGCTGCAGCTGCAATGCTGGGGGCCCCTCAGTAAGGAGTGTGGGGAACCGGGAACCGGGAACCGGCCAGACCCCACCCGAGTGCTGAGGCCCTCGCGGGGTCTGCCGAGTGAAAAGCTGCAACCTTGAGGAGACAGCGTGGTGGCCGGGCATCACCCTAGAATCTGGAAGAGGAGAGGGCGGGGACCCGCACATCTCTGCAAATTTGCCCGGGGCCTTGCATCACACAATGCAGAGTACTAACCACTATACGATCACGGCAACCCAGGGGCCTTGCCTGCCTCCTGCTGCACAGAGGGGGAAGAGCAGAGGCCCCCACCATAAAAGACCTACATTGAGCCCTGGCATCCTGCGGAGAGGCCCAACCAAAGTCAAGGGACAGAAGAGAAGAGGCCTGCAGCAAACAGGTTTAGTATAGCACCAGCCCGCCTCGGGCCCCCTTCAGATACCCCCCCCCCCCCTCGGGTCGTGGGGGAGGGAAGATTCCCCTGCCGCAGGAGGCCTGCCCCTGGGACACATGGCCTGTGAGGAAGATCAGCCGCAGCGGGGGTAGGAAGACAAGAATCCCCATTGCGCCTACGTTTGGGCCAGCCCTATGTTTCAACAAAACAGCACTCTTCAGGGCCCGTGCATACAGTGCCTCAGGAAAGGAGAGTGCGACTGGAGGGTGTTAACGGACTCTCGAGGAGCTCGGGAGGAAAGCGGGGTATCACGCAAGCCCCCCCCTCTCCTTCACAATCCGGGTACAGCAGTGAGGACACATCCAGATTGAGTAGTTGGCCCACAGGAAGAGGGAGAGACGTAGGCCCGGGCTATTCACCCCACCGAGGGGCATGGAACGAGGTAGATGGTACGTCTCCTGCCACGGTGAGTAACATACCCTGAGATAGCAGGCCATCCCAGCCGGCACTTGCTGAGCCCTGGCCCGGACTGTGAATAGCAGGACCTCCTTGTCGGTGCTTGACTAGCCCTTGTCCGGACCGTGAGGGCTGTAGCGAGTGAAGCACCAGGGCACCGGTGTCGCGCCCTGCTGTAACATCTGTCACAGAGCAGTAAGGCCCATCCTGCTGGAAGCAGAGCCTGAGTGTCTTGATCCGACCCACACTTTGGCCCTCGCTATTAGGAAGAAGACTGGAGTCCCTTCAGAGGAGCGTCTAAACTGAGAGGTGTCATGGCAGTGAATAGAGCAAAGAAAGACCTATCACTAAAGGAAATGTTTGGGAAGCCGGGGAGGGGGGTAGAGCACCAGAGGACAAACAAGAGGCAAATGTTAGCGACACCAGGGCGGAATCAGATGACTGGGATGGCCCTGTAACTAAGTCCTGCCCGGGATCCCTTTTTGCTTCCCTGCAGGATGATCATCAGGCTATGAAAGCGGAACTAACAATGGACCTACGGGACGTATAGCACAATATAGAGAAAGTTGGCGACAGGATAGCCGCACTTTGGATCGTGAAATGAGCCGAAATGGAGGCAGCAAGTGGTACCGAGACTCCCGGAACAACATCTTGACCTCCAGGGGCACAGTTAAGATTTGGAGAATCATTCCTGCAGGAACAATATTTACATTAGGGGCGTACCGTCAAAAGCGGAGGGATCCAACTTCTGCGACAATGCCACAGATCTCTTCCGCCATATCATAGGCCAAGCAAGTGAGGCAAATCTGCAACGCAACAGTGTCCACAGGATCGGTCCCCCAAGATCCGAAAACAATTCCCCACTGATTTCCTGGTATGCATGCATGACTTTCAAACAAAGGAAGACATCTTTAAGAGAGCCAGAGAGGCGCATTCAATTCAATTTCAAGGTCATGCCCCGGTGCTGTACCAGGATCTCTCCTGGATCACTCTCCAGAAACGTCGAGACTTCCAGCCAGTGATAGAACATCTGAGGAAAGCTAACATCACATACTCTTGGGGCCATCCCTTCCGGATCATTTTTCGCTTAGAAGGAACTTTGCACCAATTGAGATCTCTCAGAGAAACCTGCACCTTGCTCCAAATCGAAATCCCCGGAGGAACACAGGAATGGTTACATTTCCCTAGCAATAAAAGACTGAAGAAGCCAATATCGCTGTTGCTGCTGCCTTGCTGCTTGGGGACTGCAAGCCCCAGAAGTCAACACTCCCAGAAGAGAGGGGCCACCCTAGCGCTCAAAAGCAACACCAGACTACTGCGGCACGGGTCGCCAACATCACTGCTGCTGCCTTGCTGCTTGGGGACTGCAAGCTCCAGAAATCAACACTCCCAGGAGGAAGGAGCCACCCTAGCGCTCAAAAGCACCACCAGACTCCCACAGCGAGGAACGCCGACACCGCTGCTGCTGCTGCCTTGCTGCTTGGGACCTGCAAGCCCCAGAAGTCAACACTCCTAGGAGGGAGGGCCACCCTAGCGCTCAAGTGTAATAACTTTACTCTTTGCTGATGATACCTTGATAGTTTCCAAGACCCCCAGTGGCCTGCTACTCCCTTTAAAATACTTTGAGTCCTGCTGCGCAATGAGAGGCCTTGAAGTTAATACCTCAAAGACCAAACTTTTAATGCTCAATCCACATAGATCCTTTAAGGGAAAGCTCGTTTTGGATGGGATCCCTCTTGAGCGAGTGAGCACCTTTTACTATCAGGGCGTCACTCTCTCTGAAGACTTGTCTTGAAAACATGTCAAGAGGCAGAACCTCCAGCACCGGCGGATTATAGGGGCCTTGATCCAAGAGCAGAGGACGTTATCAAGCAAGCCAATAGCTGTCCCTCTTCATTATGATCATAATGCTGTAGATGCATCTTTATATGGGGCTAAACTCTGGGGAGTTGAAAAAATGGATGCAAAATGTGTGACTGAAAATAAATGTTTAAGATGACTATGTTCACTCCCACAAAGTACTTCCCTGCATCCGATGAGATTAGACATGGGCAGAAATTTGATTGTAGAAGAAGCTCAGTTACGCCCTCTGCTCTTTTCGTTACGTTTAAAAACCACTCCTGAGTTACACCCATATGCTGTTGCCCTGGATGAAGTCTATGCGCTTGACCGCTTTTGGAAAATTGGCTGGTTGACCAAGGTGAAGTCTCTGATCATTTCCATAGGGTTGGAAGGGGCATGGGACACCAAAAATCCAACCTCCCTACCTAATAAAGCCCTGATCAAGAAGCAATATTGGAACTGGGTGGCACATTCTTCTATTTCTTATCCATCTTGGGGAAGTATGACACCTGATTTTATGGAGTTTAAATTGGCAGGTGTCTTTTGAACAATACTTGGAGGTTATTACAGTCCCGCAGGATAGGAAGCTATACATGCAATTTAGATTTGGCTCCTTTCCTGTGAACACTTTCACTGCCTCTTGGCGCCAGCCTCCTTCTGTATCACAACGAAGTCCAGGCTGTGCCCTCGCTGCTGAGTCAATCAGCCATATTCTCTTCGCGTGCCCGAGGTACCATTTACTGAGAATTAAGTGGTTAGCTCCTGTATGCAGGTGATTTGGTACCCATTGCCACAGTGAAGCTTTGCGCATTTTAAAATCTGATTCAAGTCTTTTATATTTTTGCCTGTGCAGTTGCCAAATTCTGTGGTAACATTTTGATCATAAGGAGGTCTGTAATGAAAATCCAGTTGATGTAATTTCTTTTTAATTCATTCTTTTTAAGTGTTTTTAGGTATACAAGTATTTTTAGGTTGGATTGAGCGTTATTTCTAGCGTTATGCACGCATGGCGGGTCATGTTGTTTAGATTCTACAGCATAAGACTTATGTAGACTTTGCTCTTAATTGCCCTGCAAGCCTTTTTAACAGTTTTAATATTCCTTATTAATCTCGCCAAGATGGTCATTGATGAGCTGGATTGACTGCTCGTTGTATATTTACATTCACTTCTTTTTTTATTGCAGGCATTTGGACTTCTTCAGTCCTTACATCATTATTTAGGATCAATATTTAAGATGGACTGTGATAGGCTTTAGCTACTAGCTTAGTATGCTTAGTTCTATTCCCCATGTATTGTATGCATTAGCATCTTTTTGGGTCCTTATACCATTGTTTAAGCTTATAACTTAGTTTGGTCTTTTACATCATGTAGCTACTGACTTCTCTATATACATTTGTACCTTGATGGCTATTACATTGCTGCCTAGAAATACCATCAAACTTGGTCCCTGTAAACCTACAGCTACTGAACCTTGTATGTTTGCTTTTATTTTTCATGTACTGTATGCATTGGCACTTTTATGGTTGTAAGGACCAAAATAAAGTTAAATTTATAGGGATAGTGACTGAAGAAGCAAGGGTGGCAACAAGTCAAGAATGCCCCGGTTCTAACAAAACCAGATCCAGACACCATGAGTAAAGAGAGGCAGGCAGTGCTCCAGGCGAATTCAGGGGAGTTCGTCCTATCCAAGGCATCATCAAACTTTAACAGCCCAGCTATGGCCGGTTGTGGGAGATGGTCTGGCGGAGGAGAGGTGACAGCAGCAAGGAGGCTGCAAGACTGAAGAAGGTATATCCCCATGCTCAGTTTACATGGGGGCACAGACGCCCGAGGAGGACTCTCCCGCAGCTGCCGCAAGCCGCGACTGGACGCTGACCCGTACCAACGATGATGTTATGACAAACTGTGGTTGTATGCTGTTACTACTTACATTACATCCATGTTGTCTTTTTGGGAATTCTTTCTGTCAACTTTTGTCTCCTTCTCCTCTGCACCACCATCCTATTCACCAGTATCAGACAACGGCCCTTCGAGGTGGCCTAATACATTTACACTTGTCCCCCCACACGTGAACTCTTAGACAAGCGGTCCATCTAGTGCTAAGTACGCCCCAGCCCCACGACTCAGACACTACGCATCATTAGCCTCAATGTCCGAGGCCTAAAAGTGCACAGCGATCCTTTCTCTCCTGGAGCGGTCGGGTAAAGATATCTGCTTGCTACAGAAGACACACTTACTGGCCAAAGACACCCCCGCAAGCACTCGCACAGGTACCCGCGGCTGTTCTGGTCATCTGCCCGATGAAAAATGTATTACTTATTAATTTTTTCCATTTGTAAGGCGCTACAGCTACCCAGAAAGGGTTTCCGGGCGCCGAGACACAGCAAAAGGATGTCAGGATACATTTCTGGCTATTCTTGTTATTGTTGGAATAGCCAGGTCTTAACGTGCTTTCTGAACTTGACATGATTTTCCTCCTTTCGAATGAAGGGAGGGAGTGCGTTCCAGAGGGATGGTCCAAGGTGGGCGAAGGATCTACCTCCCATTTTTGCCAGTTTAAATCTTGGTACGCAGAAGTTAGCAGCAGATTGCGAGCGAAGATTTCGCTTGGGAGTATAGGGGTGAGCCAGAGCTAGAAGGTATTTGGGGGCAGTGCCTGCCTTGATTCTGAACATGTAGTTCAGGGCTTTGAAACGGATTCTGCTTTCAATCCTGAGCCAGTGGAGTTCCCGACGGTAGCTCGAGGATAGCATGCTATCCTTCTTGCCCAGAAGTTTGATGGTAAGGTCATTTCTACATTCATGGAAGTCAAGGGGAGAGCCCTAGGTTTGAGGATTCAATGGGGGGCTGCTACTTCCACAATAGCTAACAGAAATGCCCCAAATGATAAGCAAGAACCTTTCAAATTGAACACATTGGCAACAGTCCTCACCTCCCCCGACATCGGCCCTTTGGAGGGGGAGGGGGGTGGTGGGGGTTAACCTAGTGATGGACTCAGTCTTGGACCGCTCTAACCAGCGCTATTCCCAGACAGGGGCTTTTTCACATGCCAGACTACAATGGTTGGCGGACGGGACTACATCAGCACCGATGACCGCGAGGAGACCTGCCTTGCATCAGTATAGGAGGCACTGAAGCTCGTCCTTCAATGCAAATTCATAGCTATCGTGGCTGCTGAAAATAAATTGCGTAAAGAACAGCGGTTACAAATTTAAGCAAAGGTCTCCAAGCTTGAATCAATTCACAAACGCACAGGTTCCCTTCAAGTGTTCAGGGAACTCGAAAATCAGCGCCTTCTCCTGCAATGTCTGGATCTAGACCGGGCAGAGTACACCTTTTTGCGACTTAAGCATAAGTTCTTTGTCAGTGGTGACCGTACCGGCCGCATACTGAAGCACAGGCTGTGCGGCACAACGTTGTCTGGGTCAATCAATGCAATCCGTACTGCTAAAGAAGAGGAGGTGCATTCTGATCCCGAGATAGCTGGGGCCTTCCAGTCCTTCCATAGTAAGCTATATGCAGGAGAGGATTCTCCATTGGTAGATATCGAAGCCTACCTGCAGGACATCCCTCTGACAGGTCTCACACCGGAGGTGGCTTCCCAGTTAGATCAGCACATTCGTATAAACCTGGTCATATCAGCGATTGCACTCCTTTTACTCTCCAAGGCGCCGAGCCCAGATGGCTTTAACCCCTGTATTTTAAGACTTTTTGCCAAGAGCTGGCCCCCCTGTTGATATGACTGTTCAACTTGTTTCTGGACTCAGAGTCTTTGACGGATATGCATCCATCTCAATGATCCTCAAGCCCCAAAAAGATCCTAAGAAATTTGGGTCATATTGGCCCATCTCCTTGTTTAACTCTGATGCCAAACTGTTCACGGTCATCTTGGCGACACACCTCAAACCACTTATACAGGGCCTGGTGGAGCCGGACCAGGAGAGATTTATCCAGACAAGACAATGTGAGGATAATATGAAGCGACTCATCCACCTCACAAACCTTGTCCGGCGTTCGCTGAGAGAAGCCCTCCTACTCTTTGTCGACTTTGAGAAGGCATTTGACAAGGTCATTGGCCGTACTTGCTTGGTAGGCTCCGTCGGTTTGGTTTCGAAGATAGGTTCATCTCTTGGATGTGCTGCATCTACAGCGCCCCCAGAGAGTCGGTCAGGGTTAATGGGATCTCTTCTGCAACATTCCCCATATCAAGGGGAATACGCCAGGGTTTCCCCCTCTCCCTGCTCCTATTTGCGCTATATATGGAGCCCTCGGCGCAAAAGGTACAGGATAGCCGCATCTCACAGGGATACGGCTCTGAGAGGCATGCCCACTATAAGCCTATATGCTGATGACGTTGTCCTGTCCCTAACAAACACACTAACCTCACTTTCAGCTCTAATGAAGGAATTTAAGGAATTTAGCAACGTCTCCGGGTTTAAGGTGGACCTCAGATCTTGAATCTCTCAGTTGCCCCTGCCCTGGTTGATGTGCTCTGTATGGAGTTCCTCTTTGAGTGGGCAATGGACAAGATCCCATACCTGGGTATTCTTTTGGCTCCCACGCCTGTGAAGACACTGGCAGCTAACTATGGTCCCCTCTTAGACCAGACCACCAAAACACTATTCTCCTGGAATCGTGCCGGCCTGGCCGCATCACTGCTGTCAAAATGACGATTCTACAGAACATCCTCTACATCTTTCAGACCATACCTCTAATCCCACCCCCATCGATCCTCTGCAACATACAACTTGCTAATCAGTTTGTCTCGAACAGCTAACAGCCACGCCTCAGTCATCAGCTTACCACCGACCTAAGGGGCTTTCCCAGATCTTTAGGTATTTCAAGCCATGCAACTACGCTTTATTAGAAATGGAATCGTCCGCTATCAGAAAAGCACTGGCCCTTTATGGATCAAACGACTGCAGGAGCTAATATCTAGAGGGGAATATGGCTTCCTCGCAAGCACAGGGCATAGGTTCTCTACTCCTCTCCAGTAATGACCACAACATTGAAAAGTTGGGATGTGGTAGCTCTTCAGCATTAGCTTACAACATTCCCTTCACCGATGATACCGATAGTAGATATACCGGACTTCCCTGCCGGATGCAGAACCGAGGTCTTTTAGTGCTGGTGAGAAATGGGTTGCAAACAGGTGGGCTCGCTTTTCGATCTCAGCTGGACCATTCCCTTTCACCAGCTACGTCTTGAGTATTGACTACCAGCAACGGACTCATA
The DNA here is from genome assembly GCF_964263255.1 of Lissotriton vulgaris. NCBI lineage: Eukaryota > Metazoa > Chordata > Amphibia > Caudata > Salamandridae > Lissotriton > Lissotriton vulgaris. Next base: position 686,812,140 of record NC_141696.1, read on the forward strand.
CCCATACACTCAGATGAAACAGTGGGTGACCTCCCGAAGCATTAAGCCCGGGGCTTCTCGCACTCTGACCCTCTTTGAAAAATGGCTAGTATCCAAAGAGCGAGACAAATGTATTATCTCTGAGTTTTATGCCTTCCTTGCACCAGCCACCAACCCTGTTAAGTCCAAGGGGAAGCTTAGGTGGGAGGAGGAGTTGGGGCATCGACTCTCAAGCAAAGAATGGCAGGACATCCATTTCAGAATACACCTAGACAGCACACAACATGGCGGGAAAAAAATTTGCTTACAAAATTGCCTTCAACTGGTATCCAACACCAGCACGGGTCCACAGTTAGAACATGAAGCGCACTGCGTTATACTGGCAGGTTTGTGGTCAAATGAGCTCCCTTGTTCGCCTTTGCTGGAACTGTCCTAAGCTGGTCAGAAACTGGGAGCAGATCCTGAATGATACTGATCAAGCTTTTACCACGACCACCCCCGAATTTCCTGCATACAAAATTTGCGATCAGTTAGGGACAAACAAACGGCTCTTACTCTGATAGTTGAGCGACAGGTCCTCCTAGCACCCTAGGGCACCCTACGAGATCCCTGATCATTTAGCATGGCTGAGAAGACTGCTGGTGGCGCTGGCTATGGAGCACATGTCAATGATGCTAGATAATAGAGCGGGTGAATACCTAGAGTTATGGACCCGTTCATTACAATCCTAGCCAAGAAACTCAGAGAAGTGACCTTCCCAAAATTTCTGCAAATCCTGCGCTTGGTGTCACAAAACGGCAGGGATGCTGCGTAGATGGCCACCTGTAAAAACTACATTCTCATATACCACACTGAGCCCTGAGTTATCGCTAGACTTAAAGTCAAAGCCACTGAGGTGAGGAAGGGGGAGGAGATGGAGGAGGGAGGGTCGGTGGTTATTTTTCTTTACGTGCTACTCTTTATTAAATTACTTTTTTGACATCTCTGGGTCCTCCGTTCACTTCAAACTTGTTACTTCATATATAAAATTCATCGCTTGTAGACTCGCCACCGGCCCCAGGGTTGTAGGCATAAGGCTGTGTAAAAGCCTTACAGATTTTATCAAAGAGAATTGTTCCATAAAACGTTCTTGGACCAATCGAACCTAACAAACTAGAACCCTTGTGTCAATTGCCCAACCAGCTTCCTCCAGCTTCTAAGACCCTGTTTCTTGTCACTTGACACTTAATATCTGTTAACCTGTAGGGCAACTTGCAGCCTGGCTCTAACCAGGCACAAAAAACAGAAAAGTCACATTGCTGGACGTCTGCTCCACTTCAATTTAGGGGGAGACGGTCACGCCCTGGATCCTTTTGGATTTATTACAGACGATTCCCATTGCAAATATTTCCACTATTTTACCTAGATTGTGGCATTTTGAAGAGGTGTACAAACATGTCATTGACCAGGTCGGCTTATTCCTCAACAACATACTGTTTTAAGTGACACTGAAAGCTGTATCTGCCACAAACTTGTCATCTTAGTTTAATGCGGCTTTCTGCTTTTCCATATCCTCTTAAAAAACTGACTGCTCCAACAAGCGAACTATATCTCCTTCAACAACGTTATTAACCACATATTTCTAGACTAGAAACTTCAATTTAACTCAAGTCAATCTCACCAGCCATTCAAGTTGTGTTTGGCAAAAACTAAAACTCAAAGTCATCCATTGTTTCAGACATTTATAACTGAAGAGCTGCTGTTCACAATTCAAGGGGAAACTGGGAAAGGCTTGGGTCCTGTCACTATCCGGCCTGGACCACTCTTCATAAAGTAAACAAACAAAGTGGCCGGACAGCTTGAATTTCAATGATCATTCACCACCTAGTTCGATTAGTTACTAGGTTGGACAAACATGTGTCTTGAATCACTTTTTTTATTTTATAAAAAGGTTTAGAAAAAGTTTTTTTAGGCGTCAAAAGACACAACGCAACTTTAACAGACTTTACAAACAATACATTCAATACATTGAGAGCAACAATACGAAAAATGAAAACTTAGACCAAGGAAATTCAAACAACATAATTTACATAGACAACTATACTATGCCTCGAGTTGAACAATCTATGAGGCACCAATCCTGGATATGAAATAAACAAGTGGACTAACAGAATAGAATACTAGCCTACTTGTTATCGTCTGCAAAGAATACACAGTGCATTTATCACCAAGTGCTGCAAAATAGGAATTACAAAGAGACTACTCTGCAATTTGTACATGTATTAGTTACATTCCTATTGAGCCTAAAGACATTGGTATCTTGCAGGTAAAGACGTCGACGCGTTTCGAACCCAACTGTGTTTGACGGGTTCTCCTCAGGACATGGACTGGGGGGTCGTTGTCACTATGAAGTAATTACAAAAAACGAGATCAGAGAAGGGCTGACTAATATAAACTTCTTGCGTAGACTCACACACTTAAAAAATTAAGGGTACCTTTTTGGCGGGGGGTTCAGATCACTCCCTGCGATTAAAAAATTATAAAGATCCAAATTAGAGTCATGCCTCCAGAGTGCCTATAGCGTTTCAATTATGAACTACAACATCCAGGACATACCTCGAAGATGCACCAAGGTGGCGATCACTGGGAGGGGTGCCGGCACAGATCAGTTATTCGATGTGCAGTTCAGGAAAGCTGAAAAAAGCGGGCGGCACCTGTTACTAAGCCTCGTAGGAATTTAGGGATGTTAGGCAAGGTTTGAACAAGATTGGTTCCTACCTTTGTTATGCGGGCATGAATCCCCTCGTGGACGCGTGTACAAGCGGCAGTCGCCGCCTGGGCTTGTGCGCTGTTAAGACACAAGACAGGCGTTTTAGTAACGCATAATATTTTGCTTTCTCAATGTGAAATCCATTCAGAAATACGTTGTCTTACTTCTCTATGGCGTTTAGAAGCGCTTGAATCCGGCACCCAGCTCGTTGTGAAAAAACAGCTTGTGACTGGAGGGGGCGTGTCTAGCTGTATTTGAGTCCGCCGTGTTCGCGGTGTATCTTGGGAAACGTAGTTTGGAATGTTTTCTCTCACTGATAGAGCGAAAATATAGGGTGCAGTAAAGGAAGAATGTTACTGGAGGCATATATGGACCTATTATAACTTGATGGAAAGGCAGGAGAATCTTTTAACTGAAAAACTTTCAGATTTGGTATGACAACGTCACATGAGCAGCAACAGGCAGAAGCAGAGGCACGTAGCGGGCATGCAGAGTTTAGAGGTTACTAAATTCATTTAGATCGTTCAATCCATCCATGGCAGTGTAGAATTTTAAGATGAGGTAGGCCTCTTTTTGTGCCAGTCGTACATCTGGATCTCCGCCGGCCCCTGGGGTGTTTTTTATACTTGCTAAAATTGTCCATTTGAGGTCATTGACCGAGTGTGCTTTCTTCAGGAAGTGGGACACCAAGGGTGCTGTCAGTACTTTGTTGTTTATCCTGGATCTGTGTTGGATTATGCGATGGCGCACTTCTTGGGTTGTTTTGCCTATATAGACTTTTCCGCAGGGACATGTGATGGCATATACTGCGTATTTGGTCTTACAGTTCGTAAAGTCTTCGTGCCGCCAATGTTTTTTGCCATCCGTGAAATGGGTGCCTTCCATCGTGAGGCCGCATACCGAACACGTACCACATTTGTGACGTCCTTTCACTGGGCCCATATTGAAAAGTGTACTCTGTGTTTCTCTTTTAGTAGTGCCTCTGGTCGAAGAGATCTGTTGTCCAATACTCCGGGTTTTTTTCAAAGCAAACAGTGGTCTGCCGATCTCAGGAATGATTTCCTCGACGAGATGCCAGTTATTGCGGATGATCTTCTGCACCGGATTAGTATGAGGTCCAAACGTGGACACGCACACCATCCTTTCTAGTTTCGGTTTGTCTCTCTTCTGCAGGAGATGTTCTCGAGGAGTCCATCTGGCCCTTTTCATCGAGTGCTTGAGCAGTTTAGCTGGGTACCCTCTCTCCTTCAGCTTGTCAGTGAGAGCTTCACCATGTATCACAAAGTCTTCTGTTGATGAACAATTCCTTCTAACCCTAAGGAACTGGCCATAGGGGAGGTTGTTCTTTAAACTTTTAGGATGGTAACTTTTATAGTGTAGGGAATTGTTCTTATCCGTTTTTTTCTGAAACAGAGTTGACTTGAGGCCTTCCGGCGTGGACTTGATCTCGACGTCAAAGAATGGCATGGTTTTGCAGTCATACGTCAAGCTGAATTTGATATCTGGACTTCGGTTGTTAAGCCAGTCATGAAATTCTACCAGAGATTGTGGTGTACCATTCCAGATACACCACACATCATCTATGTACCTCAGCCACTGCCCTATATGGGCTCTGTACGGGTTGTTATTGTACACGAACTTCTCCTCATACTGGGCCATATAAAGTATGGCCATCTCCGGTGCGAAGGGACAGCCCATCGCTGATCCCTTGATTTGCAAGAACATTTCTTCTTCGAACACAAAGAAACTCTAATTTGGATCTTTATACTTTTTTTTAATCGCAGGGAGTGATCTGAACCCCCCGCCAAAAAGGTACCCTTAATTTTTAAGTGTGTGAGTCTACGCAAGAAGTTTATATTAGTCAGCCCTTCTCTGATACAGTTTTTTGTAATTACTTCATAGTGACAACGACCCCCCAGTCCATGTCCTGAGGAGAACCCGTCAAACACAGTTGGGTTCGAAACGCGTCGACGTCTTTACCTGCAAGATACCAATGTCTTTAGGCTCAATAGGAATGTAACTAATACATGTGCAAATTGCAGAGTAGTCTCTTTGTAATTCCTATTTTGCAGCACTTGGTGATAAATGCACTGTGTATTCTTTGCAGACGATAACAAGTAGGCTAGTATTCTATTCTGTTAGTCCACTTGTTTATTCCATATCCAGGATTGGTGTCTATGTAAATTATGTTGTTTGAATTTCCTTGGTCTAAGTTTTCATTTTTCGTATTGTTGCTCTCAATGTATTGAATGTATTGTTTGTAAAGTCTGTTAATGTTGCGTTGTGTCTTTTGACGCCAAAAAAAACTTTTTCTAAACCTTTTTATAAAATAAAAAAAGTAATTTAAGACACATGTTTGTCCAACCTAGTAACTAATCGAACTAGGTGGTGAATGATCATTGAAATTCAAGCTGTCCGGCCACTTGGTTTGTTTAGTTCACAATTCAAAGCACAAAAATCTGGACTTCCCTCCCACAGATATAAAACCTGTAGATAATGCCCAGCTTTTTCACAAGAAATCTAAAACATGTATTTATGCGGTAACCAACTTCTACCTAACTAGCTTCCCTTCCTTTTCCTTCACCGAATTATGCTCGTAAGATAAAAAAGTATTTGAGACAAAATTAATAAGCATGGCAAGTGGCAGGCACCATAAAACATACAGAGAGAGAATGGTATACATAATAATTACTACAATAATACAAGCCAGTCCCTAGCCTCGGCAAGGAGAAATGGTGTAAGGCCCTTATAGAACTTGCAACATAAACAGGAACAATAGTGGCCATTGTAGATTTTGTTAGAAGTCTGTGCCCAACTTGCCCGTGTTTCTGGAAGAAGTGGTTTCCTAACAACTGTTGTGTAGTTTGTATTCTCCAGGACAGGATATTCTCTTTTTTACTTTCACTAGATACCTGAAGAATGTAGATCTATTGTCACAGTTTGCTTTTAAAATGAGTCCTGTTCCCTCCATTTAACCTGCCATACCAGACCCTCGATCCCCAAATATAATTGCGTGCATTCTCATGCCTGTATGTATCATCTGGTTGGCTAACTTCTTGGGTGAGATTGCTTGAGAGGTAGTCTACCTGTGCAGAGTAATGATCTAGCCCTGGTGATTCTACTCTTTCAGAGACCCAAGATTCTCAACCGCGGCAGGAGGAAATAAGTTAACGGGAACATTAGATGACTTCATAGTACGTACAAATACCTTGATAGACCAAGGAATTGTCCTTATGGAGAGAAGGGTATCACAAGACTTGGCATTCGCTAAGAGGTCGTCTATGGGGCATATTGCCTCAGCACGAAGTCCCGAAAATACCTCCAATAAATCTACTGCCATCCAGACATGTGTGGAGGTTTATGATATTGCCTGTACGCAGCCTGCTCTCCAAAACATAATCTCTCAAGACTCTCAGGCTCTGGCACCCTCAGGGAACGTTGTGGTCTCAACGCTATTAGACACTCAGGCTGACAGTAGTTATACTCAAATAAGAGGAAAAAGGGAGGGGGCAATCCCAAAAAATAAGCATAGTGATAAGAATATTCGTACATCTAAGAAGGCAAAAGCACCAAACATAGATAGGACTAGTGAGGCCTGTGGTAAAGAGAAAGCGATGGGAATTATTGGGGAGGGGTCTGGGAAAGAAGAGGCGGGGTCTAAAAGCACGGCCATGACTATTTTTGAGGACACTACCCTAGACGATACACTATCTGATATTTTCCCTAATAACACCACATCTAATAGTGTAGACATAACAGGAGAAAGGGAAGATCCATTAATATGCACCCTTACGGCCCTAATTAAATCCTTAATTATTCCTCTAGAAGAAAGGCTTCATGGGATAGAAATCCAACTGAATGAACTGCAGAAAGATATAAAAGCACAGTATATTGGTCAGGCAAAAATAGTAACACCAGCAATTTTGCGGGCCAATAAACTGCAAACATCTAAAAAAGGTGCAGAGGGAGGGAAAAAAGTAACACCTAAAACCCCCTTATTAAAACCAACTGATTCAGAAACAAGTACAGCTTGTGCAACATCTACTCCTGCAATCATAGCAACCACAGACGATCCTATTGTACCGATTAAAAACCCCGATAAATCTCAGCCAGACAGTACCGAAAAACGTAGAAACACCAATTTACCACCCGAGGCATGCCCCTACGTGGTGGTCCTGACTGGGGTCCCAGAACTGCCTACCCAAATTACAGAATCCTATTGGGCATTGAGAAATAAGGTGTTACACTGGTTAGATTCTAAGCATACTTTACCACCAGATATAAGAAGCCATGTCTTAATGGTCCGGAGGGTCCCCTGGGTGGGGAACAATAGAAAAAGATCTCATGGGGACTGTGTGATTGTAACCTTTGAAGACCCTGATACAGTGGATTATATTTGTTCATGGGAAATAAGAAACTATAAATCATCAATTGTGGCGAGACCCCTGACTTATTTCTACATGCCAGCAGAGCAAACAGACAATAGATGGAGCTGGACTAGGGACTCAAATTACTCTAGGGGAGGGAGGGGGCATGAAATGTATAGGCATTCTAACCCAAATAGCTGGGGAGGGGGGGGGGGGGGAGATGATGGATGGACCTTAGTACAACGAGGGGCTAGGACAACCCTTCGTACTGGACAGCAGCATAGTGCAGACTGGATGGGTCCACAGTTTGTTCCATTTTTGATCCCTTGTTACAATCGGTTCAGTAACTTAGAGGCTGTCGATTGACGCTCAGAGTGTGAAATGGTCCCCCAATGCATCCCTTCTTTATGTACTCCCTCAAATCTTATTGACAGTAGTTCCCGACAGGAGGTGCCCGATATGGCTGTATGAGGTTTAAACTTGGTGAAGGAGATTAATACATGTAAAAATGGAACGGGAGATAAGAATCAGGGTGGTCATTCGCCTGTACCCAAAAAAAGCCATGATAAAAGTAATTTTGAAGAAAATGTGAAGGGAAAGGGATTTGACGTTACTGACTTGGTAGGAGTAAATGAGAATAAAGAAACCTGCAGCTTGATGTTTTGGAACGTCGCAGGCCTAAGACAGAAAATGACCACGCCCTCCTGGGAAACGGTCATAGGTAATCAAGATATTGTGGCCCTCCAGGAAACTTGGACTGTTGATCCTATATATATGAATGGATATAAAACTTATTGTACGCCGGCAGTGGGGGGAGCTTATGGGAGACCTAAGGGTGGTCTAATTACGTTCCTCTCAAATTGTTTGTCATATGAGAGGGTACGATTTTATCCCAACTGTAGTTTTTATCACAAGTTGGTAATTGACACTAAGAGGGGAGCCAGTGTCATTATCATACATTGTTATGATAATATACCAAGAAGTGTAATACAGGACACATTGAAAATGTTAAGTAATGATTTACAGTGTAAAATAGATAACAAGGGGAAGGAAGCAATGATACTGTGGGGGGTGATTTTAATTGTTCACTTTGTAAAAAGGGAAAAAAAGGCATCTGTGGTCTAATGTTAGAACAAGATATTAATCTCACACATTTTGACCATACTCTAACTAGGGATCTGCTAAATGAGATAGTGTTTAATTGTGACTTGGGATATGCAAACAAAGTGGCTCACAAACCAACACTATTTGCCCCGACCTTTATTGGTAGAGGAGCAGCATCCACCATTGATTTTGCTATTTGCTTAAATAGCTATGGCCATAAATTAAGTGGATATAAGATTTTGGATTCACCTATGAGTGATCATCTCCCACAAATTCTTGAGATGGATACTCAATTTGTGGTAAGGCAAAAAGATCTGCCTCCTAACCATGAAGTTCAGGATGTGATGCTTGGTAGGCAAAATGGGTACACACTCAAGTGGAGTAAGGTGGTCCCAGAGGAATTTTTAGCTAAATTGGTGAATGCATGCACAGAGAGTTTTAGAGTCAGCCTGGGTGAATATTCCATGAGTGAACATATAATAGAACACTTCTACACTATTGCTTCTTTTGTTAAGGAGAGTTTAAGGGTGGAGTTAAAGAATGGGTGTAAGAATAACAGAAGATGGTTTAATACGGAATGTACCAAGGCCCTGACTCAGCTCAACCACGCGATACACTGGGTGCCCTGGGATCTCTCTTTAATAAGAGATTTAAGAAAAAGTTATAACTTGGCATTAACCAATAGGAAAAATGCCATAAAGAAAATGGCCTGGGAAGATTTATGTGCAGCTTCAGAATCTAATGATATATCTGCTTTTTGGAGGGTGGTAAATGCCCCAATTCTTTGCGATAACCCCAAAGCCCGCATTGAAATTGCGATGAGTGGGTTACTCATTTTTCCACTCTTTATATGTCTTTAGAGGAAACTCCCGAAATAGGGCTGAACAGAGTGTATTAGAAATGGGATGATGTACAAAAACTGGTGGCAACTCTCCCCGATGTCCTAAGGAGTATAAAAGTCACAAAGGGTGGAAAGGCAGCAGGTCCAGATGGGATCCCAGCGGATCTGTACAAAGCAAACAGTGACATCTGGGGTTCCATTCTGGTACAGCTTTTTAATGCAGCATTAGCAAGGGGTTTAAGCCCGTCATGGTATACATCGCTCATTGTCCCCATTTATAAGGGAGATAGGCAAAACTGTGTATGTTATAGGTCAATATCCCTACTTGACTCATCGATAAAGATCCTTGGTAGAGTCATTTTAGAAAAACTACAATATTGGGCAGAGGACAACGGGGTAATAAGCGATCTTCAATATGGATTCCAAAAGGGCATAGGAACCATTGAGCAGGGCTTAAATTTATTTATCGTTCAGCAGAAATACATAACGATAAAAAGGGAGCGTTTATATTTTACGTTTGTTGATCTTACATCGGCTTTTGATTGTGTATCCCACAACAAACTATGGGAATTGCTGCAAAGGCTGGGGGTGGAAGAACCTATTATTCGGTTTCTGAGGGAGTTTTACTCAGGGGCAACTGCTATTGTTCGTTACGGAAAAGTGGGGGAATGTAGTAAAGCATTTGGAATAGGGCGTGGCGTACGCCAGGGGTGCGTCCTGGCACCTTTTCTATTCCTGATCTACATAAATGGTCTAGAGGCTCGTCTCCTGCAAGAGTGCAGGGATATGCCCAAGGTGGGGAGAAGATCTATCCCTCCGCTCTTGTATGCAGACAATGCTGTTTTAATGGCCCGTACCCCATGGCCCTGCAAAAACTGCTAACTTCCTTCAACAACTTTATGCTCAGCCTGGATTTAAATATTAACTGCAGCAAAACTTTCACCATGAATTGCGGACCACGGACAAAGAAACAAATGAAAACGATGTTTATAAATAATGCTCCCTTAGAAAATACGCCCACTTTTCCTTATTTAGGCATCCTGATTCATGAGAGTGGTTCCTGGGCAAGTGCAATAAAAGCAAGAACTCTTTTGTTCTCAAAGACAATAATGGCCTTAAAGAGTTTTTTTTTAAACTGGGAAAGAAACCAATAAGAGATTTTAACTATTTATAATGCAACGTGTCTATCCGTGGCTCTTTATGGATCAGGATTGTGGGGATATTCCAACATAAAATCGATAGTTAGTGGAAAACAAGTTTATGCGGCACATTTTGTCCATACCCGAAAGTATTGCAACCATTATTTGCCACGTGGAGTTGGGGTAGCCATATATCTCTGATATAATTAGAACACACTCCTGTGGCACAAGGTATGGACTGTAAATGAGTGTGTTGTAAATCGTGCCATACTCCAGGATGTGTTAAAACTTGAACATGAGTGATTTTAAGTGGTTAAACTGTGTTAAGACCTTCCTGACAGAAACGGATTGTTTACAATATTATGAGGATCCACTGACAATGACACATATCGAGAAAAACACTGAAAAAAATGTGTAAGGAATATTTAAGGGAAAAAAGACTGTCAGAAGAAATAAAGAAAAAGACGGTCTGCTCACATCAGATGATTTTAACTGGAGGTAAATTACAGCCATATTTAAGCCTCCCCATGTCGAACCATGAGAGATTCTTTTTAACACGTTTTAGACTTAATATACTTTTTTAGGTTAGTGACATTCCCGGAAATGAACTCTTGGTCAAAAGAACTGTTTATGTGCCCATGTGATGAATTGTCTCTGCAATCGGATATCCATGTTTTATTTTTTTGTAAATTTTATACCTTGCCTCGTAGAAAATGTATTGTCCCTGCACTTAGAGATATGAATTTAAATAGTTGCCGCCCAGCATTTTTAGAATTACAAAAAATGGACACTGTTTTTATTGTTGCATCATTATCAGGATTTTTTAAATATGTTTTTAAATTGCGAAAATCGATATGTTTGGATGATTCTTAATTGTTTTTAGTAGAAACTGTGATTCCTTCGCCTTAGATAAAAAATAGCTGTAATATTCACTGTAAATGAATTCTTATTCTGTCGCTTTTATAGTTATTGTCTTTTTAACCGAATAAAGTACTTTTTGACTTTGACTTGGGCCTGCAAAGTCTGCCTGTTTCTAACACTGACCACTAAATAGTGGAGAGCAGAACTGTCTGGTTTGCTAAAGACATCTTGGGAACATTCAGAAAGTTGACCTACGAGTACATTCTGCCTGTTACTTGCGGTTTGTAACTCCTGTTTTCTTGCTTTCTATTTTCTGGTTTTATTTGTTTTAGGCTGTACAGCTTGAGTTTTTACCTTCCCTTCCCCAAACCTTATTTATAGTATCCTTCTGAGTCCTCCATTTCTGTAAACAGGCCTGTAAATCTTGTTCTTATCTCGTCCTATTTGTGACCATTAAAAGACTAAGGTCAAATGACAGGTGCTGTCTTCTGAGGGTAGTTGTTTTCTTTTCTAGCACACAACAATTAAATGAACTATGTAAGTATTTCAGAAAATATCAGAATTAGGAACACAAATGCATCACAAGTTTTGTTAATTCTGAAGTGTGTTGGAAACAAATACATGAACCCCTTTGCGGCCAGGCCTTATAACACCCCCCCCCCCCCCCCCCCCCCCCCGATGCCAAGCCTTTTTTTGGCTATTTGGGGTAGTTCATTCTTAGACCCCCCCATAACACCAACTTTGCATTTTCTAACATCCTGCAGATTCTAAAAGTACCCAGAGTTGGGAGGGCGTGGTCCGCTGAGCAGCGGTATGGTCGCTTTCTAAGTGCGCTCCGCTGGCCAGGGGAAAATTCCTGTAATTACCCTGCACCTCGGATGTCTGCAGAGCGGCCCTGGCATCGGTGACGGACGGTGGGACACTCCTGGAACCTGGGGAAGTAATCCTGTGTCTGCATTCTTCTCCGGAGTCGTGATTACTGTGAAGGGGCAGAGAGGCAGAGGGCTTGTTCAGCAACGCATGGTAGGCAGGCAGGAAGCTGTGAAACTCCAGCCCGCGGCTACGGTCTGCATGCGGGCCGCGGCCACACTCAAGAGCTGTGGAACTTCTCTTGGTGTCACTGATTGGCGCGGACCGCATCGGAGGCCCGGTGTGATATGTGCAAGGACTGGGGGCCCAATACTTTACATTTAAAGCGAGGAGCTGTGTGCTGCATGGACGGGGAGGTGGTGCCGACCCAGGCTACGGGCCCGCCATTTTTGTGCCAAGACGCCGGAGATCCTGCTGGAGCTGCCGCGGCCACTGTGGACCTGTTGGTGGCCAGCGCTGCCTGTGCAATCCTGAGATTTTGCTGGTGGAGCTGCAAATTGCGCTGCAGCAGCAGTGTATGCGCTACTTGTGTTTATATCGCCCGTAGTTTAATTTGGAGGTAGGACGCACGCTTCCCTACTTGCTTCTTAAGGGGGTGGGACACTGTTTGTGGTGGAGACATTGCTGGCCGTCCTCATGGAGCTGCTCTGACATGGTTGGGAGGTGTCTTGTGGTCCCCTCTGCTGCAGGATCAGACCGAGGCGGGTTAGTTGACTTGCACCTCTCTCTGTGAGTACACTGAACTGTGGTGACCCTGCTCTGCTCCCCCTGCTAAGGTGTGCAACTCCGGGGCCTAATTTATGACTCTGTTGCAGGAGGAATAATACACTCGAGAGCGTCAGCTGTGGGACACTGTGGCCATTGTTAATGCTTATATACATGTTGGATTCCAGACCACTACCTACACGCTGGGCTGTAAAGGTGGAAATTGCGCGATACAGCTTGTGAGACATCTAAATTGGAATTTTACCCTGCCTGGGCAGAGTGGCGGAATGTGCGGATGGTGTGGCAGATCTGGGGCCTACTGACAGCTCAGAGGTGATTGGAAGCGAGGCGCTGCATTGGTGTTGCGGTGGTTTGGCGCGTTGTCTGCTTGTGCTGCTGGTATAAAGAGATCTTGCCCAGAAGACCTCTGTGAATCCCCCACTCTTCTTCAGCCATGGGCAAGCCAGACGCCAAGCAGCCGAAGATCAACTTCGAGAATAAACGGTCTACGGGGTATACTGACTCTGAACAGGAGGCGCCAGCATGGTGCACAAGGAGAAGATCAGGGTGAGGATCTGCGGTCTCTTATGCTGGAGATGCGATCCAGCCTTCGAAACATTGACAGGAAACTTGACATAATGACGTCGCAATTGGATTCCGTTAAATCCCAAGTCTCGACACATGAGACTCGTCTGGATGTATTGGAAAACCGAATTTCATGAATTCCAAGTGGAGACTAAAGAGCAGCTGCTTCACATGGACAAGTTATTAGGAGTCATCAGGCCAAGAATGATGATTTGGAGGCGCGGTCAAAACGGAATAACCTCAGAATCACTGGCATTTCGGAGACGACCTCCATTTCTAAGATGGAGGTCTATATAACTGATCTTCTCCATGAACGGTTTGATCCTCTCTTGTCCTCCGTCTTTGTGGTTGAGAGGGCGCACTGCTCTCTGGGTCAGAGGCTCCTAGTGGGCGTGCCACCGAGACTCATTATTGCAGAAAATCTTAAACTATTAGGACAGAGATCACATCCTCCGACTGGCTAGAGAGTGGGGGGAAGATACAACACAAAGGTAATGATATCTCGTTCTACCCGCATTTTACTCCAGCGGTGCAGGCTGCGCGTTGAGAATTCTTACCAGCCAAGCGCCGCCTCCTGCAGGCACAGATCCCATAATCTTTGTTGTATCCAGCCAAGTTGAAGGTGTCCTTTGATGGAACTGCCCACTTCCGTACGGACCCGAAGTTTGCGCTTAAATTCGCCAAACACGTAGGTGGTCAGAAAAACAAAGGTACCCGTACGGCTGTTCAATCAGCAGGAGATCGCCCAAGTGACAATGACTGACACGGAAATAGTGGTGGTTACACAGCGGTGTTTGGTAACAAATAGGACTTTAAATCTAGAGTTCTGTTGCTTATGTGGGTACAATAAGATCTGGACCTCCCAGTTTCATTGTGTGTCTTTTTTAAATAAGTTGCTGACAGTCGGGGCCTATGGGGTGGGTGATCTACAACTTGATTAGGGGGTGGAGTGGGCGGGGGAGAGAGGGGGTGTTTGCCTTATTGGCTACTGCCAGTCTAATTGTCGCTTGTTGGCTCATTATTGTTTTATTGGTTGGGTACACACTCGTCTTTGCGGGATGTGAGATTTCCGTGTCCTCTCTAATGTACTGAATTGCTTTCCTTGGAAAATCCGAGGACTTAATGATGGTAGGAAATCGAGACTAGTCCATGCTTACCTTATAAGACATGATATTGATATCTGCTTGTTGCAGGAAACGCACCTCAATATAACACCTTCAAATAGGCTGCGCCATAGGCGGTGGGGTCATGCTTACTCATCGGTGTACTCCAATTATGCACGTGGGGTGGCTGTGTTGATTAAGCGGGCTGGACTGGAGGGAGAGGCAAGTGCAAGTGGACCCAGAAGGATGCTATGTACTTGTAGCCGGGACGCTGTGTAGGGCCCCTTAGGTCATTGTGGCAATCTTCGTATTCCCATGAATTCTTCCACGATGTAAGGAGGAGGGTGAGGGTTACGGGCTGTGGCACTATAGTGTGGGGGCGATTTTAATGCTGTTTTGAATGATTCGGATAGACGTGGGACTTCCCGCTCTCTACACCCCACAGTTGGCGCTACACTTAGGGCGATATTGTCTGATGGTGACCTGATAGATGTATGGCGAAGCAGACATCCAGCGCTTAGGGAGGGCACTTGCATATCAGATCATCATTGCGCTTGTCCCGCTTGGACTTCTGGCTAGTGTCCAGAGATGTGGCTTCCTGGACGGTGGATGCTGTACACATTCCGCGCACATTGTCTGATCATGCCCCATGCTTGCTAAAACTGTTCATCCCTGGTTCACCCCCGCGCGGGTTCACCTGGCGTCTACCGCCGCACGCCTTGCTGGACGAGGTATTTAAAGAGATAAGATTGGATATTAATGAATATTTTGATTTGAACACTGGATCTGTAAACAACTTGGCCTCGCTATGGGAGGCTTTCAAAGTCGTTATTAGGGGCAAGTGCATTGCTAGACAAGCAAGAGAGTTAAAAGCAATCAGAGGTACAATTGCCTCATTGGAGGCCCAGATTAGAGAACTCGAGGAGCGATTCTTTGCTAAACAAGACCCGGACACAGCAGGGCGCTTGAAGGCTAAGCTGCTTGATTATGCTGAAGAAGCGCAGCACAAGGTGAGATTCCTGGGGAAATACGCAGAGACAAGGAGATATGGGGAGAGAGATAGACCAGGGCGCACACTTGCAGGCATGATACGGCCACCTAGATCCACTACCTTTATCCACGCAATACACACATAACCAGATACAGTCGTCAGGGGACAGGCAGACATTCTTAACGCTTTTTATGATTTTTATTCTCGACTTTACACGGCAACCCTGGATGAATGCCCGGAAGGATTGCAGTCCTTTATGGACTCAATTGCCCTAGTCTGGTTTAACAATATACATAGGCAATACATGGACCTCCTGTTTACCACGGAGGAGGTTGCGCAGGTGATCAGAAGCTTGCCGCTTGATAAGGCTCCTGGACCCGACGGACTGACTGCATCTTTTTATAAGACGTACGTTGAGGAGCTTGCACCTAAGTTGCTGGCAGTATTTGCGGAGGCTCTTGGGGGAGGGATACTGCCCGAATCTATGAGGGAGTCCATAATTATTACGCTGTTAAAGCCCGGAAACCAGACACAGAAGTACATTCATATCAACCCCTTTCATTGATAAATGTTGATGTAAAAATACTAGCTTAACTGATTGCCAATGCCTTCAACCAATGCGGTCTATGGTAGCGCTTCTGGACCAATCTGGGTTCATTTCTGGGAGGTCTACCTCCCATAATTTGCGTACTATATTCTCGATCCTACATTATTTGCACCCTGAAGTCCACAATGCAGTGGTCTTTTTAGATGCCACCAAGGCATTCGATTCCCTCGAGTGGCCATGCTTATTTATCTATTGGGCCTTATGTGCTTCAGTCCGTTATCCCTTAACTGGCTACGACTCCTATATACTTCACCCAGGGCCCAGATTAGGGTGAACGGCCTGCTATCGGATCCTTTCCTTATATCGCGCGGCAGAAAACAAGGCTGCCCTTTATCACCGCTGCTGTTCACGATAGAAATGGAACCCCTGGCCGCCTGTGTTCGTCACACCACACTGCGTGGGGCATAGGGTTCAGTTCTAGGAGCTTATTAATATTGTTATATGCGGACGACGTGACTCTATATCTAATCGACCCAGAGAATAATCTAGACCCTGTCTTGCGGGAGTTTATCCGGTTTGGCGGCATGTCTGGCATTTCCATAAACTGAACGAAATCCGGGATATTTCCTCTGACAGTGAGACACCGCGTGGACTCCGAATATCCCCTCAAATGGGAATCTGAAGAGGTTAAGTACCTGGGCATCTGGATCAGTCGTGACACGCAGGCAATTTGGAATTTAAATTATGGGCGAGCTGTCGTATGGCTGGAAGAGAAAGTCAAACTTTGGTCTAAACTGCCACTATCCCTAGCCGGGAGGATAGCCTTAGCCAAAATGGTCATTCTACCCAAATTTCTATACTGGTTTGTAAATATCCCGATCCCACTCACAATGCATTTCTTTACTACTCTTAAGTCACACCTCGTATCCTTGGCATGGGCGGGTGGGCAAGCTAGGGTATCTTGGGATATGCTGACACTCCCCCTGCGACAGGGCGGACTAGGCGCTCCAGACATGTGCCTCTATGCTCTCTGCGCCCAGGCACAATTTCTGCACTTTTGGGTACACCCCACGCCTTTCCAGCCTCATGTCGCAGTGGAGCTTGACGCTCTCGCGCCTGTCCCGCTGCATGTAGCCATTTACAAATCGGCCCGTCGCCCGTATGGAGATATAGACTCGGCCGGCACGCTGCGGTGGGCCAGGGATGAACTGCGGAAAAGGGGGGTATCCCCTTGTTGTATGCCCCCTCGATCCCGCTAGCACATAATCCAATGATGCCCTGTCTGGAGGATGAGATTAGCAAATCGCTAGCGCAGAAGCTCCAGCTCCGTACGTTTGACAACCTATTCCCCGGTATTGTTTCGACCGCCTCCGATAGCAGAGGAGGGTCAGGTTGTGCCCTTCTCAGAGACTTTCTTATATCATAAGATACACACTGCGTGCCGTGCCCTATCCAGCGACTTCCTGGCGGCCCCCCACCATCACATGCACTACAGTACTTATTGAGATCCCCCTCACCCCGCAAGTTAGTTACTCGTTTGTATACCACATGCAAAACAATTCACTAGTGGTACAGCCAAAGTGTCTGCAGTATTGGAATGAAGAACTCTCCGTTCCACTGACAGACGCGCAGTGGGAGTCTTGTTGTGGGAAACTGACAGAACTCTTCTCCAACTATAGACTTAGACTGATCCATTTTAAGTATCTACAACGATTCTACAGAAAACCCATCAGTCTACATCGCATGGGCTTGAGAGAAGATACTAGCTGCTGGCGCTGTAATTACTCCCCTGCTATCTTTCTACATGTGGCCTGGGACTGTCCAGAACTAGGGGAATACTGGTCCAAGGTCTTTGCTTCAATCAGTCAAATGATCGGAGGGCCTAACGCTCAATCGCCCATTTTGGGCTTGCTAGGCTACATAAAAGATACACCGCCTAAACTGCTTAAGTTATATGCCCTGCTCCTTCTGTACGCGAACGGCAAGTTGCGGTACATTGGGGTAGAAAGAGGGTGCCCTCGATAAAGGGTTGGCTTGCGGACATCACCTATGGTAACACGCAACAGTGTACTTTCTGGGAACTCGCACCCCCCACCTCACGACCCCAAGATATTTGGGAACCATTTTTGACATGGGTCAGGGAGCGGATCCTGTTGGCCGAGGAGGGGAAAGTTAGAGATGAGCAAACAGCTTCATAAGTGCGAAGGAATTCTGGAGGGCAATGTAATGGGTGTGATTCCTGAACTTCACTACCAGAGGGCATAGCGGGAGTCGGTATGTGTATGTTCTGCCCAAAATATTACCGTCAGTATGATATGCTGCTCCCAGAGTGCCGGATTACAAAGCTTGTGCACCCCCATCATGGAGATATCTGTTTTAACGTGCTTGATGTATTTCAGGATTAAAGATGTGTGCAGGACGAGACCACCCAATGCCTTCTATTTGTTGACTGTATTGACTGATTGAGCCACCATCCATATTGCTGTAATGATGTACTGATTCAGAAAAGGGGGGTGGTGATGAACAGAGTGTCTGAATTAAGCAGACCACTCTTACCCAGTCCAAAGATCAGGGCTTGATCCATCACCGTTTTTTAGCTCACTGCACCATCCCAGCTCAGAACCTGGCTACATGCAAATTAGTCTGTTCCTGTCCCAGTGCATGATGGGAACAGGGTAAACCAAACTACCAAGTCAATTCTTATACCCCCCTTTTCTGAATCGTTTTTGGCCACTATAGGTGTGGCAGGGTATACTCAGACATGAGTCCCTTGCTCATTGCACCATCAGGATTCAAGCAAGCCGGGCCGACAACGGCTGAAATGCCAGAAACCGGTCCCCGGAAGCTTGTCTCCTTTCTGGTGAAGAATGGGCTTGGTAGTTTAGTCTGCCCTGTTCCCATGATGCACTGGGCCAGGGACAGACTGATTTGCATATAGCCAGGTTCTGAGCTGGGATGGTGGAGTGAGCTAAATAACGGTGATGGATCAAGCCCTGATCTTTGGACTGGGTAAGAGTGGTCTGCTTAATTCAGACACTCTGTTCATCACCACCACCTTTTCTGAATCGTTTTTGGCCACTATAGGTGTGGCAGGGTATACTCAGACATGAGTCCCTTGCTCACTGCACCATCAGGATTCAAGCAAGCCGGGCCGACGACGGCTGAAATGCCGGAAACCAGTCCCCGGAAGCTTGTCTCCTTTCTGGTGAAGAATGGGCTTGGTAGTTTAGTCTGCCCTGTTCCCATGATGCACTGGGCCAGGGACAGACTGATTTGCATATAGCCAGGTTCTGAGCTGGGATGGTGCAGTGAGCTAAATAACTGTGATGGATCAAGCCCTGATCTTTGGACTGGGTAAGAGTGGTCTGCTTAATTCAGACACTCTGTTCATCACCACCCCCTTTTCTGAATCATAAAGATGTACTGGCACGGTGTTTGTTATTGTAAGATGTTTGTACTTTGCTATAATGCTAATAAAAAAAAGGTATCCAGAGTTTGTGAATTCCCCTGGAGGGGACCAAGAAATTAGTAAAGATACAACTACATTTTGTCTTTTTGGGGGAAAATGGGGAAAAAGTGCTGAAGTAGAAAACATGTGTTGTTCAAATGGTATCAACAAAGGGTTTGCAGTGCTAAAATCCCCACCCTCCCAGTTTTCAGGAACAGGCAGACTTGTCAGAAAACCAACATTTTCTACAAAGTTTTGGCATTTTACTGGGACACTGAATAGTTTTCTAATTTTTTGTGCTTTCAACCTCATTCCAGTTAGTGGTAGAAATGGGTGTGAAACCGATAATGGATCGAGGATAGCTATATATTTCTGAAAAGCAGACAATTCTGAAATCAGCAAGTGGTCATTTGTGTAGATTCTTCAAAGTACTCCTATAGAAAGTAAAGTTGAAAAAAACAAATATGTGAATTGAGTTGAAAAAAACTCAATTTGTACCTACGTTTTCACCTGTAACTTCTTACTATTGCAAATTTTTTAAAGCAATATACTGTTACATCTGCTGGATCCATCTAACTGCAGGGATATATAGGGCTTGAGGTTCACCAAGAACCTGAGGTACCCAGAGCCATTAACTGAGCTGCACCTTGCAACAGTTTTTCATTGTGTATCAGCTAAGAGTGAAAAATAGGTATTAAGGAAACCTATGTTTTTTCGAAATGGGAACAACTTCTGGAGATTAGAAGCAGTGGTTATTTGCACATCTCTAAATGTGTGGGTATTCATACTACCATGTGGATTAGAGGGCATTTTACAAAATGACTTTCTTTTTTACACACTGTCTTACATTTGGAAGGCAGAAATGCATAGAAAGACAATTGATAACAAACCTTGTTCTAGTATTCTGTGTTCCCCTAAGTCTCCTGATAAAAATGATACCTCACTTGTGTGGGTAGGCCTAGTGCCCGTGACAGAAAACGGCCCAAAACGCAACAGGGACACATCACATTTTTCCACTTACAACTGGCCGTTTTCTTGCCATGTGCCAAGCTGTGGATTTAGGGTCCTAGGTCAGCGAGTCCCTATCCACCAAGGTCCTACACCCTAGAAAACCTGTACATTTTCTAAAACTACACACCCAGTGGAATCCAGGATGGAGTGACTTGTGTGGCTCTCAGCAGGTTCTGTTACACTGGAAAGCTCTGAAATCTGAGGGGAACGACAAACATCCTTCCACCCAGCATTCCCCCAAATCTCCTGATAAAAATGGTACCTCACATGTGTGGGTAGGCAGAGTGCCTGCGAGATCAAACAGCCCAAAATCCAAAGTGGACACATGACATTTTTCCACTGAAAAAGGGCCCTTTCTTTGTAATGTGCCGAGCTCTGGATTTCAGGCCCTACTGTCACGTGGCCCATAGGGACATTCTCATTTTCACTAAGTTAGCATGAGCACGCTGCAGCTTGCCTGCTGCTTTGCACATGTTACTACACATTTTATTTTTGCAAAATTTCTATGGCTGCTTTCACATGCAAACTCATCGCTGTGTTCAATCTCTGCAAGTTCCTGGGATTCTGACTGAACATTTTGAGCAATGTCGAACAACAATGCCCCTTGTTATTATGTTCTGGCTAGGACTTAGCCTTTAGACAAAACACACTGATACAGCTGTTGCTTGGACAAACGCACTTTGGTCTTATTAGAATACACAAATAGATAGCACACACTTGGAGAGGGACCTTTTCAGGGAGAAGAGCAAGACAGCACCTATGATGTAGATCTACCACCTAGGCTAAGGTATGGGGCCTGCTGAAAAAGCCCAGAGATCTTCAAATAAATAATAATACTGCTTCGTAGCAAGGGAAGGGAGGTTAGGCTCTATTGTCTTCCATGATGACATCTACCTTCATGATTTATGTACTCGTACTATGCATTTTCCTGCTTGTTGTGGCACTTATACTGCATGTTGAGGCACATTAGTTAAAATAAATATTTTGAACTGTTTCGTTTTTGTCAGATCTTATTGTGGACAAGGACAAGAGTGAGAGCGAAAGGGTGTGTTTTTCTACCGCGATTCCGGATAGATCTGGGAGTGTTGTGTTTTGGTGTGTCTAATAATTTGTTTCTCTGTGAGTCAGTAGGAGAGCAAATGAGACACTATAGCTAGTCGGTCCTGGGTTCGGGGGTACTAAGGTGGTAGGAAGACTCAGTCCCTATCCACCAAGGTCCTATAATCCTGTTCATAGTTCTGTGTTCATGCCGAATGCCTGCAACACTACTTCAGCCAGCACCAAAGGAAACCTAGCAAGCCTGTACATTTTTTGAAGCTAGATTCCTAGGGGAATCCAGGATGGGGAGACTTGTGTGGCTCTCACCAGGTTATGTTACCCAGAATCCCTTGCAAACCTCAAAATGTATAAAACAATAAAAATATATCTTCATCACATTTCTGTGATGGAAAGTTCTGGAATCTGCAGGGAGCTACAAACTTCCACCCACCCAGTATTTCCTCAAATTTCCCGATAAAAATGGTACCTTACTTATGTGGATAGGACTAATGCCCGCAAGAGGAAACAGCCAAAAACTCAATGTGGACACATTAAATTTTTCCAGTGAAAATTGACCCTTTTCTTTGCAATGTGCCTTGCTCTGGATTTTGGACCCTAGCTCAGCCGACACCTGGGTAAACCTAGCAAACCAGTACATTTTTGCAATCTAGACACCCAGGTGGATCCAGGGTAGGGTGACTTGTGTGGCTTCCACCAGGTTCTGTTACCCAGAATCCCTTGAAAACTTCAGATTTTGTAAAAAGAAAAAAAAAGAAAACCACAATTTCCTCACATTTCTGTGATGGAAAGTTCTGGAATCTGGGGGAAGCCACAAACTTCCACCCAGCCAGCTCCCCCCGCCCCCCCCCCCCCCCCCCCCCCCCCACAAGTCTTATGATAAAAAATGGTGTGTGTAAGCCTAGTGCCCGCAGCAGGAAATGGCCCAAAAGGTATTGTGGAGACATCAAAATTATACATCACAAAATGTCCTGGTTTTGCAACGGAGTCACATGCGTTTTTGGTCCTGGGCTCAGCACCCATCTAGGGAAACCTACCATACCCAGACATTTCTGAAAACTAGACAACAAGTGTAGTCCAGGAATGTGTGGGTTGTTTGGATCTCCCAACGTTTTCCTACCCAGAATGCCCTGCAAACGTTACATTTAGATAAAACAAACACATTGTCCTCACATTTCTCAGCATGGAGTTGCTGACGCCATTATACTGAAAGTGAAACTGAAATGAGCCGATCACGAAATTTCAATTTCACTGCTTCGGTGCTCGTGGTGCCATCTCAGCCCCGGAGCACCAAAGCATATGGGAGGGGTATCACTGGAAATGGGAGACTCGCCCCTTTCCAATGATACCTTTCTCTAGTGGATCCCTGCTCGGGGATCTCCACAGGAGGGCGATCCCCAAACAGGGATCAACCACTAGACACTGGGGAAAGGGGAGTGGCCCCTTGGGCAAGTGCTTTTGCTCCCCCCAATGTTTTTGGATAAATTCAGCCTTACTGCATCACCCCAGGGTGGCATACGTGGGCAACAGGCCTTGATCTGCACCTCTCAGCGGGAGAAGGCCAACTAGGAAACCAAGGACTATTTTTTCCAAAGTTCAGGGGTGGGGTTTGGCCAGAATGAGCATGCCAATGCCCCCACCCAAGTAAAAAAAAAATTGCAACAGTCTATCTACCCGCCCACGGAGGCCAAAGCCTCCTTTCTGCCCCCCGGGTGGCACAAAGACCACTAAGCACAAGAGAGTTGTTTCTTTAGCCAGAGTAGGGATGGGGGCTGCGCAGAATGAGCATGTCAATGCCCCCACCCCACTCAGAAACAAATGGGCACAGGCTTTCACATATGGGGGCAGTAGCCCCGAATCTCCCCTCATGGGGGTGGCACAAAACCCATTAGCAAGCCTGGGAGTTCTTTTGTTTTTGTTTAGCAGTTAAGGGGTGTGGGCTGCCCAGAATGCCAATGCCCCCCTCCAAAAAAAATTGCCACGGTCTTTCTGCTTCCCCTGGGCGGAAGATGGGGACAATAGTCCTAAATCTGCCCTCCCAGAGGGGGCAGAATGCCCACTGAGCACAAGGGAATATTTATTTAGCCAGAGTGGGGCTGGCTGTACAATGGGCAAGCCAATGATCCCACCCCACTCAAATACAAATGGGCTCAGTCTTCCTGCCTCCCTGTGGGGTATATGAGGGCAACAGCCTCCGGTCTGCACGCCTGGGAGGGCGGAAAGCCCACTAGGCACCAGGACCATTTTTGCTTGTATCTTAGGGGGTTGCCCACTCCCCCTTCCCCAAAAAAGTAGCCACAGTCTTTCAGCCCCTGACCTACCCCCCCCCCCCCGATGCAAAGCACTAGAAATGGAAGGGCACTATCCTAGTGCTCTTATATAGGGGTGCTACCTGGAGGCTGTGCGTCGCTACAGCCAGGCCCCCAGATTCAGGGAAGCAGAGGGATGTGAGAAAGCTTCATAGTTGCTGTTAAGCAAAAGCTCACTCCTTTTGGGTCAGGAGATCACCATACACATGTTCATCCCTAACCGCACGTTCTCAAAATTCTTAAATAAAATATCACATCCTTTACCTGGTCTGAATCCTCACTGCCGCGTACACCAGATTTCTTTCCAATGAGCAAGTCGCTGACACGCTTCCTGAAGTGGCAGTCCCTGTGTTTGGAAGCAGGTCACCCTCTATTTTCAGACGAAGGGACACACACACTGCGCGGGTAGTGCCTGAGTATTGAACAGTTACCGCACAAAACGGGATTGACAGGTATGCGATCCAATAGGCGATGCACATGTGCCTCTGTCATTGTTTAGGGGCAGTGCACAAATGCAGGCGTGTCCAAATTACAGAGTTGAGATGTTAAGGTGGTGTGCAGGGCAGTGGGGATGATTTTCGACCTGGGAGTAAGAGTTACCGTGTGTAAAATGACATTAAACTAGAGGATTGCTACACATCAGCCAATCTTAGTGTGCCATAGAGAATTCCGTAGTGCTGATTGGATATGGGGTCCATACGTACCTTTGTTCTGAGCCTTTCTCATGGACGACACCATGTTTGGAGCAAACACGGTTTGGTTAGGACCCATTTGGAGCTGCTGGCTGCCTGTGCAGCCCAGCTATAGGCCGGCTTTTCTGCGCCAGCCATGCACACAACCTTGTAAATTCAATGAGCACAGTCTTGGATACCCGCGTCACGCTGCTGTAATGCAGTATGACCACCACGCTCGCGGGCCGTAACTATTTAGTTCACCCAGGCTGAGAGTCAGCCACCCACAGGTGGTCAAGGCACTACAAATGCGTGATAATGCATTTTAATGCTGTGATGCAGGCAACCACATCAAAATGTGTTAGTCTAATACCTGCTGCATGGTACGTGCCAGGGCTGTTGTTAGACATGTTTAAGAGATGTGCTGGGCTACAAGAAGAGGTTTCCCCGGGGACACACCAGGAGCAGGCTGTGGCTGGCATTGACTGCAAGTCAAAAAGGCCCTCAATGTCAGCTGCAACTTGCACAGGAACATTCCCTACAAGGAGGGGTCAGCTGAGGAGAGTAAATCTAACAAGCAGTGGCAAACCCAATATATCTTGCTTTTATAATGCAAGTGTTAAGTTACTACTTTGCCAATGTTGCTTATAAATTATTGTTTAAAAAGAAGTGAAAAAACAAACATTTAAAAATACTGGTCTAAATGCAAACCATTTTCAGTTACCTCAAAATTGAAAACTGAATTCAATATTTCGTTTTAAAGTATTGGTTTATTTTTCAAATTTTTCAAAGGAAACTTAACAAATAAAATGCCCAATCCACCTTAAAGACAATATAGAGAACTAGTTGCAGGTACTTAGACCAACAGACAACTGTCTTAAGAAGTGTTAGAATTTAAAAGAAAAGACTACCTCAGAGGATGTAAGAGATTTGCGCGGTGGGACTCCATAGGCATTTCTACGGTGGGGGACCTCTGGGACAATGACACGGTAGTACCATTTCCACACCTACAGCAGCAATATAACCTCGGACCCACGGAAACATTCAGATACGTACAAATTAGGCACGCATTACTCTGGGCGATTCCTGCGGGTGCTACTCTGCCGGAATCCTCTCCGTTAGAAGATAGACTACTAACAGAATTCATGATCCAAAGCGCGACCTCACTCACATATAAAAAACTGATCAATAATCTGAAGGACCCCACACTGAAACTTAAAGAAAGGTGGGAGGGGGAAATAGGTGAGGCGGATGAATCTGAATGGAATGAGGCGCTGGCCTCCCCAAGAGAGGTTGGGATCTCGAGTAAGTTCAGACTGGTGCAACTCAAAATTTTACACCGCATCTACTACACCAGGACGCTACTTCACAAAATACAGAGAGCACCGCATCCCTTTTGCTTGAGAGGCTGCGGGGAGGAGGGGACACTATTCCACACACTATGGGAATGCCCACAGATACGAGAATTCTGGAGGCAGATAATGCGCACGATCTCCCAAGCACTTAAAATTTCCGTGTTGCCTGAACCACGCAAGTGCCTTTTGAACATCTGGGACCCCAATGACCTGGGTAGATATGAACTGATTTGGGCAACACTGGCCATGACAGTGGCCAAGCGAGATATAGCACAGAAGTGGGGCGCACCAGAACTACCCACCGCGAGCAGGTGGGCTAAAAACATGGACATCCTGATGGTTACAGAAAGGGCAGTGTACGTCCTACGCGCGGCGCCCCGCAAGTGGAACAAGGTGGGGGCAGCATGGAATATATACAGGGGGGAGATCTGTGACCCTTTGCCAGAGGGGGACGACCTAGACTCGGAAGGGGAGGAGGAGTAAGAGTGGAATGGGGGTATTAACCTCAGCGAAACAAATGCACAATGGTTTTTGCACTGACCTGGCTATGTAACGATGAGAGCACTAAGGAAATTGCTGATTGAGGAAGTGGGTGGAAACACACTGGCAATGATGACACATGTTTGGGGGGGGGGGGTGAGGGGTGTTTGTTCATTCTATAATATAAAAGTAATGTTACTGTTGAATAATGCACAAAGAGGGGAAAAGTAACGAACTATATTACATACGACTAGACCACACGGAAATGTATCTAAGGGTCTTCAAAGGTTTAATGCATCACAGTCTATGCTTATGTCATGAATACTGCCACGTACGAAGAGATAAATGTACAAAATTTAACCATAACAACGTGACTGTATGATACTAAATGAACACTATTCCTTCCTGTTAATAAAGATTCTTAAAAAAAAAAAAAAAGACTAGCCATTTACTTTCCACGCTTCTAGGAACTGGAACAAATTATCTGCCCACTAGGAGCTCTGCAGCAACCCAGAAAGTAGCTTTATGGGGACCTCTGTGAGAAGATACAACTTTCCTATAGCTCTTCTGCCTCAAATGCAAGATGAGTGAGTGCAGCAGTTTGCCCTTCTTCCAGCATTTTAAATCTGCCTTTGTGTCCAAAGACCTGGGCTTTGATGTGGATGATGTAGTGCCCTCCTCAGCCCAGATACATGCATATGATCATGCCCCACACGGAGCTTGGTTTTACTGGTCTTTATTCCTCAGCATGTGTAACCGTTAATTGAGTATTCTACATCATGAATTCTATCAACCACACACTTGCGTCGCTGTTTTACGAAGTCAGTCAGGAACCAAGAGTGTCCGGTCATCACAAGACACTACATCTCCAAGATCTGGTCATGTGAAGTTGTGGAGATCCCAGAGAAGTGTCCAGGACAGGCACTGGAGACAGTGACATTGGTACAGTCATTGGGCTCTCTGGATTATCAGGTGGATAGACACAGTGCTCGGAGCACAGCGACGTCTAGCCCCATAGGTCTTCATTTTGCAATTGAGAAAAATCTGTAGTGTCAAGTTTATCTATGTCAACAGATCTCTCAGTGGTCCATTGTGGTAATTTGGTTTCTATGGCTCTCCCAAACATTAAGGTAGCAAGGCTTTCACCCATGATAGAATGGGGAGTTGACCTATATGCACAAAGCGAAGACTGAAGAAGTGATTTGAGTTCAAGCTTTTCTAGCACAGTTGACTGAAGGGTTTTCTTGAGGGTGCTCATAAATCTCCCAACAATACCATTTGCCTGTGGCCAGAGAAATGTGCTTTTCTGATGCTTGACATTTAGATGAGTGAGAAAATCTTTAAATTCTCAACTATTAAAAGGTGGGCCATTGTCGGATTTCCAAATCGATGGAACACCCCATGTTGCAAAAATGCTTTCTAATAGCTAATTGACTATCATGAGTAGTTAACTACCGATCTTTCACAAGGGAAAAAAGGAATATTCATCAACAATTACTAGTAGATGATGTCTATTCCCAAGGGATCCAAAGAAACCAATTGCAATCTTTACCTGTGCATGCTTTGGAAGCTCACAAAAGGGGGTGGTGATGGACGGAGCATCTGAATCAATCAAACACTTGCACCCAGTCAAAAGATCTGGGTTTAATCCATCACCGTTCTTTAGCCCACTCTGCCACCCCAGTTCAGACATGGCTGTATGCAAATCAGTCTGCCCCTGTGCCTCATGGGAACAGTCCAGCCCGAACTGCCAAGCCATGTCTTCCCTGGACCGGAAACAAGCCTCCGTGGACCGGTTTCTGGCATTCCAGCCGTCTTCAGCCCGGCTTGCTTGAATCCAGTGGCAAAGTGAGCAAGGGACTCACGTCTGAGCATACCATGCCACACTTATGGCGGCCAAAAGCAGTACAAAAGGGGGTAGTGATGGAAGGAGCATCTGAATCAATCAAACACTCGCACCCAGTCAAAAGATCTGGGTTTAATCCATCACTGTTCTTTAGCCCACTCTGCCACCCCAGTTCAGACATGGCTATATGCAAATCAGTCTGACCCTGTGCCTCATGGGAACAGTCCAGCTCGAACTGCCAAGCCATGTCTTCCCAGGACCGGAAACAAGCTTCCCAGGACCGGTTTCTGGCATTCCAGCCGTCTTCAGCCCGGCTTGCTTGAATCCAGTGGCAAAGTGAGCAAGGGACTCACGTCTGAGCATACCATTGGAAGCTCAGGCATGTTTAACAGATGCAGGGCTGTTTTGGAAGACAAGTATTTTCACAAATGACATGCCTTTAACTCTTTTTCATCTCTTTCATCAAGAAGAAGGAACCACACTCAGTCCTGTACAGCTTGTTTAGTAGCAACAACTCCATGACATCTCTCATGGGCCAGTTCAATAACTTATTGTCTCAAACTCTCGCGTACGACAATTCTTGACCCTCGTAAGATGATGCCTTCAGGGATACCTGAAAGTTCTTTCTGCACTTTTTTTTAATTTCTATTACTCAAGGTCGTCATGAAGAGGTGGAGTATGTTTTTGCCAAGAATGGTGTGTAATAATTTCTTTGAGTATTAGCAACTCTTGTAAGTGCTCGAAGCAGCAATGATTTGTTCCGTTGCTATGGCAGCAGGGTTACTGGATTTCACGATGAAATTAACACAAGCATCAGCTGCTTTACAAGTAGTGCCATGGCACTGTATTGCCATACGTGAGAAGTAGTCAGCAGGGGTTTGATCTTCTCCAGATAAATACGCAATTGTATAATCATATTCCTGCAATCGCAACCCCCTCTAACCAATGTGAGGGGGCATCTTGGCTTTAGGATTGCCAAAAATGGTGAGCAATGCTTGATGGTCAGTGACAATGGTGAAATGCTTTCCATATAAGAACACATGATAATGCTCACAAGCCCATACCACAGCAAGGGTTTCTCTTTCAGGTTGTGAATAGGCCCATTCCGTCCATGACCGACTTCGGCTAGGTTAAGCCACAATGTGGCTTGTGGCATAGGGATGTTGTGTGCTGGGCAAGGATGGCATCCAACCTCACCAGGCTTGCATCAACTACCTCTGCCAGCAATTACTGATCTAAGTATGCCATTTCAGTGGCATTCTCAATTGCATACTGGATTTTCTTGATGCTTTGTTCACATTCATGTGACCATCGAAATCAAACCTTTTGTTTTGTTGAGTCTCTCAATGGGGCACTCACAGTGGCAAAGTCACATATATAGCTTGAACAGTAACTGGCCATATCAAGGAAGGATCACAGCATAGTTGCACCTTGTAGGGGAGAAGTCAATCACAAGGCTTGTACTTTATTTGGATCCAGAGTCATTCGCCCATCAGAAAAGATATGACCAAAGAACTTGAGTTGTTTTTATGAAACTCACACTTTGCCGCATGGAAAGTGAGACCTACATCGGAAAGCACACAAGACACTTGTAAGAGCTTCATCATGTTCCTTTCATGTTGCCCCAAAAAACAGTATGTCACTGTAATTGAAAGTGTTTGTGACTGGCTGTAATATGCGATGAAAGACATCCTGATAGAGTTCTGCAGCTGATGACGCTCCGAAACTCGGCCTTTTATATCTAAATATACCAATATGAGTCAAAAAGGTAGTAATGTACCTGCAATTTCCTGGTGATAACCTTTGTTCAAATCAATCCGCTGTGTAATCATGTCAGCAATGTGCACACGACTCCTCCACTATCTTTCTTCAGCACTA
Organism: Lissotriton vulgaris; assembly: GCF_964263255.1. Classification (NCBI taxonomy): domain Eukaryota; kingdom Metazoa; phylum Chordata; class Amphibia; order Caudata; family Salamandridae; genus Lissotriton; species Lissotriton vulgaris. The sequence goes on from NC_141696.1 coordinate 686,842,035, forward strand.
CTACTATAGGTGATACCCATGGCGTCGGATCAGTGGCCCGCTCAATGATGTTGTGCTTTAATAGTGTCTCAAGTTCTTTCTCAACACCCTCATAAGAATGAAATGCACTTCGACGATATCGTTGAGCAGCAGGACGGATGTCTTCATTAAAGTAAAGATGCACTTTCACTGTAAAAGTCATCCTAGTCCATGAAATAAGGATGGAAACCGATTCACTATCTCATGATAGGCATAGACATTGTAGTTTACAGAGGTCAGCTCCTTGTCAGCAGCAGTACTGAAACTGAGTAAACATGCACTTGAAATTCTTTGCAGGACATGAATTGGTGCTTGTACTTTAGTCTTTTTATGCTTCACATTTGCTATAAATGAACCTGGACTTTGCAGTGGCGTTGAAGCAGCCCACGTACTCACTTTGGTTTTCCACGTATACACTTTGGTTTTCAGCGGGATTAAAAGGGGCACTGGAGACAGTTCATTATACTTTTCCACTGCCATAATAATTATCGATGTGTCACTGTCTATGATAAAGGTATAGAGGACCCATTCCCTTTCAGTGTGATTTTGGGACAGTGTACTAATTAATTTCACACTTTCACTTTTTGACCTATCTTCAACCAGCTTTCTTTCTTGCAAGAAGCTAATCCTACATGTGCATGTCAACCAGCATTCCACATTGACATTGCACACCCATTTTCCTCACTATTGCTTGACAATAACGAACGGTCTCTGTATTTTTCTATCGCTCTGCAAAACTGTTTTCAGAAGGTTAGCCACTAGTTTGTGCACATGTAGCTCACGTGACCATTACATATGAGATTTGTTTGGTGGCAAGCTTCAAAGGCTTCAGCTATATTTATTTTGTCCTATAGTGGCATACAGCATAAGTCCAACTTTTCACGTCACTTAAGCTGCAGAAGCATATATTTAATGAAAGCTAGCAGAACTTTAGCTGCTTTGCTTAGCTACATGTCATGAGCTACCTTTAGAATTGTGCACAGTCTTCATAAAAATGTGTGTATGTGTACTTAGTAAGACGAATACATTTAGGTTATTTTCAACTACGAGCACCAGATATCGTTAACTTGTTTTGTACAGTGCCTCACAACAATTTGTGATCTGTTGGCAAAGAGAACATTCGCAATGCAAGATGTAGCGCAAACATTTGGTGCTAAATTGATATACAGACATAACTTTTATGGTGAAGGGAGCACCATTGTTTTAAATACTAAGCACAGCACAAGAACTCTGCTTACATTGAACAGACTTAAGCAGTAAGTGTTGTATTCATGTACACAGCAAGTCCATGGCAGACCAGATCGATGGACCCAATGTACTTTTCATCAGCACCCTCAGGTCCAGAATGGAAGCTGCACATTTACTAAACCTGTGGTCACAAGAGCAGCATGCACATCGAAGGTTATACATGGGATTTCTTCCCCAAAGTTTGCAGCCAGGCCCATATGTTGTCCATTCGTGCACACAAAAACTGATATTACAGAACTGTGTTTTGCTGCCACCTCAAACCCAATAAGAAGTGATGGGGGGGCATAACGAATTAAGGGACCTACATATTTGCACCTTGCATTACAAACTAGGAAACACTACTGTGAAGTGACATGACAGAACACAACACGTCTGCACAATACCATGCATGTAGAAACCAGTATCAATTCATCATATTTCCCCGTCCAGCTTTGCACACTCACTTCACCAATGAAGACCTTGGCCCTTCTCTTGGCCGGTTAAGGATCAGCATTCCAGTTTTGCGGAATTCACCAAATTCCTCGCTTCAGCCAGCTTTCAATGTGTTTCAATGTTTCAAGAAAACACAATGCTTTATAAGCCTTGCTTTCTCAAATTTGCTTCAGAATGCAGCATTTGCTACTCATTTTTATAGAAGTTTTCTTGGAAGGAGGACATCCGACAACCACTCTGATGTCAGACGTAACTCTCATCCCCAACTTTTACACCCCACTATTTTGAAATATCACCAGCCGCCACGGAGCATGTTTACATGGGGACTAGAGGAGTTTCCCATTGAGGTTATCATGACATCAGAAACAGAGTATCATAGAGAGGGGCGGCTGCCATGTGCTCTAGGGACTAGTACGCTTCAAGGCAGATCTCTTTAGTTCACAGGAGAGGGCGGAGTTTCCGACATCTAATTGCGTGGTAAGCAAAAGACTGGCCATGTTGGACAAATCTGGGACATTATCTTGACAGAGCTCCAGGAGTGGAGGGCTAGCTGGTGCAATATACATCAGTTTCCTACAACAGAGGATAATAGCTTATAAAAGGAGACCCACTGCAGTAGAGGTTCCCAAGGACTGCATTTCCAGAATCGGCCCAACTAACTGTGCCTTCCTACCGTAAGTGCCATAAAGCCAACCGAGAAAAAAAGAACACATTGGCAAACTGTTTGTAATGACAGGGGCTCAGAGTACCAAAGAGAGAGAGGGGATGTGGATTCCAGACGTCACAGAAAAAGACAGGAAATTCCATGCCCCAGAGAAAGGGTAGGAAATCAAACAGCCCGGAAGGGGCTAAGGTACGTAGGAAAATCAGGAAGGGAAGAAGAGAGGCCACTGAGACTCAATGGGACAGGGCAACGTCACACTTCAGTGACAGCGGCTTCTAACCACAACGGGGACTCTAGGCATTTAAGAAAAGAAATGGCAATTCAGTGTCACGTGGCTGCCAGAGTAACAATGTGTGGAAGGCCTGCAGCAATACCACAGAAGGAGGAAGTGGGAAAGAGAGAACAGAGAGAGGAGAGAGAACAGAGAGAGAGAGAGAGATAGAACAGAGAGAGAGAGAGAGAGAGAGTGAGAGAGAGAGAGAGAGAGAGAGAGAGAGAGAGAGAGAGAGAGAGAGCGGAGAGAACAGAGAGAGAGAGAACAGAGAGAGAGGAGAGAGAGAGAACAGAGAGAGAGAGGGAGAGAGAACAGAGAGGGAGAGGGGAGAGAGAACAGAGAGAGAGAGAACTAAGGGAGAGAGATAGAGATTTGCTTTTCCTGCGTCTTCACTGCGGAGACGTTTTGTTTTATATGGCCCAGAGCTTTATCCTCTCTAGCGCCTCCCTAAGGAGCTGCATGTTACCCAACTCACCATATTAGCTTTAGAAAGGCTCGGAGAGTGGCACTCCAGCAGCAGTTCTTGTGGATAAAACCAGAGCTTTGGATGAGAGATATCCTCCCGGGAGATTTCATCGGAGTCATTCAGCCTCAGAAAAGAGAGGGAAGAGTACTCAAGCCTCAGAGGTAAAGAGGGGACCAAGACTCCAATGGAGCAGTGTGATACTAGTTCCCCGAGGAGGGGACTCAAAGAAGGAAAGAGATTAGGGCTCAAGCCACAGAGAGAAATTAAGGATTACACTATGGTCCCCATGAGATGTGAGAAGAAGAATAGCACCACACAGAGGAGGCGAAGACATCCTACATCAAGAAAGGAGGATGTAGGATTCAAGACAAAGAGGACGGGCATAGTTTTCACATGGTTCCATGTGAGGTGCAGCAAATTCTGCCAATTCGGACATCTGTGCCAACAATACAGTGCTTTCAGGAAATGACTTTTAACATTGTAACTATAGCCAATAGCGCGGACTAAAAGCAAGGACTGGCTGATGTGTCACACTTGTCAGCTATGGGTGTAATCCTAAAGTTCCCAGGTTTGTGTTCCTTGATATCCAGAGAAGAGAGGAAGACCTAGAACTATGGAGAACAAAGAGGGAGAAATATGCCCTCACGGAACCTTGTGAAACAGAGACTAGGTTACACTATCCCAGAAGGGAGTGGGGGTAAAAGGAAAGGAGCCTCATGGATGTGTGGATGGTGAAGATGGTGTTCTACAACTTTGGAAAGAGCCCGAGGGATTGATAGGATGCAGAAAGTCCTAGTCACATAAAGATATGGGGCCAGAGACGCCAAAAACACAGGAAAAATAGGGCTACTCCAAAACAGAAGGGGCGTCAGGGACCCAGGCAGCTGTGTCAAGAGGGATAGATTTAGGAGAGAAGAACAAGAGGGGTTGTCATTCTGCCTTTATTGCAACCTTCTCTGAAACCGTAAAGGAAAAGGTCCCCAATAAGTCATCTGACTATTAAATGAATGGTTATTTTTTTTTTTGCATTCTGATAATCTTAGCTTTCTGCACATCAATAACCGGGATCCTTTCAATTTCACGCCGCTGTTTGCTTGAGGCAGTCATAGAATTCAAACAAAGAAAAGCCCCAATGCTATAGTATGCACACAGTTTTTGGAAAGGAAACGTAAGATAAATTTCGAAATAATATTTACAGGTTTACACATCAACACCATACAAAATATTGTTCAAAATGCTAGAAAAAAAGGAACCTACCGTTTTACCCTCCGGATACCACTGCGAAAGAGAGCCCTCATTTTTTCTTCCACCTTGTTTAACAGCTGAAAATAAATAATAACAATCATTTGCAATGCAATAGGTCTCGCAGCATTAACGTTTGAGTTGATGGCATTGTAAATGACAATGCTTTGCATTCACTTTTTTTTTTATTTGCAATTGGTATATAAACATTGTTTGTGAATGGTTAGCTGTTGCTTATGCCAAGCAAAGTTGCCAGTAATATAGAGTGCTAGTTTTGCTGTGCTGAATAAATATAGGCCTTGTTCGCTACGCCTTTGTAATGGAAGTCAACAGACATAGTCAATGAGCACAAGTGCTTAACTTGTAGCAGTGCAGAGTGATATGTTGTAGATTGTATGCCTTATTTGAAGTGGGGGTGCACGGCAGTGGAGGTGTCCGTGTGTGCACGGCAGTGGTGGTGTCTGTGTGTGCATGGCAGTGGTGATGTCTGTGTGTACATGGCAGTGGTGGTGTCCGTGTGTGCATGGCAGTGGTGGTGTCCGTGTGTGCATGGCAGTGGTGGTGTTTGTGTGTGCATGGCAGTGGTGGTTTCCGTGTGTGCATGGCAGTGGTGGTGTCTATGTGTGCATGGCAGTGGTGGTGTGTGTGTGTGCATGGCAGTGGTGGTGTCCGTGTGTGTATGTCAGTGGTGGTGTCCGTGTGTGTGTATGGCAGTGGTGTTGCCCGTGTGTGGACAATGTAAAATTCAATATGCCACAAACCGTAAAGAGGATAAAAAATAATTTAATAAAAAAACACTACTTGCGAGGTGGTGCGATGTAATAACATTTTTCTTTTACGCCCCCGAGACATAACGGGGCGAGAGGCGCAGCTCCTGCATAATGAGGTGGTGTCCCTGTGTGCACGGCAGTGGTGGTGTCCGTGGGTGCATGGCAGTGCTGGTGTCCGTGTGTGCATGTCAGTGCTGGTGTCCGTGTGTGCATGGCAGTGCTGGTGTCCGTGTGTGCATGGCAGTGCTGGTGTCCGTGTGTGCATGGCAGTGGTGGTTTCCGTGTGTGCATGGCAATGGCAGTGGTGGTTTCCGTGTGTGCATGGCAGTGGTGGTGTCTGTGTGTGCATGGCAGTGGTGGTTTCCGTGTGTGCATGGCTGTGGTGGTGTCTGTGTGTGCATGGCAGTGGTGGTGTCCGTGTGTGTATGGCAGTGGTGGTGTCCGTGTGTGTATGGCAGTGGTGGTGTCCGTGTGTGTATGGCAGTGGTGGTGTCCGTGTGTGTATGGCAGTGGTGGTGTCTGTGTGTGCATGGCAGGGCGCAGTTCCTGCATAATGAGGTGGTGTCCGTGTGTGCATGGCAGTGGTGGGGTCTGTGTGTGCATGGGAGTGGTGGTGTCGAAATGGACTTTAAGGTGCACTTTTCCGAACTGAGGTTTTTTTAATCGAAGACCTTGTCCCGTGAGTTTGGCGATGTTACTCAGCCATCATCAACTTGAAGCCTCTGGCCCCTAACTGGAAGGAGGCTGTACACAAACCATGCTATATGGGCAGCAGCGGTCTAGTGCCAAGAAGAGGGTGCAGGCGCCTATATATCAAAGTTTATATATGTGTACTCAGCGAGTTAAACGTGTCAGATCACATCTGCGCAAGCTGAAAGTGACAAACTGGATTCCTGGCAGGGCCAGTGTGGCTTTTCAATTCTTCTGCGGTTTGTAAACTGGGCACAGCTAAATTGGGCGCTAGTTTTTGTTCTCACCAAAAGGATACCGCGTGTCAGGGTCCTCTGATGCCGTCTTAGAAAGATGGAACCTACTTGCAATCAGACGTGTTGGTTGTCACCAGAATGCCTCGTTGGCATTGTATGATCATGTGCACTGTTACTCACTGCACATTGATGTGGAGTTATGTTTGTATTTAAAGGTATATTTGCATACATGTTCTAAAATCAATCATGCTATAAAACTGTAAGTAAACGGTTTTCGTAGCTGTGCACTTTAAGCTGTGTCGGAATCCCAGCCCCAGCCTGTCACATTTCAGATGTCACTAGAGAGGACAGCCAGAGGCAGGCTCTAATAACATCTGACAAAGGGACGCGGGGTGGGCGTGGCCAGGCAAAGGAATAGGAAATATGTTCACCAGGTGTATTTCGTGTGGAAATATAGCCTCAAGCAGGTTGAAGTGACTTTTTTTCCTCCGAAGAATATAGTCCCTGCTGAGGCACTGAGCCTGAGCACTAAACAATTTAAAAACACAACTGAGCAGCGAGACGCATTTTTATCACATCGGCGCTGAACATGTATTTTTCATTGGGTTTGTTTTTTATACAGTGTCATTTGAAAACTTGGCTAATGATCATCAAGTCTACAGCGAGTAACAATAATTAATATACACTCCATTGGACGGTGAATTACAGTGTGGGGTCGGATTGACCAGGCCTAAAAATCAACAATATTCCCATAACAGAATCGGTGCTGTTATGTTGTAAACATGGCGTAGGTGTGGCCCTCTTGGACATACGTTGGACACCTCTGGTATAGGGTGGCCATTAAGGCAGGACAGTCCAAGGCACATCCCTAAGTCACTGTTGCCCGAGCATCAGGGATGCTGCACAACATGGCTAAAGTTAAAAAAACACAAAAGCTTTTGACGTAGTTGGAGCCCACATCACACGTGAGCTCGCCTACAAAGTTATTTGTTATTTTTCTTTTCAGTTGGTGATCCAAGTTGGATAGATAATTAAATGTAAAATGAAATGCGCAAAAGTTTTTTTTTTTTTTTTAAAAGCAGGCGAGCTAGGGACGTGGGACCAACACAGAAGAGAGGTGGAGGGAATTCTGAACCAACGCGGGAGACTGGGGGGCGGAAGCATAGAAGCAACATGGTGGAGTTTGAGGGTCACGCCAAAGCCTGCCGGCTCCAGCCCTTCTCTGCCTCCGCCTCTCCTGCACTGAGTCTCCGACGTCAGCCTCTTTAGCAGCGCCGCGCGCCTCTCTGCAGACTCCCCCTGCATTCCAGAGAGGCGCAAGTCGCGATCCGGTTTTGTCTGCAATGCTGTGGAGACAAGACCTGGCCGCGCGCACAACGTTATCCTATGGGGAAACGCTGCGCGCGGCCAGGTCTTGTCTCCCTTCGTCGTTCGGAGACAACTGAGACGCTGACTATAGTTCTCTCTGCGAAAACGCGCTTTCAGCGCGTTCGTCGTAGCGAGACCTAAAAATGAGGAGCTGTTAGAATATTTTTCATGAAACACATTTTCTGCTAATGGTATCTGTAGGAGAGTAGGGTCTGCTATCCTATGGTCACCCCAATTTTTGCTTTTTGATTCACTGGTTTTCGACTTAATGTGGCTGTAGGCCTGCTAATCAGACTCACAGCCTGCTGTTCTCTCTCTAAATTCATAGACATGTGAAGGACTGGGTTTTCCTAAGACCCAGCGGTGGCAGGGACAACACCTGAAACCTTCGTGGGTTACCTGTTCCGGCGTACAAATGACAGAGACACGGGACACTTCCTTTGGCGTCAAAGATTCGAGGTTTATTTACTGCAGGGAACACAGAAGTCGCAAGAAGTACATAGCATGTAGGTTCGAGGAGACTGTTTCAAATTGTATCTGTGGATCGCTTCTTTTATACAGTTTTTCGTCATACGACAACATGGCAAACAAAAGGTTACAACTCAGTTCCCACAGTAAATTTCATAGGGGGTCGCTTTCATGTATTCAGGGTCCCGGAACATGATTACAGTAGCATTGCTGGTTCCCAGCTGTAAAAGTACATCTTCTCACCATTAGTGCATTCCATTCCGGCAGTAAACGAATCAAGGAAGAGTCAGCAACAGGTGCAGAGGAAGACGAGGATAGCGAACAGATTGAAAAGAGTGTAAGGGGGTGCTATCAGAAACACAATTGCAGGGATCAAAGGAGACGTGTCTAATGAATGCACAACTGAGACAATAGACCGGCACGGCAAGATGAGCCTCGAGCGGGGCCATCTGCCTTGCAGTGTCAACCCCCTCGTCATAAAGACACCCTCAAAGGAACACGTGTCTTCCGCAAAAGTTTGGGAATCCCAGGGTCGCAAAGCGGACAGTGTCCGTTCGCTGGCTACTTGAGGGCAAGAGACAAAATGGATGCCGTATCTAAAATGGAACCCGTGGGTTCAGATGAAGAAACTCACGTAACAGACGAACGATTTAGGTTAGCACAGCGAAAACGCGTACACCCACTAAACTCGTCATTTGCGGTTCGTAGATGCCAGACTCGACTATATTCGGGCGAGTCGAAAACACCACTTACAATGGTCACGGAACCTCAGAAGCTCCTTTTGCCCTCATGTAGGCAAGCACTAGTCGGAATCAGAATCGATCTCGATATTCATCAGACCATCCAGATGTTGCTGCAACATTATTCTATCCATCAGTGCTTCCTTGGTAACAGGTGGCCGTCTTATACACGTTGTAGCACAGAGGCCACATAAGGCAGGACCACACTGCACACAAAGACAACACGTGAACAGAAATGCTACAACAACCCCAATGATCATCAGAATTTTCCAACCCCACGTCGACATCAGGCCCCAAAACCACCCTAGTAGCGTCCAATCCCCTACGTCCACGTGTATGGACTCGGAGATCTTATGCAACTTCGAGATGGCTTGATAGACAGTTGGAGCGTTGTCATGAATGAAAATGCAGCAACTCGAATGGATCACCTTACATACTCCACCTCTATCTGCAAGCACAACGTCTAAAACCATACGGTTTTGTAACGTCATAAGCCTGTCCGCCTGAAGCTCTGCTGTAAGATTACCAAGGGCACTTGCAGTGATATTAGCAGTCGATTCCACCACTCGAGTCAACTGTCTCAGGTTCCTACACTTTGATCATAGGTCCCCAAAACGGCAAGAAACCCTTAAAGAAGTCTCCTGCTTCTTGACCGGCAGTGTCCTCTTCGCTAATCACGCCTCTCACAACTCTGGTCTTGTGATAATCCGACCCAACAGTAAAGGTCGGCGGCAACAGATTCGCAATATACCGGTGCCTGAAAAGTCACGAGGCAACCATGTATATGCGCGGTCGTAACAGACAAAGTATGTACCCTTGGCAGTCAAAAGAACAGGGGAAGAGGCCGTCGGTAAAACATACATTTCAGTACAGGCACTCCTCCCAAGCTGAGCTCGCGGGCTTCGGCCGGGACCTTTCAGACAGAAATTACCGAGATGGGGTACGATCCAGATCGGAGACGAGCTTTTAAGCTGCCGATCACCCACTGACATGCTATACTCAGCCTCACTCAGATCTCTGTATGCTAGCACCTCTTCCTCTGGGATAAGCGATGCGTCGAAGATATCCCTATCTAAATCGGCAATCGCTCTTGCCAAAGGCTTGTGGTACGGGCCAGGACCATGATCTGCAGTGTGTGGCTCTCGATGGGGGTAGGAATCTAGTGCACTACGAAACATAGTTTGGAAAGCTCAAGCTGAGCCCTGGGAACTGTAAGGAAGGACCAAGTACGGAATTCCCCTATCCATGGTATGTGGCATTAAACCACACACCCAACAATTGGTAGTGTTCATCACCAACTGATGTTGATGAAGAAGTTGGACAAAGGAGTTGTTCATGAATTCCGCACATCTAACCTGCTCGTGTTGAGGTAAGATGTGAAAGGAATGAGGAGAAACAGTGGGAGTAGGTTTGGGTTCAGAGGAAAGGGTAGGTGAAGCAGAAGGCAAGAATCATTGTATCGCATAGTATACTCCACCCACCAGTAACGAAGAAACAGTTAGGAACAGTAGGAAGACCTGAAACATAAAACATTTGGTACGTACAACCCTATGCAGTTCGAATCTGTGCGCTTGAGTCTTCTCCACTTCCAACAACCTTGAGAAAGCCATCCTCTAAAACCGTCCGCAACGTTCTTGACGCACTTCGTTCTGTGTAGTAATGGTCAATCCCCAGGAGTTCCTAGGAATCAACGGCCTCCGACCTAGTGTCAGGACCTACTAAACAGAAGGAAGTACCCGCACGGCCCTACGGTCAACCCGGATGTAAGGTTCTTTTGATCAAACAATATATACAAAATCTCCTAGCTGTGGAAAAACACACATATGTGGGAAAGAACTCAGAAATTAAATAGGGACCACAATTGTTCAGAAATGTTCAAGATGATAATGGGGGGTAACGTGGATTTTCAAAAAGGGGAAAAAAAGGCAAAAATGTATTAGTCTTTGATTTGGGAACGAAGAAAATATCTGGTTCTTGCAGGACGAGTCTGCTCTTCAAACAATGGGTCGGATTGTGGAACAGAGTCCTGTCAGTCAAACGTTAATTCAGATCTTGAATTCTCCACTGACAAAGGTTCAACAAAGTTGTCTGATTGCACTGAAGTATCTCCCACAGGCTGAGCGTCGCTGAATGGCACAAACTTCGGCAAAGCTTCTGATTCTGTTGCAGCGATGCCAGTCCTCACCCACGAGTCCGCTGGTAAAGGTATTGGTACCTTTTTGGTGTGGGTGGCAAGCACCCAATGCTTACGGCCCTCCAAACGAACAGCGGTCCTCGTGGCGAGTAGGACTTGGAAGGGTCCAATAAACCTCGGCTCAAGGTTTTGCTTCCGGCCAAAGTTTCTAGTAACCACCCAGTCTCCGGGTAGGAGCTGGTGGCCTGGACCCTCCGTCTGCGCCGGCAGTGCTTCAAAGACCTGTTGATGAATTAACCTCAGTTTAGCAGTCAGATCATGAAGGTAATCAATTAGCATTGGATATTCAAGATTTGTGAATGCACTGGGTCTAGGAACCCCCCAAATATTTGCAGGACGGCCGAACACAATCTCATATGGGCTGAGCCATACTCGAGAGTGTACAGTCGCCCTAGTTGACAGAAGAGCCAGAGGCAAAGCATCGGGCCACGAGAGACCAGTCGTAGCCTGAATCTTTGCGAGTTTTAGTTTCAGAGTACCATTGTACCCCTCAACCAAACCTGCTGACTGGGGATGATTGGCGCTGTGGAATTTTTGTGCAATTCCAAGGCCCTTACACACACTCTTCATCACACTCCCCACAAACTCACTTCCGTTATCAGACCATACAATCCGTGGCATTCCATACCGAGGAAAGTATTCCTTCAGTAGGACTTTCGCTGTGGACAGGGCAGTATTGTCTTTGAGAGGGTAGGCTTCGATCCATCGGGAGAATGCGCAAACCACAACTAAAGCGTACTTCAGATTATTACATCGCTCCATATGGATAAAGTCCAGCTGGATTACCTCAAAGGGACATGTAGGAGGAGCGAAATGGCCAGGGGGTGTAGGAGTACCCTTGCCAGGATTGTACATCATACATACCATGCAATTCTTGACCAATCTCTCAGCACATTTAGCAATACCATCATTCTTCCATACAGGGGACAACAACTTGCAGATACCCTTCGCGCTAATATGTGACAAACCGTGTGCCATGGTCACAACAGCTAGCACATATGCACCCGGCAACATCCATCTTTGATTCTCTGACAAATCAATCCAACATCCATTCGCATCCAACTTTCCTGTGCTTTCCTTCCACTTGGTCTTTTCAGTTTCGGTGGCCTCATTCTGAATCGCTTTCACACTTTCGACAGTATCCTCACACATACCAGTTTCTGCAGGCCACCTTACCGAACTCGTCACATACATTCTAGTTGCAAGGTTTCTAGCAGGCTCTTTAGCAATCTCATCCGCAAACGCATTACCACGACCAACATCATCCGTTACCTTACGGTGCGCGCTACATTTAATAATCGCCACCTGCTTAGGCAATGTGAGTGCGTCCATAAGATCATTCTCAAGCTGTCCGTGCTGGATCTTCATACCATGCGATGTCATAAAACCTCTCTCTCGCCACAATCGTCCAAAACTATGAGCAACACCAAAAGCATACTGGCTGTCGGTAAACACATTCACCCGCTTTCCTTTCGACAAAACACACGCTCTTGTCAAAGCAATTAGTTCTGCCGCCTGTGCAGAATTCTGATTCAATCTCGCCGTTTCCACAACCGTGCTTAACGTTACCACAGCATACGCTGTCGTCACATCACCATTCGGCAACTTAAAACACGAACCGTCCACATACAGAGTACCATCGGGGTCTTCCAATGGAGTGTTTTTTAGGTCAACACGACCCTTCGTTTCTTCCTCAGTTCACAGATAACAATCATGTGGTGGTACCTCGTCTGATTCCATATTGGTTGGCAACAGCGTCGCCGGGTTCAGGACATTACAGCGCTTTATTTTAATATGACTTGCCAAAAGCGTCAACTCATAACCGGACAACCTTGCGCTCGTCAAGTGTTGAGTTTTCGTACGATTCAAGAGAGTATCAACTGCATGCGGAACCATCACCGTAAGCATATTATCCATGACTAATCCTGCAGATTGTCGGATGGACACCGCAGCTGCCGCTGTTGCTCTCAAACAACTCGGCAATGCTCTAGCTACTGGGTCCAAGGTTGAGGAAAAATATGCACATGGACACTGCTTACCACCAAATTGCTGCGTCAAAACACTCAACGCACAACCTTCCCTCTCGTGAACGTATAGTATAAACGGCTTACTGTAGTCAGGAGTACCTAACACAGGAGCCGAACACAACGCATCACGCAGTTCAGAAAAACTATTCTGACACTCTTCCGTCCATGGCAAAGGAGTTGGAACATCCTTGCACGTTTGGGCTACCAATGGTTTCGCTAGCAATGAAAAATTTGGAATCCATTGCCTGCAGTATGATGTGATACCTAGGAAGGCACGCACATCTCTCTGAGTTGTTGGCACAGTCATTCGAGCGATCGCAGCAATTCTCTCTGGGGTCAACCTTCTTCCCTCTTTTGACAATAAGTGACCCAGATAGGTTACTTCTTGGCAACAATATTGCAGTTTAGAAGGTGACACTTTGTGATGTAAGTCACAAAGATGCTGTAACAGAGACACCGTAGCAGTTTTGCAGATTTCTTTTGCGTCAGCAGCCACCAACAAGTCATCGACATATTGGATCAAGGCCGCACCAGCCGGTAAACAAACGCGTCAAGTTGACTCTTCAGGGCTTGGCTGTATATTGATGGACTCTCACCAGGGCTCGAGAAATTCACTCGACCGCTCGCATTTGCGAGTGAGTTTGATTAAGGACGAGCTATTTTTAGGTCCTACTCGCCCTTTCTGGTGAGTAGGAATACAAACTTGACACTTGACCTCTGCCTCTGAAAGCAGAGGAAATGTGACAAGAAAGCAAGATTTAAAGGCATCTTTATTGCTCACGAAGTAAATGAGCAATAAAAATGCTTTTAAATCTTGCTGACTTGTCACATTTGCTCAGTTTTCAGAGTTTGAGGTCAAGTTCATTTAAGTTAGGTCGAGGAGATTTTGTAGTTTACTAGACCTGCAGGTCTAGAGCATTTTATAGGATTTGTCGAGCCCTGCTCACAATAGCCCTGAGGAGCGCGTTTAAACCTAAAGCTGCGACCACCTAACGAGAAACCGAATAGATCTCTGCTTTCCTCAGCAATCGGAATGCTAAAGAAAGCATTCTTCAAATCGATCACTGAGAACCAAGAAGCAGATGCTGGAATCAGAGTCAGTAAAGCCGTAATGTCAGGTACCACAGGGAACTGAGGAACCACAATTTTATTCACCTCCCGTAAATCAATGACAAAACGATAAACAGGAGGCTTAGATGGATCAGTCGTTTCAGAATAGGTAACACAGGACTATTACACACGTTTCCCCGAGTCTCCTCGATAACATCTTTCTCGATCAAATCATAGATGATCGCTAACAACGCCCGCTCACCATCAAGAGAGATACGATACTGGGGAATACGTGGCAATCGCACATTCGATTTCAGTTGAACAACATAAGGGGAGATGTCAAGCAGGCCCACATTGTTGGGACCAGTTGCCCACAAAGATGCAGGAAGAGAACTCAATTCCGGTGGGAGCTTATCAGATGATAAGTACATAGGAGAGATTACTCTCTCACCCAATGTAAGTTTTACTCCCGCAGGAGAACAATACAAAGTCGCATATAATCGTTTCAACAAATCCAGTCCCAAAAGATTTTCACCACACCCAGTAGTCAAAATCAAAGGAGCTTTCAGCTCACGAGGCCCAATTGTAAGGGGCAAAGGGCAAGAAATCGGATTGCTGACAGGGGCGCCGGAGAATCCAACGGAAACATTTGTGAAGCCAGACAAAGGTGCGCCAGGGAGTTTCGAATGTATGATGGAACTTTTCGCTGCACCAGTGTCCAACAGAAAAGGCTCAACTACGCCCGATGTGGCAACTGCGACGTAAGGCCCTCTCTGATCAACCGGAACTGATACTACTCCCTCTCTCTGTCTGTGGCTGTCCTAGTAATTACCGTCACCAGTACCCTGGTCGATATAATAATCGTCCACATTGTAATGTGCGGATCTACCTGACGATGATCCACGCTGATCAAAACAATTACTGGAATCAGAGGAATTATTAGAACGCTCATTTTGATTCTGAGTAACACCACGACCTCTACCTCGTGAAGCCCGTTGAGGACCACTACGACCTCATCTAGATGAATTGCCATCATTCCGATCGCGCAGAACCGGACAATCAAATTTCAAATGACCCTCACCTCGACAATAGGCACATTGATTGTACCCAAGCATAGATCTCTGCGAAGAGGAATCATTCCGCGACTGCAACCTAGCGGGCTGCGATTGCGATCTATTCCGCTGTTGAGAATCGTTTTGATTCGAGCGCGGAAGATACGCTTGTTGTAATAAAACTTTCGTTTTCAACTCTTTCGTCTTTCTGTCTGCACGATCATTTTCCTCTTTCTCTCTATTTTCATAATATTGAGCCGTAGCCAATATCTGAGCGGAAGTAGAAACAGCCCACGCACTTTCTGAATTTCTTAATTTATTGCTAAGTTCAGGCAACAAGTTTGCTACAAATTTATCCACAAACAATCTCTGACCTCCCTCAGTGCCCATATCTTGACCACTATGATCGATGAATGCCTCCTCAAATCTCGTAAAGAAATCGGAGACACTCTCGTCCTTCTTTTGCTTACAAGCAGACAGTTTATCCCAGTTAACTTTCATTGATTGCATAAGTGTCTTCATTAGAGTAATAATCCTCTGAGGCAAAGCCGCAATTAACTGCTCAGGCTTAGCCCCACCAACCTGCAACCCGTCAGCCGCTGTAAGCGCAGCCCAATCACCACCTAACTCAGCTGCATGATCTTCGCGACGTATTTTCGCCCAAACCGGTTGAGGTACTACATTGCCGAACAGCATATCGATGTCGGCAAGGTTCATGATCGTAGCATCCACTAATTGGGACAACTCTTTATAGTACCCTGCAGGATTTTTGCGGGGATCAGGCAACGATTGTTTAACCTGTAAAACTTCCGATCGCTTCCATGGGAGGTGTATCCAAACTCTCTGGAAGTGCGGCAAAATAGCAGGATTAGCAGCAGGATTACCCGGCATATACACTGGTGGAACTTCACGCATGGGATACTGACCAGGCGTTGCCATCCACTCCTCGGATTCGTCTTTAAATAATGCTCGAGGTATCACAGTGGGACGAAAAGATAGAAGATGTTCTAGAGCACGTCGAACATTGCTACCCACAAGTATACCACTTGAAAACTGAAGCTGAAGTTCAGTTACGTCAACCGGTATTTCGTTTACCTCATCATTTGATATCGCTTCACGTAGAAATTTGCACATTTCATCAAACACAAATCTCTGTGTGGGCTTATTGAATTGAGAGAAAGTCTCAAAAATTATGCACGGAGGATTTTTAAGGGGATACCTAATCCAATTATGCGCCATCCGAATTAACATATCACGTTCCCTACCACCAGGAAGCTGACTTCGTCGTTGGGGAACATCAGAATCATCAGACCCAAAAAGCGGTCCAAAAGGAGAATAAAGATTAGCGACAGCGTTAGGAATGCGTCTTCGAACAGACGGAGAAGAAGAAAAAAGTACAGGAGCAACAATATGAGGACTAAATACAGGAGCAGTAGGAGAAGCCACAAGAGCAGAAGTGGCGGGAACAGCAGCTTGAGAAGATATAGACGGTGGAGCAGTAGAGACAGTAGCAGGTAGAGGAAGAGGGACAGAGGGGTTCGCAAGAACAGGACCAGCGGCAGGCTGATTAACAGCTGCCGGAACAGCAGGTTGAGGAACAGGGGGAACCACAGGTACTATAGTATCCTGTGCGTATGGAGGTGACGACTTCAATAGGTACGATAACAAGGGATCCTCTACTGCTTTCTCTCCCTTCTTATCAGTACCCGTCGGTAAAACGGGATAACACTTATCCACTGTCATACGTTGTAATCTATCAAAAACTTCCTTTTCCTTCTCTTTGTCTCTCTGAAACTGCTCTGCATTTCTCATCGTCGTAACGATACCATCTCTCTTATTACGTTTAAGCTGTTTGATTTCTTTCTGCTTGGCTTCTTTACGCCATAACCGAAAGGAATCGAGCATCGCCGGCCTTGCTTTCTTTTTAAACAATTTAGCTTCAAGATTATCTAAAATCGGGGTCTCAAAACTACCATGAGGTGGCCAACTAAGGACACCGTCATCTTTAGTATAACAGACCCAACAATCATTAAATGTAATAGGACCCACACCATGGCGACTATATAATTCATATATTGGAGTTCCAACCGGAGGTATCGGACATGAGTCCTCCAATCGGGAATCCGCACCACAACCTCTAAAGCAACTAAACAAAGTACTACGGCCAGGCATCGTGCACACTAACCGAGTTTCACAAACGTCAAGGGTTATTGGAGTACGATGTCCCCGCAAAAGTGCAAAAACCCTCGGTTTTTGGCGACTGCAACCGTCAAATAGGACAACTAAGAACAAAATACGAAGAACCACAAATACAATGGAACAATGCAACAACTAAGCACCAACAACAACTAAGGATTCTGGGAGCGACCCACAAATACTTAACTCAAAGAACAATGGCGTCACCAGGAAGGCCCGTCAATCGTCTTGCTGTACCAAGATCTACGCCAGGCGCCAAAATAGGTCGACAGTCAGGGCATCAGTCCGTCGCAGCCGTCAGGAGGCGTGGATCTTCGCGGGAAAAGACGTCGGGCCACTTGTTTCGACAACAGGATCGATGAAGCGGGGTGCACCTTCCCTCGGAGATTTCACACGAAGTTCCTCACGATCGTCGGGCTTTGGACCGGTACCGCTGATGCCGCCCCATGTTGGGCGCCAACTGAAGGACTGGGTTTTCCTAAGACCCAGCGGTGCCAGGGACAACACCTGAAACCTTCGTGGGTTACCTGTTCCGGCGTACAAATGACAGAGACACGAGACACTTCCTTCGGCGTCAAAGATTCGAGGTTTATTTACTGCGGGGAACACAGAAGTCGCAAGAAGTACATAGCATGTAGGTTCGAGGAGACTGTTTCAAATTGTATCTGTGGATCGCTTCTTTTATACAGTTTTTCGTCATACGACAACATGGCAAACAAAAGGTTACAACTCAGTTCCCACAGTAAATTCATAGGGGGTCGCTTTCATGTATTCAGGGTCCCGGAACATGATTACAGTAGCATTGCTGGTTCCCAGCTGTAAAAGTACATCTTCTCACCATTAGTGCATTCCATTCCGGCAGTAAACGAATCAAGGAAGAGTCAGAAACAGGTGCAGAGGAAGACGAGGATAGCGAACAGATTGAAAAGAGTGTAAGGGGGTGCTATCAGAAACACAATTGCAGGGATCAAAGGAGTCGTGTCTAATGAATGCACAACTGAGACAATAGACCGGCACGGCAAGATGAGCCTCGAGCGGGGCCATCTGCCTTGCAGTGTCATCCCCCTCGTCATAAAGACACCCTCAAAGGAACACGTGTCTTCCGCAAAAGTTTGGGAATCCCAGGGTCGCGAAGCGGACAGTGTCAGTTTGCTGGCTACTTGAGGGCAAGAGACAAAATGGATGCCGTATCTAAAATGGAACCCGTGGGTTCAGATGAAAAAACTCACGTAACAGACGAACGATTTAGGTTAGCACAGCGAAAACGCGTACACCCACTAAACTCGTCATTTGCGGTTCATAGATACCAGACTCGACCATATTCGGGCGAGTCGAAAACACCACTTACAATGGTCACGGAACCTCACATGTACTGTAGGTACATAACCAAATTGGTACTGGACACCTTGTCAGCCCCTATACAGTGTACCATAGGTGCCAAGGGAATAGGTGCATCCAAGGCCTACCAAGGGCTGCAGCATAGCTTTTGCCACCCCTGGCTGGTTCTTAAATTGACACAACTGGCTGATCACTCAGCTGGGGCAAGTTGGTGTAGTCACCCTTGCTTAGATATAGTATACCTATATCTAAACCTATATCTGGACACATATAAACCTATAAGTCACTCCTATGGCAGGCCTTATCGATCCTGGAGGCAGAGTGCTTGGTTTTACGTGAAATGGTGCTCTAGCATGAGCTGAACCTGTCTGCAGCTGTCGGGAACAACTCCCTTAGCTGTGTCGGGATAATGCCATACCATATACTCTTAAGTGCATTATAATCCATCGCGGTTATGTGCTAACTTTGGTTTGGCTTTATCAAAACATGTCGTGTAAGGTGTCATACGATTTGGAATACTATCCCCTCGACAGTCCTGTCGACGGGGATAGCATTCCACCCTGCTAGAGGGAGAAGACATGTTACTTTACTAAAACGCGGTTAATCCTAACCAGAGCCTCAGCATCACAAAATGGATGCTGCTGCTACCGACACAAGTCTGACCTCCTGCTGCTGACCGAAACTTGGCAGAGGAGGCCTGGAGAAAGGGTTTCCTGTCGCGGGGAGGTGCTACACCACCCCAGACAGGAGATAGTGTATTGGGGCAGGGAGGGCTGAAAGAAACTAGACAGTGCCTGGGGCGCACAAGGCTTCCCCTAGCATAATCCGGTCAAACCGTTTCTGGGGCACACCAGCCCCAGTCCCAGCGCGACCCTGGACAAAGGGAAAGGGGTGTAACCACCCCCTTCCTGGGTCCCACCCATAGGAGGGACCTAGCAGGTAATCCAGCCCCCAAGATTGGTATAAGAATGGGAGCAGTGCCAACGCACTCAGATTATCCTGACTGATACTTATGAAACGAAACTCTGGACCCTTCGACATCCTACTCGACGTAGAAGACTGAAGAATCTCCCTTGTGGTCAAGGAGTAACCACCCTGTGCAAACAGGCACCATCCAGCACCTCGACGTTTGCTTTGTTGCAGTTCCCGATGGAACTCGAGCGACAGAGATCGACAAGACCCAGCGTGCCTGCCTTCTAACAGCCCGATCCACAGTCCCTGCAGAGCTGAGACCCGTGGAGGCGACCTGAAGCGTGGGGCCGGACATCTTGGAAAGACCACGAGGCGCTGACCGTGCAGCTCCTGAGGCACCCTCGAAGCTGTGCATTGGGGTTTGAGAAGCCCCAGCCCTGAGCCACTCTTGCACCGAAGCTCACCCCTCTACACTCCCTGAGTGCTGCGTGGGGCCCTTCTGCATCTTTTGGTTCAACGCGTTGGTCCGGTCGCCTACCCGTTGGCTAGCGGCCCCAGTACCAACGAACCTTGAAATCTAACTTGTGAGTCTGGTTGCTCCAGACTTGCCCTCGCTCCCCTGAAAAGGAGCACCCGCTCTGACCCTCCTGGTCCGAGTATTAAGCGATCTTCGAATCCTGCGTGGGTTGCGCTTGCCAAGGGTTGTTTGCTCCAATCCGGAAGCCAACACCGCCGACAGCGAGAGCCTTCGTGGGACAGCTCGTGATCCACTCCTGGACATCCTCGGTGCCCCAGAGTCCACGTGGCAGCGGAGACAAGCTTCACGACATCGACCTGATTGCGCCCGACATTGCCTGGTTCCTTCCTGGTTCCACCCAGGTCACTGCTGAGTGACCCAGACTCTGTCCCCTCTGCTTTCAGATCATCTATATCTTCGATCCACCCTTGGATCACACCGGACACTTCTCTTCTCAACGCCTGCAGCATCTTCATCTTCAGGCACCATCAACCTGCATGACGAAACCAGACACTACTTTGCACCCGTGCACCTGCTTCCTGTGGGTGAGGTAACTCAGCAACGCCGGTGCTCCTGTACTGGTACACACCTCTAGTGTATATGTCTAAAGTTTCGTCCTTCTAGGTTAAGTGGTAGTCTCCTTTTACAGTAAGTTTGTAACTTTTACACACCATTGACTTTACATTGGTGCATGTGTGTGCTTTAAGCGCTGCACCCAAATCCTGCGGGCTTTTCCCGACTTCAGCATTGCTAGTCCCGATAGCTCCCAGCGATTCCCCAGGCCCTAGGCCTGACCACTGTTCGATTAGTGATACTTATACCACTTTTTTGATATATGGTTTGAGTGGCCCCTGGGCCTCATCCATAATTGTGCAACTTCTATATGTTTAACTGTGCTTTTGTTTAAACGCTTGTGTTTCTAGACTCATAAAGAGTACAGAGGATTATTCTAGTAATAAATACATATATTTTTATAATATATAACTTGTGTGGTGTCCTTTCATTTGATATTACAGGACTGTGATTGGTAAAACGGCTTGCTTAACACAACCTCTTGAGTTACGCCTTTAAGGCTGCTTAGTCCATGCTACCCTTAGGATAGCTTGTCTATAAGGTTGACTTACAACCTGACACCATAAGGGATTGTTTGGACTGATACAAGGTGCCCCCAGAATTGGAGACTTCATATATCAGGCCAACTTCTCACAGGATCACAGCTGCCTATGGTTTTACAATAAATTGTATTACTGACTAATTATGCAATGAGCACCACAGACAGAATCTTCCATTGTTGCACTAGCAACGGTACACTGTAGCACCACGGAATGCTACACATTGCAACAATCCTGAAAAGATGATATACTGAATGGAAAGGGATTGACTGGAATCCGTCACTGCGGTCCACACAGATGTAAGCGGAGGAGGCTAAGCACACAGAGATGTAATACAATGGCATGAAACGGATTGTCAAGGGAAAAAAAAACTTTATGCATCATTCTATGTGCCGTACCATGTTTTAGACCATGCAGAGGTCATGTATTTGGGTGTGTATATCGTAAATTTCCAATTGACTCATTCATCTGTAAAGTCATGTCTCTGAAACGCTAATGAATTTGGTTATCTTCTGTCTAGGTATACACTTCACATGCCATAAGTATAGTGCAATTATCTATCTCTCTGTCTATCTATCTATAGATAGACAGAGATTTTAACGATATAGCTTTCTCAATTACAATTTTTTTTTTTACATAAATTTCAATATTCTGTAAAGCTGGCAGATGGTACAGGGACAGCTCCTCCACTAGGGTAGAGTAGCATTGTCCAACTGCTTTCTTGCAGTGTGAGAAAGCCAAAACATAAAATGGTAATAACTTTTACTTATTATCATTTTATGTTTGCTTTGCGCATTGCAGGCGGGTAGGCGGGCGGGTGGACGGGCCTGCTCTGCTCTCCAAGCAGTTACCAAACAAGGGGGTTTGCCCTAATAATCCACCTGCATTTGGGCAAGGAAAGACAAACACAAACAAAAACAATGCAGTGGAATAGATACAGTAATAATTATCTCTATCGATGATGGAAACATTAATTAGTCCATCAGAAAAAAAGTCAATCTCAAACCTACCGGTTATCTCAATTCAAGAGCACACTCACACTAGGTTGTAAATCCGATGTAAATCGTTATACATCCAATTTTTTATTTATATATGCACATGTTTTTAAACACAAACAATACACATTTATTTACAAGGACATACACAAATATATATATATATATATTCCAACAACTATCCCCCTCAGGAGACAAATGAGTCGCACACGAACTTGCCTGAATCTATTTTTTTGTGCAGAGAAACGGGACACGGCATCAGTACCAACATGTTTAGTTTCCGCTCGAAACTTCTTCCAAGGTATGCCCGCCACCAAAACAGCAAACGTTGATTAACCACAGGTGAGCTTTAGATGTTTTTTTATTTTTCTTTTCCGATGGTCCCGCCCATTTTGGAATCACTTCCCTGTAGATGTTGCATTACGGGTCCTGTAGTTTCTCAGCAAATGTTTTAATTTTTACCCTCCAGTGGGTGGTGCATTAATGTCCCGTTATTGGTCACAAACCACTTTCATTCCGCTACAACTTTGAAAGCAAGTTCCCTCTCTGTCAGCCAACTTTCAGGGCTGACTGAGGGCCAAGCACCGGGGTCCAGTCCCCGGGAGCACCGCAAACCCCTTCAATCCGTTTTGTCGGTTTCAACAGTATGGTTCGCTGCGGGGATGCCTGGCGCTCTATTTTGGCTGTGCGTGTTCTCCTCGGCAGAACCAGGCCGACTTGTATTCCAACAACTATCCCCCTCAGGAGACAAATGAGTCGCACACAAACTTGCCTGAATCAATTTATTTTGTGCAGAGAAACGGGACACGGCATCAGTACCAACATGTTTAGTTTCCGCTCGAAACTTCTTCCAAGGTATGCCCGCCACCAAAACAGCAAACGTTGATTAACCACAGGTGAGCTTTAGATTTTTTTTATTTTTATTTTCCGATGGTCCCGCCCATTTTGGAATCACTTCCTTGTAGATGTTGCATTACGGGTCCTGTAGATTCTCAGCGAATGTTTTAATTTTTACCCTCCAGTGGGTGGTGTAATAATGTCCCGTTATTGGTCACAAACCACTTTAATTCCGCTACAACTTTGAAAGCAAGTTCCCTCTCTGTCAGCCAACTTTCAGGGCTGACTGAGGGCCAAGCACCGGAGTCCAGTCCCCGGGAGCAGCGCAAACCCCTTCAATCCGTTTTGCCGGTTTCAACAGTATGGTTCGCTGCGGGGATGCCTGGCGCTCTATTTTGGCTGTGCGTGTGCTCCTCGGCAGAACCAGGCCGACTTGTATTCCAACAACTATCCCCCTCAGGAGACAAATGAGTCGCACACAAACTTGCATGAATCAATTTATTTTGTGCAGAGAAACGGGACACGGCATCAGTACCAACATGTTTAGTTTCCGCTCGAAACTTCTTCCAAGGTATGCCCGTCACTAAAACAGCAAACGTTGATTAACCACAGGTGAGCTTTAGATTTTTTTTATTTTTATTTTCCGATGGTCCCGCCCATTTTGGAATCACTTCCTTGTAGATGTTGCATTACGGGTCCTGTAGTTTCTCAGCGAATGTTTTAATTTTTACCCTCCAGTGGGTGGTGCATTAATGTCCCGTTATTGGTCACAAACCACTTTCATTCCGCTACAACTTTGAAAGCAAGTTCCCTCTCTGTCAGCCAACTTTCAGGGCTGACTGAGGGCCAAGCACCGGGGTCCAGTCCCCGGGAGCACCGCAAACCCCTTCAATCCGTTTTGCCGGTTTCAACAGTATGGTTCGCTGCGGGGATGCCTGGCGCTCTATTTTGGCTGTGCGTGTTCTCCTCGGCAGAACCAGGCCGACTTGTATTCCAACAACTATCCCCCTCAGGAGACAAATGAGTCGCACACAAACTTGCCTGAATCAATTTATTTTGTGCAGAGAAACGGGACACGGCATCAGTACAAACATGTTTAGTTTCCGCTCGAAACTTTTTCCAAGGTATGCCTGCCACCAAAACAGCAAACGTTGATTAACCACATATATATATACACACATACATACATATTGTAGCGAGGTGGGGAGGGAGTCGACCCCTGATGACTGGTGGGTCGCCGACGCTGAATCCCCTCCTTCCCTCCAGAGAGACTGGGAACCCTGGCAGAGCGACATCAACGCTGAAAAGGAGGAAGGATCCCTTAAGTGGGCGTTCACTGACGAAGACGAGACCACGCCCCCTGATGACGTCCCTGAGGAATGGAGAAGAGCCAGGAAGTCCTCTATATGTCGTGCAACGTCACCCCGGAGGAGGAAGGCGATCGGAGCGAGGAGTTCGAAAACCGGAGAGCGTGTGGAGAGGCGAGGAGTCTAGTGAGCGGAGAGGAGAGGAGTCTCGTGGGCGGAGGAGAGAGTGTGAAGACGGCGAGAGACAGCCAGGAGGCCAACGACCCCAAGAATCGCCGTGCCACACTCCCGAGGGAGGAGTGTGGCTTCAGCAGGTACAGTGGTGTTTGTCGGCCTGGGTGGGGAGGAGAGGTGGTCCTCTTGTGTAAATTGTGTAGGCACTGTATATATTCTTCCCGCGTTCCATTCCTGTGTCCCTTCCTCCCCGCGATCCTATCCTCCCTTACCTGCCTTCCCTGCCCTGAACTTCCCTTCACTCTTCCCTCACGCTGTCCCGTCACTGTGGATAGACTGTAGAGCACATATCAGCGGTGTCCCCGGCACTCCGGTCTCCCCCCAAAAAGGGCAATCAGTGTTAAATACGTGAACTAACGGCGGTCCCTCTTGTTGGTTCTCTTTTGGCTGGACGACGAGGGGAGGTGAGGAGAAGACTCCCGAAGACCGCCAACGGCCAGCAAGGGGTTCCCGGCGCCAGAACAGGCTTCATCCACCGCAACCACGGACCAATCTGGATTCGCCCGGGAAAGACCGACCTCACGCAGCAGAAGAGCCTTGTTAAAAATAAAACCTACTTTACCCAAGAAAAGTCTCCGGTCTGTTCCTGACCACCAACCCACACTACAACTGGTTGTCAGAAGTGGGATACGGCCCCTCCGTCCAGATACCCAAGATGGCTCGGGTGATCCAACACCTGATTGAGGGGCAACAGAAACTGGAATGGGCAGTTAACCAGCAGTTGACCACGGGGGACGCCGATAGGACTCTGTTCAAAAACACCATCAGCGCCCAGATCGAAGGATTACAAAAGGCTGTCCAGAACCCCACTGCCCCGACACCCCTGGAGAGACGAAGCATTGCCCCCCATCCTGCCAGGGTGTCCCTACAGAATTATGTGCCAGGGGAGGATCCAGACGCTTTTCTCACTAACTTTGAAAGAGCCGCACGGGCCTGTGGGTGGCCAGAGGACAAATGGCCATATTTTCTGGCTCCGCTTCTGACAGGGGAAGCACAGGCGGCTTACCAAGTCGCAAACCATGCAGGAGGTACCCCGTATGCAGAGATAAAAGGGGTGATTCTGGACCATTTAGGGTTAGACGCAGAGGCCTATAGACTAAGGTTTAGAAAAGAGAGGGGTGACAGGCGAGAACCCCAAGACTCTATTTCTACGTATCAAAATGGCAGCTGACAAATGGCTAAAACCGGAAAGTCGAAGCAAAGAGGAGATAATGTTGAGCATTTACCTTGAGCAGTTCATGGAGGTATTACCATATGGGATACAGCGATGGTTGAGGCAGCACGCCGGTCTCACAGTAATACAAGCTATAGAAATGGCCTCCAAGTATGCAAGGGCGCAACCACGTCCCTTTCCTTGGGATACAGACAAAGGCACCAAATCCGTCCATTCCATGAAACCAGAAAGGAAAAACAAACCTGGTCCAGAGGTCCCCAAGCTAAGACCCTTACGGATGGATGTGGTTCCTGCAAGGGGTCCCCAATGCTTCGAGTGTGGAGAGTGGGGGCACATCGCACGGCTATGTCCAAGAAAACAAAGCCAGGAAGAACCTATGGAAGTCAGATACATCCCCAAAGAGATGTGAAGCCTTATCCAGTAGCACACCTGGCTTTGCAACCAGTAGGCAGGACCCCTTGTACAGTCAGTGTAGGAGTGGTGAACTCCCTTCCGGAGGAACTGATCATTGGGGTGGATAACCCGGACTTCCTATCCATGTTCCGAACTGAAATCAAGGAAAGGGAAAAGAAACCACAGAACACCTATGTAACCTCCGAACCTTGGGTCCTGGACCGTAGCTTTAGATTTGCACAGGCCAACGATCCGACCCTCCTTAACGCCTGGGAGTACGCATATGTAGAGCAGACCACCCCCTCTAGTACCTACCCTTGATTTCGAATAAGAAACGATCTCCTGTATAGGGAAGGAAAGGCCAATATGACCCCCCATTAGTGGTGCCAAAGACGTTTAGGGAGCAGATACTCTTCTATGCTCATACACACCTTACTGCGGGGCACTCAGGGGCAGAGAAGACCACCCAAAATATAGTCAAGCACTTCTTCTGGCCAGGCATATATAAGGAAGCAGAGGTATACTGCAAACAATGTGCAGTATGTCAGAAGAAATATATGTACAAACCTTCATCGGTCCATCTACAACCCCTCCCTATTATAGGGAATCCCTTCGAACGGGTAGGGTTGGATCTAATAGGACCCCTACCCCGTACTGCGAGAGGTCACACATATGCCCTAGTGGTGGTGGACTACAACACTAGGTTCCCCGAGGCATTCGCATTAAGTTCCCCAACCTCCAAAAACATAGCAGAGAAACTGATCGAGCTGTTCTCAAGGGTGGGGTTCCCCAGGGAGATCCTGACGGATCAGGGTACTCCCTTTGTCTCAAAAATGATGAAGGAGATATGCGCCACGTTAGACCTACGGCACATACGTACTTCAGCCTATCACCCCCAGACAGACGGCCTTGTAGAGCCTATAACCGATCCCTCAAGGCCACATTAAAGAAAATATTGGCAATAGAAAACAAAGAATGGGACCGGATGTTACCTTTGGCCCTGTACGTGTTGAGGGCCCAAGTACAAAGCAGTCTAGGGTACTCTGCCTCCGAGCTAATCTACGGTCGCCAACCTCGTTCTCTCATGGAGATAGCAAAGGAGGCCTGGGAGAAAGAAGAGGCCTCAAACCAAAAGTCCCTGCTGGAAAACACCCAACACCTCAGATCGAAGCTAGGGAAATTAAGGGATCTGGCCTATTCCAACCTATACAAATCCCAACAAAACCAGAAACATCATTATGACAAGGGAAAGAAATGGAGAACCATGGCAAAGGGCGATTGGGCCCTGGTACTACTGCCCTCCTCGACCCAGAAATTCAGGAGCGAATGGATGGGGCCATACCAGGTCATCGAGACACTAGGTAAAACGACCTATAGGCTACTGGTATCCCCTACACGGCAGCAGTGCTTCCACATTAACAT
Source organism: Lissotriton vulgaris (assembly GCF_964263255.1). NCBI lineage: Eukaryota > Metazoa > Chordata > Amphibia > Caudata > Salamandridae > Lissotriton > Lissotriton vulgaris. The sequence goes on from NC_141696.1 coordinate 686,869,411, forward strand.
CCTAAAGAAATGGATCGGTCCTCTACCCAAAGCCACCCACTTCAGTGCACCCAATGGAGAAGAGGGTTCTACACTAGAGCAGCTACCTATAAACCCAGACTTAACTGAAGATGAATAAAAAAGGAACTGATAGGCACCTTGCGTCTCTTTTCAGGTCTTTTCTCTGACACACCAGGGCAAACACAAATGGTAGAGCACCGCATAGAAACAGAGGAAGGAAAGATTGTAAAACAGAGGGCGTACAGGATACCAGCAGCCAGACGACAGGACATAAGAAGGGAGGTGCAGGAGATGCTCAGGCTTGGGGTGGTACGACCATCCCGGAGCAATTGGTCATCCCCCATTGTCATGGTCCCTAAGCCGGATGGGTCAACCCGGTTCTGCATGGACTTTAGGGCACTTAACGCCATCTCATCCTTTGACGCCTTCCCTATCCCGCGTGTCGACGAACTAATAGAAAGGATAGGAGAAGCACGTTACATTACCACGTTGGACCTGACCAAGGGATACTGGCAGGTCCCACTGAGAGAGGAAGACAAACACAAACAGCCTTCGCCACTGAAGACGGCCTGTTCAAATTCAATGTTCTGCCCTTCGGCCTCCATGGGGCCTCAGCAACTTTTCAGAGGTTGATGAATGAAATCCTAGCCCCACATACTCGATACTCATTGGTGTACTTAGACGACATTGTCATCTTTAGCAACACGTGGAACGAACACTTAGACCACATAGCTAGAGTACTGTCCGCTTTGCAGACCGCAGGATTACACAAACTCAAAAAAATCCCGAGCGGCCTTTCCTAAAGTTAAATACTTGGGATTTATGCTTGGGGAGGGTGTCATAGCGCCACAAGAAGAGAAAATAAAGGCGATAACCCATACTCCCTTCCCCACCACCAAGAAAGGACTAAGGGCTTTCTTGGGGCTCATAGGGTATTATATACGTTTTATTGGGAATTTTGCTAAAACAGCGGCTCCACTGACCAACCTTTTAACGAAGAATGTTAAGAACACCCTGGTATCACCCCCACCGGAAGGGGCAAGACAGGCCTTTGAACGCCTGAAACATGCCATAACCTCCAGTCCGGTTTTGATACCCCCCGACTTTACCAAACCCTTCACTCTCGCTACAGATGCCTCCGACGTAGGCATCGGGCTGTATTGTCACAAGAGGGGGAGGACGGGACCGAACACCCGCTACTTTTTATAAGTAAGAAACTGCATCCCAGGGAGCGTAACTACCCCACGGTGGAAAAGGAATGTTTGGCCATACGTTGGGCCATTGACAAATTACGATATTACCTGGAAGGACAGTCCTTTATTTTATATTCAGACCATGCACCCCTCCAATGGATGCAGAAGAACAAATCCCTCAATCCTCGGGTGTTGCGGTGGTTCCTGTACTTACAGCCCTTTGCATTCACAGTAAGACATAGGAAGGGGGCTGAGAACGGTAATGCAGATTACCTATACAGAGTACCTGTCCTCCCCGATCGGGAGTATCCAGGGGGGAGGAGTGTAGCGAGGGAGCCGACCGCTGATGACTGGTGGGTCGCTGACGCTGAATCCCCTCCTTCCCTCCAGAGAGACTGGGAACCCTGGCAGAGCGACACCGACGCTGAAAAGGAGGAAGGATCCTTTAAGTGGGCGTTCACCGACGAAGACGAGACCACGCCCTCTGATGACGTCCCTGAGTCCGGAATGGACAAGAGCCAGGAAGTCCTCTACATGTCGTGCAACGTCACCCCGGAGGAGGAAGGCGATCGGAGCGAGGAGAGAGGAGTTCGAAAACCGGAGAGCGTGTGGAGAGGCAAGGAGTCTAGTGAGCGGAGAGGAGAGGAGTTTCGTGGGCGGAGGAGAGAGGGTGAAGACGGCGAGAGACAGCCAGGAGGCCAACGACCCCAAGAATCGCCATGCCACACTCCAGAGGGAGGAGTGTGGCTTCAGCAGGTACGGCGGCGTTTGTCGGCCTGGGTGGGGAGGAGAGGCGGTCCTCTTGTGTAAATTGTGTAGGCACTGTATATATTCTTCCTGCGTTCCATTCCTGTGTCCCTTCCTCCCCGCGATCCTACCCTCCCTTACCTGCCCTGAACTTCCCTTCACTCTTCCCTCACGCTGTCCCGTCACTTTAGATAAGACTGTAGAGCACGTATCAGCGGTGTCCCCGGCACTCCGGTCTCCCCCCAAAAAGGGCAATCAGTGTTAAATACGTGAACTAACGGCGGTCCCTCTTGTTGGTTCTCTTTTGGCTGGACGACGAGGGGAGGTGAGGAGAAGACTCCCGAAGACCGCCAACGGCCAGCAAGGGGTTCCCTGCGCCAGAACAGGCTTCATCCACCGCAACCACGGACCAATCTGGATCCGCCCGGGAAAGACTGACCTCACGCAGCAGCAGAGCCTTGTTAAAAATAAAACCTAGTTTACCCAAGAAAAGTCTCCGGTCTGTTCCAGACCAACAACCCACGCTACACACACATATATATATATATATATATATACACATATACATACAAACACTACATTTATATATCTGAAGACAAAACAGAATCCTTAGGGCCTGAATATTAGTAGTGCTGCGAAAAAACCTTTGGAGAACAAAAAATATGTGATTCGCAGTTCACATTAATCAAGATAACCCTTGTGTCAACACCTCTCAGGGTATATATCATTCCACCCTTTTGCACTATAGACAGGTGTTACAATTATTTCTTTTCACGCACAAGTTCAAATAGTCAAGGGCTTTTTATTATATCTGGTCGACGCGTTTCAACCCATTTAATCTGGGCCTCATCAGGACTGTAGGCCAAAGGAAACCTTGCCAGAAAGTCGGTCTCAACATCTGCATAGAAATCTTTAACCTCTGCCGTGCCTAATCACGGAAAGATGTGTAATCCACGTCTACAAAAAGAGGCAGAGTTGTCCGGCCGTCCGTATGGACAAAATAAACGCTTGGAAGTTTGCAGTCAATAATCCTCAGCAAACGGCCTCTCAGTCGGCTTAATCCTGCGCTGTAACGCTCTCGCTGCAAGTTTAGAACGCCTAAATGTGTCCACCTCCTGATTTCAATCTCCATTCATTTAATCACTTCCATTTGGAAGTCCACAATCTTATCCTTCAATGTTGGTGAAATTTAGTACGTCTTCATCACAGGTTAAATACAAATAATCTTAATTCTGTTCAGTTATCAGCTAAGCACAAGTGCCGCTCCTCCGCTACGGTGGAGGAGTGTCGACCAACTGCTTTCTTGCAGTGCGAGAAGCCAAAAGATAAAATGGTAATAGCTTTTAGTTATTACCATTTTATGTTTGCTTTGCAGGGCAGGGGAGGAGTGGTTTGCCCGCTCCCTCCTGAGTGCGCAAAGATTGTTTAGTCGGCCCTCTAGGGGTCGCCCAAACCAGTCATGCGCACTCTGCCCTTCTCCATATGGAGAACAAGCCCACCCCACTAGCCCCAGGCTGGGCACCGTCCCGACCAATCACAATGCTGCATTCCAGATTTGTGATTGGCTTAGGGAGGGAGCCTGGCAGGAGAGCAGGAGCAGAGAAGACGCTGGACCCGTCGGAAAGATAAGTTTAATTTTATTTCCTTTTTTTTTCACCCACGATCCCCCCCCCCCAACGACACCCCCAAGGATCCCCCCCGACACCCCCGCAAATCCCCCCTACCCCCTCCGCGAGCATAGCCGGACGCTACTGAGGAGATACAAACTAAAACTAAGGCAAGGTAGAGGGATTATTGCTCAGTTCACCAAAAGGTTCTCCCAGCTAGCATTTTTTTGTTAAATGGACATTGCTAGGATGAAACTGATGTAATGTTTACCACCTGAAAGGGGCCTTATATTCTTCCTTGTTATTTTTCATGTACTATGAAACTAGCACTAGATAGCTTCAAAGATCTGCATATAGGATGGCTATGGTCCAGGTGGCAGTGCAGCATCTACAGGAGACACACGGCTAAGGGGCAGATGACATTTTCAAAGGATGATCGCGGTGGCTATACATACGTTTTACTCACCCCTCATAAGCAGTACTTGAGAACAGGTTTAATACTCCTGGCTTGGAGCAACATAAAATATAAGTGGTCCATCCTCCTAAACTTTTCAAATCTGCCACTGAATCCTTCAAACATTCCATCCTGAAAAGTCATCCTGAGACCCTGATCTCGGACCTGCGATTTAGCGCAGATAAGGGCACAGTCATCAACGACCTCATCTTCTACTCCAGGAAAACCTCCCTATGGCGCAAAGACATCTTGAACCTCCTAAACGTGCACAAAGCCAGAAATATCCCTTACGGCAATAAACTCACGATCGCACCGTCTGCTAACCTGCGAGCTGACCTCATCATTGCTTATACAAAAACGGCATCATCCTGATCCAAGCTCCACCCAATGACCTCATTAAATTTGCGGACCTCTTCACCCTCCTCAAGAAATATGTGCACAACCCCCCTCTGTCCACGCCCCTGCACCTTCCTTCACCCAACCCGACAAGAATGCCTAGCCTTTCACGAAACTCCTTTCCTAGGGCTCACGACACAGGTCGACCAGGCCCCATCACCACGCCACCAGAGTGTGCAAACCAAAGCGCACCCAAACCTCTTAACCCCTGCCCTCAAGTCCCTCCCTCTCTCTTGCCCATTGAAACTCCCTCTAGGGCTCTTGACTCTGGTCGACCTAGCCCTTCCCCCATGCTACCAGCGCTTGCTAACAGAAGCACCCACAAATCTATAAACTCTCAACCGCACAATCCCCCCTCCCTATGGGACATGGAAACTCTGGCTATGGTTCGTGACACGGATCGACCAAGCCTCACTACCAGGCTACCAGCACAGTCCCTCATAATCGCGCCCTCGGCCCCCAGCCCGCATGAGCTCCCCACTTATAATGATATTAACACTGTCCACCGCAGAGCTGCTGAACTAACCCTGAGCATCCACAACGCCATTCTGGATCTAAAGAACCTCCTGCACCTCACTAAACTATCCTTTGCGAATCTCAAGCTCTCGCAGTACTCTACTGCTGCTCCTTCCCAATGCCCCACCTTCACCCTTTACCGCTATCAATGAGACACCTGCGTCCACACAATCAGCCTTGCCACCTCTCTAAGGAGGAAACGCTGGCCCTCCTCCTTACTAACAAACCTGCTCCCGTTACGCCTAGCATTCTAGACCTTACGGAGGAAGAAGTCGCAGACCTCCTCATTAGCTACAAATCTGTCCTGATTACCTCCTGTCCTGCAGATCTGAGTTTCAAACTCCCTATCCGCGCGGTTACATCCAACCCAAACAGATCAGCTACCCCCCGTGACAGAGGAGTGATCAATATCAACCTAACGCTAGTACCCATCTCCGCCCCTAGTCACGACTCACACGACGACCCCCCACTTTCTGGCCTCCTAATTAACTGCCACTCAACAGTAAAGCATGCCTCGGATATCGCCGATCTCATACTGAGCCAAAAATCGGACTTGCCGATCCTGACAGAATCCTGGCGCAATGATTCCTCATCGCCTTGCCTTGACCTCTTAGTCCCGCCCAATTACAACATTGTAAGGCTGGACAGACAATCCAAACAAAAAGGGGGAGGCATTGCCTGCATCTACAGCTCTAACCTCCTCGTTACCGAGCTTCCAGACGATCCTACAGACTCCTGTGAATACCTTGCACTGTCTATATGCAACAATACCACCCAACTGTGCAGACTACACATCTTCTACCATGCCCCAGGCATGAAAGACACCTTCACTGACCACCTTATGAAAATTCTCACAGCCAAGGTCTCGTCTAATTCCAATGATATTTTCCTTGGTGATTTCAACTTACATTGGAACGGCCCCAAGGACCCACAGGTCAACGCCATCAGAGACTTCCTGACTGACCAAGCCCTCACCCAAGCCTGCTCACTCCCAACCCACTCAAAAGGCGGCACCCTTGACTGGATCATCTCCAAGGAATCAGCCGTCAAGCTTATCTCCATATCCCCATGCGATTGGTCTGACCACCACACTCACATTCCTACTGCCTGGAACCCACAAGACATGATAACCTCATGCCGTGATTCCCAAACGCTGGGTTAGACACAGCAAGAACCTGGATCACGGGAAACTGGCTGCCCGCTGTGAGGCTGACCACCCCTCACGTATCCACGGTCAAAAACCTCACTGACCATTATTCCAAAACCATATCCAACATTCTCGATGAACGTGCTCCGTTAAAACTAAAAAGAACCATGATCAAAGACAGGAACCCCTGGTTCAATGGATCCCTCAACAATGAGAGGAGATCCCTTCCAGCAGGCTGAATGCAACTGGAAACAGCACCCATCAGCAGCCCATCTACATTTTCTCCTCCAAATCGGCAATGCTCTCTCAAACCTCATTGGCTCCCCCTCTTCCCTCTGCGCTGCCTTCCCAGACTTCAACCAAAAACCTAGCGCACTGGTCCTACTTCAAAGTTTACGAGGAACATTCTGTCTCAAAAGTTCTGTCTTCCGTAAAGTCAAACAATCACTACAATGATCCTCTCCCCTTTAACTGCCTAACCACCGCCTCTCAAGCTATCATCCCCTATTGGACTGCAATAATCAACGCATCCCGCCTACAGTGAGCAATACCTGACTCTCTTAAAGCCGGCCAATTCATCCCTATCTTAAAAATATCTACCCTGGATCCTGCTTCTCCTTACAACCATAGACCAATATCCAACATCCCACTCTTAGAGAAAGTTCTTGAGAAATGCTTACAGCAGCAGCTGAGCCAAAACATCACTAACATCCACCTACTAGATGACTTCCAATCCAGTTTCAGACCTGGTTACAGCACTGAAGCCACCATCCTACACCTCGTGGATGATGCCTTACAAACCCTTGACCAAGGCACAACCTGTCTCCTAATTCTCCTTGATCTATCCTCGGCTTTCGATATGGTTAACCACGAAACACTACTCGAACGCCTCATACTCAGGATGAGACTGGATGCCACCGTTCGAGAATGGTTCAGGTCCTTTCTCCAGAATCGTTCACAGAGAATCCTAATCACATGTACCTTATTCCGATCACAGTTGGAGTTCCCCAAGGATCAACCCTGTCCCCAACCCTCTTCAACCTTTACCTTGAACCGCTCACAGGAGGTGCTTCGTACCGCCAATATCGCCTACCACATGTATGCCGACGACACACAGATCTACATTAATAACTCTTCTCCTGGGAACATTTTCTCCCTGAATGAGGCCTTGAAGCCGATTGTGCACTGGCTCACCTCTATACAGCTCAAACTTAACCCAAAAAAACTGATTTTCTCCTCATCTCACCAAACAATAAACAACCTGACATTCAAGAATGGTTCAAGGCTATCACAGTGTTAAACTGCACCCCTATCATTGTAGACTCTGCCAAATCCCTAGGAATAACCCTTGACGGCAGCTTGAATATGCGAGGCCATATCAATTAGATGGCCAAAACCGCCAGATTTCACCTGAGCTACCTAAGAAACTTGAAACACTTCTTCGACACTCCCGACCTAAAAATGGCAATCCAGGCGGTAGTCATTTCCAGACTAGAATATGGATGTTCCACGCTTCCTCCTCCCCCTCCCCACTCACCTATCTATCCTGTAAAGCTCTCTGATACCCTCACAGGTCTGGTTCGCGCTCTATAAAACTCTAAATAAAAATAAGAAGATGGGGCCAAAATCCACTCTCAGTTGATTTGGTGTCAATGAGGATATTATGCATGCACCAGCTGACAGCCAGGATAAAGATCTTTAAGTCTGTTTGCCATACTAATATTGTTCTAAGTTCCTCACTATATTCAAGATGAAAACCTGTAAGCATGTGGTGTAAAAACACTATTGAGATTTCTGGTGACATAGGTTAGTGGCTTTAATACCCCTGCAGCGATCTGTATGGCAACAGAAGCAAATTCTAGCAAGATTGCATCAACATTTCACCTTTATGAAGTCGAAAAAATTAGTATCATTTAGCTAGGTAATAATAACAGTTATTATTTCAGGCCATTCAATGTCTGGTCTATGCACAGTTACTGAAACAACGGAGTTTGGTCCTGGGACAGGGGGCAGCTGGACCCAATTTGACAATGAACAGAAAAGATTGCTAGCCCTCCCACTTATTTAGTCTCGCTCTAAGCTTATGAGACAACAAACAAAAAACAAAGTCACTTTGTTTGTATGGGTAATTTTATTTAACCCTTTTACTCATTATTTTTGGTAAGATTTATCTTTTTCATAGGCAAGAAGAACACTTTATATACACCTATACACAATACAAAAAACATTTATACATATTTACAACTACTATACAAATACCACATAAACAATGAATCAAACAGTTATCAACAAACTTCTTTTGTGAAAAATATATATAGCAATTCCATATTCACAAATTAATTAATCTTTGCGAGATAATCAAAACCGCTCTTAGACCCATAAGGTGAGAAAAAATGCGACAGAAATCAGTAGTTAATTCACAGTTAATTCCAACAAAAATAACTGCATCCATCAAGGGCAGATATTTTGGGGTGTCTGTCTGCCGTTTGCCGACGCGTTTCGAATCTGTAAAAGATTTACAGATTCTCCTCAGGGCTCTCTCAATGTTTTCAATCTACACAAAAAAAATAAAACGAAGCTTGTTTTAGTGTTTGCGACTTATTTTAAAGACCCCCTAGGATGGCTGAACTGTGCTGGACTAGTTACCTTTATATAGAATGCGGTGGGCTCTCGTGGTCCAATTGTACACGAGGGGCTGTGCGCCGCAGAAAGTCAGTGAAATAGAAGGTTTATTCTGGAAAGAAATAATTCATATGCTTACAATACCATCTGAAGCAGTGCCATGTGACTACTACAGACCTAAAAGTACAAAATCATACCTTTGTCGAGTGTAGCATTGGATGCTATATTAGATCCTCTGTTTGCTCATTATAACATTTCCGTGCGACCAGTAAAGCATAAAGGTCGCGCTCAGTATTGGCTTTGTTTATGGCACCAAAAACGCTCGTGAAGTGTTGCGGAAAATAGTGAGGCCACATACCTACAATTCTGGTGGTGAGCGCGGGGCGCCGATCGCCATGCCGTATGCTCGTTGTCTTTGTTTAAACCCAGATTCAATCGGTGGCGGGGACACGTGTTCCTCCCCGATGTTTACAGTAGCGCGGCTCACTCGCCACTAGGCTGTTCCAGCGCTTTGCATTTCCTGGTTCGCCAACTGAGAAGAAAGGTGAGTGTTTGTGAGGCTCCAAATGCGTGAGACTTCAGCGCATTAGAATTTTATCCAGTCAGGGACTAAGGGCCCCTTTCCTGTCTTACAGCGCGAGTGAGCCGCGCTACTGTAAACATCGGGGAGGAACACGTGTCCCCGCCACCGATTGAATCTGGGTTTAAACAAAGACAACGAGCATACGGCATGGCGATCGGCGCCCCGCGCTCACCACCAGAATTGTAGGTATGTGGCCTCACTATTTTCCGCAACACTTCACGAGCGTTTTTGGTGCCATAAACAAAGCCAATACTGAGCGCGACCTTTATGCTTTACAGGTCGCACGGAAATGTTATAATGAGCAAACAGAGGATCTAATATACCATCCAATGCTACACTCGACAAAGGTATGATTTTGTACTTTTAGGTCTGTAGTAGTCACATGGCACTGCTTCAGATGGTATTGTAAGCATATGAATTATTTCTTTCCAGAATAAACCTTCTATTTCACTGACTTTCTGCGGCGCACAGCCCCTCGTGTACAATTGGACCACGAGAGCCCACCGCATTCTATATAAAGGTAACTAGTCCAGCACAGTTCAGCCATCCTAGGGGGTCTTTAAAATAAGTCGCAAACACTAAAATAAGCTTCGTTTTATTTTTTTTGTGTAGATTGAAAACATTGAGAGAGCCCTGAGGAGAATCTGTAAATCTTTTACAGATTCGAAACGCGTCGGCAAACGGCAGACAGACACCCCAAAATATCTGCCCTTGATGGGTGCAGTTATTTTTGTTGGAATTAACTGTGAATTAACTTCTGATTTCTGTCGCATTTTTTCTCACCTTATGGGTCTAAGAGCGGTTTTGATTATCTCGCAAAGATTAATTAATTTGTGAATATGGAATTGCTATATATATTTTTCACAAAAGAAGTTTGTTGATAACTGTTTGATTCATTGTTTATGTGGTATTTGTATAGTAGTTGTAAATATGTATAAATGTTTTTTGTATTGTGTATAGGTGTATATAAAGTGTTCTTCTTGCCTATGAAAAAGATAAATCTTACCAAAAATAATGAGTAAAAGGGTTAAATAAAATTACCCATACAAACAAAGTGACTTTGTTTTTTGTTTGTTGTCTCATAAGCTTAGAGCGAGACTAAATAAGTGGGAGGGCTAGCAATCTTTTCTGTTCATGGTCTATGCACAGGGCACAAGTTGAGGGTGCACTAGGGTATACGGCATCTACCCACTCTTTTCACAGGGTGGATGCTGTCCACTCTGACAAGAAGTTGTGCCCCACTGAAATATGCAAAACTCACCCTGGTGTAATTTTCATACAGCATCATACATTCTGCAGCACTGCAGAGGGGGCTTTGTTTTTTTTTTAAATTTCAGCTGGGCCCGAAACAAAGGGTGAATTTCCAGGACCATCAGGCCTCCCTTTTTTCCAGTATCCTGGCTGGGAGCTATCTGGTGCCTCACACCTAGATACAAATGCAATGGAGGGGAGACAGAGGTACACTGCTGATCCCTTCACATGTACTTGAGAGAAGCATGCTTTTGACTTTGTTCAGTCCCTGTATATAGGAGATATGCATGCACTTTAGTAAAGTCAGATGTGTTGGTCTGTCCCAGTATTTACACAAATAGCAATTTAAATACCACTATTTTGGTTAATTTCTTTTATAGCGTTGCTCATTTCAATGCAAGATGTCAGAGCACTGTACATTACATGTACATATTATACACTGACAAATTATAAGTATGTAAATCACTGTAAAGTATGAATTACATAAGACAGTGTGGGTAATAAGGTGCTTTAACTACATAAGGAATTTTAAAATGCAGACTTTGCAATTAATTAGAAAAAACAGATTTACTACCATGTTTCTCCCTGTTGCAAATTTCTTAGTGGCAGAGTTTTAAACAATAAATGTATAAATTCAGGCCCAGAATTTGCACTGAGGTTACGTCACTTTTTTTTGCACAACTGCGACGCAAAATCTAATTTGTTAAATATTTAAAGGCGCTAAAATGTACTCATGGTAGACTTGCTAAATATATGTGTGAGGTGGTAAGATCTCTTCATGTGGTGTCATGGAATGTGATGCCACGTGCGATGTCACGCGCTGTGATGTCTGTCACGTGCCGTGATGTCACTTTCATACAGCCTAACTTGGTTACTCCCCCAATTTCTTTCTTAAAGACTTGTGCCCTGTCTATGCTACATAAATAACCAATATTATGACATACAAATACACAAGATCTTCTGATATTTCTATTGGTGAAAATATAAAAACAACTCTAATTATCAGGAGGGAAGCTATTTTGCGCACGTTCCTGACTGAAAATTGGGTTGCTAACACTTGCTTAGGCTCCCCCTAATTGGAAAAAAGAACCATGTATTATCATTGTATTCTCCCAAGAGAGCTGATCTGTGTACGTTCGCAGTGTATTGTGAACTCTGGACAGTGACAAGCATGGTTATTCTGTGGTCTGATAAGGGAAACACTTATTGCTGCAAAGGCCTTTTCGTCTGCTGTGTCCTAATTTCAGGCAGTGTAGCAGGAAACAACGTTGTTTTAACTTTTCCAAGCACAAGTAAGTGTTATGATCTACTTGCTTGTCTCATCACCCTGTAACTGGAATGTTACCTATGTCATTGTTGCTTGGGTGATTAGAACAGTGTCTAGGTCATTGTTGACAGCCCAAAGCATCACACACTGGGCTAGGGGAATGTTTTGAATATTGTGTTACTTGGTCATGCTGCGTATGCGGGTTGGTGGTCTTTAACCTGTATGGAATAAATACTTGGAAATAGGTCAGAAGTGTGTGGTGATTTTAGGAACTTAACATCGGCGACGAGTGCATGCTGGGCACAGGTGTGCAACCACAAACTTCCCTGTGAACCCACAAAGTGCAGTCAGAGAGGGAGATCTAAAACTGGAGTGTGTTATTGACGTTTTGAAGGACATACGACAGGAGGCCACGGTGTACTGGTGGAGGTAGCCATGAGTACTCGTGTCCTTAACCTGGTGTGTGGGGGTGTGCTTTAGTTAATTTGAATAAGTGCTGACTTTTGCGCTTCCAGCTTGTGAGGCGCGCTCGAGCGTGGACAGTGAAACGCTCATAGCAACATTGACTGCTGGAAGCCATGGCAATGCGCAGCATTTACAGACGCAGCCGAACCCCAAATGCTTGAACGTGGATAGGGAAGGGATGTAGCAAAGCGGAGTATGGGAAGCCTTGGCAACGGGCAACACTTGCTTCCATACCCAAACCCCCAAGACTTTAGGAGACGGCAGCAGCTAATGTGAAGCTTCCATATGCCCAAAGGCAAGGAAACAAAGAGAGTTCATTATTAGTGGTGCCGCCAGTGTGCAAGTCGCAGCGATTTATTCTTAACTTACTGTTGCCATTTGCTCCTAGTTGATGAAGTTAGTCTCCTCTCCAACCTCATCAGTCACATGTTTATTAGAGGAAAGCACATTAGCACACAGGTTTTTAGCTAAGTGTGCTTTGATTGGAGGGGAAGAGTGTCTTGGAACACTCATGTAAGTGGTTGGTATACACAGTTGTGATTACTAGAAGAAAGCAACTTGTCACACAGATTTCAGAGTGTTCTGTGATCAGAGGAACTATTCTCACAAACTAGTGTGCAACTGGATGGTATCAGCAATCATAGTGTCTAAATTTTGAGCAGCAGTTACATGCTAATAAGACATGTAATTGTTGTGAAGTTGGCATAGTCTTGTCACAAATACAATATCAGAGATGCTTACCATTTTAGGTAATTTAATGTGGAAACTGAAGGTTATGTTAGGTTGCATAGTCAAATTTTGAACTACTGTAGTTTTTGTTTTGTTTGACATCACTTTTCATTTTTACTGTATAAACACCAATAGCAGCAAACATGTCTCAGCCACCATATTTTTTGACTGCTAAGGGTGACCTAATTCTAGCATGGAAAAGGTGGAAACAACTTTTCAAATCTTATTTACTTGCAATTGGTGGGGGAAAATTCTCTGCTGTAAGGAACAGGCCATATTATTGCATACTTTGAGTATTGAGAAAGGAATATGTGTAATAGTTTGGCCAACATTTAAATTGGGCATGGAGAAGGTAAACCTGATAATGTATATGACATGTCGGTTATGATACTTGAAAATCATTTTGGAGCCCAAATTAATGTTGTAGTGGAATGGCACAAATTCACGATTACAAGGGAAACAGGAGAAGATTGGGAGTTATGTTGCATCGTTAAAAACGTTAGCACGTACCTGCGAATTTGGAAAATTCAATGATTCCTTGGTAAGGAATCAGATTGTTAGGTGTACTAACAATATTAAGGTTCAGGAAAAAAATATGGCAAATAATTCTGATTTTAAATTGGTAGCCATTGTGGAAGGTATGGAGAATACCAGCATGTGGGTGAGTGAAATGAGAGACAGTAAAGGTAAAGGCACTCTTGTAGAAGAAAGCACTGTGCATGAGTTTACAAATAAAAACATTGACATGAGTGGGGATGTTTAAAAACATGGTGATAGTGAAAATACTAAACATATTTTAAGAGTGAAAAATGCCAATATTAACAGAAATATGGGCATGAAATGCTTTAAAAGTTGCAGTGAAGGACATCTCTCTAACAGTCCTGTAAGTTTTGCAAAGTTTGCTACATGCAAAAAATGTGGAAAAAGGACACTATGTGTATGTGTCAGGGGACTAAAGTACAAGGGCTACATTGTGTGAAAGAAGAGAAGAAGTTTGTGTGGAGTGCAAGAGAAGACAGATAAGTGGATAGTGATTCTTTGGAGATGCCTGAATGTAAGATTATAGTTGGTGGGAAGAAATTGTCTGTGTTAGCAGATTCTGGATCACCTTATCCTATGTCGGTTGACAAAGATTGACATATGGGGATTAGTGGGGACACATTTAAGTTGTTTCCACCAGATTTAAACCCAGTAGGGTACAGTGCTGTCAAAATAGATGTTCTTGGATATGCTGAGATGAAAATACAATTCTCAGATTCTCAAACCGAGAGACAGTGGGTAAAGTGTACATAGCTAAAAGAGGCGATAACCTGCTGGGATAGAGACATCAGAGAGATATGGGAATTACTCTGAATCCCAATGCACCCGAGAAAGTGTTATTACTCTGAATAGAATGGTTACCAGAAGATGTGTGTTCCAGGTTGCCCAAGGTGTATAGTAGCAGCCTAGGGTTGCTGAAAAACTGATCACTAAATCATTTTTAAAAATGGGCTGTACCATTTGTAAGCTAGGTGCAGGAAATGACTCATTTAATGATGGAATCTCTTGAACGAGAGTTAAGCAAGATGTTGGAAACTGGAGTGATTGAAGAGATTAAATGCTCAGTGTGGCTGGTTCCAGTGGTTTTGGCCCCAAATGACGGCAGGAAAGAGATTAGAATGTGCACGAATTTAAGTGGATTGAACAAACAGTTTTGGGTAGACAGACAACCCTTGCAGAACATTTCAGAAACTTTAGCTTTAATTAAAGATTCCCAGTTCTTCAGTGGTCTGGATCTGTCCTCTGCTTATCACCATGTATTGCTTCACCCCGCCTACTAAGCATCTAACATCATTTGTAACTCCTTCGGGTGCCTATAGGTATATCTGCATGCCTTTTGGGCTGGCCTCCACTGCTGCCTGCTTTCAAAGAGTCATAAAAAAGTGCTGAAAGGTTTTACATAAAGTACTTTTTTTCCAAGACGACATTTTGGTCTGTTGCAAGGACCAGCATGAGCATGAAAAGTAGTTGTGGAAGGTACTGGGTCGCTTGCAAGAGAACAGGCTGTTTTGTTGATAAAGAAAGAGAAATGAAAATTTTGTGTGAACTCTGTGACTTATCTGGGACATACTATCTCTGGTAAGGGAATAAGTCCAAGTTGGATTTAGCCAATATTATTGTGATAGCACCTACACCAGAGAACAAAGATCAAGTGACTTCATTTTGGAGTTGGCTGAGTTTTGTTCTAAAGTTATTCAAAATGTTGCCAGCTTATCTCTGCGTCTGAGACTGTTGACAAAAAAACTCCAAATTTGAGTGGCCAGATGAGAATGCAATGGCTTTTGGTGATATCAAGAACAACTTTGGTAAACTACGTACATTAGGACATTTTGATAAAAACAACTTTGACAACTGATGCCAGTATTCAAGGTTTGGGAGGCGTGTTATCCCAGGTGGTGGATGGTGAGTCTAAAGTAGTGGCTTTTGCTTCTTGTTCACTGAAGGGCGCAGAAGACGGATACTCTGTAATTGAGTGAGGAGCGTTAGCAGTGTTCTGGGGGATTAATCATTTTAAATTCTACTTATTCACTTTTTCTTCTGTTTTTTATTATCTACACATATCGATTCTACACTTGTTTCCTCTTTGCTAGTTTATCATACTTTTTCTGATAATATAGATCTTTCTACCTCTTTAGAAATACCAATTAATTCAGATAGAGGAATTATTACATTCTTTACTCTATCTTTTGGTTGAAGAAGCCTAACACCCGTTAATTTTGTAGATGTGTGTCAATGCTATCACTAAAGTCACAAGATGCTGCAAAAATCCTCAAACTAGCTATAAATTCATCAAATCTTTCATCACAACTTTGCTGACGTATAAAAAAAAAATCACTCTTTCAATTATTGCATTCAGCTGTTTACCGAATTGTTCATCCAAATGTGCAACAGCTTCACACAAGTCATCCCATGGTGAATCCTCATCCTCAGGTCCTTCTATCTATGGCAAGTTGTCATAAACGCCCTGTGCTTCAGCACCAAGGAAACTCAATAAAATCACTTTTTTACTCTCAGGATGAAACTTCTTGGCATCAATGACTAAAAGAGAGTTCCCTAAATTTCTGTACCACATGGGCCATTTCACAATTGATTTTCCTGCAGAAAGTAATAAAAATGGCTGTGGTTGGGCAACAAACTGTTGTGTTGCCACAAATTAAAGTCCAGGAACCCAACCAACAGAACGAACACTCCTTCAAGCTTAAAAAAAATAAAATAAATATTTGATGACCTTAATACCTCATCAATTGTAATGTGGGACATTCTCTCCAGTACTTCGAAAGCACAAAGAAAAATCTTGGTGTGCAAATCACCGATATGGATGTGCACTGTGTAATTTTTTTTATTTAACTGTAGAGTTCGCTGTTAGAGAGTGGTGTGCCCGTCACCAAGCACCACTAGACCATGGTTGAAATGGAGCGAGCAAAAAACGTTCAAGATGCCGTCTCTAACGTGATGACGCAAGCGCGTCAAGTTTGCGGTCTATTTCGTTAATCAGAACGTATACCAGTTTATGTAAGAAATTATGCTCCAGATGTGATGACTGTGATATACACACAGCAAAAAAGGCCGCTTGTGGGGCAGAACAACACTGAGCAAGCAATGGTCATGCAGTGCTCGAGGAGAAGACCACTTGCGGAGGCTCCCTCACAATAACCACTCAGTATGTGCTGACTCCAACTGCCATTCCGATTCCAATAGGTACAACAAAACAAATGAGGAAAAAAAAACTTGTTCTCCAACCTGTGTGCCGAATCAGCAAGCCCCAATGCGTGTAGCACTCAATTCCAATGAAATCCTGTGACAGGAAATCTTCCACTGCACCAACATGCAATTTATAGTCGATCTTTTAAACAATGTTTGGGTCCAAATTATCCATCCTTGTCGCCAACAATTATGTAGTGATCCACACTGCGACTGTTGATGTTCTTGAAGATTAAGTACATTGCACGTGATATCAGAAGCCCCGTACCATACTGCGTCCTCTGCTCAGTCAGCCACCCGTCAACTGCCCCGCATGGAATATTACCCATGCATAATTCCACTTACTTGATACAAACACCCAAGTAACCCCACGAGGCAGACTGACTGATGCTGAGCCACAACATAGCAAGAGCATACAACAGTATACAATCATAAAGAGGTAACGTTCTACAATTGCAGCCAGCCAATCATCATACAGGAGACTATTAACCCTTTCCATGCGGATGACGGCCCCCAGCCGTCATGGCACACAGTGCTCGTGTGCTGATGACGGCTGGGGGCCGTCATGACCACGCCCGCGATCGGAATGTGCCGCACAGGAGCGGAATTCCGGCCGCGGGCAAGGGGTTAAAGAATGAAATAAGACAGCTGGGCTTTTCTATCTATTCACACAGGATCAGAAACAACATACCTGTATCCATATGATCCACCACAAAGCTACTTCAATTTAGAAAGCATTGAAAGGCACATCTCTTTAAAAATACAACACCACATTGTAGTAATAGTGCACTTCTGCTCCCAGAACCCAGCCACCTCTCCCAGCAGTTGTTGGCTGTGAGCTTGCCTTTGACCCTGTAGAGCACTATGTTGCCTTTTTGGGCAGGTTTACATTATACGAACACCATGTACACACAAACAAACTTAAATAGCCTTTGATTAACGTAGGTAAATACAGCAAGCAGACACTGAAATGTCCTTTTCAAAGTGCACAAACATTGTAAACCAAACATATAGGAAGAACTGATCTATTTAACAGATGATAAACTTACATGTTCAACCTCATCCTTGGGATCACTGCTGATGGTCTGCACATCCAGCAAAACTAAGCCGTGAGGATATATTCTCAAGGTTGCAAAACTACGAAACAAAAAGGATTGAGAAGACATAAGGGCCTTGGTCATCAATAAAATGCAGCACAACCGATTTAAGCAGCTGCTTTCAGTAATACATGCGACTATATCCAGTCAAGAAAGGTAGGAATCATTGGATAGAGGGTAACAAGAAGTAAAACTCATGCAACCGATTCATGCTTCCAGCATCATCCACTTTATCAGAAACACAAGTAGCATATCATTGAGAGACGAAAACAGCAGTAGACTAGAGTGATGGAGTGAAGGGAAAAATATACAGATAGGATACACAGCAACTCCATAGTGATAGTATATTTTAATATTAGATCCTGGAAACAGCAGTTTAAAGTGGCATCTAATGTAATTAGAAAATGGTTGTCCAGAAAAAAACGTCTAATTACATTTTGTACTCTAAGATGTATTTTGTTTATTTGTGTAAGTGGGGATCTGAAAGCCAATGCTACGAAAAATCCTGCTGGACACAGGAAGGACAAAACAAACATTTACAACTGTGGCAACTTGTCCGCTTGTGGCTGCACTACGAGAAGAGTAGAACGCTGTACACTCCTGGGGGCACTCGCTAACACTGCCATGCTAGTCTTGTATGCAAGAGCTCTGCTCATGGCATTCTAATGCACAGATGAGTAGCCACCATTACATGAGCCTTTAAACCATTACTTCTTCTCGCCGTTCAGGAGGCATAGAGAAATTTATGTTGTCTTTACATTTAGGTTTCCCTACAAGGACAGAGCAGTGACACACCTACAATGTTTATGCATGGAGCTTGAGGACTTGTCAGAGCTTGCCCACTTGCATATCCGACACTACCGATAGATGGGCTGCAGACACGTGCTTTTAACAGAACAGCACCCACTTCCATTGATCAACTGCCAACGGACAGAATAGCAGAGATCATGGCCCTCCCTGATTACCTGATGCAACCGCCCATCTGATATTGTCAGTGTGGAAAAGTACTCTTCTGTGACTGACCTAGGAAAGAATATTGAAATAGTCCAGTTAGATACCAAAGATTGTGCGCCTCAAGTGGGCTCAGTGTAGGTCCAGATCTGTAATCTGAGAGGACGGAGAACTCTGTATTCAGAAGGAGATCAGGGTTGACTTACACAACGTGGAGCAATCCATCCTTCAACGAGGCCTCCTCTTACTGGGGGAGAACAAGGGACAAATGAAAATGGGACCATCTCTAATCCAGATTTTGGAAACATGAGGTTATGCAGCTCTGATACTGAGGTGACAAAGGGGAAAGCTTTAGATGCAGTAAACAGCAGCAAGTCTTAAATCTCTGAAACCACCATGCCTTGGTGGAATGTCATAAAGGGAGGTGTGGCTGGGGGCTTTACAAAGCCCTTTATTCATGTACTGTGAGGGAAAATACGTTTCTCCGCTCTGTCCACCACAAAACGTGATTGAAGGGTGATGATGAATAAACACAGACTTGGACAACCAGTTCAGACGAATGCAGAGAGATGACACTCTGTTGGGAAATGGACATCCGAAGAAAAAGTAGCTCTTAACAACCAATTATATAAACAGGAAAACCTTGGTACAATGGAAACAAGTTCCTCCTTCAGCAATCAGCAAACCTTTTGGAAAAATTCCTCTCTGTGCAGAAAAGAGACAAAAGGGAGACCCTTGTGCTAACAGTTGACGCTTCCAATGGGCCCCAAACCTAAGTGTTATCCTGTGAAGATCCCGGGTAAGAATTCCATGAGATCTATGGAACACAACATGCCCCCCAGCTGCAGCATTAAGAGGATATGAGGTAACCTGACCATCTTAAGTGATCTCTTGGGAATGAAGTGGCAGATGTTTAGGTTAATAGACAAGCTGCTCTTCCCTTAACAGTCATAAAAAAGCAGGTGCTAAACAAAGCACTAATCTCCTCCTCAATGATACGTTTCTGAATCCTCAGAAGACGGCCAAGTGAAATAAATGGTATAAACACTAAACAATTATGAATGGTGTCCCTCTGCTCAATATGGTGATTTGTGTTTCAAAATCAAACTATAACCAATAATTTCCAACTGTTATTAATAAAAATTCCAAACTCAATTTAATAAATTGTCTTCATTAATTCCAAATACAGCTTTACATCATTAATCTCCAATTAAACACTTTCACTTTAGTCCATGAGCTTACTGCTTGAACATGGCATTCCCAATCCCAATGGGATGTGTTTATTTAAGAGCTCAGCAATGTGTTTTCCACATGATGGAGAAAAAACAGCAGATGATTGTGTTCCAAAGAACACAATGATGGTACAACCGCCATAATAAACCTAGCTGAAGCCAACCAGGCAAAACGGAGCACACGTACACAACCCGGAATACAGTAGGGTACAAGGGAAAATATAGATATATACACTGATATACAAACAAGCAGACCAGTAGAGCTGTGAAGATAGACAAGTAGGTAGACAGAGGGACAGGTAAATAGACTGGTAAGTAGACAGACAGTTAGATAAACTGGTAGGTAAACAGACAGACAGGTAGAGATCCTGGTAAGAAGACATACAGTCAGGTAGAGAGACAGATAGCTAGAGAGACAGACAGGTAAAGATATAGACAAATAGGGTTGCATAAATAGAGCTGTACAGATAGATAGCTAGATCGACAAACAGATAGACCGGTAGATAGATAGCCAGTTATTTAAAAAGACCAGAATTTACATAGACTGGTGGGTAGACAAAACCCAGTCACTGAAATCATAGCCCCTGTACTGACAGAGATAGGTAATTCAATGTTTCTCTCCGGTACATACCCGACTATTTGGAAACACACTATACTTAAACCCCTCCTGAAAAAATCTTATTTGGATCCAGAGGACACCAAAAACTATAGGCCAATTGCCAGTCTGCCTTTCCCGGCCAAAGTGGCCGAAAAACTAATGAATATTCAAATTTCCAAGATCATAAGAGATCACCACCGACTAGACGACACCCAATTTGGATTTCGTAAAAGTCACAGTACTGAGACCACACTGATCATGGCATCAGAGGAAATAAGATCTATCCTTGACCAGGGAGGGACGGCAATTCTCATCCTGCTGGACCTCTCCGCTGCATTTGACACGGTTGATCATAACACCTTGATCGACCGTGTCACTGCAATGGGCATCCAGGACAAAGCAAAAGACCTACTGTCCTCCTTTCTCTCCAACCGGACCCAGATGGTTACACTGGGCAACTTCCATTCTGCCCAGATGACTTTACCGTGCGGTGTTCCACAGGGCTCATCCCTAAGTCTGACGCTTTTCAATATCTAAGTATCGGACTTAGCCAGAGTCATCAAGGCACATGGGATGGGCCTAACATCGTACGTTGGTGATACACAGCTGGTGCTCGCTATAAAGAACAACGGAGAAAGTATTACAGCCAGCTTCCAAAAAGGCATGTTGGCCATCAGTAATTGGATTGCCAGCAATTGTCTTAAACTTAACTCCAATAAAACGGAGGTCATGATTTTTGCTAAGCTCTCTCCCATCTGGTCTAGTTCCTGGTGGCCGTCAGATCTCGGTCCTCCACCAAACCCTATCTCTAAAGTAAAAAACGTGGGAGTTATTTTTGACGACAAACTGACCTTCGCACTCCATGCGAACGCAATCGTCTCTGCCTCTTTTTACAAACTCAGAACAATCAAAAAGATCCTTCCATACCTTCCTCCCAAATGAGGAAGGACGCTGGTCGCCGCCTTTGTGATGTCCTCTCTGGACTACTGTAACGGACTCTTTGCCAATGCACAACAAAAGGTCATTCTAAAACTGCAATCTGTGCAGAATGCAGCAGCCAGAATGCTCTCAGGAACCCCCAAATTCAAACCCATTGCACATGTAATCAAAAGTTACCACTGGCTTTTTGTGAGGAATCGAATAAAATTCAAGGCACTGTGCATTGCCTATAAAGCTTTTCGAAACTTAGGTCCACATTTCCTTCTAAACTCTCTAGTCATCCATACCACCAACAGGCCACTCCGATCTTCAATGCCAGTGCCATGGACCAAAACTGCCTCTTGGGGTGACCAACGTTTTGTTGTCTCAACGGCAAATTTGTGGAATTCTCTCCCGTTGGAGATCAGATCTTGCCAAACCTTGCTGGCTTTCAGAAGAAAAATAAAGACCTGGCTGTTTAATCAATAATTCTGCTTCTCTCTATCACGTCCGTAGCACTGAGACACCTTTGGGCATTTCCAAGCTTTACAAGTTTCAAAAATCAATAAATAAATAAATAGATGAAGAGATATATTGGTAGACAGACAGGCAGATGGACAGAAATGCAAGATAGATAGATAGATAGATAGATAGATAGATAGATAGATAGATAGATAGATAGATAGATAGATAGATTTTCAAAGATAGACAGATAGTAAATTGTAATAGATGGTGCAGCTTTAATTAATTAGTAATAGAATAGGTAAATGTCTTTATAAGCACAACATACAAGAGCACTAATAGCACAATAGACAGCCATATAAGCATGACAAACCGGATACATTTGTTTTTAAGTATAATTGTAGTCTTCAATTAAAAAACATACCACCAGCATGCAACACAAGTGCAGATATAAATGCACTTTGTTGCGTGCATATTAAAAAGAGGATTACTTAATAAAGAACTTTTGTTTTTTTAATAAATAACTTTTTCATATAGACATAATCTGGCATGCTGTGAAACAGCAGAAGTCAGATAAAGAAAGACTACTGAAAAGAAATTTACAACAGCATTAGCTGGAGACAGGAAAAAGCTGGAATGTGCCCAGTGCTCACATCTGGTAGCATCCTGCTAGCAGATCAGGCTGAGAATACAAAAGCCGCACCAAACAACAAAGTGAAAGCATAAACACTGTCACGGAAGGGAACTACCTTGTGTGGGATGTGCTCGTTGTTAAAGAGCAAAATGCAGGCCCTCAAAGTACAGTTAGTCAGTGGATGAAGTAGGCTGGCCCAGTGCCCCAATGCTGCAGGCTGTAGTGGGCGGAAGCAAAATGTGAATAACGCAGCAGAACAATGCATGAAAAGAGGTGGCTGAAACCCCCTTTAAGTATGTATATTATAGATATACTTTTAGTAAAATCAAAAAGTTGCTCTAATACCAAATCTAATTATACATACAATTTGTTTTAGGTCTTGGCAAATGTGAGACCTAATCCGGACCGAGATGGGGGCCAGTTAGCATGTTCTGGGCAGCGACCCAGGTGCAAATACGTCTATCAAGCGCCCTGGCTCTCAAAATGCGCTCACATTTCTTCTGCGCAGCATGTCCTCCCGTCATCTCCTCTGTTGGTAGGAACATCTTTTCGCTCGGATTAAGGGAGACTGGGCACAAGAGTATGGACTGGTGCACGTAGGCTTAACAACCATTCCAGGGGTATGATGCACTATAATAATACAATCGAATCATCCAGAAAGCGACTAGAGTCGTGCAAGGGAGAAGAAAGAACTATATTAAAAAAAAAAAGCATAAAGGAAATATTCTAATTTATCAATAAAATAAAATATATTAAAGGAAAGAGTATAATTCACCTTATGACCCCAAAAAGCTGCCTCCAGCGCCTATGGTGTCCGACGCCGCAGTGAACATTATTTTATTAGTATTATATTTGTGTTTTTTACTAGGGCTCTTCCAAAGTTTAAGGCTGATGCGAGGAGGAGGCAGCGTGGATTCCTACAGCTGCAATAAGAGAACAATATTTTATCGCTGCCACAACCTGCGCCCGTTCATTTCACATGCATTTTTTCACAGTTCCAACGGCACAACAGGGTTTGGCGTTATCCTCTGTAGCAATAACACCACCCAAGGTCACAATGTGCACGACAATCACATTCCCCGCATTGCTGACTCTGTGCCACCCCGAGGTCCCGTTAATTAAGTCGTGTGCCAATACAATGGCACGTGGCACCCGGGGCATGGAGCAGGCGGGCTGGAGAGCCGTTAAACACGTTTGGCAGTAAAGGCCATTACTGTATCTCCCATGAACACTACCCAAGTGGCCTCGGTGTTGTTATCTTGTCAGTGGGTGTGGGAAGAGGAGTGTACTGGAGAGTCAACAAAGATAATTCTAAATTTACAACGTGCTCGTTAGCGACAGAATGCTATCGCTTGCTTCGCCATGCAAAGCACGTGATAAAACAGGTCACCCTTGTCAAAATTAGACTTGGCGTTCCTGGGTTTGATTGTTTTTTTTAAATTTTTTAAATGAGGGATGTTCCTGCTAAACACACAAAAAACTAAATTAACAGAGAAAAACTGTATAAACGATAATTTGATATTTTTAAAAAAGGGGTAAAAGCAACCACCGTAAACTGTAGCGGTGATAAATACCCCTCACACTGCACGTGACGCAAACGGGGATCACAGATGAGAGGAGGCAAGAAAAGTCTTTCTAAGGAGCATCCTCTTGGTGGGTAATGTTCCCTCTTAATTACACCGTTGTTAGTTAAAAGGAAAGACATGAATCCCAAAATATTGCCGGGTTTAATTATATAACTAGCATTGGGCGGTCAGTCTACAGGGGGCAGTATAGACAGTATACTAATCTACGTCCAATAGAGAGAGGCAGTCTCGCTAGTCTGGGCAGAAATGTGGCCAGAGCTTTATTTGCATTGGAGGGTCTCCTAATAATGAGGTCCCATTACCTGTCCGTGTCAATGACAAATTAGCATCATGTGCCCAGCAGGTACAGAGCAAAACCAGCCCAAAATTAGATCAACCTTTTGCAGTTTGAATTCTGCTCAGCGACTGCAAAGGCCAACGAAGACCCATTCACCCTATTAGACGGATCACCAAGGCCCTCGCCCCACTGAAGGCCATAAACTGATTTTTCGACCTGGCAGTCAAGGCGACTGCTTGGGGGAAACGATTAGTCAGAAAACGATTTCCTTGGCCCTAAATACTGGCCATTCCAAAGGGGTTGCTTTATGAAATCTTCTAGGCACCGATGCTGAACATTTTAAAAGTATCACAAACCTACCACAAGAGCTCTATTGTTTAGACAAAGTAAAGACTCACAGCAGACAGGATTAACTTATGAAATGTGTAAATTGTTTATGCACAACAAAATAGTAATAAAGTCAAAGTGTAAATAATAAAAATTCAAATTAGAAAAATAGAGCAGAATTTAATTTAGAAAAAAAATGGCTAACATACACCAGAGAGATGAAACTTTAACGTTTCAAGTAGGAATAGTTGGACAGATGAGGCACTTAAGAGACTCACAGGGTGTCAGGCAGAGGTCAATAGCAGGGTCCAGTCCATATTCAGTTGCCACTAGTCAGCAAGGAAGTTGCAGGAAAGGCTTCTTTTAGTTAATTGTGTCCCTGTAGTTTTAACAGGTCAGCCTAATGACCATTGGGGTCAATCTCTTGGTCCTGGGAACAAGAAGGAGCAGGTTCAGCCCTTCAACCCTTCTCTCCAGTAAACACAGTAGGTCCAGTCCTCTTCTGTTCTTCCACAGGTCCAGCAGTTAGTTCCTGGAGATGCCACATGTATAACTGGCTTGAGCTAATAGATGGGAAACACTACTGGGTACATCCTAAACAATGGAGTAAAAGATAATTTTCTCCTAGAGTTCACAATTAAACGTGAGTCCATGTGTGTTTCTGCTCCGTGGTTCACGCCGGCTCTCAAGAAAAGCAAGATCGCCTTCAAGCGCCTAGAGAGAGCTTGGTGTAAAAATGTCGACATCAATGATAAACTAGCTTACAAACAAGCTCTTTATTCACATCACAAACCTATTCTCTAGGAGAACAAACTTTTTTCCCCTCGAAAATCGAGGCAGAAGATAACAAAAAGTAAGGAGTTTTTTAAAATAGTGTGAGAATTCTCATCCCAAAGAGCGGTGGGTAGGACTTTCACCCCTCTGAGATATGAGTTGGACATATGGCTTTGCTTTTTTTTTTAATATAAAATCAAACAGATTCAGGACACCTTCTCTCCTTACCTCCCTGCTCTAGTACAGTTATTGAGCCCATCTCCTCTCTCTCCCCTGGACCAGGGTCCCATCTTTTAGTGAGTTCCCCTCCTTCCCTTGGCTAGATCATCTGAAATTATGAAAACTTTGAAGTCGGGGGCTCCCTCTGACCCACACCCAGCTACCACCCTAGCATCAATAGCTGTGACCATCAACCCAACGGTAAACCGGATATTGAATGTCTCCCTGCAGCTTGGGCTGGTCCCTGCTAGGTGGAGGAAGGCGCGAATACGCCCCTTCCTGAAAAAGCGACTTTGGACTTGGAGATGGCCTCTAATTATAGACCCATATCTCTTCTACCATTTCTCTGCAAAATGTTGGAAAAATATGTCAACTCGGTCACTACCACATTTGTGGAAACTAACCATATACTGTATCAGAGCCAATCCGGGTTCAGGTCAAACTTCAGTACTGAAACGGCGCTCCCAGGAATCTCGGAGGCCATCAGGACGTTCTAGACAAGGGTGGCAAAGCCGTACTGATACTACTTGATTTTTCGGCGGCCTTTAATACCGTCCCTCACGACCGACTCCTAATGAGGCTCCAGGAATCCGTTTTCGGGGGGACAGTACTCAAGTGGTTTGTCTCTTTCTTGACGGACCGCCAACAAACAGTCTGGGCTCTGCCTTTCAAAGCTGCCATTCCCCCCTTAAAGGTGGGAGTCCCGTAGGACTCCATCCTCAGTCCTAGATTGTTTAATATTTAGATGTCTCCACTAACAAATCTGGCTGAGACTCATGAGGCAAAAATAGTGTTATATGCAGGCGACAGAAAGCTGCTCTTCACCTGCGATAAGGACGCAGACTTCAGAGGCAACGCGATCAGCTCCTGTCTTTCCGAGGTGTTTGCCTGGCTCCACCTAAATCAACTGAAATGTAATTCTGAAAAATCTGAAATTATATTTTTTGGTCTGCCCCTAACATTATGTGGCGCAACTGGTGGCCACAGGACATGCATTCGCCTTCAACCTGGGTTAGGTCAGTTAAAAACTTGGGGGTGAAAATGGAGGACACTCTAAATATGAAATCACTGATTCAAGAAGTAGCCGGACAATGCTTCGGCCTCCTGAAAACGCTAAAACAGTTTTTACCCCTCTTTCCGTTCCCCACAGGAAAACAGTGGTCCAAGCCCTGATCGGATCCAGGTTGGACTATGTTAACATCCTGTACCTAGGACTACCGCAATACATACTTACTCGCCTACAGGTGGTCCAAAACGCTGCAGCCAGTGCAATACTCTTACTCGGCCCGAGGACGCGGACGTCTCCCCACCTGAAATCTCTTCACGGGCTCCCGAAAAGCAAGAGGATCTACTTCAAAGCTCTTGTCTTGGCCTTTAAGGCCCTACATGACACTGCAGCCCCTTATCTTAGAAAAATAGTCCAGTTCTGCCAGCCTCGGCGCACCCTGCTCTCCTCGTCTGTGTCGCTAGCATGCACCCCTGTGCTCCTCCGCTCCTGAATAGGTGGTCGATCTCTTTAGTTGCAAGTTGCCAAACTCTGGAATTGTAGGCCGCCAACTATAAGACAGATGCACAATCTTCTCTTCTTCTGGAAGTCTCTAAAAACGTAAGTTGTTCCAGCAATAGCCTTACTTAGCCAGCTTTGTCACACCCCCCTAGCGCCAGGATACTCTTCAGAGTAGCTGCGCGCTCTTCAAATACCCTGGTAACATAACATAACAAAGTCCCAGACCAGCCCTACCCACTTTGTGCATTCTCAAGACAGCAACATTCTTCAGCAACACTAAAGAGGGTGCTGAAGGTTTGTGTGGGCAGCCTACTATGGTAATACTAGTGTCTTCCCACATCAAACACAGACATCCAGGTTGAAGTAGCCATTGTACTCACAATAAACCCAGAGACAGAAATCTGGTAGGACAAAGGTAGGGTTCTTCAGCGACGAGGCAGAGGATACAACACAAGAACTGCCTTGGTGCCCTGCTCTCTTCATTTCAAGTGTCACATGTGGTTCAGCTGACCTGTCAAGCACATTTTCACACTGTGTTGTTAAAGAGGCTACTCACAGTCCCTACCCTTCGGCTGACCTCAAAGAAGTCTTTCCTGCCTTTTAAGGACTATTCAGACCTGTCAATCACAGCGACCTATTGCTTAGCTCCGGAGACAATTATCACACCTATTCAAATGCTATTCAGTTACTGGGAAAAGTTGGAGAACATTGCAAATTAGCCTCAATAAACTTCAGACAGGGAAAAGGTAACTTTCTAAAAGATTCTAAATGTAAATATATACAAAAAAATCCAACTTCACTATTGGATCGTATTTTTAATAGCTATTAAAATAGTTCTTTAATTATTTTTCTGGGTGTACAGTATAGGACTGTTTTCTGATTTTC
Source organism: Lissotriton vulgaris (assembly GCF_964263255.1). Lineage (NCBI taxonomy): Eukaryota > Metazoa > Chordata > Amphibia > Caudata > Salamandridae > Lissotriton > Lissotriton vulgaris. Next base: position 686,897,596 of record NC_141696.1, read on the forward strand.
TACATAGAACAGCTAGGCCTGCCACAGAGAAAAATAGCTTTTCAGTGCTAGTCACTGTACGGTCATGGTAACCTTACGTTTCTACATGTCCTACATTTAAATACCATGCACAATCCATGTGAGTCAAAAGGCCTACATAGGGGGCAACTTATTAGTATTTAAAATGGAGGTTTTGAACTGTCAAAAGGTAGACAGTTTTTACACTGTTATAATCAGGCTATACAGGGTAAGCCTGAAGCCATGTTTGTATCGTCACTGTAATGGGTGGGACTAAAGGTGCTGCAGTGAACTATTGGCAGTTATTTTCCCGAAACTTGGTACACCTTGCACCATATAATATGGACTTGGCACATTAAAAATGTCAATTAGGACTATGCCAATTCAACTATTCAACAAGTAGGATCACAGTCAGTTTACTACTGGTCAGCAGGAATAAAGTGCAAGCTCAGGATGCTTGTTTCTGCTACAGGGAGGACCTGGCCTGGCAGTTTGGGCTGGATTGTCCCCTTGGGAAGCAGGGTCAAGACAGATCTGCATATGACTGGGTCCAAACTGGGGTGGCGTGGTGAGCCCAAAAATTATGGATTAAACTCAGATCTGTGATTTTGGGTGAATGTTTGATTTGTTTCGCAATCCGTCCATCATTAATTTTTTTTTGCTTTTGTTGCCCTAAGTGGGAAGGGTATTCCCAGAAGTGGGTTCTGTGCTCAATGTGCCACTGGATTCAAGCTAGCCTGGCTGCTGAGGGGTGATACCCTAAACCGGTCCCACGATGCTGGTTTCCGGCAGTTCGGGCTCGACTGTTCCCATGGTGAGCAGGGTCAAGACTGATTTGCAAATGGCTGGTTCCAAACTGGAGTGGTGTGGTGAACAAAAAGACAATGGATTAAATTGAGATCTGTTACTGGGGGTGAACGTTTGATTTGTTCAGCATTCCATCCACCATTTGTTCTTTTTGCTTTTTATCATACAGAAAAGGTAGATTTCCTAAGAACTGAAGATGTAAATAGAGGTCTGGTATCTGCTTTATTAGGTCGCAACCTACCAGTGAGCACACCTGTCTAGTTTGCCAACAACATCCTGGGGACATTCAGGCAGTTGACCTATGAATGCATTCCGCTCGTTGCTACCATTGGTTTTGTGGTTTTTAACTCACATTTTCTAGCTTTCTATTTGCTGGTTTAATTTGCTTTAGGCGGTCCAACTCAAGTTCATCCATTCCGTTGCCCAAACCTGGTTTACCGTATTCTTCTATGAACTTGCTTTCTGTAATTAGGCCTTCAAATCTTGCTCTTATCTTGTCACATTTGCTGTGCATTCAAACACAGAGGTCAAATGTCAGGCTGTGTCTGCCAGGGAGCTTGGGGTTTATTTTTATTTCTCCAACTTCAAAGTGAGAGGATTTATGTGACAATCATGCTGGTTACTGGGGGCTGTTTGAGACAGGATGTACATTTGGTTTTATAGCAAAATGGACAGAAAGCAGAACAATATCATACATTCACCCAAGTACAGAGATCTGGTCCTAAATCCATCGTTTTTATGCTCACCATGCCATTCCAGTTTGGACCCAGCCATATGCAAATCAGCCATGACCCTGCGCCCAATGGGAACAGTCCAGCCCGAACTGTCAGGCCGGTCCAAGCATTCTAGGACCGGTTACGGGCTTCCAGCCCTCATCAGCCAGGATAGCTTGACTCCAGTGGCATTTGTTTTGATAGAACACATCAAAATTTAAATGGCTGTAAATGAACAGTGCTGACAATCAAATCAACACAATGGGTGATGACTTTTCCACACATTACAGTTTGTGTGCTGTATAGTTGTATCAGTAAACCGGTTTGTGAGTGCAAATGTAATGGTCATTTCAATTTAAGAAGTGCTCTCTGTACGGGCAGTACACTACTATGCCATGCATATTCCACGTTACCCCACTCCACACTAAGCCACTTCACTCCACATTTCGTCACCGCACTTTTAACCTCATCACTCCACGCCTCTCTACACCACTACACTTTGTCAATGCACTCTACCCCACACTACTGTACTATGCACCACTGCACTCCACCCTACTGTACAACACTGAGCTCTATGTCACTGCACTCTACTCTGTACCATTTCACTGTATACAGTGATCTCTCTGCTAATTCACTCTATCCCACTCTACTCTGATCTGCACCACTGCGTTCTACTCTGAAACAATCTACTCTACGCAACTGCATTCAGCACTACTCCACTCTATGCCAATGCACTCTACACCACTTTACTCAAAACCAATGCATTATACGCCAACCTACTCGGCACCACTACACTCTATGTCACTATACTCAATGCGACTGCAATTGATGACACCCTATTCTACTCTACATGACTGTACTCTACACCAATGCGCTCTGTGTAACTGCATTCTAAGCCACTCTATTCTACTCTGCACCCCTGAACTCAACAACCTTTCGCTCTACTCTGAAACAATCTACTCAATGGCACTGCAATCTATGACACACTATTCCACTACGCACTATGCCACTCTATTCTATACTTCTGCACTCTATGCCACTGCACACTACACTACTTTACTCAAAACCAATACACTGAACGCCACTGGAATAAATGCCCATCTAATCTGCACCTCTGCATTGTACGCCACTATACTTTGACACTGCACCCTATGCTACTCTACATCATTGCTGTCAACGTCATTTTACTCTGCACCACTGTACGCCACTGCACACTACACCAATGCACAATATGCCACTCTACACCACTGCAATCTACAACTCTACTTTGCAGCACTGCGTGCCACTGAAATCTGCGCTACTGAACTCTACTCTGCACCAATCTACTCTATGCCACTGCAATCAATGTCATAGTGCTCTAAATTACTCTACTCTGCTCTGTGCCACTCCACTCAACTGCACTATACACAGCACCACTGAATGCTAGTGCACTCTACGCTACACCACTGTACTCTAAATCACTGCACTCTAATCCAATTCACTCTACACCTCTTTACTCAAAACCAATACACTGTACGCCACTGCACCTATGCCAACTACTTTGTACCACTGCACTTTGCACCACTATACTCTGTACTAGTCTACTCTGTTACTGCACTCTATGTCACTGCACGCTACGTCACTCTACACCACTGCGCTGTACATCACTGCACTCTATGCCACTCTATTCTAGTCTGCACCACTGTACTCTATGTCACTTCTCTTTGTACCACTATATGCCACTGCACTCTACAACACTCTTCTGCATGACTGCACTCTATGCTTCTGCACTCTACAGCACTACACTACACTCCACGTCACTCTACTCAGTCTCGCTCCACTCTATGCCACTGTACTCTACACCAATCCCCTTTAATCTACCTTGCACCACTGCACTCTACACTTCACTCTACTCTGAAACAATCTACTTGATATCCCAGCAGTCTACACTACTCTATTACACTCTGTGCCACTCCACACTACACTCTATTTTACGCCGCTCACTCTATGCCACTGCCCTAGACACCACTTTACTCAAAACCATCACATTCTATGCAACTGCATTTAATGACCATCCACGCTGCACAACTGCACTGCACTGTAAGCCACTATATTCCACACAATTGCACTCTTGTCACTTTACTCTGCACCACTCTACACCACTGCACTCTACACCACTCTACTCTGCAGCACTGCACTCTCTGCCGCTCTACTCTAGGTCACTCTACTCTAGGCCATTGCACTTCACTGTGCACCACTCTACTGCACTCTAAGCCAATGCACTCTCTGCCACCCCACTCTGCACCACTCTACTTTATGCCAGTGCACTCCACCCTACAACACGCCACCCTGCAACACTCCACTCTTCGCTGCAACACTGCACTGTGCCTTGCACCACTCCACGCCACTTCACTCTACTCTGAAACAATATACTCTAAGCCACTACACTTGATGCCACTCTACACCACTCCACTGTATGCCACTTCACTGTGAAAAGTTGGCCTGGTATATGCTATCCACTAATTATAGTGCAAAAAGATCAATTGATAGACAGAATGCAGAACAATGTTATGCTTTCACCGCAGTACAGAAATCGGTGCCTAAATCCATCTTTCTGTGCTCACCATTCCATTCCAGTTTGGATTCAGCCATATGCAAATCAGTTTTGACCCTGAGCACAATGAGAACAGTCCAGCCCGAACTGCCAGGCCAGGTCCTCCCTGGACTGGAAACAAGCATCCTAGGACCGGTTTCGGGGTTTGACTCCAGCGGCATGAAGACTGTCTTTCACTAATTAAAGTGGGCACCTTGCACAAGTGCAAACAACCCTTATGGTGATTTGAGAGTTCGAAGATAACCTTAGAAAGCTATCCAAGTGGTAGCTGTGGAGAGCAGTCTTCAGGCTTAGTCTTGAAGGAGTGTTAAGCAGCTTGTTTTACCAGAATGCAACCTTATTGTATTGGTTAAATGAAAGGAGAACTGCACAGTAGTTAGAAAAATATGTATTTATTATTATAACACACCTTAAATAACTCACAGTATCTGTTACGAGCAGATAAACACAAAGCACACAATACTGTAGCACAGAAACAATCGTAAGTTGCACTAATACACAGTGGGCATCAGGGGGTGACCAAACCATATACTAAAATAGTGGTAAAAAAAACACAACTCAAATCAAGACAGTGTCTAGAGGTTGCAGAATAGCTCGAACCCCAAGTAACCACCCATGGTGAATAAGGCAGGACCACACGGAGATCGGGTGCAGTGTGAGAACACTACTGTGTGCTACGTACAATTCAATGGGAGAGTTGCGGTTGCAGTTTTAAAGTTTGAGGACCGTTCCCAGTGGATTACGAAGAAACCCCTTAGAACATAGAAGGTTGGAGAGCTACACCACCCGTGGATACTGAAATACCAGAGTTACCTATCCCAGGGAAGCCGGGTACATGGGGCTGAAGTGGCGTCGGAAACAGTCGATCTCAATGGGAGCCTTCAAAGGAATGCCACTGCTGGAAAAAAGAAAAGTGTCCGGCGGAACCCACAGGTGGATACTTGATAGAAGGAACCTGAAAGCAGAGGAGACAAAGTCTGGGTCACTCAGGAGTGACCAAGGGCTGGGTAGACAAATGCCCACGATGTTGGGTGCTTCAGGTGTGAAGGTGACCTTGACTCAGCAGCCACGGGAACCAGGAGACGTCGGGGATGACCAGGAGCTGAATATGAGCTGCCCCACAAAGGATGTCGAGTGCGGAGGGGTTGGTGTCCAGCGGGAGCACCAACAAGCCTTGGCAGCGGCAACTCACAAAGAAGGTCGAGTAAGGTTACGGTCTGGCCCAGCAAGGGACCAGGAGACTCACCACAGCAAGGGGAGTCAGGGCAGGCCTGGAGCAGCCAGGGGAGAGCCCAAGAAAAGCAGTGTTGTACCTCAAATGGACCCACAGGCGGAGGGACAGGAGTCGAGAGGGGAACTCTAGCAGTTTCAAAAAGTAACAGCTTGCAGGGCATAGAGCTGTTACTATTCTCTAAAAAGGAGTGCCCTCTGTACGGAATGTGTGCAGAGGTTGGGCTATCGATGCACTTGCTTGGGGAAAGTCAACAAGCATATGCACTTGCAAAAGTAAGCGGTGCACAGGGGTTCGGGTTATGCGGTTCCCACGAGGGATACTGGCCTCAGAATTGGTTAGAGGGCAGCTCGACCTCAAGGAACGTAGGAACCCACATCCTGTGTTGCTGGAGCCTTTGAAGTCCACAGGAGCTCAGGATCAGCAGAATGACCAGTTGCGTTGCAGTGCCTGCGAATGCAGGGGAGTGACTCTTTCACCCCAAGGGAGATACTTCAGTTGTCCTTGGTGCTCCACAGGTCCTGTACTCCGTCACTGCTCTTTGCACCACTCTACTTCCCTGCCCTCTACTCCACAACACTGCACTCTACGCCACTGCACTCCACCCCACTACAATCTAGTCTGAACCACTCTATTCTATGCCAATGCACTCTCCGTCACAGGCGTATAGCGGTCCTAAAATTCACTCAAACTTGATTGACAGCCCTGGCCTGAGTCTGTGTTTGTTCTCTTCGCTCCCCGTGGCAGGAGCCTGTTTTTTCTCGCGTTCCCCGGCTGGGGAACCTTCTGAACTTCTTCGCTGCGGAAAGGCGATTCCGGAATTCGAGGGAGCCAGAAGGTTGGCTTCGGCATTGTTTCTTCGTTTCCCTGCTCGGTGAAGCTGGGGTTTCCTTCACCCTTCCCGCTAGCGGGTGCAGCGGGGAAGGGACTCCCTTCGATTTGGATCTTCCTTGGGGATCAGGTGGTCCGGTCTCTGCCTGCATTTTCTCCCTTTCTGCCCGGTGAAGCTGAAGTGTGGAGATTAACCCCTCCCGGCAGCGGAGGCATAGAGGAAGAGTTGATTTCTCATTCAAGCCCTGGAGGGGCTCACTGAAACTCCTGATTTTCGATGTTCTACACGGCTAGGGTAGGAACACAGACTTTTCTGGCTCTGGTTGGTTTTCTTTTCATTGTAGCAGCCTTGTCCCTTCTGGAGAGGAAGTTTCCCTGGATATCCTATAAACTACTATCCTGAATTAGAAGGAAGCATTGGAGTGTCGGTAAGCTTAGACGTCCAGCGAGGATGGTCTAAGGTTCAAACTTTTGTGCTTTCTTCTTTATCTCGGACTGCCTTGCCTACTGGGGAATCGCTTGTTTTGCTTAGGCTTCTGGTGTTGTTTTCTGTGGATTATTTTATTGGACATTATCATCATTTTTTCTAAGGAGCAAGCAACTTCTTTCTGGAAGAATCTGGGTACTTGTTCACATGTTCTTTCTTCCATTACTTTTTTCCACTATTGTACTTGCTAGGATTGAAGGAGATTGGATTTCAGTAGAGAAAGGGGGGTGCCTGCCGGCCTGGGGTCATTGCTAAAACCAACTCCTACCTGTTGCCACGCTGATCTGCTCCGCTCTCCCCCGCCGCTGCTCCTTGCACTGCGGCCGCCGAGTGGGGGGAGCGCAACACAACTACATCTCCCAGCGTCCCCTGCTTCCACACGGAGACGCTGACATCTGCGCAAGTCTCCCACGCCGGAGGCGCATAAGAGCGAGCCTTTCCTGCGGCACAGCGGGGGTGCCTGCCGGCCTGGGGTCATTGCTAAAACCAACTCCTACCTGTTGCCACGCTGATCTGCTCCGCTCTCCCCCGCCGCCGCTCCTTGCACTGCGGCCGCCGAGTTGGGGGAGTGCAACACAACTACACCTCCCAGCGTCCCCTGCTTCCACACGGGGACGCCGACAGCTGCGCAAGTCTCCCGCGCCCGGAGGCGCATAAGAGCGAGCCTCTCCTCCCGAGACGCGCGCGGGCGTCGCCGGGCTGAGCCCGGACAGAGGGCGGGCCGTCTGTGGCCGTCCGGGGACGACCAGGGACAACCAGGGACGCGCGCGGGCGTCGCCGGGCTGAGCCCGGAGAGAGGGCGGGCCGTCTGTGGCCGTCCGGGGTCGACCAGGGACAGGACGGGCCACCCCCCTTGGACTTGCCCTAAGGTATCTCAATGCTATTTGCATTTTTAAAGAAAAACTACCTGCCGGAGGACCTGGGCATTGTACTATATTGAAATAAGCGAACTAAACAACATGAGGTCCTAAGATTGAAACATTAGCAGAAATTGATACAGCCGTCTAGGATAATTATAACACCATTGGATTTAGTTCTCTGGGAGGAAGGGGGAAATAGTGCTAAGCACGGTTTGTAAATTATGGCTACCAAACCTAAAACCCGCTCTACTAAGGGCAAATCAGGAACCCCCCTCAAATCAAAAAACTTATGGATAGAGACAAGTGACTTAGTAGCTCATAAAGCCACTCCGACAGTAATCGATTTAATGTTAAGGAAGGTTGCCGGGGACATAGAGCGCGCGGAGAGGCGCATATCCATGACCTTAACAACTTTGCCCCTGACCCCTCCACAAACTGGGGATCTGAACCCTAGTGACACATTAGACAAAGGCAGCCGGGATAACTCATTCAATGCTGTCCCCTGTGCCCAACTAGTAATAGAGGACAAAGAACTCACAAATAGAGGGGGAAATAGAACACCTAGGAAGAGAAGTAAAAAGCGTGGTAATAAGAATTTACAAACAAAGACCTGGAAAAAGCTCACTAAGGGCAATAAGCCAAAAGACACAGAGGTCGAGGTCTCGATAATAGAACCTAAATTTCCCTCAATCCCCCCGGGGTGGCTTGATTCTGTAATTCTAGATCTACAAAAGCATTTGGAGGCTTTTATAGCCAGTCAAATTAAACCACTAGTTAGTAAACTAGATAAAATAGCCAACGAATTGTGGAGACAGGGTAAGGCTAAAGAAATGTTAATTGCCAACCAACCCGATAAGGCATTGCCAGTAGTCAATCCACCAGTTCAACAACTCCCAGTATCTAACAATTGTATAAGCAATGAGCAATGTATCATTGCACAGGTGCATGCAGTGCCCAAAGGGGTAAAAGAGGCGGGGGATAGAAGAACGCAATCACATGGAAACTTGGACAGAGACAAAGCAGAAGGACAGGGACATGCAATACAAATGCAGCCAGAGACAACGGCTATCCCAAAACAAACAGACACCTCCCAATTAAGCATGGAGCGAAATGACAGATCTCAAGGTCCCCTACCATGTGTAAATCTACCCCCAGAAGCGAGCCCCTTTGTTGTCATCTTTGCGGGGGTACCTGAGCTCAGACGGGGGCAGAGAGAATCACACATGGAACTTAAAAATAAGATCATCAATTGGCTAAATATTCACAGGCCTCTGCGGGGGGGGGGGGATCTTACACGTAAGGAGGGCAAATTGGGTTGGCAGTAGAAGGAAAGATATAGAAGGGAACTGTATCATTGCTAACTTCAGGAACCCGAACCTAGTGGAGTACATATTGGATAATTACAACAGAAACACAACCAGTATGATAAGGACTATGCCACTAGGATTATTTTATCCCAGGAAACCCGTCACATATCCGCCAAACTTCCAACAGGTTAGAAGGGGCAGATTTGCAGATGAACACTGGGCAAGGCCCAATGAGTATGGTGTCCAGCCCTTACCATACCAGGGTGGATTACAGTGGACAAACAGATTTAGCCCCTTACAGTCCCTGGATGAGAATGAATGACTACTGGAAGAAGGGGTAGAAAGTAAGGAGAAGGACGGAAGGGGGATAACGGTTGAGAGTGAGCCAGAAGTTCAAGGGAGTGAACAAAGGAAGGAACCCGTAGAATACCCACTCAGCCAAGTTAAAGAAAATGAGAGGGGCAGGCTAGAGAGGAGAGCTAAATTTAGGCTAAGCGAGCGGGGTACAAAAGAAGGGGAGGAGCGAGGAGGAAAGTTGAATATTATGTCGTGGAACATAGCGGGCCTAGCCGGAAAATGTGAAAATACAGATTGGAGGAATCAACTCCAGGGTTTTCACATATTAGCCTTTCAGGAGACATGGGCAGTTAACCCCTCGCCCTACCAAATAGAGGGCTATAAGTGCTTCTTTGTGCCTGCACAAGAAAGCAGAGCGGGAAGAGCGAGAGGTGGGTTAGCACTTTGTCGACCTAACCCTAGAAAGTAGATGGTCAGTACCAGCCTGGACGTCACATACCCTTCAAGCAGTAAAATTCCAAGGCAGAGTGTTGTGGTTACAGCTGTTTAACGTTTATAACTCAGGGCCAATAAATGGGAAGAATGCCATCCTACGCAAGATAGATGAAAGACTCATACAAGATGCGGAACTGGAGGGCACCCGAAGTTCTAAAATAGATTTCTCATTAGAGGAGATAACAAAGGCGATCCAAGGTTTGACCCCGAATAAAGCTCCAGGGCCAGATGGTACTCCGCCAGACATATATAGAAGTAACATAGACCTCTGGGCCCCAATCCTAACTAGGGTCTTAAACGCGGTTATTAGATCAGGTCTACCACGCCCATGGTCCACTGCATTGATTGTACCCATTTTTAAGAAAGGGAGCAGGGATGATCGAATATGTTTTTGGCCGATTTAGCTTATTGATGTCTCTGCCAAAATAATAGGTCGAGTGATTCTGAATCCGCTTATGGAGTGGACAGAGGAGCACCGCACTATAGTTGACATACAGTACGGGTTTAGAGCCGGTAAATCAACCAGCGACTAGTGTCTGAATCTGTACTTGCTAATTGCCAAATACACAAAAGAAAAGCCAGTAAGGGCACGGTTTACATGGGATTTATGGACTTGGCTGCGGCCTTTGACAACGTGAACAGGAATAAACTGTGGGTCATGATACACAAGATAGGCATAGATGTGGGGATGATAAACATCTTAAAAGAGTTGCCCTGGAACACCACTGCCAGGGTCCGCTTTAGCCCAGAGGGGGGCGTACTGACCCATTTCCGTGCTCGGGAGGAGTAAGCCAAGGGTGCATTCTCACCCCTTTCCTCTTTTCACTTTATATCAACGCCTTGGAGAGCACCCTCATCTCCCTAGCTGTGGACTGCCCCAAAGTAGGATTGCGTCAAATCCCAGTACTTCTGTACGCGGATGACGCGGTCCTGCCTGCTCGAAAACCAAGGAGTCTACAACAACTGGTGGACGGATTTGTCAAGTTCATGGCCAACTTACACCTGTCTGTAAATCTGAAGAAATCCTTTGTCATGGTGGCCGGCAAAAAACCTTCCAATAAGTTTGTGTTTAAAATAGGGACACACACCCTGGATATAGTAAACACTTTTCCCTATCTGGGCCTTTAGTTTGATGGTGAAATTCAATTCAGCCAACTGGTCGAGGAACACTGTACTAAGCTGGTCTCTTCGAACGGTGCAATACTAAGCTTTGCTCGTAGGCAGGGACGATGGTGCCCCGTACAAGTAATGACTCTATATGGTTCAATTAGTATGGCAAAGGCCCTGTACGGTGCGGAGGTGTGGGGCTTCAGGGACTGTAAACAACTACAAGTAGAGGAAGACAAATTTCTCCGTAGAATCCTGAAAATCCCACACTCCACCTCTGCGGAAATTGCTCATACAGAACTTGTGATTCCATATATTTCAGACTATGTCAAGTTGAGGCCAATTATAGCATGGATCAGAATTTGGACCAACCCGGCGGCAGCATTGAGCAGGGAAATTGTCACAGACTGTTTGCAAAGGGATAAGGGGTTACAAATTCCCTGGTTAAAATACTTTAAATGCACTTTAGAGAATATAGACCAGCATCTCCTTCTTAGTGACCCTTCCTCAATTTCTATCAGTTGTAAATCAAGGGTCAAAAAGTCGCTTTTAGAAAAATTTGAAACTATTAGACTTGGTCCTGGACCCTTAAAGAGATCAATAGCAGCTCATGGTCTAGTTAGTAATGGGGCGGGCATGGAAGCCTATCTGTTCTTGATGTATAACCAGCATGATAGATTTTTAATGTGCCATTTTAGGCTCAATCTGTTACCTAATATTTTAGCTTATCCCTCTGGTTTTACTGTAATGATTGAGCAGAAGGGTGCCTGCGGCTGCGACAATAGGTCTCCGCAGGACACCCTTCATTTTGTACTTTTATGTTCATTTTATCGAAATCCTAGGCGTAGATTTTTGGTTGACATCCTCAGGAAGCAGAAATTTCGCCAAGCAAGAGCTGCACTGCTTTTCTTACAGAGAGCTAGTGATATGCACACCTTATGCTCTATTATAAGCTTTTTAAAAGTAGCAGTAAGACTGAGAAACACAAGAAATTAACCAACCTTTGTACATAATTATTATCTCTCTCTATGAAATGTACCTTCTACTCCCTATAGTTTTAATCTGTCAAAAGTACAGAAATGTAATTTAATTAAATTTTTATTGAGTAATGCATTTTTATGATGGTTTTTAATCGTCGAAATAAAGATTTACTGAACTGAACACTCTCCGTCACAGCACTCTAGGCCAATACACTCTACACTACTTTACTCAAAACCAATGCACTCTGCGCTGCTGTACTCTATGCCAATCTACTCTGCACCATGGCACTCTAGGCCGCTTTATTCCACTCTACTATACTCCACTATGACAGTACACTTCACAATACTCCATTCTATGATGCTCTACTCCATTAAACTCTGCTCCACTGGCACTCTACTCCACTCTGTGACACTCCACAGAACTTTACGCCATTCTAGGACACTACTCCACTCTACGAAACTCCCTCTATGCCACTTTACTTCACTCTATTCTATGACCCACTACTCCACTCTGACGCTCTATGCCACTCCACTCAACTCTACTCCACTCCACTCTATGCCACTCCACTCAATGATAATCTACTCCGCTCTATGCCACCCTACTCTGAGACACTCTAAGCAACACCCTATACGCCATTTTTCTGCTATGCACCAACCCACGACACTATGCCACTCCACTGTACGGCCCTTCCACTCTACAACACTTTACTCCCTCGACAACCCACAACACTGTACGCTACTCCATGGCACCTTTCACTCCTCTCCACACCACTCAACTACTGTACTCCATTCCATAACACTCCACTCTCCTTTACAGCACTAACATTTAGCCATGCTAAACAGCAGCCACTCTGGTATAGAACATTGCTAAAATATATTGACAAAGCCAATAGCTCTTGCATATGCTAGACCAATTAGCTTTGCCAATGCTGGTTTTAAATGGAATCATTTAGGATCCATGGAAATACGACATCCACATTGCTAAAAACTAAGCCACCAAGTGGTTCAAACGGATGCGCATGACCCGCTGTGATGAAACTCCATGGCCTGTTCTGTTTTAACGTGAATAAGAGGAAAGTATTCTGATTGAGCGCTAGTCAATTAATCCCTGTGTTAGACCAAATCATGGATTAAATGGGCCAGACTGATGTGCCAAAAGGGAATTTCCAAGCTTTAGTCCAGACAAAGAGGGCCGGGAGTTCATTGTTTTGATAAATGACAACAGGAAAGTGTGAGGTAATCCTTAAACCAACATCAATTCATTGACCATGTGTTGCTTTCCATTCATTTAGCACTTGCTGCTTGCCAAAGTGTTCGTGACACAATCGATCCATCAGAATACAAACTGTACCAACAGCAACTGTAAAGAATGTTATACTGAGTTGTGTTCTGTTTGTATTGCATGAATCTGCCACTGGCATAGACTTTCAAATCTCAAAAACTATCTAAACAAATATCTGTAAACTAAACTGTGTATACTCCCAGAATTTAACTAAAGCATTACCTTTTTCGGGATTAAATGTATATTCTGAAAGGTGAGATTAAAGGACACCCTTGGAAAAGCGTGCCGTTTCAGTTCCATATAAGGAGCCCGAACATGCCCGGGAAATGGCCTCCAAGCAACAACGAGCATTAGATTCCAGTAGAAAGAAAAAAACGCAAATTAATCGTCCCCGTTTACACATCATTGTGTAACAGAGTCCTCGCCGAAATATACAAAAGGAAGATTCAAACGAAATAATGGGTGACAGACAACAGAAAGCAAATGGGAAGTGTTAATGCTAACAAATTAAAAGTAGTGAAAGTGAAGCTTCTTACAAATACTACATTTTCAAGAAAACGACCACCTGTCGAAATGAAAATCCGCCAATTACAGAAAGTTTCACTTTTGCAACCACCAATCAGTTATAAACTCCTCCATCTCTTCTTTAACAGATCCCTGAATTCCTGCATTAGCTCTTACAACATCAAAGCTCCGTGAAGTAGTCTGTACTAACCGGGCCGCGTTATTTAAACATATACCTTACTTATCAGAAAGCGGTTCCAGACCCTACCTACGATCTTAAACCTCTCCATAAAATAAGTTATTTCGTATTCACTATTCAAGAGCACCCCACAACTTTTAAAGAGGACTACTGCTGCACACATCTGGACAAGGACATTAAGGCTGTAGCAAGGAAAGGCGCAGGGACACGTATTAGAATAGTGCAGTTGTGCAGGTTCTTCACAAAGACAGACAATGTATGAACTCATTATACAAAACAACTTCGACCTCGTCTTCATAGTAGAAACCTGGTTCAGAGATGATTTTGGTCCTTTAGTTGGGGAGACCATACCATAAGATACCAAAACTTTGAAGACAAAACACCCCAAAAGAGCTGGAGACTCGGCCAACATCTATCATGAAGTCAAATACCACCCTAATTTCACCAAACTACAGAGAAGGCCCACTACCATAATGCAAACTTTCCCAATTCTACCTTTCCGAATTCCTGTTACTACATCACTCATCTAAATGTGATCCTACCTTTCGAGAAACCTTTTTCTGATTCAACCGCCTCAATTAATCTCATTTAACCCGATCTCTCTGTTCTGGGGGATTTATAAACCTGATTTGACCAGGCTACTAAAACATCTACCCGATACTTCAAGATTAACTTAAAAATATGAACTGTTAAAAAGGTGCTACCCATTCAGCAGAGCACTCACCAGATGTAATCTTTAGCCCCCATTGCTACTAGAGGATAAACATGCCACCCTCCTTATTTGTCACAATCACAATTCTACCACTTTTGAAAGACCAACACCAAGTTTCACCGACCGGCAAACTAACTCCCAATTGTCATTGCCAATCACCCCAAGAGATCTTTGGTAGTTTGCCAGCCATGCAACCCATTCCAAGATAGTGCTGCTTTACTGCCATCTTGAAATGATCACTATCATTCATCCATGGAACAGTAAGCATCCTGGAAGTGCTTCTCGAAAACAACAGAAAGAACTTTGAGTAATGCTGCACTTCCTGGAACCAAGTGTTGGAAAAATCAGTAGGCTGTTTAATAACTGCATGTTGATGATCACAATCAATGCAAGACTGTGGCGAAAAGCCATCAACTTGAAATTGGTCAAAGTCATTGGAAAATGCATACCATGGATTGTGGAATCTTTCTTGGAACTGCTTACCAACTTAAAAAAACAAAAACAACCTCAGTGCCCGAAGGGCCACTGAAAGCAGTTATAACAGGTGCAAGTAGGCCCACAAGACACACCGAGGGCCTACTGTTGCACCATCAAGTGACATACCTGCACAGGTGCACAGTGACACCTGCTCTAGACAGGCCCAACTTGTTACAAGTCTAATTGTTATGGTGTCCCCACCCTCCATTTTTATTGTATTATTTTATGTTTTTACTGATATGATGTGTATTAACTCTTAATCAGCTGATCCCGGTATCTGTATTTTACATCGAGGGTGCACCAGTAAATCAGGGCCGACTGCTAATATATATCATTTTTAGCGTGTATGATAAGTTTACCTTGTATTTCTTTTATAAAATGTTTTTTATTGCGTTTATGACATTGAATGTCGAAATAAAGCTTAAGATGGGGAAGGGGGTGGGGGATAGGGAGTGCGGCAGGCCAAGAATGTTGTGTCAGTTATGGACAGTGCCAGATAGGCAAATGCGTGATTGTACAGGGATAACTCCAATAAGAAGCAAGGACCCTCACACCCAGAGGGTTGTCATGTTTCATCATAGAAGAAACACTGAAAAAAATACCTGGATTCCCACTTTTTGTTTTTCAGAAACCACACTATATTCTTTTTGTGGTTAGGTTATTTTATTCAACCTCTTATTTTTCAGTTTGAATATTTATTCTGAATAGGAAGTTTCTTCTATTCCCAGAAGGACATATAATTTACACCACAAGGACACAACAAATTCAAACATGTATAAATGACTTTGGACAAAACAATTAAACAAAATAGACACATATATATACACAACAATTGCTTCAAATTTGCAACATACAATACAACGCACTATCTTTAATTTATACGTGCGTAGCCAAATTCATTTTTGATTAAAAAACATGCTGCTCAATGTAATTCATCAAAAAAGCAACACAGCAGATAAATGCCTATTTGTAAAACACTATGAAAAGGTTTTAATCAATTTAAGAATATGCCGACGCGTTTCCAGCCACGTTTAAATTCTTCGCGGGCTTTCATCAGGGCTTCTGATTATGGACACAATGGGGCAATCTTCAAGACGATTCTTAGATGGGGAGCGTTTAGTGATTTCCAAAACATGGGTGGCGGCCACAAACGTAGTAATCTTGCATTAATTTGTATCAGGTTTGTGCAAGCGATATGTCATTCCAGAATGTGTGGTCTCACAGGGGACCGGGGGCTGGGGGCAACGCTGTATCTAATTACGATGATATTTGGGACACGGCTTTCTCCTTCTTTGAGCCGATCCTATTGACTTCTGACCTGCCCAAGGAGCAAGTCCCCACGTTATCTCTAGTAGTGAAGGACCCGGCCTCATTCTTCTTCCGCCATTCTGATACCTCGCACTCTATTCTGCTTCCTTTCTGCCAACTACCAAGGCGTCTTCACTGCAGTCAACCTAACCACAAAAAGAATATAGTGTGGTTTCTGAAAAACAAAAAGTGGGAATCCAGGTATTTTTTCTGTGTATCTTGTATTTTGGGCCCTACCTGGTTCCTGTCATTGGGCTTAACCCCTATGTTTCATCATAGGGCAGCTCCTCACTGGTCCGGCGCCACAATGCCCAATGAGCCCCGCAGGGGGGCTCTTTGCCGGAGGCAAGGGGTATCTGCTACCTGTTGGTAGTGTCCGGATGATGACCGCAGGGGAAAATTAAGAGAGGTGGCTAGCGCAGTGACTCAGAGTAAAAGACAAACCGCACCGCTAGTGGCCGATCATGTTGCCTGAGCTCTGGACGGAGCTGTTAACTGCTGGGGCATGTTGGTAATTGCGGTTAATATTCTCATGTGGGAATCGAGAAAAGACTGCGCCACTGAGGGCGAACCGAGGTCCCTGAACTGTGTGGGGTCCATGTGAAGAACCGCTGCTGCTCTTGTAATGAACCGCTGTGATGTAGTTTAAAAGGGGGGGTGACTAGTGCATGCAGGGGCGGTATTCGCCACTGGGCAAGAGAAGAATGCGGTAGTGTTGCGATTGTAAGAAATATAGCCAGATGGTGCCGCTAGTGGCATACCGTGTATCTCCTCTCATACGGTCCGGTGACTCTGAGCAAATGTGGCTCAAGGGACCCTAGCCCTTGGTACGACGGATCCTTACGCGCACTAAAAAGCACGTGCAGACGTGCAGAAAGAAAATGGCGGAAAACATACGATGCCAGTAAAAAAGCCTCGTATCTCGCCACTATCAAATCTTATCACCGCGCTGTCTGTAGAGCTCGCACGGCGTTCTATTCTCTTGAATTCCGCAATAGCTCGAATCCCTCTAAATCCATTTGCAAGGCTCTTAAAGATCTGATGGCAAAAAAGGCCTCTATCAGCGAAACTTGCTCCACCACACATTGTGAGGCCCTGGCGGCCTTCTTTCTTGAGAAGCTCCAAGCCATTTATCGAGCCTTCCCTACTGCTATGCCGTATGCTGGAGTTTCTCTTAGTCCCCAAGAGCACGGTGTTTTGCATACTCTCCCCTGTCTGTTGCCTGAGAGTTTTAATAAACTGGCTCAGCAAATCAAGTCTGGTTCCCCGGCTGATCCGCTAAGACCGGCTTTGTTCAGGGACCCGTCATCTTTCGGTCTTTTACCGGTGTGTTCTCTGATCAATCTTTCGCTTGCTTCAGGTACGGTCCCCGCCAAGTGGAAGCAGGCGGTGATCACAACCCATCCTGAAGAAGCCTTCTCTAGATCCCCTCAAACCCGAGAACTACCGTCCGATATCGCTTCTCCCGTGGCCTGCGAAAGTAGCGGAGGCCCATGTGAATATGGCCCTTTCAGACCATCTCTCGCGGGCCAATATCTTGGACCCTACGCAGAACGGTTTCCGTGCTGGCCACAGCACGGAGACAGCCCTACTCTCCATGGTGGAACACCTGCGCACTGTGCTAGATTCGGGTCAAACGGCGGCGCTTGTTTTATTAGATCTTAGCGCCGCCTTTGACACTGTGTCGCACAAGATCCTTCTTCAGCGCCTGGAGGAAGTTGGCATCGTAGAACCTGCCCTTCAGTGGTTCCGCTCTTTTCTTGCCAATCGATCTTTTTGCGTGGCTATTCCGCCCTACCCGTCCGAATTCCACCCTCTGGGCCTTGGGGTTCCCCAGGGATCCTCGCTGAGCCCCACGTTGTTCAACCTATATGTGAGGCCGTTGGCTGATGTCGTCAAGCAGTGGGGCATGACTATGGTCTCATACGCTGACGACACTCAGTTGGCGGTCACGCTCAGCGGGGATTCTCGCCTGGATGCCCCAAGGTTCTAGAATGGACTTCGGGCGGTTGCCAGCTGGATGAATTCCAACTGTCTCCAGCTGGACGCAAAAAAAACAGAGATCATGATCATCGGCAAGCAGGCGGAACTCTGGGGCGACATGTGGTGGCCTCCTGAACTTGGGACCACCCCGACTCCGGTAACGGAGATAAAAAATCTTGGGGTGTGGTTAGATCCTGCCCTTAGCTTCGTATGTCACACCAAGAGAACTGCTGCATGCTGTTTTGGCATTCTGCGGGGTCTAAGACCAGTCTTGAAATTTTTTGACGCCTCGACCAGGCAGCTAGTGGTGCAGGCGACGGTGGTTTCTCGGCTTGACTACGCCAGCTCCCTCCTGGTAGGGGTTAACCAGGCTGAAATCATCCGTCTGCAGCGTGTTCAGAACGCGGCAGCCAGAGCAGTGGTGGGTCTGCCCAGGTTCTGTTCCGTCGCCAACACCTTGCGTTCCCTTCATTGGCTGCCGGTTAAGCAGAGGATTCAATTTAAAGTGCTTTGCCTGTCTTACAAAATCCTCAAGGGCTCCTCTCCCCAGATTCTTACTAACCTCCTGTCTCCGTACGTTCCTGCCCGTTCCTTAAGATCTTTGGGCCATGAACTTGCAGTGGTTCCCCGGTTCAAGCTTAGTCGAGCTGGAGGCCGCTCATTTCGAGTGTGGGCTGTGGTCCTGTGGAACTCCCTTCCTCTAAAGATCCGTGCGCTTGATGCTCTTCTCTCATTTCGTAGGGCCATTAAGACCTTTCTATTTCCTTAGCTTGTTGGCTCTTTTTTAGTCTGCTGCTCTCTTAGTTGTGTTGTGTTTACCTTGTCAAGCGCCAGGACGCTCCTTCGCTGGAGCAGCTGTGCGCGATATAAGTTCCCATAACATAACATAACATAACGGTAGATGGGGATCACCGCAGGAGCAAGTATGGTAAATAGCGGAGAACGTCGCACTTCTAATGGCGAACCGGGTTGCTGAAACTAAGGATGTGGCTGATTACCCCTGGGGCCTGATGGTGAAGATGCAGGCTAGTGCGTTTTGCAGACCGTGTATTGGTGGGTACAGTTCACTGCAGGAGCAAGTTTAGGAAATTGCGGTGAACTGTGTGGTGCCTGATCGCACCTCTGTTGGCGGACCGTGCAGCTGAAACAAGGGTAATGGCTGATTACCACTACCTATGATGCCAGTAGTATCGATGAGGGACTTACGCCCTTAATGGTTTGCTGCTAAGAGTGGTGACATTTCCTGAAACATGGCTGGATCAGTGAAAAATAGGGCGTGTGCAGAGGAAGCCAGAAGTATCAAAGAGGTACTTACTTAGTCCGGATTGCTCCTAGTGCAGGACCTTCCCATGGCCAGCTGGCTAGAGTGGGTTTGGGTAGCAGGAAGCAATACAACGGCTGAGAAGCCTAGAGCTCTCGTTTACCTGTGGAAAAAGGGTTTTCATGGTGGCCATCTTTAACTACCAAGTCGGTAGTCAATAGTGGGCACCATCTTTGAACGTTGTTCCAGTGGGAAAACCAATGGGGGTGGGAGGGTTGGTTTTGGTTCTACTGTAGCTCGTGTTCAAAGGAGACTAAGGTGGATGCCGAACGCTAGCATGATGCACATGGGAGTGAATTGGTCATGATACTTGATTGTGCCGGGGGGCAAACAAATGGTTGAAGGGTGAAGAAACATTATCCCACACTTCGGGTCAATGGTAGGGATTGCTAGAATAAAATTAGGAGGCAATCGTGAAGGAGAATATACATGGACCCACGCAGGTATATAGAAGAGAGCTATCTTGTTTTCCTACCCCCATGATCTCATGGTTTCTTCACCATTAATAATTTGTTGATTCATCTCTTACAGGTGCACTCTTTTCCAGAAGGTATAATATACCTTATGTTCTTACCACACATTAGGACCACTGTTGAGTCCTGACATGAGGGGACATGACTTTTTCTTTTTTCTAAACTCGATACACGCCACCCCCTATAAGTAGATGAGGATACTTAGGTCCTGAAGAAATGCCAAGATCCACACAGACTGAATAGAGCATGAAACATGTTGACCCCCTGCACAACTCACTTAGTCAAAAACTGAGGGTGGTTTAATTTTCCCTCTCTAGTCTACAACTCTTTAGTCAGTGTTTTTACTCATGGCCCAGGTACTCCACGAATAAATTATCATGGGAGAATCAAGTAGCCATTTTTAACCACACATACACTATCCCACTTCTACTCACACACAAAGGATCCCTCCACAACATATTTTAGCTTCACAACAGCAAACCGAGGAGACCTCCAGTAAAGAGCCCCCCTGCGGGGCCCATTGGGAATTGCAGTGCCGGCCCAATTAGGGATGTGTGAGGTCCCTTGCTCCTTATTGGAGCTATCCTTGTACAATCACGTATTGTCCTATCTAGCACCTGTCCATAACTGACACAACATTCTTGGCCTGTCGCACTCCCCCTTACCCCCATAGGAATAGCGTACTTTCTTGTTTTACCATAATCTCACGGGGCCTGTATGCTGGACCTACTAAACCACTCACCCTCCTTGTGAGATTAATAATTATTATTTTACCACCAAGTAGTAAAACTAAAGCTGAAACATAGCAACATAAAATTACTAATATTTGAAAACATACGATCTAGAACCAAGATTTATCGTTAACTAAAGTTCGTTTTTTTAATGCCCTGGTGTTACATGTTGTCTTTGCCAGTAATATCCAGATAATTCCATATTTCACAATGACAGTCTGTTAAATTCACCATACATCTAACTAATCCAAACTTTCATGACCTGTGCACCATCACTGAAGCTACATACCACACTTTTCTTTAAAATGCTAGGTTGAAGTCGCTAAATAGATGCTCAAATTAACTGGAGAGTGAATTGGACAATTCTTTCTGTTTAGAGAAAGAATGCACAAGTTCGCGTTTCAGTTCAGGGCTACTAAATCCATAGGAAAGTCCCATTACTTCTTTATCTATAGGTCAAATAATTAGTACAAGGTGTGAATGAGTCTTAGGTAAAAGCACAGAGAAGAGATCACATAATTTGATTTTCTCATCATCTTCAAGACATACATTATAGTTAAATGGAATCCCACTTATATTTTTATAGTGAAATAGGTTCCCTTTTTTGGCTCATGTACAATATGGCGGAGGCTATAGTTTGTTTTATTTGTACATTATTATTTAGCCAGTAAGTCACTGAGACCAGACTGTGTTGTAACTCCTTGAAGCTATGGTTCTTGTTTAAGTATGTATCTGGTCAAAAGAGGCACTCGGCATCTCATACACAAAGTTGTTCCTAACAGGACCAATATTACATCAACATGTTCAGTGGCTACTTAGAGCTTTATCTTACACTTGCAACAAGCTACCAACCAATGTGGCCTGTTGGTTTTACGTTTAAAGGATGAGACAGTGGATGATTTAAGCAATGTGTACAGAAACAAGGTCTTGAGAGCATATGTGAACCATAGATAAAATTGCTTTGAGTAGCAGAACTAAGCTATTCAACAATTTTGCTCCAATTCTGCTGCTTGAACAAAAAAGCCACAGCAATCTGCAGGTTTCATTCTATATCAGGATACTACAATCTGAAAACGAAGCAAAAAGTGGTAGACCCCAATTATAATTTCAGGGCTAAAATTCAAGTCCTGTTAGCAGCAGTTTTCACAGTGACTGAAATTACCAGTTGTGTGATAATTATCACAAATAATAATTATCACAACCACGCAGTTTTCCTGATAGATTCCACATATGAAGCCTTCAGAAATTTATCAGAGAAAAAGGCCTACACAAATTGCAACACATGCAGATTTTGGTGTGCTAAACACTCATAATCAAAACCAAATTAAAAACTTGGGACAGGAGATTTTTTTCAATCTCAGTAATATCTCACCCTAGGGTAAAGGTATTTACCTGGAGTAGTAAACACCCCACCCAATCCTGCACAACTTGTAATTAAGGCCATAGGAGAGAAGTAGAACTGGACTTGTCGATGAACATAAGGCAGCCCTCACATACGGATGACTTAGCAAATGATGCACAAAACTTCTGCACATTTAGAGACAGGCAGTGACCAATAGTAGACGAGGTATAGCCTCCAATTTATCAGATGCTGCGCTTTATAGGCACTGCAAGTAAGGGGACATCATTGTATGAGTCCAAGATAAGAACTATTTGCATAATCAATCCTGATCAAAACCAATACCATTGTTGCCTTAATCACATGCGACAATCTCCAGAATGGCTACATCCCTCTTAATGTTCTAAAACGGTAAAAGCCCATCTTCACAACCTTTGTCACCTGTGATCGTACGGACAGCAGGTGACTAGTGTTTTCTAAGAGGACAGGAAAAAGTCATGTGCCAACTTCAAGAAGACAGACGTCATAAGGGCATATATTTGCAGCGTCATTGATCATTGTAATCTGTGTTCATCCTTAGTTTGATCTGGCACATGTAGTTAAGGATGTGAAGCCGGCACTATCAAAAGTATATTTGTGGCCTGCCAAAAAAGGGTTTCAGCTTAAACAGGATATAGTTATCAAAACAAACTAAGTTGCAGTGGTGGAAATGCTTGATCAGACGTCCTTTTTCGGAGAAAGATATTTTTATTGGCATTTCTTTGAGTACAAGGCCAAACAAACCTAGAATACTGTTACAATCAGCTGCGGGCGCTGCAGGTAAGAGCGGTGGGGACGGTTGGGGGGAGGGGGTGGATTTCGAGAGACGACCATGAGGAAAAATTATTTAATTTCCATTTGTGGTCATTTCCCGAAATCCCCCACCACCACCCGGCCTAACCGCTCTTACAGCAGCCGCTGCTGGTTACAATCAGAAGTGCAATCTTGTGATTACACGGACCATAGCAAAAAATTTGCTTCAATGCATCATGCCAAGCCGAGCAACCGCCTAGTACAGGTTCAGCTAGAAACATCAGAAATCCCTAAAACTGTAAAAAAAAAAAAAAAAAAAAGGATAAAAACAAATTAACTCCACAACCCGTGCTAAATCATCCAGTCCAGCCAGCGTGGCCCAGTGGCTACTTTCTTTATCCTGTTCTACCATCTTAGGGCAGATATGATCAGCTAACCCCTACGCATATTCGGCTGCAGGCCAACATACCACATGTACATACTATAGCGCTCATTCCAGGAGCCTCCCATGGGCCTACAATAGGCCCCTAACAGGGGTCTGGCATCAGGAAGGTCAGTCAGGGTATGTATCAAGGCTTCCCATGAGATCAGTTTCTCATTGCATCTCACCTTTCTCATATATGCCTCTTCTGCTCCTGCCCATTCCAGGAAATCACATTGCCTTTCCGTTATCAGGAGGGGCAACGGACTCGGCCATCTGCTGGCAAAAAGTCTATTAACTAGGGCCAAGCCAAGCATCACAAATTTACTACTCAACTTTTATTTTATTTTCTGGGATGCAGATTCAGTAGGCATTGTTTAATCGTGAGGGAGACCATTCACCCCGTAGCTCTGTTGAGCTCTTATAACATCTCTACGAAGAATTTCGTAATAATAGGACAGCACCACACCACATGATAAAACTCTATTACACCCTTACATCACACACACTTGATCAGACATACTTAGTACATACTGTAAAATAATATCAAGGCTATGGCAGGATCAGGCAAATACCCACATGTAGATGTTGGGAGGATGAACTAAAAGGGGGTAAGTGCAACAGCCTGGGCTAGTTACATATTGGTGAATCCAATCTACTGCCAAGGTTTGAAGCTGTACATTATGAAGTCTTAAGGAAGCATTACACACCCAACAGTGATGAACGCCACTGAAATGTAAAGGGAATAATCAGCCCCCAGTCAGCAGCTCTCACCGCTGCGCCATATCCTTTCCTTGGCCATGTTGCAGGCTGCAGTGATAGAAGTGGGCTCATTCACGCGCGACGCTGTGCTTCAGAGTGGTTTTCATTGTAAGCGCTTCGATAAACAGCAAAGCCAGATTTGTGTTTGGGCGGGTTTTGGGATGCAAGCAGATTTTGCATGATGGCTCCGTTCATTTATTTGCTTTGTATGCCTTTTATTTGAAGGAATTCCATTTCAAATAACCTCATTAAGTAAGGGCAATAATAAAGAAGCATAGTTAAAGCTTGGTGTGCCAGTGCTGTAAACTGCCTGAGGGAGGGCATGGTCGACTGAGGCACAAGTTTATGAGGGTTAGGAGAAAAAAAAACATGGAGTCTTTCAAGACTGAAGTATACCAGAGTGAGACTACTCCGGACTCCACACGTATCAAGAGCACAAGTTGGTATTTAAGGGCCATCTAAATAAAGCGCCAGCACAGGAACAGTTGTATGTGTTTTTCATTCACACCTATCAGGCATCACCTCCATGGAGTCTGCATCCCTTCTCCCTACCACTTGTTTAGAGCTCAGCAAAGGTAACTTAAGCATAGGTCCTTCGCTATAGACCTTAATGCTTGTGAATTAAATTCCTCTTTTACAGTTACTGTGTTATTTTTAGTACACCTTGATTAAAGCTATATATATATATATATTCACTGAAAAAAACCATAGGTTATACACCATATATAGTTAGGAATTTGCATTTACAAAACCTTGGAAATTCACTGAAAAAACCATAGGTTATAGACCATATATAGTTAGCTGCACATTTTATTGATATAAAACCAATGAAATTCCATATATAGTTAGTTGCACTAACTATATATTTCGCGCATCCGCAATCCAATGCTTATGATGTCACATATTACATCATTCATGACATGGTCAGTGACATCACTGATGACATCTCAAATGACATCACTGATGACATCACTGATGACATCATCCAGTGACTGTGTTTTTTAAAATTTTAAATAGGTTTTACATATTGAAGAATGAGTGGATGTATAAGAGTATGGATGAAGTATTTGATTGTATCAGTGAGTAAGTATGTGTTAGTATAAGTGTGAAAATGTAAGGTGTTCTGTCTTTAACTGTGTAGATGAAGAAATCAAAGTGTGATTGATTCTTTACAGGACTGACTAGGTGTGTGAGTAACTCCATGGATGAGTGGCAGTGTGTGAGTGTCTGCATAGGTGTAGGAGTGCATATGATAGTGTTGTAATGATGAGTGACTGTATTTACGAGTGATTGTATGGGTGAATGAGTGAATGTGTGGCTACACGTAGGAATCAGTGAGTGCGTATGTAGTAAATGTTATTCGTGTGTCAATGGTTTCAAAAATGATACACTGTATTTTACACTAGGTGTAACAGAGGTTATATTAGAGTGTAAGGAGGTGCATTGTATTATCACATGAAGTATATCATCATTGGTGTGATCATTGATGTTAAATGAGATGTCATCAGTGATGTCATTTGATATGTCATCAGTGATGTCACTGACCATGTCATGAATGATGTTATATGTGACATCATAAGCATTGGATTGCGGATGCGCGAAATATATAGTTAGTGCAACTAACTATATATGGAATTTCATTGGTTTTATATCAATAAAATGTGCAGCTAACTATATATGGTCTCTAACCTATGGTTTTTTCAGTGAATTTCCAAGGTTTTGTAAATGCAAATTCCTAACTATATATGGTGTATAACCTATGGTTTTTTCAGTGAATTTCATTGGTTTTTTTTAAAAGCTAATATCTATAGCTGTAAAATACTTTAAACATGGGTCCTAGGCCACGCTTTATTTGTATCTATTTTTTAAACCACAGCCTTCATTACACCTGAGACCAAGGGTGGCAAGGGCAGGTGAGGGGAACCAAACGTAAAACAAAGGCACTGATAATAAATAGCATTTGAGATACTGTTCTGTATGTATGTACACTGGTTTTGAAAATCAACTAATTCAAATTTAAAAAAACGTTAAGCAGAGGGTAACAGTTTAGGTTAAGGATTACAGAGGTGGGGGGTGCAGCCCCCTTCTGAGGTTGTGGGAGGAGAGAGAACCTCTCTCTGAGCTGTCTCTGTATTTCTCTAACCGTATAACATGATGCCTGCCTCTCAGTCTTATTACTGAGCACTGGAGGTGTGCAGCAGCGGTGGGCCTAATTATGCAGCAGGATTGACTAATTAGAAGGCAAGAAACGACAAATCAGACATTTGTGGCATTTCAACACATAATAATAATACTACATAGGCAATGTTTCACCTCATTAGTACTCATGTACCACCGGAGTACGGCAGTCAATTACAGAAAGGCAACGAGTTAAACTTTGCAAAGAATCTGGCACACCATCATGTATGGCACGTTTTAGAAAAAATATATCTTTTGATTTGAACCTCTGGCGCTCAAAACGTGTTGTTGTTGTTGCTGAAATCACCTAATTATGCGACAGATGACGGATTATGTGGCAAGTGTGGTATATCCATAATTATGCGGAACGGCCTATGCATCAAATAATTCCATTGTCGCCGGAAACACCCTTATTCCTCTGACTTCATGTCATGTACTTCCTACCCAACCTCTCCTACCTTCTCCAGCAACCCCTCCTCCCGTCCAGGAGCCTAAGGCCGCCTACTGTAACAATAATTGAATGAAGACCCCTCTATCGCAAGGCTCCTGTCTTTCCTCTTTAACTCTGTTGTTGCCCACTCGTTTGCTATGACCCCTCTTTTCCACATCCCCAGCACTTTGCGGATCTTTCCTCCCTCCCAGGTTGCACCGCGGTTCCCCTGACCTCTGCCGCCAGTAGTTGCACGCTCTCATGCACACACTCTGTGCTGCTTCCTGTCTGCACGTGCTGCGGTTTCCCTGCTCAGTCTGGCGAGTCGGGTTTGCTCCGACGCTTCCTCGAGAGTAGTCTCTTTTGTGTCTCTCCCTCAGCCCACAGGGAGTCAGTTTTGTCTCTCGCACTCTCGTCTCTCTCAGGGTCCACTCTCCATCAGCCCGCACTTGACGAACCCCCCTCAAACTTTCAGGGAAGGAGCGGAGCGTAACGGGCCATCTTCTTTGAGAAATTCACGTAGATTCATTAACCGAAGCCAAAGTTATTCCCAATAGAATGTTGTGGATTTCCTATGGAAACTAGGTCCTAACTATATATACCTACTGGCTACCGCCAGTAGGTAATATATTATATATATATATATATATATATATATATATAGCATGCTCTTTGTGCTTAATGCCTCGTCAAACGTAGTAAGCACTACATAAATACAAGTACAAAGTGCTGCATGCATAATAGGTAGTTTTGCACGTTTACAATGCCAATAGCATGCCATCAGGGCTATTTATCATGGGCTTGTAGGCAATGGATTTTTTAGGGTTGTTGATAAGGAATATGCTACTTACCAGTATGCATCTGTTCTTGGCATAGAGGGCTGCAGAGTGGTACATTATGAATAGATCGCCATCTGGTGTTGGGCTCGGATGATTGCACTTGTTTTTCTCTTGGAGAGTCTTTTGTAGCTTGGTGACTCCTCCTTTGGTTGCTAGTGCGCATGGGCATCGGCTCCATCCTTAGATTGTTTTGCCATAGTAGGGTTAGATTTTATTTATTTATTTTATTTTATGAGTAGTATGATAGAATACAGATAGAAATGCCCATGTAAGTGTATCTAAATAAGATATTGTTGGAACAGACACAGGTTTCCGGGGAGGCTGGGAGGGCATGTACCACTCTGCAGCCCTCTATGCCAAGAACAGATGCATACTGGTAAGTAGCATATTCCGTTCGAGGCATATGGGCTGCAGATGGTACATTATGAATAGACTATACAGCAGTTCTCCCCCTAGCGGTGGTCGCCCATGTCTGTTGCAACAGTCTGAAATAAAGTCTTTAATACAGCTTGTCCTACTCTAGCTTGTTGTGTTGTGCGCACATCTACACAATAGTGCTTTGTGAAGGTATGCGGTGTAACCCAGGTAGCTGCTTTGCATATGTCATCTAGTGGAATGTTTCCCAAGAATGTCATAGATGCTCCTAGTTTACGTGTAGAGTGAGCTCTAGGAGGAACAGTTAATGTCCTCTTTGCTTTTAAGTAGCATATTTGTATACATTTTACAATCCATCTGGCAATGCCTGCTTTAGAGATGGGATTGCCCTTATGTGTAGGAGAAAACGCTACAAATAGCTGTTTTGTCTTTCTGAAAGTTTGTGTTCTTTCTATAGAATACAATATTGCCCTTCTGACATCCAATGTATGTAGGGCCCTTTTCGCTACTGTTTGTGGTTTTGGAAAGAAGACCGGTAGTTCCACTGACTGGTTGATGTGGAATGCTGAAATTACTTTAGGCAAGAATTTTGGGTTTGTTCTAAGAACCACTTTGTTTTGGTGTAACTGCATGAGTGGTTCTTGAATTGTAAACGCTTGCAACTCACTTACTCTTCTGAGTGAAGTGATATCTATAAGAAAGGCCACCTTCCATGTGAGGAATTGTATTTCACACCTATGCATAGGTTCAAAGGGTGGTCCCATTAGTCTGGTAAGTACTATGTTGAGATTCCAGACTGGGGAAGGTGGTAGTCTTGGTGGAATGACTCTTTTGAGTCCTTCCATGAAGGCTTTAATTGCTGGTACTTTAAACAGGGAAAGATGTTGTCTGTTTTGTAGGTACGCCGCAATAGTTGCGAGATGAACTCTGATAGAGGTATATGCTAAGTTACATTGCTGCAAGTGTAGTAAATAGCAAATAATCTGTTTAGTGGATGCGTCCAGAGGGTTGATGTGATTACTGTTACAGTGTACAGCAAACCTTTTCCATTTTGCTGCATAGCATGCTCTGGTGGTAGGATGTCTTGCTTGTTTAATGATTTCCATACATTCTGGAGGTAAATCTAAATATCCAAACTCTATGACCTCAGGAGCCAGATCGCTAGGTTCAATTGTTTGGGATCTGGGTGCATTATTTCTCCATGGTTCTGTGTAAGGTGCATGGGTAATAATCTTAGCTTTTGATGTGGCACCGGTGATAGTTGCAGTAGCGTGGTGAACCACGGCTGTCTTGCCCACGTGGGTGCTACTAGTATCATTGTCATTGAGTGCTGTTGCAGTTTCCGAACCACTAATGGAATTAGTGGGAGAGGGGGAAAAGCGTAAGCAAATTTGTTGGATCAATTTATCCATAGTGCATTGCCCTGGGACCGGTGGTGTGGGTACCTGGATGCGAAGTTTTGGCATTTTGCGTTCTGATGATTGGCAAACAGATCTATCTCTGGTTGCCCCCATCTTTGGAAGAATGGCTGCAGTATCTGGTCGTGCAGCTCCCATTCGTGTACTTGTTCTGACTCTCTGCTTAGGATGTCTGCTATCTGATTTTGAACTCCTGGTAGGTGTTCTGCTAACAGATAGATCTTTTGAGGAATGGCCCAGCTCCAACTAGAGAGTGTGTCCCCCCTGTTTTTGAATGTAATACATTGCAGTCATGTTGTCTGTTCTGATCAGGACTGCCTTGTTGGTTATTTGCATTTGGAAAGCTTTCAATGCTAGAAATACTGCTAGTAGTTCCAAGTAGTTGATGTGCAGTTTCTTTTGCTGCACACTCCATTTCCCCTGCACTGTGTATTTGTCCATATGCGCTCCCCATCCGGAGAGCGATGCGTCTGCTGTCAGTATCAGTTGTGGAATCGGTGCTAGGAACGACCGTCCCTTGGAAATGTTTGTGTTCCACCACTTCAGAGAGCGATGCGTACGGTCGTCTACCAACACCAGATCTGTAATCTGACCTTGAGCCTGTTTCCACTGTGTCGCTAGACACTCCTGTAGTGGACGCATCTGTAGTCTGGCATGTGATATTAGTAGTATGCAGGAGGACATCATGCCTAACAGCTGCATAAACACTCGTGCTGGTAGCGAGTGTTGTGGTTGAAATCTTTGTATCAACGTGACCATTGTTTGTATCCTGATTGGATTGGGGTATGCTTTGGCTCTTTCTGTGTCTATAGTAGCCCCCAGGTATTGTTGAATCTTGTTTGGTTGTAGGTGGGATTTCTTGTAGTTCACTGTAAGCCCTAGGTGGTGCAGTATTTGAATGGTCTTCTGTGTGTTGTGAAGGCATTCTTCTTGTGACTTGGCCTTTATTAACCAATCGTCCAAGTAAGGGAAGACATGTATTTGTTGTCTTCTTAGGTGTGCTGCAACCACTGCTAGGCATTTTGTGAACACTCTTGGTGCCGTTGTGACCCCAAACGGAAGGACCTTGAACTGATAATGTTGTCCTTCCACTACAAACCTTAGGTATTTTCTGTGGGCTTTGTGAATTGGGATGTGAAAGTAAGGGTCTTTTAGATCCAGTGTAGAAAGAAAGTCCCCTTTCTTCAGTAAAGGAAGTACTTGTTGGCGCGTGACCATGTGGAAATGTTCCGAATTTATGTATGCATTGAGAGGTCTGAGGTCTAAGATTGGTCTTAGAGACCCGTCTTTTTGGGGGATTAGGAAGTATAGAGAGTATACTCCTGTCCCTTGTTGATGTTTTGAAACCTTCTCTATGGCATGTTTTGTAGCAGTGATAGTACTTCTTCTTTGAACAATGTCAGATGATCCTGACTCATTGGACGCTGTTTGGGGGGGATGTTTGGTGGGGTAGCTGTGAGTTCTAGGCAATAACCAGGTTGGATAATTTGTCTCACCCACTTGTCTGATGTGATGTTTTCCCAGACAGGTAGGAACTGTGATAGACGTCCCCCGACCGGTGTTATGTGGTCTGGGGGGAGTTGTATTAATTCACTGTTTTGGGGTTGGGAGTTGCGGTTGTTATTATTTCCGCGACCTCTACCCTTGTTGTTGTTACCGCTGTAACTGCCTCTTGAATTACCTCTTGATGATGTTGGTGTAAAAGAGGTAGATTGCTGACTTGTTCCTGTACTTTTTGAGCCCCCTCTATAGGTGGATCTATGAAAGTAACTCCTTTGTGTTGGCTGTTGTAATGCTCCCTTTGACTTAGCCGTTTCTGTGTCCTTTTTCATCTTTTCTAAAGTCTCATCTGTGCATGAGCTGAAAAGTGTCTTCTGATCAAAAGGTTGGTTCAATAAAGATGTTTGTACTTCTTGTTTGAACCCTGAGACTCTAAGCCATGCATGTCTTCTTATCATGACACTGGTGTTGATGGATCTTGCTGCAGTGTCTGCTGCGTCCAGGGCGCATTTAATGGAAGTGTTAGTTATTATCTTTCCTTCCTGTATAAGCTGATCTGCCCTTTTCTGATGTTCTTTAGGGAGATGTGTGATGAGCTTTTCTAACTCATCATAGTGCGCCCTATCATAGCGTGCAAGTAGCGCTTGTGTATTGGCTATGCGCCAGCTGTTTGCCGCTTGTGATGCTACTCTTTTTCCTGATGCATCTATTGATTTTGACTCTTTATCAGGTGGAGGGGCTTCTCCTGTAGATAATGAGTTTGCCCTTTTGCGAGCGTTGGAAACCACAAGCGAGTCCAGAGGTACCTGACCCTTGATAAATATTGGGTCCTTTGGACCTGCCTTATATTTTTTATCAATTCTTGGGTTTAACACCCCAGCCCTCACTGGGTCTTTACCTATGCTGAAGGGTCTTCTCAGTCACACAACAGACATATTTAGAGTACCTGATGTTCTTTGTGCAGTAGGTAGTGTCTCTAATAGGAAATCCTCTACTTGAGGCTCCGTATGTAGGTCTACCTTATGATATTTTGCTGCCCTATTAATGAGTTGTACAAAACCTGTGTTATCATCAGGTGGTGAAGGTTTTGAGGGATATAACTGTGGGTCGTTGTCCTCATCTGACCCTGCGTCATAATGCTCCCATGGGTCTTCCTCATCTGGGATAGATTCATCGTCCCCATGGGGTTCCCCCTCCCCTGTGTCACTGTCTACATCTGTGTGAGGTGTAGAAGGTAGAGGAATAGTTGGCATAGTGAGAGGAATAGGATAAGAGGGTGTGACCCTAGGTCGAGGAGAAGTAGGAGGAGTTGTATTTGTCCCCATTGTTCTCTTTTTAGAAGGAATAGCTTTGTCCTCTAACTGTTCATTCTTCCTCTTCTTCGTCACCACTTTGCCAGTTTGTGGATCGATAAACAAAATCTTTTGTTTCGGATCGGTTTGTTGCTCCTGTGTCGGTACCGAAGCTTTTGATTCCGAAAGGTGCCTTTGCTTCCGATCGTCAATGTTCGGTGTCTTCGGCACCGAGGATTTGCTCGAGTCCGAGTTTTTCGGTGCCGAGTGAGTCTTCGACGTCGAAGCATGTTTCGGTTTCGACATGGAATGTTTCGATCCCGCGCTTTCCCTTGCATGAAGCTTCGGTGTCGAAGTCGATGTCGACCGTTTCTCGGATCCGACATGGTGGGAGGCCGAGAGTTTCGGTTTCAGTTTCATTGCCGGGCCCGAAGGTGGGGCGTCGGAAACTTTTTTCAGCGGTTTGACCGGGCTCGAAGGCGGGGTCGTTACTGCACGGGGTCGGTTTTTTGGTAAGGGGACGTCGTCACTCACGGTTTGTTGAACGTTGAGTTCTTCGACCTCCGACTCGTCCCCTTCCGACCCCGACTGTTCTTCATGATCCTCTTCTTCTTCGAGGTTCTGGTCTTCGAACAGCTCCGGGATCGCCTCCGACTGCATTCTGGAAACCTCGTGTATTCGAGCTCGACGGTTTCTAATCGTCGACTTGGAAGAAAATGCTGCGCAGGCTTCGCAGTCCCTGGATTCGTGTTCAGGCGACAGGCAGAGGTTGCACACCTCGTGTAGGTCCTTGTGTGGGAACTTAGCACCACACGTTGGACATTTCTTAAATGGAGTCCTTTCCATGGACTCCGGGCTTGACCACGTCGAGAAGGCCTCCTGTTCGTCGACGTAGATCAAAGTTTTTCTTTGATGTTGGAATCGAAACGCGTCGGAATGGAAATGAAATCGCGTTCGATAACAATACCGTCGAATTGGAAAAGGAATACGTGCCGAAAAGTCACTTCTTTCCGAAGTCGATCTGGAGCGCTTCAATCCTCATCCGAACCCGATGGCGGAAAAAAACTATCTAAGGATGGAGCCGATGCCCATGCGCAATAGCAACCAAAGGAGGAGTCACCAAGCTACACAAGACTCTCCAAGAGAAAAACAAGTGCAATCATCCGAGCCCAACACCAGATGGCGATCTATTCATAATGTACCATCTGCAGCCCATACGCCTCGAACATGAGCATTCTTTGGCAGTCCTGTCTCAATATAACAACTGAAATAGAATCCTACTATGATCTTCCAGTCCTAATATCATAGAAACATGCCTTAAAATAGTCTGCTTTTCCTGCAAATCAATGTTGGATTTTTCTGTGTTGAGGGAACTATACTGGGTTCAATTGGGTAATGTACAGAAAATTCAGCACTAACATCCATGTGAGAACTGATAAACAGAGACAGCCACAGAATCAAGAACATAGGTAATCACCGAACGATGCTAGCAAACCGAATTCTGCTGAAACGTCAAAAGGAGAAATAGCAAAGAAGGCTCTCAATCAATTAAGTTACCAACCAAACAATGAAAACATGAAACGTTGGATAACGGTGAAGACGGACCAAGGACTTATGTAACTAGCTGAATTGAAGCATCTGCACAGTCTACCTTATAGTGACTTTATGGGTGCCAAATTCTTCTGAAGCATTAGAGATGGAGCAGTAAAGATCAGTAATTATTTGCGACACTGAAGAGCATGGTCCAAGTTAAGATCCTGAATCACCTACTGAGATCATGGCCTTTCTTCTGCTGTCATTTAGTTATGTCTTACTAATTTAAAGTAAAGAAACACTGTGTACATGTCCACACATTTTTTTTTCTACTGGTGTTTCGTCCATAATAAAGATTATAAAATGTGTAAATAAACAAACAAGCATTGACAAAACCAATAGATCTAATGTTGGTAGCTATCCTTTTGCCGTTGTTCATGCTTGTTTTGTGTCCTGTTTTTTTGCAAAACTTTATCAGAAAAGCTGCCTGGCCCTGATCAATCTATAAATCATATTGCACACAAGCAGCAATCTGTTCTTGGCATGTAGTGCTGGAGATTCACATGTTTTGTATACTCCTGCCATCTAGATTTGGGTCCAGATGTGTGCAAGTTATTTTTCTTCAAAAAAGTCTTTAGAGTCACGAGGTAATGACACTCTTCCTCTTATTGATAATGCGCATGGGCATCGACTATTGCTAGATTGTTTTCCCGCAGGCAGGTGATAATGGAGTGTAATGTAAGCGTACGTAAATAGGTGTCAATGCATATGACAAGGTAAAGGAACTACAGCAGCCACAAGTGTCCGGGAAGAAGTGTGGGTGCATGGGAATCTACAGCACTACAAGCAAAAAACAGATGCTTACAGGGTAAGTAACCTAATCCGTTTGAGGCATGTGTGGCTGTAGAAATAAATGCTTTGCATAGACTGCATAGCAATGCCCTCCAAATCGGTAGCTAACCTATGGGTGTTGCAGTTGTTTGGAAGAGTGTATGTAGCACTGCTGACCTACATTAGCTTGTTGACATGCTAGAGCATCCAAACAATGATGTTTGGTGAAAGTGTGAAGTGTAGACAAAGTAACTGCTTAGCACATATCAGCTCGTTGGATATTACCCAGGAAAGCCATAGAAGTCTCTATTTGTTTTAGTAGGGTGTGCTCTCGGGGGTGTAGGCAAAGTCCTTTTGGCTTTTACATAATATGTCTGAATGCATTCAACTGTCCACCTGTTAATGCCTTATTTGGATATGAGCTTACCTTTATTAGGGGGCAGAAAAGTAATAAATAGCTGTTTGGTTTTGCCAAATGTTTTAGTTCTGTAAATGTAGTAAATAAAGGGTCTTTTAACATCTAATGTATGGAGAGCCCTTCTACAACTGAGTCTGGTTGAAGAAATATCACAGGTAACTTAACCAATCAATTAATGTGGAAATGAGAGACAACCTTTGGAAGGAATTTTGGGTTGGTGCGAAGGACCACCCTAACTTTGTGGAGTTGGAAGAAAGGCTCTTCTAAGGTCATTGCCTGGAGCTCGCAAACACGTCAGAGTGCGAGTGATGATAATTAAAAATGCGACTTCCCAAGACAGACATTGAAGACAACAGTTATGTAGTGGTTCAAATGGTGGACCCAGGAGTCTTGTGAGAACAATGTTAAGATTCTGTGTGGGTGGAATAACTCTCATAAACCCTTCCATAAAGAATTTTTTTTTTTCTTTTTTTTTTTTTTTGGGTAAGACATTTATTGTGCATTGTCATAGAAAAAAATTACAGCCAATCTCGCCTACAACCTTAAAAGGCCGGCTTTGCAAAGTACGCAAGAATAAATGAACAGGTCACCCATACACAGCCCATCAGCCGACAACCATAGGTTCGGCGGCGCGTGTTCGGTAGTAGCGTAGGCGGTGGTTTCAACAGTGCATCCGCATGGTAAATTTGCCTGATCAGTCTTACATTTTGTGGTATTTTTTACAAAAGCCCCCATAACCTAGTGGGGACAATACAAACAACAAAGCAACAACCCCCTGTAAACCTTAAAGCACTGTGTCACAGCATTCTCCCCCCCTCATTTGCCTATCAAGTGTAGCTCATAGTGGCAACAAGTCTTTAAACAATGGAGCGCTCAGCCCTCATTATCATCAGATGCCATCGACACCATATATTGTTGAAAGGGCTCCCAAAAGTCTCTGGGGCGGGATCCCATAGGCAACTCTTCCTCATACGTGACTAAGGTGTCTCTACAATAGGTCAGATCTTCCAGCCAAGTTCTCACTTTAGGCTTTCGCCTACTGTTCCAGTGTAGAGATATTCGTCTCTTCGCCATTAATAGCGCAATCACACAAAGTTTACGCCGTCTCGCTCGCAAGTGCGGCACCAATCCCAGGAGACAAACTTTAGCAGTACACGGCAATTGGGCTCCCAACATAGCGTTGAGTGTCCGTATCACCTGGTCCCAGTATTGTGTTACAGCATCACAGTGCCACGCCAAGTGTATGAAGTCCGCGTGTTCCCGCCCACACCTAGTGCAATTAGAGTTGTCTCTCAGCCCATATCTGTGCAGTCGTGCAGGGGTGTGGTACATCTGGTGCAAATATTTGTAATGGATCAGTCTAAGGTTCCCGTTAGGTGTTAGCATCCCCGTGAGCATGCAGGAGGCCTCCCAGTCCTCTTCCGTGAGATCCTCCCCCAGTACCGCTTGCCATTTCTCCCTGGCTCTTGCAGTGTTACCACCATTGCTAGCTTGTGCGCAGCGGTACAGTCGGGATACCAGGTGTGCAGCTGAGGGGGTGTTGATCATGAGTGTCAGTGGCGCTAGTGCTTGCGGTTCTGCTGGGAAAGACACAAAGTGTTCCTTCACCGCCCTCTGAAGCATATAATAGTTGAAGCTAAACAACAGAGTTGGATTCTGGATATATGTGAGTTGGTTCAGCTGCACAAAGTCCCTTCCCTGTACAAATCCCCAAGGGTGTCTATGCCAGCCCGTTTAAGGAGGTCCATCCCTACCTGTTCTTGCGTGACAGACAGCGCCGGGTGGTGAGCCAACGGGAGTGTCGGTGCATAGAGTGGTGTGCAACGCGCCATCCTACTGAGTGTCCTCCACGCTTCCACCGTGGTGTTCACTGGGTTAATGTCGTGGGCGTGTAATCTGGGACGTTTGTGTGTCAATATACTCGTTAGTGGGATGGGGTCAGCATCTCCATGCTCAACAGCCACATGCGTGAGGAAAGGAATCTCGTGAAACCAGTAATGCGCATATTGCGCCTGAGCACACTGATAGTATAGATAGATATCTGGCACCTTGAATCCCCCTCTAGCGTATGGGAGCGTTAGAGTCTGCAGGTCCAGTCTAGCCTGCTTACCCGCCCAGATTAAGGAGAGCATGAGAGATTTAATGTTACGGAACACCTCCGCCGGGGGCTTAATAGGGATATTATTAAAAAGATATAAGAATTTGGGCAGGAGCACCATCTTTACAATGGCAAGCCTGTCCGCCAGTGAGAGCGGTAGTCTTATCCATCTCTTGACCTTGTCCTCCAAAGCAGAGACAGCCCTCCCGTAGTTGGTGCGGATGACTAGCTCTGGATCTCTGTGGAACCAGATGCCTAGGTATTTCGTCGGCTCCTCCTGCCATTCCAGGGGATAGTCCAGTGGCGTGGGTTGGGTGCTATCCGTCAGTGGGAGTATGAGGGATTTGTTCCAGTTAATGTGGAGCCCTGCATATTGGCCGAATTTAATGTATTCCCGCATTAGGGGGTTGAGGTTTGACTCTGGGTTTTTCACATATAAGACCATGTCGTCCGCATACAGGGCAATGTGTATGGGCCGCGTGGGTAATTGAATGGCTGAGTAGTGGTGGTGCTGTCTTATTTTACACGCCAAGGGTTCCAATATAAGGGCAAAAAGCATAGGCGATAGGGGGCACCCTTGTCTGGTGCCGCGTCGGATGTCAATCGGGGATGAGAGATGTTTGTTCACCCGTATGCGGGCCGTCAGGCCCGAGTACAGCATCGTGATCCAGCCAATGAATAAGGGGGGAAGCCCATCCGGAGCAGAACTGCGTGCAGGAACGGCCAGTCAATCGTATCGAATGCCTTAGCCGTTCCATAAAGACTTTGATGACTAGTCTCTGACCAAATACAGGCGTTGTCTATTTTGCAGATAAGTAGCCACTGCTGCCAGATGTAACCTTATGGATCTGAATGCAAGACCAGAGAGTTGTAGATGTAGAAGGTAACAATGTTTTGTACTGTAGCAATAACTGGAATGATACTCTTATTTTGACAGTAACGGATTCATCTTTTTCATTTAGCTGCATAGCATGCTCTCATAGTAGGCCTGTGAGCTTCTTTGAGATTAGTCACACATTCAGGTGGGTGATTTAGATAACTGAATTCTATGATCGCAGGAGCCATATTGCTAAGTTGAGTTCCTTGGGATTTGAGTACCTGATTTCTCCATGGTTCTGAGTGAGAAGGTCCAGGTCGAGGGAAGCTTCTCGAGGGGAAGCTTCTCGTGGGGAACGACTAATAGATTGACTAGTGTTGTGAATAAGGGCTGTTGGGCCCATGTGGGAGCCACTGGTAGGAGTGTGAGAGCTGTCTGCCGGAGCTTATGAACCAGAAACAGAAGGAGATGCGGAAAAGCATAGGCAAATATCCCTGACCAATTCATCTATATAGCATTCCCCTTGGATAGCGGGTGCGGAAACCTGGTGGCGAACTCTGGGCATTTTGAGATGTCCACGGTTGCGAACAGATCTATTTGTGGAAATCCCCAATTTGGAAGTGAGTGAGGAGGAATTGGGGCGTAGTTGCTGCATCCTGCTGAGGAGGTTGGCAAAATCTTTGTTTGTTCCCAGGAGGTGTTCCAATAACAGACTAATGCTGTGATATAGAGCCCAAAACCAAATGGTTCTAAGATAGGCCTGATAACTGTAGAGAATTTGTCTCCTTATGTTTTTGTATATTGCACATGGTTGTCATTTTGTCTCCCTGGACTAAAGCAACTTTGCCAATCAGGTGAATTAGGAATTCTTTCAATGCTAGGTGAACAGCTTGACGCTCTAGGTAGTTGATGTGGAGATCTTGGTGTATGATGTCACAGAGACCCCGGTCTGGCAGATTCTGTAAGTGAGCACCTGAGGCTGTCATAGATATGTCTGTTGTCAGGATGATGTGGGGAACAGAGTCGAGGAAAGGCTGCCTTTCTAACAACTTGCGTTCCACCACTGCAGAGAGCGACTAGTGAGGCTGTCTATCAACACTAGATCATCTAATTGACCCTGTGTGCGAGATATTCTTGGAGTGGACGCATATGTAGTCTATTGTGGCACTACGGCGATGCTTTTCTATACACATGGTTCCGATGTGCTTTCCGTGAGTTCTACATCAGAAACAATTCCCGATCAACGTTTGGGTATTAATCACGATGCTGATGATGATCAGTCTAGCCTAAAGAGGGTACTTGCTCATTAGGAAGATCTTCACTTCCCTCTTGAATGTTGCTGTGTTTGGAATTTTTCTAATGTTTGGAGGGAGTGATTTCCAGATTCTGGGGGCTGCTCCGGAGAAAGCTCTGTCATACGTTTTCTTTTTCCGAAAGATGGGTGGTTTCAGCAACAGCTCTTTGGCACTCCTAGCTGGTCTGCTTCCCCCTGAAAGCTTAATTTTCTGAGCTAAGTACCTTGGTGTTTTGTAGTGGAGCGCTTTGTGGGTAGTACATGCCAGTTTAAGTTGAATTCTGGCTACGTATGGTAACCAGTTTAATGCTTTCAGGTGAGGGGAGATGTGGTCGTATTTTCTAGATCCAGTAATGACTCTTGCGGCCGCATTTAGACATGTTTTTAGTGGTGCTGTGGAAATTTTTGATAGACCTGCTAGAGTTGTACATCCATATTCAATCCTTGAAATAACTAAAGACCGGACTGCCAGTTTGAGGTCAGCCGTAGAAATGAGTGGTTTCACTTTTCTAATATAGTTCAGGTGAAACCAGGCTCTTTTTGCCATTGATTTGATGTGAGCTTTCATGTCTAAGTTCTTATCAAACGTGATTCCCAGTGATTTAGTAGATTCAACTAGAGTAGGGGTGCAGTTTAGAGCAGTGATCAGTTTGGTCCATTCCTTCACTTCTGTGGGGTTCTTAGGTGGTGATATTAATCGGAATTCCGTTTTTTGTGCATTTAGTTTCAGATGATTGCTAGTTAAC
The DNA here is from genome assembly GCF_964263255.1 of Lissotriton vulgaris. NCBI lineage: Eukaryota > Metazoa > Chordata > Amphibia > Caudata > Salamandridae > Lissotriton > Lissotriton vulgaris. The sequence goes on from NC_141696.1 coordinate 686,937,374, forward strand.
CAGTGTAATGACATTTTTATGGCCTCATTCATTATCTTTATGTCTTCCAGTGACGCAATCTTGATGTAGATCTGCGTGTCATCTGCGTACATGTGATAAGATATTTTTGCATCTCGGAAAATTTCTGTAAAGGGTTGGACATAAAGGTTGAATAGTGATGGAGATAGTGTTGATCCTTGAGGGACTCCAATTGAATTTGGGCATAATGGGGATAGCGTCTGGTTGACCAGGAATCTTTGTGTTCTGTTCTGAAGGAAGGATTCAAACCATTTTAGAACATTTCCAGATAGTCCCATCCTGTTTTGAAGCCTGGCTAGCAATTTTTCATGATTTACAGTGTCAAAAACAGGCGACAGGTCCAGAAGGACTAGCAGGCATGTTTAATTGTGATCTAGGGCCTGTAATGCATTATCCCCTGTATGTAAGATTGCTGGTTCCGTACTGTGGCCTGGTCTGAATCCGGATTGGCAGCCGTCCAGCAGCTTGAAATTATCGATGTGATTGCTCAGTTGATTTTGCACACATTTCTCAATTAGGTTTGCAAGTAATGGAATATTGGTTACTGGGCGAAAGTTATTTGGCTCTGCCAAATGCGCAGTCTCGCTGGCCAGATCTTATGATCTTGAGGGAGATTCACTAGCGGGCTTTAAGCCCTGCCTCTCTTTCCCATTTGCCGGAGTCACCGTTTCTGCTAAACGGTTGCTGGCCATTGGGAAAGAGCTCTGTGTGACGTACTCTTTTCACTCTTTCTGCCGTCCCACTTGGATGGACTGCCCTGACTTACTGCTGGCGTAAAAGGTTTGTTATCTTTCTGGGGCGAAATAGATGGCCCAATAAAGAAGATAATAAACCTTTTAAACCAGCAGGAAGTCAGGCCAAGCCCGTCCAAGTGGGCCGTCTCTGAAAGAGAAAAGAGGCTGGTCTCTCACTCCTGCATAGCTCCGTCTGCGCTCTCACTCCCGTCTCGTTCGTGCTCCCCTCCAGCCTCGCAGTGTCCACTGCGTCTCAAGCCTCGACCCCCACCGGCGCAGGATGCACAGCAGCACGACCTCCGTCATTTGTCAGTTTCATCGGATGCTTGCTCGTTCGTCCCAAAATGAAACGTGGACTGTGACACCGCAGTGCATTCTGGGACAGTGGGCTCTTCTTGTACTTCTTTCCGTCTATGGCAATAAAGTATTTATCGCTTAAAACCTCTGTACCATTGTTTGGTGTCCACAAGGGGCAAAGTGACGACTTGCCTCTGTTAAAGCGATGAAAACTTGAGTAAATGAATGAATGAATGAATTAATTATTTGGTTTTATTATTCCAGTAAATGTCAGCTCCACGCACGCAGACGATGGCCGCTGCTCTGGTCTCTCCCAGCTCACCTTCAACTGCCTTCTCATAGAACTCGGTCTGCTGTGACAGTGGGTTTTACACACACGAGCTCCGCGTTTGCTAAGATAGAGCCATGGGCGTGGGCGGAGAGAAATGTAAGGGCCCTCACTGATGGAAGTGAATTCAATGAGGCAGCGGTGGGGGAGGGGTGGGGGAACTGGCGGGGGAGGGTGGGGGTCTCTGGTCAGTACCTGGATGAGCAGGGACTGGCCCCTGAACACAAACATCCCCGGACCTCCCCCAGCGCGCTTAGATCACCGATAGCTGCCTCACGCTGATAATGGTTTTGTTGATGTGTACCGGCAGGGGTCAGAGGGCGAAGGGAGGGGGCTAAAGGGGTGTTGAAAATATCGCCACCGGTGAAATAATGAAGGGCTGAAATCAGTTCAAACTGCAGAATAAGCACACAGAAACGAACAGGTATGGACAAGGCTGCACCAAGATGATGGGGGCACAGTTCTTGGCATAACCTTAAGGCACGCAGTGCCACGCGCCCCACAGAATATTGTAGCCCGGCACCTGGGCCCAGGTCTCTGAGCCTAATGGCCGGCACTGCCTGCGCACCTGCACTGCAAGCACTGCACTCCGCTGCCATGCTAATCAGCCCCAAAGTGAGGGAACACAGATGCAGGTAAGGGCAGGTTGCACTTACAGAGGCACAGGGACGGCATGGGCGTAGTAAAAGTGCCTTGACTGTAATAATCGTCTCCGGTCGGAGGCAATGTAAGGTGTGAGTACATTACTCCTGCCAGAGACAGCTGGAAAAAACATCCTTAACTTCAGCAGATGCTGATTATGTTTACACTTAACGCAGGTGAATTTGTTCACCAGCTTTGCGTCTTTGGGTAGATTGTTCCAAAGATTTGCACCTGACATGTAAAAGTCCATCACCAATTTCGGACCTGCACTATTTAAAGATGAAAACTTGAAGATCGGAGCAGGGGTGCACAGTAAGACAGAACGAGAATTATGTAGTTTTGTCTGTATGCTAAGATAACTAGCAAAATGCATTCTGGAGAAGGGGTCCTTGTAATTGGAGGAATATCATATTGTGCAGGTTGCAATATATGGTAGAGTAGATGATTTGCTCCTTGAGAAGTGGATAATGAGCACTGCCTTCGTTTTTCCCGCAAAGTTGGAGAGGGTGGTGCCTCTCGTTTTGAATGGAATTGGGAGCGAATTCAGTAAACCGTGTCTTGAATAGTATAAAGTTGCAGACACTGTGCCAATCTTTAGCTAATGTTGCATATAGACAAGTCATTTTTTTTTTATATTTGATGCTGCCAATTGTTTATGCTTGTATTATGATAAGGGCTACTGGAATTATGTGGCAGGGGAGATACAAAATAATGCTGTAGTGTTGACAAAATTACGCTTCAAAAAAGCCAAATTATGCCATGTAGTATACCATACTTTGTGATAATCTTACTTCATTATTTTGTTATTTATACACATTAATACTGTCTGTTCAAAGGTTTCACCTCATTAGTACTAGTTTAACACCCAAACATAGCAATAAGGAACTGAAAAGTTACCAGGCAACCTTTGAGAAGGGCCTTCCACTCTGCAGGAACAAAAGTCACTAGATTTTAGGAACTTTTGAGCTAGAATTGTTTTAATGTTAAAATCTGAAAATTATGCAGTAGGGGATGGATAAATGGCAAATGTGCCAAATTCCTAATTATATGGTAAATTCCACAGCCTCAATCGCATAAGTCCGGTGGGCTTGCTTACAATTCAGAGCATGAAATATAAATAAAATACATTCATTTAAGAGAAGGAAAATGCAATCGCATTTTTGATGGTTTTCACTATTATTATAATCATAGGTGTAATATTGAGGATAATAACTAACAAGCATTAATAATGCAATAGGTCTCGCCTTTCATTAAGTTAAAGCCATTTGCTTTGCTATACAATACCATTAGCAAAGCAAATGGCTTTAACTTAATTAAAGGCAAGATCTATTGCATTTTCAATGCTTGTTTGATGATGGGGAGGACTTAACCTGTTCTTAGGCATTCTGGTAGGATACCTTGAGATAGTAAGGCATTTATTTTTTTTGTCCATATTGGGACGCTAATATGATTGATTCTTTTTAGGCATTTAGAAGGGAATGGGACATTGTATTGATTATTATTAGGTTTAATATACGAGAGAGTTTTGTCATTGGTATTCTGGTCACATAATTTGAAGGTTGCCGATTGTGCATTGTTTTTCAATCTATCATGATCGTTTGTCGTGGTATTATTGTTCTGTGGTGGTAGTTGGCTAGAGAGGTTGTCGGCTGCCATCCTGAGCTCTCTTTCTAGCGTGTTGGCCTGGTCAGTGAAGAATGTTGCAAATTCTTTGCAGCTCAGTTGAGTTTTAGTAGTTTCTTGGGCAGATTTGGCCAACTTATTGGATTGTTGCTTTAACATCTCAAATAGTTTCTGCGGTCTGTTTTCTGCATTGTCCAGTTCCGATCTAAAAAATTTCTTTTTGGAGTTGAGTACCTTTTTGTTGTACTTGTTTTGGATTTTTCTGAGAATTTTAAGCTGGGGGGATGATGGGTGCGGTCTCTATTTTCTTTCTGCAAGTCTCAGTTTCCGCCTATCTTCATTCAGTGTCTCATTAAACCATGGATTTTTATCTTTCTCTGATATTATTCTCAGTTTTAGTGGCATGGTGGAGTTGACTATAGTCGTCATTGACTAAGTGTAGTGTCAGTGAGTTTATTAACGTTCAGCAAGTTGTTAGGCGTATTTAGATCCTTCTCACATCTTGCTACTAGTAGCTCAATATTAGGGTCTTTGGTATCCCGAGTCCACTTTTTAATTTTAACAGGCTCCGCGGTCTTGCTCTTTATTATGGTGGGTATCAGGAAGGTTATGGCATGGTGATCCGACCAATCGCAAGGAACAATTGAGTGGACTGTAATATCTTTACTTCTCAAAATTACCCGGTCTAAGGTTGCCCCTTTTGAGTGAGTTGGCTGTGTGCAGGCTTGAGTAAGGTTTAGATCTGCTAAAAAATCTTTGAGTGCGTTGAGCTGTTTGTCATTATTGTCGTCCCAGTGTAAAGTGAAGTCATCTAGGAATATGTTATTTGTGTTATTGTTAAAGTTAGCCGTGATGATCTCCATTAACTGGTCTATGAAAGTAGCATTATTGCCTGGTGGGTGGTAAAGCGCATACAGGTTGCCCCTTTGATTGTCTGCAATTCTTATATTGAGACCCAAGTATTCACAGGATTCAAGAGGGTCGGACTGTATTTGGTTGACCTCTATATTCAATCAGTGTATGCAGGCTATACCGCCACCTGTCTTTTTTTAGTCTGTCTAATCTCACAATTTTATAGCGAGGGGGCACCAGTAGATCCATAAAAGGGAAAGAGGATTCCGTAAGCTATGTTTTCTGTTAGGATTGTCACGCCTACTTCCTGGCAAACAATGAAACTTTGTAAGTGTAGACTCAGGCAGTAATATTTATGGTCTGCCTGAGTGTGCATTTACAAAGTTTCGATTACGTGTATGTTTGAACTTGTGTTTTACACCCGAATAGGCTTTTGTAACACGTTTGGGAATAGATAACTTCACATCGTATGAAGTCGATACATTGTATCTTCTTTTCAAAATGGCCGCCATATTTACGGTTTGCCGATATTTTACTTTCAAAGCCCTATAAAGCGCGTGCTTTGGAATGTTTTTTTATTCTTTCCGTCATCCGGACTTTTTGCTCCTAAATAAATATTATAAATCTATTAGTAACAATTCCTCATAATACTAGTGCCCGATTGGCGTTTTTACAATATAGGTCACGTAACTTGTGTAAATTTTGTAAATAAAGGAGTTCCGGGTCAGAAACAACCGTGCACCCTGACCCGGAAGCTGCTCGTTGGTGCAAGGAGGCCGTATCAATGTTAACAGGTGAGCGGTAGGCTATGACCGTCACGCTGTGATATAGAGAGAAGCCTTTATAGATAAGATAGTGGTTTCAAGACAACAGCAGGATTCCAGCCGTTTTTGCTCGTATAATAGTATGGCTATTTTGTAACCCATCGCTAGACACAGTTGCTCCAAATATTTGCCGCTATGCAATTGAGATATATTAGCAGCTTTTTCTTTTTCTCTGGTTTAATCCCTGTGTATGTTTAAAGAAAGAGTGGAACTTACGAAACTCCACCACAAGAACAATAAATAAGAACCATGTGTGTGACTCTAAGAGCCACATGATACAATATAAATGTATAAAATTATATATACAAAAGACAGGGCGTCTTAAGTATAGACGTTACATCTAGCAGATATATGCTAACAGTCCTCTTGACCGACTAGGGTATTAAACGAGTAAGGTGATGTATGGCTCACTGATTTGATATGACAATAGGGTAGATTAAGCCAGAACAACAACAACTGCATAATATAGAGTACACAGATCCGGTAGATACTTTATAACAAGATGGTATTTTACCTTAAAGGATTTAAACCACTGGTTGCATAAGTGGTCGAGCAACCATAACAGGTAATAATTTTAATAGCTTTAACAATGGTCTCGAGAGATTCAGAACACTTTTAATTATGGTAACTTGATATGAATTTCTTTCTCCTTTTCATTGTCTTGCTCTAATAATAGACTATTCGCCCAACATTTTCAAAATAACGGCGAAGAACCTGATTCTAAACTCTACGCTTCCAATCACTGCACATCAACTGGTTATATTGATGTACTAGTATCCTTTTATTGCCGGTAAGCCTGCCTATGATTTCTATTCGGTTAGATCACTGTATAATAGTATACCCTGGAGTAATGCCCTTTCTAGAGTTTGTTCAACACTAGAGAACAATAATATAACGATGGCACCAACAAACACAACCAACTTCATAAGGTTTTTAATTTGAAGGTATGTTATAACTTGTTTGGCATATTTTATAAAATATATGACTTGGAGCTACTGTTGGTAAAATATTTCTCTGTGTTCTTCCTTTATCCCAAGGGTGTTTATGAGTGAGACTTCCGCAATCCCTCATTTTTAGGTCTCGCCTGAGCCAGCGCATGCAGTGCTCTGGCGAGACATTTGGTAAGCGGCTTTTCGAAGTGCTCCAAAGCGGCCACCAGCTTGTGGTCACACGCACAAGTGCGCGCGCCACTCTCCGCCTCTCCAATAACTGCTGCGCGATCATCCCTCGCATGCTTTGCACAGAGCGCGTCATTGCGATCACTTTCAAGGCCTCATGGCGTTACTTTCATGGCCGTGCGGCCAAAGCTGGTTTATATTTCAACTAAAAACAAACCGGGCGATACGTATACATTTGTTCTCTGTCCCATTACCAGAGGAGATCAATAACATTCCATTTGAATGAAATCAGCACGGCACATTTCTTTGACACGCCCCTTAGTCTTTGACGTGGACAAGGGAGGCAGTGTTTTTTCGCCTGCTGTTACTCTTCCGGTTTCGTCACAATGTGACGTGGAGCAGTAGGATTGGCTTAAAGGCCTTTTCGAAGCAGAGTGTAGGCAGCTCTGAGCGTTAGCAGTCGGACTGCGAACCCCGCAGTCTTTCGAAAGATGGGGGCTCACAGTAGAATACATGGGTAAGACTTTGGGCTCTTCCATCTTTTACGTGTCAGCCTAAACATATGACTATGGCTCTTTTGGAATGAGCCATACTGACCATTTGGTGGGAGTGTGACCTAATATAATGTGTATGCTCTTTGATATGTCATGATTTAGTCATCTGATCTCCTAACAAACCTGTCTTATCTACTCATTCAAGGATATGAAAAAACATGCCGGAGTCTGTAACAAGTCAACTGCTGGGGGCTCATCTTTTCAAGTCTATTATAAAGCATGATGGAAGCTGGACATACAGGCATGCTTAACTTTTAGATGGCACTTAAATAATATCATAAGGGACCGAATGACCAAACAGTCATAATATTATTGTTTAGACGCTGTGTGTCTCCAATTTGAGGCCATGGGTAAGGAACTCTTTCTGTTGAAATATATGAGAACACTGTGAGTAGAGATACTGACCCTGTTATCGTCATGATTGGAAGCTAGACTAATGGGCAGTCCTTTCAGCCCGAATCGTTTTGAAAGACATGATGGTTTAAGCAATAGTGGATATTTTTTAAATGTATTTTAATGGGCATGACAGCTTTTATTGCATTGCGAATGCTGGTCAGTAACGTTTTGTCGTATACATAATGAGCAAAACTGACCTCTGTGCGTATTTGGGCTTGTTTTCCAGACACAGTTTCACCTATCAAAGTGAAATTTCACTTGTTTACGTATGGTTGCTTCTATTATCACATCATCATATGAATAGGCTACATGCCTACTATTGGAAGCACATTGTTATGACATCCTTTAAGTAGCACCAATATGACACTGTGCCGGATGGGTACTGGTTGTATTCATGTTTCCCTTACAGCTAGTCTTAACGTTGCTTAGAAGTTGTTGTGGTTTTACTTGATACACACAAAACAGGCACTGGCATAGCCAATAGGTCTCACCTTTGCAACCTTATAAAGTATTTAGTTATGCAGTACCATATCCTTGGTGCAACAACATCAACTGTTGCATGTCTAAACTCTTATAAGGTCCCAAAGGCGAGACCTATTGGCAATGCCAATGCTTGTTAAATATATTGCTTCGTCAAAAAAGCCTAGTGAAATTGAACACTAGCAACGTCCTGATTTTTTAGGTATGTGCTTTAATAAACTGTTGCTTTTCTTTGTTATTAAGCAAGACGCTTGGTAGTGCTTAAATTGTTTTGTGAAGTTAAAATGGCAAATGTTTATTATCCAGGGGGGACAACAATTTTTTGTGCTATGGTAGCCTGAGTGATGTCTGTGTAAAAGTAAAATGTTAATATAAGTCTGTAGCCATTTCAGTTTGTTATTTATGAAGTCAGCAACACATGATATTGATAATAACATAATGTTTCTGTTTAGGAAACTGTCCTGAAGAATGTGTACAATTAACTACTCACCGAAACGCAGCGTCGACAATTCGGTTTTCTTGTGATATTGTAATTGTATTTTTAACATGAAATGTTTTTAACCTTAATTGTGATTTTTTTTCAATAAAATTGTATACGTTCCCTTTTAGTTTGGTATTAGTTTTCTGTGTTGAACTGACTTACTTGTATTGTATATTTTATGATTGTATGGATTAATGATTTCACTCTGAGCACCAGCACTGTGTAAAACCTTAGTGACAAAATGTATTGTGTAATAGGGACTTTTTTGTGTTTCTTACTGGTAGATCAATGGCTTCGCAGAAGGAGATTTGGCGCATGGCTGTTGGGGTAGTCTGAACCAGAGTCTTGGCTAAAAAACATCCACTTTCAGGATGTATGTGTATTTGCCTCTGGGGGGCATCGTGTTTCCTCTGCAACTTGCAGAGAATCTTCTCCACTGGAGTGTAAGAGTGGCATCTCGGAACCGGCTTCAAAGGTTTCAGTGTGGGGATAAATTTGTGTTTCGTTGCTGGTTCAGCTCGATGCAGAGTGCCGAGTCGGTGCTGATGTGGTCAATGTTGAGGGATTTGGCTGATGTTTCGACATCTAGTCGGAAGGGAATAAGAATCAATCTTTTGAAGCCTACTCTGGCCCGTTGGCAGTGGTGGCCCTGGAGCCTTGAGTTTGGTCGGAACCAAATTCTTTTTTGGGGGCGGGGTAGGAGCGTTGTACTCTTGGTACTTTGACCCGGTGAAACATCGTGCAGATTGAGGTCGATTTCAAGCTCTGAGTCAGGACCCTCGATGAAGAACACCTCATCCTCTGCTCTAGAGACTTTGTGGAGTTCTTGCTTCTCTTCCTCGACATCGTGGTGGCAGAAGAGGTCAGGCATTTCACTGAAGTTTTTTTGCTGCATTTGCCGTCTACGTGCTCAGCGGTCCCTGAGAGTCTTCTTTGACTGAAAGGAGCAGCAGGCCTCACAGTCCTTTTCCCTGTGTTCAGGAGACAAACACAGGTTACAGACTTGATGATGGTCGTTTCTGGAGTACTTGGCGTGGCAGCTCGGGCAGAAGCGGAAAGGCGTCCATTACATCACCAGAAGGTAATTCTCTGGTGAAGTCGGAGGGGATGGAAAAGGTGAGGTCCGAAGGGCCGTTGACGAAGCGTGTCGATCCGACAAGCAATAGTTTTCTGAGATTCGATATGCAAGATGGGATACGTGTTGGTAGACCTTACCGACAAGGGTAAGGGTGAAAACGTGAACCAAAATTAGCCCAAAAAGGTCTCGACCGGGACCGCATACACACACGTCCGAACCAAACCACGGAAAGAAAACAATCTAACAATGGAATCGATGCCCATGCGCATTATCACCAAGAGAATTCACTACCTAATGACTCAAAATACTTGCTCAAAGAATAACAACTTGCACACATCCGGTCCAAACACAAGATGGCTGGAGTATGCAAAATATGTGTATCTACAGCCACACACGTCTCGAACAAATGTTTTTATTGGTATGAAAAAGCACATGTTGCCATAAAAGTCACTTAAGGGCATCGCTTTGTATTAGGAAATGTTCATTGTGAAAGGGCATATTGCCCTAACTCACTGTGAAGTTAGCCAATGTCTAAGATGGGCTGATCCACTGCCCTATATCGTAGACTGTTGTGGGTGGAAGAAAAAACTGAACGAAGGAGCAGTGGATGAAGGAACTGGCTAAAAGCCCTTTTTTAAATATTTTTTTGTATATTCTTGTAAAAAAAATAAAAAAAAGAAGGTCTTGGCTAGAGTCGGACCTTAATACGAGACATTTTTTGAGTAGCATGTATTCATTTGCTGGGCTCCATGGGCTTGTTATGTGTGAATGGTAGAATGGAAGCTGACCGGCCGGTCAAGCGAACATTTACTTTAGGGCAGCAACTGTGCCCGATAGACTACGTGTTTACACACGCTTGGAGCTTTGAATTAATCAAGCATTTTGAAGTATTAAATGTGGAAGGTAACGATCACTACCCCCTGTTGACTAAACTTAAAGTAAAAAAGGGAAGACAGAGGGAGACAGCCATTCAAGTATATGTAGAATACCCAAAGCGACTTACAACCCGTATTTCAGATGAGCATATTCAAAAATTAAGTGCTGTTCAGCAAAACCTCCCATTTGAAAAAACGACATCTGAGGATAATAACGCATGGTATGCAAATATAATAAGTCAACTAGTAGAATGCCTAAGGGTAAAAATTAGAGGGGGTAACCCCAGGGCAAACATTAATAAAAGATCGCACACCAAAAATAGACCATGGTTTGATGAGGAATGTCGCAAAGCAAAAGCTAATATCAGGCAAAAGGAAAGAAAACTTAAAGGAAGGTTTAATGGAGGACTGTTTACGAACGTTGAGAAATAAAGGATAAAATATAAAACAATCATCAGGAATAAGAAAATAACTTATAAAGACAGATGCTGGGTATCCTTACTAGAGACCACTGAAGATAAAAATGTGAAAGGCTTCTGGCGCCTGGTACAAGAAAGCACGGCTAAAGTGGCAGTGTCTCTGCAGTGCTCTGTTCCCGAAGATAAATGGGTGGACTACCTGGAGGAAATGTATGGGAAGTGGCCAACAACAGATACAATAAGTCCAGCAGCATGGCCAGGTGTGAGGGAAGAGCTAAAAGAACATTTTACCCCAACCCATTTTAGAAAGATAATTTCTAGATTAAACTTGACCCGTGCAGCTGGCCCAGACAAATTACCGGCAGTTATTATAAAAACTAAGCCAGAATGGTGGTCAGAGTTCTTTGCAAATATGTTCCAGGGTATTCTGGCGACAGGAATTGTGCCAGATAGTTGGAAAGGAGCTATTGTTAGACCTATCTACAAAAAAGGCGACGTAAACGCCCCAAAAAATTACAGACTAATAAACCTACTAGACGTAGGAGAAAAGGTATTCGCTAAAGTAATCTTGGGATTACTCAAAGACTGGGTGTAAGAAAAACAGATCGTGCTCCCCGAATAGGGAGGGTTTAAAGAGGGACACTCAACAGTAGACCATTGCTTCGCCCTCTATGCAATTGCGCGGAAGTCGCTCAAGCAAAGGGGCAGTTTGTTTTGCTGCTTTGTGGACTTCCGCGCAGCATTTGACCTGGAGGATAGGGAGCAGCTATGGTTGACCTTGATAGGGTACAATATCCCGGGGGATCTACTGAGTTTGATTGGAGCCCTGCATACGGAAAATTGGGCACAAATTATTTTAGATGTAGAGGGGAGTTGAACGCAGAAAATCCAAATTGGAAATGGGTTAAGGCAGGGGTGCGTATTGGCCCCTCTGCTCTTTTCCCTGTTCATCGCAGACTTACCCCTAATCTTAGGAAATGCAAAAGGGAGCAGCCCAAAACAAGGTAGGAAACGTATTTCGTGCTTACTCTATGCGGATGACCTGGTAATCATGGACCAGACGGAAATTGGTTTACAGAGGAAATTAAACATGTTTAAAGAATACTGCCTAGTCAAAAGACTAGTGGTTAATATGAAAAAGACCAAGATTGTATGCTTGGTAGAAGGAAAACCGGGTTTTCTTGGTATTTGGGGACCGAAAAGTTGGAAAAAGAAACCGAATATAGATACCTGGGGATGTGGTCTGAAAGAAGCCTTCAATGGCGTACCTATCTCGACGCAGTAAAACTGAGGAGAGCGACCTCAGTGAAGGGTTTAAAAAGATTTAACAATGTGTATGGCAAAATGTCTAACCGACCGGTCCTAAAAGCCTACTCTGCAATGGTTCCACCTCAATTCTTGTATGGGGCAGAAGTCCTTTACTTGAGCGGTAAAAATCGGTGGTACTTGAAAGAGGGAAATAGCTTGGAAAATCTTTTCTCTCTGCCTAAATTGTCAATGGTACAGGCAGCGAGTCTAGAACTGGGAATTACCTCATGGGGTATAACAGCTTGCATGGCATTACTACGCTTTTGGCAATGTTTGGGTCTGTGTGAAGAACACAAAATCTCACAATGGTGTAGGAATGAAATTGTAAATAGTGACCTAAATTGGGTAAAAGAGACCAGAGATATCGTCAAGAAAGCATGTAATATTTTAAAGCTTAAGCGGTGCCTCCAGTCCCTTCAACTTAAGATAGATAAGAGGGAACTTACGTTCCTGGGAAAAGAAATATCTCGAGTACAGGACCAAGATTACCTCTTAAAGAAAAGCTCAATTCTCCATATGGCTACAGCGTGGCAAAAGGAATTACACTTCCCCTATATTGACAGGCTACCTAGTTGCCCATTAAGGAGAGAGGTATTAAGGCTAAGAATTGGAGTAAATACATGTCACGTGAAAAAAGGGGTAAAAAGTTCCATGACAGATAAAAAAGGAAATTGCACTTGAACCTTAGGAACAAAATGTGATACTATACATATTTTATTAGATTGTCAGAAGTTTTTAGAAATTCGAAAAGAGTTTTTATGCCAGATTTTTAAAAAGTAGGATATTAAAAATAGGATGCATGCAGTAAACCTTTTAGTGGAAATGATTAATTTAGACATCGCTTGTGCCATGGGAAAATATATAAAAAAGTTTAAGAGGCCCTTAAATTTATTGAGAATTCAGATGATCAGGTGTATAGGTACAGGAGAATGAGTCACAAAAGGGTAGAAGCCACGTGAATAGAAACACACTACTCTCAGGAGATCAAAATGAATGTGTGAATTTTAGAAATTGATTTTAAAACTGTACATATCTATTTTATTGAAGGCATTGTTAACAATTGTATACTTTTATGGTTGTAAAAAAACGAATAAAGTTTTATTTAATTGAATTGATTAAGTTGCAGTTTTCATTTTTTGGCTAAAATGCACAAAATGAAGTAAGGGAGTTCGAAGAGTATAATTCCACAGTTATATTTGCAGCCTTTAGCTTAAGAAATCAATTATAGTCGCTGCCGATCTGGGTCACAGTGCAGAGCTGAGCCAAGGGCGAATGAGACCGTAGCCTTCAGCCATCTGCTCAGCAATATTTCATCCAGCCACGCCACGTGCCATATTCACTTGTGGCAGCAAATGCAGCATGAAAACTCGCCAGAGCCAGCCTTCCCGCGGTAGAGGTTTTCTGCGTTTCCAGAGAGTAAAAACAAATACATAGCTCTAGAATCGGACAGGGGAAGGTGGGGACATTTGAAAAATCAACGGAAAAGAACAGATTGGAGTTGATTCATCGGATTATGTAATCACTTGCACATGCCAGATGGTAACATGCTGAGCCTGAAAGCAATATGGCATTTAAACGCAGAAGAGGAGAATGCCTCAGCGCTGACACATGGAAGAGGCATAATGACCAGTTACTGAGCCGTCCGCAAATATACACTGATTTGCATCATGGGACCCGAATACTGCTGCTGAAGCATCCCTTTTAAACACCAATGTTTTCAATGACACTGTTCCTATTTGTACCCACAAAATGACTGTGCAAGCAGCGATCCGTGATTCATAGGCGGGATCGGCCTCGCAATCTTGCTTCAGAGTTTGATCAGCACACATCTCAGACGCTGAGCACTGAAAGAGGTCTGTCTCCTGCTTCCTTATTTAGAGTTTAGAAAGAGGTTACTCCGTCAGAAACGTGACGGATTTGACACCCAAGGCGGACGGGGTATCGGTCACGTTTGTCCAAACATCTGCCAAACTCTAAAACAAGCTTTTCGGATTGGGCTTTGGGTTGGAGCTCAATCCCCGACCCAGTTTCAACTAAGCACACCAGTCAATGTAGCATGCCACCAGTCCAACTATGTGCTTCGGAGCCCCGCAAGGAGTATGGGGCGCTATACATATACAATCACAATTATAATCACCTAGCAAAACAATTCAAAATCTTTGACAACCTTAGCAGGCCCAGTTCGACAAAGAATTAAAAAGCTTTCTGGGTGTTTGTTCAGAGATTATTTATCAAATGCAGTGTTGGACAGGCCACATGACGGGCCGCTCTCCCCCGGTTCGACCAGGCCCGAGCCCAGTCACGCAAGCACCACACACCACCATTGCACGCCCTGCGTCCCCTCAGGGACCCCTGCCCTCGAACATGATAACCTCGTGGGTCCGATCCACTGCCGGCCCATGCACCCAGCCCGGGCCGCCATCTTGGACACCTCGCCACGAGGCCGCCTGGCCCCCGATCGACCTCAACCCTGGGCCTAGCCCAGCCTCAGACAATCCGGCACCACCCTCCACCCAGGAGGTGAGCGGGCTACTTGGCAAGTCAATGGGAGAAAGAGGTGCCGATGGCTCTCCCCCCGCCCAGTGCCGCTCGCCCATCGCCTCCCCGGGCGCTGGCTCCACCCCCCTGCTGGGTGTCTGGACTCCCTCATCCCGGACCTCCCGACCTCCAAGTGCGAGGGTCCGGACATCAAAGCACGCCAGCCCTATAACTGGGGCAGCTCCAGAGCAGGAAGTCAGTTGTATCTTGGAGTCGAGAGACGTAAGAGGAACTCATCCTGGACGGACTACTGGCGCTGCCGTAGCTCTGTCCTGTGCACCATCGTCCTGCCTGTTGGCGCTGCCACAGCCGTCGTAACCTTCATTCTTCACCGTCGTCCGGATCTGCTGGCGAGGCCGCGGACCGTTGTAACCATCATCTTCATCGGGACCTGCTTGGCTTCTCCACGGCCCGTCGACCATCCTTCATCCATCTCGGGACCTGCTTGGCTCCTCCACGGCCCGATCAGCAACCACGCCGAGCTCGAGGATTGAGAGCTATTTAACTCATTGGTAACTAAGACTGTCCCGCTACCCTTTCTCCTCAACCAGAGATCAGAACCGAGGGGACCCCTGAGTCCAGACCTCCTTGTATCATAACGACGTAACCTAAGAATTGCATATAAAGTCTCGTTAACCTTCAATCTTGTGTGGTGTCCGTCTGTGGGGGGGAAGTTACTTACCTGTACAGTCGTTGGAGACGGCTCTCCCTGGAGACCTCTCCCCGTAATCTCGGCCGACCCTCCCGGTCCGTCTAACATTGGTGGCCAGCGGCGCGATCCGAATCACCGCATAACGTACAGAGAGTAGCTCACCCCACAACGAACAACAAATGTCGACTAAAGAGAGCGGATCAACTGAGAAGTTCCAAATGGAAAAACTAGAGGAAGGCTCCACCCCCCTGCTGGGTGTCTGGACTCCCTCATCCCGGACCTCCCGACCTCCAAGTGCGAGGGTCCGGACATCAAAGCACGCCAGCCCTATAACTGGGGCAGCTCCAGAGCAGGAAGTCAGTTGTATCTTGGAGTCGAGAGACGTAAGAGGAACTCATCCTGGACGGACTACTGGCGCTGCCGTAGCTCTGTCCTGTGCACCATCGTCCTGCCTGTTGGCGCTGCCACAGCCGTCGTAACCTTCATTCTTCACCGTCGTCCGGATCTGCTGGCGAGGCCGCGGACCGTTGTAACCATCATCTTCATCGGGACCTGCTTGGCTTCTCCACGGCCCGTCGACCATCCTTCATCCATCTCGGGACCTGCTTGGCTCCTCCACGGCCCGATCAGCAACCACGCCGAGCTCGAGGATTGAGAGCTATTTAACTCATTGGTAACTAAGACTGTCCCGCTACCCTTTCTCCTCAACCAGAGATCAGAACCGAGGGGACCCCTGAGTCCAGACCTCCTTGTATCATAACGACGTAACCTAAGAATTGCATATAAAGTCTCGTTAACCTTCAATCTTGTGTGGTGTCCGTCTGTGGGGGGGAAGTTACTTACCTGTACAGTCGTTGGAGACGGCTCTCCCTGGAGACCTCTCCCCGTAATCTCGGCCGACCCTCCCGGTCCGTCTAACATGCAGGTTCAAACAGTTTGAAAAAGACACGAGTCACACGGGTCTAACGCTTTTCAAAACACACAGCTGATGAACGTACATTCGCCTCTGGCAACGGCTTCTTAAATACTTCAAAACTAAAACCCTCGGAACCGGCGCGTTCTCATGAATACAGAGGTCACAAGGCGCCTCATGACGCCTGTGTTCTCTTTGTTATAGGCTCACTCCTTACAAGTGAAGTATGCCGATGCTAAACTAGATGGTGTCAACTCAGCTGTTTGCGCACTAAAAAACAAAAGGAACAAGTATAGCATCTTAAGGCATGCAAGTGGCCCCACAGCACGGGTCATGCGGTAGCCATACATCTCAAACATCTGAGTCTCCAAGGAGGGCGGGATTGAATTCCTTTGGAGGGTGAACCCATGGAAATCAATGCAGAGGAGCTGTTTAGTAGAGGGCCAGGCACGTTTTTTAAATAAAGGTGCGCGTCTGAATAGCATTAGACTAGAGGTGTAGGGAGTGACACTGCCGGTCACAGTCAGGGTTTTACTTATGCAGAGGTGTGTACAAGGGAAAGAGACCATTTAGGCGGAAGGTGGCGGTTCGGACCACTGGCTTACACATGGACATCAGAAAAAATGGCTAAGTACAACTGAAACAAATCAATACCTGGATAAAACGGGATGGAAGTTGTTAAGTGTGATGTAATAAAACCTCTGGGTGAATCTTCACACTTAGGGTTTCAACAATAAATTACCAGCCGGGGGAAAACTGCCATCACATAATGCACATGCCCGCCTTTCCTACATGCAGACCTACCACATAAGCTGCGTCTGGTGTACGCCCAATTTCAGCTCCCTACAGTGAAAGCCAGGCATCAACAACATCATGTCCATTGCAGAGAGGCAACATAACACAAGTGGTAGAGAGAAAAGAAAGAGCATTTATTTATTTATTTATTTATTGCAATTTTTAAAGCGCGCAAATACCCCTACGGGTGTCTCGGCGCTAGTGTTTACAGAGCTCGCTGATGGTGTGACGGGGGAGTTTACGACAATGAAAACAGCCATGTTTTAAGGCTCTTTCTGAATTTGAGGAGCGTGGGGGCAGTTTTAATATGAAGTGGTAGGGTGTTCCACAATTTGGCCGTGGCGGTTGTGAAACATCTGTCTCCCCAGCTGGCCTTTCTTGTCCTAGGGACGTTCAGCAGGTAGGCAGAGGAAGATCGAAGGGTCCTGCGTTGTTCCAGTGGGCGGAGAGCTCTTTTTAGAAACTGTGGGCCTGCATTGTTCAGAGTTTTATAGGCTATGCATAGAGCCTTAAATTTAATTCGGCTCCTAACCGGAAGCCAATGTAGTTTCTTGATATGAGCTGAGGTTGAAGTGAACTTAGGAATGGATAGTAGGGTTCTGGCCGCCGCGTTTTGTACTGTCTGGAGCTTGTTGAGAACCTGTTCTTGGGCATTCAGGAGAAGAGAGTTACAGTAATCGGTTCTCGAGAACACTAAGGTGCTGATGAGTGTTTTGCCCGCGGACTGTGGTAGGTAAGGAAGTAATTTTTTTATTTTTTTTAGAGTGTAGAAGGCAGATGATACAACAGTGTTGGCGTGGTGTATGAAAGTAAGTTTATTGTCAAAAATGACTCCGAGATTTCGGACCTTGACCACCGGTTGGGGGGGGGACCCCATCTGAGGTGGCCACCATTGAGGGGACCATGCTGGGTGCAAGCTCCCGAATGTCATCACCTCCGTTTTGTCGGAGTTAAGTTTGAGGCAGTTTGATGACATCCAGGAGCTTATGATCAAAAAAGCCCGAACTACAAAAGATCCCTTTATGGCAGGTTCTCAACTAAGGATAGTAACGCACTATTGAAGGAGGTTACAGAGAGGTAAATATTCTGCTGTAAACAAAAAGGTATCAGGAAAAACCTCTTGCAAAACGGATAATTAGTTATTGATCAGGTTTCCATGGAGTAGTACTCATGGAGGTCAAATGAGTCCAACAAAATTCCCTTACTTTAAATACACTGTGGGGGGAAGCTTCTTTAGCTCAACGTAAATATCCAATGGGACAGGAGGCCACTCCCAAAGTGGAATACATGGAATTATACAGCAAACTACACAACTCTGTACCGAACTTCGATATGGCCCTAGTTTGGGGCATTACCTAGATAAATAATAAAGAAACATGGAGACATTTTCATTCCTTAGTTTTTCCTAATACCAAACTTAAGGCATCAACTAACATTACAGGCAAATAGAGTTTCATTTTAAGTACTGGAATTAGGTATTGGACTAGGGTTTTAAATACACTATTCTACTTTAAATGATCTCAGAAATAAGTAAGGGGTAAAGGCAAAGACCTATGTGAATATATTGAAGCTATGGTGGAGAGAACCACGAATTTCAATGATAAGCCCCAACAGGGAGATGGAATATGTAAACTTACCATATGCATCTGACCCAGCAGCAGCAATGCATCATGCCTGATTGAGGGCATATGTCGGCCAGTGCACTAAGACAGACAAAACTTATGTGACAGCCAGCTAGTCACAGGGCAATCTGATGAGGTGGGTATTCAGTAAATACAGAACAGTCCATCTCATTTTACTCAACGATGATCCTAAGCTTTGCCTGGCCCACCCAAAACCTTCGCTAAAGGTCTACCTTTAAGCTGCCATTCAAACAAGCTATTTTGGCCCTCTAGCTAAACAATCCAATTATGGAGTAAAAATATAGATTAACAACCCTATACAGTAGGAGTGTCTTAACCAACAGTAAGAGTAATGTTGAAAAAATCTAAGAGCCACTCTGAGCAGGAACACGTGTCTAGTGCTCCTTGAAATGCAGAGGCTTTCTACTTTCTTCCACAATCGTAATAAACAAGTATGCAACTTCTACGTCAACAAAGAATAACCAATTTTGAGATACACAACCACCAAAAAGAGCATACATAGTAGGTTTAAATGTTTGTCTTGATGAAGGATGATCAAGCTGTAAAGATCTGGGACATTTTAGATCACGCTTTACATTAAGTTATACTCAGTTACAGATATCCATAAATCTTAACAGTCGACTGATAAAAGTCAGCACAATCCATTTTTATCATTGAGATGCAATGCTTTTAAAATGATTAACAAAAAAAAATTCTGATTTCCTCAATTTATCTGAAAAGAAAAATCCAAGCTACCAAAGGGAACTATGCACATTAAGAACCAAGTCGACACGCCAATTCACAGGTGACTCTGGATCAACACATTAATGCATGGACCACCGTTTCCAAAGAATTTTCACAACCTGCAGAGGTTCTCTAGCTTTGGAAAGCCTGTAGCACGTCTTTCTGCCTCTAAAATAGGCATCTGCTTTAAACAAAATATCTTGAGTGAACACAAGGCACTGCTAGAGTACTAGTGGAGCCAAATATATCCAGATACTCTGTAAGCTGTGTGTCTAACTAAAGTCTTCATCAATATCTCAGATGTAGGCCTAGCTACAGCAGCAAAAATTAACCACCCACACTTTCTTTTTAAACATTGTCAAACTCTCAACTTTTGCATTTAAGCCTCACAGAACTTTGCATACTGGTTTTATACTACTATCTGATGGAAAATTTCCTTAACCAACACTGCGTTGACAAGCTTGGTAAACCAAACCATGAAGGCACAGAAAGTCCCCACATTGACTAAACACAACTTCACCTCACTTGTGATGTTAAAGCTCTAACAACTAATGTATCATATCGCATCAGGACAGAGTAATCGTAAACTGCAATTTTGCACCAGACGTCCCTATAAATCCTCCACATAATTGAGTAGAACAAAACTCTCCAACTACATAGTATTTATAGGATTCCAAATCCACTATCAAACTCGGAGGTGGACACACGTTCCAAAATCAGTTGCTCTTCTCCAATCACCCAGATAGCAGACCTGAATAAGACCGCATTTGTTTAAGTCTTGGTTCTAGTCTTACTTCCAAGACTAGAAAGCAAATGCTCATAAAATACAATCAGGAGACTGAACAGTATGTCCTACAAGAGTCTGGAGAGAGACATCTTTAAGAAGGTGAATAAGAGTTTCTTACCTACCTCAGGATATGGCATACATGGGCAGGTGCAGCTTGATTTTGCTAATTCAGCCTAGGCTCTAAGTCCCTCAGTGCACCCTACTGAAAAGGCTTCAAAGAGACAGCCCCAGCAATGCAGACCATGGAGTGTAACATTGGAGCTTACCATAGCTACACGTCTGCAAGATTCTCATGTTCCAGTCAAAGCCCACAGGAGCAGACTATCATATTGGGAAGCTGTGAAGTTTGCATTCACAGAAAACAGCAAGAGGAATGTCAGAGAGAAGGGAGGTCTTACGTCTAGGTTGCCAGGATGCCTCATAATAGAAGGAGTACAGTGGTTCTGAGAGAGCAGGGGAAACAAACTGAGGAAAGAACCAGGTGGAGGGCAGATGGACTACGCTCAGCAGGGGAGGAATGGCGTAAAAATGTAGTGGAACAGGAGCATAGTGCCACTCTCCTTAGTCAATTAAATCTCATACCTAATCCTCCTGAGCAACATTTGTGTGAAATATTTCTGAAATTCTACACCCACGCTTCTCTCGGTCATTCTGGCAAAATCTGCTTGACACATTAACAAAAGCACAGAAGTCAATATTTGTTGGATAAAAGTAGGGGTGGGGTGCCTGTCCAAAGACTGACTAAAGGCAAACCCCAAAAACCACAATTACCTGACTTATCTGGATCTGAAAGCATCCTTGAAAGTCCAAAGACAGAAAGATGCAAAGGGTAAATACATTCTCCTTAACCTGTCACTCTGAAAGTCCGGTCAAGAGACACAAACCTCATGCTACTGTGATCCAGTCAATGTCACAAATAAACAATAATGCGTTCTGATCAATTGTTGAAAAAACCTTGTGCCAATGCCATACTCGGGAAACATTGAAGACCAACTTGAAAGCCATTAACACGGTCACGTATTTGCAAAAACACCAGCGGGCTTAACTACATAAGTCACAAGCCTAGTTCTGAAAAACACAATAAGGCAACCAGTAGACCACTGAGCAACTCAGTCTGTTCTTCTATCCGAATTCAGCTCCTCCCGTCAGCAACAGTGGGCACTTCAGTTGGGGCATTGGCTTCATTTGTAAGCTTTGGTCGATATGTTCATGTGGTCCTTCGAGTCTCTCAGTCCACCATTCTCTTTCTCAGTTGCGGTCCCATTCCTTGACAAACAATATCTGGCTCAGGACCAACAGACTGTTGCTGACAGGGGGTTTATTTCTTTAGTCTTACTGATGTCACTATTGGCCAATTCTTCAAATAAGGAGAGTGAGATAACAGTACGTCAGCCGGGCAGAAGATGGCTCCGCACTGATGCTATTCCACTCCAGAAATGAAGTGCAGTGGCTATAGGCACAATCCGGTACACTGACGTCAGATGCTTTCGCGACTGTCCGTGCTTCCAGAGGTGGGGCCCAAAAAGCAAATCGATAGACCAGTGTGCAGATTCCTAGACTTGGAATCTTATTAATGGATAGAGTTCAACTACAGAAAGGGGTTGATGGGAGGGCCGGTGAGGAATCTGCAGCTACATAGAGTCTCTGCTAGAAACAGCATTACCAAAGGTAAGAAACGTATTTTTCTGAAAGAGACTTCTAGCCTTTTGAATAGATAGCAAAGCAGTAACTAAGGGACGAGGGCTTTGGATGGACTCAAACCAGAAAGTCCTGCAGGGTCAAACAGGCAGAGTGCCTTTCTCGGCAGACTTGGCTGTCCATGCAATAGTGTTTTGTGAACATATGGACGGACACCCACGTTGCTGCCTTGCAGATGTCTAAGGCAGGAGCGTTGCATGCTAAGCCTGTGGCAGCGGCCTTGGCCCAGGAAGAACGGGTACATAGTCCTTCCGGGGACTGCCCCTTTGCAAGTGCACAGCCTTTTTTTTTTACGCTCCTGCGAACCCCACAAAGAGCTGATCGTCCACCCATTGGTCTTTGGTGCAATCGATGTATAAGTGGAGCACTCTCTTAGGATCCAAACCATGGAGCATCTCCTCTATAGAGGGGTGATGCGGAGAAGAGAAAGCTGGCAGAGTGATGGATTGGCCTATGTGGTACAAAATTATGCCCTTGTACACAGAAGAGTGTTGGCGATTAGGAACACAGTTTTGATGGGTAGAAGCCGTAAACGACAACTGTGGGGCAGCTCAAATGACGTACACATCAGATATTTGAGGATAAGATTGAGGTCCCACTAAGGAATCACAAAAGGAGACTGGGGAAAGGGATGTTGCAGCCTTTTAAAAAAATGCATAAAAATAGGTGATTTAAATAAAGAGGGATGATCCAGTAACCGTAAGAAGGCTGAGAGGGCTGAAAGATAATCTTTAACTGTACCCAGTGCAAGTCCTAGCCGGCCAAGAGACAGCACAAAAAAAAACACATCAAACAGTGTGGCTCGGAGGGCGGGTCAATGTGGCAAGCGCGGCACCAAACTACAAATTTGTCTAAACGGCAGGGATACACCGTAGTTGTTGAGGGACACATGGCTCCCAAGAAGACATCAACCAGCTCCAGAACAAGGTCTAAGGTGTTCAGCTTTCAACACTAAATCTCAACCCATGAAGGTAGAGATTGTGAAGGCCGAGGTGGAGAATCTGACCAGTTATGACAGCCGATCCTCCCGGAGGGACAGCCTGTTTAGACAACAGATGCGCAAGCCAATGAGTTCTGGATCCCATAGTCTCTGTGCCAGAGCCACTAGGTTTACTTAAGCCCGGTCTGTCCTGATGTGAGGACTCAGGGCAGGAGGGGTAGCAGCAGAAAAGCATACAGGAGTCCAGAGTTCCATTCGAGGCAAAACGTGCCTCAGAGCGTGAACGCCACGGAAACTCCAACACTCAGAGTGCTGACATTGTACTTTCTAAGCAGAGGCGTAAAGATCGAGCCAAGGTTCTCCACATTTGCGGAAGAGTCCTTTAGCCACCTCAGGAAACGATAATCATGATATGCTAAGCAGCGACAACAGAGTTTGTCAGCCCTGGCATTAAGTGAGCCTCCTGGCTCAGGGTCCGTGACCCTACCCGCCCTGAGTTTTTTCACTACCACATTGTAGTAGTGCTGTCCGTGAGCACCCGCCTCCCCTTGTTGGATAGCAAGAAGGCTTTCAGCAGCAAACGGATGACCCTCAACTACGGGAGAAAGATAGGGTGCCAGGACTCTGCGGGAGACCAGTGGCCTCTGATCTCCTGCTCTCCCAGATGGCTTCCCCAACCCAGAAGCAATGCATCAGTCAACACTGTCGGTTCTGGGTGGAGAAGAGATAGATCTGCCTCAGAGCACACTGTGGTCCAGTAGCCATTACTGCAGATCAGCGCAGTCTCCTCTGAGATATGGACATGGTCAGAGGGCTCCCATTGATATTGGGCCAACTGGGACTTCAGTTCCCAATACAGAGCCGCATATGGCACCTGGCATGCTCAAACAGCATGAGGAATAAGGCCATCAGTCCCAGCAGCCTCAGAGTCGCCCTCACTGAAATCTTGGACGGAGGCCAAAAAATGGGGATCATAGCCTGAATATCTTGCCTCACTTTCATGGAGGGAAGGCATGAAACTGAACTGTGTCCAAAATGTCTCCAATGAAAGGGAGCATCTGAGAAGTAGTCAGATATGACTTCAGCACATTGATAGTGAACTCTGAAGATGACAGGACGTTTGCTGGTATCTGGAGGTGGCGGACGACTGCCTGGAGCAAGCCTGCCTTCAACAGCCAGTTGTCGAAGTAGGTGAAGACTGGAACCCCTGACCTCCAAAGGTGAGCTGCTACAACCGCCATCACCTTTGTGAACACCAGAGGGGCGCTGGTGGGACCAAAGGGGAGCACAGTGAATTGAAAATGCTTCTTTCCTGCCACAAGCTGCAGGTAGCGCAGATGATCTGGCAGGATGGTATTATGGAACTGTGTATCCTGCAGGTCAAACATCACCATCTAGTTTACAGGGTCGAGGACAGACCAGACCTGGGCCAGGGTGAGCATGTTTAACTTCTCCTTGCGGAGGAAGAAATTGAGAGGGGACAAATCGAGAACAGGCCAAAGACCTCCGTCCTTCATAGGCACCAGAAAGTAGCAGGTATAACGATGACTCCCTACTTCTTGCACTAGAAACCTTTCAACAGCCTCCTTTGGCCACAATAGCGTGCACCTCCTGCCATAAAATGGAGAGATGGCCCTCTGTCAGTCATTGGGTAGACCAGTGCTCTCCAAAGTGAGTCCTGGAGGGCCAGATCCATGCAAGATTTTTAAAATCAATACATTTATATAAATAGAAATATGTAAAAAATCTGTCATGTATCCGGCCCTCCAGGTCATACTTGGGAGAACCCTGGAGTAGATGGTGGATGGTACAGCATGGACAAAAGGAAGAGTAAAGCATAGCCTTTGCAAACAATTTGGAGGGCTTACCTGTTTAATAGGATTGCCTGCCAGCTTGGATAGAATTGGTGGAGTCTGCTTCCCACCAAGTGACTGTGGCAATGTAAGGGTAGACCAAAGGGGCTTTGCAGGTGGGGATGCGGACGGGGTGGTGGTGGACTGAGCGGCCAGCTGACATTGGCCAAAGGGGAGGGTGTGCACCATGGCTTCTCCCGTGAAAGTGATGTGTTTCCTGTGGGGGCGAGATAGGCTGGCAGTAGGGAATACCTCTGCTGAAGCCATGAAAGAAACTCAAGGAGTGTGGCTGGCAAGGATGGGTGGAAAGACCCAGAGAGAGAGCTGTAGCCCTACTCTGAGAACCCAGTGGATCGCAGCTATGAACGGCACAGAATGGTGACACTAGTGTCTATGGACCACCCAAAGAGTTGTTGCAGCTAAGTTTACGTTTCGTAGAGGCTTGGATAGCATCATGACCATCCTGGATGGCCGTGAGGCAACAGGGCAAAGGTGTTCTAGAACACCAGTAAGGAATTGTTCCACCAAGTCCCAGAGGGCATGAGTAGAACAGCTCAGTAAACAGTTGTTGATGGATCACAGATCCAAACTAGAAGAGGAGAACAAGCGTTTTCCAAATGTCTCCACTACCTTAGATTCCCTTTGAGGAGGAATGGTAGGAAAATTGTTAGGATCGGTCCGGCTGGTGGAAGTTAGCACCACTCTCCAGAGAGTCCTGTGGTGCAAAGAGAGAAAATTCAGGCAGTGGAGCCCAGCACTTTGCTGGTTCAATTGTGGGCCGGTACATGGTTTAGCCCATGGGTATCCTTCAATGCCTCACTGAAGGAGAGCAGAGGCTCAAAAGCAGTCTGGTCAGCTTCAGGACTTCAGTCAAGATGTTAGTTTTGACCTCCACAATGGAGAGTTAAAGGTCAAGAAGTTCAGCAACCCTATGCATGATGGAGGAGGCAGATTTTACTGTGGCTGAAGCAGAAGATGAGAAAATGGCAGAGGCCAGGCAGGCGTCTATCCCACAAGCATATTGCAAGTTCTCAAAGCAATTTTTGTTGGCTTCGGGCTGAGCGAACTCATCACTCCAATCAGGATCAATGTAGCAGTCTATGCCAAAAAGAGAATGAAAGAGTGTTGCCTGTCTAGTATTAAGGCAAGATCAGAAGCCTCTATCTGATTTGATTGAGATGCCGGTCGAAGTCAGACTGGTGTTGGAAAGGATAATCGGGGTCACCTCTTCGGATGGCGAAGTCGGCAATGACGTCCCTTGGCCTGGATGGGGTTAGGACGCCATCGGTACAGGAGCAGAGAGTGGCATGAACACAGTGTTCAGCTGACGCCTAGGGCGATCCCGCTGACAGTAATTCAGGTGGTAAGCCTCTCTGATAAGTGTGCCCGAAGGTGCGCCAGAGGTGGTAAGTAAAGAATCGAAGAGCCAGAAAATGGCTCAGCAACACTCTTTAATTTGTTGCGATGTTGCTGAGGTTCCTGGAAACTCTGATTGCACCGGAACCAGCTGCGGAATTGGCTCTAAAGTCAGCCGACTGCAAGATAAAAACAGGACCATTGCCGCCGCCCACACGCTTCGTCAGGTGCGAAGGAGCGGAACTCCTCTTCGACTCCTTATGTTTCTTATGCTTACTTGAGGATTTCAATGAAGACCTGCCTTGAGAGCAACTCCGTTGACTCCGACAACATGACTGTGAACAAGCTTTGATCTTGCAGCGGTCCCAGCGCTGTGTCTACTTGTATGTAGTGACGTAAAGATTTGCATTGCGTTCCCTGATGGCCTTCATGTTTATCAATGTGCGGGTCCCAGCTGAGTCGGGCCCCACCCTAGACACACTGTGGGGATCTTTCACAGACAACTGTTTGCGACGGTCCTCACAGGGCTTAAAACCTGTCATCTTAGGACGGAGCACCCCTTGCAAACTGCAGAAAGTCTTGGAGAGATAAGAGAAGCTCTGGATCTGCATCTAGAGGCACGGAAAGAGAGGAACAGCTGTCAGCAGGCAGGAGTGGTGGCTTTATAAGCCCCATATGTCATAGCCACACAGTGCCACCTTTGTTGTACTTCTATTTTAAGTGTTCTGTGTGACAAAACAAACTTTAGCTGAGAGGATCCTGTCAGAAAGGATAGTTAAGAGTCATTTTTGAAAATGACTATTTTTGCAGGGTCGTTCCCAAACATTTTTTCTTCCTCCTCCACTTTTCTCAACTCATTTGTGTTGGTGATGGGACTCTGTGCACTTTATCGTTACTAGCCAGTGATAAAGTGCTTGATCCCTCTCCTTAAAACATAGTAACCTTGGCTCATACCTAATTGGCATATTCAATTTACTTCTAAGTACCTAGTAAAGTGCAGTACATGTGACCAGGGCCTGTCAATTAAATGCTACTAGTAGGTCTGCAACCACAAAAGGTGCTAATACTGCTGTTTGGTTATAACTGAATCTGAAAGAAAATGTGCGGATATAACATCAAACCATTTAAAGCTTCTTAATTGCTTTCATTATTTTGTTATTATTTAAAAAAAATTATTAAATGCTTTTAAACAAATACATGATACCATTTTGTATCTCAATACACATACCTATGTACTAATTACATTCTATATACATTTCATTTTGTCCTATTTGACACATTTCATTTTGTATAAATCATAAACAATTGAATATTTTTCAAAGCCTGTTGTTAAAAGCTGTTTGTTTGGTATTCCAAAGTCTACGCGTTTCGAACCTAGTGGCTTCAGGTTCTCATCAGGACTAAACTCACTGAAAAAAACAAAATAAAAAGAACCAAATAAAAAGAAATTGTCATGTTACACAATATACAGACATGCGCTATGTTTTTTTGCTCGCAAAACTTAAATTGACACATTCCCAGGCGGTCATAACTGTCATAACTACAACTCCCAGAACCCCGGAACTTGTATGCACGTTACGCGTGCATAAACCAGGAAGTGTTCCCCCAGCGCTCCACAGTGTCGTGGAGAGAAGAAACGAAGAACTTGGAAATCAGTCTTCCGTCCACGAGGTGAGTCAGCCTCAATGCTTAAAATGAGCGACTAATCCGACTAGCATAGTGAGAGATATCCGTCTCTCGGACAGGATAGTTTAAGTCGATTTGAACTCTAAGAGTTTGTGGATAACATATATTGAACCGCCATTCCACTTGGCCGCAGAGGCAGTAACGCCACTGTTGGCCGCACAGGCAGTAACGTCACTACTGACGGGGCCAATTGTTCACGAGTCCGGACCGCTTCCTGACAACAGCAATTTTGGCAGCAAGCACTAGATTCACTTCCCGTTCTTTTTCGTTACAGCTTTGGGCGAACTTAGAAACGCGAAGACTCATCCCCTCGGTAGCACAATCCAACCCAGCGGGAGGTAAGAGATCGATGCAATACTTACGGCATTGCGCTTACATCACCAATGATGGCATCAGAACGACCCCCTTACAAAACCACAACATTCTTGCAGGACACTGACAGACATAGTTTAGAGGAAAGAGTGCAGACAAAGAAATCTGTTGGCGTCGCACCTTGATACACGCCCCCCCTAACTAAGTTTCTAACAGGCAAAAGAATCAGTCCAACACAGGCAGTGACATAAATTGGCAGCCACCCTCACGGTTTTCTTTATTATTTTTTTTTCTCTTTTGGTGAAGTGGTGAATCGAATTGGTCATTAATTGGATACATTTGAAGAACGCCATGCTTTTTGGAAAGGTAAGGCGTCAAGGTGTAAACAGGTTGTTGGTAGGGCACGTGATACACTTAAGAAAGAGGTCAAGAAAATTTCTTTTTATTTGGTTTTGTCAGTGAGTTTGGTCCTGATGAGAACCTGAAGCCCCTAGGTTCGAAACGCGTAGACCTTGGAGTACCAAACAAACAGCCTTTAACAACAGGCTTTGAAAAATATTCAATTGTTTAGGACTTATACAAATTCAAATGTGTCTAATAGGAGAAAATGAAATGTATATAGAATGTAATTAGAAGTGCATTGAGTGTGGATGTCGTTTGGTATGTGTATGTGTATGTGAATGTGAGGTGTTATTAATCTTTTCTTTCTTTCCCCCCTCTTTTATGTAAAATTGTAAAGTGAGATAGTGTATGGCGTATGTAGTTGTAGAAAATTGTACATAGGTATGTGTATTGAGATACAAAATTGTATCATGTATTTGTTTAAAAGCATTTATAATTTTTTCAAAAATAATAAAAAAATAATAAAAGCAATTAAGAAGCTTAAAATGGTTTGATGGTATATCCGCACATTTTCTTTCAGATTCAGTTATAACCAAACAGCAGTATTGGCAATCTTTTGTGGTTGTTTATGTCCTGGTGCCCAGCTTTACTGCTTAGGGCCACACCCTTTGTTGTTATACAACTAGTAGGTCTGCAGCACTGATTATGCTACCTACTTAAGTAGCCCTTTAACCATGTCTCTGGCCTGCCATTACAGAGTCTGTATGTGCAGTTTACACAGGCGTGTCAATATGGCAAAATAAACCGTTTGCTAGGCCCCAACTTTATATATATATATATATATATATCTCCTACTGGCGGTAGCCAGTAGGTATATATAGTTAGGACCTAGTTTCCATAGGAAATCCCCAACATTCTATTGGGAATAACTTTGGCGCTGGTTGATGAATCTTCGCAAATTTCTCAAAGAAGATGGCTCACTCCGCTCCTCTCCTTCCCTGAAAGTTTGGGGGGGATTCGTCAAGTGAGGGCTGAGAAAAAAGGGGGGTCCCAAAACGTGTTTTCCCCATGTTAATTTCCATAGGACCTTTAGACTCGGCTACAGCCCGAACGGCTGAACGGAATTATTTGAAATTTGGTAAAATGGAAGAGACTGGTTCGCAGATTACGCTTTTCTTTAAATGGTGTAAATCCGTCCAGTATTTGCTGAGAAAATTGCATTTAAAATCAATTATATATCTATCGGCGCGCACGCGTGCGCGCACTCTCCCCGCCTGCCTGCCTGAATTCGGGCCGCCGCGCTGCCCGCGGCGACCCGGAAGTGCTGGGGCCGGCCGGCCAATCCCAGAGCGGCCGGCTGGAAATGCCCGCCCCCGCCGCGAGGGGGAAGAAGGACG
This sequence comes from Lissotriton vulgaris, assembly GCF_964263255.1. Classification (NCBI taxonomy): domain Eukaryota; kingdom Metazoa; phylum Chordata; class Amphibia; order Caudata; family Salamandridae; genus Lissotriton; species Lissotriton vulgaris. The sequence continues at coordinate 686,967,036 of NC_141696.1, forward strand.
ATGGCGGCTGACTGTGCAAGGCTCCCGTGATGGGAGGGAGCCCTGCCACCTGTATTGCAAGTGTCATTTGCACTTACGAGTGCCCACCTCGTTTTTGTCCCCGCCTGCCTGCCTGAAATCGGGCCGCCGCATTGCCCGCGGCGACTTGGAAGTGCTGGGGCCGGCCGGCCAATCCCAGCGCGGCCGGCCGGGTATGCCCGCCCCGCCGCGAGGGAAATATTGTGGGCTGTTCCATACAGTGTGGGACAGCCCATTGAGTAAGTGCCTGAGGAGGGCACATCCAAAGAATCAATTGCAGACTAGAACTGATCAAAGTGCTCTCTGTAATTTACGTTCATCAGCATCATTGTTATTTCCCTCTTCCCACACACCTGAAATCCCCTCCCTTTCACAACAGTTGCTCCTCCTCAGTCTGCCTCAGCTGGTCGAGCTGCTTTCTTATGCTTTAAATCTCTGCCACGCTCAGCTCACCTGTTTATGGAAAGCTGCTGCGCTGACTGTCTCGGACACCCAGGAGGACCGCGTTCCAGTCTACCTGCAGCTCTGAAACCCTGGGCACGTGACCGTAAGTTTAATAAATTCGACCCCTTTCTGTCTATAAGCGTCCTGCAGCCCTTCGGAGTTCAAAGGCAGACTTTCTTTTGTATGTTTATTAAGGAAAAGTACACTCGTTAAATAATTCAGGTGCCAAGTGTGCTTAACTGTCATGTGCGCTGTAAATTCCTTTATTCGGTTGATATCTTTCAAGATATTGTGTCTGCTTCCCTATTTCACATCCTAAAGTGGGCGTGATTTGTTGGTGCGCCGAATGCTGGGCTGAACGTGTCTGTCTCTCTTCAAAGCATTAATTCTATTCATTCTCATGGGGCAATTAACTAAAACCGGTTTGAAATTTGTGAACGTTTTTCTCTTCAAATGTGTTCTCACTTCTGTTCTTCACTTATAGTAGTCTCAAATGTCCCGTCCGATATTATTCCCACTTAGCAATATACGTGTTTGGTCAAGTAGAGTTGTAAATGCTGTGGGTGACCTTGAAGGTTAAGATTCTAAAACACGTATGGAAAAATTAATTAATAATGTTTGAGTCAAGGACAATTGGGAGCTCAAACAACTATATTCACTTTGTGAGTGTTTTCTTGTGGTTTTAAGACAGCAGTGTAAGGTGCACTCTTGACTGATCATGGCAGGAAAACACAGATTAGAGCAATTCACAATTTGCGCCGAGCGTTGGGCTATTCATGTGCTATCGACATCACTTCCTGAAAAATATTTCGAAACACAAAACGGTTCATATATAACATTATTGAAACCGCTCCCTCTTGACAGTTTCCATCCCTACTCATTCATGTTACTTTTTTCTACTGAAATGCAATTATGATTCTCAACTTTACTTAAATTGTAAAGGTACGTACCTTCTTCCGTTCGAGTTGATTGTCAGTGCTGTCTGCTCTTCTGTCATACATATATATATATATATATATATATATATATATATATATATATATGCACAAGTGAGGCTCTTTCACCAAATTATCGCAGCCGCCGCCAGAGCAATGTTGGAAAGAAAAACCACGCCACTCCAACGTTCGTCATGGGCTAAAAACAATTTATTTAGCGTTCAAGGCCACCAGATCTTACGCGTTTCGGGCGTCCGCCCTTGTTCACAGATCATTCGTCAGTAAACTCACAATGGCTTAAATGCAAAAAGTTTTTCCCGGGCATTTTTTTCACAACCACGTGTCAAATGAACATAGAAGACACACTACATAACTTAGGCTAAAGCAGTCTTTCCTCTAAGCCAGTGCCATAAAAAATAATTGCATAGTTATGATAACAGCATAAATGCGTTGTTAAAATCACAATAATAATACAATTTATTTTATAATTAAAAAATAAATATATTGTAATCTATAAAAATATATATACATTTTTATAAAAAACATGTGACTGAGACAATGTGCAAATATCGCAATTTTGTAGTGATAATAATTGGTCACTAATAAATAAACAGCACACTATGTACAAAAAGATATTTATATTGATTAACTAGAACCTAATACAAATATATAACACTGTACTGTCTCAGATCTATTGGATAAGAAACTTATCCAATATGATGTCAGCATAAATGCTCAGTGTATTTATTATGATTTATTTTTATATGGTCACTGGAATGGATCGTGCAGTACGAAAGAGTTTGATGACTGCCTATTATCATGCCCCCTTTGTCTGTGTCCGAATAAAAGTGCTTGATAGGTTTTAAAATTGTGTGTGCCCCCTAAAAAAAAGGGAAAAGAAAGGAAAAATTGAAGAAAGTTTTGTTTTCTTTTTTTCTATCTTTCAATGTAGATAGTCGATGGGAGAAAAACTCCTTACCACTATCAAACATATGTGCCATGATGGAAGAGATTGATTCAGTGAATATAATTCAAAAAAGAGACCTTGAAAAGAGCAAGAGAGGCAGGTACTGGCAGGGACACTTTAAGTAAATATAAGCTGGTCAACTAAGGGTCATTACAGGAATACATGAAGGTCTTCAGTTGTGTTAAGACCGTTAGGGAAACGACTGTCCAATTCTAGGATGAACTGAGATTCCAATCTCCTAAGCATGAGATCCCTGTCTCCCCCCCTGATGGGTTTGGGTACGGAGGCTATGACAAAGTATGTTAAGCATTCAAGATTATTCAGATGGATGGCTTTAAAATGACGGGCCACAGGATATGTGCTGTCGTTGTTCACGATGGCTCGCAGATGTTGTAGAATTCTGACATGCACCTGTTTGCCGGTACTGCCCACATATCTTAGGCCGCAGGTGCATGTCAGAACATAAACTGCATATTCAGTTTTGCAGTGATGTCACTGACCATGTCATGAATGATGTAATATGTGACATCATCAGCATGGGATTGCGGATGCGCGAAATATATAGTTAGTGCAACTAACTATATGTTGAATTTCATTGGTTTTATATCAATAAAATGTCCAGCTAACTATATAGGAGGAATTTCAATGGTTTTTTATACGTTAATTCCTAACTATATAAGGCCTAAAACCTATGGTTTTTTCAGTAAATATATATATATATATATATATATATATATATATATATATATATATATATATATATATATAACACTCCAACCAGTGACTCATGCAACGCCTTTGCACGAGGTCCAGTACGCCGACACAGAATGAATAAATCCACAGCCAGTCTTGTTGAAATATCTTGCTTTTTTATTCCGTCATAAAGTGCAGAGGTGCAACAAAACGCCGAACAGACGCATTTCGGGCGTGAACGCCCTTGCTCACTGTCAGCGGGCTGGTGGCTGAGTAAACATTTAAATACTGCAACAAACAATTACCACAGGGCGCCAAAACGCCAAATTCAATCAATGACATTAAAAGCGGACTTCAGTCAATGGCAAGTGTGTTCAAACCTTATTTTCATGGCGGCCATACTTAAAAGGTACATATATTGTATTTGGTATTGCAATTGATGCAGAAGAGATGTTTCATAGTACAAATACATATTAACTAAAGGCACATTCACAAAGATCAACTACCTTTGTTCATGGAAATTATGTTTTAAAGTGCAAGTGCATTATTACAATAATGTGCAAAATACCGCATAAAACGTTCACTGTTAATAAATTGTGCAAATACGCAAATGAAATAACAATTATATATATATATATATATATATATATATATATATATATATATATATATATATATATATACACATACACGTCATTCCTAAGCTAGGCCTTGGACAACCCGAGGGCAGGGTAAAATGAAGTGAAATGGCAGGACATGTGCGTTAAAGTTTTAAATTTCATGGTAGTGCAAACCTCACAAAGTCGTTTTCCACTACCGCAAGGCCCATCTCCCCCACATGATAACATTGGGATGACTTTATCCCATTTAAGAAGTCTAATTTCCAATTGGGAAGAGATATGTCTCCCAAGTCTGTATCTCTGGAATCATAATGTAAAATCTTGAATTATTGTTAAGTCAGATTTTAAATTACAATTCTGAAAAGGCCAGTTTTACAAAGTTAAAAGAACAATTGATGGACAGAATGCAGAACAAAGTCATACATTCATCCCAGTAAAGAGATCTGGGCCCAAATCCATCATTTTTTTGCTCCCCAGGTCATTGCAGTTTAGACCTAGCCATATGCAAATCAATCTAAACCCTGTTCCCCATGGCAACAGTCCAGCCAGCCCATACTGCCTGGACAGTAAACAAGCATCCTAGCATTGGTTTCGGAGTATCACCCCTCATCAGCCAGGCTAGCTTGACTCCAGTTCCATGGAGAGAACAAGACCCACGTCTGAGCATACCCGTCCCACTCGGGTGCCAAATGCAAAAAGAACAATTGATGGACAGAATGCAGAACAATGTCATACATTCACCTCAGTGCAGAGATCTGGGACAAAATCTATTGTTTATTTGCTCCCCATGCCAATCCAGTTTAGACCCAGCCATAAGCAAATCAGTCTTGACCCAGTTCCCCATGGGAACAGTCCAGCCCGAACTGCCAGGCCAGGTCCTCCCTGGACTGGAAAAAAGCCTCCTAGGACCGGTATCGGGGTATCACTCCTCATCAGCCAAGCTAGCTTGACTCCAGGGGCATGAAGAGCACAGGACCCACGTCTGGGCATACCTGTTCCTCATTGCCAGGAAATCCCTGGAGTTAAGGGGCAGTGAAACTACTAAATAAACTCCTCGCCATGGGAGGGAACCTCCATGGCGAGGGGAGCATGGTCTTACTTTGTTTTCAAAAAGAAAATCGTGCTTCAGGATATTCTTTTTAAAGAAAACAGTTACTATATGGCTCCATCATGCTTGAAGAAGCCGTGCGTCAAACTGCAAAAAGCAATGACAGCAACCACTGTGACAGGAGTTCTTGGCAATCCTTTAAAAAAAATTCTCCAACTACTTGGTCATTTCATAATTTGGCAGGCAGAGATGCAGTCAAGGCAACAGAGTAAATTACTCAATGAGCCTGACTGCCAAACCTCTGCTCGCCAAATTATAAATTGGACCTCAAGTCTAACTACAGCATAAGCCGAGAAGGAGCAAATATTTGGAGCAACTCACGTCATTTATTTAAGTTATGGAACTAACAAAGTAAAAAATTCAACTAAGCCAGAGGCAGCAGAACCATGGATTTAAACAACATCACATCGAAAGTCTACAGCACTAAATAGCATATTACGTATCAAGAGTCATCAAGAAAGTCTTAAGTGGAGTATCCCATATGGGGAATCGTTAACATTGAAAAGAAACTTTACATAGATACACAATTCACAAAAATAGTTTGGCAATGAGAAAAGAATTTCAAGAATTTCAGTAGGTAGGGAATGTCACTGAAAAAGACCTTGACAAATTGGGAATAAATGGCTTATTGAAAACATAGTATGTGCCCACCAGAGCCTCAGAATGTTTTGTATGAATTCCAGCCTGATCTGAATTAATTGAAATAGAATACATAACAACTGAAATAAAAGAGGACCACAAAATACAGACTCCTATGTAACACGATGCATGATGAACAGCATTTACCCACAGGAGGACAAGACCTATAGAATCAAGACAATTAGAGACTTGATACTTGAAATATATCAGACACAGATTAAAAATATTCAGAATTAGGCTGAAAGATAAATATGACTGAATCTGAGTCGAATGTTAGGAAAACTGCAGGGACTATAAGACCCTGGAGATATGGACTCATGAGGGAGGACCCTCATTGCCTACACCTGCTGAGCCCTGCATCGCTCTATAAAGCGCAGCCTTTCATATACTGGCGCAGGAGCCGAACGCCAGGAGAACTGAAGGGACTACGAGTCACAGGAGATATGGGGTTGTGAGGGAGGACCTTCATTGCCTGCACCTGCTGAGCCCTGCATTGTGCTAAAAAGCGCAGCCTTGATCTCGCAGCGTGGGCTATGCCCTGGTGAAGCCCGCACATGGGTGGGCTGGGTCACCCCTCTGAACTATGGGTGAAGTTTGATGCTCTTAAAAACAGTCACACTGGCTTGGGAAGAGAGCATCCGAAGCACCGTCCACGCAATACACCCTTTTTCGTCTTCGCTATTCAGTCTTCGAACTAGATCTGGTGACTGGGTTATTTTACAGGGGTGAGTACTCTGGCTGCGATTGAGGGGATTATCATCTCTAGCACTGTGGCAAGGTATTGGTTATTCTAGCTGGGGAAGCCGCTGGTGTCGCGACTGGCTCTAGGGCCAGAATGGGACCTTTCTCTCTTATTTATTGTTTTCATTCCGTATTTGTCCCGAGTACTTTTATTTGCTGGTATCTCACAGTAAGGGTTCTAGAAGGAGTAATTGTTACCATCAACGATCCCACTCCAAATAATCTATCTCACAAAAAGGTAACTGGATAGTATATTGTGAAAAACACAACCCAAAGTGGAGCGAAGGGAAGAAGCACTCATGTGTTAAGACGAGAACTCTCACCCACCCTAGGGTGACATGCTTCATCATTGGGTCCCCTCTTCACACTGGGACCACAAGGTACCCAGTGGTGGCTAGAACTCCTCCTTAGGAGAGGAGCGTGAGGTGTTTTTGTGTCATCCAATCTAGGGCTATGAGTGAGAGACAGAGTGCAAAACAAAAAAAAATAAGTGTGAGTTTAACACTATCTCCTGGTGGGTGAGCTCAATCTTTATTAATATCCACAGTGGATAGGTTACAATGTGCCAAGTGTAAATAGGGTTATGGATATTTCCCTATTGGAATCCGGTCAACATGTTTCTGCCTCTATCGACCAAAAGGTTCTTGGCATTCTTCAGAACCATTCTCTATGTCACTCTGCTCTACTTGTGCGAAAAATAATAAATAGATACCATACTTTTATACTGGTATGGAGATTGTCAGTGGGACCAGCTTCTAGTCAGGTCCACATGGTGCTGTGCTGTGTAGAAAACACAAGTTAAAACAGAGTATGCATTATACTAGTTCCCAATGTTTTCAAACCCCCAGTATCCCTCACCAACACTGCAAAAATGTGTAAATACATAATATATTTGTGTATAGCCTCACCAATTCGAGACTACCAGTCATACTCCACCTTCATAAGTCCCCTCATAGCAGGTATCAGGACTCTAAAGGTGTATAAAATCAAAAAAACAATTGTCAGATGTCACCACTCTTCTCTTGTCAACTCCACCTCTCAATTCATGTGCTAAGTTCTTAAAGATGTGAGCACATCAATAGGGTGTCTAGCTCCTATATCAGAGTAACTGAAATGTAGAGATCGTTTGCATTGATACTCTACTGTTGTGTCCATTATTAAGTTGATCATGTTTATATCAATGACATGACATGCTGTATGAACTCATCGTAAGTGTAAATTCAGGGCTTCACTGTGAACCGTGACTTCCATATATCACAATGATGGAGCAAGGTTTCACACGCAAAGTGACTTGCTCGTACTCAACCCTCTCGAAAATAATATTAATGTACTAACTAACATGTTTTGTCTTATTAATATTGCATTACACGACATATTAGTGGGGGAGTGTGGCTCAATGGTTAGAGCGGCAGACCCTGATGCAGAGTTCTGGCCAGGGACCAGGGTTCGATTCCCGCCTCGGTGGGGTATCAGGCTCAATTTCCTCGGACCTGTTAATTCTCGCCTCAGTGCCTATTCTAATCACGGGCCCCACGTTGCAACTCTGGGCAATAGCTTGCTTAGCCTCCACACCGGCCCCAACAGCGCTAAGGATGCCTGGCTTCACCTTTGGGGTGCCCAGGAGTGGACACTTCACAGGGAAAGCCAGGAGGGGTTCCACAGCGGTATGAGTATCAGCGCCAGGAAGCTGAATAGGCGACACCGCAAGGTGACCATCTGGTGACAGTGCGCTCTATAAGTACCATGACATTTACATTAGGCATCTAGGGGAAGCTTGCCAATGTGTTTTTACTAACTATAATCCGCTTGCACTAAAATGGCTGCTGCTACGTGGGATTTTCTACTGCGCATGCGTCTGTCATGCCCACGTGATATGCTTGGTGGAAAAACTTCTGCTTCTGCGCAATAGAACTAAGATGGTCGTGGTGTCTTAACGTGCAAGAAGCTTGCATCACTGCTTTGCTAAGCGGTTTGTTTTTGCTTAATATTTAATGCAATAGTATAAAATATAATAATGGGAATAGAGTAGAAAGAAGTGGTATACAGTGCATTCATTTATTCTGTGTTTCTAAAACAGTTTTTTTTCTATTTTTATGTTATAAAACGGGCCTAAATGCTTTGCTTAACTCCATCTTTGGAGAAACTGCGCCTGCGCGGCGAGTCTTGAAGCCACAGAAGCTGTAGCATTGAATCTGAGCCAAGACGGACATGGAAGGCGGAGAAGAGTGAACTCTTTGCCTTGTCAGTGGAAGCAGAATTGATTAAAATGTTTTAAAAATGATTATTGATACATTTCACTACCGGGCGGAATAAAGAACATTGGTAGATAGAGTTATGGGATGGAACGACTTGAATACATGATTGACAAGTTGCTTCAAGAAAAATATGGTGTGTTGGCTACTTATGGTTATTGTCCAATAAAATTGTGGGATTCACACACTTGCAACATTTGGTGTTGGTACACCGACCTGAAAAACAGTATAACTAGGGTAGGCTTAGCTAGTTAGATTGTCCGACTTATCTGAATAGCTGACCTGTCACTGACCCAATGCACAATATAGGTGATCGGGAACAGAGTTGCTGGCGGAGCACTCTGTCAGAAGATTCAATAACTCAATCGGGGTTCTGGAGAGGAGATCGATGACCCAATCGGGGTTCGACTGTTAGCTGCAGAGAGGGTTTACAACGCTGGCGTTTTGAACTTTAGCTGTGGAGCAGGTCTTAGCCTGTGGTGGTCCTGTCCTGATCCAATTTGGTCCGTAACATGTCCTGATTCTGGCTTGCACCTGTTCTATTCTGCTGGCACCTGTATTCTGGGGTCCTTATTCTTTGATTCAGCCTGTGACCAGGGTTGGTCATCACACCGTTCTAGGTAACTATAAAGTGTGGGTTTGTCATTGTATTGTTATTCCTTTTCTCTTACCCACCCTCTGTTTTAAATGCATTAACTAGAAAAAGTGGCTGGTCAACTGGCGTTGACACAGACTTAACTGCGCACAGCCTAATATATTTGTTGATCTAACACTGTTTATTCTTTTCACAAATCCAATTTATTCATATATCATTCACTGTTGTTGTCAACATCAATATTACAACATTATTTAACAGTTCACATTATTCATAATGATTCACATCAGTACAGAATTCAATATGTAGACAAAAAGCAAACAATACAAAGTAGGTTAGGTTGGCATTCGCCCAATGCATTTCGGAACGTGAAGAAAGTCCCTTCGTCAGGGGCACCACTGTAAAATAAACATAATATACAGGCACATCAGTATATCGTATAACGTTTCAACTGTACAAGAAAAGTCGTAGAACAACATTACCATGCAACAAACGAAAGTAGTACCTTCACCATCATCACCCATGTGATATTTGTATAAAGAAAAAACATCAAGATTTTTACTCACACCAAAGGACCTCTATCTCGATAGGTTGCTGATTAACTGAAGTCAGCCAACTCAAAAAAAGCCTTTTTCTACAAGCAAAAATTCAAACCAATGATTTAAAACTCAATATTATTCCCTGTTTGTGTCATAACATCAATTCATGGCATAAAGCCACATAGTTTCATACCTATTAACTTGGTTCCACGTGTGGATTTTGAAAGATTCACCATTCAGACTTCGTATCACACTCTGTTACTCGAACCAATGTCAACCTGTAGCGTATTAACAAATAAACCATCACTATTTCATAGCCTCATTTTGCCGTAAAACAATCACGACGTTGATCTTTACATACCTCGTGTAGCTTCAAAAGGTTCTTGTAATTATACTGTACTACGTCCACTCAACTAGCAATGGTCGTCAGACCTGTTAAATAATTACAAAAAAGCTGTCACGCTGCTACTCACAAGTAATCCAAACAAGTGTGCCATAAACACTCATGATTCTCACCTTGTCGGAATCTGTCAGTATCCAAACGCCACTATTTCCGTTCTCCACTCCTCGCTTCAAACAATCCTACGGCTTTAGAAAATTAAGTCGGGCGCTTCCTACTTAACCCGTTCAACAACGCATGCCATTGGCTACTCGACCGTTACATCCACCAATCCCGTCAACGCATGCTATTACTTGACAAAAAGCCGAACAACTTTCAACCAATCTCTCCCATAGGTTAAGCCCCAGTCAGGTCTACCAATCGTGAGAACTTTTATGTCAAAGACAACTTTTTATCAACCTACGCGGTAGCGTCCTGTTTTTTTTAAACAAAAACAAAAGCATCCCCATACTATAATCGCAACATTATAGTATGGGGATGCTTTTGTTTTTGTTTTTGTGTCATTCACCCTCGTTGTCCGCACTGATAAAGCATGGGATTTTGTGTTCTTTAAAAAAACAGGACGCTACCGCGTAGGTTGATAAAAAGTTGTCTTAGACATAAAAGTTCTCACGATTGGTAGACCTGACGGGTGCTTAACCTATGGGAGAGATTGGTTGAAAGTTGTTCGGCTTTTTGTCAAGTAATAGCATGCGTTGACGGGATTGGTGGATGTAACGGTCGAGTAGCCAATGGCATGCGTTGTTGAACGGGTTAAGTAGGAAGCGCCCGAGTTAATTTTCTAAAGCCGTAGGATTGTTTGAAGCGAGGAGTGGATAACGGAAATAGTGGCGTTTGGATACTGACAGATTCCGACAAGGTGAGAATCATGAGTGTTTATGGCACACTTGTTTGGATTACTTGTGAGTAGCAGAGTGACGGCTTTTTTGTAATTATTTAACAGGTCTGACGACCATTGCGAGTTGAGTGGACGTAGTACAGTATAATTACAAGAACCTTTTGAAGCTACACGAGGTATGTAAAGATCAACGTTGTGATTATTTTACGGCAAAATGAGGCTATGAAATAGTGATGGTTTATTTGTTAATACGCTACAGGTTGACATTGGTTCGAGTAACAGAGTGTGATACGGAGTCTGAATGGTGAATCTTTCAAAATCCACACGTGGAACCAAGTTAATAGGTATGAAACTATGTGGCTTTATGCCATGTATTGATGTTATGAGACGAACAGGGAATAATATTGAGTTTTAAATCATTGGTTTGAATTTTTGCTTGTAGAAAAAGGCTTTTTTTGAGTTGACTGACTTCAGTTAAATCAGCAACCTATCGAGATAGAGGTCCTTTGGTGTGAGTAAAAATCTTGATGTTTTTTCTTTATACAAATATCACATGGGTGATGATGGTGAAGGTACTACTTTCGTTTGTTGCATGGTAATGTTGTTCTACGACTTTTCTTGTACAGTTGAAACGTTATACGATATACTGATGTGCCTGTATATTATGTTTATTTTACAGTGGTGCCCCTGACGAAGGGACTTTAACGTTCCGAAATGCATTGGGCGAATGCCAACCTAACCTACTTTGTATTGATTGTTTGCTTTTTGTCTACATATTGAATTCTGTACTGATGTGAATCATTATGAATAATGTGAACTGTTAAATAATGTTGTAATATTGATGTTGACAACAACAGTGAATGATATATGAATAAATTGGATTTGTGAAAAGAATAAACAGTGTTAGATCAACAAATATATTAGGCTGTGCGCAATTAAGTCTGTGTCAACGCCAGTTGACCAGCCACTTTTTCTAGTTTAAGACAGAGTACTGGGTATACTCTATTAGTTGCAGCACGCAGATCAAAATAACTAAATCAATTTGTTTTTTAAACAAAGAGAAAAACAGGTGTGCTCAGAACACATTCATTAGTTTAAATGCATTAACGACATTTTCTCTCCAAATCATTTGCCATGTTTATGTTTAAATCTACATTAATCTAAAATAGAATAAGAAGTTAATTTATGTTCCATGTTTTATAACTTTTTCAAAGATTTACTTAGATAAAGATTTTAAACTTTTCCCGAGTTTGTGGTTATTCATAAAATGCTAAAGGTTATTATTGCTACCTATTCTCTCTTTAACTCCCTTGATCTTTTAGGACGATAGGTATCGGTGACTTGGATTGGTAAGATAAATGGTATAAAATCCAAATAGGTTAAAAAAAAATGTGATTGTGTGTAGGTTTACCCGTTTAATGTATACATAGATATATGGGCCCAGGTGAGTATGTGGAGCAGGTGAGCCCGCGCTCCATCAACAACGTACACATGTATCTTATGCGTATTATCCTATCAGGAAGGGAAGCATACGTAATCTTAAAGCACCTCAGTGGTGTGCGCGCTAGGGAGATCAGACGCGTGCCACCACGAATTGCATGTGTGCTAAACAGACAAGCAGCTTACGGCCGTTGCATCAAAGTTAAAGTTGGAGTTAGAGCAGCATAAAAAAGATTAGGGATGTGCCCCAGCTGGCGCCTTACCTGTATCCTGTCTCCTGCCGCATGAATGAAAGGCTTGAAGGGGAGAACAGGTTACCGGCGTCTCTCTTAGCACGGCCCTGTGGAAACGACGCATGGTCTATTTCAGCTTCTAGCGTGATAATGCTGGGAAATATAGTTCTTTTCAATGGACCTCATTTCTATCGGTGCTGTGCTCATCACATACCAAGATTAGCCTGGAGAGCAATTCAAAAGTGTCCTCAGATGTATTCCCGTATACAGATCCACTTACAAAAAATTGTGTATGACCCACAGTGAACCTTATTTTTATTTGCTGCCAGAAGTACCTCAGGGAGAGAGTGAGTTGTGCGCTATGGCGGTGGTGTTGAAAGAACTGGACTTCTACCCTCTGGCTTCCAACGGTCAACTGCCGGGGCTCAAGATTTTACACCAACCTCCTATTATTTGCTAGAGGACTGGAGGACATATTCTGGACCAGATATGGTCAAATGTCCCCATTAGTGTCAAAGATCCCCTCCAGGTATCCTGGACCGACCACTTTGTGATCCATTTCACTTGAACCATCGATAGTTATCACCCACCTAACCTGCCTTGTCAAGGCAGACCTTCCCACAAAATGTATCCCGCAAAATGTACCCTGGTTTTGGCCGAGATTCGGCCAGCCTTTGCTAAGGATCTGGGAGGAGCCCTGGAGAGTGTCACTAGCTGGATCTCGCAGGTGGTTGAGCACCTATCTCCTCTCTCATCGCATAAGCAAACCAGAGACTCTCCTTCAAAACCGTTGTTCTCCGGTGAGATTAAAGCGCAGAAACATCGCAAAAAACGACTGCGCTGCTGGAGATTGGCATATTGCCCATCAGCCAAGTTGGTATTAAAGAAAGTTCAGAAATCATATTTTGCGTCCATATTGCACGCTAAGAGCCTCTATTATGCCGAGCGTATCACTCTCTCTAAAAACAATGCCAAGGAAATATTTTCCATTGTGCAGAGCTTCCTGACCTCTAGTGCAGAGACCATCACTCTTCCCACCTCAGTCGCCTGGTTTGACAAACTTTCTAGTTTCTTTATCAATAGGATTCAAGCTCTTCAGGCGAATTTTAATTTTGGCACCAACTCTATGGCAGGGAATTTGTTCCCTAAAGGGCCAACATCTACCTTTTCCATATCATCTTCTCTGGCGGCCTTTTTACATATTGCTCCGCAAGACACCCTGATGATTCTCAAATCCTTGAAATTGGGCTCCGTGTCGGACCCCTGCCTGGCCAGGTTGTTAGTTTCAATTGCAGAGGTAGTAAACCTGGAGGTGAATAGTCTTATCAACATGTCCTTACAGGCCAAACTTTTGGCTCTGCTGAAAAAACCCTCTTTGGATCCATCTATCCCAGCTGGTTATCGCCCTATTTCACTCCTTCCTGCCGTGGCAAATGTCTGTGAGAAATCTGTTAATAAACAGCTCACCAACTATGTTGAAGGTTCTGGCCTGCTCAATTTAGGCCAATAGGGCTTCCGAGCCTCATATAGTACTGAGACGGCACTTGTCGAAATTTCTGAAGCAATTCGGGATTGTTTGGATTCTGGTGGCAGAGCGGCTCTGACTTTGTTGGACCTTTCTGCGGCATTCGATACTGTGCCTCACCCTTTGTTACTGGCTTGCCTCTCAGATATCAGTCTCTGGGTCTCCGTGGAACTGGCTAAAATCACTCCTTGAGGACAGATCGCAGAAAGTTTGGCTTCCTCAGTCTTCGTCTGCCCCTCAAAGTGTGACTACAGGAGTGTCTCAGGGCTCCACCCTGAACCCCATCCTCTTCAATATATATGTCACCCCGCTGATTCAGCTGGCGGAGGAGTTGGGTGGCAAGATCATCGTATATGATACCCAGCTCCTCTTCACATGGAACAAAAACGATTCATCCACCTCTCGAGCTAGAACATGCCTTATGACTGTTTTTCAATGGCTTCTCTTCCCGCAGCTCAAGTGCAATGCGGACAAATCAGAGATCCTCTTGTTTGGGACTTTTCTTCCTTCCCCAGTTTAGGGAATTTTTCTGGCCGGCTGATTATCCATTGCCCAATTCCATGGGTCAGCCCACTAAAAACCTCGGAATTTCGTTGAATGAAAATCTCTAGTTTTCCACACAGATTAAGAAGCTAGCTGGGCAATGCTTTGGCACCCTTATATTACACAGGAAATTCCTCCTCCTCCTCCTCCCAAGGGCAGCCAAAGAAATGGTTACTGGTAACTTAATCTTCTCACACATTGATTATGCGAATGCCCTGTATATTGGCCTGCCAGAGTACCTGAAGAGGCTGCAGGTAGTCCAGAATGCTGCAGAAAGGTCTCTTCTTAACATTCCGAGGAGATCTAGTATAAATCAACACCTGCACGATCTTCACTGGCTTCCTCTGGTGAAAGAGAAAAATTTAAAGCCCTCACCCTGACTCACTCAGCCATGTACGAACTTGGCCCTGCATACCTCAGGAACAAGTTAAGTTCTATGTTCCCACGAGACAGCTGCACTCAGTGGCACAGCTTCTGGCTGTTATTCCGCACATTCACCTTACGAGAATCGGTGGCAGTTCTCTGGCTTACAAGACAGCGGTGGCCTGGAATTCTCTTCCTCTTGACCTTTGCAGTATCCAGGACCCGAAGCTCTTCAGGAAACAGCTGAAAACACAGCTTTTTATCTAACAATCCACTAATCTCCGCCCCTGTTTGGTTTCGCGCCGGAACACTGAGTAGCTGTGCTCGTTATAAATGCCAATAACATAACTAACTGATTTTGATTTGATGTGGTAGTGGTGTTCTTCAAGGTCCAGTGTTATTTGGAGCAACTGGAAGCCAACTTACTTTGGGAACTATGTATTTTAATTGACTGAGGTAAGACCTAGTTTCCCTTTAATTACGGGATTAGTGGTGCTAAGCGCACACCTAGAGCCCAGTGTCTATTGCATATTTCAACTCAGACTCCATCAATGGTAAATAGAAAAGCTGCTGTTCCCATCCCAAAGTCTGCCCAGGTCATCCTATGGGAGGCCACTATTGAGGGATTCTTTACTCTGGCAGTCAGCGTGGTTTCTAAGGAGATTAAGCTAGCAGAAAGTAGACTATCCTTGACAAGGGAAGGCTCTCCCCCGACCACGCTGCACATGGGCAGTCCGGACAAGACCCGGATCACACACAATTTACACAATTCCCCCAGAGCCTCTATTACCCTACCAGTACTACACTTGCTGTGTCTAGATCAGGCTGACATATTGGTGGCTGGAGCATCCACACATGGGGGTGTAGTCCAGGAGTGTGCCCAGGGACTAAATACTAAATTAAGCCATCTGCTGGCCCAGCTGTAAGCTAAGAAAGAAGATGGACTCAAACAGAACATTTCTTTTGTTACCATAGGAGTACCGACGGAGCCCTCTGTGGGGGCGCCTCATCCCGGGCTTCACTTTGATAAGATATAGGACGTCAAGACAGATGTGCTACGCAGCTCTGAGTTCATGAAGCTTGACTCTATTCTCACTAAACTTTAAGCACCTGAACACCAATGTTCCCTCTAATTTCTTTCCTCTGTGTGCAGCAGTGGAGGGTCTCTGTGAGCTGCAACCATGGCTATGTGTGCCAGGAACCAAACGGCACGTGTCTGCGGCGCCAAATGGCACTCAAAACGTTTACGTTAAAAAGTGAAAAGATGGTGCATTTTCACACATACAGCGCCACTATAAGTGTCTTAAGGGCACCTACCTTCGCCTTACCCAGAACCACCTAGCATTCAGAAAGCAACTCAAAACGTGGATATTTGACAAGTAATCCTCCTCCCCTTCCTAAGCGCCTTGAAACCCTCTGGGTATGTAGTGCGCTATATAAATTCTATGACTTGACTTGACTTGACATTGTTGTGTCTGTGACTGCTGTTGTCTGTCTTCCCCGCTGCTTGTAGGTGGTCCGTGGCCCTTTTTCATCCCTCTGTTCCCCTTGCTGTCCCTGTGCTCTCGCTGCCCGTTCTTTCCTTCTGTACCCATCGCTGCCCGTGTCTCTGCCCAGTTTTCCCTTCTGTTCCCCTCGCTGCCCCTATGCCTCTCTGCCCGTTTTGCCTTCTGCTCTTAGCTGCCCCTATATTTCTGTATTCTGTATTTTGCCTCGGTGCTATTCGTTTTTTGTGACCGTCTGCCATCTGTGCCACTCGTTTGTGTGACCCTTTTGCCTTCTGTTCCACTTGTTTTTCCCTCGTTTTTTGTGCCTTTCTGCCCTCTGTTCCACTAGTTTTTTGTGCCTTTATATCCTCTGTTCCACTCGTTTTTGGGCCCTTCTGCCCTCTGTTCCACTCGTTTTTGTGCCCTTCTGCCCTCTGTTCCACTCGTTTTTTGTGCCTTTCTGCCCTCTGTTCCACTCGTTTTTGTGCCTTTCTGCCCTCTGTTCCACTTGTTTTTTCCCTTGTTTTTGTGCCCCTTTTGCCTTCTTCTGTTCCGCTCGTTTACCCAGCCGCTGTTCCCCCTGCGGCCCGCCCTCCTGACTGCCCACTGTGGCCTATTGTTTAAGTATTGCTGTTAATTGGAGCCCCTTCACAGGCTCCGATTAACAGCAATACTTTAACAAAAGGCCACAGACTGCCCCGCGCTTTACTAACAAAAGCGTAGAGACAGTTTCCAAACACAGCGTGTGCTAAAGTACGCGCTGTGTTTGGAAACTGACTACGCTTTGTTAGTAAAGCGCGGGGCAGACTGTGGCCTTTTGTTTAAGTATTGATGTTAATAAGAGCCCGTGAAGGGGCTCCGGTTAACAGCAATACTTAAACAAAAGGCCACAGTCTGCCCCACGCTCCCACATAGCCACAAGCCCTCCAGCCTCCTTACCTGACCTCCTCACTTGCCTCATGTTCGCGACGCTCACTTCTGTAAAGTGGCCGGCGGCGCGACTCTCACGCGAGACGTCCTGTGTGCGCGCGTCACGCGAGGCGGTGCGCGCTGGCGTGAGGGGAGGTGCATGCGCGCCCTAGAGGGAACGATGCTGAACACAGTGTCTCACAAACAGGGAATCAGTTAGGTGTTTTACTTGGCTCCTAGAGGGATGGGAGGCCTAATGCTGCAGCAACACCAGCCATTTCTGATTTAAGGTTGTCTGATTCCTATGTAGCAAACCAGGGGGAGCAGGGCCCTCAGTCAGCCTTGTTACCGTGGTTGCCTTTCCCAGACTCCCAAAGAAATTCCAGTTATACTTTCCCTGCCACAAGAGCGTGCCCTACCTCGTCCCATGCTCTTTGTTGGAACAGTCTGGTGTGGCGATTAATTTGCCACCAGCATCACATCTGTATGTTGTAGTGTTAGGGAATGTTCCTCCACACAATCACCCTATACCAGAAACATTTGGGGAACTGAAGAACAAGGTAACGCTTTAGCTTAAGGCTCATTCCAATTTGGGTATGGAAATTTATACCTATCATCATGGTCAGAAGAGTGGGTTGGCTGGGCTGAGACGTTAAGTGTTGAGCAGGGGACTGTGTGGTGGTTAACTATAAACACACCCACTATAGTTGCTCGTATTTTGTCCACAATAGGCGCTAACAAATTTTCTAAATCCACAGACATTAAGGAACTACCATTTGCGTTTTTCTATAAGCCCGAGTCTGTGTGCAGATTCCCTTGGACTATGATATGGGGTGGGTTGGATCAACTTGGCCGACCAGCCTCATTTTCCTTAGTCCACCAACCTTTGGCTTTGAGCAATAGATTCACAGCCTTAGGCAATCTTAATTCTTGTGATTGACTGGAGGCTGTGTAGTTACCCTTGTTTCCACATGCGCCCTCTATCCCCAGCTCACACACTCCATCTGGTATTGGGGACGCTGTGGAATTACCCTGGTCTTAACCTATGCTTCTAATCCCTGAATCACATAACCTTTACAGTGATGGGGAGGTCATGAGGCTCCTTTTGTGGAATATAGTGAGGCTTGTGGCCAAGTTTAATGATAGTGCATGGGTGCAATTTGTTCGATCACATCATGTGATCTGTTTACTGTAAACATGGGAAATTAACAATTGTTACTTTATTGAAATGGCCTTATCACACGGTTGGGCAAAAAGGGGCCAGATTACTTTTATGTCACTAGAGCTTGTTCTTGTTAAATATCTCAAATGGGATTCACCTATGTTCCATGCCCTTAAACTATGCATCTTGGGCTTGCCACCCCTCATTCTTGTTAATTTTTATAATGCAAAAGTGGGTTCTCGTGGGTTCTTCATCCTCCCTTGGCTTATGTTCGGTTATTAATTCTATGGAGGGGGTGGATTGGGGCAGGAGAAGACAGGCGATTTTAATTGTCACATTTGTAAGTATCAGGACAGAACAAACAAACTAAACCATTGTATACGGGCTTCAAACGGTACATACCCAAGAGGCAGTGAGTTTAACACTTTAAAATACTTACAAGATGATATTCTAGTTAAAGAAATTGGTCAACTCATCCAACCCCCACATCATCCCCACAATCAAAGGTAGGGGTTGTGCATCTATTATAGACCACCTTAGCGTCTCTTATTCCCTGTTTATGCTCACTGAGAGTTTTAATATTGTTCAGATTCCTTTTAGCGATCATAACCCCTTGTCATTAGTTGTTGAGGGAATGAAGGATGGGATTCAAACGCTGGTGGTATCTCAGGACCTACCCCTATAGATCAGGGCAGGCATTTAAAATGGTTAATAGGGGACTCCAGAGAATTTATTAGGTCTATTTCCAGAGAGTGCCGTAGTGAGATAGCTATATGTCTAGATATGAATGCTTCGGGGGATGACACCTTGGATGCTTTTACATGCATAACCCAGAAGGTGAAAGCACTGCTTCCAGTCCCATTGAAAAAAAAAAACAGTTCAGAAAATCCCATATGGTTTGATCGAGATGGTTCAAAAGGTTAACGCTTCCTGAAAGTTTCTCTTCAACAATCTCCCAGAAAGCTGAGGCATGTTTCCTGGTGCCGGAAAAAATACAAGATTGCCCTTAAGCGCCACAGGGATTCCATACGGAAATTAGCATGGGAGGAGCTTTCGCAAGAAAATTAGCCTAAGGACAGTGCCCTTTTTTGGCGAGTGATACACAGACCATGTTTTGCAGAGTCCAAAGGGCCTGTCTTATGTCATACTGTAGGTCAACAGTGGGTGGCCCACTTTAAGGGAATGTATAACAGGGGGCTTTTAGACAATGGGGCTGGCCAGGTTGGCCTAACTTTGGGGAAAGCAAATGTGACCTTCACTCTTGAGGAGGTGTCTCATGGCATCTAGGCTCTCTCATGCAATAAGGCCTCAGGCCTGATGGCCTCCCCCATCCCCAAGACCTATTTAAAGATAACATTGAGGTCTGGGGGCATATCTTGACACAAGTTTTAAATGCAGAGGTGAGGATAGGAGCCCTGATATCCTGGTCTACAGCCATTATCGTTCCGATCTTAATGAAAGGGGCTAAGGATAACCCCCAATGCTACCGTCCCATCTCACTTATTGATGTAGCAGTGAAAGTCCTTGGAAGGATACTTTTGGATAGGTTGTCATCGTGGGTAGATGAAAAGGGAATATTCTCAGAAGTCAAATACAGCTTCAGGCCGGAGAAATCAACCACTGATCAATGTGTTAATCTGTACCTCTGCATAAATAAGTACACTGTTGCCCAGCCTGGATCGCTTCATCTAGCATTTATGGACCTCCCATCTGCATTTGATAGAGTAAACTGGCTTGAGTTGTGGGATATGCTCCTTGCGATGGGCGCGGACCCGAAGCTCGTTTTACTCCTGTCAAACTTGCATACCAACACTTTTGCAGCTGTGAGGTATTACCTGTGTGCAGAGCTCACAGAATATTTTAGGACTTTCAGGGAAGTACACCTGGCCTGCACCTTGGCTCCTTTTATTTTCACCCTTTATATTAATGGACTGGAACTTGCACTTCTTTCTGCAAAGATTCAATACCCCAGGGTGGAAAGAAGCCACTACAGTGCTCCTAAATGCCGACGATGCAGTACTTATGGCCCACACTGCTATGGAGAGGTTTGACAAAACTCTCCTGCTGGATAGTTTTGTAAGTTTTATGAATAGTCTGGATCTAGAGGTTAATTTGAATAAATCCCACATTTAGACAGTCGGTCCACACTCAACAAAGTAAAAATAATTCAGAGCAGGAACTTACACCTCCTTTAAGTTCTCAGCTTTCTCGTACATTCAGGTGTTATTTAATGCCAATCTGACATGGAACCCTTTGGTTGAGGGTAAGATTCTGGGGCGGTGGCCAGTTTTGCTCAAAGACTGGGATACTAGCCACCAACTACCTTTGTTAAGCTTTTTCAGTCCAAGTGCATTTCCAAGGTACTATATGGTAGAGAAGTGTGGGGCTATAAACCTGTTGCAAAGATCCAAACTACAGAGAACAAGTTTCTCCGATGCATTTTGTGGGTCCCACATTGTACCCCGGCCTTCTCTATTCACAAGGAACTTGGGGTTAGGTACATCAAGGCTTTTATAGTCCCCAGGCCCCTTTTGTGTTGGATAAGGATCTGGACAGGGAAATGCACTCAACTAAACAGATTATTACCATCGGATTGTCTGTCCCCT
Source organism: Lissotriton vulgaris (assembly GCF_964263255.1). Taxonomy (NCBI): domain Eukaryota; kingdom Metazoa; phylum Chordata; class Amphibia; order Caudata; family Salamandridae; genus Lissotriton; species Lissotriton vulgaris. The sequence continues at coordinate 686,988,093 of NC_141696.1, forward strand.
GACCAAATACTTAAAATTCGGTGGATTGCCTACGTGAAGATCGATTTCACCAATTTCGGGCAGGCAGATATTTTTTTAAAACCATCGCACCCTGTGTCAGATTTGTGGTAGCATGCTTTAGATTCAATTTATTACAGCATCTACTAGAAAAGCCCATGTGGCTGACCAACCTCAGGCCCTTTAGTTGCCTGTGGCTGCAACGGTCTATCTCTGCAGGATACCCTACATTTTGTTTTGTTATGTAAATACTTTAGTGCACCGAGGGAACGTTTTCTACAACCTCCACTAAAAGCTCTAAATTTTGTACAAGCCTGGTCGGCACTTTTCTATTTGCAGATTTTACAGAATGAGCATGTCTTAACTTCAAATTTTTTACATGCAGCTTTGTGTTTAAGACTAGAGCTTTGATTAACATATTGCTGCCTAGATTTGAAGACCATCCCGGAGGAGGGTCTGGAAACCAAGTTCACACCAGAAAATCCTGGAGGACAGAACGGGCAAAGTAGCCGTCCCTCCGGAATTGACTATCAAGGCAGTAATGTCTGGTAAACATGTGCATAGAAGCCCACGTGGCCGCCGGGCAGAAATCGATGAGTGGAACTCCCCGCGACAAAGCAGTGGTTGCTGCCTTAGCTCTAGTGGAAAAAGAGCACAGCCCCAATGGACGTTCCTTTTTAGCCAAAGCATAACAAATCTTGATACAAAGGACTACCCATCGAGAGATGGTACGCTTCTGAACAGCCCGACTTTTTTAGCACCCACGTAGCCAACGAAGAGTTGACCAGCCACTCGGAAAACGTTTGTGTGGTCAAGGGAGAAGGACAGTGCACGTTTTGGGTCTAGACAGTGGAGTCTCACCTCCTTCTTGGAAGGGTGCGAAGAAGGTAAAAAGGTAGTCAGAGTAACAGTCTGCCCGCTGTGAAAGGGAGTGACTACTTTAGGCAAGAAAGAGGATCTCGTTCGGAGCACCACCTTGTCCGGATGGACTGAAAAGAAAGGAGGATAAGAAGAAAGGGCCTGAAGTTCGCAGAGGTGATGGCACCAAGAAAGGCAGTCTTCAGAGTAAGAAGCCTGAGAGGGCAGTAGTGAACAAGCTCGAAGGAAGCACACATAAGATAAGTCTAGACAAGGTTTAAGTCCCACTGAGGCAGTATGAAAGGAAATTGAGGAAAGAGGTGAATAATGCCTTTAAAGAAGCGACTTACAATAGGGAACTTGAACAAAGAGGGCTGATCTGGCAGTCGAAGAAAAGCAGAAATGGCTACCAGGTAGGTTTTAAGAGTGCCCGGAGCAGAGCCCTGCTGGGCCAAATAAAGAAGGAATAAAAGAACCTCAGAAAGAGGGACGGAGAGGGGATCCACTGCCTTTGCTTTGCACAATGCCACAAACTTATTCCACCGAGAGGTGTATACCGTTTCAGCGGAGGGACGTCTAGCTGCCAAGATGACGTTACAGACTTGGGAGGAAGGTCAAAAGCTGTCTACTGTCACGGCTCAATCTCCACGCAAGGAGGTGGAAGCTGGACAGGTTCAGGTGGAGGACTGTCACCTGCTGCTGCGACAGAAGATCTTCTCGAAGGGGCAGTCTGATCGGAGAATCGCTAGCCATGCTCAAGAGCTCGGGGTACCAGACTCATCGTGCCCAGTCCGAAGCCACAAGAACGACTTGGGCCCGGATGCACTTGATCTTCTTCAGCACTCGAGGGCAGAAGTGGTACAGGCGGAAAGGCATACACTCCAAAAAACAAAAAAAAAGTGTCGCAGAGCGAGTGCCGCCATGGAAACTCCAACGTTCATAAGTGTTGACATTGCGCATTCTCTTCAGTGACAAACATATCTAACCAAGGCTCACCACACTGCTGAAAGAGACCTTGCCCCTCCTTTGTGTGAAGACACCATTCGTGTTCCACCAGGCACCGACGGCGGAGTACGTCCGCCCTGGCATTCAGAGAACCTGCCAGGTATTGAACCACTAGGCTAATGTCCTGATGTTCCAGCCATGTCCAAAGGCCAAGAGCCTCTTGACAAAGAGTCCACGATGCCAGCCCACCTTGTTTGTTGCAGTACTACATGGCGGTGGTGATGTGTGTAAATACCTGCACATCCTTCCCCTTGAGGGAGGGAAGGAATGCCTTCAGTGCCAAGCGAATCACCCCAGAGCTCCAACAGGTTGAAATGGAGACCAGACTCCACCGGGGACCAGACTCCTCTCATCTCCGCCTCCCCCAGGTGGCTTTCCCATCCCAGGAGTGATGCATCGGTGACCACTGTGATGTCTTGTTGGCGAAGGTAGAGGGATCTGCCTCTGACCCAATCCTGGTTCGTTAACCACCACTGCAGTTGTTGCGCAGTCCCCTCCAAGATCTGGACATAGTTGGAAAGATTCCTCTGATGCTGCGCCCCCTGGAACTTCAAGTCCCACTGCAGAGCCCACATATGCCATCTGGCTTGATCTACCAGCATGATGCAGGAGACCAGGAGGCCATGAGGCCCAGCAGCCTCAGTCTGATTCTCACCAAAATCAAGACTATTCATGTTTAGCTAACTTCTGGAATTCACAATTTATAATCAGAATATTGTGCTCCATACTATAACTGATGAAATTCAGAGCTTTTTCAGTTTTGGTACCAAATTTCCCCTTTAACTGTTCTCGGGATGGCTGATTAAAATTAAAAGTTTGCTGAAGTAGCTTTACATTTCCAAAACGTGTCTAGTAATATTCGCTACAGCCTATTTTATTTCTAGGTTGATAACTTGATCAGCTGATTTGGGCCAGGATTAATTTTGGAATTGCAAAGTAATGCTGGTCCTGCCACGTGAAAGAAGGTTCTTGACACTGTTTACTTGAGAAACATAATAACTTGCATCTTAGTCTCGACATCGGAACTGGCCATCTTCACATTGAGAAGGCCTTAGATGGTCAACTTTACAGAGATCATTACTGCTAAATGCAAAAAAGGAGCTGGACAGAGGGGAGATCAAGTAATTTCTGTATTTTCAGGTGAGGCTATAGTATTTGAAGATGCTTGTAAACAAGTATCTTAAACTATAAGAAGTTCTGATGAGATAAAGATTTGAGAGTCTTACCTTCTTGCTGGCCAAATGACAAGAAGGCACAAGTGAGGTAAGACTCCAAAGAAGCTAGACGTTACAATTCTGTGTTTAGTAATGAGATGGAAATGAACGGGCAACTGATTTCCTTCTCCACTGGACCAAAAGACATTAGGTAGGACTATCAAGAATACCTTAACAAAAAAGCTAACCTCCAGACCAGTGGAAGAACACAATTTAAGATTCTGTTACACCCCTATGAAAAATATATTTGCCAATACAGTTTGCATGTTTGCTGCCAAATCTAGGCATACTGTACAGTGTTCATCAAAGTCTTGGAAAAACATGGGCATAATTTTAAACCATCGTTAAAGAAAGCAAAAGGCAGGCACATGAAAGGTGGCAACAAGTGGTGCTCAAAGAACTGATTTGATTAAAGTGGTTTGTAAATACACTATCAAACAAAACACTATGCTGAACTATGTCTTTATTTAAAAATTCAAGGTATTTTGTTTCACCTTCCATTTTTGTTGCAGAATGTTGATAAACATCCATGGTCCTCCCAGGTATGTACGGTTGCTGTCATTCCCTGCTCTTTAAAAATGGGTTGTAGACCTTCAAGGATGACATGGCCATCAGCTGAAAAGAGAAGAACCAATAAATAAATGTTAACAACTTGAAAGCCGCTACCCAATTGACTTAATCTGTTAAGTTAGGACATGCAATTGTGGGCCAAAAAGCTTGATCTCCAAAAATAAATCCACTCTTCAAATCAAAGGCATACTTCACTCACTTTACCTAGTCTACGTGGCAGTCTCTGTCAGACTAGAGCAAGAAACTAGTACTCATGTTTGCACAGTGATGGAGAAAAGGGGCTGGGCTTCTAACGAGGTCTCAGCAATTCCACTACATAGGACTTACAGGAGGCAGTAGAAGGGCCTCTTGGCCCCCAAGGTACCTCTGGAGGAAAGTGGACGTAATCTCCCAACCAGCAGTGCGCCAGGAAGCGCGTTTGCAGAGTGGTGGAGGTCTGTGGCCTCCAAGGACTTCTTAACAATCCCACTGTGCGGGAAATACTGGAGGTAACAAGAGAGGTAGCTGGCCCCAAGGACGTTCTTATGGGCTATCTACCCCTCCTGTTACCTCCAGTAAGTCCCACACAGCAGGATTGCTGAGTTCTGATACCAGGCCACGTCCCCTTTCCCCACCAGTCTGCACATGCGCCTCCTGACGTAATTTACATAGCCCCGGAGACGTGGCGGTCTCCGGGGCTTAAAGAAAACCTTTTTAAAAAACATTTGGCCTCATTCGCAGACCCCGACCACATTTTATTTCAAATGCTAAGCAGGCCTGTCAGGGGTGTCAGGGTGTTTTTACCCTGCCCCCTCTTCTTAATTTGTAACGTTTTTTGAGACTCGGTTGAAACGAGTCACAAGATGGCTGCCAACACGTCCTGGTTTTAATTTTTTGCAGCCAATCAGATTGCAGGCTCAAGATTGGGAGGGTTCACAAATCCACAGCAGTCACAGTTGTATATCTGAGAAATATTTACATTTCTCAGGAACTACTGAAGGGACTTACACCATTTGACAAAAAGAGTGCACTCTGACCAAGAGCTACCTTTCTGCCAAATTTGGTGTAATTCCCTTCAGCAGTTCAGGCTGTAGCTGCGTCAACAGTTTCCTACAGAAATTTACATGGAGAAAAAGCGTTTTGGGATCCCCTTTTTTCTCTGCTCCCGCTTGACGAATCACCCCAAAACTTTCAACACAGCAGCTGAAGTAAGTGGGTCATTAGTTTTGGAAATTTTGCTTAGATTCGTCGAACGGCGCCAAAGATTGGCAAAAGATAAAATGCTTTTTGAATAGAAACAAGGTCCTAACTATAACTACCTACTGGCGACCATCAGAGATAGATAGATAGATCGATAGATCGATAGATAGATAGATAGACAATCAGAACAGAAATTTAAAAAACTGGTATTAGTTGAATCACAAACTTAGGATCCGAGAACAACATTACAACTTTACAACATGAATGTCACATGTATAGTTCTAATCAAATTAAATAATTATTTCTGCTCACTAAGTACAATACTTACTCTGCACATCGTGCCTTGATATTAGAATACTTTTAGTATAAATTCTCTCTTTCCATATTCAACTATCAACCCAAACACTGGTGAGGCAGCCAACAAGATGCACATGGATATCGGACAACAATAAATGTGGTCTCTACCTTTTGAACCAAAAGTAAGCTGTTGTGCAACGAAAAGGAAGTGTGTATGGGCTTGATGGTAAAAGGGAGCTATCTGACTATTTGTTAAGTCTGATCTATGACTAGTGATCATAGACACAAGCTGCACAATAAGGGCCATATTTATGACCCGGTTTGCATCACGCTTGCACAAAGTAATGTGTTGCAAGAGCGACGCAATGTGGTTTAAGAGCCACACAAACCTGAAGTCAGATGATTTTTTAAGCCATGCAAGACCACTTTGCATGGCTTTGTGTGGCTCCAAATACCTGGAGTAACGCAACGCAGCACGACTCGCTGTGTTGCTTTACTCTGCCCGAGAAAGGCGTTCCATGGGTGTAGCGTGGGTGTTCCCATGCAACTCCCATGATTTCTTGACGCATTCACAGATTTACAAGACCTTGTAAAAATGAGAATGCACCACAAAATATACGTGTCCCCAGGAAAGGCATAATAAGGAGAAATGTTGTATTTCTCCTCGTTATTTCCTCTCTCAATGTGTGCTGCAGAATATACCTCTGAGGTTTTTTAGGTCTTGCACCTTTTCTATTTCGCAGAAATAGAAAACAGGGGTGAGTCCTTATGTCGCTGATCCAGTTCTTTCCCCAAAGGCTCTCTTCAGGCAGCTGATTGGCTCTCAAGGAGGATTTCCAACAGTTCATGTGCAGCCCAATCATGTGAACTGCTCTCATGCACGAGCCTTCAAAGCCTCAGCCATTTGCTTCCCAGGCCGTGACTCGCATCAAAGGCAGCCCAGTCCAGCTTCTCCCAGCAAGCAGCCCACTCCCCTCGCTCTGGCCTCACTTCTCCTCCCCCCCTAATTGCTCTCACTCTCCATCTGTTGCAGTAGGCAGCCCACCCCCCTCCCTCTCCATATGGTAGGTCGAGTTGCAGGCAGCCCACCCCCTCCCTCTACAGCGCCTGCCTAAAACCACATTTATTTCCCCACAGGCTTCCCCCTGCCAGGGGCTTGGCTGCCCCGCCCCCCGCCATCACTTATTCACAGCTGCAGGCCGTGCCTTGTTGTATTTGGGGGTCGATTAAGTCTATCTTACAGAGAAAAAAAAGCATATGATACGGAGGTAAGGGATTCGGGAATAAATAATTAGGGCATGACTAGACACCAGACTGTGCTCTTTTTCCTTTTCACCTACACTTTCTTCGAATCTGTGTAGCCAATCATCTGCTTTCTGCTAGAAGAGAAAAAAACAACAACTATTCTGACAGAGATCACCAGAAAAGCAAGACGGGTTTTATTGAAGATTTTCCGTTTCAAATGTTAACCTACTCGCTGTGACCCGCAAAGGCGACAACAGGGAATAGACGCCGGACTCTGTGCGCGCTGCTAACACCGTAAAGTAAATATTCATCCCTACTACGCAGTAACTGCTGCTCCTGGCAGTTCGCTTTTCATTTAATTTGATAATGTGTTCAGCAAATGAAGTGGTGCGGGCTGCAGTGTTTTACCAACACAAATGCATATTTCCAATCATTGTTAAACGGGGGCGGCTCAAGGCAGAGCTTCAACCCCTGACTAGCGCCTTGTGCGATAGGAAGAGTAGGAGCTATCAATCGTTATTGTCTGTCTCGCGCGCTGTAATTGCATTCGATAGTCCACTGATTCTGATGTCTGCGCTAATGTTGGGATCAGCGGAGAGACAGATGCTCGGGACTGATCATATGCATCCAGTGGGCACTTTGATAAGTTGGCAGCGAGGCTCCGGGTTTGATGATAAATTGTCTCACTGGTATCTCGGCCTCTCCTGCTTGCTCCTCAGTGATTGCTCTTCCTTTCCGCCCCTCTCCCGCTTCTGTAGTTTCCTTTGGCTTTCACTTCCTCACCGGTAACACTTCCTTCCCTGCCTCCCAGACCTCCTGGCATTGCTATTTCCTTCCTAGTTTCTCCTCTTTCACTCTAGTCCATATGCGGTGCTTTCTTTGCATGTCTCACTCATTCTCTCCTCTGGCATTTGCCTTCCACTTGTCTCTCCTTCCTCTGCGTTTGTCCATCTCGCCAAGTCTTCCCTCTCTTTCATCTCTCCCTTAGATACCTCCTTCATTGCTCTCGGCGTCACTTTATCTCTGTCCTGCTCCTCTGTCTGTGCTCTCTCTCTCTTCTTTCCTCTACTTCGCGTACTCTCTTCTGCCTCTCCTTCCTTCTAGCTCTGTATATTCTTCTCGTACTGATTTCCACCCATCTCTCGCCATCTTTGTCTCTTCCTGCCTCTTTTAATTGTGCCTGCTCCGGTGCTTCTCATCCGTGTGTCTCGCATATTTCACCAGAGTCTCTCTTTCTTCTACATTATTCTCTGTCAATGTCTCCCCACTCTCCCCAGATTGCGCTCTGCCTTGATAGATACATGGCTATGCCCCCTCCCTGTCCTTTTGCCCCTCTCTCACTCTGTCCACCGTTCTCCGCAGTGTCTTCCTTTCTCTCGCCCCCTCCTGCTACTTCTGTATTTCAGTGTCTCTCACTTTCTCATCTGATATTGTCACCTCCCTCTCTCTCCGTCTACTCTGGTACCCCTCTTCCACTTGAATCTCCCCTCCCCACTTCTTTGCTCTCTCTTTCTAGACTGTTGTCTCATCTGCTGCTTCACTTCTAACGCTCCCTCCCACCAATGTGCTTCGGTCACGCTATTCTTCCCACCCACTCCACAGGCCCCTTTCTTTCTCTTTGTATTCTGCTCTGGCAGCCTCTTCTCCCTCTCCGCATTGCCACCTCTCTCTGTCTATCCCACTTGTTACTTCTCCTTCCGCTCTCTCTCCTGCACCCTTAGTATCGTTTTCTTTGTTTTTCCCACTCTGACCAGGTGCCTCTTGTCCATCTGCTGTCTCCTGTGCATTGGTCCCCCCTCCCCTGCCCCTGTCACTTCTCCCCATATCTATCTGACACTCGCTAAAATTGGGCTTCATAAGTATATTTTGGGCCGCACCAAAATCCGCTTGTTTTTTAAATTTGCAAAGCTCATTACTTAATAGAGTGTTCCTCTAAAAAAGCTTAACACACGCACTCACAAATACACTCACTCACAAACAGGGTAGCACTTTGATGTCCCACTTGTTTGACCGCTTCTTTGGAAGAGACTGTTGATTATGCATGATAAAGATGTGGTGTCATGGCTGAGCTAAATATACAAACAGTATACGGGCAACCTCCTCATCAGCAGTAAATCAGCAAAGCTTCTCCCATTTAACATCAGAGCACTAGATTCTCACAGAAAGAGCTGGTCTTGTGGTCTTTCTGAAACTCTAAAGGTGGTTGTAAACCCGCAGGCTTTGCTTGAGCTCAGAATCACAGGCTGTTGAGTCGACGCCGAGATTATTCAGTCCTTGCTCTTCGGTCTATCAGGTTTAAAAAGGCTCGGCACCGCAGGAAGCTGCCTCTTGTGCATTTCTGAGTTATTTTGCTGACCCACGGGTTCTCCAGTGATCCACCTCCTCCTCCTCGGGAAGCAGAACAGGCAGATTTAGGCAGCCATCCTATTGGCCTCAGTGGGACGTGCAGGCGATGAAATCCATTTATTGGTTCATTTAGCTACTAATAGTATCTTCAAAAGGGGTTTTGTTGGAACATATTTCTTTTTTATTCTGCATATTGTAGTGTTTGTAATCCCTTGCCCTCTTCAGATCTCAAAGAGAAAGCAGAGTGTTTTTCCCCGAGAAAAATAAAACGGTTTAAACCAAGAAAAAAGATGGAGTTGTCAACATTTTTTGCAACGGAAAAAGAAAGAATGCTCTGTTCGCCCTCACTCTATCTACTGCCCTCTATTTATCTATCTATCTATCTATCTATCTATCTATCTATCTCATTCACTATAGCTGTCTATGTATTGCACTCACTCTATCTCCATCACTCTATCTATCTATCTATCTATCTATCTATCTATCTATCTATCGCCCTCCCTCTATTTATCTATCGCATCACCACAGCATCACTCAGCACCACCACAGCATCACTCAGGGGCACCACAACATCACTATGCGCTACCACAACATCACTATGCGCTACCACAGCATCACTGAACACCACAACATCACTCAGCGCCACCACAGCATCAATCTGTGCAACCATTCAACAACTGGTTCAAATATGTTCTCTCAATGTTTCAAGCTTTATTACAAATGTCACAAAAAGATGTTAATAATTCACTTCTGTTCTTGGATTTTCATCACAATAAAATACACTGAACATAATCTTCACAAAAGTTATTTAGAAAAGTTTAAGCTATTGCCATTATAAATTACAATAACTTTTATTTAAGTATTAAATATTTTAAAAAAAATAAAAGCCATTGTTATTTGTATTATCAATATATCTAAGTCACGTAAATACAACACCTATTGCATTACAAATGCTATAGGTGTCACATTTGCGAAAGTTATAACTATTGGCCTTGTAAATGACAAAGCTATTAATTTTGCTATTTTCAAAACCAACACATAAATAAAAAATGTGTCATTTACAATACCAATAGCTCAAACTTTCTTAATGCGAGACCTATTTCATTGCAAATGCTTGTTTGTGCAGGAAGGTGTCCCTTCCGGCACAAATCAATACCGCATGCAACGTAGGCACCCTGTGCCTACATTGGCGCTAGGCTGCCTTTGTGCACCAGCGCAGGGGGAAAAGTAAGGAATGCTCCATATGCCTTAAATATGACACATTGCTGCCCTTTCCCAGTGACGTAGCGCAGCAAGGCGACTTGCTTTCTGTGCCACTATTTCATAAATATGCCCACAAATTCATAAAAGGACCCTCCCAAATAAGAAATGGTCATTTATCTCAAATTAAGCCAGGGCGAATAGCAAATGAAATGTGTACAAATGTATTAGAAGTAAAGAATTAAACTAGAACTTCATACAACATATTTCAAGATTTTTTTCTTCCAGTTGTGCTAGGAAGCAAAAAAACTGGCTCGTGAAGTTGGGGACGAAAAGGGGACATCCAATTCAACAGAGCAACTGGAGTTTAAGTCAGTGACATATTGTAATAAAAAGACACGTTTTCAAAGCCTTGACGTTGCTCTTAATATTGGAAGTCAAACTTCGGTGGCAACGTTCTTCATCAGGGACAAACCAAACTTAAATCTGGTAACATCTGGCATCAACTAAAAATTATTACTTGAAAGAATGAGAATTTGTCCACAAATATAACATCCATTCTCATAAAAAACAAATTTTGTAGCAAGATCAACACTAGCCATAGTTAATAAAAAGGTTAGATAAGACAACGTGTTAAAAGGCTAAAGACAGAATTGCAGATAAACAACTAATCATGTTGCAAGAAATAAAATTAATGCAACAACTGATAGAAAGACCTTTGATAAAAGTGGTGTTATGACCCTGGGAGAGGTCTATGACTAAGATAGAGACCTATAACTACATAAGGCAGACTGTCCAAGAAAACCGCTGTTTAATTCTACACACTAAGTTACGACTCTCACTAACGTAAATTATCATTAGAACCTGGGGTTTACTGGTGATGAATACAGATTTTACGTAGTATTTTAAACAGGTACATAACCATTTTAGTAACCAGCAAGACATGCCAGCTCTCGTCTAGGCCATTTGATGAGTCCTCAACAGAAGATGGCACTTGGCTTTTAGTGTTCGAAATCTGTATCAGCGAGAGGCTTATCAGGTTATCTTAACACATTCATTCCATTTTCATTTCGTCTCACATGGAAAGGTAGATAATTCCACACAATCTAATCAAGCCAGAGAGAGTGAATAGATTAATGTATACATGTAAGCCAACACTAGAAGGTGAAGCAAAGTAGTGATATATACATACAACCAAGAAGAGACTGAAAAGAGAAAGCACTCATAAGCTTCTGTAGGACAATCACTCCCACAATCATCAAGGAATTGCTATCTTCACAATCACTCATTGAGAAGCTCTAATTTATGGATTAATCATCATGTGTCAAATAGGCAAATCATAGGGTGCTGATTTAGGGGGGCAGATGCATAAAGGCAATGCAAAGTGCAGAGCTGTTTGTATCCATGCAAAGGGAAACTGCAATGCCCACAGCACAATTTGATTAATAATTGTCATTACAAATTGCAATGTACAAATTGCAAAGCCTTGTAAGGTACAAGTACAAATGCTGGGCTGCTGCTAACGAAATTGCAAAACATAGAATGGTTACTGACTGCCTGGGGCAGGCGGTAACTTTTTGCAAAGTCTAAACTGTCAGTATCTGATAGGTTACACTGTGAGGGAGTAGTCTGGGTACATAGGAAAGTAGGGAGCAGTCCCTTCATATCTACAATGTGCCCCATTCTGTGGCATTGTGACCTATGTCCCTGTAAGGGACAGCGGTCGCAATGCTGCCTTATTCTGAATGCTGCAGGCTTCCATTCAGCATTTTCAAAAAGAGGATAGAAGCTTTTTCCTACAATATTTGGATTATTGAAGTAGGCAGTTTGCCCCTCACTTCAAACATCTCCTTTGCGGTAGGTAAGAATTATGTTAGTCAGTTGCACCAGAAATGGTGAGGCTGGCGCATCTGGAATGTAAAAGCATTATGCTGCAACCAGGCCCTTTGTTTACAATCCAGGCATGTTATGGACAATGTTTGGTTCAGGTTGTTTTGGATTCCTTCAGCCCATGTTCGCAGACCAACACCAGCTTGAAGGAGCCTCCCTTTGTCTTCAGATGGCTTTCCTAAGAAAGAACTAAAACTTCAAGCTCCCGAAGTTATCTCAGCCAAACAGTCTGAAATATTCTCATCAAACCAAAGATTTTCTTTGCAGCATTATCCTGTCCTTTGCACAGTACATTTGTCATAATTAACATTTATTGTATGTTAGGCATGTCTCCACCGACAACACTCAAATCACAGCAGAAAAGTAAAAGTTGTTGTCAGTCTTCTCCTATCATTTATCTTGCAGGTCATATTTAGGGGGAGGAAGGTTGAGCAGGGTGCTGCTTCTTGCAGCTCATGCTTCCTAATATGCCTCTGACTTGTGTGATGCGAATAGGAACTTAAGAGCCCGGTGGGCGTGCATGGATTTTATGAGCATGGCCCACACGCATTTCCCTGACTGTGCTTAACAAATAGAATGCGCTAAACAGTCATAAGTAAATGGTCTGCAATTTTGTAGCGATCACCAGGTGTAGGATTTGCTCATTGCCAATTATATTGGCGTTGTTCAATCTCCCGATTTCTTGGTCGGTTCCTCCAATCTTTCGTGTGGGTCAATTGAACCCATGACCTATTAAATAACGACGATATCCTCCGCACTTTGTTTCTGAATTATTTTATTCTTCCGCCAATTTCCTGGCGGATCAAAAATTATTGTGGAAATTCTGGTCGGACCTTCTCTTCCTCTTGAATAGTATTATTCAATTATTTTGGATGCTCAGATAACTATTGTTCTGTCCTGATGATGACCATGAATATCTACAATCGTCGAAACGTTGTCGACGCATATATGTGGCTGCAATTGAAGAAGGACGCATTGTTATGCTATGTGTTGTTTCAGTTTTGTCCTGAACTCCCTATCTATCTATAATCCCTTCTCTCAGCCACTTGTTTCATTACACATTGTATTGTTGATTACTTTTGTGGTTTGTGTACTATGTTGAGAGCCATTGTCCTACATGTTTAAGTATGTAAAGAAGTTTCCTAATACATTTTCTGTGATTTGTATTTACTTGTACATGGGTTTCTTCTTTTTCTTCTTTCCTTTTTTCTCACCCACCTTCTTTTCTTCTTTATTTATCTTTTTAACTGACACATCTTTTGAGGTTTAGTGAGTAGTTTGATGTTTGATGTATGTATTGTTCCAGAGAGAGGGAAGCACTGGTACCAAATGTATCCTAAATAAATTCGCTTTGAGTAGCCACCAGGCATCACAAAAGGAAGGCCTCTTTTTAGTACAGCTGTTAAGCCTGTTTTCCAATGAAAAGTGTTCACTTTGTGATAGAAAGCTGAAAGTTGGTACAGACTTTCGTCTTTGTAAGAGTAATCATGTAAAAGCAAGACCCCAAGTGGATCTTGCCTATGAAGTCATACAGTCTAATCGAAATCCAAGATGACTGACATTTCAAAAAATATTTTTAAATCGTCCGATTTGTGTCATATTTGGCACAAATATTCATGTGTACACATCAATGCATGTCAAGCACATGCCCACGTTGGATTTAGACTGCGATGTCATGAATATAAAACCAAAATTGCCGCCACAATCATGTAATAAACTTTAAAATCAAATCTGTTATATATTTTAAGTAAAAACTGAAGTTGCAAGTACTCACCAGTGGAAATATTGATAACACAGATTACAACCCAAGCGCCACAACAGCTAAAGACACCTTTCACGGAACAGCAATAACTTTGACACACAACCAGAACAAGAACTAGAAGGAATTGATTGGGGTATTGTGGTGATTAATCCTAATACGACAAAGTCAAAACAGATTGCAAATCTTCCAATGCTGTATACAAATATCATATGTTTTTAATGAGAGACACAAAGAGATTGTACCAGGAGTTGAGTCCGTTTTTATCGGCACCTATCCAGCCCATCCAAAAGTCGATGTATGTAACCATGTCTGGATCAAACATATAGTGGAGACTGTTTAGTCCAACACAAACTACGTAGAAGAAACTGCCCAAGTAATATCAGTTTGCAATAAGGCTACACATGTTTATGGGATCGCTGGGGAACCTTTACGATGAGAAAAGACCAGAGGTGTCTCCAACAAGGAGCAGTGCATGCTAAGCACCACCCTTGAACCATTGATTTTGATTAGTGGGAGACATCTACTTTCCTGACGAAGGTGGTTTGGATCATTAAGAACCCACGAAACGCGTTGATGCAGCAATGTTCCAAAACTAAATCAACTCAACATTGGTTAAAATAAGAAAACGTTTTATACATTGTAGTTTAATCAATGAATCATTGTTCGATTAGTGTGCCTCACATGGAAAAAAATAATGTCTACAGTATTCTCCCCTTTAGTGAAAATGATTTTTAATGTTTTTACTAGGTGCTTCCATTTATGCATAAAATGATGTTGGTATGTATTTAAAGTAACATATAGGCTCAACAGAATATAGGATCCAATTTATAGCATGCTTTGCACATATTTAGTGTTATATTGAATGTGTTTTAAAGAAATCTTCCAGTTTTTAGAATAAAAGTGTTCTCATTATATACTATTTATACAGTTTCAGAGTGCTACTTGGTAATATTGGTCTCAATTGGATGAATGGCTGTAGCCAGCACAGTTTAGCATTCAAGTATTTACACCCAAAGGGAAATCTTTGATTTTGACGTATTACAAATATCAAACCAGCTTCAATAAACTATACAGATTATCACATCCCATTACGATCTGTAGTATTTGATAGCCAAAGTGATCTAAAAGATACTGCGAGCACCTATGAATATAAATGGTTTAAAAGACCGATGTGCAATTTTGTAAGTGGAAATATTTCTCCAGATGAAAGGACATCATACATCACTGCTACCACCTGCCAATAGACCACAGTTATCTGCCGCGTTGTTGCTGCTATTCACAGTAAGTGCTCATTCTAAATCCATGGTCATGCATTGCATGAAAGTAATTAAAGAGTCTGTTCAATATCTCAATCAAGGACAAACATCAATTATTTCAATGGATACACCTCTCTTCACCCCAGCAAAACAAATTCAATGGATGTACCACAGCTGTATGATGAAGGTAAATATGTTATGATGATGAGGGGACTTCATACCGAAATTACTTTCTTTAAAGCACTTATAGACAGACTTTCGAACAGTGGATGGACCAGTATGTTAGTGCAAATGGACATCACTACCACAGGAAAAGCTGATGTTATACTGAAGGTTTCCCACGTAACCTGTACACGTCATGCCCATCAAATTACTGTTACTGTGTTGTACATATTACAGAGGAAGACTTGTCAAAGTTATCTTGAATCTGGACAATGCCTTGAAGAAATAAGGTAGTTTTCTAACTAGATGAAGTGAAAATCAACAAGCACCCACACTTCCAATTTTGGGCAATTGTTATGACTCCGCATATACTTGAACTTGAATTTGCTCAAATAAAGAGGTAACTTTGATCTGTATGTACAAGTACTTGATCAGATGATTCCATAGATGTTTGCATCAAATCATAGTCATTATTCTCGATGGCTGTCCGTCCACATTTGCGATCTGGTGACGCCAGCAGAGTAAAACCAAAGGGGATGATGGACGGAGTGTTGAACATTGCAAGCACTCACCCCAGTCAACTGATCTGTGTTTAATCAATCATCATTCTTTAGCTCACTTCACCAACCCAGTTCAGACATGGCCCTAGGCAAATCAGTCTGACCCTGTGCATCTTGGGAACAGTCCAGCCTGAACTGCCAAGCCATGTCTTCCCTGGACCGGAAACAAGCATCCTGGGACCGGTTTCTGGCTAATCAGCCGTCATCAACCAGGCTAGCTTGAATCCAGTGGCAAAGTGAGCAAGGGGCCCACGTCTGGGCATACCCTCCCAACTTAGGGCAAACAAAGCAAGACCAAAAGGAATGATGGACGGGGTGTTGAAAATTGCAAGCACTCACCCCCAGTCAACTGATATGGGTTTAATCCATCATCATTCTTTAGCTCACTCCGCCACCACAGTTCAGACATGGCTATATGCAAATCAGTCTTACCCTGTGCGCCATGGGAACAGTCCAGCCCGAACTGCCAAGCAAGGTCTTCCCTGGACCGGAAACAAGCATCCCGGGACGGGTTTCTGGCTAATCAGCCGTCATCAGTCAGGCTAGCTTGAATCCAGTGGCAAAGTGAGCAAGGGGCCCACGTCTGGGCATACCCTGCCAACTTAGGGCGAAGAAAGCAAAACCAAAGGGGATGATGGACGGAGTGTTGAACATTGAAAGCACTCTCCCCCAGTCAACTGATCTGGGTTTTATCCATCCCCTTTGGGTTTGCTTTGGACACCAGGAGAGTGCCACCCACACATTCACTCAGCTTTGTAAATGAACATTTGTTGTCAATAAAAGCAGTCATGCATTCTCATCAATTGCTCTAGATCACAATCAGGAGTAGGAAAATGCTATCATCTCGCTCCTCTCTCACGGGCTGAGTGGTCGCTCCCAGTGTCCCTTGCAGGCATCTGGTATCGTAGCGCTGCATTGCTTGGATTGCTTTTAAAAGTGCCATTTGATTACATTTCGCCTGCTGTGTTGCCTATTACCGCTTTGCTTCGTTAGCGCTTTGTTTATTAAACTCCTACTGCTTGTTTAGACCTGTTAGCGCGTTTGACTCTAGCGCTCCGCTGTGCTCCCCCCTCCGCCTCCATTTGGTTTGTTGTTGTCGTCCTCGTGTGCCCGCCCCGCCTCCCAGCTGAGACGCCCTCCCACTGACCAGAAATAGCGCTCCTCTCCCTGCAGGCGCCGTGACTCGCTCCTCTCTCACGGGCTGAGTGGTCGCTCCCAGTGTCCCTTGCAGGCATCTGGTATCGTAGCGCTGCATTGCTTGGATTGCTTTTAAAAGTGCCATTTGATTACATTTCGCCTGCTGTGTTGCCTATTACCGCTTTGCTTCGTTAGCGCTTTGTTTATTAAGCTCCTACTGCTGTATCGTAGCGCTGCATCGCTTGGATTGCTTTTAAAAGTGCCATTTGATTACATTTCGCCTGCTGTGTTGCTTATTACCGCTTTGCTTCGTTAGCGCTTTGTTTATTAAACTCCTACTGCTTGTTTAGACCTGTTAGCGCGTTTGACTCTAGCGCTCCGCTGTGCTCCCCCCTCCGCCTCCATTTTGTTTGTTGTTGTCGTCCTCGTGTGCTCGCCCCGCCTCCCAGCTGAGACACCCTCCCACTGACCAGAAATAGCGCTCCTCTCCCTGCAGGCGCCGTGACTCGCTCCTCTCTCACGGGCTGAGTGGTCGCTCCCAGTGTCCCTTGCAGGCATCTGGTATCGTAGCGCTGCATTGCTTGGATTGCTTTTAAAAGTGCCATTTGATTACATTTCGCCTGCTGTGTTGCCTATTACCGCTTTGCTTCGTTAGCGCTTTGTTTATTAAGCTCCTACTGCTGTATCGTAGCGCTGCATCGCTTGGATTGCTTTTAAAAGTGCCATTTGATTACATTTCGCCTGCTGTGTTGCTTATTACCGCTTTGCTTCGTTAGCGCTTTGTTTATTAAACTCCTACTGCTTGTTTAGACCTGTTAGCGCGTTTGACTCTAGCGCTCCGCTGTGCTCCCCCCTCCGCCTCCATTTTGTTTGTTGTTGTCGTCCTCGTGTGCCCGCCCCGCCTCCCAGCATAGACGCCCTCGCCCCTCCCCCTCCACTCTCCATATATGACAGTAGTTCCCGCGCGCAGCGTTTACGCGCAGCGACCGCGCCTCATTCGCGCCGAAGGTGCGCCAAAGGTAAGCCCGTCTACGCCCGTCCGCGCCTGGACCGCGCCCAGCGCCAGACCCTCTGCCCCTCGCAATGCCCAGCCCTCCAGCATTACTTACGACTCCTCCACCCTCCTAGCCCTCAACCCCGGCCGCTCCCCCAACTGCGTCCAAGCCGCTCCTGGACACACCCATGGACCTTTCTCATGCTACTCCTGCAAATTCATCTGCTCCGTCAACCACTCCGCGACGATCACACCTCAGATTCCCAACACCAACCACCTACAATGCATCCTTCTCAACACCCGCTCGGTCCACAGGCACGCCATTGACTTATGGAATCTACTAGACACCATCTCTCCAGACGTCGCCTTCCTAACAGAAACATGGATGAAAGCTTCCTCCGCCCCAGACATCACCATTGCCATCCCTGAAGAATATAAGATCACACGCAAGGACCGTACCGGCCACACAGGAGGAGGCATCGCCATCAGCCATAAAAAATCAATCCACATTTCAACCAGCTCTGATGTCAATCTCGCCAACTCTGAACACCTTCACTTCCAGATCCACATCGACCCCAAGACCACACTCAGAGGCACCCTCCTCTACAGACCACCAGGACCCCGCGCAAAATTCAGTGAAGACATCACGGACTTCATCACTCCACACGCGCTCCCCTCCAAAGATTACATCCTTCTGGGAGACCTCAACTTTCACCTTGAAAAGAACAACGATCGCAACACCACCACCCTCTTGGACAACCTCGGACTTAAACAACTGGTCACTTCCCCCACCCACATCGCAGGTCACACACTCGACCCCATCTTCACCTCCAGTAATCACGTCTCCTTCAGCTACACTACGGATCTCCTCTGGACTGACCACAGCTGCGTTCACTTCACCTACAACAAGCCGAAACCCATCAACCACCCCCAACCAACTCTGCAAAGAAACTGGAACAAAATCACCATCGACCAGATCTCCTCATCGCTCCTTCTAAACACCCCAGCCCACTCTTCTAACCCAGACCAAGCCGCCACCAACTTCACCCTATGGTTATCCAACACCGCCGACATCCTAGCACCACTGAAAAAACGCCAAAGCAAACCTGGCAGCAAGAAGGCCTCATGGTTCAACGATGATCTTAAGAAGTCCAAGAAACTCTGCCGCTCCCTTGAAAAGGCCTGGAAAAAAGACCCAACCTCCATCACCAAGGACGCCTTCAAAAACGCCACCCGCACACATCACCAACTAATCCGAAAGGCCAAGAAAACAGCATTCAAGGATCGACTAGACAACAACGCCCACAACAGCAAGGAACTTTTCAACATCGTCAAGGAATTTACCAATCCCTCGGCCAACTCCAACGACATCACCCCCTCTCAAGCCCTCTGCGACTCCCTGGCTTTATTCTTCCACAACAAAATTGCAGACATCCACAACAGCTTCGACAACCAACCCGGAGACCAACCCACCCAACCATATGCTGAACATTCTCCCCCCCTGAACACCCTTTACGACTGGAACCCAATCTCCACTGAGGACACCATCCGCCTGATGAACTCCATCCACTCAGGATCCCCCACAGACCCATGTCCTCACCACATCTTCAACAAAGCAGACTTCGTCATAGCACCGCACCTCCGAGACGTCATCAACTGCTCCTTCAATTCCGCCACCTTCCCGGAAAGCTGGAAACACGCAGAACTCACCGCCCTTCTGAAAAAACCCACAGCGGACCCCAACGAACTCAAAAACTACCGCCCCATCTCGCTCCTTCCTTTCCCGGCCAAAGTCATCGAGAAAGCTGTCAACAACCAGCTCGCCGCCTTCCTCAAAGCCAACAAATCCCTCGACTCCTCACAGTCTGGCTTCCGAGCAAAACACAGCACTGAGACCGCCCTCATCGCAGCAACAGACGACATTCGAACTCTACTGGACAACGGAGACACAGTCGCCCTCATCCTCCTCGACCTCTCCGCAGCCTTCGACACAGTCTGCCACAGCACCCTTTTACAACGCCTCAGAAACATCGGAATACAAGGAAAAGCAATTGAATGGATCACCTCGTTCCTAACCGGAAGAACCCAGAGAGTCCGCCTTCCACCTTTCAAGTCCGAGGCCACTGAAGTCATCTGTGGCGTACCACAAGGATCCTCTCTCAGTCCCACCCTCTTCAACGTATACATGAGCCCCCTCGCGGCCATCGCCCGTCAACACAACCTCAACATCATCTCTTACGCGGATGACACTCAACTGATCCTTTCTCTCACCAATGACCCCAGCACCGCCAAAACTAACCTACACGAAGGAATGAAAGAAGTTGCCGAATGGATGAAACACAGCCGTCTGAAACTGAACTCAGATAAAACAGAAGTCCTCATCTTAGGTACATCCCCCCTCTGCATGGGACGACTCCTGGTGGCCAGAAGCCCTTGGAAAAGCACCCATCCCGACAGACCACGCGCGGAACCTAGGCTTTATCCTGGATTCTTCACTCTCAATGAACAGACAAGTCAGCGCCGTCTCCTCATCCTGTTTCAACATTCTTCGCATGCTCAAAAAAACATTCCGATGGATCCCCACCGAAACCAGAAAAACAGTCACCCATGCTCTGGTCACGAGCCGACTGGACTACGGAAACACCCTCTACGCAGGCACTACCGCTAAACTCCAGAAAAAACTCCAACGAATCCAAAACGCCTCAGCCAGGATCATATTAGACATCCCGCGTAACGAACACATCTCGGGTCACCTGAAAAACCTCCACTGGCTACCCGTCAATAAGAGGATCACTTTCCGACTTCTAACCCACGCACACAAATCACTCTACGATATCGGACCAGAATGCCTCAACTCACGATTATCCTTCTACACCCCCTCCCGCCAACTACGTTCTTCCAGCCAAGCCCTCGCCACTATACCTCGCATCAACAAGACCACCATGGGAGGTAGATCCTTCTCATACCTGGCAGCTAAAACATGGAACTCACTCCCCACTTACCTTCGCCTTACCCAGAACCACCTAGCATTCAGAAAGCAACTTAAAACGTGGATATTTGACAAGTAATCCTCCTCCCCTCCCGAAGCGCCTTGAGACCCTCTGGGTATGTAGTGCGCTATATAAATTCTTTGACTTTGACTTTGACTATCATCAAGGGTGATGGATGTGCTGTAGGTCTGACTGGAAAAAAAAAAGGAGCTCGCAGAAGAAGGATGATATCTGGGCCAGTAATTTCCAGAGCTCTAAATGAATGTTATCAAATATTTGTGAATGCCTCCGCCATAATAACTAGAAGGACAAGAAAAGGCTGCCCCCTGTCTCCGCTAATATTTAACTTATACATCAAACAGTTTGCAAGAAAATTCTCCTTTCAGGTGTAATGACTGGGAAAAGAAAGTAGCCCTGTATGCAGATGATCTTATGATCTATACATCAGATCTACAGGCTACACTCCCAATGATTGATAGGCTGGACCTCAGGTTTTTGCCAGGTTGCTGGATATGCTGTCAACAACAATGAAACAGAAATAATGGCCTGGAATAATAAGGGAGGAAATGAGCAAGTTAAGAAGGGGATGAGGTACTTGGGGGTCAAAATAACAAAAGACAGTATGAGACTCCCGGAGGAGAATTTTATAAAAGTTAAGACGGTATGTAATTTGATGTCTAGCTGGTCTCATTTACCCATATCTATATACGGAAAAGCAAATTTGGTTAAAATTGTTATTTTACCATAGTTTACATTTTTATTTAATGCAAAACCACTGCCATTTAAAATTGAGTGGTTAGATAAACTACAAGGGAAGATTAACAGCTTCATTTGGGCCTCAATGGGGTTACGTATAGAATGGAAGAAACTACGGAGAAAAAAAAAGAAAGGCGGCCTAGCTCTCTCAGACTTGAGATACTATGCTTTGGCATTCTTGTTGAAGAATGGAAAAATGTTACTTGATAGCCCAGATAGTTTAGAAATGGGTAGAATGTTTAGAGCCATGCTGAAAGACACTAGGGGGGTGATTACAACTTTATGCACAAATTTGAAGATCCCAAGTTCTATAAGAAGGTAAGATTGAAAGTACTACAATGTATGGCGGAAATAAGATATTGCATTTAGAAAATCACAAAACATATCTATTTCAGTAATTTTGCCCCTTTTTGGGAGTCTCCAGGTTCTCCTGCATGGTCTACGGATAAATTGGCACTCCCTAAAAGAGGCTGGCTTTCAGAGATGGGGTGATGTAGTCGAAGATGATAAGCTGATAACTTGGGATGAGATCTGAGAGTTAGCGGATAATAGATTCTAAAAATATTTATATCTTCAAATATAAAGCTGGTTTAAGACTCTTAGTACAAAGATAGGAGGGTCGAACAAATTACATGACAGAGGTGTCATTTTTTAGGTCGAGCCTAGACGTGCAATCAATGCGAAGCATTGATTGCTGTCTGCTCGACAACTATTGTCACCCGTTTTTGGGAATGTGGACACAAGAGTGGCACGAGCGCAGATTTGCGCAGATTTGACCTCGTGGGCGCGTACGGCCCCGTGCCCATCTCCTGCCTCGGAAGCTCCAACACCACACACGCATGAGCATACACAGAGACACACACACACGAGCACCCATGCACGCACCCATACATACAGAGAACCTACCCCCGCCGTCGCATACACACACGGGCACACACACACACACTGCATACACACACGCCCCCCTCGGAAGCTCCAACACCACACACGCATGCGCATACACAGAGACACACATACGAGCGCCCATGCACGCACGCACCCATACATACAGAGAACCTACCCCCGCTGTCGCATACACACACACGCGCACACCCACACACACTGCATACACACACGCTCCCCCCCTTACCTCACCGGGCTGTTTTCTTGATGAAATCCCTGTTTTCTTGTGGGCTCCTTCTGCCCGGCTCCCAATGGATGGATGGGCGGCGGGTGGGGGCGATGCGGCCAGAGGCTCCAGTGCTGCTACGGCGGGCGGGGGAGACGCGGCCAGGGGCTCCAGTGCCGTCCATCGCCTCTTGTACTCCATCAGCAAGCGGACCCATAGAAGCGGCCAAGAACAATCTGCGCCTGCGCGGAAGTGCGTGCGCCCGTCTGACGTCACTTAGGGGCTGAACCTTACGGTAGGCAGGCGCGGGCCGCAGGGTCCCTGTGACCAGATTC
The DNA here is from genome assembly GCF_964263255.1 of Lissotriton vulgaris. Lineage (NCBI taxonomy): Eukaryota > Metazoa > Chordata > Amphibia > Caudata > Salamandridae > Lissotriton > Lissotriton vulgaris. The sequence continues at coordinate 687,010,954 of NC_141696.1, forward strand.
AGATCATCTTTCACCGCCGCTCCTGTCCAAAGAATCGGATCGCGTTGCGCGCGTACAGCACTGAACCGTGTACGTTGTTTTTTTTTATTCGGTTTTCAATATATGATTTTAAATAAAACTATAATCTTGTTTCAGGCCCGTCCGTCAGCAACTGTTTCCCGGGCAATCACTCATTTCAGGCTAATCTGGTGGGGGATGTCAGTGGGTTATGGAATATTTGTTGAGTTTCTTTCAGTTCCGGATAACCAATCGCTAGCAACTGTTGGATACGCATTCACGTTAAGGGTATTGCTGAATTAAAGTAGGTGTTCGTCGAATTCGCTGCAGGCCGGTAATAAAACCTTGCACTGTTCCCACACATCACAGAATTCCCTCTCTTCCTTTTTACGTCAGTTATGTAAGAACCCTATCAAAATGACGAGAACAGCTTGGTTTGGCTTCCAAGATCCATGAGACTGAAGACTGGAGCATCCCTCACCAGCTCGTTCCCTCTGCACACCAAGCATGGCAAGTGTACAGCACATTACTGTATTGAGTAAACTTCAAAGACTAGTCAAAGTAGGGGAGGCTCTTGGCCAGGGAGCTCAAATGCAATCTTTCAGTCGCCACCCTCCTCCCTATACACCCACCGTTCTTCTTGCTCAGCATCTCACCCTCCCCCACCCAATTCTATCACAGGTCAGGAAGTCTGAGAGTGGTCAGAACACTCTTTAGAGCGGACTTGGTTTACAGAATCGCCCTGCTTGCCCTATTGACATATTCATTTGATTCTGGGCAAATCACTTAATCACCCTGTGCCTACCAAAAAATGAATGTGTCTTTGTGTAATGTATCTGGCACTCACGTACGGCGCTCCAATACTTTCAGGCCGACTTCGCGCTATATAAAGCTACAAAAAAAACTGGACATTCTAGTACTCTCTTTAGAAAATAAAAGAAGAGCAGATAGTTAATGACAGTGTTTCACCATTTCAAATATAAATTGCAGAGCTGGCCTGGTTACTCATTGACTAATACATCCACAGCAGATGTCTGTCTCTGTTTAAATTGTGTCGATCCGGGTTCATAAAGTGGAAGGTTCCTTCAGCCTTTCATCCTTCTGAGTTATATAAAAGGAGCACTATTAAGGACTTTGTTACCACATCACTCACGGACCACCACCACATCACTCACGGAACACCACCACATCACTCTGGGGCACCACCATATGACTCAGGGACACCACCACATCACTCTGGGACACCACCACATCACTCACAGACACCACCACATCACTCACAGACACCACCACGTCACTCAAAGACACCACCACATCATTACAAATGCTATAGGTGTCACATTTGCGAAAGTTAAAACTATTGGCATTGTAAATGACAAAGCTATTAATTTCGCTATTTTCAAAACCAACACATAAATAAAAAAATTGTCATGTACAATACCAATAGCTCAAACTTTCCTAATGCGAGACCTATTGCATTGCAAATGCTTGTTCTTTTTTTAACCTGCTGTCCTTTATCAATGTGAGAAATGCTTTTAGAGCTACATGGTAAGTTCTGAGCTGCAACAATCTGATGCTGAAGCAAGACTCTTGGGTTGAACATATGCCACTGACTGAAAGACTGCATTCAAACGCCCTGTTCAGCAGAAAGAGTGAGACGTTTCAGTGTCATTCAAGGGGTGTACATGGAATAGACACTGGGTGTCGGGTTGGGTCATATCTGTTTTGAAGCCATGCAGGTGGGGCTTTGTAACCTATTCAGAAACAACCAAGTATAGGAAAAACATCTGGCATCGATTTTGAAAGGATAAGTCGACAAACTTAGTTTTTCATTTGACATGGATAAAAGGAATTCAGCCTAGATGAGCTTTTACAAACACTTAATGTTTGGTATTTCTCAAAATTGGACATTTGTCAAAACAAGAAAGCTCATCAATATTGATCTCTGGAATTTCCCCAGAATGATTCACAGGAATTGTGACCTTCGCTTTGCTTCCGGTAAGTGCCAGTGAGACAAAAGGTAATGCAGAAGACCAAGCAGTAAAGGGTGGAGGTGATTTTAATTGCATCAATTGAGTCAAGACAAAAAGGTTGTTATCACGATCTAAAGGTACTCAATGGTATCTCCATGTTAAGGATGGATGGCTTACTGCAAAAGCAAAAAAGAATGCTTAGTCTGAACCTAAAAATGTCAGTTGCTGAGCTTGGAGGAAGCTTTAGAGGCGTATGCCCTGTTTAGCAAGAACAGAAGTCAAGAGTGCGACTATGAGGCCCTCTACAAAAATCAGAAGATGTGGGCTAATGGAATTAACTTGCAGACTGGTGTACTGCTTTAATCTTTTGGAGGCAGACGTCCATACTACCCTCCTGCTTACCTTTTTGTAGCATAAGGAGGATTGAGTCTAGACACAAGAGTATTAAGGAGTAAACTTTAAAGTCCCCTGCCTTCAAGATATAATTTAGAATCCCAATTTATTCAATCGGTTGGTTAAGCCATCCTATCTACATAAAGTTGTCCCAGCTCTTCACTTGTCCCAAAATATCTTTATGTACATTCCTTCTGCCACCACATCTATTCATGGAAGAAGAAAGTTAGCACTGTCTTAACAACTGAAAAGCCAAAGTTTTAGAGTGGATAAATCAGAAAAGATGTAGAATATGTTGTCAGATTTTTATGATGCTAAAAAAGCTAAATCTAGAAGCGATTTTCTCTGTATCAATCTCACCTCCAAATCTACTGACCACAATAAAGCTCATTCTATTTGAGGAAAAGAAGCCACTTCTGGACTCTTGCGAGGAGTAAGGGTCACAGATATCTGCCAGGCAGCAAAGATGGCATGCCTCCATAGCTTCCCTAAATATTACTGTCTTTGAATGGAAGCAAGCTGAGGAGGCCTTTTTACTTTGGCACTATTTAAACATTCCTTGGATTAGGACACAGGTATTTAAAAATTCCTCTGGCTCTCCTAACTTAAGCATTGTTTTTCAAATCTTTTAAAGATGAGGAATATGCAAGAAGAAATATCTATCAAAAACAAGTTACTTACGTACATCAGTGACCTTTATAGTGAATACCAGGGTGTGGCATGGGTAAACCAGGGGGTGGCATGGGTAAACCAGAGTCGCAGTGGTGAACCAGAGGGTGGCAGTGCTGAACCAGAGGGTGGCAGGGGTGAACCAGAGGGTGGCAGGGGTGAACCAGAGGGTGGCAGGGGTGAACCAGAGGGTGGCAGGGGTGAACCAGAGGGTGGCAGGGGTGAACCAGAGAGTGGCAGTGCTGAACCAGAGGGTGGCAGTGCTGAACCAGAGGGTGACAGTGGTGAACCAGAGGTGCTGTGATGAACCAGAGGGTGGCAGTCGTGAACCAGAAGGTGGCAGTAGTGAACCAGAGGGTGACAGTGCTGAACCAGAAGGTGGCAAGGGTGAACCAGAGAGTGGCAGTGCTGACCCAGAGGGTGGCAGGGGTGAACCAGAGGGTGGCAGGGGTGAACCAGAGGGTGGCAGGGGTGAACCAGAGGGTGCTGTGCCCATACACGACCGCATGGGTAACTTCGCCATGCAAGCGGCCCGCGAACACGCAAAAAGCCCTGCAGACACGCAAAAAACCCAGCGAACACGCAAAAAACCTTGCGAACACGCTAAAAAAATCCGCAAATTCGCGGATTTTACGGAGTGCAAATTTGATTTCGCGCGAATTCGCGCAACGCGAATTCGCAAATTTCACCCATACTTAATGCTGTTTACATCCTGACCTCCACCTGCGGAACGTAGGTAGTACTAAGCTGCAGGTGCATGTCAGGATCTTACAACATCTTCGCGCCATAGTGAATAACGACTCCTCTTATCCAGTAGCTCGCCACTTCAAGCTTATGCATGACAATGACTTAAATTGCTTGACTTATTTTGTGGCAGCATCTATTCCAAAACAGTGGCGGGGAGGAGATCAAGAAAAGGCCTTTAGGCAAATGGAGACAAAACTGATATTAGAGCTAAACGCTAAGTCTCCGCATGGCCTGAATAACACCGAAGACTTGCATAATTTCCTGTAACATAGCACACCATCTCTTCTAGTGCGATTCTTCTACGTTGGTTGGTTTATTTTGCATTTTGGATTTCTTACCAATCCCTGTATATTAAAATAATTAGAGAAGAAGCGGCTTAGGGTCATGGTTATGCGTTCGGGAGTGGATGTTATTAATTCCTTCACGCATACCATTTCCATGGACTGTATATAACAAATATTGTTTTTTAAATTTTAGCGTCTTCTTATGAGAATTAGTAATTAGTTGGGTAGAACACTTTATGTATTAGCACTTTATCATTGCCGGTTTGCACATTCATATAGATTGAGTAATATGGGTCCTATGTCCGATATATTCGAAGTAGAAAGTGACATGTGGTGCTCTAAAGTAGATATTGAAGTAGCGAGAGGTCCATGAGGTAGAAATAAGTATAACATGCATTCAAGCAATAATGATGAAAATAGCCTTGACATATCGAAGGTTATAGGACATGATACAGATGGCAACATTTTGAGTATTTTGCACACTCTGGTGTATATATATATGTATTTAATTTATGGTAATATATTTATAAATGTATTTTATACTATTTATATATATTTATATTGCATCAATGTCAAATTCCCTTATATTATTTAATGTTATAGATGGAGATAAATGTAAAAGTATCAGCAGGAGTCTGTATGCATACAGAACTAGTACTGAATATGGACCGGCTACCTATCTGAATGGAATGAATTTAATCAGAACACGGTGTAGGAATACCACATGGAATGACATCAATTGCACAAGAATTAATCTGTAAAGAAAGAGTTATTAACAAGCGAACTCTGAAGAAAATAAATGAAAAAAGAATACAGAAAAAAGGAAATGTACATGAAAAAGATATATATTGAAGTACTATTGGACTCAAATACAAATAAATATTTTTTCTATGTCCATCACGGGGGCTTTATCACGAAGTGTTGCATTACATATAAAAAAAATGGTGCTTTTTAACCTCTGCACATGTGATCAAGGGCTAGTGGAGACCGAAACGAGTCAAGAGGAGAAAACAACTTAAACGCTATGACCTCTATAGTTAATGAAGCCGCACCTATGCAGCTAAAAAGAGCCTCCACAAAAATGTCCAATCCTTGGTACGACGGGAGTCTCAATGACGATAGACGGGCCATGCGAATGGCAGAGCGCACCTGGAGATCAGCTCCCTCCGCACTGCACTTAAAAACGCTGAAGATAAAGAGAAATGCCTACTTTAGGAAAATAAAACGCTCTAAATCAGATTTCTTCAGCCGTCAGCTCGATCAAGCCAAAAATCGTCCGAGAAAGCTGTTTGAGCTAATTAAAACACAATCCAAGGTACAACCCCAACCACTCAGCACTTTGGGCGAAGCACCCTCCTGTGAAGACTTCGCCTCTTTCTTTATCCAAAAAACAGACAACATAAAGAACGATCTCCTCATTGACGTAAGTCTTTACTCCAAACCCCACTGCACAGCACCCACTGAACCAAAAAACAATGCTACATGGTCATCCTTTGTCACCTATTCGGAAGAAGAAATTGGTAGACTGCTCAGCACTGTGAAACCAGCCAATCACCTCACGGACCCCCTTCCTGCCAACGCTGTCAAAGACCTTACCCCGTCGCTCCTCCCACTCTGGACTAAAATTATTAACAGTTCACTTCAACAAGGGACCATCCCCGACTCCCTCAAAGTTGGACAAGTCACACTAAAGAAACCTACAGCCGACCCCTCTGATCTAAATAATTACCGTCCCATTACCAATATTCCGACTCTTGCCAAACTGTTGGAAAAATGCGCACAAATACAATTGACTAAACACATTAATCAGTTTGATCTACTCAACCCTCATCAATCAGGCTTCAGAGCAGATCACAGTACAGAAACTGCTATGACTCACATAATTGACGACGACCTTCAAATCCTAGATCAAAACGATACCTGCCTCTTCATCCTTCTTGATCTCTCTTCTGCATTCGACACCGTCAAACATGAGAATTTACTCGAACTATTAAACACAAGAATGGGTCTATCTGGAACTGTGCTCAAGTGGTTCACGTCCTTTCTACACAACAGATCGCAGAAATTCAAGAGTAACAACTTGATGTCTTCACCAATACCTGTATCGCTAGGCGTCCCACAAGGATCCTCCCTATCCCCAACTTTGTTTGACCTAGTTATGGAACCTCTCACCACCTTGCTACAAGCATCCAATGTTCACTTCCACATGTACGCCGATGACACCCAACTTTATCTCAAATTACAATCACCCAAAGACATTATGCTCTTGAATTCAACGATCAGAGGCACCCAATCCTGGCTGGCCGCTAATCATCTCAAACTCAATGCTCTTAAAACAGAGTTCCTCTTGATCTCACCTCCCGCGAAGATCACTACCGCTCAAATTTGGCTTAAACACCTAACGTCACTCAATGTTCATCCCACCATCGATGACTCAGCAAAATCTTAAGGCATAACACTTGACGCCAACCTCAACATGCAGGAACACATCAACAAAGCAACTAAGGGTGCGAACTACCAGATCAATACCTTAAGGAAACTCAAACCCTTCCTTCCAGCCAAAGATTTCCAAACAGCGGTACAAGCACTAGTCATCCCTCGAATAGATTACGGCAGCATCGACCTCTGCGGTCTCCCCCCCAACTACTACGGCACCCATAAGAGCCTCTCTAAACGCCGCAGCGAGACTCATCACTGGATCAAAAAAACACTCACACATTTCCCCTGACCTCAAATCTCTGAACTGGCTGCCTTTTGAAGCCAGAATACATCTGAAAATCGCCTGCATGACGCACAAGGCTGTCCACCTGAGCTCACCCGGATACCTCGCTCAGAAGCTGACGATTTCTGGAGGCTCCAGAAACACTAGAGGCACAAACAATCTTTTGCTACAGCCCCTAAGATTCCGCAAGGAAAAAAACTATTAACGCTCCTTCTCAGGAATGGCACCCAGGATCTGGAACTCACTTCCCCCTGAAACCAGGCTCATCTCCTCTACCATACTTTTTAAGAAAGAAGTAAAAGCTATCTGTAGGAGAGTAGGGTCTGCAATCCTATGATCACCCAGATTTTTTGCTTTTGTTTCACTGGTTTACGACTTTCTCTGGCTGTGGGCCTGCCAATCAGACCCACAGCCTGGCTGTTCTCTCTCTAAATTACAACATGTACCCTAGGTGCATTTACCAATTGGTACTGGGCCACCTTATCAGACCCTGTAACTCAGGGCATAGGTGTACCCAGGGCCGCCAGGGGCTGCAGCATGTATTATGCCACCCCTGGCTGGCCTCCCAAATTTGACACCACTGGCTGCATGACAGCTGGGGCAAAGTCGTGTAATCACCCTTTGCTTTAGAAATAGTAGCCCTATATCTAACCGTACAATGGACACCCGAGTTCCTATCAGTCACTCCTATGGCAGGCCTTGAAAATCCTGAAGGCAGAGTGCGTGGGCTCGTGTGAACTGGGTTCTGGCCCGAGCCGAGCCCGGTTGCAGCTTGCGGAATCCAGACCCAATGGCTGTTCCATGATAACGCGTACCATATCGGTAACTTCGGTATCGCGTTATCAAGACATGTCGAGTAAGGTGTCATACGAATCGGGATACTGCCCCCTCACCAATTCTGGCGACGAGGTTAGCATTCCGCCCTTCTAGAGGGACACGACATGTACGTAACTGTGAACCCCGGTTAAAGTTAACGAAAGCCTCAGCTCCACAAAATGGATGCTGCCACCACAGACACGAGTCTGACCTCCTGCTGCTGGGAGTCCTTCCAGCGAGGAGCGCTTGGACAAAGGGTTTCCTGTCGAGGGCGGTGTTCGCACCGTCCCAGACAGGGTTTGTGTATTCTGGGTAGGTAGGGCTTTTTCGAGAAGGTGACTGCGGAGTGGCACCCCGGTGCTCACTACGCATCTGCCGGTCAGAACCAGTTCCAGGGGCGCCAGCCCTGGCCTGGGGAAAGTCCGGCAGGGGAGAGGGGTGTAACTACCCCCCTTCCTGGTCCCACCCTTAGGGCAGGACCTAGTCATGTACCCACCCCTTTCTTTAGGATAAAGGCCGGAGCGGGGACCCTTCCAAATTAGATCATCTTTGAATCAAGAACTACTTTCTACGAAAGGACCTTCGAGACTCTTCCCAAGATTTCTCCCTTGTGACTAAGGAGTAGTCACCCTGCATCCGCAGGCACCATCTAAGAACTCTGCGGTTTGCTGCAAGTCCTTCCTCAGGAATCCGACGACCCAGCTCGACGAGAACCGGCTTCCCTGGCACCTCTGACCTCTACCCACATCGTCAGCTCAGCTGTGATCTGTGGGTGCGACGAGACCTCGAGGGACCAGCCATCATCAAAACCTGCACGCTTTCTTAATCAGCACGACCATCGAAGTAATTCCCTGGTGAGTGCTCTGGGGTCCGAGAAGCCCCGACCCTGAGCCGCTCCAGCACCGAAGCGCAGCCTCCCAGCATCTCCACGATCTGCGTGGGGCCCTTCTGCTCGCTGCTCAGCATGTTGTTCGGTCACTAGCCGCTGGCTTGTGCCCTTCTGTGACGACATCCGACAACCAACACTGCTGGTCTGGTTGCTCCAGACTAGCCTTTGCTTCCATCTTTGAGAGAAGCACCCCGGACCCTCCTGGTCCACTCAAGACGCCATTTTAGGCCCACCACGTGGCCCTGAAATCTGCCAAGGCTTGTTGCCCCAATCCTGGGCCCAGCGACGCCGACAGCATCATCCTTCGTGGGACAGCTCGCACCTCCATCCTGGTCGCCGACAACGCCTCCTGATCCGTGAGACTGCAGAGCCTAGCGTCGCCCACTCACCTGGTCGAGGTGACGGCCAACCGGTGCCCTCCTGGTACCCTCTGACTACTGGCTAGTAGTACGAACTTGGTCCCCTCTGCTTTCAGGTGTCAACGATCTCTGATCCAGGCTTGGATCTCTACGAACTATTCATCACTGATCGCCGGCCAGCAACTCCTTTTCTTCCGGCTCCCGGCTCGTCAGCGAAGACCCCGACGCCTGTAAGACTTGTGCAGCCGCAGCCCTCGTGGCTAGGTAACTCGGCATTTCGGTGCCTGCATAGCCTCTTTACTCTAGGGTCCCGAGTCCCTCGCTTCCGACTTGCCTTATCGGGTCCGCCAGAGACCACTAAACTTTCCGTGTCCTCGGACACTTGTGTTACTTGTGCACTTAAAGTATTTTCCTGAGAGATTTGGTTTGTGCTTAGTACCCTGTCCTCATAAAGAGTACAGGGCTGTTGTGATCTTTAATAAATGACTGTCTATTTTCATAACACTTGTGTGGTGTCCTTTCACTTGGTGTTCAAGGGGTACATGTGTGGTAAACAGCTGGCTTAACACGCCCTCTCGAGTCTTTAGCCTTAGACTGCTCGTATCCACGCTACTAGGATAGCTGGTCTATAGGTTGACTTACAACCAATCACCACAAGGGTCGTTTGGAACGATACATAGCGGTTGCTAGAATAGCGAACGCTGCATATCGGGCCAACTTCTCACACTATCCTCATGGCTAAATACACTTGAATTATTACTGGGGATGATATTTACAGACGCTGTACCATTCAGTTCTACTGATCTTTTTGCATTTTTGTATGACTCGTGTTATTGACCTACCTGATTGTTTACGCTACCACTTATTTGTACTTTTATCATTATTGATGTATCTGTCTGACTATGCTCCCCATGTACCTTCCCCACCCCAATTGTTATTCACTCACATGTTATACCTTCGTATGTAAAGCGCTCTGATATCTGCAAAGATCTTGTTCGCGCTATATAAAACTTTCAAAATAAATAAAATAAATAAATAAATTATTTGCCTGAAATCGGTGGTTCGTGGTTCCTTCAGTGTTCGGCGCAGCGTTTACAGCGTTGGTGAGCAGGCGGAGGTTCCTTTTGGAGTTGTATATGTATATATAAATAAATATATTATATATATATATATATGTGTGTGTGTGTATGTATGTGTGTGTATGTGTATATGTGTGTGTATGTATGTATGTGTGTATATGTATGTATACATGTGTGTATATGTGTACATGTATGTGTGTATGTATATATATGTATGTATGTGTGTATATATTAATCACTATTCCTCCAAGGAAGAACAAATCGGATCGCATTCCACAGGTCGATTTTGCGATTTTTTTTATTTTTCTTTACATTCCAAAAACAACACATGTTGTATATGTAGTGGAGTGTCCGTGCCCCATGAGGTATGTGGGCAGCACGGTGTGCGAATTAAAAAAACGCATCTTGGAGCATGTCCGAGCAACCATTCATAAGGACAGGGCAAATGCAATAGCCAAACATATGGAACAACACCATCAGAGTGACTGGAGCCAATTGAAATTATTTGGACTCGAAAGTGTCCCCAAAAAAGAAAGAGGGGGAGACAGAGAAAAACTTTTGAGATAAAAAGAGTCACGCCATATCCTAAACCTAAGAACCCTATCACCATATGGGTTAAACCAGTCAGAAGAGTTATACATACACCTATAAGGACTTCGCTTTGTTAATCTGTTTGTTGCCCAAAATAATGCCGTAACTGCTTACTGTATCCGTAATGGGTATGATACATAAACTTGAGGAATTTGAGACATTGCATGTGAAATGAGGAGATTATCTATTAATAGTATTCAGTGGTTATATGTTATGATGTTGCATGACCAGACATGGGTAACCCAAGGGGAGTGGTGATAGAACTGTAACCAGTGACTAAAGAAATTTGGAAAGGCGGGAAAAAGCCACAAAGGTAATGTAATCACACTTGAGGGAACCTAATAACATGCAAACGAAATGACCAGGGATGCCCTTTGTGGAGGGGTGTGAGACATTCACAACCGTCAACTAACAATGTATAAAAATGTGTCAATATGTAATGTAATCCCACTTGAGGGAACTTATTAGTTCGTAACACCATAACCACTAATTGCACAATGTCTCATAATGTAGCAAATTGTAGAGCAAAAAGCATGAGAATGGGCAAAATAAAATATATTACACTGCGTGAAAAACAAAAAAACTACATCTCCCAGAAAGCATTGAGGCACTGGTAACCCCCACACAGGAAATGATGCAATGTATATTTGATTATATCAGGGAGGGGGAGCCAAGTGGTCGGTTGATCGTGAGCAAGGTATTTGGAATACCGAAACGCGTAGATCTTAACAACTGCCCTTGTTTTTGGAATGTAAAGAAAAATTTTTTTTTTAAAAAAACGCAAAATCGACCTGTGGAGTGCGACCCGATTTGTTCTTCCTCGGAGGAATAGTGATTAATGTGTTAGCAGCGTGGTTCAGCTGCAGGGCGCCTCACCCGTTCTGAGCGCTGCATAATCGGCAAATGGAACCAACAATGGAGAACATGTGTATGTATATATATATGTCGTGTGTGGCTGCTTCCTTCTGCATTGTGGAGGATATATATATATATATATATACCAGGAACCCCTCCACAATGCAGAAGGAAGCAGCCACACACGAGGAATCCAGGGAAAGGCTTTATTAGACGGCAGTTAGGGCATAATGCATTTCGGCTGTGACGCCTTCATCTGATGCCTGCTGCTCACCAACATCACAAACTCGCCTCCGCTCTGAATGTTCCTGCAGTGCTCTCGTGATAAAGAGCAGGCACCTCCCCCAACCATGTGATCTTCCACCTGAGGCAACACGGTAGGTACTGCAATTCCCAGAATACAACATCCCTGGGCTGGTGGTAAGTGGGGAGGTAAAATGTTAAACCAAGTGGTGGTGTCCTGCAGGGCAAGGCGCGTGATATCAGGCGAAATGAAGTCTTGAAGCCTCCCTGGGTCCCCGCTTTTCGTTACCCCTTCCAGCGAAAAGTCCTGCCTGCCGAGAGTCGAATGCAGTGAAACGCACTCCGTCGTGAAGTCACGAACTGCCAAGGCAGCGGCCTCTGCAAAACTGATGCTTTCAGGTGGACTGACTTGATTCCATTACCATGGAGAAAGGAGAATTGCTGCTGCAAACGCCAGAACTGTCAGCCAACTTTAGTAACGGGACTGCTTGACACGCCTCTGACCGACGTGGAAATATGCCAGGAACCCCTCCACAATGCAGAAGGAAGCAGCCACACACGAGGAATCCAGGGAATATATACACACACATCTTTTTCTCCAACAAATGACGCGGCACTCCAGAGCATGTTACTTAATGGTATTTATTTTTACCACTCAACCAACGCGTTTCAGCCTGGATGGCCTTAATCACGGTTAGTGAGTCCCTTTTCCATTTCACCTTAAATACCCATTACTGCCACAATGAGGCATTATGGGATTTGTAGTGTTATTCTCATTCAAAACTTTATGCATATATGCAAAAAGGACATTTGGTGTGAATGGGGTGTTCTTTTGATGATTACATTGCTTTCAATGAATCAAACTTTTTTTCACTGGTAAAGTACCTGCTTGTAGCATGAGCCCAGCTCTGCTGCGACGCTTTTCGAGCACCTCCGTTCTCTGCTCACGTTCTACAACCGGAAAGATATATATCTTTCCAGTAGGGAAAGGCTGTATTTTGTACTCGCGGCGCATTTATACTCCACCAGCGCTTAAGCGAGCGTGCAATAGGATTTACTAGCGCATTTTTAAAAATTACCGCATTATCGTATTTTATTTTTAATATTGTTTATTCTGCCCCGGTTTTTAATTTAACCCTCTGCCCACACACTTGCACAATAATCGTGCCCCCACCGCTGTTTGAGCGGTCAGAATTGTGGTTAGTGCTCGTGGTGTATTTCCGCCATCTTGGGGCTAGCCGGGGAGGTCTCGTGGTGCCATCGGGCTGAGCGCTCCAGTGCTCAGGCGGACGGTCAGGTGAGCCTCTACTTAAACCTCCCACAACCTCGCGCAGCGGGCGCGCCCGACTCGCGCCGGAGTCGAGCCAGAGTCCTGCCCGTCAGCGCCAAGGAGGCGTGCGAGGCGGGAGACTCTGTGCGAACACTGCCCCTTCGCTACCCACATTCAGGTATGTCTAGGGAGTTCTTGCTGTCCCGCAATGGGCCCCATGTACTTTGTCATGACGTTTTACATCCTGACAAATGGTTTGGCCCGGTTTGCTGTGGTCTGTGTAAGCTTACGCGGACCCCTGAGCCTATCCAGAAAACATCCTCACATTCCTCTGTCCTACGGGGAGGATTAATTAACGCACGGTCACTCTCCAAGAATGCCCAGAACATTCATGATCTTATTGTGGAGACCAACCTCGACTGGCTCCTGGTTACAGAAACGTGGCTAAAATCCTGGTGTAATCCCGATTTAGCCATAGCCCTCCCGCAGAATTTTGTCATCCAACGCCTAGATAGACCTGAACTACGGGGAGGGGGCCTAGCTATTATCTACCGTAATTCCCTTAAATGTTCTACTCAAGAATTGGCAGATATTAAAGGGGCAGAGGCGTTAGCCTTCTCTTGGGGCATCCATGACTCTTTCACCTTTTCTGGTGCCCTCAGTTATCGCCCTCTGGGACCCCCAACAAAGTTCCTGGAAACTGTGGGCGATGTACTGAGCGAGTTAGCGCTTAGATTCTCCCATTTCACAGTACTGGGCGACTTAAACCTGCACTTAGACTCCCTTAAGGAACCAGGAGTTGGTTGCTTTATGGATATCATTGATGTGCTTGGACTTACTCTCCTGAATCGCGAACCCACTCATCTAGCGGTACATCTACTGGACTGTATCTGCTCTACCTCCACTAGCCTGAGAGTAAAACCCCCCAGCCCCCAGACTTGGACTGACCATTTCCTTGTGCCTTTTCATATTGCACTAAATCCTACATCTATAGTCACCTCTATAAAAAGTACTAAAAGTCCTGAAGATAAACACACTCCTAACTGGAAAGAACTATCCAGCAGACCTGATGTTGTAGAAAAACTAAAAGCCAGTATACCGGTTTCATCAGGCCATACCTCTGTTGACAATCAGAACTTTTGCGACTGGATTGCCAGAGCGGGTGCCTCGCTGAGATCAACCAGCAATAATAATTCAAGGACCATTAAGACCAAAAAGAGTGCCCCATGGTTCTCACTGGCCTTGAATTTGGAACTGGGAGAAGTAAGAGCTTTGGAACGGAGGTGGCGTAGGAACTATGATGCCACCGCCCGTAATACCTATAGGTCAGCGAGACGGAAGTATCATGCTGGAATAAAGTTAGCCAAGAAAGCCCATTACCTACAGGCCCTCTCCACGGCGAGCCAGGGACAAAAAGAAATCTTCAAGATAGTAAAGGATTTTATGAACCCATCAGCTCTCTCGCAGGAGATTCCTCCGTCTCAAAATCTCTGCAATGCGATATCTGATTATTTTGACAATAAGATCCTTGCCATCGTGAAGACTTTCCCTTCAGTACCCACTATGTCGGTAGTTCCTGAACAGACAGAGGAGGTGAGGACCTCTGCCCGCCTGGAGGAATTTGCTCCGGTCTCCCTTGAAGAGACCTCCAAGGCTATTCTGGTCAGCAAATCTGGATCCCCTTTTGACCCTTGTCCCCCTTCAGTTCTACAGACCCTAGTAGAGGTGGTTAATCCTATTATCAATAGGATTATTAATTCATCATTAGCCACGGCAGACATTCCTAATGACTGGAAGCTTGCAGCTGTCAAGCCTCTCCAGAAAAAGGCACTAGCTGACCCTACCACCCTTTCCAACCTGCGTCCTATCTCCCTACTTCCTGTGCTATTCAAACTGGTGGAAAAGTTAGTCAATAGTCAACTGACGAGCTTTTTGGAGAAGAACAACATTCTCCACCCCAACCAGTCAGGGTTTCGGTCAAGGCACTCTAACGAGACGGCCCTGCTATTTACAGCAGAGACCCTACGAGCGGCCATGGACCAGGGAAAGAAGGCTGTCCTAATCCTACTCGACCTGTCGGCAGCCTTTTATACGGTCTCACATACCATCTTAGTGGACCGGTTGGCTGCCGCAGGAGTAGGAGGGCAGGTCTTGGCATGGCTCAGGAACTTCCTCAGCAATAGACGCCAAGTCACAGTGTTGGGTCAATACCAGTCTGAAGCAAAGGTCGTCAGCTCCGGGGTCCCTCAGGGCTCGAGTCTAAGTCCTGTACTTTTTAATCTGTACATGGTACCCCTAGTGAAACTGATCGCATCATTTCAGATCAGCTCAATATCATATGCTGACGACACCCAACTCATCCTGGTGTTGGACAGGGAACGGCCTGGCGCAGAGGAAGACCTTAAGGAGTGTCTAGCAGCAACATTTAAATGGATGGCTGACAATCATTTAAAATGTAATGCTGGAAAGACAGAAATCTTGCCATTTGGGAATCATAATATGTTCTCCCTAAAAATGTGTTGGCCTGCTGATGCAGAAGCCCCCCCCAACACAATTACATCTGCTCGTAACTTGGGTATCAAGTTCGACGATCAACTGTCTTTCAAACACCAAGTGGTGGCCGTAGCTGGGACGTGCTTCCAGATTATAAAGGCTTTGAGGAAGTTTTTTGATCTTCTCCCGTTGTCGGCCAGAAAAACGGTCGCAGTGGCCCTAATAAATTCCAGGTTGGATTATTGTAATGGCTTATATGCTGGAGCTAACAAAGCTGTTCTCCACAGGTTACAAATGGTCCAACATGCAGCGGCCCGCCTTGTATTACGTTGGCCCCGAAGGTCTTCAGCCTCAGCAGCACTTAATGCACACCACTGGTTACCAATAGGTAAAAGAATTCTTTTTAAGATTCTTATAATTACCTTCAGGGCATTTCAACAGCAAGGTCCAAAATACCTGTGTAATGGGTTCAAAAGATATCACCCGACACACTGTTTGAGGTCCGCCAGTCAGAATCTGCTCACAATCCCTCGATTTAAGCTGGTAACAAAAGGTGGCAAATCCCTTTTTGTACTAGGCGCCAAGGCCTGGAATAAGCTCCCGCCCTCTTTACGATCATTGTCCCAAGAAACTCATTTCAGAAAAGCATTAAAAACCTGGGTCTTCTCTTTATCTGATGTTGCCTAAAGGGCGCTGGTGTAATGTGTAGTGCAATGTGCAAGTCATCTCTTTTCCCTCCAACCCCTTCATCTGGGTTGGGTGTGCGCCAAGATACTCCTTGGAGTGATAGGAGCGCTATAAAAGTGTTCTTTACATTACATTACATTACATTACATTACAGTTGTAGAACGTGAGCAAGAGCACGGAGGTGCTCGAAACGCGTCGCAGCCCATTAGAGTGAAATGCTGGCCCATCCTCCACGGCCTCTAACTGCGCTATTCCTGCATTTGATCCATGCCGGGTTTTGAGCCTCCCACTGAGAGTGCAAATTCAGTAATTCAAACATTGCTGGCTACGGTCATCATGCTCACTCTGGCCGTCCAAACAGGAGACAGTGATGGTGAGTCCATCCTTTGTCCGCTTCACGCAGTAGACTACTGCTTCCTTTCCTCCCATACGGCAGTATTATCATGTGAGTATCTTTAACCAACTTGGGGGGGGCGATGCACTGTATATATGTGTGTGTGTGTGTGTGTGTATGTATATATATATATATATATATATATATATATGTGTGGGTATATGTGTACATATATCTCTGACAGTGAAGATGACAACTTCCACCTCTAAGCTTCCAGATCATGCTGAGTAATTAAAGCACCAAGAAGATTGAAGAAATGTGATTGTTTGTATGTGTGCGTGTGTATATATATATGTATATATATATATATATATATATATATATGAGTATAGACAGAAAAACTGCACTCACGGGGGTCAAATCCAGCCGGATTTTATTGCACACAAATTAAAGAAAAAGACGCGTTTCGGCGGGACGCCTTCGTCAGTTATATATATCTCCAATCAGCAACTCCCACCACTTTCAACCCGCAATGCCGGTGGCGAAGGAGACTCAGACCCCACAGCTCTTCAGGCAAAGAAGGTCTTTATTGCTTTTACAGCCTGCGAACGACGCGTTTCGGGCTATTGAAGCCCTTGATCTCATTCAGCTAGCGTACTGCGCCATTACTATTTTTATATGTTTTTAGTGAACACCCATTTTCACTTGTTCCGGTCACATGACCTTAGACAGAAACAACAGACTTCTTTTCCGAAAACAACGCAAACATCCGAAGAGGAAAATTATTGCGTGTAATGTTAGTATAAAAACAGTGCATTTAAACTGAATGTATACAAATATATATATTTTTTTAAATCATCATATTCATGGTATAAATACCTAATTCATTTTGACCGGGATTAATCCACTGGGAAAAGAGAAAAACCCAATTTTGTTTTTCCATCTGTTGTCTATTTAAGCTACATCATTTGCGATAATAACTCGCTCTCAGGATAAATCCAGGACCTGATTTCAACAAAGTGCAAAAGTGGATCAAATTGTTAAAGTACAAACTTATTCCTAAAGTGCAATACAGTGCTTGATTGTGTAAAAAAATCAGCAAATATAAATATACAGTGCAGTACTATTTACATTAATACCAGTAATGAATATAATTCCATAGCATATTATCAATAGTAAAATTCCCGTCCGGAAAAATTACTATTAAAATTCATATTAAATAATTGATCATTTGCTAAAAGTTCATTATAAAAACTAGTCTTAAAAAACTTTTAAAGGAAAGGGAAAATTCATATATATATATAGTAGCAGATCAATTACATTCACTTTACTTTGTTAGCCTTAAACAGTGAGCCATCATACCACATTAGATATCAAAGGAAATTATACATATCTTCTGTGTTGTTCAAACCCAGCGGCCATTTACTGTCTAATTCAAGGATGAATTTAGGTTCAGATTGTCTTAACTGTCGCTCCCTATTGCCGCCTCTCCTAGACTTTGGTACAGCGCTAATCACATAATAGGAAAGACAGTTGAGATCCTTGTTGTGACATGTATTGAAATGCCGTGCCACAGGGTATGTGGAATCACTGTGAAGGATGGCTCTAATATGCTGTAATATTCTGACATGAACCTGCAGCTTCGTACTACCCACGTAGTTAAGGCCATAGGTGCACGTCAGAACGTAAACAGCATATTCTGTTTTGCAGTTATAACTGCCCTTAATGGGAACCGGAGAAACTTCAAAAGGAGTACAGTAAGTTGTCTTATTGGTGCCGAATTTACAAGCTCTGCACACCGTACATCTTTTGAATCCATTGGCAGGTTGTAACCAGGGAGCAGGTTTTCTTGTTTCAGGGGAGTTTTTGTCAAGATCAGTTCCCATTGATCTCCCTTTTCTGAATGTGATGGGAGGTGACAAGGCCAACCGATCATGCAAGATGTTATCAGTTAGGACTATTGGCCAGTGTTTCAGGACAATCGCTCTAATTTTCCTTTCTTGTTTGGAGAAAGTAGTAATCAACCTTGACGTATCATTGATGCTGCTTTTATTGGCGACCTTCACTGAGCTTTCTCTTCGGAAGAGGGTCTGTCTGGGGCGCTTACTGGCTTTCATAATAGCCTCCCCAATGATCTTATCATTGTAACCCCTTACTTTGAGCCTCAGCCTCATTTCTTCCTGGTACCTATTAAAATCTTCCTCGTTGCTGCAGATGCGTTTGAATCTCAAAATTTCTCCATATGGTATGCTTGCAATCAAATGCCTAGGGTGGGAACTGTTGGCATGTAACGTGATGTTCCCAGATGTAGGCTTCCTATAGAGCGTACTCTCAAGCTTACCATCTTTGTCCTGAAGCCTCACGTCGAGAAATTGTATTTGTGTTTTATGTATGTGGGATGCAAAAGTTAAATTCATAGAATTAACATTAATATCGTCTATGAATTCTTCAGCCTCACTTATCTTTCCTCGCCATAACAAACACATCATCGATGTATCTAAAATATGCAGCAACGTGCTGAGTGAATGGTGCCATGTGTCTCCTTCGGAAGACCTGTTCCTCCCACCAGCCTACATGTAAACATGCATAGCTGGGGGAGAAACAGGCCCCCATAGCTACACCCCGTTGTTTAAAGGTCTCATTATTAAAGAGAAAAAAGTTATTGTTGAGACACCAATCGATGAGTTCAACAATAACTTCATTATGTTCATAGTACTCGCTACTTCTACCAGCTAAAAATGTTTAACAGCTTCCAGTCCCTGAGCATGATCAATTATTGTATATAGCGATTCTATATCAAGCGTTATTTAATATGGATCATCAGTCCAAACCATATCTTTCATTTTCATAAGAAAATCTCCTGTATCCTGAATGTAACTAGGGAGAGATTTAACTAAGCTCTGTAGGAAAACGTCAATATATTGACCTATGATTTCACTAGCGCTGTTAATGGCAGAGATGATTGGCTTACCTGGGACCGGTGTTGTCCTTTTAGGAATTTTGGGTATAAGGTATAGTACAGGCAACACAGGGAACTCTTTGTACAAGAACATATTCTCCTCCCTTGAAATGAGACCCTCTCTTCTCCATTTGGCCAAAAGTTTACATAATATCTCTTTGGTTTTGTCATATTCCTTGATGTTAGATATTTTTATAGCAAACATCGTCATTCAGTTGTCTATATGCTTCCCGAGTATATTCTTTTTTGGGCCCTAACACTAGGTTACCCCCCTTGTTTGATTTTTAAATGACAATTTCACAATTCTCACCAAGCTTTTTTATACCAGCTTCTCATAAGCTAATCTTCTAAAGAACATACTGTGCTGTTTCTTATTGGTACTGTGATTATATATATATATATATATATATACATACATATACACACACTAGCTATTACTGTGATAAGTCCTATTAAGACTTATGAACTGAGGTTTACATTTTGTGATTTTGCACATACTCCCTTTGTTTACATACT
This sequence comes from Lissotriton vulgaris, assembly GCF_964263255.1. Classification (NCBI taxonomy): domain Eukaryota; kingdom Metazoa; phylum Chordata; class Amphibia; order Caudata; family Salamandridae; genus Lissotriton; species Lissotriton vulgaris. The sequence goes on from NC_141696.1 coordinate 687,030,830, forward strand.
ATTGCATTATTTGCGCAGTTCATACTTGCACTTTATTTGCGAAATTTGCACTAGTATTTACAATGCTTGTTTTGCACATATGAAACTTATGTCAACTTGCACAGTACTCTGGTCGGTTATTGCATTTATGCTTTTATAAAATATTTATTCAGTAGCACAATATTAATCAAAAATATATTATTTCTCAGGTATATGTAAATAAGATGGATTTAACATAGATCATGTTGACCCACGCCAAAAAAGCGTACTATGTTTACGCTTTTTTGGCGTGGGTCAACATGATCTAAACCCAACCCTTCACTCCCCTACCCTGGGAGACAATCCCGTTGTCACTACCACTTCCATATCTGTGGCTAATTTCGGACTACCCGTAGATTACGCTTTATACGGAACCATTACATGTTAAACATGATATGACGCTCCCTGACCAAGGAACGCATGGGTTTCCAGCACACTATTATTTTGTTGTGCATTCCACGAGTTAAACAATGAAACGACACCTTGTTTATAATTGTGATGACGAAGCATATATTTTATTGTACATGAATTCTGCTTCCTGCTTTATAATTACGGGGTTGTTGTTAACAACGTGATAAATATCGTTTTGAGGGTATACATTTTGTATTTAATACATGAAATGCATTTAGAGTCTAATTTCAAATGTATGTATGTCAAGTCTCATTTCTATGTCTATGATGGTAATAGATATAACCTATGGCTTTGCAACTTGTTTTCCACGTGATCAAGCCGTCTTCACGGCGAAACGCGTTGTGGAATAAACAGCACTAAAGAAACTACCGGTGTTTGCCTGTTTCTGCCCTGAGAGCGTACTTTATTGACTTATCGTTTTGTGAATATATATATATATATATATATATATATATATATATATATATATATATATATATATAGTGGTGTGAGACTACTGCCGCTGTTGTGTGTGTATATATATATATATATATATATATATATATATATATATATAAATATATATATATAATTTTTTTATATCATTTATAGAGCACATGAATCACCCCGGTTAGGATATCTCTGCGGCCGTGTGAGAGACAGTGAGATAGGAGCTAGAAGAGTGATGTTTTAAGTTTTTCCCTAAAGGTCATGTAGTTAGTGCATTGACATATTTCTAGAGGTAATTGGTTCCAGATTTGAGGGGCTTGGTAGGAGAACGCTTTGCCTCATAGTCTGATTTGTTTTAAGCGCGGAACAATGAGGAGACCCTTGCCTTTAGATCAAAGGGTTCGCGAAGGCATGTGTCGGATCAGTTTGCCCGCCAGAAATCTTGGTCCCATTTTGTTTAACCACATCGATGCTGCACCTATTCCTCTACTGTGCTGGACAGCAATAAAAACGGGTGTGGTCATGACGAGCTCAGCTCGTCATGAGCACAGGATCACTGTGCTGCATAACAAGCTGAGCTTGTCATGAGCATCGAAGGGGTTAAGCCATTAAACACCATACAACTGATTTTGAATATTATTCTTTTGTAAATGGGTAACCAGTGTAGTTTGTGAAGCAGGGGGAGCGAGGGTGTTCTATGCGGAGCGCTGGTTACTAGGCGGGTCGCGGTGTTCTGGACGACTTGTAAACTACACAGGGAGGTTTCCTTGGCAGAGAGCAGCAGAGCATTGCTGTTATCTAGACGGTTGAGAGCCAAGGGCTCCTATGTTGAATAGTGCAGGACTAAAACAGGCGCCCTGTGGTACACCCTTGGATACCATGGTGGTTTGAGATTTAAAGGGACCAAGGTTTACTGTTTGGGTTCTCCCCTTCAGAAAGTCAGTCAGCCAGTTTAATGCATTATCCTGAATGCCTATGATGCATAGTCTCTCCAGCAAGATCTGGTGAGAGAAGGTACCGAATGCAGCGGACAGGTCGAGCAGTATGAGGATTACTGCTCGGCCAGCGTCCGCATGCATTCAGATGTCATCTATGACATTAACCAGGGCCGATTCCGTGCTGTGTCTGGGGCGGAATCCTGACTGAGTGATCAAGGCAGTCCGAGGATTCAATGAAAGTGGATAGGTGAGTGTTAATGTGTTTTTTACTAACTTGCTATGAAGAGGGAGAAGAGAGATCGGACAGTAATTGGAGATCACATCAGGGGGCAGTTTGGTGTTTTTTCTAATCAGCATTATCTGGGCGGCTTTCCACTCAGTAGGAAGTTTGCCTTCCTTGATAGAGCTATTTAAGATGGAGCATAGTGGTGCGACCAGCTCTGCTGCGAGACCTCTAGAGATTTTAGCTGGGATTAAATCATTGGGGGATCCAGATTTGGTTGATTTTAATAGAGATTTTGTGTCTTGAATGGTAAGCAGAGGGAATTCCGTGAGAATAGTGGAGCTATATGGGGCAGGGGGCGGATCATCAATCTTGTTATGACGAGTGCTTGTGGTGGTGTTAATTATTTTATTATAAATATTGTCAATCTTTTCTGAGAGGTAGTCGGCAATATTATCGCAGAGTGACTGGGTAGGCACGTCTTCAGAGTTGCAGGCTTTGGGACGAATGAGGGTGTTGAGTACTTGAAAAAGGACTTTAGGGGTGTTATCAGTCTGTTCAAGTTGAATGGCTATATATTTCTTCTGGGCGTTTTTTATGTTTTTATGATACGAGTCTAAGGCGGTTTTCAACTTATCTTTGTCGAGGGGAACCTGGGTGCAGCGCCATTGTCGCTCTAATTTTTTACATTTACTTTTTTCCGTCTGAAGGTCCATCGAGTACTATGGGGTCTGGGGACGCTTGGGGGCCACTGATGATCTTTTCAGGGGGATCAGTGTATCTATGGTGGATTTTACAGTGTGTTGAAAGTCAGATTGGTGTTTCTCTACCATGTCTGAATTTGAAAAGTGAGGGGGGACGAAAGTATCCTTAAAGAGTGTGCGTGTCAGTTTGTGCCACTGTCTGTATGCTTGTGTGGTTGGTTTTCCTGGGATTTATGCTCAGTGGGGTCCACTAAGTGAAACTCAATTATGGAGTTATCTTACCAAGCCAGAGGGCTGGTGGATTTGTATATTGTGTGCGGGGAATTGGGAGAGAAATAGGTCCAGGGTATGACCTGCAATGTGAGTAGGAGCATCATTAGTTTTAGTAAGTCCGAGTGTCGCTAGCTCAGTTAAGAGGGTAGTGGTCTCTGGGTCCTCAAGGTTTTCGCTGTGGACATTGAAATCTCCCAGATGGAGGAAATGATTGGATGAGATCACATGTAGGGCGATCATGTTTGTTAGTCTAGTTATAGAATCGAGGAGGGGTCCTGGGGGGCGGTATATAAGGGCTCCTTTCCAGCTCATCTGTGCGTGGAGGTCTATTCTGAACACTAACATTTCAATGTTGTCACTGCTGAGTTGGTCTAATATTGTAGTTTTTATCGGGTCCTTATATATGATGGCTACCCCTCCCCCACCTTGCCTGGTCTATCTCGTTTCTGGATGCGATATCCGTCGGGTAGTGCAAGAGCAATTGCTGGTGTGAAGGATGATTTCATCCATATCTCAGTTAGGAATCCAATATTTGGGAGACAGGAGGAGAGCAAGTCCCAAATATTGATAGCATGCTTGGTGACAGAACGAACAATGGCCAGGAAGCATTCCCAGCTTGCTGTTTCCTTACCAAGTTTATGGGGTTGGGTTAGGCTTTGGGAGACATCTGAGTCTACTGTATGGAGGTACGCATTGTCCGTATTCTCGCTGGATGGTAAGGGGGAAATACTCTGAAATCTGCAGGCTTTACATGCGAGGGGGCCCTCTATTGCTGTGGGACATTTTTGGTTGCAGGTGTGCATTCCTTATTCCTAGCAGGTGGTCCTGTACGGTTCCTAATCTGTGTTAACTCTTGCCTTGTATATTTGGTGCGCAGACCGTGCGTGATTACCTGATTTGACATGAAACTGTCAGGCTTTCTGGCTCCGGGCGACAGCCAGGCGCAGACGGGCTTACACACACACACACACACACACACACACACACACACTCACATTTCTTCAATCTTCTTGGAGCTATAATTACTCAGCATGATCTGGAAGCTGAGTAGTGGGAGTTGTCATCTTCACTGTCAGAGATCTTAGAAGGCAGTGAAGAGGTAACCGAAGTCGCTGAGTTTTCAAGTTCAGTCTCTCTTTAACCATATGGATCAAAAGCCTGATGAATCAAATGCTGAAAAGGAAGGAGTCTCTCTAGTAACAGACTTCCCAGGACGCTGGACAGTCACCATGTGTCCCTTGGTGAACACAACCTTGAAAGGTGCAGCATCATTTGGAGCATCAGATTTTCTCCTTCGCAATTGGCAGGCGAATACTAGATCTGTCTTAAATTCTATGTGCTTTACATGTCGCCTCTTGTCAACATAGGCTTTCACCTTTTCTTTATTAACCAAGTCATTCATTCAAATTATATTATCACCTCTTTCTCTTTTGTTGGTCCATTGAGGTAACTTGGTTGTTATTGCTCTCCCACGCATCAAAGTCGCAGGACTTTAGCCCATGGTCGAGTGAGGTGCGGATCAATAGGCTTGTAGGGTGGAGTTCAACATAGTTTGCAAACTGACCCTCTCAAGAGTTGCATGCTGTACTGCTTTCTTGAGCATATTCCTAATACAATCAACGAGACCGTTGGGCTGCAGCCACAAAGTACTCTTCTGATGCTTTACGGTCAGATGTCCCAAAAAATCCTTGAATTCGCTACTGTGGGACGGGCCGTTATCAGACTTCAAAATGGCTGGAATGCCCCATGTTGCAAAAATGCAGTCAAGTCTCTCAATGACTCTCTCGTGAGTTGTGGATGAGAGATCCTCTATTAGTGGAAATCAAGAGTACTCATCCACAGATATCATCAAATGATGTCCATTGTCGAGTGGACAAAAGAAATTGATGGCTATTCTCTCCCATGCATGCTTCGGGAGTTCTGACATGGTAAGAGTATGTTGAGTAATGTTTGTAAAGAAACAGTTACATAGATGACAGGCCAGGAGTTCTTTTCTGACTTTTTCATCTAAATATGGGAACCAGACTATCTCAGAGAGCTCTCTTGGCGGCAGCAATACCATGAGGTATTTCGTGAGACACTTCATTTATCTCCTGTCATGAACTCTCTGGAATTAGGATTCTTGACCCTCTCAGTACAACTCCTTCCTGTCTTATGGACAGTTCATCTTTAACGTTTTTGTACTTTTGGTATTCACTCACACTGGTGAGAGGTAGAGTGTGTCGGTTCCACAACTGATATACAATTATATCTTTCAACATGTCACTATCATGGCTCGTGGCAGTGATTAACTGGGCCAACGATATGGCAGCTGGCGTATATGACTTTACAACTTAAATAATGTAGGCCTCAGCCATCTTGGAAGGAGTACCTTATATAAGCACTATGGAAAAGTAGTCAGCAGGGTTTTGATCCTTCTCCGGACTTTGTACAATGGTGTGATCATACTCTTGCAATCGAAATCCCCACCGTTCAATGCCAGAAGGCATCTTGGCTTTTGGATTGCCAAAGACAGTCAATAAAGTTTGATGATCAGTTACCAGCGTTAAAGGCTTTCCATGCAAGTAATATATATGGAAATATTCACAAGCCCATACCATGACAAAACTTTCTTTCTCAGGTTGACAGTAAGCACATTCTGTTTGGGACCGACTTCTTCTGGCATATGCCATGATATACTCCAAGTATGGGATGTTCGCTGTGCTATGCCAAGACTGTGCGTAACCCAACGGGGCTAGCGTCAACAACAATCTCTTTGTGAAGCTTTAGCTTGAAATTTACTATTTCCGTAGCAGTTTTAGTGGCTTGTTTGATTTTCTTGAAACCTCCCTCACATTCCTGTGACCACTTGGATGAAACATTTTTCTTTGTTAACTCTTGCAAAGGAGCGCTAATGGTTGCAATATCTAGTGTGTATCTTGAACAGTAACTGGCCATGCCAAGAAAAGAAGGTATCATAGAAACATCTTGTGGCAGATCAGCATTAGACAGCGCTTGTACTTTAGCAGGATCACATGTCTTACTCCCATCCGAAAAGATATGGTCAAAGAATTTTTATTTAGTCTTGTAAACTCACACGTCTGCATTTAAAGTCATGCCTGCATCAGTCAGTAAGTGACAGATTTGATAAAGAGCTTTATCATGCTCCTTTTGTGCAGCTCTAAAAATCAATGTAATCGCTATAGTATTCAATACAATGCATTCGCATTCACAACCAGCTATATCACATGCCCAATGAAGTCTGGGAAAAGTTCTGCACACCAAAACTGAATCTTTTATATCTAAACAGACCTATGCATGTAGAAAAGCCTGTAATATACTTGCAATCTTCTTCAAGTCCCAACTGACGATCACCATTATTTAACTCAAGGCAAGAATAAACATTGGCACAAATTAGTTGCGTTATCATGTCAGCAATATGTGGACATGGATGTCGTTACCGTTCAATTGCCTTGTTTGCTTAACACATATCAATGCATATGCACACCGTTCCTTCAGTGTCCTTGTTGGGAACTACCAATATGGAAGAAACCTATGGTGTCGGACCAGTTGAACGCTCAATAATATCATGTATAAGTAATGACTCAAGTTCTTTTAACAGCTTCTTGTAAATAAAAATAAACTTGTCTGTGTCTCTGAGCAACAGGACGGATAGTCAATGTTTAACTTTACTTTCATAGTCTTTACCTTTCCCAAACCATGAAACAGTGAAGGAAATCGACTATGTTGTGGTGAGCATTCAGGCTGCAATTCACAGAAATCAGTCCCATATCAGCAGCATTAATGAAACTGAGCAGACAGGCACTTGTTGATGTACTCTAGAGCACATGGATTGGTGCTTGGACCTTCGTTTTCTTGTGTTTCAATGTCTCTTCAAATGAACCTCGATTTTTTATGGGCGTCGATGCAGCTCAATTGTCCACTTTGGCTTTTCGATGGCATAAGTCGAGGTAATGGAGACAATTCATGATATTTCTCTTCAGGTATTATATTTATCGGTGCACCACTGTTGATGATGAAAGGTATCAACAGATAATTTATTTTTAATGTTATTGTTGGACAATGTTTGTATGACTTTGGTGCTTTGATATGTCGACTTTTCTTTGACTGACATTTTTCTTCGCACACAGCCAGTCAGACGTGCTCTCTTTTCTCTGAGGTAAACATTGACAAGGCGCAAACATCTTTCTCACTTTCACTGGATGCTGAGGCGGACAAAGTGTTAGACAATGATTTAGATGCCAATCCACTTTGTTGAGTGTCAATTTGCCTCAAGTGGTGTTGCCGCTTGGCCTTGTGAGGTTGTGTCGAACGTTGCACCTGGATTGTACTGGGGCCATTTTGTCTTCATAGCAGGACGCATTTGATTTTTCCTTCACTTTACAAACTGTCACAAAATGGCAGTCTTTTCCACAGCCTTTACATATCTGTCCAATGGCACGACATTTACATTCATATGGAAACGAAAATACACAATTAAAACACAACTTCTTTTTACTTGTAGATAGCACGTTGTGTCCTTCAGTCTTTAGCTTTGGCTTTCCTTTCATGCTAACGACTGATTCACTTTGGGCACCTCCAACATCCAAGTTAGTGGTTTCTCTTTCAGCACGTTCATCAGCTCTGGCAGCCATCAACACTCGCTCCAGACTAAGTGTTTCTCTCAGCATCCATAAATAACACCAAGTTTGAGCTTCCTCGTCAATGAACTTAGAGTGTTTGATGAGCATATCAAGTCTCTCCACAATTTCATCAATGGTTTCACCAACTCTTTGGCGTTCTTCAATGAAAATATATCTTTTGTGATCAACATTTGTTACTGGATTGAACTTTAGATTCAGGATTTGTTTACTCTGACAATATCAAATTTCTATGTTAGTTCGCTGCATTTTCTTTATGACTTTTTTTGCACCATCACTTTTTTCCCTTGATTGTTATATGATACATTACTTATACGTTGTGAAACAGAAAGATTACTGGGATTAGGTTTTCCTTCAATGCAGCTGCTCTTACACATGTCTCTGATCACTCTATTCTTCCTCCCAAACAGCTCCTTACAAATCGAAGGATGTACAATTCCCAAGCACTCTCTAACACGTTTTTCTCCCTTCAGCTTGTGACCGCCAATGTAGTGCCTTGGACTCTGATCTATGGGGTAATTTTTACTTGGATTTGTTCTTTCCAGGTTACCTGTTTGGTGTTTACCTTTCACACTACAATGTAACCACCTCATCTGCATATATCCATTTGCACTGCCTCTTCACACGCTCCTACATGCCCCAGGACTGTTCTTAGATAAAGCCGGTCTCCTGGGGGCTGCTGCACCATCGGGTGCATCCCTCAAAGTTAGCAGGACTAGGGTCAGGGGGAGCGATTCCTTTTACCTTTCTACTCCATTTTCATAAGCTCCTCTAGAGAAGGCCCCTGCTGTTCACACTTCAAAGGGCACCAACTTTATCTCCAGTCTAAATCATTTGAGATAGCAATTCCTATTCTTTAGGCAGCTCTACACCTTATTTGTCACTTAACAGCTCTGACTCACAGTAGCAGTCATGCAGACCAGTCAGGTAGCCTAACCCGCTAGCCTGGGAAGGCATTCAATTAAATCCCAAAGCCATTAGCGAATTTGCCAAAAGTTGAGTGGGAGGGATTTTCCACAAAACACAGAACGTTCCATCTACCATTCCTCGCTCCAAACCGATGAACAACGTCAGCACCCAGGCCCAGCAGTTATTTTCTAATTGGTAATGAAAAATTCCCATATATAGCTAGTTATCAGCACTTCTCACTACTCTTTGGACCTTGTCCAAATCGGATTCCCTTTACACCCATGAAAGTATCTTTGACACTGGATGGTACTCCCATAAACTGATTCAACCAGACTAGTTCCCTCTATCTCAGTCTGCCAAATTAAATATACCTACGAGTCACCGGGGATGCCACTACTAGACTGGCAACAGAAAATTAAATGTGGCACATTATGGCCCTCACCCCAAGCGCATACCACTTGCTCGATGTAAACACGGGTGACTTTCAAGACTTTGCCCAGAGCTACATATTTAGTTAAGCTCTTAAAATACTTGCAATGAAAAAACACCGTGTCGCAGGCTAATGCCTGCACTTCTCCACATTTCCATAGCACGCTGCTACGACAAAGGAGACCATATTTTTCAAATTAGGTACTCGGACCTCGGAGTTCTGCTTGCTGTCTTTCAGGAAAAACACCACTTGTATCCCTCTTAACACTACTAAACTACAAACAAGTAGCACCTGCGTGCACTACGCTATAGAAGGCGTATCACTCCTTCAGTTATTCAAAATTACACGCTTTAGAGCACGACCGCTCTCCCTTCCTAGGGAGGAATAATCCGTCCTTGCGCGTATTCATCGGAGGCCACAAGCCTACAAACGTCAGCCAAATTAGTATCGAAAAGCGCTGTATATTCGGAAAGTCAACATCGCACAAGGTCACCGGCCTCCGCCCTCCGCCCTCCCTCCAAAACATGGATTGTTTCAACCCAATTACCAAATATAAACTGGATTTACAACGTGCCTATTATTCAGAACAACGTCCTGGACTGCCGCGAACCTCCCACGACAAGCGAACACGACAATGATTGGCTAAAAGCCCAAATCGTTCTGGATGCCGCTCAAGTAATCCTCTGGTCCCACTCGTGAGGCTGGGATTCTGACCCTGGGTAACTTTCCACAGAATGTAAACACACCTACGGAACAAGGGCGCCTAATACTGCGACAATATTTCAGTTAAGCAAATTCCACGGACTTTGCAGATTTAGTGGGTTTTAAAAAATATTTTTTTTCATTACATTTTAAAAATAAGCCTGGCTCATAAAATGGCACATGGGCTCCAAAATTGAGCAAAATAGAAGCCCTGTAAATGCTAGTGGCCACAAAACGCACAGTGAAAATAAAATGGGGGAAAACGGATAAACGGACTTCTATGCGGACGAATAAGATGCCAGAATTAGAGAGAAAAACGATGAGAACTATCAAATCTTCAAAAAGCAGCTTAAACTACCATTTATGACACCGCCGTCCTCATTATATTTAAGCACGTGGGCTAGTCCTCAGGATTTAAAGGAAATGCGCAGATTCTTGGGAAAGTAGAGTGGGCGAATTCTCAAAACTAATGCAAACATGACAAGGAAAAGTCATTTTATATGTTCGACTGAAGTTGATTTACACTTGTATACCTCCCAAAGTCTTCTCAAATTACCTACTTACGCAACAAACCACCTCCTAGAGGCCTTTTCTAGCACAGCAAAAGAGGGGTTGAGGGAGCAAATCAATTAGAAACGTTTCTAAAACAATCCATAACTGCTGGGCAGGTTTTCAGGAGTGAGCAATGGAATGGATCAGCAATTACAATAAGTATTATATGAATTATTACTCATACAAACATTGGCATGGATGTTAGCATGTAGTCATACAACCTTTTTAGGCCCCTCTACCGATCCATTAAAAAAATATGTATTTTTGGAGAGGCATGGACTACTTATATATGGGCTAGGCTCCGATGTTCTACTGTTACTGGCCCTTTACATGTGCACAGGATGTAAGTGAGAACTGTCCCGCCCTGAGCTCCATATATACCCGTGCATATCATTAACAAGAATCCATTAGTGCATTAACTACTGAAAACGGTTGCCCACAAGAGGAGAGTAGGGGTTGAGTGATTTCATATATTCACTACAGGGGTGTATGTTCGAGTCTGTGGGTATTTGGTATCTTCGAATTTTCAAACTTCTAAAGTCGATAACATGGGTATCAATGAGTTGGATAACAAATCTCTGTTACCTGTTAGCAGGGGCAATAAACACAGGCAGCAGTGGCATTTAACTATACAGATATGGCGGTTAAGCTTTGTTACAGCATATTCCAACACTTAAAAAAAACATTTCCTATATCTCAAAAACGTCAATGAACAAAAATAATAATGTGCATGATACAATTTAGAAGAAAGTAATTTCGAGACAGACATTTTCCTTCAAGTCACTCCACATTTTTTTCTTCTTTTTTTAAATAAAAGATCAGGGAATCTCCGAGCTCTTCACAATTGCTGTACATCTGAGACAGACTTTAAATAAAGTAACTGTTATAAATATTTTTCAAATGTAGGCGCCTTAAAGCATGCAGTTAAGCAGCTCAGCCGCTGCAATAAACTTTAAATGATAAGAAATTTGGTCAGACATATTTTCAATATGAGAAAGTTATATATTTGAATTCCATATTTCTTGTGCAACTTTTAACTGGTTCATAACATGATCTCAGCTTCGGCATTTGAAGTTCCAGACGTTACTCAGAGAAGCGCCACTTGGAAGCCAGGGGACATGTCCAGTAACTGCGGGTACTACTATAACAATAACCCCCGCACGTGCCCATTCCGTGGGTACCCAACAGCAACTCCCCGGCCTCCCCTCCCCCTGAATGCCAGTTTGCCATTCTTGAAATAAAGTCAGCCAACAGTACCGGTTATTAGTGATGGTCGTTGTTGTCCTCAGTTTTATTAATATTAAAACACATACTGGTTATGCAACTTCTCATTTGCGAACTGTACCCATCAATCGTTCATGTCATATACAACTCATGACACCATCTTGTGAGAACAGGTGTCAGTCTTTTGTGTACTCCTCAGTTCGGGCACTGTACAAAACCAGTTCCTTGTCAGTCCTTGGTGTTCCCGTGGTTGGTCGCCCACGCCTTCTGCGTGTCGTGGAAGGGAGCTTTTCTCTCTGGAGTTAGGTCCCCAGCTCGGTACCATTTGCACCCTGCCGTCCGGCCGGGTCTGGACCGCGAGTGCCGTCTCCTCCTGCTACTCCCCTCCTTGGTGCGGCCACGTCACCCTGCCGTGCGGCATCCAAAAGTGAGTGGCCCTCCTCCTACACACCGCCCGCCGGTGTGTTTCCTTAGCCAACCATTGTAGGATTTCCGCCACGCCGCAGGGAGGCTCACGTCTTTCTGCGGCTCCCCCCCAGCCCCCTGGTTGGTGGCTTTATCTACAACCTACCAGCACCATTGCACCCCACAGGTTGTCCTAGAATACCTTCATCCCTCTGTCAGAGAGGTGCACCCAGTCCTGCCCATAAAGCTCCGGGCGTCCCGGGTGAATGAGGCCGTGCCTGATCGATTCCAGGCCATTGGTGGAGCAAAACCTGTGCATTGCGATGTTCAACTTTCTCCTTGCATTATCCACCGCTTTGTTGGAGTCAGTGCCTCCTGCTGACCATTTCCGACCAGACCACCGTCGTGGGGCCCAACCATTTCGTCGCCTTGGTGAGATCCCTTTGGATGGCCTGCCCCATCGTTTTGCGCCCAAGCCGCGTTAGGTCGTTGCCGCCGAGGTGAATGATGAGGACGTCCGGATGCCACGCCGAGTCTTCCAGGAGGCTGTCCAGAGTTGGCAGGAGCTGCTCCCATCTCACCCCTGGTTGCCCTATCCAACGGATGTATGTCGCTTTGGGTCTGTTTGCCGCTTTGTGTCCAGACTGCCGCCACCAAGACTCCATTCTGGACACGAATGAATGTCCCACCACCCAAACAAGCCGCGGGCGTCCCCCTGATGAGAGAAAGAATTCAGTTAAGGTGGCTTGCTGCGCACCGAGTTTGTTGTCTGTAGTGTGGGGGTGTGTAGGAGGGAGGTGGTGGCCCCCCAGCACCCTGCAGTGCGGCATCCCAAAGTGAATGCCCCCCCTTTCCCCTTTCTTCCATTTTTTTAATTTATTTATTTTTTTTTTTACACTAGATGTGGGCGTATATATGACTTGTAGGCCCTGGATCGCCATCTGCCCACGGCCTGGATCTGTCCTCCGGCATGTCAAGCTGCGATGCCGTGGTTGCCGCGCCGATCCTGAGAGTGCAGGGCAAACGACGCCGGGTGAAACCCGGCTTTCCAGAGGCCCTGGCGCATCACGGCCGTGAATTGAAACCTGCTCAGGTTCCTGCCATCCTGATGCTTGAAGAGCGGGCCCTCGCCCGCCGGGCGGGCCACCATGTATTTGAATAGCCAGCATACCGCACAGAGCCCAGCCTCTGGGATGCAATGCAGTCGTATTGTCACCCCTTTTCGAGCCTTGTCCGTCTTAGACTGCCTCAATGTGATCTCTACAGCCCTTTCCAATGGTTTGATGTCCCTAGCATGCAGGCTTTGCTGCGCCGGGTCGGTCTTGTTGGGCGCAACTATCTCGCTGATGCGGAAAGCGCCAAAGAAGGCTGTGGTGAATGCAGCCCTAAACAGCAGTAGCTCATATTTGTCTGAAATGATTCCTATTAACCCAGTCAATTGGGCGCCTGTTGTCTGTCTTTGTCCCCTCAACTCTCCTCCAGCCCTTCAAGACTGTCTTTAGATATAGGGAGGCCGTGGGATCTTTCCCCGTGTAAAGCTTGGCAAAGTGGGCAATGGCTGACAGATGGGCCTGTGCCCATGACCTTGTCTTCTTGGCGCTGAATGCCTATTGCACGAACCGCTCTACTGCTGTTCACGTCCCTGCCTTGTCATCGAGTGACTTTATGCCCCCTACTCTCATTACTGTACTTGTGCATCTCTTGTACCTCCTGGTAGCTTCTGGGGTGAGTGAGTGCCCTACCAGTCTGGATAGGTCTACCCCCCCAGGTCCCAAAGGTATGTCAGGAAAGGGGTCATCTCCTTGTCTGCCCCAGGGACCAGCTCTCTGAATTGCTTCATTTGGGACCGTGATAGTGCATCCGCCGCCGTGTTCTCTGCCCCTGGCACGTGGCGAGCCTTCAGCTCCAGATTCCCTTCCAGCTATAATTTAATTAACTGACGCATTAGCCTCAGCGTGTCAGGGCATCTCGCTCTCTGTTAATGGCCTGCACTACCCCCTTGTTGTCTGACCATAGGGTTAGCTTCATGTTTTTTATTTCCTGTTTCCAGATTGTCACAGCCACTATTATTGGGAAAAGCTCAAGGAATGTGATATTCTTGGTGACCCCCTGCGCATGCCACCTGTCTGGCCACTGGCTCGCACACCATCGTTTCCCTAGGATTGCCCCGAAGCCCAGGCTCCCGGCTGCATCAGTGAAGAGGGCCATCTGCTTGGCCGTCACCCATCCTCTCTCCAAATCAACACCCCGTTGAAATCCTGAAGGAACTCGTCCCACATACGCAGGTCCTGTTTTACCCCTGCACCCAACCGGATGTGGTAGTGTCTGTGGGTGACGCCTGATGTAAGCTGTGTCAAGCGCCTGGAGAATACCCTGGCGGCGGGGATCACCCTAGCTGCAAAGTTCAGCTTCCCGATCACCCTTTGAATGTCGCGGAGGGTGGCTTTGCTCCGGCCCCGCAACTTGACCACATCCTCACTGAATTCCCTCACCTTGTCTGCGGGCAGCCTGGCTGTCCCCGCGATGGATTCCAGTTCTATGCCTAGAAAAGTGAGTCTTGTGGTTGGGCCTGTCGTTTTTTCCGCTGCTAGGGGGACCCCCAGGGTCCTGGCCAACCCCTCAAAGGCTGCCAGCGTGCTACCACACATGGGGGATCCCGCTGGCCCCGTGAACAAGAATTCATCCAGGTAATGCAGTTTGCCACCTTCCTGGTGACAGTCATGGAGGGCCCACTCCAAAAAAGTGGCGAACTGCTCAAAGTATGCACATGATATGGCGCAGCCCCTGGGGATGGCCTTATCAATGAACAGGTCTCCCTCCCACTGGAAACCCAGTAAGTGAAAACTGGAGGGGTGGACGGGCAGCAGGCGGAACGCAGATTCGATGTCTGCTGTGGCCATAAGGGCTCCCTTTCCTGTTGCCTTTACCAACTCAATTGCGTCGTCTACCGACGCGTAACCTACAGACCAGGCTTCAGGATTGATTCCGTCATTCACAGATGACCCTTCAGGAAACAAGAGGTGATGTATTAATCTAAATTGACCCTGTTCCTTCTTGGGAACCACCCCCAGGGGAGAGACCACTATGCCCCCGTTTAGTTCTTTTGGGAGGGGGCACTCAATTCTGCCCAACGATTTTTCTTTTGCTATCTTGGCGCATACCACTTCTGCATGCTGCATTGCTGATTTTAGGTTGTTTGCCCCCTCTAGTGGTAAGGGGCCCTCAAATGGAATGACAAATCCTTCCTCAAATCCTTCCGCCAGCACCCTGGCGTCTGCTCTGTTCGGATATTTGTTTGCCAATCTGCGCAGCTGTTGTATGTTAATCGGGGATCTGGCCAGCTGGCAATCACGAATGTCTACCGGGTCCCCCCTCTACTCGCCTTGTGGCTAATGCTTCTTGCTCTTCTCTTTTTTGTCCCCCTTCAACTCACGCTTGCCCCCTCTGCAGGAAGCCGCCGCGTGCCTGCCTGAACAGCTAGAACATGCGTGTTGGAATTTACATGACGAACCCCATGAACAATCCCCGGCGTCATATCTCCAACATATGGCTTTGGCTCTGTTCGGTGAGTGAGATCTCCCTGCGTTCTACTTCTGATATGACCTGCCCCTTCCTTTCTGGTAAGAACTCCGAAAGGACAGGTCGCTTCTACTTGCCCAAGATTTCACCTCTTTAGCTGCAAGCATTTTGTGAATGAAACCTGAGACATCCTCCTCGTTCCACTCCATCTCAGGATGCCTCTGCATCTTCAGCCTAAAGGCTTTATCATATTCCAGCCACGCAACGCCAGGGAACTGCCTCTGCGCCAAATGGATACTGGCCTCATATAACCATAAATCTGCCGTGCAGCGGGGGAACTTCTCCACTATAATACAAGCCATAATTCTGAAGGCGTCCAACCAGTTTCAAAATTACGCTCCTTTCTGGCGCCGCGCCTTTCCTTCCTGTCCTCCTCTTTCATGTCACACGCGGTGAGGTCCAGGCCCTCGAGTTGTATCTCGAGCAGGGAAAATAGGTCTATGAATTCCTTGCGCCATATTCTTTCCTCAACTGCCAGGGGGATGAGGCATGCTAGGCCGGTGGCCTTTGTTGTCAAGGACGCCGGACCGGGGGATGGCCTGATGTAATGATCAGTGACTAGCCCCTCCAGCGCTGTGCTGCCAGCCGTGGTCCCGTACCCCCAACCAGACACTGGGGAAACTTGCTCGCTGACAAACCCATGAGTCCCTGACGGTATCGCGTTGTAGTGAGCAGGATCGCTCACTACAACGCGATACCGGCTCATCGACAGCCTCACGAACCTCTAGCGGACCTTTAATTTCCTGGCCCTAACGAGGGTACCAACACCGTAGTGCGAATGAAAACCACTGCAGCTAAAGCAGGACAACTTATCCTTGCCAACAACAGTGAATTGAACTCCCCACCAGAAAAACGCAAACTCAGCTTTTCCTAGTCGGTATGCTATAAAGTCACCGACTGCGCATCAACTCAGAAAGAATCTCAACAATTTCCCTTAAGCGCGTCTCAACAGAACTACAATCCAAAAGGCTCAAATTCATAGCCCAATCAGATCTGCACGCGGTACAGCGCCACACAGGACCCGAACCTCGTCCTCGCCCAAAATTTGAGATTGGCTCCAACTTGAATTTCCAACATGGTTGACGAAGACCCCAACCATTAAAGACATCCTAACGCAATTAAATCCGAAATCACAGACAAAAGTCTGGCGATTTTTATGTCAAAAGGTTTAATTCAGGCAAAGTTAAAATTGTGAAAGTCCTGAAGATGATCCCCTTTAACTGAGCTTGGGATCGAAACGTCCGTCGACTCCTTTTAAGAGTGTCCCATACTTAGGAATGTATTGTATTAGTGTATGGATGATTCACTCCAGGACACACTGTTAATTTGAATTTTTGTCAGTGGCCTGTTAGCTCACACTGTTTGCCTGATATTGTTTGTCCTCACTGTCTTCCTCACTTCCTCCTCACGTACGGCACAGGACTGTGCCCTACTGTAACCTTTATGTCTTTGGTTACTTGTCTTATTCCTTTATTGAGACAATTTACTGCATAAATAAATATTCCCTATCCGGCTGGACAAGGGATTTGTGTACTATATAGTAGCCCATTGTGGTCTATATATTATCTTTGCTTCATTTTATCTGTTTATGCCAAGGACCACTTGTTTCCTTAAAATACTAGGAAGACTTAATAGCATGAGAGTGCAACTTCACATAAATGAGGACATCCGTCCTATTGTCCAACGACATAATCGAATTGCATTTAGTTTTCAAGAGGCTATTGAGAAAGAACTTGAGACACTATTAAAGCACGACATCACTAAGCGATCCACCAGGCAGACGCCATGGGCATCATCAATAGTGGTAGTGCCGAAAAAAAGATAGCGGAAGAGTTTCTCATCTGCGCTGATATGCACCAAATGAACAAGGCAAATAGAAAACGAACACCACGTAGGTCCGCGCATTGCTGACGTGATTACACAGTTGAATGGACCCAAACATCTTTTCAAACCTTGATTTGAACAAAGGGTATCACTAGCTCAAATTGGAAGAGGACTACAGGTACATTAATACCTTTTCAACTAGTGTTGGTTTATTTAGATATATAAAAGGCTATGTTTTGGAGTTTCATCAGTTGCAGAACGTTTTCAGGATGTCATATGTCCCATAATACAGCCAGTCACAAATGCTTTCAATTACAGTGATGACATACTAGTTTTTGGGGCCACACAAAAGGAGTATGATAAAGCTCTAATATAAGTGTGTACCAGAGACTTGCTGATGCAGGTCTCACTTTATATGAAGAAAAGTGTGAGTTTCATAAAACCAAACTCAAGTTCTTTGGTCATATATTTTCTGAAGGGGAAATGACTCTGGATCAAAATAAAGCACAGGCCTCGTCAGCCACTTCTCCCCTACAAGATGCAACTATGTGGCAATCCTTCTTTTGTATGGCCAGTTACTGTTCAATGTATTTATGCGAATTTGCCACTGTAAGTGCTCCACTGAGAGACTAAACAAAACATTCCAATAGTCAAGTAAATATGTGAACACAGCTTCAAGAAATTCAAGCATGCAATTGAGAACACAACTAAAATGGCATACTTTGATCCGAAATTGCAGACGGAGGTTGTTGTTCATGCAAGGCCAGTGGGGTTGGGTGCCCTCGCTGTCCAGCACACTGGAAATCCCAATTCCCCAAGACACATTGTGGCTTATGCTAGCTGAAGTCTGTCAACAACAGAACGTGCCTATTCACAACATGAAATAGAAAGCCTAGCAGCAGTGTCTGCTTGTGAGCATTTTTATGTGTTCCTATATGGAAACAATTTCACTGTTGTCACCGACCAGCAAGCATTCCTCACCATTTTCAGCAATCCCAAAGCCATGACGCCCCTTCGCATTTAGAAATGAGAGTTGCAATTATAGGAGTCTTATTATACGATTGTCCATCATCTAGGGAAAGATCCAAATCCTCATTACTACTACTCACGTGTACCAATACTGGGCCATGGTAAAACTTCTAAAGTGGCTGATGTTTATGTTAACTTCCTTGTAAAATCCAGTACCCCTCTGCCATAGGAGTACAACAAATCATTGCTGCCATGAGTACTGACAGGGGAGTTGCTGATACTCAAAGACACTATTACACACCAGTCGCGGCAAAAACATAATTGATCTCTTTATGAAGACCTTGAATATCAGAAATTCAAAAATGCGCAGGAAGAACTTTGTTACTCCTCAGGGATTCATATTCAAGAGTCGAGAACTGTCATACCTAAGAGTCTGAGATAACAAATTAATGAAATGTCTCTTGGGGGACACTGTGGAGTTGTTGCTACAAAACAAGCTTGACAGGACAGAGTGTGGTTCCCTTGTCTTGATAGAGTTGAAAAAGAGTTTAAAGGCATGTCACTTGCGCACTTGCTTGTCACCCAAGACAACCCCACATCCGTTAAACATGTCTGATGTTCCAAAGCATGAATGGGAGAAGATTGCAATGGATTTATTTGGACTCCTTGACAATGGATATCAGCCTAGTAGTAACTAGTAATGAATATTCCAGTTTCCCCCTTGTGATAGCTCTGTCGTCAACTACTGATGACCGAGTCATTGAGAGACTAGAAAGTAATTTTGCAACATTGGGTGTCCCTTTGATTTTGAAATCTCAAAGTAGCCTGCCTTTCAATAGTTGAGAATGGCAGATATTCTCACTAATTTAAATGTCAAGTATCAGAAAAGCAAAGATT
The DNA here is from genome assembly GCF_964263255.1 of Lissotriton vulgaris. Taxonomy (NCBI): domain Eukaryota; kingdom Metazoa; phylum Chordata; class Amphibia; order Caudata; family Salamandridae; genus Lissotriton; species Lissotriton vulgaris. The sequence continues at coordinate 687,049,957 of NC_141696.1, forward strand.
TCTGGCCACAGGGAATAGTTTGGTCGAGAGATTTAAGAGTACCCTCAAAAAGACTGTACAGGGTTTTGCACTGGAAAAGCTTGCATCAGTTCAGTTCTTCAGTCTACACTTCGTGCATACAGGTCAACTCCCATTTTACCGCAGGTGAGAGCCCTGCCACCTTAATGTTTTTGAGAACCTAGAGAACCAAATTGACATAATGGACCACTGAGCGATTTATTGACATTGATAAACTTCGAACCACTGATTTGTCACAAAATAAAGGCCTATGTAGATAGACGCCACTGTACTTGGAGCATTGTGTTCAGCAGATGAGACCAAGTTATCGTCTGGCAGAAATGGAAGTCTGATGCTCCTTTTGTTGCTGATCCACTGAGGGTTGTGACTAGTAAACAACACTTGGTGACTGCTCACCGTCCTGGAAAGTCCATTACGCAAGATTCTTCGCATTTCAAGCACCTACCTCGTCCTTCGCCAACTCCAGATGTCAGAAGTGAGACTTGCCAACCTGAGAATCCAGCACCAATGACTGTACCGAAGCCTCTGTTACCAATGGCAGTCATGGACACTTCTCAGTTATCTCCGCAGCCTCACATGACCAGATTGATTGATTGATTGATTGTAGCACCAAAACGACTTTTTGAAGAGTTGCAACATATATATGTATTATTGGATGATGGAAGTCATGATGTAGAATGTTCAGTTAACGGTTACACGCCAAGCAATAAACACATGTAATACCAAGCTCTGTGTGTGGCGTGATCATTTGCATATACCCGGGCTGGGTGAGGACACTACAACAGTCTCGACTACAGCAGAGAAAAAGGCATTCGAAAAAGCAGGCAACTCTGGATAGGACTATCAGATCCCTCACCCTTCAATATAATATGAAGCCCTCAGATATTCTCCTCCAGCAGCTAAAATAGTGTAAATATGACCCAACTCAGTGGAATATGCACCATCCAAACTTAGATGGATGAACTACAAGCTGGGTGATAAAAAAGGTTAGGGTAATAGCACTACAGTTAAAAGAAACGCTGCTACAGCCATGATGGTTCGACAAATAAAAATAAACAAATGGGCAAAAAAGTTTCTTTTTAAGCGCTGGGGGGGCGATACAGAGGGAGTCTACGGGAGAGGAGAAACAGGGGTGTAGGTGGGGGACAAAACGTGAGGATACAGAGGATACAGAAGCAGCATGGAGAGTGGGGTTGGGGGAAGAAAAACAACAGGCGAGAATTAAGTACAAGAGTGGGGGAAAGCAAGATGGTGAGCCTATGGCAGACACATGAATCCAAGTATAACCAAAGGTAAGCATAACTTCCCTTTAGCTATGTTTTTTTCCAACTAATTTCTTCACTCTTTCCACATATGAAAATTGTGTTTACACTACCTCAGTCTATTTCCGAGATTTCTTTTTTTTAATTTTTTATTAAAGAAGAATAGGGACTTGATACATGACTACTGCCTTTGCATCCAGACTCTGCTAAGCACAACCAAAAGCACTATATGTTGGGGTTAGATACCAAGCTTAGTCTGCCGTTAGGCCCTGCACCCAACCACTTTGTATCCAACCATCACTGCACACAGCCTCCAGCCATGCACAGCAGGTGATAAAGCAGAAACTGGATTCAGGCCAGGTCCTGCACTCACCAACCATGAATACTAGCCGCTCTTGCCATGAACTGTGCGGGCAGAATGCTATGCCTGGCAAGGAGCAGGCCCCATGGAAAGCCACGCATGTCCTCCAAAAATAACTTCACCCACTCACAAGCATCACGATTTAGTCCTTTTTCAAAATTAAACTCTCGAATTCCCTTTAATGAACTCTCGATTTCTAACTCAATTTTAATTTACTGACAAACCTGTCCTGCGTGAAAGTGTTTTTTTTTTAATACACCCCAGTGATTGGATGGTACTTTAATTCATGCTGTACTCATCAATGTCCTCCGAGGTGAGTTCGCTATGGGAATAGGGAGAAGAATGAGAGTATTGGATGTGGCACTGCATGCCCAGAGTGCTCCAATGGGTGAGCAGTGGGCATGAGCTTTAACATCTTCAGAGCGTCTTGGGCATTTTCCTCTGATCTTTAATGGTTAGTGGGGTAACAGCAGATGCTAGCTGAGATGGAGAGCACTGATCATGCCTTAATTAAGGTGACGGTGGACAAGTGTTGATTACTTTATACCTACTCCCCCTACTGTTTAAGTTCGAATGACCCACTGTCACCCTGTCAGTAGGGATTGTGATGCCTGCTGCCAGCATTGCTCTGGGCACGAGCAATGTATCCTGGGAGTGTGCTGAAGCAAATGCATATTGACAGTACACTGACAAGCTCACTGGACAATAGATTTGCAATTCGGTCTAAAGCTTACTAATTAGGGGGTATTAAAATGTGTCAATAATTAGCCCAACTTTTTATAAGGTGTGGAGAGGCAGGATGGGTTGTTTGCAGTGAAACTAATAGTCGCCTGGTGGCTGACATCGAGTCCTTAAGTGACGTTCTTGGTGAAACAAATAGTCTTTCAGGAGCAGCTTCTGGAACTTTCCTGCTCTGCACTGATACAGTGGATGGGTAAATGAGAGAAAACAAAGGGTCTTCTGCTTTATGGGAGCGCTGGGTGGGGATGCACTGGAACGGGTGCGAGCATCACATGACTGGGGCTGTGTAGGTGATTAAGTGTTCCATCTCTTAATACCAGGTTGTTTACTAGAGGCTCTTGATATGGGAAACGACGAGTCAGGCCAACACAATAGACAGTTTCAATAGAATGAAGTGACCCATCGGGGATACAGGCACAAGCAGTGCAACCTTAAGATGGACACGGGGACCCTTATAAACACAGTCATCCCGACAGCGATCCAGAATTCTCAGTTACCAGTGGAAAACAAAATTGACACTGGGGAGACAGAGCTGAATCTCCTTAGGTGTGATTTGAGAAAGAATTGGAGAGAGTGGTTGAGGAGGAGACCAATGTGAAAAGGCCAGAACAGCTAGTCATCAACCTAAGACGTATTTGTCTTACATAATTATACAAACACCTCAACGCCAGGCTTAAAGATTCCAAAACGGAGTCCCACAGAAGTAACATTTGGACTTTGGGTCTGTGGGAGAGGATTAAGGCCCAATGGTGGAACTCTTTCTTGAAGGTTGGTTCCCATCACAAGTTGCCCTAATGTAATATGAGGACATGAAAATATCTATATTGCACCCAGAAAGCCCTGAAGAAAAGAAAGAAGACATGGGGTCCGGGCTGACGGTCATTTTCAGTGGGCAGCTTCCATACACTGTTTTAAGTTTTGCTTTTGAGAAAAAAAAAATCACTCATTAATCTGCACCCACTCCAGTGTCCACTGTGTTATATGCACCATCATGTTGAAGCTCCAGAACACATGCTACACACAAAAAATATGGCTATGTCCTTTATCAGAGGATGCAGAACTCAACTTATGTCAGGGGATAAACAGCTATATCCCCTTGGTGCAGCTATCGATGACAAAAAACTGACAGAGGTAATGAGGTCAGAAGGCCATCCCCTACCTTGGGGAGACTATTTGGACTATTTTGGCATCTCCCTTGTACCAGATAACTCAATAGGTATCCTTGGGGAGGGTTTGAGTTGTTACTTAGAAAATACTTAGAAATTGGGACTCCACTCAAACCATCACTCCCAAACCAGATGAAAAAAAAGCCCAAAATAAAAAATCTGACTTTCAGGGATACAGCAGAATGGAACAGCAGGTGAAATATGCCTAGTGATAATGTTGGCATCACCAATCAGAAAAAAAACACATGTAAAATACTTAACCTTCATAATTACTCAAAATAAGAATGCTTTATTTTCACGTTCCTTTGTTTTATTTATTGATAATAGGTTAGAATAATAGAATAGCAAGATGACCTCTTCATTTTCACATCACGCCAGTCAAACAACTGGGGGCTGGAAGATTCCAGTCTGGGCATTACATGCAGAACTATCAGACCACAAGGATCATACAATGAAGTGGAAGAAAGACAATGGATATACGCCAGTAGAAGGAAACACCCATCAAAGAGAGAGGGAACTAACAATACACAGGCCAAGACCACTCCAGAGGTGTGTTAAGGGTATGCATCCTCATTGGCGTTGGAAGAGAATGCACTGAGAGAAGGAGAAGCAGTCTACCAACCAAAGCCTGCCAATGTAGCCGATGAGACTCTCGTACCAATCGAACTGAGGAGCAGAGATAGCTGACAAAGCCACTTACACCCCTACTAGCCAGCCATTACATTCATCATCCTATTAATGGAGTTATATGTGCCTGGTGCCCTGCTTGCCTCTTCTGAACACACCCACTAAACACTTATTGGGCTTCCCTTAACCTCAAACTGCTTCTGTCTCTAAATCGTTTTCTTAGCTTCAAGCCTCCTAAACCTGGATTGTTAGAAATGCCACAAGAAGGGCATTTATCAATTCAATCTGCTCTGTGGGGGAGGAGGGACACAGCATTGATTTTTTCTGGTTAAGACCACTGAACTGAGCACTAACTACAAGTTGCGATGAGAGCAATATTCAGCAGCCACATACTGTACAGCACGCCATAGCTTTGCAGCCGGTGTCATGCTGCCCAAGTCCCCATGCATGCAATTCTTAGTCACAAGCCACATGAGGGCCTATACTGTAACTGAATGACTTCTCACTGACGTAACAGACTATAGGAAAGTGCTCTTTTTGACATGGTTAACCCCCCCCACACTTTTTGCCTGGTATCTGGTAAAACTATGAGTGAGAGTGTACAGGGTTTGTGCTAACCTGGTCCCCATGAACCAGTGTTCTTTCCTTAAACTGTAAATTGTTGCAGCATTGGCACCCCTTTGGAATCCCTGTAAGTCTCTAGTAAGTGGTAGCTCTGGTATCCAAGGCCCTGGAACTAAAGAGGGTCCCTAAAGGCTGCAGCACGAATTGTGCCACCCTAAGGGACCCCTCACCAAGCTCATGCAAACTGCCATTGCAGCCTGAGGGTATTAGTGCAGAGGAAACCGAAGTCTCAACATGGCACACATCCCTGTTTGCCATGCATGCCAGCATTACATATGGTATGGGTGAGTCACCTCTATGGCAGGCCTTACAGCCCTAAGGCAGGGTGCTCTATACCTATGTAAATGTAAATGTAAATGTGCTGGACTTGTAAAGCGCACAGCTGCCCGTAAGCGTCCCGGCGCTTGCTTAGGGAACCCGTCCTGGTATTCCCCTGTGAGAAACCACAGCAGGGTGTCCACAAGGTGAAAGCCAGGCATCCCACCGCGAGGGGCCGTAGTGGAGATTAAGCGAGCTATTGCCCAGAGTCGCAGAGTGTGACCCCGTGAGTTGAGTAGGCACCAGAGCGAGAATTGTCGAGTCCGTGGAATTTTGAGCCCAAGACCCGCCGAAGCAGGGAATCGAACCCTGGTCCACGGTCGATCTCAGCTTCCGGGTCTGCCGCCTCTAAGCACTGAGCCACGCTTCTCCATATCTGCAAGAGTAGCTATGTCCAGGTGATATCCATGTTCACCCTTAGATATTGCCTGTGGACAGGGAAGCCATAATGAGTACATGGGCTGGACACTCGTCATTACGAGTTCGCAAAGCTGTAGATGGCTTCACTGTACCCCAGGGTGTTTGTTAACAAACACCTGGTCTTAATAAACCCACATAGACGTCAGTGCTGGATTTATTAATAAATGCACCCAAGGAAACCGAATGACTATGATGTTGCACAGACGCAGTGGGCGACCCTTGGTAATATGATTGCTAAAAGAGACATTGCGCAGCTGTGGGGTTCCCACCGGCCGCCCACGGTCTTGGCATGGAAGGAGAATATGGACTGGTGTATGTTAAGGGAGAAGACAGTGTATGTGGCACGGGGTAAACCCAGGAAATGGAATAAAATTTGGAGCCAATGGAACTCCTTCCGTGGAAATATATGCACGCCTCCATTCGTGAAAACCCCAGAGGTTCCCCTTTCCCCCAGACCTGGCATTCCAAGTCTGGTGTAGCCTTTATGAACATTGATCTCGTTTCCTCACTCACACCCCCCCCCCCCCCATCGGCATTAACGATGTCTATATTGTATTGTACTGCAGTTTCCTTCCTCCTTGAACACATGTCTGACTGTATTGTTTTATTGCCTTGTATTTAAGTTTCTTTCCTAATAAAATAAAAATTATTTATAAAAAAAAAAATGCACCCAAAAGGCATCTGCACCTGCAGAGTGTATTGATTGACTGGTCGCGACATGCCACCCACCATAGAAAGGTTTCTGACCTCCTGAGGAGGAAGCCTTTGCTCTCTGAGGTCAGGAACAAGGCCTGCTCTGGGCAGAGGTGTTCACACTTACTCCAAGCAGGATGGGAATTCCAGAGCGGGAAGCTTCAAAGGCCCTGCCGCTTTTGTTATGCGACCCCGGGCCTCTCCAGATAGTACAGGTGCCCACCCCCCCTGCCCTGACCACCCTTCTTGGCGGCAAGACAGGAAGGAAAATTAGCAAGATTAGGAGGTATGTCCACATTTAGCCAACACCATCCCTAGGGTAGGCCAGCTGATATGGACCCCACTTTTCAGATTCCTCCATGATGTTTTGGACGGAATTCACATTCTAGGCTCAGGGTTATGCCCACTTCCCACAAGAAGTGGTCATATATTTATTTGAAAGGTTTTATATAGCACTGGCTAGACCCGAAGGTATTAGAGCGCTTTACATGATTGTCAGACCATAGTTGCAGGTTACATCATTACCAGCTAACACAGTTTCAGAGCATAGCTACATAGTTACATGTTAGGTCGAGAAAAACAATAAGAACATATACGTAAGGGAAAGACCCGGCATGGGGTAAGATTCAGGGGAGAGGGGGTAGGAGCTGGGGAAGTAGACAAAGAATGAAGGAGGGAAAGAGGTGGGGGAGGGTGAGAGAAGAGTATGAAGAGGAGGGGAGGGTGGAGGGGGCACAAACTGGTAGACGAGTAAAAGCTGCGTCCAAAGTCCGGTAAGCTGTTATCCCAGGAAGTGGAATCATTCCCACATCTCCGTTGCATGAGGCTCCCCTGACGCAGTGGACTCTGTCCGAGGAGTCTCTGAGACTCCAAAGCCTAACTACTAAATCCTTCACAAACAAGGGGAGAGGGAGTGCTTTAGCAAGGGGGCCATACCATAACCTCAACTGTGAGTGGCTCCCTTGACGCTGTGGACTCTCTCAGAGGGGTAACTGAGACTCCAGAGTATGACTATTAGATCTTTCCCTAACAAGGGGAGAAGGAGTGCTTAGACAAAGGGCACAAGGGACAGGGGGCTAGGCGGTGTGGATACATGTTATGGCGAGAAAAAAAGACCTTACATTGATGATGTCCTGGTAATTTGGACAGGCAATGATGAACAACTACAGGCCTTCCTAGGTTGGATTAACACACTAGACACCAACCTTAAATTCACCTCGGAACTGAGCAAAACAGAAGTCACCTTTCTGGATGTTAGGATCCAAGTCTCAGGAACCAGATTGACTACCAAGACATACCAAAAACCGACTGCTCGCAATAATCTACTTGAATTCACTAGTTTTCATCCCAGGCCATTAAAAGAAAACCTTCCATACGGCCAATATTTGCGAATAAGACGCAACTGTACTGATCTCCAAGATTTTAAGACCCAGTCTGCAGAACTAACGGATAAACTCAAGGCACGAGGCTATCCACCCCAGATCTTGAATAAAGGTTACAAGAGAGCCCGTAACCAACCTCGTGAATCTCTCCTTGAAGACAGGGTCACAGACAATGAAACAATACCACTAACCTGTGTAACAACATACAGCACAATGTCCAACTACATGAAGAAATCTATCAATAAAAACTGGTGCATTGTGTCCAGTATAAAAACAGATTGGGATAAACCATTATTCTCTTTTAAGAAAGGACGCAGCCTGAGGGACTCCCTCGTACATACCCGTCCCAGAGTGGAAACACCTACCACAGAGTGATCAATTACAGATACTTGGGGTTTACCGAGAATCACTGGACACTTTGTAAGGATGAGGCGGAGGCAGGAGATTGTAGTTGGGGATTTATTCAGGAGAAGAGAGCCGTCCAGCTTGAAGGGAAGACACAGCAGCTGCAACTGCCAAACAGGGAACACTGGGGAGGAATCTTCAGTACATGGAAACCCCATGGATGACATCACAGGGTTGAGTGATGGAATGATAACAAGCAGTACACATTACAGATAACCACACACCTCCCCCATTTTTTAAAGAGAGAAAAAAAACAGGAAGAAAAAAAACAGTCTTAAAAACAGAGTGGAATCACAATGAAAAGCAAATCAGATATAATCACGAAATTTGTTAGGCCTAACAGTTGCTCTTGAGCTTTTCCTTAAGCCATTACCAACATTTACATTTGAGCTTTTCCTTAAGTCATTACCAACATTGACATTGGGTGAAGGAGCAGTTGCACGGGAAGGATCTTTAGCAACACGAGAAGTGCTCCACCAATTGCCATTTGACAATTGGACAGCATTCTTGCGAACTTCCACAACTTGCTGAGAATCAAGAAATTTTGAAAAACCTTTCTTAACAGTGACAGGATTCTTAATTCTGACCCAATCGCCAGCATGAATACTGTGAAAAGACGTCTTTCCTAATTCCACATTGCAAGGCAGTGAACTGGAAGATTTTTTATTAGCACATTCCCACACCTCTTCCAAGTCACAGCCCCGGTGGAGACTTTTGACCATCCAAAAGGGAAAAACCTGGGAGCAAGCTTTCCTTCCTCTCATCAGTTCGAAAGGAGAGAAGCCCGTGGCAACATGGGGGGAAATCCGATAAGAACATACAAGATCTTTTACAGCTTGGAAGATACAGTTATTTGATCTGAAAGCAGCTTGCACACATTCAACAATAACTCTATTAAACCTCTCGGTTTTGCCATTGCTCTGGGGATGGTACAACGGAGTTCTGGTATGGTTAATACAGCAATTATTCAAAAAAACACCCATTTCTTTAGAGATGAATTGTACCCAGTTGTCGGTGAGGATTTCTTCCGGACAACCCTCCCTCAGGAAGACTTTGCTTAAGCAATCAATGACACTCTTAGAGTTGGGAACATTGATAGGTTCAAATTCAACCCACCTAGAAAGGAGATCAACAAGGACCAGGAAGTATTTGGAAGTGTTGGGAAGAACATGAAATGGACCTAGAAAATCCAGACCAAATTTTTGCCAAGCTCTAACAGGTGGAGGAACAACGGAATCACAAACACCTTCTAAGATAAGGACTTTGTCACTGGTGTTGCAACGTGTACAAAGTTTGATGGCGTCCACAATTTGATTGTCCATTTTTGGCCACCAAAAATTCGATCTGACATTTCTCTTGGTGATGGTGGCTCCTAGATGTCCAGAATGGGCATCAGGAATAATTTTCGCTCGGTAAACAGAAGGGGGAATGAATTTATCACCCCTAACAATTTTGCCATTTTCCAAAGAAAGCTCTGAGTTAATTTTCCAATAGATCTGAAGTTCGGGAGAAAGAGATTTTTCTTTGGGCCAGCCTTTTTGTATGAAGGAAGTTACATCCTTGAGAACAGCATCATTTTCAACTGCTTTAATCCAATCACTTTCAGCGAAAGAAATGGAATTTTGGGAAATGTTGGCCACAAAACATTCCTCAATCTCAGTTTCCCAATCATTTTCATCAGGTTCTTGTATTGGTAACCTGGACAAACAGTCTGCCCGTTTGTTTTTACCACCAGGGATGTAGATAACTTTGAAGTTGAATTCCAATAATTTGGTGGAAAGTCTAGCCAACCGTGCGGTTGTGTGCTTGATATTTCTACCTGACAAAATGTCGACAAGAGGTCGGTGGTCGGTTTGAAGAATGAACGGTCTACCCCATAAGTAAGATTTGAATTTCTCAACACTCCAAGCGCAAGCTAGCAGTTCTTTCTCTATGACTGAATATTTCGTTTCAACAGGACGGAGAGTCCTGGAGGTAAACCCCACGGTAAACTCCTTACCGTAAGCCAATTGTGAGAGAATAGCTCCTAAGCCATATTCACAGGCATCAACAGTGACTACAGTTTCTCTATTACCATTAAAAGGCTGAAGAGCAGGAGCATTAGTGATGTGCTCTTTAATGAGCTGAAAGCCCTTTTCACACCCATCAGACCAGCTGAAGGTGGCACCCTTTTTTTAGTAAAAGTCTAAAACATTCAGTGGTCTTGGCATAGTCTCATGAATTTTGAGTAAAACTCACAAAGACCAAGAAAGGACAAAAGTTGTTCTTTGTTAGAAGGGGCAGGAGCTTCAATGATGCTTTTGACGAGACCTGGTCTGGGCTTGATGCCACTCTCAGAAATGGTACGACCAAGATATTCTACCTCTCTGGTTTTGAATACACACTTACTCTTCTGTAGAGTTACACCTCTTTGTTCCAGGATGTGAAAAACTTGGTCAATGACTTTGTCATGCTCGCTCTCAGTTTGAGTAAAAATAAGAATATCATCTTGGAAAACAACTACGTTAGAGAGTTCCTCAAACATTTCGGACATGATACGCTGGAAAACAGCGGCGGCAGAAGCCAACCCAAAAGGAAGGCGACGAAATTGGAATACACCATCCGGTGTTACAAAAGCAGTGAGGTGTCGTGAGAGAGGATGCAATTCAATCTGGTGGTAGGCCGCCTTTAAATCAAGTTTGGAAAACCAAGTAGATGAGCCTACCTTTGCTATTAAGTCCTCAATACGAGGAAGGGGAAAGCAATCGACCCAGATAGCCTCATTAAGACTGCGTAAATCCACACACATCCTAAGGTCACCAGACCTTTTCCTGGCAAGTACAATGGGAGAAAGCCATAATGTTGATTCTACTTTTTCAATAATTTCTTGTTCACATAGTGATTTTAGGTGTTTAGACAAATCGTCTCTAATACTGAGTGGGACATTTCAGAGTTTGTGTTTGACTGGGGTAATGCAATCTTGGACTTTGATAAAATGTTGGAAGTTGGTGATTTTACCAAGGCGATCTTCAAAGTTTTTTCATATTTGCGCTCCCACAATTTACCATTCAAAATGTTGCATACAGGGACAGAAAATGAAGACGTAGAACAAGGAAGATTGCACCCTTCAATAAATACAGGGTTGGGTTAACCAGGTTTAATAGTAATACCAAATTCTGCCTGATGTATGAGACCAAGGACATTGATGCCTCGCTTGGCAACATAAACCTTCCCTTTAATAGATTTGCCAAAAATGGAGATTTCAGCCCAGAAATAACCTAAAAGATGAATTTTGCTTCCTTCAAAAGCCACAGTGAGAACATCAGGGGGAAGTAAAAACTTATCTTGCCAGAAATGAGAATATTTGTCGTGGGAAACAATAGTGATGCGAGCACCGGTGTCTACAAGTAATTGGACGTGATGTTTTTCAATTATAGTATCGACTTCAGGATCAGGAACATGCAAAGTGTGACTGATGTTGTCACTGTCTTTCACAACAACTACATACTCCTGAGTAGTTACATCACATTCTGAATATTCAGTTGAATGCTCTAGAGAATTTAAATCAGGGGAGGAATCGCGTGGGTTCGAATCCCATCCTCGTCGCCAATGTAAGGATGAGGCGGAGGCAGGAGATTGTAGTTGGGGATTTATTCAGGAGAAGAGAGCCGTCCAGCTTGAAGGGAAGACACAGCAGCTGCAACTGCCAAACAGGGAACACTGGGGAGGAATCTTCAGTACATGGAAACCCAAGGATGACATCACAGGGTTGAGTGATGGAATGATAACAAGCAGTACACATTACAGATCACCACACACTTCCCCTGTGCAAATTGTAGTGTGTGTCATCTCACGACACACACCAAAACCCTTGAGCTTGAGCCGGGAAAAATATGGACACAGAAAGGTCACACGAATTGCAACACCCAAAACGTCATTTACCTGATCACATGTTCGTGTGACCTGCGTTATGTAGGCATGACGACCCACAAAGTAAAGCAGAGGATAGGTGAACACCGCTCCAACATCAGGTGTAAGAAACTGACCACGAAAATGAGCCGCCATTTCTTGGAACAGAACCACACTCCTAATGACATGCGATGGACTGTCATCGAACATGTGACTGGCCCAACAAATTTCCCTAACCTGCTTTTTGAAAAAGAACAAAGGTGGGTATACCGGCTGGGTACCCACCTCAGAGGTCTTAATGATGATATTCCCTGGAATACTGTGATAAAGTGAAACAGAATCAAGTCTAACAATTTCTGACATACTGATAATCAGTACGAACATTCTACCTTTAGGCCCTTCACAATGTCAGCCCCTGACACAACACTGGCGGTGGTTTGGGTCTTGTATTCTTAGCAGTTTCCCACACAGCAATAGGGATACCTCTATTCCCCAACCTTATTTTACCATCTAGCCAAAGCTGTTAAGAAATGAAGACACTAACATGCGTGAATTTACTTTTTAATCTCTAGTCTTCAAAACACTTCCGCATTCTGCGCGGAGACTGTTTAGTCCTAGTCACTTAGCAACAACTCCCATGTGATCCACACGTCAATACCTCCAGGGCAGTTCCATTGGTTACCCGCACCTGATGACACGTAATCACGCCTACGTGAGGAAGTGCCTTGTCACGTAGCCACGCCCACCCGGAAGCAATCACAGCCTTGGTATTTTGCTTTTAAACATCAAACCTAACCCGCTTTAACATCGTCGGGGTCCGGTTCGAGGGCGACGTAGGCATACTGAGGGTGCTAAGCGTCGAGGGCGTAAGTGGAGACCATCTACCAATTTCCAGCTAAGTACAGATTGCGCTCCAGATTACCGAAGGGCATCATATGGATTTTGCGTCTATTTCTTTTTCCCTATGTTTTGCCATGTTACAGGGTGTGCCGAATACGCTTCCACCCCCCTCCTGAGACCCCTGGTGTTTATTCCCAACATCTACTAAGTGAGACATTTTTTATTTGACTGCGATCTCATGATGACATTTACATTGATCGCTTAGCTGACGATCTTCTATGAAGATTTTCACCTTTTTTAACCCATAGTCACAGCTAGTCCTTACCACAAATAGCACACCGCACTTCTCCTAGTTCATCTGAACCCAGGGCTAATAGGTGGTGTTAACCATAGCGCTATTCATCCACAGCTAGTATGACTATCCCGTTTGGAGCACGAATTTTACAGTATACAACCAATAACAACCAGGATAAATACGGAATGTTTGTTCTGTCCTACTTGTGTGTCTCTGTCCTTTTATTTCCAGGTGCAGAAACGATAAGTAGAAGCCTCCTAAACCGGGAGTAATTAGGAATATTTTATTCATTCCTAATTTTTTTGCACTTTTTTCACCTTTAATTTTTTCACTCTCACGCCCCTAGGTAAGGGTGGGCCTTAGCGTGCCCATACCGCCAGGGTTTTACCACACACAGTCCTGATGAATTGCCGGGTAAATTAACACCGTTTCGATGGCAAGAAACATGTCGACTAACTTTTAGGAACCCACCACTCAATTAAAGTTGACTGTTTCCTCACATATTTTAACTTCAAAGTCTTTAGTGATCATTTAATAAAGTCATTATCTCTGATACACTATTGACTATTTTTAATACCCCCAACACTCACTAGTCCTAATTGCACTCAACACGCCCTAAACTCACTATCCCGCTCCACAGTAATCCTGGCGTTGCAGCACACCAAAGAGACACTAGGTCTCTTTGGTGGGGCCCGATGATGAAGCATGTCATCACTAGGTGGTGAGTGAGGGCTTTCTTCTACATCCCAGTGTGGTTGTGTTTGTGCTCCCTAGAACGGCTTAGCTGTCCTATAGACACTCTTTTTTTGATTATTGAGAAAAAAATAAAGACATGTATGTAAGGAAAAAAAGCAGGTAAGGGGAGAGATTCAGGGGAGAGGGGCTAGGAGCAGGGGAAGTGGACAAAGAATGAAAGAGGTAGGGGAGGATGAGAGACAAAGCATGAGGGAGGAGGGGGCACACACCGGTAGACGAGTAAAAGCTGTGTCCAAGGTCCGGTAAACTATAATCCCAGGAGAAATGGTATTAATCCCACATCTCCATTGTTCGAGGCTCCCTTTACGCAGTTGACTCTCTCCAAGGGGTCTCCGAGACTCCAAGGCCTACCTACTGGATCCTTCCCCAACAAGGGGAGAGGGAGAGCTTTGGCAAGGGGTGCCATACCATACCTCAACTGTGAGTGGCTCCCTCAGAAGGGTCACTGAGACTCCAGGGTATGAATATTGGATCTATCCCCAGCAAGGGGTTGAGTTTGGGTTTGTTTTGGGTTTGTAATGCACTAGAATCGACTCCCGAAGGAGTATCTCTGCGCAGTAGACCGCTGGGGAACCCGTCCTGGCTTTCCCTGTGAGATGGTCCCTACTGGGTATCTCCAAGGTGAAACCAGGCATTCCCGGCGTATGTGGGGGGCCGTTGTGGAGATGAGGCAAGCTAATGCCCAGAGTTGCCGAGTGTGATCTCTGGTTAGAGTAGGCACCGAGATGAGAATTATCGAGTCCGCTGACCCTGGTCCACGACCCTGCCGCGTCAGGAATTGAACCCTGGTCCCGGGCCCTCCTCTGCTCTCGGGTCTGCCGCCTCTAACCAGTGAGCCAAGGGGAGGAGGAGTGCTTAGTCTAAGGGCACAAGGGACAGGGGGTTAGAAGGAGAGTCAGAACTGTCAGGACAACAGAGGGGGAACGTAAGAGAAATTGATAGGGTCCTCAAAAGGCAAGGGTCGGGGATAACAGGGAGACAAAGGGAGGGAGTCAGCAGGTTGTACAGTTCCACAAGGAAGAGATACAGATAGAAGAAAAGGAAATGTATAAGTTGTGGAGTCACTCAGGGGAGAGATGCAAAAGGGTACGCTCATAATTGCAAAATAGTAATACTAAGTACAACAAACCACTATATATATATATATATATATATATATATATATATATATATATATATATATATATATATATATATATATATATATATATATATATTGGTGGTTAGAGTTGTGTCTCTGCAGATAGAAAAATCACTCAGGATTCCATTATCACAACGATTAGGCTAAAAATTATTATATAATATTTATCTATAGAGTGAACGGAGAAACAAGACATCCAAGGGCGTAGAGAGAGTGGGAGGGGGAGATGAGATAGGTGATAGGAGAGACAGTATCTTCGGAGTGAACAGAGAAACAAGACATACTAGGGAGGTAGAGAGAGGGGGGAGGGAGGGTGGGAGGGGGAGATGAGAAAGGTGATAGGAGAGACGGGGGCCTGGTGGAGAGGACGAGATAAGGCAGTCCAGACGAGGAGCAAAGTCTGAGGGTCGGCAGGATGTGGTCGAATGGACCGAGGGGGAGGAAAAGAAACAACAAAATGGTGGCTCAGTGCCAAGGATATCAGAGGACAGCCATGATGGGATGCACAATGCAAAATATCACCAGTACAATCTTGTTCTCAGTGTGAGTGGGAAGGGGCCATTCCTTTCGCTCGGGGGAGACTTTTTGCAGCTCATCACACAGAGGAGCTGTTTGCTGCTCCTCTAAATGCTTCTCTCAGTTTGTCTTCTACTTCTTCCTTTGAGTTTGTATATTTCCGGAGCTGCTTATTTTATTGTGTGGTATGTTAAATAGACTAGTTTAAATAAGGCGATGTGAGTATCAGAGAGCAACATTAACCCTCATAAACAGGCCGGTAGTGGTGATCATTAAAAGCCGTGATTTTCTTAAATCGATTGCAATTCCAAATGGGGAAACAGGATTCATCAGGGGTGGCCATTTTGAGAGGGGCCGATAGATAGAGACAACGTGTTGCTGAATAGAGACACAAAATGGTGGTCATTCAGACGAATGCAGCTGTACAAAAAGACACAAAATGCTTCAAACATGTAGAGTTAGGGCCAAAGCTAAGCAATGTAAGTGTTTAGGTGGCCGAGATTAGTGTACCGCCATGACCCGCCCAAGGTCAGGCAGTCAGGAGATCCGCGGTGTAGAGGGTGTAGACACCCTAAAGGTAGGTAGACTATTGGCTACTACCGGTCATTACCCGTAAACAACCCAAAATTGAGAATTTAGCTGGCAATACTAAATCCAAGAACTTAGATTCAACAGATCAACAGAAGGATGAAGAAGAGTCACTGCCTGGTGTGAACTGCAGAACAACTTTGGACTCTGGTGCAAAACGTTGCCGTCTTCAGCCCTCTCTCAACAATCGCAACAGAGTGACTTGTTCTGCAAGCTGGAGAACTTCCAATGCTTTGGGTAGCCTGCCAGCACTTCAAAAACCACAGACAGTCTCCCTTAAAATAGAGAAACTATTCCCCTGCAGTCCGAAGGCACCGACAAGCAGAGTCCGGTCCACCACCTTCAGCTCCCAAGTCCGACCGATGCTGCAGATAACAAGAAGAAAATACTTGTGCTCTGGGAGGTCTGATCTGTCTCCCCACAGAGTGGGAAGACAACAGGACCAATCGGAGCCATGCTGCACCAATTCCCGGGGTATAGGACGCCCTGCACCAAACACCAACAGCAAAAGTCCATTCCAGACTCTCACTACACCAGAACCAAGCACTTGTCGAGGGACACCAGCATCACTGAGACCCACTTTGAGATTGGCTAAGCAGCTTACATTCTGAACCTGCCAGCTGTTTGCCCATGACTGCGAGGTGCATCTTTGCGCACCCTGCCTAGCCGACCTAATCACTCTGCACCCAAGTCGCCCTGCACAGGTCCAGACAAACCAGCTAAGTCTCCGTGCTCCAAGACCCCTAGCAAGCTCAAACCCAATTTGGAAGCCCTTAACTTGCCCGCAGATCACCCTGTGCAGCATCTTTTCAGGTGGCCAACTACCAGCTTTGCCAGCACCCTGGTCCTGGTAGAACCCGGGTGGTTCGCGAAGAACTGTTGGCATTACTTTGAACCTTGGCAGACTACTATTCCAATCCCTGAAACAGACTGTACTTACCTTTATGCATCTTTGACGTTTCCTCCCATAGGACTGCATTGTGCATAAAAGCGCATGTGTTTGAACATTTTACTTAGCTGTGATTACTGTACTTAACTTTGAACAAAGTTCTTGAGTTTAAAGCAAATTTAAAATGAAGTGTTATTTTTCCAATTTGGTCTTGGATTCATTCTTCAAGTGTGTGTCTCATTTACTGCCTCTGCGAGTACAACCAATGCTTAGCACTACCCTCTGAGAAACCTAACTGCTTGCCCACACAGCCTCAAAAGAGACCGTTAGTATTATCTACTTATGCCTCTGTAAACCAACTGGGGACCCATTGGACTCTCGACACAGTGTATTTCATTTTAGTACACTATATAGAGAGCCAGCTTCCTACAATGACTAACTGATGTGTGCTTTGAATAATGGCAAACTTTTTTTATACATATATGTGAAAGCCTATAATATATTTGCGCTCTGCAATTCTACTTTGAATAAAAAAATAGCAAAGAAATTAGCTTACAAAAATACAAAAAATGAATGGCAATTGTAGGCAGAAGTTTCCCATAATCATGTGCTGTTTCAGACAGAGAGGACAAAGAACAAGCTCGAGGGAAGGACGTTTCCACCATTACAACAACGGGAGTCTGGCTCTCACAATAACTTATCTTCATCCCAGGACATCCAGATCAGATACATGGCTCTGAGAAACAAACAAAACAGCATGTTTTGCCAACAAGAGAAGTTAACAAAAATAACAGCTATTCAACAAATGGAACAGGCGGAAGTTGTTTTTTCTTGTCGAATTAGAAAATATTTTTGCAGTCTCAGAACATTTTCCAGTGAGAAATATTGGGCTTATCTACTAAGAAAATGTAAACTATGAATGTGTAAATAAAGACTAGGACTCCTATGGTTTCTTACCCTTTCAAATTAAATTAGATAAGCTCTTTGAGAGGATGGAGTAAGAAAGGGCAATAAAGCCCAGTGCCAGCATTTTTGCTGCTTTAGACAAAGTGATCTTCCTGCCTGTAACGACGATCTGTTTTTCAAGTTTCTACACCCTTTTAGGGTGGTGCACTAGATGGCTACATAAATCTAGACCCAACAATCAATGACAAGTAGACCTCCTTTAAAAGTCAGTCTCCATTTACAAAACCATTTGCTACATTACAATTCTAAATTAACTTTAGAAAACTCTTTCTTTAGGAAAGGAACAGGATATTGTCCCATTTGTAACAGAACGGATTATGTGGGACAATCCCTCACATTCTAACATTTTTTTACATCACACCTGGACAGCTTACTAGCTGCTGAAACATTGTGCAAAGATATAACGAAAAGAGCACAAATACCTTGGACCATAAAGCTCGAGTGAAATTGTTAAAATTCTGCGCCATCTAGCATTCTTCACGATATTTAAGGTTGGCCTCAAGCGTAACAGGACCCTATCCCAGTGCTCAATGTATATCAGTGGTGGACACTAGAACTCCTTTTTTGGACACCCAGATTTACTTTTCAATAGAAGATTTTGAACGACAGCAAAAGAGAGAAAGGGAGAAAAGGGACGAAAAAGAGGAAGATAAAGTTAGTAAAACCATGATAAAGGGAGAAAGCTGGAATAAAAAGAGCCTGCAAAAGAATGACAAAGAGAAAGGAAATGGAAAGGTGGTGGAAAAAACAAACACGAAGAGGGATCAAAATTATGCAGCAATTGTTTTCGTCATACTAGGATTCAGTAGCATCAGTGACGGGCCCATAAAAAGTGCTATGGATCCCGAAACACATTTTTGAATAAATTAACACCTTGGCTGCTAGCGATATTTTCCTTCTGCGCTGCATTCCCAGAATCCCCATTGTTCATGACGAGCTCAGCTCGTCATCAGCACAGCTCAACTGTGCCTCATGACGAGCTGAGCTCGTCATGAGCATCAAAGGGGTTAAGACCGCCACTGCCCTCCCTCTGGTTCAAACAGCAGCATCCCCAATGAATCAGTTGTAGAGATCTGGCAGCTCAGTGGAATCAAACTGTGAGGACTTGTTCAGGCAGTCCAAGGGCAACCAGTGGTTACTGGGCCTCTATTGTGTTTACCCGAGGTTGTTTACCGTTGGTGTCCGCGGATTCTCAAATGTGTTAGCTCAAAGTGAACTCAAGCACAGCACTTCAGCAGTCAACTTTTAGAGCATTGATAGCAAAGCAACCCAAGACTTACTGAGCGAGCTGAACTGGGTTGGAAATTAAGAAGTCAGTATAACAGGACACTCAATAAATCGTTGTACAATCAGATCCTTTATTTTAAAATATGGAATAATAATTGATGTTCTCAAAGTTAAATACTATGTGTAACATTACAAATGCTTAAAGAATAAACAATTGGCAAAACAGTATACTAAATAGTGAACGAGTTATTTATGGGAATAACAATCCCTTAGGTAAGTCACTGGAGCAGAGAGCAAGCCACAACTAGCTTCAGGCTTCCTTTGGGTTCAGGCAGGGAAAAAGTACTTCTTGTAAAACCAGCAGAAACAATGGTTTGTCCTAGTAGTGTCTAGGACACAGTTCACTTTAAATTTATTAGGGCAGAAGGGACTAAAACAATACTGTTCTCAGCTAAAATGGCTGCCCCTCACGCCTTTTAAATTACTGCTGTTAGCACCTAAATATTGTTAAAATCATGGTCACAGTACTGTTTGTCTTAGTGGATTGTGCCATTCCGCAGATCGGGGGGTTTGCATGCTGGATGTTGCTTCCATTCTAAAAGGATATGCCAATGGGGACACAGAGCAAGTGTTAATTTGGGAGGGGGTCAGCATGCCCTAAAACCCAATATATGGGCTATATCTTTAAATAGTCGATCACCACCGTGGGCTGCCCACCAGACTTAAAGGTACACTGCTTGTGTGGGCATGAACCATTGGTAATGTCTCATTATCTCTACCCTGGTCCCTTCGGCTCTAGCGGCAACATCCAGATCATCTGATGTCAGGGAGTTAGCACCTCCAACTCCAGAACATGCGCTGTGTCCAGAGAGAGGGTGAATTCTAAATCTGTTGTCTTCTGCTTCTCACTTTCAGGCCTACCGGAGATCCAAGATCAACCCGACTACTCCAAACTATGAAGAGCCAGCCCTCAGTTGCAGATGTGGTATTGCTGAATGCGGTTGTGCTTCTCTTAGTGCCAAGCTAAGAAAAAAGCTTCTTCATGTTTGTTATAAATGCGTTAAGATGAAAATGTATTAAATTAAGGACGCTCATTAATATATATATCACTTGTGATATTGTGTGTATTAATGCTATCTGCTGGTACACTGATGCGTATTTGTTCTTCGTTTTCAATACACTGAAAACAATTTCCCCCTCCAGCACCCCCCTCACCCTTCCAAAATAGCTTCTTCATGTCTCTCACTCATAGGCAGCTTCTCTTTCTCAAGCTGCCTCCCAGACCTCTCGAAGGACTTGTCAAGAGAGGCCAAAAACCCATTCACAATCAAGGAACTTTAGGAGCAGATCCGTTACCTCCTGTAGGCATCCGAAAAGAAACTACAGAAACACAACTGTCTCTCAACACAGCCTCGTTGTAGAGATCCTTTCTTAGGCTACAACATGCCAACTGCCAGTTCCTCCTAACAAGCTCCATCAGGATATCCTTTTATAGGCAACGTTTACTTTGAGTATGGAAACCAGCAGTACCCCTTATCACTCAGTAAACTCGGTTGTAAACATCTTTATTCGATTCACAGAATTTAAAAACAGTACATTTCGGTCAAAAAGTATATAAAAACAAGAAACCATCTTCATTTCAGTTAGTAAGCAATATCTAAAGTGCACATTTTACCATTTTTAGCAGCATATACATTAGATTTATTAAAGTGCATAATGCCTATCAGAGCAATAACTAAAGTGCAATTTTATAGTTTTAGCAGCATTTACAAAACTTTATAAAGCGCATCATACTAGGCAATTATTATTCCAATTCAACCGTAAGTAATGATTTCGAGAACAATAACGACATTTTGATTGTATGAAGTGCAAATGCCACGCCCAAGGATGCCGACTACAAAAGTATTTCATTAACATCTCGAGAAAAAAGTAAGCTAGAAGATGAAAATCTTAATATAAAATCATAAAGCCGGTTATTATCCTTTTTCCATTATTCATATCAAAACTTCAGACCTCGCTTTGATCTAATAAAATTTGCTGCCAATAAGAATCTACTCATACCAAAGACAATCAACTAAGAAGTGACTGTCTTTAAAATGCGTAACATTTGAATGTATTTCCTAATGCACAATTTCCTGCCCAGGGGTTTTATCAATTTTTTCCTTGGTATGTAATATAACGGACAAAAAAATAGTACATGGGCAAGATCCTCTACTCTTCCTAGAGAGCAAAGAGTGCATATAGTATCATTATTCTCACCATCCTTTTTCCCCCCATCTAGATGGGAACACCTTAACTTGCAGCGTACCATATCTAAATTTTAGATACAGCACTTTTGCAAGTAAGGGCTCGATCTCATCTAGGAAGAGTTCAAAACAGGGGCTTGTTTTAAAACTAAGAAACTGGGTAATGAGTGGGCCATGATTGCAATTTAATGTGGCACTCTGCTCAATATAATTCCAAAAAATGATTTTGCATTCCTGCTTGGATTCAGGAGTGAGCAGTTGAGGATGTTTCCCTGTGGGCACACCTTGCTCTCCTCAGTGTGAAATGAGGATTCTTATCACCATGTTAGTTCAATATTTTCCATATGTTATTCTTTTATTCTCAGTTCAATTCTTTTTTAATACTTTTGTCAAATAAAGTTCATTGTTGATTTACATTCCATTCAATATGTTTCACACAATACAGCATTATTTTTATTCCATCCAATGCATTTCGGGCAATATAATTTGCCCCTCATCAGGGAACAATACTACAAAGAAAACGAAAGAGTAAAAGAAAATCAATAATCATTGTACGATCTGTTCGTTCCAAAATTCATGTCCTAATGTTAGTATTCTCAACTGTAAACTCACATGTTTTAGTCTAGGTACTGCACAAATACCAATACCATCCTGCCAACAAGAATAAAAGTCGTGTCTTTAACCTATCACCTATTATAACCTGCACAAATACCAATATCATCCTGCCAACAAGATTGATAAGAATCCTCATTTCACACTGAGGAGAGCAAGGTGTGCCCACAGGGATGCTTCTAGTGCTCCACTAGAAGCACGTTCTTGTTTTATCAATTCAAGCGCCCCAGGAACGACAGGTGCCACCCACGGAGCACCCAAAGAATAACGAAACACTTCACAATTTTTGATAAAATAAAGCAGTGCACGTGCCTCAATTAGTCACTATAAATAGTTGAGGATGTTGCTAGAACCTAGTCCAGCCCAGTTCCAAAAACCATCTACGAATATGGACCAACCACGGGAAGGTGACAAAAGTATCAAGGATGATCAATTCTCTTAAAGCCGGTCTATATGTTGACAGTTCTTCTGTGGTCCATATTCTGATCCAATATGAAAGGGTCATCCAAAAGGCCCTATGCTCATTCCGCCTAGTGCCCAAATCCATCATAAGGGGGATCACGGGTGTATTATGTGGTAGG
Organism: Lissotriton vulgaris; assembly: GCF_964263255.1. Taxonomy (NCBI): domain Eukaryota; kingdom Metazoa; phylum Chordata; class Amphibia; order Caudata; family Salamandridae; genus Lissotriton; species Lissotriton vulgaris. The sequence goes on from NC_141696.1 coordinate 687,072,519, forward strand.
GCAGTAAAAGTCCTCATAATTTTATTTTCCCCGATTGTGAGCGGTAGAATAGCTGTCCCCCTCTCCTATAGCTCCGAGCCATATAGAGCGGCTGCTTGGACCCTGGATTTATAAATTTGGAGTACAAGGGGTAATAGCTTTAGACGTGGTGGAGAAAAGCTTTTTTCTAATCGGAGCTGCATTTTGTATAAGGATCATTTTAGATTTCCTAATCTGAGGGTTCCATGATAATTTAGAGTCAACAGTTACCCCAACATATACAAAATTTGGAACACGCGCCAAAGTTACTCTATTTAACTGCAGGTTGTTTTTGAAACATTTATGGGGTCTGATAGTCATGTATTTAGTTTTCAGCAGATGTATTTCCAGCCCCTTTCGTCTACAGTACACATCCAATGAATTTAAGAGATTTTGGAGACCCTTGGATGTTTGGGATAACAGGATGGTGTCATCAGCAAAAGTTAACGCGCATATATGTTCGCCTCCCAATTTTGGGGAATCATGATTGGCATTTTTAAGGGGCTCTATCATATCATTGACGTACAAGGGAAACAGGGTGGGCGCCAGGACACAGCCCTGGCGCACATCCCTTTTTACTGGAATCTCTTCCGTCAATTCTCCCCCTTTCCCCACCACACTTTCGCATAGATGTTCTCATGGAGCCTAACTAGCTGAACTACAATGTTGCTCGGAACCTCTTGCTGGAGTAGATTTGTCCATAGTTGGTCTCTAGGAATGGAATCAAATGCAGCCTTTAAATTTATCAAGGCTACATACAGATTTCCACGTCTTAACCGTGTGTATTTCCATGATATCATTATTAGTCTAAAGACCTGATCTAGGGGGGCGTGGCCAAGATGGCGGGCTGAGAGGTCGCACTTGCCGAGAGCTCCCGTGCCCCTGAAACCCCGCACCGCTTGCAACCGCTGATTCCCCCCCGGATCAAGCGGTGACTGCACCTGGTGACCCGGGTGGTGGTGTGGAGTGGCCATTGGGCTTTGATTGCCTCGCCGGAGGTGCGAATCTGCCCGAAAACAGCCAGAGGCGGAGTCCGCTGGGCGGCCGGTGTGCGATCCCGAGGCCGCGAGGCTTCCAGGCTTGGGGTCTCGACGGCGTGCTCAGCTACCTGTGGTGTCCCGTTGGAGTGTCTGAGCCGAAGTGGCCGAAAAGGCGCCGGCGAGGCTTCGCCGGCGGAGCGGAGCCGAACGGAGGAAATCGGAGAGAGCGGAGCCGAGCGGAGGAGATCGAGGGAGGCGGAGTCGGCCTCCGGCTGCTACGCAAGACCGGGGCCTGGAGAGTCCTAGCCTCGTGCGGCCGTTCCGGCCGAGCCCTGGTTGTGGAGGAGCAGTGTTAAGCCCCCGGGGGTGTTAATCTACTGGGAGTGCCGGCCCCGACTGCCTACGCCTGCCCTCCGGCGGTGTTTTTCACTACTGGACCCGCGACGGAGGTAGGCCTCACTCCCTGGGCGTTGGCCCATTGACTGTAAAGGGCGGCCATTTTGCGAACCCCGGACCGGCTGCCCGGCCTTGTCCGGGGCCTCTATGTGACGGAGCTTTCTGGCCGGAGTATAGCTGCCTTGGCACTGGTCACCTCTTCGCCGAGCGACGGCCATCGTTGATTCCCGTACCGCCAGGATGTCGAACGCTAGGGGTCAGAGGAGGGGTGATCGGACTTTGCCGGACATGTTGGGGCGCGGGGCCCTACGCAGCTGAGGGAGCCAAACAGCCACGACCTCCCCGGCCCCTTCCAGAGGCGCTGAGGGCGGTGAACCCCCGGTGACGCGATCGTTCCTCGAGTCGCTGTTTAGCTCCTTGCGGGAGGATTTTCAGATTTTGAAGCAGGAGGTGGCCGGGGAGGTCCACGAGATTCGGCGAGAGGTGGACTCCCTGGGAGAACGAGTCAACACCGTGGAAGAAGCAGGTCACTCCAGGGACGAGGAGATCACCCACCTGCAGCAAGAGGTCCTGCGGCTGCGGGAGCAACAGATCGAGCTGCAGGCCCACGCCGAGGACCTCGAAAATCGGTCCAGGCGGAACAACATCAGAGTCCGGGGCGTCCCGTCGGGCGAGGAGGGGGAGGACGTGACCGCATACCTGGAGGCCCTCTTCCGTTCAATTCTGGGGGAGTCGGAGGACTTCCAGGTTCGCATAGACAGAGCGCACAGAGTGGGCTGCCCCCGCAGAGCTACGGCGCCTCCCCCGGACATCTTGGCCTTCCTGCCGGACTTCCCCCTAAAGGAACGGATCCTTCGCGAGGCGCGGCGGCAGCAGCCTTTCCGATTCCGTGATCGCCCGGTGGCCCTCTATCAGGATTTATCTACGGTTACACTGCAGAAAAGAAAATCCTTCAAAATCGCCACGGACTTCCTCCGGGAACAGGGGACACAGTACTCTTGGGGGCACCCTTTCCGCCTGATTTTTCGGTGGAACGGACTATTGCACCAGCTCCGGTCCCTTCAGGATGTCTGCACAGTATTAGGCATCACGGCATCGGATACAGACACCCCGACGCCGCGCCGCAGACGTAGCACCCGGGACGGTTGGCAGCAGGCGGGGGAGAGGCGCTCCCCGCCGCCGGAGCGGCCGGACTCGCCCAAGATTCGGGCGGATATGTCGGCCGCCATCCAGGAGGCCTCCAGAGCGACGGCGACCGGTGAAGTGGCCCTGACGGCCTGAACTCACTCCGGGGGGAGTCTGCATTAGCCTTTTCTTATCGCAGGTGCGGGGGTTCTGGGGGCGGGTGGGGCGGGATGGCGAGTGCAGGTGTTGGTGGCTGGACGTCCACTAAACTGACTTTCCACGGCCTTGTCCGTAAAGGACCGGACTGGGACAATGACTTCTTTCTATGGTTTGAGAAGCGGGGGACAGGAGTGGGAACTGCAGGGGGGTGTCTTGAGTTTGGGGGTCAGCGAGGGGACTGGGAGTTGGGAGTGGTGTGGGGTTGGGTTTGTGTTGTTCCAGGGGAAGGGGAGGGTTCCTTTTGTTGTGGGGTTGTGGGGTTCGGGGTCTGTACTGTGCCGCAGAGATGCCTATGTTGCTGCGCGCTGGGGTTTTGTGAAGTGGCTTCTATGTTCGCTTGCTGGGCCTAGCCCGCTTATGTGCGTTTCGTTGGTTTCCCTCCTTGATGGCTCTTAAAGTTGTCACTCTGAATGTGAAAGGGCTGAACAATCCGGTTAAAAGACGAGCGGTACTGTCTCTGCTAGAGAATTCCCAGGCGGATGTCTGCCTGTTACAAGAGACCCACTTGCTGGCAAAAGACTGTCCCAGAATGCGTACCCCTAAGTTCCCCACGCAGCTTTTCTCCTCCAACGCTTCCAAAACGGCTGGGGTTGCACTTCTGTTCTCCAGGGGGTTCCCGGGGGAGATCTTACACAAAGTGGCGGAGCAGAAAGGGAGGCTCTTGGCGTACAGGATTAGGGTGGGAGGCTTGGTACTGACTGTAGGCTCTATCTACGGCCCCAATGACCGCCAGGAGCAATTCTTGCATAGGGCACTGGATGATGTGGCGTCCACCTCTGATAGGCACATAGTGTTGGGGGGTGATCTGAATCTGGTTTTTGATGCGGCGCTAGACAGGTCTGTGCAACGGCGCCACCAGTTGGGAGAGCTTTCGGGCTCGGTTCGCACCCGACTTGAGGAGCTGGACTTGCATGACATGTGGCGCCACCTCCACCCTACTACCCGCGCGTACTCTTACTTCTCCCACGCACACAAGTCTTATGCGCGGCTGGACCATTTACTCGTGTCGGGACCGATGCTCGTTTCCGCCTTGAACGCTGACATGGGGGTCCTCTCTCTTTCCGATCATGCGCCGGTGGAGGGCACCTTCAATCTGCCCCCGGTGGCCCGGCCGAGGGGGGTCTGGCGACTCCGGGACACATTATTGCACAAGCGGTCGACGGTGGAGCAGATTCGCGCGGCCATCGCGGAATTTCAACGCATAAATGACAATGACGAAACCTCCCGCGCGACGCAATGGGCAGCTCTGAAGGCTGTGCTTCGGGGCGAGTTTATCGCTCTCTCCTCGGCGGAGAATAAGGACCGACAGCTCAAAAGGGACGAGCTTACCCGGCAGGTGCGGGAGCTGGAGCAGGTTCATCTCAGAACGGGAGCCCCCAGGATCTGGAAGGGTAGAGAGGCCTTCAAGGGATATAATTCATAAGAGAGATCAGTTGTTCGATATGCTTTTAGGATAAAGTTAAATAACCTAATGTATCAATCATATAATTAAATACACACAATCAATTTGTAAAACACATAAAAACATATAAACGTATAAACAACAAAACACAAGGATGTATCAAAAAAGAATTTTATCAAAGAGTTCATTGAATCAGCAGTAAATCAAAAAAGCAGGTAAGGAGATGCTGATATGAATAGCCTAGTGGCAAATAATCAATAATACAGCAAAACCTAGAAAAGACATCTATCTCAGAACACAAAGTGAATCAAACACTGTAGAGATAAGATGTGGGTCGACGTTTCGGTCTCTCTAACACACAATTATCGAGACCATCTTCAGGACTGTTGTCATTAAAACACTGCTGTAAGCTGTGCTGTAATCTAGATTGAATGAGATACCACAATGTTGGTCTCAAGGTAAAGATAAACGTTGGAAACCGGACGGATGCCTACGAAAGGAACACAGTCGTCCCACAGATGAAAGCGCCACGGATATACTGGTGGATCGATTCTGGATGGCAAATGGCTCAGAAAATGAAGTCTCTATGACATGGAACTTGTGGACCAAGGATCCTTTTTAGCATATAATATCTGTGTCCATAAATATGGAATCTTGTGAACAGACGCAGTTATCCAAATAGTAATTACTGGGCGGTTGACAGTATCGTTTCTGTGTTTTCTGGGATACAAAAGTCGGGTCAAAATCAATTTGACTGGAAACACGGGGAAAGCCCCCTCGGCTTTCCCCGTGTTTCCAGTCAAATTGATTTTGACCCGACTTTTGTATCCCAGAAAACACAGAAACGATACTGTCAACCGCCCAGTAATTACTATTTGGATAACTGCGTCTGTTCACAAGATTCCATATTTATGGACACAGATATTATATGCTAAAAAGGATCCTTGGTCCACAAGTTCCATGTCATAGAGACTTCATTTTCTGAGCCATTTGCCATCCAGAATCGATCCACCAGTATATCCGTGGCGCTTTCATCTGTGGGACGACTGTGTTCCTTTCGTAGGCATCCGTCCGGTTTCCAACGTTTATCTTTACCTTGAGACCAACATTGTGGTATCTCATTCAATCTAGATTACAGCACAGCTTACAGCAGTGTTTTAATGACAACAGTCCTGAAGATGGTCTCGATAATTGTGTGTTAGAGAGACCGAAACGTCGACCCACATCTTATCTCTACAGTGTTTGATTCACTTTGTGTTCTGAGATAGATGTCTTTTCTAGGTTTTGCTGTATTATTGATTATTTGCCACTAGGCTATTCATATCAGCATCTCCTTACCTGCTTTTTTGATTTACTGCTGATTCAATGAACTCTTTGATAAAATTCTTTTTTGATACATCCTTGTGTTTTGTTGTTTATACGTTTATATGTTTTTATGTGTTTTACAAATTGATTGTGTGTATTTAATTATATGATTGATACATTAGGTTATTTAACTTTATCCTAAAAGCATATCGAACAACTGATCTCTCTTATGAATTATATCCCTTGAAGGCCTCTCTACCCTTTCATTTAACTACCCAAGCCCTCAAGGGTGTAACTGGGTTCCTCACCCTCTGTGACCCAGGATCTGGAGGCAGCTGAAAGCCGCCAGAAAACTCTTGTCCGCCCTGGACACGGACCGGGCGGAATACGCGATGCTTCGTCTGAAGCACAAGTATTATACCGGTGGCGACCGCTGCGGATGGCTCCTAGCCAACAAGCTCAGGGTGCAACTCCAACAGCACCGAGTGAAGGAATTGGTTAACCCGGCCGGGCACCCGGTCACGGAGGATGAGCAAATAGCGGATGCTTTCCGTAATTTTTACGCAGATCTCTACACCGGTGAGGTCCCTTCTGCTCGGACAGAGACGGACTACCTGGAGTCGGTGCAGCTCCCTTCGCTGACGCCGGAACAGGCCCAGTACTTGGAACGGGAGACCCGTATCGAGGAGGTGGTCACGGCGATCTCCCGGCTCAGGCCGGGCAAGGCCCCGGGCCCGGATGGCTTCATCCCTCTGTTTTATAAAACCTTTTGTCAGGAGCTGGCGCCTCTGTTGACCCGCCTTTTCAACACGTTCGCGGAACCGGGTGCCATTCCCCCTGAATTCCTGCAAGCCACAGTCTCCGTGATCCCAAAACCGGGCAAGGACAGGACCGCCTGTGGGTCTTATCGCCCTATCTCGTTACTGAACACGGACTTAAAAGTGTACACCAGCATATTGGCAGCACGCTTGGCACTTCATCTCCCGGGCATGGTCGACCCGGATCAGGCGGGCTTTGTACCTGGTAGGCAGACAGTGGACAACACAAAGAGGGTGACTCATATTCTTGAGAAGGCCTCCAGGATCCCCGGGGAAAGAATGCTCCTTTCCATAGATGCAGAGAAGGCATTCGACCGGGTGCACTGGCCCTACCTGGAGAAGGTCTTGGGCAAGTTCGGGATAGGCGAGAGGTTTCGGCACTTAATCTTCAACTGTTACCGATTCCCGTCTGCGGTGGTCCGAGTGAACGGGGGCAGCTCCCGGCCCTTCCCCATAGAGAGGGGCACGCGACAGGGATGCCCTCTGTCCCCATTGCTCTTTGCTCTTTATATGGAGCCGTTTGCTCAAAGGGTTCGGCAGAACCCCGACATTGTCGGGGTCAAGATGGGCGCATTTCCCCACGCGATCAGCCTATATGCAGATGACGTCATTTTGACGCTCGATGACCCACGGAGGTCGCTGCCGGCTTGCATTGCTGAATTGGACCTCTTCGCCGCGGTGGCGGGCTTCAAGGTGAACCTCGGGAAATCAGCTGCCCTCGACATTTCGCTCACCGGCGCCACCAGGGCGGAACTGCAGAGACTTTATCCTCTGAGCTGGTCCAGGGACCAAATTCCGTATTTAGGGATTCTGTTGGCGCCCTCCCTCCCGGCGATGGTCACGGCCAACTATGCGGCTTTGGGCTCCAAAATCAGAGAGGAATTGGGCCGGTGGGACAAAGGCACGTTGTCGCTGCTCGGTAGGGTGGCCGCAGTAAAGATGACCCTCCTGCCTCAGGTGCTATACCTGTTTAGGGCGTTGCCGCTCCAGCCTCCCGTAGGGTGGCTTGCAGAGACTCAAGCGGCCATTGCGCGGTTTGTGTGGTAGGGCCGCAGACCGCGGATTAAGAGGAACATTGCTACGCTGGCGCCCGAATCTGGGGGGCTGGGGATACCAGATTTACGGAAATACTTCCAGGCCTCCCAACTTCGCTACCTGGTGGAATGGAGCCGGTGGGAGTCGGACAAGCACTGGCTGTTCCAGGACCAGGCGGTAGCAGGTAGAACGCTACAGGAGGTGCCGTTCTTGAGGAGGTCACACCGGCCCTCCAACCTCTACGCATCTTTTGTGACACGTGTCCCACTTCGTGTGTGGGACTCGGTGGCCACTAAGCATGAATTTACTACCTTCCCCTCCCCCTTCACGCCGTTAACTGGCAATCCGGACTTCAGTCCGGGACTGGAGCCTGGTGCTTACGACCGCTGGCGGGAGGCCCGCTGTTGCACTTTGCATCACCTATATGGCCCCGAGGGTGTCATCCCCTTTCAGGACTTACGGCGGGAATACGGCTTCCCTGAGACGGAGCGCATGAGGTATATGCAGGCGCGCCACTGGGCACTACAACCCCAAGTGCGCGACTCGGCGGATCGGGAGATCACGGTGTACGAGCGCTGGTTAATCACTCGCACGTCGGACGCTAAACTTATCTCCGATTTGTACAAGATGCTGCATGTTACATTCATAACCCCGGTAGGGAGCGCTGGGAACGGGAGCTCGGACGAGTGTTGAGCCACACAGAATGGGACCACATCTCCTACCGCTCACGCCACACGGCCTATCACATGGGGCTCACGGAGACCTTCACTAAAATTTCGACCTACTGGTACCGCACTCCTGAGAAATTACATGAGATGGATAGATCAATCCCGGGGACGTGCTGGCGTAACTGTGGCCAAACCGGCACGCTTACACACATACTGTGGGATTGTCCCCTTTTGGCTTCTTATTGGGAGGAGGTTCTTGGCGAGGTGGACAAATGTTTTGAGATAGAGCTGCCACGGTTCCCTGCCTATGTCCTGCTGGGGTTGCCAAATGGGTTGATGTATCCTCTCAGGTCTAGAAGGGGCAGACAGATTGCGATAGCCTTAGGGTCAGCGGTGCAAAACATTCTCATACACTGGCGCTCCACCACACTTCCCACTGTTGTCGGCTGGCTGCATAGATTGTGGCATGTCCTTGGCATGGAAAAGATGTCTTTGGTAGCACTGGGGGACACAGATGCTTTTGAGGAGCTGTGGGCGCCTTTCCATAGCTTGTTGTGTTCTGAGTTCAGGGAGATCACCTGCCCCAGGTATCTTAGGTTGCTACGACTGACACCGCCGCCGGTTCCGCCTGTTTGATTGGTCGGAGTTGGCGTTGAGTAGCGGAGTCGACCGGAGGGTCGCTATGAGGGGAGAGCTGGAGGTCATTGGCACAGTACAGGGGGTGGGTTGGGGTGTGGTAGTTGGGGGGCTTTGTAGGTTGGGTAGGTTGTGGAGCAGGGTTGTTTCCCCATCCCCCCTTTTTCCCTCCCCCCCTCATTTCCCCCTCCATTCCCCCCCTTCCCTTCTCCCATTCCCTCCTCTTCCCTCCCCCCTCCCCTCCCCCCTCCCCCCCCCCTTCTTTCTTTTTTTATTTGTCCTTAACCACAGGTGAACGAGCTGTGTATCCGTGCCGAAAGGAGCATATGACAGGAACTGGACTGCTTTAATGTATCTAATACACTGTATGCATTTATTGTGGAGCACCTGTGGTTTTTTCTTTTATTGCCCTGTTGTTTCCTTCTTTACCCTGCTTCAATAAAATACTTTAAACCTAAAGACCTGATCTATGGTGCTGATTTTCTTTCGAAAACCAGCTTGACATGGAGAGAGCACGTTGTCATCTATAATCCACTCATTTAGCCTGTCCAGGATCTGTTTAGCAAAGACCTTTTGTAATATATCTAACAGACTAATGGGTCTATAGTTAGCGGGATCGTCCCTACAGCCTTTCTTATAGATCGGGACGATCTCTGCTACCTTCCATGAGTCAGGGATGGGTTGACCTCTAGCAATTTCGATACAGAGGAGATTGATATAAGGGGCCCAAACACCTATCTCATGCCTAAATATGTCACCCGGAATCTTATCAGGTCCCGGAGCTTTAGAGGATTTTATAGTTGCTATTGCTTTTAGTGTGTCCGCCATACTGAATTGGAGTGGTAAAACTTGGTTAGATAATATAAATGTATCAATGATAGCTAGAGAAACTTAGTTTAATTGAAATGGGACAGCGTATAGGAGAGCAAAATGGTTTTACCAGGATTTAGAATCCAAATTATGATCTTGAACAGGAACATTTGCCTTGGTGCCATTTGCAATGATCCTCCAGAGCAAGAACTGGTCACCCTCTTGGTAGCTGTTAATAGTTCTTCCCAGCTCTCATCTTCCCACTTTCTACGTGCAACCTTCTGGTTTTTTTTTTTTATAAACACCCCACAGTGGCCTAATCAGAGTGATGTTTTTAGTTTCTAGGGCGTAGCTAGGTTTTTCTTAGCAAGTGCACATTCCGCGTCAAACCATAGGTGCGATTGCCCTGACATGATGTTATATTTAATGTTCGTAGGCACCGATTTAGTTAAATGTGGCTTTATGCTCTCAATCAGCATTTGGTGGATCTGCGTTATAGTCAGGCCACTAGATCGCTGCTCCAAAAAGTAAGATACTAAGTCAGCGGAGATGTTATATACATGTGTCGGGGGTTCAATCTTACCCAGGCTAGAAGGCCATTTTACGGCTTTCCTATTATTAGAATACTGAGGCTGTATCACATCTGTATCCCTGTCTATTTGGGACGGATAATGCAGTTGAAAAACATCTCCTACAAGGTCTAAACACAAGGGAAAGTGATCACTTTCTCTTCTGCTGCTATCCACCTTAAAATCTTGAACAAGGTCCCAACGACGGGTACTTATCATAATATAGTCTATGTGGGAAGATGAAGCCCCTCTTGAGAAGGTATTTGAGGAATTGAGGTCTAAAGGAGTTCTACCATTACATGCTCTAAATCCATATTCAATGGTAAAATTAAATATTTGTATGGCTGAGGCAGAAAGTCACCATTTCCTCTGTCTCCAGTAGTGGATGCCCATAGCAAGATCTTGTTCTTCAGTAACCACATTAACTCCCTCCAGTGGCTCATAAATCACAATTGAAGTCACCTCCAAATATAGTAAGCTCTTTAGGTTGTATAGTGTTGAGAGCTTCCTCTAGCTGAGTAATTATTACTGATTCCTTCGAGGAATCTCTCGGTCTTATATATATATGTTGAACAAGTAGAACCAGTACATGTTCGGAAATTTAAACCTAAGTCCCAGAATATCATCAGTGCCAGTAAGAATAATCACTACAGATGCATTGATGTTATTTTTTATCCATACTAAGAGGCCTCCAGATGGTCTACCTCTAACTGATTGCCGAGCCTCTAAGCTGAATGTTCTATAACAAGTTTTAAATAAAGGTTCTCTTGCCAAGGTTTCTTGGAAAAGGCAGATGTCAAAGGAATCAATATAGGTCTGCCAATCCGGTTCTTGCAGCTTCCTTTTAAGCCCAGCTATATTCCAAGAAACCACCTTTATTTGGCATGGAATAAAATCTGATATTAAGATGTCAGGGTTGTCATAATTATTTATAGAGTCTGTGAGTACTTCAAGTCGAGGACCAGTATGAGTAAAGTGCATAGACCCTTGTGGTTTCTCACTGTCATTTAGTTTAATACCCTCAGGCCTATAACCTTCCCCTGGGATATACATTATAGATTGTTCAACCGATTGTAAAATGCCATGTGCCTGACCCATTAATTGGGTTGTGCCACTCACTACTGGACACAAGTTCCAAACTTGTGTTAGTCAATCTATTGCTTCAAGGTCACTGTAGCACCTTGAGTTAATCGATCGATTGGGATCACTGTTTCCCTCAGTTCTAGTCTGCCTAATATTAATTCTTGATTGAAAAAGGGAATGAGATCTTAGGTTCATAACAATTAAATTCTCAACAATATCTTTTGAGCATAAAGATACCCTTATATCATCTAGATTACCAGGGCCCTGAGGGATTCTTTCAACATTTTTATGTCAGATCTTATTATGGAAAGACATTGTCTATCTTTCCTAAACGAGTGTATAACTTTATTTACAAGTGACTCCCTGTCTTCTCTGCTATTCGGGGCTAAACTCGGTACATTAGTTAAAAATAAGTTGTACAATTTTTGCTCATCTCTAATTGTGGTGTGATGGACCCGTCTAACTCTAGAATTCCCCTCCTCAACAACAAGACCCCTGTCAAAACTTTGCAGCCTCATCTTGACCTAAATAGATGTGGGCCTTCAAGATTTCTATTTACACACCTATTTCGGTCCCCAAGGCGGAGATTATTTAATGGGCCAATTCTCTTGGAGGGCTCCAGGGGTTTAGTATGTATCCTTGTCGTAGGGTAAGTGCTTTGATTTGCAACGTGATTTGTATTTTGACTTACAATGGTTCTTTCCGATATTTTAGGTACCCGATTTCTTATTTTAGGGGATTCAAGTTTCTTCCCTGTATTGATTTTGCCCTCTTGGTCAGTAATTACTGTTCCCGGGTCTAATGGTAATTGATTAGTTAATACCTCACTTATTTTTTTAATAGTTATAATCTCTTCTTGGACAATATTAAGCTTTGCATAGAGGTCTCGTACCAATTTGTGAGGCAAATTAATTTTGCTCTGCGAAGTTTCCTCTGTTGGACCCAGGCAAATTGGTCCTGTTTGGACTTCATTTGCTACACAAACTACCTGAGATTCCACCTCACTATCCTCTAGGGGCAGATATCTATTTGAACACTTTATGTTCACTACCTCATTGTGTGAAAGGCTATGTCGGTCCCTACCTAAATTACTACAGTTGCTTATAACAGGGGAGGGAGTCGTGCCTGTGGCCCATCCAGATTTAGTAGGAGACACATTTGGAAGTAAAACTGAGTCTTTATTATAGGGTTGATGCACAGTAACACTTGGGCAATTTACCTTTACCCTCCCAGTGATCATGTCAGGTGCTCTCCTCTTCCCCATTATCCCTTACTAGTAAGGCGGGGATATCTATATCGGATGTTTAATCAAGAAAAGCGGATACAATTTGAGATGGAATTACGATATAATACCCAAGAATAGTACTCGCTAATCCAATTCTATCCTGTTCTATCAGTTATAGCAAGCACTTATTATACAGTGTTACCGTTATCTAATTATGACCTGTAAAAATCAACAATTAAAAAAACAATCAAATAATAATATAATTTAAAAACAAAAATGTGAATCGTAGATGCTCAAAAAGAATGCAATGTCTAATTTCCAGATCACTATACCTAGGATCACAGAAGTCCAGTATGTCCTTGTTAAAACAATACAATAAATCTGTTCAGTCTTACCACAAGCATTAGATGTCAACTGAAAGGGTAACGCAAGATCAAAAAAACAAAGGGTATGGCCCAGCCCGGCCTTTTCTGGGCTTTGATGGGCGCGGATGGGCCCGCCCTTCCCCCGGGCGCGCTGCGGGAGCCCTGAGCCCGTTTTAACGTGTCTCCTGCCGCTGAAGAATGACGCTCGCGGCAGTCGCCACAGGGGGACTGGGAAATGGAATCCCCCACTCAATATCCGGTCGGTGCAGCCCCCACAGGCTGTTCTGGTGCAGGTGGACAACGCGGTGGCAGGCGAGCAATGGCAAGGCTGGTGTTGAATGTTAATGTTAATGGGAATTTATAGAGCGCGCTTACACCGGGCGGCTTCATGGCGCTAGAAAGGCTTAGTATGCTACCAGGATAATCTATTTGTACGCTTGCAGAAACAGCCAGGTCTTGAGTAGGTTTCTAAATTGCAAAATGTCAGTGCTGGACCGGATTTCCAAAGGGAACGAGTTCCAGAGTTTAGGAGCGAGGAACGCAAATCTGCAGCCTCCTTGTCGTACTCGCTTGAAGGTTGGAATGGAGAGCAGTGAGAGATGGGCCGAGCAGAGATTACATGTTGGGGTGTATCTGAGTATCAGGCTGTTGATGAATGCGGGGGTATTGCCATGTAAGGCTTTTAAAGACAAGACAGCCCGTTTTAAAAGCACAGCCCTGGGAAATGGGGAGCCAATGTAGTTTCTTTAGCACTGGGGTGACTGGTTGTCATCTAGGTTGTCGAAGACCAGCCGTGCTGCCTGGTTTTGAACCAGTTGCAGCCGTTTGAACAGATAGAGAGGCATCCGAGGTATACAGAGTTGGCATAATCTAAATGTGAGAGAATGGTGGGAATTATAATCTGGATCAGAGCATCATGGGTAAAAAAACGGTGTATCTTCCTGATCTTGCGCAGCTGGAAGAAGCACTTAGAGATCACTGTGCCAACCTGGGACGTCAGTGTAAGTTCGTTGTTAAAGGAGACTCCCAGTGTTTTGACCGAGATAGAGGGGGAAGGTGGGGGGCTCAGTGCTGGAGGCCAGTAGTGTGGGCCCCAGAACATATGGCTATCCCCGGTCAGAACAAGCTCAGTCTTTCCTGGGTTTAATTTAAGGTGGTTATGGTCCATCCACTGTAGTATGTACAACATAGTGGACTGAAAATTCACAACAGCGGACCGCCTGAGACCTTTCATCCAGAAATAAGGTAAGCGAATAGGCAGCGACGCCTTGAATGCCAGCCAGTTTGACACGGTCGACCAAAATAGCGTGGTCGACCGTGTTGAAGGCCGCAGATAGATCCAGTAGTACCAGTACTTGCGGGGAGCTCTTATCAGCACGGTCCCGGAGAGTGTCCAGGACTGCCAATATGACAGTTTCGGTAGAATGGGCCGGCCGGAACCCTACCTGGTAAGGATCAAGGTATTTGGATTCTTCCAGGAATTTAGAGAGACTATTAGCTACATGGGCCTCCAATATCTTAGCAAGAAATGGGAGCAGGGATATTGGACGGTAATTGGATAGAAGTGTGGGATCAGCTCCTGGTTCCTTTTAGCAGAGGTACCACTATGGCTTTCTTAAAATCCATGGGGGGAACCTGGCCTGATGAAAGAATCATTCAGGAAGAGGAGTACAGGGCCGGGAAGAGCTGTGAGACAGTCTTTGAGTATGTGGGTGGGGGGCAGCAGTCAGAAGGGGCGCCCGATTTAACCTTTGTGAGAAGTGTTTGGAAGGTTTCAGTATTAATACTAGGAAAGGGGCTTATCGTATTATTGTTTTTGGGCAGGGCAGGGGTCCTGGCAGTGAGAGGATGCTTGGGGATGTTGGCTTTAATGGTGGTGATTTTGTCGATGAAGTAGTCATTGAGGGAGTTACACAGTGCCTGAGAAGATAAGGCCTTCAGTAGAATTCTCTCTGGGTTAGAGACTTCATTAACTATGTTAAATATTTCTTTGGAATTTTTGTTGGAGTTGATCATGCGTTAGGAGAAGTGGCTAGCTTTGGCTGTCAGGATGCATTTCTTATATTCTTTCCTGGCAGCAATATAAGTGAGTTTTTTATCCGGGCAGTATTTCGATCGCCACAGTCTCTCCAGTTGGCGCAGAGACAATTTCTGGTTTTTGAGCTCCGAGGAGAACCATCTTGGTGCGTCGGTACGACGGGCTGATTTTAGCCTAGTGAGGGGAGTCTGCTTATCACTGGCGTTCAGTGGCCATTTGGATACATTCGCTTCTGTAGCCTCAATGTCTGTCCCCCGGTACAGGGCAGTGTCAGATAGCGTACAGCGGAAGTCTTCTTTATTCGCAGTGTTCCATTTTCTAGCAAGGCCACCTTTGGTCGTCGTTGGTTTCTCAATGGACGGGCATCGGAGTATAAATTTCAGTAGGTGGTGATCAGACCAAATATATGGTGTAATGATAGGAGTGGAGGTGGTCATACCATTGGTCCAGACTTGGTCCTAAGTGTGCCCTTTCCGGGGGGTAGGGGACAGGACCTGTTGAGTGAAGTTAAGATTAATAAGAAGGTCCGTCATTTCTGCCGAGGGAGGGCCTTCATGGGGGTCTTTATACCAGTAATTGAAGTCTCCCACAAGCAGGTGTATAGTGTGATCAATTACGAGTTTAGCCATCTGATCGCTAAGTGCTAAAGGAAAAGAGGGCATATTGTTGGGAGGCCTATAAAGTAGCACACAGACAAAGGAGTCATTGAGAGATTCGATCTTTAATACAATGTTCTCAGTATCTTTGAGAGAGAGAGAGGCTAGGCAGGGAGAAAAACCTATAGTCGGTATGAATAATGGCTGCCACACCCCCACCTGGTTTGTCTGATGAGCGATTCACGTGGATAATGTAGTAGTTGTTAGGGATGGCCGCCAGCATATCAGGGCCAGAGTCATCAGTGAGCCAGGTCTCAGTTAACAGCAGGATGCTGGGTTTATCCGAGTTCAACAAAGAGAGAATATCCAACTGATGTTTAACAAAGGATCGGGTATTAAGATAGTAGATAGTTTGTGGCGTGGTTCCTGACTTGACCTTATTCTGAGGAGAACTCTCATGGGCTGTGGACATCTGTATTTCTGGGAATGAAGTCCGAATAGTCAGGATTTCATGGTCGGAGAGAAGTGAGAAAGTGTCCCTAAGGGGATGCAGATGAGTAGAATGCAGGCTTATAAGAGTTTCCTAGGTGTAAGTGGGTAAATGGGCATTATGGCTGGCCCCTGGGCATGACCGGGCGCAGACGGGCTTGCCTTTGGCGCGCCAGGTGCCCGCATCTGCTGCGCTCCCGCGTGGCGTGCTGTATTTTGGGCCGATTTCCCGCCCTCAGCTCCGCCCTATCGCAGCGTGATTGGCTGTTACCGGGGGAGTCTCCATGGGCAGCGAGGGACCCGGAACCAAGCAAGAGGATCGATTTAAAGTTTATGGCAGTCAAGTAAGATTCGAGTTTCTTTTCAAAAAGCAGTAATTCCCATTTAAAAACAATTTCAAGAAGTGCAAACAGTGATTCTAGCAGCAGCGCAGCGCAGCCTAGAGTTGAACCCCTCAGTAGACTCTTATCTCAAGGAAGTTCAAAGCAGCTCATCCTAGCAAGAAAAGCATAACATTTTCTTGAAGAACCTCTTAGTTTCTAGGCAGATACAGGCACATGCATCAAAGGATTTTGCGATCGCAAACGGTGCGAATCGCAAAAACCGCCGTTTGCAATCGCAAATTCTGCTTTTGGAATGCATGAAGGGTGAAGGCCCTCGCAATTTGAGAATTCGCAAATATTTGATTTTCTAAAATTGCGATTGCATTTAAGGAATCACATTTTGCGATTCTTTAAATTCAATCCATGAAACTTTTAAAAATTGCGATTTCGCAATTAGGGGGAGCAAATTACCATGAGGTTAAACCTCATGGCAATTTGCGAAAAGTTTGAAAAATGCACTTTTGTGCATTTTTCAAAGTTTCATGTTGTGCACACACATGCCCTAAGGGCATGTGTGCGCACAACATATGTGCACAGATTGATTTCAGGGGTGCAACAGGGTGTCCTTTGGACACCCCTGCACCCTTGAAATCGCATTCTCAATTTGCGATCAGCTAATTACTAATCGCAAATTGAGAAGGTCTTCCTATTCATTCCTATGGGCCTCTAGGCCCATAGGAATGAATGGGGAGGTATTCCTTAGTTGGGATTCGCAATTTGCGAGTCGCAATTAAGGAATTTTAAGAAATCGCACATTTTTCAGCGATTTCTTCATGCATAGGTTTTTGCGATTTCTTAAATGCGATTCCTTAAAAATCGCAATTAAGAAATCGCAAATGCCAACAATGATGCATGTGCCTGATAGGCCGATGGCTCCACACTACAAATCTATCCTCAGTACTGCATAACTCTTGGTCCAATAGGCAGTACTTCCTATTTCAGTATGTCCACAGATATTTTTTGCATGGGTCTTTCTTATGTTTGTAGTCACCTATGAAGTAATCCTGAAATTAGGGATCTATGCTCTAGAACGTAGGCATTTCTCAACTGCACTGCTTTATGGACCTGGCACTAGTCTATGAGAATCCTGGCACATTGACCTGGTTTCTACACTCTATTGATCTTAGTTTTGTAGATGTAGATATGGATTCCATGGATCCATTTCATGAGTTGGTTTTATGCTGTTCCTGATGTTTTGTTTATTATTGTCAGACTAGCCGGGCTACAATTTTTGTCACTCAAAATTAACAGGAAGACTTGGTGGAACTGGTTGTTTCCTGGCAGGGGAATCGGAGACAAAAGGAACAAAAAAGAGAACGGTCTTCTCATTCAGCTACTACTCATATCTGTCAGCAGTAACACCTCTGGGAAAAAATAAAGAAGAAGGATGATGGACAATGTCCCTACAATATGCAGGGTCTTTGACGTCTTTCTTTTTTCACAAGAGCCTGGTCCACTCAACGGACCTTGTGAATGATCCTACATTTTAAATCAAATCACACTGGAGGGAAAGAGAGGAGAGAAAGCAAGGACCTATGTTCTCCAGTTTACTCCAACACACATAGTCTTTGCTTGGGTTTAGAAAAACACTTTAGACACTGCAGTAGCTCTAAGGGGAAACAAACCAAGTACTGTTCATTTCAGGACAAAAGGCCCTCACCTACCCTTGAGTGGTATGCTTTATCTATCATTGGGCCCCTCCTGGCTTTGGTCTTGGCAATTCTTGAAAGCTGCTATCCCTAAGTATGGGAGCTCTAGGGGAGTTTTAAAGGGTGATAACAGGATTGGTGCTGTTTGATGGTGTACGATAAGAGGGATACAGTGCAGTTGGTAAAGAATATAGGTTGAATTGACCGATTGGTGCAAAAGGAAATGTTATTGTATCCCTAATAGTAGGAATAAAAAAGGCTGGAATTAATTCAATCCACACAGAGGTCAACATGTTTCTCCCCAATAGGCATCCTTAATTGAAATGTATGGGCATTCTACAGGACCTTCTAACCCTCACTGTTAACAAGGTGCATCAAAATATAGATTAGAAAGAATAAAAGATAAGAATGCCATGGTCGAATGCCCATGCACCTTAATTTAGTGTGCTTTTTAGGTAGAAGCAAGTTGGCTTCTCTTTGTGGGTCGAATTAACCCTAGTCTTCTTTTACTCCTATTGCTGGGAATAGAATAAAAATGTTTTTCCACTAATAGGTCATGATCATCTACACAGATTCCTCAGTGCAGTATATCCCCTCATCTAACATCCATAAGTGCTCATCTGACATCACCTATCCTGTTTTCAACCTTCAAAACACCTCATGAGCTCCACCACATAGAGGTAGCAGCTCACACCAGAATCGCCAAGACCTATGTCAAGAGGGGCCCAATGATGAAACTCGGTGTGTGAGGGTGTTTTGTCCTGAAATGAATATTACTTGGTTTGTTTGTTCTTAGACCAACAATTTATATCTTCGTATGGCAGGCCCTCGTCATCCTCCATCTAGTGTTCCATTCACATACAGAAGATTCATAACAGAGCTCTGTCCCCATATAGTAAACCTCCTCAGACTCCATGTTCACCCTAATCCACACAAGCAATATGCAAAATGCACATACACTATCTATACATGTAACTCACAACAACCTGTCCAGAGAACATGACACTAGCTGTCCACAGAGAGGTTGTCATATATTAGGAGGGATTACACCACAATAGAGGTCCAGAGGCCAAGAATTGAAAAACTGACACAGACTCTGTAGACCAGATATGAATGAGATTCATGGTAATCTCTGGCACACAAGGTATGCTGAATCTGATTTAATGAGTTCTGTTAAGGATTTGAGGGGCAAAACAGGAATAAGCTTTAGTAATGGTAATGATAGGAAGAAGAAAGATCGTGTGGAATGTAGTTGGGCTGGCTAAACAAGAGGATAATGATGGCTTGAAAGAATTTCTGCTAAGTCAAGACTTTGTAATGCTTTGGGGAACTTAGTTATTAATTGATCATTTTTCTTTGGGGAGGATATGAGCAGTTATTAGCTGTGCTATTTATGACATGAGAGAGCATTTGAATGGTGGGCTGTTGACAGCTACATCTAAGATGCTTTGTCTTCAAGGAATCTCTACCTTTATTGTAAAACCTATCCTGTTATTAGTGCATTGCTTATTAGAGCACTGGGAACGGAGGCACTTTACTTCTGGTCCTGATCAGCTGTCATCTTTCCATGGGTAAGGATTTGGATAATAATATGCTGTTGACTGTTGATGACAAGTTAGGGATGGAATAGACAAATGATGTGGCTCACAAAATCATTGAATATCATGTAACCTCTATATTGATGGACTGTTTGCTCTTGATATGCATTTGAGGGTATCTAAACCTACCATGTTTAATGCCTTTTTGGTGAAAAAAACACTGCTTGGTAAAGGTTGCATAGGTAACGTCCCAGCACCATTGGCTGGTAAGCCTTTCGATGTGTGGACAAGAGGGATTCCAATTTTAGGCCCCACCTCAAGCTTAAATTGACTGTACATTTTTATCTGGCCATTTTTTCCATTTGTTTATTTCCTTTTCTAGTGGTCTTAATTTGGAAAGTGAGCACCTCCCTCAATGCTTCTCCGTCAAAACTGGAAAGAATGGGAAATCAATTAATTCCTAAAGAAATTGCTCTACATTACTTGTTGAAATATACATCCTGTAATGTCAGTATTATAAAGAGTAACTCAAACTCCTCTGAGCAGATGAGTCTGTAAGGTTAGTTTTGCTTATGGTGATTCACAACTAAATACAAATAAAAATGTTCTTCCCTATTAGAGAGCAATATGATTATGACTGATAGTATCAAGCGGAAACAAAAAACGATTTAGTAACTATACATTTGGAGTTAAGAATGATTGGGGCAAATATAAGGTTCTTTAAATGGAAGGACTGCATCTCACAGTTGCACTATGCTACTTTGAGTATTAATAGATACTGTGTCCTCGAGATAAAAAAAAGTCAGGACACTTAAATAAAAATCGAAGAAAAAACTAGAGCTAATGTGACATGGATGCAATTGTTGGTGACCATTCTTTTGCATGTAACCACTGACCACGTTGGGCTAAATTGAGTATTTTGAAAGCAGAACATCATTGGTGGGCCCAACAGTTTGTCTTTTTATAATGAAGGTTTTGATTGGAGTGCTCTTCGGACTTGTGTTATCCTAATCAGTAATATGTATAAGGAGCCTTGGACAGTGATTGTTAAATTTGCTGGCAATAATTTAGCAACATTATTAGAGTGGAGCACTGAGGCTGTGTCTGTATCACACACCCCTTTTCTCTATCCAGGTTGACACATCAAGAAGAACCAGGTTTTTTTTTAGCCCCTACAATTTGAAATGGGACATTTTCAGTCTATAATTATGAGAATCCCATCGTTTTTTGTGACCTGGCAATGCTATACTGCTACAAGCCTGAAAAGTATTGCCTTGTTTTTTAATGTCAAAAGGCTTGGTAATTAATCCTCGGACATCTAGGAGTGTTGTCTTGAACGATGGCCTTACATAGTTCTAAAACAGGTTTAGAAATTGCAATATAAACAATGGTATATATCGGCTGACATGTAGTTGCGGAATGCCCTAAAGTAGCTTAACTACCAGGAAAGTTGGTATGGGAGGGGTGGACAACCCAGGGTCAGCTGGGACGCCTTGACATTACCGTACGAACGAGGGGGCTTTGGAATCCTGAACTTAGGAGTCTAATATTTAATATCACAATGTAGTTTCTCACAAAACTGCTTTCTCTCCGACTCCCGGATCCCTTATCTCCGGCCAGAAGCTGATCTCGCTCAACCTACCCACCGTCGCCACTTCTGCCGGTGGGCCAGGCCCGAGACCCACAGGACCTGCAAATGCTATCCACAACCAGTTGGGCATGGAAACAATTGACCCGGGCAACCGCGGCGCCACTACTAATCCTCGTCCCTTCCATTAGCGGGGAACCTATAGATCCCCTTTACACAGGAGGCGACCGAGCAACGCACCCTAAATAAATTTGAACTGTCAACATTGAGGAATTTATTCCCCAATAGCCGTGTCTATTCCTGTAGCGAAGACGCCCGATTCAAGGAGGCTACATTTATGGGTCAGTTCATATAATGCCAGCTGCAAAGAGCACTAAAGGTTGCAGATTCCCAGCTACCCCATACAACCATCAGATTTTCCACTGCTGACACTCCTCAAGGATAGCAGTGGGGAGCACCTAATGTCTAAAAGGTATAAGGCCACTATTAAGCTGCTCCTGGCTAGGGATGAGGGGGTAAGGCAGGCATGGGAACATGACTTGGATCAGCCCCTCACGGACAAAGAATAGCGCATTTGTTGCGTACAAACACGCAGAGTCTCCTTCAACCGCAAACATAAGATACTACACTTCAAATACTTGCGGCAGGCGTATATTACCCCAGCTAGGGTTCACCGCATGGATCCCTCTTGACCACACACATGCCCTCGGTGCAGTACCCCGATGGCAGATTTTGCACACATGACATGGACATGTGACAAAGTGGGGCGATTTTGGAAGCGGGTGTTTCGAAGATCTCTTGCAAACGACGGGCTTGCCCATCTTCCCTACACCCCTATTGGCACTGCTGGTATACGTTAAGGATCTCCCCAAATCCAACAGGCGCTTTAGCACATTAGCACTGTTACAGGCCAAGAGAGAAGTCGCAATAGACTGGAGGAGTAAATACTCACTGACTCTGAAAGGGTAGATGTTTAGCATGTCATACTGCAATACTAACAGTGAATTATACGACCAGCTGCAACCAGCAGCATCTAGGACTCTTGACGTATGGCAACCCTTTATGTCCAATTTATTAGCACAAACATCGGGGAGTTCACAAACCGAACAGGATACCTCATCGGGACACTGAAAGGAATGAACTGTGGGGGTACTCTTACTAAGGAGTACCCCCGGACTCAGGAAAGAAAAAGAGGTAAACAGTTTTGGCTGCTATGTACAAGTATGGACCTAAATTGTACTGTTTGGTATTAAGGGAAAAATATAAATGAAGTATTAAAAAAAAACTTCCAGGAAAGTTATGATTAGAAAGCAGGAACACATTACTACTTAAAGGAATTTGCAATGCAATAGGTCTTGCATTTAAGAGAATTTGAGCTATTAGCGTTGTAAATTAGAATGCCTTTTATTTATATGTTGTTTTTTAAACAGATAAATAAAAGGCATTGTTATTTACAATGCCAAAAGCTTCAACCCTACCGAGTAACAACACACGTAACAGGGGGTGTTGTCATGGAACGTTACAAAGTGAGACAAGGAGGTACTAAGGAGGGACTACTAAGCCTATTGACCAATCAACAGCCACAGTTTACAGTGGACAATGACACACACACAAACCACCCATATTTTTCATTGGCTTGTATCATTTGCTACTCCAAGTCATTTAAGTGGTGGATATGTTAGTCAGTTATTTGGATTGAGAAGGAAGAGGAAAGGGCCTAGAATTACTTCATAGCCGTAGGAGAGTGTTTGGGGTGAGTAAAGGGGGGTGAAGGGGATTTAGTATAGGGAAATATGTTATTTCGTTTTTTAGATTTAAAATTATATGACTGAGTTGATGCTGCTCTGGGTCTTGTGAGAGTAATCTGAGCAGAGGTGTTTGTTTCCCTTTGTGTTGAAGAGCTGATTCTTAGTTGTGCGTGCTTGGTTATTTGACTCAGGCGGTGCTACCGTGTGTCTGGTGAGAATGTTCTGAGCATCCTCTGGTTGGTCTCTGCTTGTCATAGAGCGGTTTGCTTAGCAGTGCTCAGTTATTTAACAGCCCGAGTGCCTTTTGAGAATAGTCGGAGCATCAGTTGTTTTCTTGTCATGGAAGTGTTTGTTCAGCTGCGATCGGTTATTTAATCGCTTGGTGGTGTTCCCGGGATTCCAAGGCAGGCGTCAGGACACAGGGTGAATGATCCTGAATAAGAAGTCGGAGGAGCAGAGAGTGAAGCCCAGGCAGCCACCTTTACGCAGGCATCATTGATTGGACAGATTTCGGCACCCTGTCTTTTATTGGCAGAGAGGGTATTTTCATTGGCTGTCACCCAGTCCGATGCTTGCCACGAGACTTGGTTTCTTTTTTTGCCCGGTCCCCATTGTGATTCTCCACACCAACGCTTTGCTCAGTGTCACGTCCTTTGACAATTTTGTTGTTCCATTTACACCGCATAAGTGTAATGAGAAAGCTTCAAATACAGACTTTAGTTCCGATCCGAGAGCTGGCCGTGCTGTGCAAGTCTGCCTCTTCGGATCAGTGGCTCTGGTTTAGGGAAAAAGGCGGGCAAAGCTTCTCCAGGCATTGTGCTGTGTGCATTGTAAAGGATGGGTTTGTAAGGCCACACTTACTGACTTTGCCAATGCTTGTTGAAAGACTGTAGTTCGTACTGAAGGAGAATGTATTTCTCAAGTAAGAAGGAACACAGATGTATTGACGCTCGCAGTTTCTCATTCTCATGTTTGGGAGTAAACTGTACTTCTCAATCGCTGCGATTAAGCAAACATCACAAGTGAGACCAAGGAGTAAATAGTATAGCCTACACAGCAATACTTTTAGAGTTGGGTGTGTTAATCATCCAGAGAACTTGTTAGCTGGAGAGGACTGGTCCGCCGCTGACCTTGTGTGCGTTTAGTGTGTATATATATATATATATTACCTACTGGCGTCTCGCCAGTAGGTATATATAGTTAGGATTTTTTCCCTATGGGATTTTTGAAAATTCTATGTCTAATAACTTTGGCGTTTGTGGACGGAATCGGCTGAAATTTTCAGGAAAATGGCACATTTTGTTTCTGAGCAGCCCCTGAAAATTTGGTGGGGTTTCGTCAAGGGGGGGCCGAGAAAAAAGGGGGGTCCCAAAACGCGTTTTTCCCATTCATTTTTCCATAGGGCGGTTGGACTCACTTTTAGCTCGAACGGCTGAATGGATTTGCACGAAACTTGGCAAAATTGTAGGGACTGTTAGCCCGATGTGCCTTTGCTAGGTCTCAATATATGTGCTCCAGTAGTTTTTGAGAAATTAACGTTCAAAACAAGATATATATCTGTAACAGCGCTCCGGGCAGCGATCCGGTCCGCTTACTTTTCGCGAAACGGAACTTTGCGCGCAGAAAGCTGATTGGCTCTCCGGTGTCTGTCAACATTCTAAACAGTCCGGAGCGGCCGCCATCTTATCTCTCGGTAGGATCGAGAGAGAAGAAGAGGTGAAAAACGAAGGGGGAATTTATTGAAAGGGGGCAAGGTATACCCCTCTTGACCCCCTAGGAATGTTGTTGGGGTTATTAAAGGGTCCCGTGGGGAAAATAAAAAAAAAATGATTTTTCACGGTAGAAGCGCTTCACGGGCCGCGAACTGGGCCGCAAACTGGTAGCGAAACGGGAATTCGCCATTTTGTGCTTCGTTTTAATTGTTTAGAGACAAAAATTATCGCCGCACATCGGCCACAATGCATGAATATCGCTGAAAAGTCAGCGATATTCATGCATTATCCAGCAAATGCTCTTAGCCATGTTATCCACCTTCCATTGGATAACATGGCTAAGAACTGCTCTGTGCGTGAGCTTTTTTTTTTTTTTTTTGCTACGTGACGTTTGTTAACGTTCGATTCGATGGAAATCAGGAAGTGTTGACCACCATTTTGTCACTGCGAGTAAATATTTTGTTATAAATGAATCCTTATTGATAAACATTGTCTGCGCCATCTTGCGTTTTTGTCCAATGCCACAATTTTGTCGTGCACGGCAGCCATTTTAGATGCCTTGACCAGGGCCACTCTCTGCACGCCGCCGATCCTCAGCATGGCTCCCCACCCTCGCAAGCATCTCCCCCACGCACTGGTCACCCCCGCTCTTTCTCTCATGCATGGGCCATATACTTCCCCCCATCTGCGCTGCTCTTCTCTGAGAATCACACCCTGTGCCCGCCCGACACCTCCCTTTCACCCTATTCACTACCGCACCCTCTGACACTCCTCTTCCTCTGTGTCAGATTGTCCAGGCCGGACCTAGGCTATCACCTAGCCCTGCGGATGTAGTTTATGGCCCCAGCTGTAGAGTATCCAGACATGCCAACCCTCCCAATTCAGGCGTGAGACTACTGATTTCAGTGCTAGTCTTTCGCTTCCCGATTTCTGCAAGGAAAAACCCGGGGGCATATTACCAACAACTAGCGATAATTTTTGTCTCTAACTTGTTTAGAGACAAAAATTATCGCCGCACATCGGCGAATTTTATCGCACATAAACCTTGCTATTAGCAAGGTTTATCGCAAATGCGATAAAAAACGGCCGCAATGCATGAATATCGTTGAAGTCAGCGATATTCATGCATTATCCAGCAAATGCTTTTAGCCATGTTATCCACTTCCCATTGGATAACATGGCTAAAACTGCTCAGGGCAGGTGTTAGGTTTTGGAGATATTCGCGCTTAGCGCGAATATCTCCAAAAGTTGGTAATAGGAGATAGCGATGGTTAGGGACTGTTTCCAGTCGCTAAAATCTTGGCACGCCCACTTTGCATGTCGTTAGTGATAAATATCACTGATATGCAAAGCGGGGCCCAAGATGGTCGCTATCTCCTTTTAGCTGTCACTAACTGGTGTTAGCGACAGCTTGGTAATAGGGAGATAATTTTATCTCTTTTTTTTTTGGCTTTTAAAGCCAAAAAAGCGGAAATAAACCCCCTTGATAATATGCCCCATGATTTCTCGGGGGTTTCAGCTGACAGGGCTTGGTATTGTGTTACGTGCTAATTCTTCCAGGAAACGTCAGAGGGTCGATGCAGGGGTTCTAGAAGGGGTGATAAACCATTTAAGCCTCATGAACAAGCACATGGTCTTTTAAAGATTTGTGAAGTACTCGGGGCGGCGGTGTGTGTGTGCCCTCTTTCAGGAGCGGGCGGGGGGGGCACTGCCAGCAACTTGCCAGGCCAGGCAGTGTTCAACACGTGCATCACCCTTTCTCTGCCTGCTATTGCGCTCCATGCTTCGGAAAGGTAAGAAAAAGAACGTGCATTTAAGTTTGAAATGTCCGATCTTGTAGCAGTACACTTGCAAAGCCCACACATGACAATAACCCGATTCAAGGCCCCATTCACCCGATTTTTTAAACATATATAGCACTCCAACAAAGTTAGATTTTAAAACTTTATTAACTTTTAACTATAATGAACGGAACAAAAACTGTAAAAACATTTAAACATTTTTCACCCAAAAAAGCAACAATGGTCAGAAGCTGTCTTTTGTGCGAATAGTCCCAAGGCAGCACAACGTGCAGAGTTCTGGACGGCACCCAGGTGATGTCGCCTGGGTGCCGCACTGGTTTTGGGATCCTACAATGCTGCTCCGAAAATTGGCGTGGGGCGTCCCGGGTGGTGCGGGGGGAGGCCTCGTCAGTAGCGGTCTGTTGTGCGAATAGTGCCAAGGCAGCAGTACGCGCTGAGATGTTGATGGCACCCAGGTGATGTCCAGTAAACTGCCGCACTGGTTTTGGTATCCTACAATGCTGCTCCGAAAATTGGCGTGCGGCGGCCCGGGGGGGGGGGCGTGGGGGAGGCGGCGTGAACGGGCCTCCCCAGGTGGCGGCCATCCAGCTGAGTTGCGCCCGCTCTTGCGGCTACAGCGTCTCGCTCACCATGTTGTTGAGTTGCTCCCACTCCTGCAGTGCAGCGATAGGCGGCTGCCACATGACTCTTAAAATGGCGGACGGCTCTTCGGTTTTGGGCCTGGTCCACTGAAATGGCCCTGGGACACCTTGGAACTCGGACGCTTGCCTGCTAGGGCTTGGGCTCCATTCTCGAAAAGCGTCCCCTCAGCCGTGAAGATTCTACAAAAGTCTTGGGGGCCCCCCCGACTCCCGCAGGCTTCCGGTGGGGAGCGGCTGCCATGATTGCTCGCGGAATGACCACGACGGAGCCACGAGATGGTGGTGCTCTCATGCTGACGCCAGCTTCAGTCTGAATGATCCAGAAACAAGGTGGGGCTTTCATCGTTTGGGAAAAAAAAATGTTCTAAACCAATGAAAAGTGTTATTTTTAGGTCATATGACCAAGCCTTCCATCTTTAGGAAACCAAAAGTAAAATGAACCAATGAAAAGTTTTATAAACAAGTCACATGACCTGTTATGCGGCATAGGGCTAGAAAAAGCGTAGAAAATCCGTTGGCACGTGAGGCGGCGTCAGTAGTGGACCGATGTGCGAATAGGCCGAAGGCAGGACAACGCGTCGAGATCCGGATGGCACCGAGGTGGTGTCCAGCAAATTGCCGCACTGGTGTGGCCATCCTACAATGCTGCGCCGAAAGACGGCGTGTCCAGATGAGTTGCTGTCACTCTTGCGGTACAGTGACTCGAACGCGCCGAGATCCGGATGGCACCGAGGTGGTGTCCAGCAAATTGCCGCACTGGTGTGGCCATCCTACAATGCTGCGCCGAAAGACGGCGTGTCCAGCTGAGTTCCGGTCACTCTTGCGGTACAGTGAGTCGAACGTGCCGAGATCCGGATGGCACCGAGGTTGTGTCCAGCAAGTTGCCGCACTGGTGTGGCCATCCTACAATGCTGTGCCGAAAGTCGGCGTGGGGTGCCCCGTTGGCTTATGAGGTGATGTCAGTAGTGGACCGATGTGTGAATAGGTCGGAACCAGCACAAGGCGCCAAGATCCGAATGGCAAGTCCTGGATGTTGAGTGCCATAGTTGAGAGTTCTGAGCAGTGCTTGTAAGACTGTCTGAAGCTTATTTGCACCTGCTGCAGCTTCACTATTGCCCTGGTGTGGCCAAAGGTCGCACATGACATAGGCGGCCGGCTCCCGAGGTCCGGCGGAACTTTTTTCCTTTTCCTTTCTGCTTCTTTTCCTACAATCCGTTTCATCTGAAGACACGACCAGGTCCCTGAATGTGTGCAGGGGGACGCTATTGATTGAATGAAAATGGCGGCTTGACACAAAGCTGACTCAAGCGTTGCTGTTGATGCTATACAGACAAAAATTGGTTTTCAGTTTGTACATTTTTCAGGATTTTTTTTCCATCCAAGTCTGATTGAGAGTTTGTAGAAAAATGGCTTCTGATTTTCCACATACTACTCTTCAACTTTCTTCCTAAATGTAACAATGTGAAAATCACTAGGAGAACGGCTGTTTCTGTTTCCTTTCAAAATGCTGCCAACAATATTTTCTGAATGGAAGACACCATCTTGTAGCATAAAGGGCCGAAAGGGGTTCTGGTCTGGCCGATGGTTGGTGGAGACATTTTGACTATATCTTGGACCTGCCCGGCCTCGCCCGAAATGGCGCCGGTATAAATGGGACTCGTAACTCCTTGCCCGCAAATGTAGATCTAGAAAATGTTATTGTAAGTGGCCCGGTCTTATTTTAATTACAAAATGTATGTCCACCGATTCCGCAACTGTTAGACACCTTAGTTCTTGCAACCTAATGGCCCGCTCGTTACGTTCCTCTACAGTGTAAATGTCTCCTCATCATATACGATTTCAGTTTGCGCCGTGGCCGGCCCACGTGGTTATAGGCCCGTATTTGTATACTGACATTTTCACAATAAAGGTTTTTAAAACAAAACACGGTAGTAGTATTTACATTGGTAAAGTTTTTACTTTTAGTCACTGTTTTCGAATCAGTAAAAGGCAAGTGAAATAAAGCAGTCCAATTACATGACGGATAAAAGGTATAATATGTAGGAACGTAGTAAAGATAAATGGTCAAGGGCAGTTGTGTTTTCCACTCCTGCAACATAAAGTGATCGATAAGAATCTGATAATCAGGCGTATCGGCGACTAAGACAGCAGGCCGAGTATCTTTTACTCAACGGCTCCGTCATGGAACGAAGAAACGCCCTTTTTCTCGAAAAAGGAATATATTTTACTTGCAGGACAGTTGTACATTTTCCGGGAAAGTACATTAGCCTGGAATATTATAACATATGTTTTAAAAAAAATAATGTTCGAAAACAATAAAAAGCGTAATTTTTAGGTCATATGACCAAGCTTTTCATCATTAAAATAACATAAGTAAAATGAACCAATGAAAAGTTTTATTAACAAGTCACATGACCTGTTATGCTTACGTTACGCGCTGCGCGCCGCGCCTCGGATCACTTCCGGGTGCGCTAACGCGGCGTGTCATATAACGCATTACGTGACAACGTAGGTCAAGAATATAGTCAAAATGTCTCCACCAACCAGCGTTCGGAATACAACCCCTTTCAGCAGTCCAAAAAGTTCTGTTAAATGACAACAGAGGGGACAGGCAACAAGAACCATCAGTCAAAGAGGGGAGGGCAAGTTCTTCTCTTCCGGGTCATGTTGGGGCGCTACCGGAACTGATCGAATTGGTAGTCTACAGTGTTTCTGGATGTTTCAGACTAAAGCTGGCGTCAGCATGAGAGCACTTCCATCTCGTAGCTCCGTCGTGGCCATTCCACGAGCAGACATGGCAGCCGCTCCCCACCAGAAGCCTGCGGGAGTCGGAGGCCCCCAAGACTTTTGTAGAATCTTCACGGCTGAGGGGACGCTTTCGAGAATGGGACCCAAGCCCTATCAGGAAGCGTCCGAGTTCAAAGGTGTCCCAGGGCCATTTTAGTGGACCAGGCCCAAAACCGAAGAGCCGGCCGCCATTTTGAGAGTCCTGTGGCAGCCGCCTATCGCTGCACCGCAAGAGCGGGAGCAACTCAACTACATGATGAGCGAGACGCTGTAGTCGCAAGAGCGGGCGGTAAACAGCTGAATGGCGGAAGAGGCACAGTGTAGCAAAAGCGGGCGGAATGGCAACTGAAACGGTAAAGGGGCGCCCCACTACAGCGTGTCTTCAGGTCAAACGGATTGTGGGACAAGGTCCAGAATTGAAGAGTCATCAAAAGGCAAAAAGTTCCGCCGGACCCCGGGAGCCGGCCGCCTATGTCGGGGGCGATCTCAGGCTACACCAGTGCTATAAGACTTGGGGAGGGTGTCGGAGCCAAGCGTCTTCTCCAAGTCCATGGCCAGCACACCGCCCCTCAGGGGCCTCCGTCAAGCTGTTTAGGAAGGTAACATATCACATTGTTTTCAAATGCAGTCAGGTCCACAAACGACACTCACTTACTTTGAGAATAGTGAAGCTGCAGTAGGTGGAAATAAGCTTCAGACAGTGTTACAAGCACTGCTCAGAACTCTTAACTATGGCACCCAACATCCAGAACTTATGCCATTTGAGAATGGCAGTGACATTGAAGCAACTCAGGGACCAAAACCATTAACGTACTTTCACGCATGAAAATCTTACTTGGGGAGGGGGCAGGAGTGAAGCGCCCCCTCCCAGTCCGCGCCACCACACCGTATGTTGAAAATCTGAAGCCATCGTTCTACAAAGTCAACCAACCTTGGATTGAAAAATCTAGAAAAATGTACAAACTGAAAACCAGTTTTGGTCTGCATAGCATCAGCAGCAACGCTTGCTATCAGAGTGCATGAGTTTCATGCTCGATCGATTGAGCTAGCCGGATCGGGCAATAAAAAGTATAAAATAGTTATGTAAATAGTTATTTAATAAAATGTTTTACCCTGTTTCTTTGCTGGTGTGTTGTCTATATTTTTAATATTTGCATAGGGTTTGTCGTTATTTTGGGCGGGGTGGGTGACGGAGTCGAGCTGTCTTGCAGCCCTCATGGTGTGGAGCTCAGTTCATCTCACTATTTTCGTATTTCTCATGAAGGGTTGTTCCTAATATTTCTATTTTAGCGAGGTCAAAAAGAGATCCAATTAGTGGCCTACTGATTTTGCTCGATTACTTTTATTTTTTTACACGATTTTTCACTATCTGCAAAGACTAAACAGAGTATTGCGACTTTGTGCTTGTTTGTAAATAGAGAATGATCCAAAGAGAACCAATTCTAAAACAGTAAATGCTTGGATAACAATCAATCAAATGGAGAGACAAGCAGGCACGACGGATTACAACGGGGGCAAAGGCCTGCGTTAACTACCGTTCACTATCTGCAAAGAGAGAGTACTACTAAGAGAAAAGAGGGGAGGGGGGGGCAGCGTTCAAAGCACATCAGCGTGCATAAATACGAAAATGTTTTTATCTATCACGTACTTGACATTTTAAAGCTTTTCATATTTGCTATTAAAAAACCAATGAAATTCACAGAAAAAACCATAGGTTATAGTGGATATATAGTTAGGAATTTGCATTTACAAAACCTTGAAAATTCAATGAAAAAACCATTGGTTTTAGGCCATATATAGTTAGGGATTTGCATTTACAAAACCTTATTTTACTCGCATAAAACCATTGAAATTCCATATATAGTTATAAGGGCTAACTATATATCGCGCACCCGCAATCCACTGCTGATGATGTCACATATTACATCATTCATGACATGGTTAGTGACATCACTGATGACATCACTGATGACATCTCAAATGACATCACTGATGACATCACTGATTACAACATCCAGTGACTGTATGTTTCTGTAAAGTTAAAATATGTTTTACATATTGAAGAATGAGTGGATATACAAGTGTCTGGATGAAGGATTTACTAGGTGCATGACTGACTGATTGAGTGAGTGATTAAATGTGTCTCACTGAGTGCATTGGTTAGTGACTAAACTGTTTTAATTTGTGCATCATTATATCTGTTGTTCTACAAACTGCTGCATATGTTGATCAGTAGCTATATGAGTAACTGTATGGGTTATTGATTGGTTGTCCAAGTATTTGTATGGGAAACTGAGTGTGTGTGTATGGGTGGCTGGGAGGTGTGTGACTCTGTACATAGATGTGTGAGTAGTTGATTCACTATATGTATAGATTCAAAAGTGCATGTGCAAACAGCTGTATGGGCGTATTAGTGAGTGAATGGATATCTCAGTGCTACATGTCAAATTAAGTACATATGTAAAACACAGTACATGTGAGAGTTGACATCTATAAATAACTGTGCATAAGAGCCAGTGAATGTGTGAGTGGCTGTATGGATCATTGTGAACATGTATCAGAGATTGTATAAGAGAGTAAAGTAAATATGTGTTAGTATATGTTTGAATAAGTAAGGTGTGTATAACTGTATAGTTGAGAAAATGGAGGTGTGATTGATTTTTGGCATAACTGACTAGGTGTGTGAGTAACTCCATGGATGAGTGACAGTCTGTGACTGTCTGTTTACACTGATTGTATCTAAGGTTATATTAGAGTCTGAAGAGGTTCATGGTATTATCACATGAATGATATCATCAGTGATGTGATCAGTCATGTCAAATGAGATGTTTTCAGTGATGTCATCAGTGATGTCATTTGAGATGTCATCAGTGATGTCATCAGTGATGTCACTAACCATGTCATGAATGATGTAATATGTGACATCATCAGCAGTGGATTGAGGGTGCGCGATATATAGTTAGCGCTTATAACTATATATGGAATTTCAATGGTTTTATGCGAGTAAAATAAGGTTTTGTAAATGCAAATCCCTAACTATATATGGCCTAAAACCAATGGTTTTTTCATTGAATATATATATATATATATATATATATAGTGCTCCGTTTTCGGTTTCTATTTTTTTCTTCAAAATACTGGCAGAAAACAAACCATTTCAAAGTCTGTATTTATTTCTACACGTGCAAAATGCTGAAATGTCTTGGTGTGAGTTTGAGTTTCTCCTTGCTTCCTGTCATGACTGTGAGGCCAATAGCTATGTATGTCAACATCGTTTAAGGTTTAAAACAAAAGATGACGTTTATTATTAAAGCTTTTATAGGTGCAGATTTTTACTCATCCTTGTCAAAAATAAATACCATGACACAGGGAGCCCTACTATAGTCGGTGCGAACAGAACTAAGTGGCACCTTGCACACATCCGCGATACCGGATCATGCAGCAGGATGAACTGAAAGCAGTGGCACGGCGATGAAGCACACAATCGGAGCGTGTGAACGAGCCGTGTGAGCGAGAGAGCTAGAAAGGAGGCGCCATGCGGGCGCAACCATGTACTAAAAAAGCCAAAATGAAGCGCGCCCTGAGAGCCTGTAGTACAGAGAGGAGACGCCATGCGCATGCACATCGCCTGTCCGTGCGCGCACAAGGTTGGTCTCCCTTAGCGAGCAAAATCGACAATAGTCTCGTCAAGGCGAAGCAGCGCATGCGCTGCATTCGTTGGGTGAGACCTAAAAAGTAGGCAAACACTACGACACAACTGATCAGACAATTTTAAGAGACACAACATGGACCCGGAAACTTTAAGTGGACAGAATTAGGCTGTAATAGCGCTGATAACACCTTGGTCAGAAAAGGTGCTTGCTGGATCTTTTCTGAGAAAACTGATCAAGGGGGCCTGAATGATTTAATTGATGGAATAAATTACGCAAATAATTGTGGTAATGAGTGGTCGCAGACAAGAGTTTCTGTCCTATGCTGTAAAATACTGGGAAACAAAAAGTATACAGAATTACATCTTTGTGATTAGCCATAGTTGCTGGAATATGTAATGGAGAATGATACATCTACCACAAAGCTCTGGGTGGGCACTGAGGAGTCCTTACACCGGTATAAAGTGTTTAACTTGATTGGGTGGCTTCGGAAATTAATGACACCTAAAGATGCCTTCTCTAGAGTCTACTAATACTTCTGCTCAACTCATAAAAATTGCGGAACGAATCAGGTTATACTTTTTTTTTTTTTAAAGCGACACTGGTGTATTAAGGCGAGTCACACATTTTAATGTTGCGCCCATGCCAACGGATTCCCTCCGCGTGCCTGGAACTTCAAATACACAGAACCAGATGGATGTTGCTGGGGGAGTCAAACGCGGAAGACACAGAGCACGGCGGTGAGTAATCGGAAAGCCTGGGGGATGTGATGTAGGTCAGCAGGGTTTCGTGAGTTGAATACTGTCCATGTGGGGTGCGAGTTGTGATCTGTAGAAGTAATGTACCCCTAAGACATTGCAGGGAACCACAATTTGGTGTGAGAGCTCCTCCTCCTCCACGAGTTATAGCAGGGTTAAATGGGAGCGCATGTCAGTGTGCCTGAGTATACGTATTGTCATATACGAGCAAACACCCTGGTGCTACAAAAGGTCGCCTACGACGACCAATTTGCATGAGAGTTGTAGTCTGGGTGTGACAGACATATTTTATATATGCAAAACAGTGGCTGGTATTTATAAAACTACTGGAGTGATTCTGGGGACACATGGCAGATCCATTATCTTGTCCTTAGGCCCAGATAGTAAACAGAGAATGGATGGGCAGGTACCCTGCCAACAAATAGATGGATATGCATAAGAAATACCTTTCTCTTTCTGCGATCACTTATTGACTAACCTTTCAATGCTGAATATGGGTTGCTAAGTTTTAGAACGTTTTTTTACCTTCATTTTATAGGCAACTGAGTGGAAGCTTCTCCCTGCTCTGCTGCATGTGGTCTACTGGCAGGAGTCCACCTGGTAGCCACATGGTAACTACACTATACATTAAGTGAAATAATTTGTTGATTGGTAGGACGTTATTTTCTGTCAATATAAACCTACCCTTTGGTTTTACACTTTGCATGTTACATGTTTACCCTTTTCTTTTAATCTACAGTTCCATTACATCCTACAGGTGGAAAAGGGTTCCTCGTGCCCTGATGAATCTGACAAAAAAGTGAGTGGCAATGAAACATGTCGGCTGTTCAGCTTAACATGGTCTAAACGCATTTTTTTTTTTAATTAAGAGTATGAGCACTATAAATTAAAGACAAGTGCATTGTGCTCCTCCGTAATTCATTCTTAAGTGTTTATGAGGAAGAATCCTCTTCTCTTTAGACAGGAATCTGTAGGGAACATATAAGTTTAGATGTGCACTTAAAACATTTTAGGGTACACATACATTTCTTTTTCACTCATGTTATGGACGTTGGTTTCCGTTCCTTTGAAGCAAAGTGCAGATGATGAGAGAGTGAGCAAGTTGGCGAGAACCTGCGAATCACTCCTTGGTGGTTGCTTCTGTGAGGCACTACCTAAACACACAATTTTTGCTTCGCTTATTTTCAACACATCTGAGAAGCACCTCTGAGCATAGGACCTATATTTGTATCTACAAACACATATGGGAGTGTTCATAAGTAGCTATTAGACCCTTCCCCACTAAAATAAGAAGAAGTGGGGCCAAAGAAATATGGACGTGCTGTGTAGTGTGCAGTTAGGGCTTTTTAGGTCGAGCCTAGCGCAGCACGCATGCTCTGCTCTGCAAGGCTTCTTGTAGCTACTCTGTGTGGGTATGACTCCTCCCATTCACTGGTTTGGCTTTTGCTCTGTGTTTTTACAATCAAAGCCTACAAATGGCTACAGGTGGGTGCATGTCCCCCCCTCTTCTGAAAGGTTCACTCCCACAGCATTTGGTCACGGGAGCAAGCAGCGGCTCGCAGGGAGGCAGCTGCAGTGCCTCCTTGTCTCCGCGTGCCCACCCCAAACACTCCTCTTTGCATCCCTGTGCCATCTTTGCCCACCTGCACAACTCCCCCTTGTTAATTTTTCTACCCTGCCCCCCCCTCGAAGCCCTCCCTGACCTAAACAACAGTACCTTTACTTGGGATAAGCACCAACATACAAGTGTAATCCCCCATTTTGAAAGCAATACTTGTAATTACAAAACCAAATCTTAAAATGCTGCTATTGTAATACAAATAAAAAAGATTCAATGTGTATAATTACACCAAATAAATAAAAGCAAAACAACCATTTGCAGTGTTTTCAAAATAATTATACAAGACTTCAACTGCTCCTGTAAGAATTAGCAGGTTTATATAACGATCGAAGTTGCAGTCTTTCTTCCCTTTTTACTTCACATTTTGGAGGCGGGAGATAGACCCATACAGCTTCGAGATGTAGGTGAGTGACCGCTCTAGTGTTTGGCTGGTCACATGTTTGATTGAAAATGGCAACATCAGTACTGGTAGGTGACCAGAGAGCGCACTATTACCATACCTATTCCTGTAGCTATCCAGTTGTTTGAGTTGTACTGTTTGACCCGTGTTTTCCTTGCGGGGTCGTTTAGCAGTCTTGTAACTTTTATTGCTTTTTTTGGCTTTGGGATTTTTCGGGGTCAAGCTGCAAGTGAATTCAGAGGTAAAAATGGGTGCCTCAGTCTCTCGCAGTTATGTTGCAAAATTGCAATTCTATTGAATATCGTTTCCGATTGACGTGAGGAGAATAGTAATGTTAAAATGGATTGAGTATGTGCTCAAATATAATGCTGTGCCCCCGGGGCCATGTACGCCGACTTTGCACCCTGCTTCACCACAGAGTTATTCACCCCGGATATGTGGGCCAAGCTTTCGAGACTGCGGGAGCCAAGTGACTGTGGGCAAGTAGTGAGGGTGGCAGAACGGGAGGAATACAATAAACCAAAACCCTCTGGTTACTCTGCTCACACCCCCAGCATCCACATACGCTTACAGTTTACATGCATTCAAATATGAAAAGGAGTATTTCGTACAGTAATAAGAAGTATGAGGAAGAGGCTAGCATTTCGCCATGAATCAGACAGCATAACACAATATATAGCAATTGTACAGCTAATTAATACCTAGCAACACCATACATAGGATATTGTGCTGCATATTTAAAGGCTTATAAGGTCGCAAAGGAGACCTGTTGGCTATGCCAATGCTTGTTTGTATATGGATTTGTTGAGCGGAGGGTGCCATTTTTTGCCTATTTTTCCCCTCTAATGCCTTTTCCTGTTGAAAAGAATTAGCGATTAATCAAACAAAACCCAAACTGTGAAGCCTGGCTCTCCAATGTCAGGCCATTGTGAGCCTCCATCTAGTGTTCCATCCACACAGAAGATTCATAATGGAGTTCTGTCCCCATATAGTAAGCACCTCAGACTCTCCATGTTCACCCTAATACACACAAGCAATATGCACAATGCACATACACTGCCTTACATGTCCCCTACAAACTATCCAGTGTCCATGACACTAGTTGTCCACAGGAAGGTTGCCTTATATTAGGAAGGCTTACACCACAACAGAGGTCCAAAGACCGAGAATTAAAAAACTGACATTGAGATGATGCTATGTAGCCCAGATATGAAGGAGATTCATGGCAACCTTTGGCCCACAAGGTATGCTGAATCTGATTTAATGAGTTCTGTTTAGGATTTGGCAGGTAAAACAGGAAGAGGCTTTAATAATGGTAATGACAGGAAGAAGAAAGATCATGTGGAATGTAGTTGGGTTGGCTAAACAAGAGGATAATGATGGCTTGAAAGAATGTATGTGAAGTCAAGATTTTGTAATGCTTTGGGGAACTTAGTTAATGGATACTTTTTGTCTTTGGGGAATATGAGGTAATATTAGTGGTCCTATTCATGACATGAGAGAGAATTTAAGATGTGTTGTCTTCAAGAAATCTCTACCTTTATTGTAAAGCCTAGCCTATTAGTAGTGCCTTGCTTATCCGAGAATTGGGAACTGAAGCTCTTTACATCCGGTCTTGATCATCAGCTGCTATCCTTCCCCGAGTAAGGATGTGGATAATAATATGCTGA
Organism: Lissotriton vulgaris; assembly: GCF_964263255.1. Taxonomy (NCBI): domain Eukaryota; kingdom Metazoa; phylum Chordata; class Amphibia; order Caudata; family Salamandridae; genus Lissotriton; species Lissotriton vulgaris. The sequence continues at coordinate 687,110,243 of NC_141696.1, forward strand.
AGGCTGTTGGTGACAAGTTAGAGACGGAAGCAGACAAATTACTTGGCTCACACAATCAGCGAATATCATGTAACCTTTATTATGATGAAGTGTTAGTTAGATATGTGTTTGGGGATTACTAAACCTACCATGTTTAATTCCTTTTATGGTGAAAAACATTACTTGGTCAAGGATGTGGAGCTTACGTCCCGGGACCGTAGGCTTGGTAGCCTTTCGATGCGTGGACAAGATGGATTCCCATTTCAGACCTCACTTTATGCTCAAACTGATTTACATTTCTATCTGGCCATTTTTTTTCCATTTGTTTATTTCCTTTTGCATTAGCCTTCATTTGGAAAGTGACCACCTCCCTCAATGTTTCTCTATTAAACTGAAAAAAAATGGGAAATCAATGAATTCCTAACGAAATTGCTCTATATTACCTATTAAAACAGACATCCAGTAAAATGTCAGTATTCCTAAGAATAATTCAAACTCCTCTGAAGAGATTAGTCTGGAAGGATAGTTTTGCTTAGGGTGATTCACATACAAATAAAAACGTTCCTTCCTATTATAGAGCACTATGAATATGATTGATAGTATCAATCGGAAACAAAAAGGATTTAGTAAGTATACATTTGGAGTTAATAATGATTTGCGCAAATATAAGGTTCTTTAAATGGAAGGACACCGCATCTCACAATTGCACTATGCCAATTTGTAGATTAATAGAAACTGTGTCACCGAGATCAGAAAACTCAGGCAACGTTAAGTAAAATATCTAATTAAGATGAAGAAAAAACTAGAGCTAAGGTAAGATTAATACAATTGCTGAAGAGCATTTTTTTGCATGTAACCACCAACCACGTTGGGCTAAATTGAGCATTTTGAAAGCTGAACATTATTGGTGGGCCTACCTGTTTCATTTATCTTTTTTTAATGGCAGTCTTGCGTGGGGTGCACCTAGGAATTTTGCTATCCTAATAAGTAATATGTACAAAAAGCCTTGTAAAGTGATTGCTAAATTTGCTGTCAAAGTCAACAAACGTTAGTGTGGGGCATTGGGACGGTGTCCGTATCTCACAACCCTTTTCTCTATCCAGGCTGACGAATCAAGAGGGACAACTCTTTCAGCTCCTAAAATTTGAAATGGTAAATTTTCAGCGCCTATAACTATGCTAATATCATTGTTTTTTTGTGACTTGGCAAGTATTGCCTGATTTTGCACTGGCAAATGGTTTGGGGATTAATCGACCTAAAACTCAAACAATGATGCATGGCTCTCCAATTTATAAACCAAGTTGGCAGTTAGACGTGCTGAGCTGCACGGTGAGAAAGTGTACAAATACCTGAGTAATATTTGATAAGTCAGTTTGAGATAGGGAAGTCAAGCAAAAATAAAAAAGGTGTGAAAATATCAGGTGGTGTATTCGTGACTTGTACAAAATGCATGGCTGTCATTTAGTATTTCCACTCGTTAAGGCTTATAATATGGAAAATCATGTCACTTCTAGCTTACAGTTACCATAATATGGTTGCCACATATGCAGATCTGATTCAGCCTTTTGTGACTCTTATTGGGTGGAGGATCCAGAATGTCAAGAAACCTAACGTGAAAGGTAAGGTCTACAGTTGGAATAGCTTCCTGGTGACCTAGCAATCTTTTTCCCCGTTTTCCTAACTTAGGTAGATTAGCTGATCAGTCACAGCATGCTTCATTCTCTAGTATTAAAAATATCTCACGGAAAAATATGTAACCATTACTTTTAGACAATGTCAATCACATCTCGAATCAATCCAAAAGAGTTATTGGTTGTTTGGTGTATAATTACGTCAAGCTAAAATTAAAATGCAATCCAGACAAATTGACTTCGCCATTTGAGTGTATTATTTATATGTTTTTAAACTACAATTAACTACATTTGAATTGAATTTGAGAATAACTGTGGAGCAATGTGGGCTACAGACAGGGAAAAGGAATAAATTACATTTTACCTTCTACACTGGGACTGATCACATTGCCAAAGAACATGAAATGGACCTTGTTTTGCATACAACACTTAAACACAACATTCTAGTTGCTATTTCCCTTTAAAGACTATCTGTTTAGGCAATGCATGAAAGAGATGACGATGATGATCAAATCTGAAATATGTGTGAAAAATACACTGACTGTAAAGAAGAATATGTGACCCTCCTTCCTCCCTATATGGCATTTTGTCTGTGAATGCTCAAAGTGATTCAAAGTATTACTGGTGAGTGTGGTCCTGTCAAACTAATGTGTACCTGCTTTGTATAAACTATGTAAGTTTGGGAACGGTGGAGTTGTTCTAGTTCCAGATAGTGATCATTGGTACTTTTCAACGGTGTTTACCACCAACCCAGGAATGAAGTGCAATAACTGGTTAAAACTAAAGATAATATTTCCCATTTCTGACATGCAAATACTCATCACACAAACCTCATTTCAATGCAGTTCAATTCTGGTTCAATTCCTCTCAAGGGCTTATGTCAAATTATATCCTGGCTGACACTGAAGGAATGCAAACAAGCTACGGACACCATTGCAGGTACCAAACTGGACTGAGCAATGATTTCTCCATAGGCCTCCCTGAAAACCAGTTTGAAAGTTTCCAGTATGTTTATTCTGAAGAAGTACACTTGACTTATGCCAAGTGCCTATTTGACTATGCCTCCCCAATGCTAGACACTCTTCAGTCTCTACCTATCACAACCAAAACAACGTTAAAGGACTTCTGCGGGATCCCTAAGCTATTACAGTACCAGCTTCTCTGGTCTGCTGCAACAACAGAAGCCTTTGCAGCATAAGGAAACCTGGAATTTTACATCTTCAACTAATTTAAGACTAGCAAGATATGGTTGCGAAATATTTGGCGGAAAGGCATTGTTTTAAAACATTTAAAGTTTAGGTTCTCTCTAGTATTGTGGGTCTAATCAGATGAAATTGCTTTTACGAACAAACTTAAGACTGCTTTCCGTCTCTTTGTCATCGTTTTAAGTATGTGATTTTGGCTTTCTATAGGTCAGCATCAGGGACCACTCCGTAGCAGCACTCTATAAATACTGTACATGCAGCGTACCATAAAACAGACTCTGAAGGTGGCTTTTCTGAGGAGGGGTGCCAAGCAAATATTTGTATTTCTAGTCATTCTCTGGGGAGAGTTAACAACCGATACAGTGCCTGGCTCTTGGTTTTCTCAGTCTAGTAAAACTGAGATATGCTCAAAGTGAACTTGGGCTAAACTCATCCCAAAAGCTAGATGCAGTAAAGTGGCTGTCCTGGCAGCCAGAAAACAGGGTGCTGACCTCAGCTTCAGTCAGGTACAGATTAGCGGTGTTTTCTCTCTGACACAATTTGAAGACCTTCTACATCTGTTTCTTCATCAATTCTAGGCAAAGTTAATGTTTCCTATTAAGGACAGTTCAGTCTGTACCAGGTGCAAGTAACTATTTTGTGCGATGTTTTAGGGGCTCGGGCTCCATCTACTTTCTCTAGTTTGGCTGGTGAGCAATGGACTATTAAACCATCTACTTTCTCTAGTTTGGCAGGTGAGCAATGGACTATAACAAGTTAAAGTTTGGGCATATTTCTGCACTGGAGAACAACTCGCGGCTCCCGCCGCCACGCTCAGCAATGCCCTGAGGTTCCTGCCACATTGGAAGGCACTCGCGGCTCACGGGAAATGGCCACTACAACGCGGCCGTTTCCACGAAAGCCTTAACCACGCATGCATTACAACGCATGCGTGGTGACCACGAAAGCCTTTACCACGCATACCTTTACTACGAGATACGTAGTAAAGACATGTGTGGTAAAGTTAGAAAAAGGGGGCTTGGGAAACTCTCCCCCACCCCCCCCAAAAAAATAAAAAATAAAATCACCACAAGTCACGCAGAGAAGTGCAGGCAATCAGCGTCATTTGAGAGGAAACGGAAAGAAACTTCTGGTTCCTCTTTACGACGTACAACGTCACCAAGGAAGATGGAGAGGAGACGACGTGAAGAGGTAAGGTGAATTTTAGTATTATAAAAAAATATATATACAAAAGGATTGAGGGTTAAGGGCAGAGTTAAATATAAGAAGGATTGGGGCTGGGGAGTCACGTAGGGGTACAGAGGAGGGGTATAACCTTTACCATGAGTATGCCCTTACCATGCATACATTTACAACAAAAATCGTTGTGAAGGTATGCGTGGTAAAGGAATATTCGTGGTAAAGGTTATGCGTTGAAAAAGCATTCTGTTGTAACGCATGCGTGGAAAAGGCATGCGTTGCAACGGAATGCGCTGTAACAACATACAACCGCGGCTCACGGGAGGCAATTCGAGGCTCCCGCCGCACCAGGGAGCAACTCATGGCTCCTGCCACCACTCTCAGCAATACCCTGCCGTTCCTACCGCGTTGTAGGGCACTCGCGGCTCCTGTGGCTCCCGCCGCTCACGGGAGAGAGCACTCTGAAGGCAGGTGCGGGATGCACTTTCGTGTGTTTCTCTGAAGAGTAGGCAGTTTGGTTAAATACTACCCTTTTGCTGGTATCATACTATACCAATATTTCCAAGAGCTCGGTCACCTCTTACAGCTTTCGGAGAGGGCCCGGTCACCTCTACTGTCCGGGGATACCTTATGCCACACAAATTTGGGGACACATGAAATGCTGAGCTGTTAGTCTCATATACTGGAAGAAGTTAGTTATAGTTTTGATAGAGGGTACTCTGCTGAGATGTTACATATGTGACTAAGGGTGTTGACCAGCAACCTGAAAAGTCTCATTTCAAAAAAAGCTGCACAGTCATATCTGAATACTCGAATTTCCAAAACATTCAATTTTCAGATTTCAACAAACTGGTGGTAGTTTTCAGAAATGCATTTCTTGCACTTCTCTTACAATCTAAGTTCGAAATAGCAAACGAACAGAAGAGAGATCAGCCCAAATATTAGATTATGTTCAGTGTGGCTCAGCCTTGCAAAATCATGAGTGAATCGTACGTTTCAGACAATGAGTGAAATACATTCATATTCATACCAATATGAGAGATAAATTTGTTTGAAAGCAAGACTAGGGGTCAGCAAAGTCAGAAATTGTAGTTCCGATGTCTATAATCACTGAAAAATGAGGAATGCAGGAGTGCTGAGACTAAATCGTCTCATTTGTGAAGATTTAGTAAGAAATACTGTTGTAATTACAAGAAGAATATGCTTCTACTTAGCAGTGAAAGTTGCTTACTCATTCTCTTTCTAAGAGCCCAAGTACGATTCTGAAGCATAATGCGACAAAAGCTGACCTATCCAACTAAGTTATGTTCGCTACGAAAGCTGCTTTTCCAGTGAGAACTCCACAAGGAGCAACAGCATCGAATGGAGGGAGGCTTAAGAAGCAAGGCAAACATGTTTAAGTTTACTCAGTGCATGTTGTTAGCACAGGCCCCATTTCTCGCTCGCTGTTCAACAACATTCGCGGGGATCACCATGCACAGCTCTAGCTAAATAAAAAAGCTGCCAATATACCTCTCTCTGACTCTAGTAACCCCATATCAAACATTTCCGTTCGAAATGAAAGCAGGTAAAGTAGATAAACCACACTGTTAACAATGTTTGAAGCTGGTGGATTTAAAGATAAGGAAGCTACTTCCAGTCTGTATATCAAATTCTAGATAGAGGACTGTTCCGCTGCCAAGCTGCCCCGACCCCGGCAATTGTGAACCTTCAGAAAGATCTTACCGGTAGCTACTTTAATGAAAAATGTCTTGATGATGCACTGGCACTCTGGAGACGCTTGTGGACTACCCCAGAGCTCCACCTTTAGGCCAGGGCTTTGTTGGAAGTCAGGGGACTAAATCGTTCTCACAGGATCCCATGGTTCTCGGGTGTCAAATCACTGCTGTTTGACATGGGGATGAGGAATCTTTGGGATCACCCCGATACTGCTGTATTTCCAGCCAAAAAGCTATTTAAAGCAGCGTATTGGGAGTTGATCAAAGTTAACCGATTCTCTACCCATGTTACATCCTCATTGTCAAGGGATTACCTTGATATCAAGGATGAACCCCATTTGGAGGTCTATTGGGACCCGGTGACGAAACGACTAGACCGCAAGCTGCTCCATCAGTTTAGGATTGGCTCCCTACCCTTGAGTTGTTTCACAAGTAAGTGGGACAAGTCTCCTAGCAATAAATGCCAGTTCTGTAAAGATGAGGTATAAGACATAGACCACCTCTTATTTGTATGCCCAGTGTACCACAATCCAAGAACTACCTGGTTGAAACCTGTTTGCAAACTCCTGGGCACTAGATCAGCCATGGTAGCAAAGAGATTGTTGAAATCTCATACTTCTGATTTTGCAATAATAGGAGTTGCTAAGTTCTTAAGCTGGGCATGGGTGCTGCATGCTAAAAAAGGAGGGTAACGTTATATTTTATGGTTCTGGTAACCGTTATTCATTCCTACTGCTACATTTCGTAGCTTGTTTTTACATAGTATTAATAGTTGTTTACATTTATCGTATGTTCTAAGTCTTTTTGCAGGGTTAAATGGTTAATACAATTTTAACTGACTTTAACTATGTAAATGGGAAATTATGCAGATGTATTTATTAATGTGATGGTGTAATATTTTGATTGTATATTTGTATAGCACTGGTGTAGTTTATGGATGAATTATGAAATATGGCGTTTTATGTAATATTGTCTTTTTAAGATGAAGAATCGCAATAAAGACTTATGAAATGATGCACTGTTCTCCCCATATATTACTGAAACCCCAAACTAGATCTAGCTCACGGAATGCATGAAGCAGAACCAGAGTTAAACAAGCATTTACAATGCAATGGTTTCGCCTTTGGAAAAGTTAGAGTTATTGGCATTGCTCATGACATTTCTTTTTTTTTTACTTATAAATAAATGGCATTGTTATTTATATTGCCAACAGCTCTCACGGCCCACACAGCTCTCTCAGCCCACACAGCCCACAGCCGACACAGCCCACACAGCTCTCAGCCCAACACAGCCCACACAGCTCTCAGCCCAACACAGCCCACACAGCTCTCCCTTTAAAAAAAATCGATGCTCTGCATACATGTTAAACAATCGTCTTACTCCACCACCATTAAGAACAGGTAGCCCTTTCTCACCGTATCATATATCCATTACTGGATTTTTTTGATAAAGGTCGCATGATCATATCTATGGTCAGATATACTTTTATGTAAAGATATATAAAGAGAAAAGAGTTGTAATGTCGGTGCCCAAGCAACTGATAGCCTGCAGTCTGAATCAAGGGCCTTTGAAATTAAAACACTTATGAAAGTAAGTCCAATATTGCTCTGAGCAAAGTCAAAACTCACTTTGTGTATTTTGTAAAGAATGAGTAACAATGGGTCTTGCAGACAACTGAGCATTTGTGTGGCATGTCTAGAGTTGTTATTGCAAATAAGTGTTGCAAGTAGCAATTGATGTGCTTGCTCCTCTCTGGGTGATACCTAAGACAAGTCCCCGGTCAGTAAGCACCAACAGTAACTGACACACAATTGCAAAGGCATCCCTTGTTCAGCCACCCAAACTTGTGAAAATGATTGAATGGCCCACAGGATAGTGTAATCAACAGTAGAAGATGGGTTTTCCATCAGTAGCAAGCTTTGAAAAATCATAAAAACCTTACCAGACCTGCAGGTCTGATTACATGAATAATCTATTCAACCTAACTGTAATGCTCTTGGTCCATAAACTGGTCTCAAATTGTGTGATCTTGGGCAAATATCTTATTTTTACTGAGCCGCCTTGTTCTTCATAGCACATGAGAACACCTTCAAATATGTGCTTTCAATTCAATTCAATTCAATTCAAAAAAATCTTTATTTCGGTAAAAGTTTACCATAAAAGACAATTATATAAAAACAATGTGCTTTCAGAATTTCTCTTATTAGAGGCACTCTTTTTTCTTTGATTTAATAGACTACAATTATGTTCCATGTAAAATTTGTACCTAGCCCACCTACAGGGTACACATGACCCCCGACTCGCCTCTTACTTCACTAATTGAAATGTCATCAGGTCGGTGGCAGGAATGATTTTTCAATTTCTGTTTAAAAACTTCTCACTTTAAATAAATATATTACTAAAACACACAGTTTCCCACTGACATGCAGTCTTACAACGTGCTTTCCGAATAGCAGCGCTTCTGCTCCACATACCAGTCATGTGCGCAACTCACACATAGAGTCTTCATCTAGGCGACCAAGGCGGTTAGTGTTTGGGAGCGCACAGGCAGTTGGACTGTCCAAACTGGTTGGAGACAACTATTCAAACATGTTGTAATGGTCCTAGCGGGGCACCATCCGCTTGGCCATGCAGCTCTAGATTTGATGGAATGTTTGTGTGTTAAACAGCCGAGGTTGCAACCTCTATACAGTAAAATTCGAAACATCAAAAGCGAGCATACAAATACATTGCGACCAGCATTTAACAACAATGAGCTGGTAGTATCGAAGAGTTTTTCGCTTTTCTTGACAATGCGAATTTTTGAAGCGTGGTTGTAAAGTTTAAAAGTACAAACACGTGTATGTAAACGTGAATGTTTATCTTATTTTTAAACATTCCGAGATCCCACTTCTCCTGGTCCAACCCCGCTCTTTCGACCTCAATAAATGTGTATTAACTAAATCTGCGCTAATGCCCTGGGCTGCCCGTATTTCAGCTCTCCCAGTCCGCTGTAATTCCCTGTCTGATAGCCTGAAAGGCCCGCGCCGATTCCAATACACAAACCGCCCAGGGGCTATTACGGGTCCCCGGACTTTTTCCTGTTTGCATGACAAAGACGGAACGGCAAATCCTGCAATTGGGATAGATAATCGCCCCCGTGTCAAATGCTCGCAATCCACATCCTTTCTCTCTCTTCGGAGGGCTCGCTGTCTGTTTGCTCATTCATTTTACTTTACTGGCTCGGGCCTCCAAATCCGTGTTCTCAGTGGGGAAAGAGAAGCCGAATTTCTGTTTGAAAGGACACCATGCGGGGTCTTAAAATAAGTCATGTGTATCCCCCATGCCCCCCTCCTCCGACAGACAGAAACGTAGATTTTAGCCTTTGAAACATACAGGGGAGGCAAACAAGGCAGGTAAACAAAGCAGGGAAGTGAGCCTTCGGCGTCCACCGCCGTCTGGAGGGTCAAAAGGAGGGCTGGTGTGTGTGTGTCTGGGGCACGACACCGGAGCCTGTGAGGAGCACATGTGCACCTCTGTGAAGGAGACACAAAAGGCAATCAGCATACGAAAGAGCGTCTCACGGAGGCCCGTCTGTGCTGATCCAGTAACAGGGACATTGCTATATTGTTCTGAAGGGAAATCTGGATGGACATTTCCGTGCCCACTCGCCCTGTGTAGCTGTAGCCATAATATAAGAATTTCAACAAGTTAGATTTTATATTTACAGCAGTATCTGCTAATTAACCCACAGATTCTAATGAAGGCCTCTGCAGATATAAAAAACAATATCTATACTAATACTTCACGTACCTTCCCTCATCCCCCGGGTCTGCAGGCTCAGGCTCCCGCCCGCCCTCGGCAAGGCGCACCGCAAGACTCGCAAAAGCATCGCAGCCGCCATGCTACTGCTGCTGACATTGACCCGTCTGACAACCGTGCTTCCGCTTCCGCTTCCGGGTAAGTGAGCCGGGAGAGTCACGACACAAACGCTGGGCAAGTCGGGCTTCCCTCCTCCGCTCTGGGGGGGGGGCGGACGGGAGAGGACGAGGGGGGCGGGAAAGGTCACGGACGTCGGGAGGGGGGCGGGAGAGGACGAGGGAGGCGGGAGAGGGGCAGCTAGTGAGCCGGGAGAGTCACGACACAAACGATGGACTGCTGGGCAAGTCGGGCTTCCCTCCTCCGCTCTGGGGGGGGGGGGGGGGGGGGCGGACGGGAGAGGACGAGGGGGGCGGGAAAGGTCACGGACGTCGGGAGGGGGGCGGGAGAGGACGAGGGAGGCGGGAGATTATTATAAGGAGACCCGAGCAGCAAGGGAGGTGCCGGCAATGCCGGAACAGACTCGGGGGCGTTCCCGGAGTCGCGTGACGTCGGCAAAAGCCAAAGAATGTCGGGAACGCCCCCGTGTCTGGTCCGGCATTGACGGACAGGCCCCTCGTCCAATGGCAAGGCTCCGTTTACGGAGCCAGCCAATCAATGACGAGGGCCGAACAAAAGCCACACTACAGTTCTCAACAGGATTTCGCCTGCGCCGAAAAGATGCGCAGAGCGCATCTTTGGCGAGGCGAAACCTAAAAATTAGAGATTGGCATAAACAGAGTTTTAATATCTGGCCTGACAGCATAGTTGTCAATAGAAAAATCATTTTTAGAAGCACTTGTGAGAGAGGGGGTTTGGTTCTTCGAACATTTTAATTCCCTTGAGTACAGCCTTTAAATCGAGAGATGAATGCATAGAATTTGGTGTGAATTAGCTATTGTAATAAATTCTCATGGTAGACGACGCACACTAAAATAATCCTTATTAGACCCTCTTAGGAGGACCTGTCAATATATATATATATATATATATACACTCTCGGAAGATAAACCAGTGTTTAATCATAAGGTTGTATACAGTTCAAAATGGGGGTTGTGTAGTACACTCCATTATCAACACTTGTCCTTGGACTTCTCTTCTCCTGGGTTTCAAGGGGGTGTGCTGGGTGGGAAGGAGGAGCCACCCAGACAGAAATGAAACATACTATTCCTAAACTCAGATTCCAGGTTCTAGAACAGATTCAAATTCTGGCAGACCGAAACAATGAAAAATGGTTGTCTCAGAGAGAGATATGGTGGATAGATTTCTTACAGACTCAAACACCAAAGGGTCTGAACGACAAAATATATATGTCATGTTTCCTTTAAACCTCAACATTTTTCAACAAACACTTCAAGTTTGTAACATCAGCGATGTTTCCTGATTATCAGTTTTTTATAAACACATCAGGGTTAAAACACGTCGCCTCTATCAGAAAACTCAGCATACATGACAACTTTTCTTATAGAGAACATAAGCATTTTGATAAACCTGCTTTAGATTCGAAGTATCAGGTTATGTCAATATTTAAAGACAGGATATTTAGGGCAAACGCTCTTCAGGGTTAGCAATTTCATTTAAAATTCATGCAGGTTCAAGTGGGAAATGAATATAGAACATTGCATATGTTGTCTTTCAAAGGTTTAATGTACACGAGCTATTATCAAAGCTTTACACAAGTTTTATCCAGTTCACGTTTATGTTGTACTTATCATATTATTGGAGTTATATATGTTGGCATTTTCCTTTTGTTTACACAAACGTATGTGTTTTTCTTTGTCACTTTTCTCCGGAGTATGTTTTCACAGCTTGCCAGTTATTAGGTATTCCAGCGCAGTATACATGCATTTTCAACATGGCGGATAGCCCCGAACAGCTACAATATAGTCCGTTCTTTATGTCATTCTTTTTCCTTCATATCATCACAAGGTGTTTTTTCCACTTTAATTGATATAATGTTTATGTTTAAATATTCAGGCACCAAGCCTGCTGCCATACAGAGATGTTTAAAACCTAAGCATTTAGAGTGGATTCGTCTTAGTCCACACGCTCATCTCACAATAGTCTTTTTTTATATTTATCAATTTTACAGGGTCAGCAAAATATAGAGACGCCTTCCGCAGTCCGTCATCTACTGTCGGCTCGCGTCTTAACGCGGGTAAGCCTACAGATCTTCGTTTCTTGAACGATAGAACAGGACGCCAGTTTCAAAATCCTACCTTCTTTTCAGAGGTATGTACCACGACCTAGTTGCAGGAAAGGTGATTTTTAGCAACAACCTTTTCAAAAAACCTCGTCCTCTATTTTTTATTACTTTCCAGTATCTGACTCCTTTAAGAAAGCTCCTCGCCGCATCGAGACTACACCACATGAAAATTTTCGGCTTAGTTTCATTCGTGTAGGTATGACTACTTTCTAACCTATGTTTTCAGTCAGTTCAGACACGTTTTTTAAACGCGGTCTTTCCCGATAAACATGTATTTTCTCTTTGTTTACATTTCAGTCTCCGAACCCGTAAATCTGTTGTTAAATCGAGAGTGATTCTGAACGGGAAGACTCCTGACTTTTTTCTCATAGCTCTAGGTATGATCTCACAGATCTCTTAGCAAGTTCAGATTTATGAGCACACACTGGACAATTTGAGGGTTTCAATCTAAAATCAAGTCTTTATTTTATGTTGCCATATTGCAGTCATCTAAAGAATCACCTCCGGTGGATTGATTCGGCATTCACTTCCCTCGTAGTGACTCATGGTCTACAGTGTGCAAGGTATGACACTCGGAATTGAAGTTATTTCACTTACAATGATAACTGCAGAGTCATAAATAGAAATTGTGTTCCACTTTACTCCACTTTTATTCCATAGAAATTCACTAAGCTTACGTGTCGTCTCTGACAGCAGGCATCAGTACGAGTTTTCTTCAGCATCCTTTTTGGTAAGGATCCACTTAATAGATCAAGTTATTTGTTTCTTAACCTTAGTCCTTTACAATAAATTATCCAGCAACATGCCCATTTTTATCTCAACATACGAAATATTGGCAATGCATATTTCTTACTCCATATCTGCTTCTTGGTTTACTTTAAACAACTTCTTCCAATATGTTTGTTGTAGCGTTTTTTTGTGTCTTAATGTCCATGTCATGAGTGATGTAATATGTGACGTCATCAGCAGTGCATTGCGGGCGCGCGAGTTCTAGTTAGTTGAACTAACTATAACGGGGGATTTTAAAGGTTTTGTATGAGTAAAATGACCAGCTAACTATAAGTGGTGTGAAATCTATGTTTTTTTCAGTGAATTTGCAAGGTTTTTTAAATGCCAATTCCTAACTATAACGTGGCTGAAACCTATGGTTTTCCCGTGAATTTTAAAGGTTTTTTAAATGGTAATTACTCACTATAACGTGGCTGAAAGCTATGGTTTTTTCAGTGAATTTCAATGGTTTTGTAAATGATAATTTTTAAATGTATTAATTGTTATATTTTTTATACTGATTTACTACATTATTTTAAATAATTTATTTTTAGATGTTTTATTTTTTAAATGACATTACATATTTTTATTATAAATTGAAAAAAAAAAATGTTGTTTTGGCCCCCTGGCGGGTTTGCAGTGGGGGAACTTATTCCCCTTGAATACTGGGGGTCCCTGTGGGCCAACTAGCCCACCTGGAACCTCCAGTACGCGCCAGGGGGCTGCATTGCAGAGAGGTGTAATCAGGCTATGCCCCTTTTTAAACCGCTCTGCAACGCAGCCCCCTGGCGTGTTTGCAGAGGGGGAACTAATTCCCCTTGCATACTGGGGGTCCCTGGGGGCAAACTAGCCCACCAGGAGCCCCCAGTAAGCGCCAGGGGCTGCGTTGCTTTGCCCCGGGGGCGGCGGTCCCCAGGGCAGTGTGGGGGTATTGGGGCCCCCCCACACTTCTTTATCACTATGCCACTGCGATTTTGTCTCCCAAAGTGTTGACAGCCAATGAGCATGGAGCTTTCGGGGAAAGGTACGCGCACCCCCGGATTTAAAAAAAAAATTGGGGGGGGGGAGGAGCCTTGGGGGTCCTTGTGGCAGGCCTAGGGGGTCAGGGTGCTTCTGTAGTAGGGGATCTCTGTGTATAGTCATAATCTAGTGAATAGTCCTGCCCATGTGCGTGGACCCCGGAGCAATCAAAAATAATCTCTTAAAGTGTCGAAAAAAATGCAGAACTGCAGAGACACTTAAGAGAGAATTTAAAGACATATAATGCAGCCTATAAACAGGCTACACTGTCCAGTACTTCAACTAGAAATTCCTCCAAAAATCCACAAACAGCAAAGCCTGTCCAGATTTCCCTTGCCTTCAGCAAAAACCCTCTAGAATGAAGAGAGGAAGACATGGACAGACAAGCCCCATAGGCTGCCATTATGTGTCTCAAAACAGGATACTGTGCCTTTAAGAGAACTTTCCAGAACTTCACAGTATCCCAGAATGCACTGCAGGTCCCTTTTACTTACAGTTCTTTTTTCCGGCTCCTGCAAGCAGGACCCTGGAGCATTGAGCTCTCCCTTTTTAAGGGTTTTTGGTGATTTTTTTTCACTTCTTTTCTCAAGTTAAGTGCTTTATTGTACTTTGGTGCCTTTCTCCTTGGTTCTTGCACTCTGTTTTTTGTCGAATATGCCTGCTTTATTCGATAAATGCCCGGAGTGCTCCAGGAAGAAGGCCAAATCGGATCCCCATGAGGTGTGTATCCTCTGCCTTCCTTCTTCACATATCCCTGAGGAGTGTGTGATATGTCAAGGCTTCTCTGGCAGGACCCTGAAGGACAGGAAGAAGATCAGACTTCAGGGCCTCGAGGAAAGAAGATTGAAGGCACAAGGTGGGTCTGGAGGGGCTTCTTCTGCCCATGCCGAGGCCTCTGAGGTCTCCCCAGGGGCAGGAAGGCCAGCAAACGCCACCATTCTCCGCCTGGGTCCATTGCGCCCACTATGGCGTCGAGAGGGATGACTACGGTCTGCTCCCCGTAGTCGGAGACTAAATGACGTCGACGCTCAGCTTCGAGGGATGTTACAAGACCATCGAAGTACCCGGTGACTGTTTCTTCGTCGTCCTCGTCGACCTTTCGACGTCGACAGGCCCGACGTCGGCGCTCGCCGTCGAGGCGACACTGCCGTTCGCCGTCGGCAAAGAGGAGGCGTTCGGCGTCGAGGGAGTCCTTGTCGTCAAGGTCGCCGTCAAGGCACAGTTCGACGTCAAGGCACAGTTCGCCGTCGAGGCACAAGTCGCCGTCGAAGCACGGGTCGACGTCGAAGCACGGGTCGACGTCGAGGCCCAGGTCGCCGAAGCCCAGATCGCCGTCGAGGCATGGCAGATCGCCGTCGAGGCATGGCAGATCGCCGTCGAGGCATGGCAGATCGCCGTCGAGGCATGGAAGATCGCCGTCGAGGCGCCGGAGGTCACCGTCAAGGCGTCGATCGCCGTCGAGGCGCCGACGATCGCCGTCGAGGCGCAGAAGGTCGCCGTCGAGGCGAAAGCGTTCGTCGCCGAAGAAGAGGCGCTCGACGTCAGGTCGCCGTTCCTCGACGTCAAAGAGAGGCGGAAAGAGGCCTGACACTGTGGGAAGTTCGCCAACGTCCCAGGCTGGTAAAGGTGGAGGTTCGCCGGGCTCTGTGTACTCCGAGGTGTACACCCCGTCGGGGAAGGTGACTCACCCTCCTCCGTTACCGAGGGGCCTCCCCCCGAGGACTCCTGCTCCTCCTCTGTTGCTTCCACCGCATCCTGGACCAGGGTTGCCAGTGAAGCCGCCTCCAATTCCACCGAGGTCGACTTCCCTGCCTATTCTTCCTACACCTCCCAAGGGTACGCCTAAACCGAAGACTCCGTCCAAGCCCAAGTCACCCGCTCCGGTGGACTCGGTTGACCACCCTTGGCCGAGGAGGTCACGTTCACGCTCTGGACGGAGAGGAAGATCAAGGAGTCGTCATAGATCCTCCACC
Organism: Lissotriton vulgaris; assembly: GCF_964263255.1. Lineage (NCBI taxonomy): Eukaryota > Metazoa > Chordata > Amphibia > Caudata > Salamandridae > Lissotriton > Lissotriton vulgaris. The sequence continues at coordinate 687,125,759 of NC_141696.1, forward strand.
AGATCAAGGCGTCGCCATAGGAGGCGGTGGTCGAGGTCCCGCACAGACTCTTCCAGGACCCGTTCCTACTCCCCGACCTTATCGGACTCCCCAGAGACCAGGGTTTCTCCAGTGGATGACATTGCCACTTTCCAGGAGGTCCTCCTGAGGGGGGCTGCGAAGTTGGGTATCGCTGTGACGGCTCCTACACCTTCAACGTCAGTGATATTCGAGACGCTCCACCAGAGGCATCCGTCTCGCCCTTTGCTTCTGCTAGTACCTGGATTGAAGAAACCCGCAGAGGAGCTGTTCCTCACACCGGCGGTGGTGAAGGCCGCTCCCTCCCGACTTCTCAAGAAGTACAGGGCCCCGATTCGGACCCTGCCTTTCTGAGAGTTGATCCGATACCCGATTCGGTGATAGTGATGGCGGCCAGGAAGCTACACTCTACCTCCCCGTCCTCCACCGTGCCTCCAGATAAAGAGAGTCGATGGATCGACTAAGCTGGAAGGAAGGCGTGTGGGACCGCATCCACAGCCATGAAGGCGTCCAGTGATACAGCTCTGTTGGGACGTTATGACCGGGCTCTGTGGGACTCCCTGCAACAGTTCGTGGAACTGCTACCGAGAGACAAGAGGGAGGACTTCCAGGAGATCCTCAAGGAAGAGATGATGGTGTTCAATCAGGTCATCAGCGCAGCGGCGGAGGTTTCCTTGTTGGCTGCCCATGGTTACTGCCATGTAATCAATCAGCGACTACATGCCTGGCTCCGGCTCACGTCACTCAAGCCGGAGGCCCAGCAGCGGGTGGCCAACCTGCCTTTTTCCGGGGATACTTTGTTATGAAAACACACAGATGTGGAGATGGCCCGCATGAAGGCGGAGGCGGAGACCCTTACGGCTGTGGGCTTGGAGAAGCCCAAAGAGAAGAAATCCTACAGGCCTTTCCAGAGGCGCTACGGCGCACAAGGAAGAGGACGGGGGCAGTCTTCGGGACAGCAGCAGCAACAACAGCAGCAGCAGTTCCGGAGACCCTTCCAGAAACTACAGAAGGGTAGAGGGGGACAGCAGTCCTCTACTGCGAACAAGGGCCCAGAGCGGTTACTTCCCCTTCATCCGTTACCCGCTCCGGTGGGGGGAAGCCTTCAATTTTTTTCTGGCAGAGTGGAGAAAAATTACTCAGGACAAGTGGGTGCTGAATATTGTTTGCAATGGATACAGTCTTCGGTTCATCAGCCCTCCTCCAGCGATCCCTCCGGTCAGCTCGCAGTATCAACTGCGCGAGCTCCAGGCGGAGGCCGATATCCTGTTAAGGAACAGGGCGATAGAAGACGTACCTCTGTCTCAAAGAGGAAGAGGTCTGTACTTCCGGTTCTTCCTGGTGCGGAAGAAGGACAAGAACGAGTTCAGGCCCATTCTGGACTTGCGGCAGGCAAACAAGTGGATTCGCTGAGAAAAGTTTTGCATGCTGTCGTTGCATCAGATTTTTCCTCAGTTGCAATAGGGGGACTGGCTTTGTGCCATAGACCTACAGGATGCGTACTTCCACGTGCCCATCGCGTGCAAACACAGGAAGTTTCTGCGATTTCAAGTCGGCACCAACCATTATCAGTACACAGTGCTGCCATTCGGGCTGAAATCTGCGCCCAGAACATTCTCGAAGTGCATGGCAGTGGTAGCGGCACACCTCAGGAAGAACAAGGTGTTTGTCTACCCGTACCTGGACGATTGGTTGATCAAGGCCTCCTCCTTCTCGGAAGCTCAAGCACACTTCCAGAAGACGTGCGTTCTCTTGAACAAGTTGGGGTTGCACATCAACATGTCCAAGTCTGTCCCGATCCCGGTCCAGTGCATTCAGTACTTGGGAGCCACCATCAATACGCTGTCAGCAAGCGTGTCTCCTTCGGAGGAGCGACGGTGATCGATCCTTCGGAAGGCTCAGGCTCTTATGACTGCTCCATCTACAACAGTGAGGACGGTGTCTTCTCTACTGGGGTCGATGGCCTCTTGTATCTTCCTCACTCCTCATGCACAACTACACATGAGACCACAGCAGGAGTGCTTGGAGGACCAATGGGACCAGAGGAAAGGATCTTGGGACGACAAGATACGACTGTCTCTGCATGCACTTCAGTCTCTGAAGTGGTGGTGTTCAACCACTCAGTGATGTAGAACTAGGAGTGCTCAGCAAAGGACTATCTTATGTGCCCACATATAATCCAGATAACTTCATAGTTAGAAGCGAACTTTACAAATTCTTTCGGAAAATCAGACTGAAGTACTTTTTTCGCAACTCTGAAACTCAGCACAAATCATCTACTAACGGCCTGCGACCTCCCTCAACCTTTGTTCCATATGCCCATGCCATGTCAAATCAGATTCTTGCATATGAAACTGTTGTTTGGCGGGATGTACAACGAGCCCTTCAAGACAAAACCTTTGTTCTGTACAACACCAGCAAATCTCAAAAGATAGCCTTACAATCATTGGCTAACAACCATCAAGTCGTGATTAAGCCTGCAGACAAGGGCGGCGCCATTGTCATACAGGATTTATGTAACTACAAGTCGGAGATTCTTCGCCAACTACAGGATGACAATTGCTACCAACTATTGAGATCTGATCCAACTAGCTCAATTGCAATGGAAATTCTCGAAATAACCCATGAAGGCCTTAACTTAGGATTCCTGTCTGAAAATGAATTTCAATTCTTGAACAACGAACATCCTCGCCTTGCTACACTATACACTCTGCCCAAGATACATAAGAACATGACCAAGCCTCCTGGTCGCCCTATAGTATCTGGCTGCGGCTCCATACTGGAACCTTTGGGCAAATATATCGACTTTTTCATCAAACCACTTGCTGAATCCACCTCGTCCTACCTACGAGACACAATGCACGCGATTAACATCGTTGAAAGCATACCATATGATCCGACAAAGCAAAGACTAGTCACGTGTGATGTAGTTTCCCTCTATACTTGCATTCCGCAACAGGAGGCACTCACTGTGATAGCTAGATGTCTCCACAAACGTACTGCACCTGTCCAAGTTCCTTCAGAGTTTATTGTGGCTCTGCTCAAAATAGCCATGACTCGCAATTTCTTTTTGTTTGATAATAAGTTCTACCTGCAAACCTCCGGTGTAGCCATGGGAGCTCCCTTTGCCCCTGAAGTAGCTATACTATATATGGCAGCTTTCGAAGAGGACAGTGTACTCAACCAACTCAACCCATTCAGAGAGCATGTTCACCTCTGGATGAGGTACATAGATGACATTTTAATGATCTGGAATGGCAGCGAGGACCAACTGAACTGTTTTTTCACCTGGTTAAACCAACAATCCCAGCATGTCAAGTTTACGATTCAATCAGATAACAACACCATTGATTTTTTGGATATTACCATCTACCATCACTCTGGAAAACTATGTACAAAACTTTATCGAAAACCATCTGAGAGAAACTCCTTACTGGCTTACAATAGTCATCATCCTTGGGCACTCCGTAATAATTTGCCCTTTGGGCAATTTTTGAGAATACGGAGAAATTGTTCAGACAAAGATGACTATTTCTTGGAATCTCAGGTTCTCTCCGATCGCCTACTCAATCGGGGATACCCAAGACGCTTAATAAAAAGAGCACGCAAACGTGCCTGGTTTTACCCACGTGAGGAACTTCTAACTCCGAAAGACAGAACCAACAGTGATGAGAGCCGCATTGTCTGTGTCACAACTTACAATACAAGAAGCAATAACATCAAAAGGATCATCAACAAGCACTGGCATCTGGTAGCTGATGAGATCAAACAAGCTGAGACACCTCTCCATGCCTTTAAGAAGGCCAAGAGCATCAAGGACTATGTTGTGTGCTCTTTCCTATCGTCTGACAACCAACCCACCATCAACACTTTGTGGAACCTACCACCAGTTACTGGCCATTTCAGATGTGGCCACTGTAAGGCTTGCGACATGACGATCCAAACCAAAGAATTTGTACATCTCCATTTAACCGTCAAACTGAAATCCTTCAGTAACTGCAATTCCAACAACCTCATCTATGCCATCATATGCCCATGTCAAAAGATCTATATTGGGCAGACTCAGCAAAAAATTAAAGCACGTATCCTACAACACATGAGTCGTATTCGATGCGATGTTTCTGGCGCACCTCTTGTGGAACATTTCAAGCTGCATGCCCACCCACCTGAAAGTCTACAGTGGCTGGTCATCGAGAAAACCACACTAGGACCACAAGGTGGTAACATTTCTGACATTCTTAACACTCGAGAACTGAAATGGATATACTTTTTCAATTCAATCGAAACTGGCCTCAATGAACTAGACAGTTCTTTCTCCCAACTAGCCACGCTACCATGATAGATCTATCTGCCAATACCTGAATCACCACTCTTAGCTATGAATCGTCATGGTACCCATTTATAAAAGGTTTTTTCCCCCTCTTCTCCAGTAATTTCCAGTAACGTCCGGTATAAATTGATGGCTGATCCATCTTGTTGGTCTTACCCTCATGTGTGAGAGGTACACCACCATTTCAGTCATTCACTTTTTAATTGATGTGTACTACATGATCAGTAATTGTGCATGTTGAAATGACCCTCTTAGTGGCTTGGTTTGAAAAAGTTTAAATAGCTTTAATTATTCTTTGGCTATTGGTGTCATGGTGTCTTTACCCTCGTGTATGAGAGGTACGTCACTATCCAATCCTTCCTTTTAACTTGGTGTGTACTACATGATCATTAACTGTGCATATTGAATCGACCATTTCAGGGGCCTTACCCTCATGTTGACGAGGTACGCCCTGTAATAATGATTTGTTCACTTTGATTTCAATTTTTTCTTTAATATGTTGTTGTGAATACTGGCTAGCAATTTAACACATTCCTATCATAAGGTACAATTGTGGAGTCCGTAATTCCGCCTACGAGACGTTTAATTTCCACCTTTCGTGACCCATAGTCTTTCTTCATTGTCCATGACTTTCAAGGCCGCCATGTGACCTGTTTCCATAGCTACATCATTCAACCAGGAAATGCGGCGCTTATCGGCTGCCCGCGTACGGAGCTTTGAGAACCAACTCGATCGAGTGAGTACGATCCCCCACCCGCTCTGTCCCTTGCCTTATACAATTCACTAAATGAATGTAAATCTTACAATCCCTTTGTCTTGCCTCCCCAGCCTAACTGTGGATTAATTCCCATTTATATTTTTCGGACTGAACATCGATATTGAGACGTTGCCGTTTTCCGGTAAGCTTTTCACTTTACCGGCATTGGTGTACTTTGTCACCCGCACGTCAACATGCCCCTAACTGATGATACCAATTATTTTAGATGCCGACTCAGAAACGCAAATGTTTTAAGTAACTACAAGACTACATTAGGAACTACGGACCATGTGGTATGTCCATATTTTTTCAAATATTCCACCATCATATGTGTTCACGTTGCTCTAATTGTTAGGCACTTTTAGACTACTAAAAAGGCACTTTATGACCTCCACTGCTACTTTCATGTTTTTATAAGTGGTATTCTAGTGTATACTTCATCATGCAAGTATCTGCCCACCTTGTACTCTGCTATTTTCCTATACAGGCAATCAGACCTTGGTAATAATGGCCTAATTAGATTTCACATGAATGAATTTCATCCAATTGTTGGATTTATAATACAACTTAACGTTTATGTGTATAGATGAAATATTTGCACGCACGTATCTACCAATGTGATAATTAGAGGTTTAAGCCACACCCCTCTAACCTTAGTCCATTATACCTGTTTTATCAGGTCCCCTGCCCCTTCCCTGGTCCTGATGAAGACCCCGCAGCAAGGTTAATTCTTCCTGCAGTCTCAGAGGGTCGAAACGTCGACGGCTTGTTTCCCATTTCGGCAACCACACATGAAAATTTGCATATACTGTGTATTATGTGTTGTATGCTTTTTTCGAATAATGTCGCCATACGATTATGGCACCCATTGCTATATGTTTTATAGCTAAAAAGTTCTGAACTATTGATTTTACTGTCACAAAATCCCACCACTCCCCTACCTTTCACGATCACTTCCTTCTCCTCCCTGGGGCACTGTATGACCTTTAATACAGTTGACTATTTGTTTGGCTACGTGTATTAATTACACTAGATCCCACAGTGAATAAAACTCGGTGGATCAAAATAATTGTTTTGGATCAATTCTTGTGAAATGTATTATATGCTTTCCACTCACACTGGGACCCCTTCCTCTTAACACTTATCGCACCCAGGTCCCAGTGACTATATTGGGTAACCCCCTTGTATACTAAACATTCTGGACTTGCGGCAGGCAAACAAGTGGATTCGCAGAGAAAAGTTTTGCATGCTGTCGTTGCATCAGATTTTTCCTCAGTTGCAATAGGGGGACTGGCTTTGTGCCATAGACCTACAGAATGCGTACTTCCACGTGCCCATCGCGTGCAAACACAGGAAGTTTCTGCGATTTCAAGTCGGCACCAACCATTATCAGTACACAGTGCTGCCATTCGGGCTGAAATCTGCGCCCAGAACATTCTCGAAGTGCATGGCAGTGGTAGCGGCACACCTCAGGAAGAACAAGGTGTTTGTCTACACGTACCTGGACGATTGGTTGATCAAGGCCTCCTCCTTCTCGGAAGCTCAAGCACACTTCCAGAAGACGTGCGTTCTCTTGAACAAGTTGGGGTTGCACATCAACATGTCCAAGTCTGTCCCGATCCCGGTCCAGTGCATTCAGTACTTGGGAGCCACCATCAATACGCTGTCAGCAAGCGTGTCTCCTTCGGAGGAGCGACGGCGATCGATCCTTCGGAAGGCTCAGGCTCTTATGACCGCTCCATCTACAACAGTGAGGACGGTGTCTTCTCTACTGGGGTCGATGGCCTCTTGTATCTTCCTCACTCCTCATGCACGACTACACATGAGACCACAGCAGGAGTGCTTGGAGGACCAATGGGACCAGAGGAAAGGATCTTGGGACGACAAGATACGACTGTCTCTGCATGCACTTCAGTCTCTGAAGTGGTGGTGTTCAGCGGAGAATCCCCTCAGAGGGGTTCCCTTCCACAAGGACATTCCTACTCAGACTATTGTGACGGATGCTTCTCTCCACGGCTGGGGAGCGCATTCGGGAGACTTACAGATTCAAGGAACGTGGTCTCCGATGGAGTCCAAGTATCACATCAATTTCCTGGAACTCAGAGCTGTTCACTGGCGCTGAAGGCCTTTCATCCGTCCTTCCAGACCAACTCTCTGCTTGTACAAGCGGACAATACGACCACGATGTATTACCTCAACAAGCAGGGGGGGTCGAGATCGCGCACCCTGTCTCGGGAGGCGCAGACGATCTGGCACTGGCTTCTGGCCAGAGGATTGACGATAACGGCTACCCATCTACCAGGTGTGCAGAATGTTCAGGCAGACGCACTGAGCAGACTGATTCAGGAAAACCATGAATGGGTCATAAACGACGACGTACTAGGAGAAGTCTTCGCAAGGTGGGGGACTCCAGACGTAGATCTGTTTGCCACCGCCGAAAACAGCAAATGCCGAGACTTTGCCTCCAGGTACTACCAGTAAGGGACGCTGGGGAATGCACTCTGGATCAACTGCTCGAACAGCTTTGTGTACGCTTTTCCACCCATTCCCCTGATTCCAGCGGTGCTCGTCAAGCTGTCCCAGTCCAGGGCACGGATGATCCCGATTGCCCCGGAATGGCCCAGGCCGTGGTGGTTCACGGACCTTCTACACCGGTCTCTCCTTCCGCACATACGGCTGCCGTGCAGGCCGAACCTTCTCACGAAGTTCGGGGGGCAGATGTTGCACCCCAACCTCTCGTTCTTGAGTTTGGCGGCATGGCTCCTGAGATAGTGCAATATGGCCATTTGAATCTGCCCGAAGATTGCATGGACATACTGAAGGAGTCTAAGCGACCTTCCACTCGGACCTCTTATGCTTACAAGTGGAAGAGGTTTTGTATCTGGTGTGTGTCCAAGAACTTTGACCCAACGACGTGCAAGGAAGATGTCATCCTTCCTTACCTTCTACATTTGGCGCGGTCTGGCCTTAATGTTCATTCCATTAAGGTTCATCTCGCTGCATTGACTGCCTACAGGAAAAGCCCTTCACAGACTTCCTTCTTCCAGATCCCTGTGATCAAAGATTTTTTGGAAGGTTTGAAGAAAGTGTTCCCTCCTGTCAGGCTTCCTTCGCCTTCATGGGAATTGAATGTGGTGCTGTCCAGATTGATGAAGGAGCCTTTTGAACCCATTCATAAGGCTTCGTTGCAGCACGTGTCCTGGAAGGCGGCGTTCCTCGTGGCCATTACATCGGCCGGAAGGGTGAGTGAAATTCAGGCTTTGTGTTGCCAAGAACCTTATACTGTATTTCATGCTGCTAAGGTTGTTATGCGTACTCACCCTAAATTTCTTCCCAAGGTTATTTCCGATTTTCATGTCAACCAGACTATAACTTTGCCTACGTTTTTTCAGAACCCTTCATCTCCAGCGGAAAGGTCCTTACATTCCCTGAATGTTAGGAGGGTGTTGAAATTTTATCTGGATAAGACCAAAGGTATTCGTAGGTCAGACCAATTGTTTATCAATTATGGATCGGTCAGGACGGGTCCTGCGACCTCTAAGCAGTCCATCTCTAGGTGGATTGTGTCCTGCATACAATTGTGTTACCAAAAGGCTAATAAGACCTTAGGAGGTAAGCCTAAGGCTCATTCCACCAGGGGCAAAGCTGCCACGACAGCCTTGCTCCGTAATGTGCCGATTGCAGAAATTTGCAAGGCCGCCACTTGGAAGTCGGTTCATACCTTTGCTAAGCATTACGGTCTGGAAACTGATGCCAGGGCAGATGCTCAGGTTGGACAGGCTTCGCTGCGGAATTTGTTCGCACAAAAGTGGTGTTGATCCGCCGCTTTGGTGTGGGGATGGGCTTGCCATTCTATTCACTAGATTATGACTATGCACAGAGATCCCCTACTACAGAAGGAGTAGTTTGTGTCCTGTAACTCCAGTTCTGTAGTAGGGGTAACTCTGTTATAGTCATAAGCGCCCGCCCTCCTCCTGGGTGGAGAGATATTCATGTACGGAATGCTACAGGTCTGGCGTGTTACGCCTTCAAAAATAACTGAAAGTAAAAGGGACCTGCAGTGCATTCTGGGATACTGTGAAGTTCTGGAAAGTTCTCTTAAAGGCACAGTATCCTGTTTTGAGCCACATAATGGCAGCCTATGGGGCTGGTCTGTCCAGGTCTTCCTCTCTTCATTCCAGAGGGTTTTTGCTGAAGGCAAGGGAAATCTGGACAGGCTTTGCTGTTTGTGGATTTTTGGAGGAATTTTTAGTTGAAGTACTGGACAGTGTAGCCTGTTTATAGGCTGCATTATATGTCTTTAAATTTTCTCTTAAGTGTCTGTGCAGTTCTGCATTTTGTCGACACTTTAAGAGATTATTTTTGATTGCTCCGGGGTCCACGCACATGGGCGGGACTATTCACTAGATTATGACTATAACAGAGATACCCCTAATACAGAACTGGAGTTACAGGACAGAAACTACTCCTTCTACCCTGCCCCCTTTTTGAGTTCTACACGTTTGTTTTTAAGCTTTCTTGTGACTCAGTCTACCGAGACACAAGTTGGCTTCCAACAATTTCGGATTTGGAGTGTTGACAGACAGTTGACAGCCAATCAGCATGCAGCTCGTGCTCGGAAAGGTACGCGTACGGTACGCGTACGGTACGCGTACAGTACGCGGACGCGTACAGGTGCGCGCTTCTAGAGATATATATTATTTTTTTTTTCTCAGGAACTACTGGAGGGATTTACACAATTTAAGCAAAAGCGTGATCTGCGAATCAGACTCTACCATTTTGCCAAATTTCTTGTAATTCCATTCAGCAGTTCGGGCTGTAGCCGTGTCTAATCGATCTATGGGAAATAACATGGGGAAAACACGTTTTGGGACCCCCCTTTTTCTCAGCCCCCACTTGACTAATCCCCCAAAACTGTCAGGGAAGGAGCGGAGCAGAGCGGACCATCTTCTTTGAGAAATTCGCGAAGATTCCTCAACCGGCGCCATAGTTCTTCCCAATAGAATGTTGTGGATTTCCTATGGAAACTAGGTCCTAACTATAACTACCTACTGGCGACTAACAGTAGGATATATATACATACATATATATATATATACATACATATATATATATATACATACTATATATATATATATATATATATATATATATATATATATATACACACACACATATATATACACACACACATATATATACACACACACAGCGTGAAGAAACCGGCACTCCTAACCAACTAGGAAACAGCGGGAGTAACGGCAACGAACTACGATTACCAGCAGGATTTGAGAGACTGGCAGCCCGTTGAGACATCCACTAGAGGGCCAGACCTCCTTAAAACAATTATCCCACCTGCAAAATGCTGTTACATCCCTGATATTCACTGAAAAAACCATAGGTTTCAAGCACATTATAGTTCGGAATTAGCATTAAAAAAAACCTTAGGAGGAGGAGCTTCGCGGGCAACCAGGATGGCCGCGTAAGCTCGGAGCTCCACGGACCTTCCGATCCTCCGCAGATATCCTGTCTGAAATCCTGATCCACGAGGGTGGATTTTTGTTGCTGATGGTCTACTGAGGCGAGAACCGTTTTCAGATCACGAATCGGTGCTTCCTACGCCGAGCTACGTCGAGTGGGACTCCGTGCCAGCTCAGTGCCATTGTCTCTCCGGACTCCGTCGCTACGCACGGCCGACCTGCGGAGTGCCTGCTTGTCGTATCCACCGGTGGGATACTAGTGGCCGCAGTGCGTCCCTGATACGGCCTCTTACTGTCCGGCCCGGACAAGATCTCCTGCTCACTAGGCTCGGGTTTGCCTGGCATAACCCTTTGTTCTTATCAGACCTAACATGGCGGGCAGAGGGGACCCCGACAAGACATCGAGCAAAGGCGTCCGCGGCAAAGCACAGTCGCAACAGAACAGGATTGAGCGCTATACCTAGCCGAAGACGCCACCTGTTACCGGACCCTCTGCCAAGAACATCCCGCCCTCGGGCTCGCCGGACAGCTCTGAGCCTACCCTGGGCGACATCATGGGGGCCATTACTAGTTTCCGGGCGGACATGCAGCAACAACATGAGGTCCTTACACATAAAGTGGACACTATGGCCGTTGACCTGACTCTCAGAGCCGATTTGGGCAAGACTAATGATCGAGTCAAAAATCTGGACATTAAGACCTCCAGCCTGACGGCCGATGTCTCGGACCTACAAACAGAGGTCCGGAACCTGCAGAGGACCGCGGAACAATTCTCAAGGCGGCTGGAGGACTTTGAGAGTCGTGCCAGGCGGCAGAACGTCCGCATTGTCGGTGTCCCGGAGGGATCGGAGGAGGCGGCAACGGACCTCCTCGTTGAAGAACTGATAAAGACCCATCTGGCACCGCCTGGCCTTAGCAACTTTTTCTCGGTGGAGCGAGCTCACCGAGTGCCGGGTGGCCCGCCGAAGTCGGGCGTGGCGCCTAGACCCATCGTGGCTCGTCTGCTCAATTTCCGAGACAGACGCGGTCCTGCAGGCTTCCAGACGGCATGGACCGCTTAAATATCTGAACGCCGACGTCCATTTCTATCCGGACTTTACCAGGGCAGTACAGCGACAGCGCCAGAGCTACGCCGGGGTGAAACGGAGACTACGGGACTTGGGATACAAATACTCCATGATGTTCCCTGCCAAGCTCCGGATCGAACACGAGGGCCGTGCCCTCTTCTTTGACTTTGCCGAGAATGTGAGTGACTGGCTGGACACTTTGTCGCCGCGCCGAGACGCTCAGGATGAGCATGATGGAGGTGCTGCTGGTGGCCCGGACCTATGAGACTTGGCTCTATAGTGGGAGAACCATCGCTTGGTATTTCTGCCCCATGTGACCTTCGGGTATTGTTTTATTTGACCCGGTTGACTTTCCTGTCAGTACATGGAGGGTGGCGGGGGGTGTTCGCGGAGATTCCTTACTCCTCTGGGTCTCTTCTTGTAGAGTAGTTATGGGGCGACAGGCACACTGCTGGTTGGGGGGGCTTTTTAGTCATATGCAGGGGTGCAGGGTGGGGGGTGCAACTATGCAAGTTTATTTGTTTGTTCGTTCTTTTTCTTCCTTTTTCTTGAGGCAATGGATTGTGTGTTTTACTGTTTATCTGATGTCTGAGTTGGCTGGGATCGGGAGGGGCGGGTTACTGGACGATGGGGGGTAGGAATTTAAAAGTGCTCAGTTGGAATGTTAATGGGTTGGGTGACCGAGTTAAGAGAGGGGTGGTGATCCAACTGATAAAGAGACATATGCCCGATATTGTGCTTCTGCAAGAGACGCATTTGGTAGGGAACTCCTGCAAGGCCCTCAACCGTAAAGGCTACAAAATGGTTGCCCGCTCTGGGTTCTCCTCAGGTTCCCGGGGGGCGGGCATCCTTGTGCGTGCGTCCCTTCCCCTTGAAATAGACGTCACAGTGCTTGATGAAAGAGGACGCTACGCCGCTGTGGCGGGAAGATGGGAGGGGCGTTCCTTAGCGCTACTTTCGGTTTATGTTCCCCCGGGCCTCCAATCCAGCACCTTTCAGGACCTTGGTGGCGCCATCTTGTCCCTGCCTTCGGGCCTCTTGATCCTGGGGGGGGGGGGATCTCAATTCAGTCTGCTCTGGCTCCCTGGACCGCCAACCGCCGAGGGACCTCCGTAGTTCCCAAATGTGGCTGCCGGCCTTCCTCGACTCCATGGGGTTGGTGGACAGCTGGCGATTACTACATCCCGCGCTCCGCCAATTTTCCTTCCTTTCGAGTGCCCACGGGAGTCTGTCCCGTATAGATTACGTTCTTACCCTGGCGGCACATTCACCTGCCGTGTCGGAGGCCCGTTTTCTGGCACGGGGTATTTCTGACCACTCCCCGTTGTGGGTCTCGTTTGACTTTGGCATCGTCCTGTCTAGCCGTCCGGTGGCGGTGAACCCTTGGTATTTTCGCAATCACAAGACGCGCGCACTCCTAGCCAAGGCCATCGACCTGTATTTCTCCGAAAATGTTGGCTCGGTTGGCTCGGCGGTCACATTGTGGGAGGCGTTCAAGACTGTGTTGCGGGGTGAGGCCCTAGCTCTCATTGCGGAGGCTAGGCGAGTTTGTGATGCCGACCTTGCGCATATTGAAGGAGAGGTCCTGGACCTCGAGTCCCGTTTGGGGCCTGAGCCCGACCCTTCTCTTTTACACGACCTCTCCCTTAAACAATCGGAGTACCATGATCTCGCCACGAATGCTGCCCTAGTTTTGGCTAAGGAACAGCAGGGCCGCATTTATGACGTTGGGGACAAGGCCGGAAAGTTGCTGGCCTGGTTGGACAGGCGTGAGATGGCTAGTCGGGTGGTGCCGGAGATCTTGGGCGAGGACGGAGTGACGGTCACGGACCCAAGTGCCATTGCCGAGTCTTTTGCTGACTACTTCCGGGGTGTCTATACTTCTAGCTCAGACCGCTCCGAGGCTGACTCTGCCGGGTTCCTCTCGACGATTGACCTCCCCTGTCTTTCTGACGAGGAACGTGCCGACATGGATCGGGATATAACCGCGGACGAGATTGCCTTGGCGATCCGTGCCTTGTGGTCGGGTAAAGCGAACGGCCCCAATGGTAAACCGATCGAGTTATACAAGATTCGACCGGACGTGGTTTCTCCTCATCTGAGAACTATGTTCCTGCGAGCTCGAGAGGAGGGTATCCTCCCCTTGGATCAACGACTGGCCACTATTGTGGTTATTCACAAGGAAGGAAAACCGAGAGACGTTTGTAGATCCTACCGTCCTATCTCTCTCCTCAACGCGGAGCCCAAGATCCTAGCTAAATTGCTTGCAAATCGGTTGATCGGAGTCATTAGTGACTTGGTGCACCCGGATCAATCGGGCTTTATTCCCCGCCGTAACACTGCCCTTAACCTGCGACGGCTGCTTGGCGTCATGGCCAGAGCTCATACCCTGGAGGAACCGGCGGTACTTGCTTCTCTTGATGCCACAATGGCCTTTGACTCCCTGGAGTGGAGCTACCTTTGGGCGGTGTTGGCAAAGCTTGGGTTTGGACCGGGCTTCCTGGGCTGGGTGCAACTTCTTTATTCGTGCCCAATGGCTGCTGTCGCAGTCAACGGCCGCATGTCAGCGTCCTTCGCGCTTCATCGAGGTACTAGGCAGGGCTGCCCCCTGTCACCTCTCCTGTTTGCATTGGCCCTGGAGCCACTTGCGGCCATGCTACGCTCGCACCCTGACCTGCATGGTATCACCTGGGCCCCGGGTTTTGAAGACAGGGTCTCCTTATACGCAGATGACATCCTGCTTTATCTTACCTCTCCCTGTAAGTCACTTATTGTAGCATGTGACGTGCTCCGGCTGTTTGGGCGCTACTCGGGCCTGGTCATTAACTGGGCCAAGTCCTCCCTTTACATCCTGAAGGGGGACACGCCGCGCCTCCCTAGGGGTTGCAATATACAACTGGCCGGGCAAGGTTTTAAGTACCTGGGAATCTACATATCGGGTAGTCCGAAGGCGCGATATGACCACAACCTCCTTCCTCCTCTCCAACGACTGCGGAGAGATGTGGATAGTTGGCGCAAGCTTCCGCTTTCTCTCCTGGGCCGGGCGGCATTGTTTAAAATGATGTCCCTGCCTAGGTTCCTGTATGCCTTACAGAATACCCAGGACTTGGTCCCGGCTCGCTACTTCAGAGAGGTTGAGAGCTTGCAGCGTGCCCTGCTCTGGGAGGGTCGTCCTCGTGTCGCCATCCAGAAGCTCACATTACCATGGTACGACGGGGGTATCGCTTTGCCGGACGTGCGGCGGTATTACTGGTCCTCTCAACTCACTGCCATCAACCATGGCCTTTACGGCCCCGCGGATAGTCCGGGCTACGCTATGGACAGGTGGCTTCTGCGTGGAGGCAATTACTACCGCGCCCTGTATTCCAGGTCCTTTGATCGGCGCCTCACGGGCCCGACCAAGGCAGCGGTTCACACGTGGCGGACGATTACTAAGATACAGGGCTGGCAGGGCAGACTGACGAGATTCACCCCATTGTATGATTCTGATATCCTGGGCAAGCTCTGGCACACCAAGGGTTTTGATAAATGGGACCTTATAGGTATCTCCAGGGTGGAAGACATGGTTGCTAAAGGAGAGGTCAAGACCTTCTCCCAACTACAGGCCGAGTATCACTTGGGCGGATCGGAGTTTTTCCGGTACGCCCAACTGAGACACGCGCTAAACGCCGCTAGGCCAGCGGAGGGCGAAATCCCTGAAAGCTCCCCCTTGGAGGACAGGGTTTTGGACGGCCATATGCCTGATGGTGCCATTTCTCCGTCCTACAAGAAATTGATCAATGTTAGAATTGACCTCCTCCTGCGCTTGCGAGAACAATTGGTAGCTGACGGCCTGGAACTGGACGACGAGGACTGGCAGAGTGCTGTGTCTTCCCCTAAGGAGGTCGCCATTTCCTCGCGTCTACGTCTAGTGCAATTCAAGATCCTTCACCGGGTGTATATCACCGGCCCCCGGCTTGTGCACATGGGCTTCTCGCCTGACGGCTTTTGTCGTCGTGGCTGTGGAGCCCTTGCTACCTTCATGCATATTCTGTGGGAGTGCCCTGTCATTGCCCCTTACTGGGAGAGAATACATCGTGTAATGAGGGAAGTGACTGGAGTTGAGTTGGCGGCAGAGGCGCGGAGGTGCCTCCTCAACATTTGGGAGCCGAATGATTATAACACGGCGCAGACTCGCTGGGCTACACTAGGCAACATGATCGCTAAGCGAGATATAGCGCAGAAATGGGGTTCCACCGCGGCCCCCCTGGTGGTGCAATGGAAAGCCAATATGGATTGGTGTATGCTACGGGAAAAGACGGTGTACGCTGCCAGGGGGAGGCCTCAAACGTGGAACAAGGTGTGGGGTGCCTGGAATGCCTACAGGGGCGATTTGTGCTTACCACCGGAGCCTATTCCCCGCGAGGAACACCTGTCACCGTGACCATTGACACCAGCTGTTTCATACTTACTGCAATTCTCCTGCTTTCCTTCCCCCCCCCCTACATCCTACTATCAGTTCTTTTCTGGACTTCTACCCGACCTCCGATGCCTCCGAATGACTCATACACGTCTCTTTTACTCCATTGCCTTTCTAATGCGCCCTTTGGCGTTTCTTTCTTGGTTTGGTTATCTTTATAAAATAATAAAAACAACCTGCAATGTCCTGCTGTAATTTGTTTTGCACTTTCGTCCTCCTGATACTATGCTGCCTTGCCTCCGGGATGTTAGGCCGAATAGCTGTGTGCTTTTATATAATAAAGGTTTTAAAAAATTTTAAAAAAATAAAAAAAAACCTTAGAAATTAACTAAAAAACCATAAGTTTCAGGGACGTTCTAGAGAAATTCGCCTGTTATAGTTAGTCGAGCTAACTATAACTTGCACGCACGTAATGCACTGCTGATGCAGTCACATATTACATCACTCATGACATGGTTAGTGACAGAAGTAGCTTAGATAGATATATATATATATATATACACACATACACACACACTGAAAAAACCATAGGTTTCAGGGGTTTTCTAGTTAGCTGGACATTTCACTCGTACAAAAACATTGACATTCCTCCGTTATAGTTAGTTCTACTAGTGACTAAGTTGAAGTGTCTCACTAAATATATAGGATAGTGATTAAACTATGTGAATATCTATTTCACTGTATCTCTTGTTGTGTAAACTACTACATAAGTTGGTTACAAGCTATGTGAAAGTCTATATTAGTATTAATTAGCTAATTGAGTATTTGTATGGGATAGTGAATGTGTGTGTGGTTGCGTGGGAGGTGTGTGACTGTCCAAAGATGTGTAAATAGTTGATTTAGTAGGTATACGAGGTTAAAACTGCACGTGGAAACACTTGTTTGGGTGAGTGAATGTCTTTATGGGTGTGGTGATGAGTAAATATATTTCTCAATGATACAAGTCCAACAAAGTAGAAATATAAATGGCAGTGCATGTGACAGTTGTTGTTTATAAATAAGTATACATAAGACTCAGTGATTGTATGAGTGAGCGTATCAAAAACTGTATACTTGTAATAGTGATTTTATAACACACTAAGTATGAGTTACTATCTATATGAATAAATAAAGTGATGTTTGTATAAGTGTGTAGCTTAGTAAATGTAAGTATGATCAATTGTCTGTATAAGTGTGTAGCTTACTAAATGTAAGTATGATCAATTGTTTGCATAAGTGAGTAGGATGACTGCATAAGTGAGTAGGATGTGTGCTGGTGCGTAATGTCGATGTATGTATATAAGTATATTTAATAATGTTCTATTGATCTTTGTTAGCATGTATGAGTGAATCTATAGGTAAGTGTTTAGATGTGTTTGTAAATGAAGGAATCACTGAGTGGGTTTTTAGAAACCTGTATTGGAGTGTCAATGGTTTCAAATATGGTACTCCATATTTTATAATTAGTGTTGAAAGGTTATACTAGTGTATGATGAGGTGTATCAGATGGTCACATGGATGATGTCATCAGTGATGTAATTTGAGATGTCTTCAGTGATGTCACTGACCCTATCATGAATGATGTAATATGTGACATCAGCAGTGGATTGCGGGTGCGCGAGTTATAGGTAGTAGAACTAACTATAACGGAGGAATTTCAATGGTTTTGTACAAGTGAAATGTCCAGCTAACTATAACACCCCTGAAACCCATGGTTTTTGTCAGTGAATTTCTAAGGAGTTTTAAATGCTAACTCCTAACTATAACAAGTCTGAAACCTATGGTTTTCCAAGTGAATTTCAAAGGTTTATAAATGACAATTTTTAAATGTATAAACTGTTATTTTTATTTTTTTGATACTGATTTACATTTTTTTAAACTATTTATTTTTAGATATATATTTTTTTATTACATTATACATTAATTACAAAATATACTTCTCAGAATTAATTACTTTAGTTTAAATACTTTGCAACTAGGCAATAGACTTTTAAGTACAGTAGTTATAGTTGTTGCAATGAGCAATTTCAAACACAATGCAACATTGAGCTCAATGTGAATTTCTAGTTAAATGCAATTAGTAACTTTATGGATTACTTTTCTAACCACAGGACTGGATCCTAGATTCAGTCCTGGGACATCTCCTGTAAACAGTTGAGTAAAGGCATTTTGGTTACAGTAGTGATATTTAAGGAATATTATTGTATTTTAAAAGTTGACACTTTTTCACATAGAATCACCAATGTTATCCTATGGGAGGAAATTCACTTAGCAGGTAAGTAGTGTTATTGTTACTTTTTCTTATTCAGTGAGGGATCCTGGATCAAGCACTGGTGCATCTCCTATAAACAGTTGAAAGAATGCATTGAAGTCATACAGGCGATTTCTTAAGGAATATTTGTAGTTTGTAAAAATAGACACTTCGAAACCAGACAATGGATTCCTACGGAAGGAAATACAAGTTATTTCTAAGTACGGTTAGAATTACTTTTCGGGGTCAGTGCTGGGCTAAAAGATGCAGCATTAAGGTCTCTCCTGATCAAAGGTGAGTAAATCGAAATTCGTAGTTCGGCTGATTTTAGAGGAATATTATAAAGTTCCAAAACTCCACACTTAGAAGAATTTCCAAGTGAAACCAGTCAATGTTAGCCTATGGAAGGAAATTCAACTTACTAATAAGTACAGTTAGAATTAATTTTCAGGATCTGTATGGATCTCAAAGATGCAGTACTGAGGTCCCTCCTGATAACAGGTGAGTAAATCTGAATTCGCAGTTCGGCTGATTTTAGAGGAATATTTGTAAGTTTCTTAAATCAACACTTAGAAACTTTTTCAGCAAAAAGTAGGCAATGATATCCCATAGAAGGTAATTCACTTGTAAGTATGGTTAAAATTACTTTTCAGGATCAGTACTGGGCTCAAAGACGCAGCACTGAGGTCCTTCACGATAACAGGCGAGTAAATTGGAATTCGAAGTTCGGCTGATTTCACTTCGGTCCAGAATATATAGAGCCACTTTCCTACACCATCCCCTCCCTTCAACACTGTGCAAACACGCCCTCTAGCGCGTTTTAAGTTGGGGAAATAATTTCCCTTCAATCCGGAGGGTCCCTAGAGTCCAACTAGAACACTAAGTACAACCAGTAAGCGCAGCAGAGAGATGTAAAAAGGGGCGCAGCCTGCACCACCTCTGTGCAACGCAGTGCAGTGGCGCTTCCTGGAAGCACCTGGTGGGCTACTTGGCCCCCATTGTCCCTCAGGATTGAAGGGGATTTTTTTCCCCCAACTTAAAACGAGCCACAGGGCGTGTTTGCGCAGATCACCTCAGGCCCCTTACCCTCCCTTCACCACTGTGTAAACGCGCCCTGTGGCCATTCTAAATTGAGAGATTAAGTTCCCTTCAATCCTAAGGGTCCCTAAGGTCAAACTAGCCCACTAGGAACCTCCAATAAGCGCTAAAGAGCGACGTTGCAGAGAGGTGTAAAAAGGGGTGAGGCCTCTGAACACCTGTCTGCAACACAAATCCCTGGCGTATACTTGAGATAACTGTTGGGCTATTTGGCCCTCAGGGACCCTAAGTATTGAAAGAAAATTAATTCCCCAACTTAAAATGCGCCACGGGGTGCGTTTGCACAGTGGTGAAGGAAGGGGGCGTGGCCTGAGGTGACATGTCTGCAAACACTACCTGTGGCGCGTGTTAAGTTGGAGAATTAATTCCTCCTCAATCCTGTGGGTCCCTGGGGGCCAACTAGCCCACCAGGTACCTCCAGTATGCACCAGGGGGCTGCTTTGCAGAGAGGTGTTAAAAGGGGCATGTCCTCAGAACACCTCTCTGCAATGCAGCCCCCTGGCGCATCCTGGAGGTTCCTGGTGGGCTAATTGGCCCAAGTATTCAAGGGGGCGCGTGTGCATAGTGCTGCAAAAAGGGGGCGTGGCCTCCGGCGCGATGCCGGTCTTTTCTTTTTTAGAAGGGGGCTGTGTAGCCCCCCTTCTTTTTCTCATTTTTTGGCCCTGGGGAGGCCATCCCCCAGGGCCTGCCCCCTAATTAATTTTTTCAAATCTCAAATTCGGGAAGGGGGCCGCTAGGCCCCCCTCCCAAGGCCATAATCGCCCCAGGGACCCCATCCCCCGGGGCATGGCCACTTTTTAAAAAATGTTGATGGGGGGGGGTTCGTGGCCCCCCTCCTCTGGCCATTTATGGCCTCGGGGACCACATATCCCGGGGCCAGCCTTTCTCTTTTTTAAAAAAAAATGGTTTTATAATTTGGGAGGGGGCGGCCCCTCTCCTGGCCCACTTCTGACCCCGGGGACCCCATCCCAGGTGCCTGACCATTTTATTGTATTATTTATTTTTTTGGAGGGAGGCCGCGTGGCCCCCCTCCTCAGGCCTATTATGGCCCCGGGGGGACCCCATCCCCCGGCATTGCTTTTCCACATGGGAAGCAGCTAACATACTGCTTCCCATGTGGAAAACCCTGCTCTCGCTTCAATGAAGCAAAGCCGTTTGCAATGACAGGGTGGGAGCCGTGAGGCTCCCGCCCTGTCATTGCAAAAAGCAGTGTCACGGGGTGGGCATCCCGGGACACTGTAGGAGCCGGCCCTGGGGTGTGGCGGCCACCAGGGCCATCAAGGGCTCCAGGAGGGGGCAGCGCGGCCCCCTATACCACCTTTTGCACAGCCCCGGGGGGGTGGTGGTCCCCGGGGCCCATCACGGACCCGCACATTTTAATATTTAGAACCCCAGGGAGGTGGCGGTCCCCGGGACATGTGGGGGGGCTTCAAGCCCCCCTCCTCCCTCACACAGGGTATTTTTAATTTTTTTAATGAAAAATAAGCCCCGGGGTGTGGCAGTCCCCGGTGCTCGAGGGGCCTTAGAGGCCCCCCAACATTATAATATTAAGCCCCGGGGGTGGCGGTCCCCGGTTGTTAGGGGTCACGGTGATAGCAGTCGCGCAGGCAAGCGCTAATCCACGTAAAGACTTCAACTCCCAGCAGCCTTGACATGGCGTATTGCGTCAGACACAGCGTAGCTCAGCGCGTCTCACGTGATGCAGAAATGCAGACTTAGCGAGGAGGCAGTGTAGGAGAGTAGGGTCTGCTATCCTATGGTCACCCCAATTTTTGCTTTTTGCTTCACTGGTTTTCGACTTAATCAATCAGAGCATTTTTATAGCGCGCTACTCACCCGGAGGGTCTCAAGGCGCTTGGGGAGGGGGGTCCGCTACTGCTCGAACAGCCAGGTCTTGAGCTGCTTCCTGAAGGCGAGGTGGTCCGGGGTCAGGCGGAGGTGGGTCGGGAGGGAGTTCCAGGTCTTGGCGGCGAGGTAGGAGAAGGACCTTCCCCCTGTGGTAGCTCTTCGGATGCGGGGGACGGCGTCGAGGGCGTGGCCGGTCGATCGAAGCTGGCGTTTGGGAGCGTAGAAGTTGAGGCGGCTGTTGAGGTATCCTGGTCCTTGGTTGTGCAGGGCTTTGTGTGCGTGGGTGAGGAGACAGAAGGTGATGCTCTTGTTGACCGGGAGCCAGTGCAGGTCTCGCAGGTGTCCGGAGATGTGGTTGCGGCGGGGGATGTCCAGGATGAGTCTTGCTGAGGCGTTTTGGATCCGCTGGAGTCTCTTCTGGAGTTTGGCGGTGATTCCGGCGTAGAGGGAGTTGCCGTAGTCCAGTCGGCTGGTGACGAGGGCCTGGGTGACTGTCTTCCTGGTCTCGGTGGGGATCCACCGGAAGATCTTGCGTATCATGCGTAAGATGTTGAAGCACGACGAGGAGACGGCGTTGACTTGTCTGGTCATGGAGAGGGAGGAGTCCAGGATGAATCCCAGGTTGCGTGCGTAATCTGTTGGTTTGGGTGCGCTGCCTATGGCGGGGGGCCACCAGGAGTCGTCCCAGGCGGAGGGCGAGGATCCCAGGATGAGGACTTCCGTCTTGTCCGGGTTCAGTTTCAGGCGGCTGTTCTTCATCCATTCGGCTACTTCCTTCATCCCTTCGTGTAGGTTGGCTCTGGCGGTGGCGGGGTCGTTGGTGAGGGAGAGGATCAGACTCTGTGTCCTTCCGGCAAGGAAGGAGATGGTCCACTCCAGTGCCTTCTCCTGGATTCCGACGTTGCTGAGGCGCTGTACTAGGGTACGGTGGCAGACGGTGTCGAAGGCCGCGGAGAGGTCTAGGAGGATGAGGGCCGCTGTTTCTCCGTTGTCGAGCAGAGCTCGGATGTCATCGGTGGCTGCGATCAGGGCGGTCTCGGTGCTGTGGTTGGCCCTGAAACCAGACTGCGAGAGGTCGAGGGATCCGTTTGTCTCGAGGAAGGCGGCCAGCTGCTTGTGGACGGTCTTCTCGATGACTTTTGCGGGGAACGGGAGCAGCGAGATGGGTCGGTAGTTCTTGAGGTCGGAGGGGTCGGCTGATGGCTTCTTTAGTAGGGCGCTGAGTTCGGCGTGCTTCCGGTTCTCCGGGAATGTGGCGGTGTTGAAGAAGGTGGCAGTGTTGAAGGAGGTGTTGATGATGTCCCGCAGGTGGGGTGCGATGACAGCGTCGGCCTTGTTGAAGACGTGGTGAGGGCAAGGGTCGGTCGGAGATCCGGAGTGGATGGAGTTCATCGTGCGGATGGTGTCTTCGGTGCTGATCGGGGTCCAGGCGCGGAGGGTGGGGGTGGTTCGGTCATGGCGTGCGTCGGTTCAGTGCGGAAGCTGTTGTGTATGTCTGCGATCTTGTTGTGGAAGTAGGAGGCGAGGGAGTTGCAGAGGTCTTGCGAAGGGGCGATGTTGTTGTTTCCGGCGTTGGGGTTGGAGAGCTCTTTAAAGATGTTGAAGAGTCCCTTGCTGTTGTGTGCCTTGTTGTCCAGTCGTTCCTTGAATGCAGTTTTCTTGGTGGTGTGAATCAGTTGGTGGTGTATTCGGGTGGCGAGCTTGAGGGCAGTCATGTTGTCCGGTGTTGGGTCTCTGCGCCAGGCTTTCTCAAGGGCTCTGCAGTTCTTCTTCGAGATCTTGAGTTCGTCGGTGAACCATGGGGCTTTCTTGCTGCCGGGTCTGCTAGGCGGGGTCCTCAGAGGGGCGAGGTTGTCTGCCCAGTCGCTGATCCACTTCGCGAGGTTGGTCGCCGCTTGGCTGGGGTCCGTTGCGCTGGTGGGTGGGTTCTTGCTCAGGGAGGTTGCGAGCTGGTCGGCTGTGATCTTGTTCCAGCTTCTGCATGCAACCTGTTGCTGGTGGTGGTGGATCGTGGTCCTTTTGAAGCTGAAGTGGACGCAGCTGTGGTCCGTCTAGTGGAGTCCGGTGGCGTGGCTGAAGGTGATGTCCTTGCTGGAGGAGAAGACGGGGTCGAGAGTGTGTCCGGCGTAGTGGTGGTCACCAGTTGCTCGAGTCGGAGGTTGGTGAGTTTGTCCAGCAGGGTGGTGGTGTTGCGGTCGTTGTTGTTCTCCAGGTGGAAGTTAAGGTCCCCGAGGAGGATTTAGTCAGCGGAGGGGAGTGCATGCGGGCTGACGAAGTCGGCGATGTCCTCGCTGAATTGTGTGCGTGGTCCTGGGGGTCTGTAGATGAGGGTGCCTCTGAGGGTGGTCCTGGGGTTGATGTGGATCTGGAAGTGCAGGTGCTTGGCGGGTGCGAGGGTGTCGTCGGTGTTGGTCGTGATGCGGATGGAGTTCCTGTGGATGATGGCGATGCCTCCTCCTGTCTGATTGATGCGGTCCCTCAGGATGATCTTGTAGCTGTCCGGGATGGCGATGGCGGGCGCTGAGGCTGTGGGGCTGCTAATCAGACCCCCAGCCTGCTGTTCTCTCTCTAAATTCACATACATGTACTATAGGTACATAACCCAATTGGAAATGGACTCCTCGTCAGCCCCTGTACCATGCACTATAGGTGCTCAGGGCATAGGTGCCACCAAGGCCTACCAGGGGCTGCAGCATAGCTTTTGCCACCCCATGGTTCTTAAATTGACACAACTGGCTGATCACTCAGCTGGGGCAAGTTGGTGTAGTCACCCCTTGCTTAGATATAGTATACCTATATCTAAACCTATATCTGGACACATATAAACCTGTGAGCCACTCCAATAAAAAGCCTTATCAATCCTGGAGGCAGAGTGCGTGGTTTAATGTGAGATGGTGCTCTAGCATGAGCTGAGCCTGTCTGCAGCTGTCGGGAACAACTCCCTAAGCTGTTCCGGGATAATGCCATACCATATACTATTAAGTGCATTATAATCCTCGCGGTTATATAGCAACTTTGGTTTGGCTTTATCAAAACATGTCATGTAAGGTGTCATACGATTTGGAATACTATCCCCTCGACAGTCCTGTCGACGGGGATAGTATTCCACCCCTCTAGAGGGAGAAGACATGTTACTTTACTGAAACGCGGTTGATTTTTCAAAGAGCCTCAGATCCACAAAATGGATGCTTCTGCCACAGACACAAGTCTGACCTCCTGCTGCTGACCGAAACTCAGCAGAGGAGGCCTGGACAAAGGCTTTCCTGTCGCAGGGAGGTGTTACACCAGCCCAGACAGGAGATAGTGGATTGTAGCAGGGAGGTTTGAAAGAAACCAGACACTGCCTGGGGAGCACAAGGCTTCCCCTTGCATAATCCGGCCAAACCGGTTCTGGGGCACACCAGCCCCAGTCCCAGCGCGGCCTGGATAAAAGGGAAAGGGGTGTATCCACCCCCTTCCTGGGTCCCACCCATAGGAGGGGACCTAGCAGGTAATCCCGCCCCCTAGATTGGTATAAGAATGGGAGCAGTGCCAACGCACTCAGATTATCCTGATGGAACATTTGAAACGAAACTCTGGACTTTTCAACAACCTACTCGACGTAGAAGACTGAAGAATCTCCCTTGTGGTCAAGGAGTGACCACCCTGTGCAAACCGGCACCATCCAGCACCTCGACGTCTGCTTTGTTGCAGTTCCCGCCGGAACTCGAGCGACAGATCGACGAGATCAAGCTTGCCTGCCTTCTTACAGCCCGATCCACAGTCCCTGCAGAGCTGAGACCCATGGAGGCGACCGGAAGAGTGGGGCACGCCATCTTGAAAAGACCACGAGACGCTGACCTTGCAGCCCACGAGTGACCCTCGAAGCTGTACACCGGGGTTTGAGAAGCCCCAGCCCTAAACCACTTTTGCACCGAAGCTCACCCCTCTACACTCGACGAGTGCTGCGTGGGGCCCTTCTGCTTTCTTTGGCTCAACGCGTTGGCCCGGTCACTTGCCAGCTGGCTTGTGGCCCCTGTGATGACGAAAAACGAAGTACGACTTGTGATTCTGGCTGCTCCAGACTTGCACCCGCTTCTCTGAAAAGGAGCACCCGCTCTGACCCTCCTGGTCCGAGTGAGAAGCAATCTTCCAATCCCACGTGGATTGCTCTTGCCAAGTGTTGTTTCCTCCGATCTTGAAGCCGACAGCACCGACGGTGAGAGCCTGCGTGGGACAGCTCGTGACCCGCTCCTGGACGTCGCAGATGCCCCAGATCCCAGGTGGCAGCGGAGAGAAGCTCCTCGACAACCACCTGATTGCGCCCTACATTGCCTGGTTCCGTCCTGGTTCCACCCTGGTCACTGCTGAGTGACCCAGACTCTGTCCCCTCTGCTTTCAGGTACTTTACGACTCTGATCCACCCTTGGATCACACCGGACACTTCTCCTTCACATCGCCTGCAGCATCTTCAGCTTCAAGCACCAACAACCTGCGTGACGAAACCCGACGCCACTTCGACCCTATGCACCCGCTTCCTGTGAGTGAGGTAACTCAGCAACACCGGTGTTCCCACACTCGTACACACCTCTAGGGTCTGTGTCAAAAGTTTTGTCTTTCTAGGTTCAGCGGAAGTATCCTTAAACTCTATTTGTGTAACTTTTACGCACCATTGACTTTGCATTGGTGCATGCGTGTGCTTTAAGCGCTGCACCCGAATCCCGCGGGCTTTTCCCGACTTCAGCATTGCTTGTCCCGACTGCTCCCAGCGATTCCCTAGGCCCTAGGCCTAACCACTGTTCGACTGGTATCTCTTATACCACTTTCTTAATATATGGTTTGAGTGGCCACCTCCCCTCATCCATAATTGTGCAACTTTCATATGTTATACTGTGCTTTTGATTCAACGCTTGTGCCCCTTTGCTCATAAAGAGTACTGGGGATTATTTTAGTAATCAACACATATATTTTTATAATATATACTTGTGTGGTGTCCTTTCATTTGATATTACAGGATTGTGATTGGTAAAACAGCTCGCTTAACACGACCTCTTGAGTTTAGCCTTTAAGGCTGCTCAGTACATGCTACCACTAGGATAGCTTGTCTATAAGGTTGACTTACAACCAGACACCATAAGGGATTGTTTGGACTGATACAAGGTGGTTCCAGAATCGGAAACATCATATTCCAGGCCAACTTCTCACAGGCAGGATACAGACGCAGCCGATTATTCCGCCTGATCGTGATACCTTGGGCCGCAGTTCTAGTTTCTCATGGTCGGGTAAGGGTGCTTTGTGCACCGCTGTCCTGTTACCCTGTCCGGATTCCTAGAGTGTGTGCAAGCTCCCTGGTGTGACCCTGAATTACTGGAGTAACAGTACATGCTTTTCCCTTCATTTGGCTGAGCTCATTATTTCTTTCACTGAGTTCATTGCAAGGGAGATATTCGGATACTATCCTTGGCCTGAAAACATTTGTACTTATTTTGGCTTTAATCTGAGAGTATATCTTCCCTTGCGTTGGCGAACTTTTATCTTCCAAATTCTTGCAGGGGGAAGTCTTTACCTCCGATATATACTTACTGACATGGGGGATACTATTCAGTTCAGTGTGGTGTACTATTACATGCGGGGAGAGCGACGTAACTTCTCGTTTTCTGGATATTATCTGTGCATACTGCATTTGGAAATTGCCGACTATTGGAGTATGATTCCTTGTGTGCATAACCCATCTATTTTATGACTTTCACTGCTGCTGCTCATCTTTGTTCTGTTGCTTTTCTTGTATTCCTCCACAGGGGTGTCTAGACAGTGAGTCTGGTTAAGCCACAGTTGGTACCTCATGATTTACAGGTTGACATACATGACCATGGTGTGATGTTTAGAGTTATGTATTAGAATATCTGGGTTTGATGGACCTCTTTATATTTTCCATCATTGTGTATGATATTAAGAGGTGCACGCTCAACACCCTCCTGTATTTCTGGACTACGTATTTTTCTTTACAGGTTAGTGAAAGTATGGGTGACCATAGATAATAAGCGATAGAGAAGAGCTGTAGATCAAGTAGTAATTGCAATTCTCTTTTGTGTCTTGTTACAGTTCTCGCTCCCTGCTGTCCCCATCCTTCCCTTCCCCCGCTTAACCACCCTTTAGTCTGGGTGTATTTATATCCAGACTTGGGGATGTTGAGAGGTGGACCCCATAGAGCATCCGTTCGATCCTGAGGATACGTTCAGGCCTGGGACACCGGGGCTGCGGGGGGCAGTGTGTCGTCCCCCCCCCGCAATTTCAATTACTTTAAGCCCCGGGGGTGGCGGTCCCCAGTGCTCGGGGGGCCTTAGAAGCCCCCCAAATTATACTATTAAGCCCCGGGGGTGGCTGTCCCCGAGGCTGCGGGGGCTGTGTACTCCCCACAATTATACATGCTTTTGCCCCAGGAGGTGGCAGTCCCTGGGGCAGTGAGGGGGGGGAATGGCCCTCCCACACTTTATTTTTAGGAACATGCCTCCGGGATATGCCCCCCCCCCTGGGGCTAATTATCATCCAAGCGCGGGAGCCCGCTCTTTTTTTTTTAAATCTGCAAGATCCGCCACCCTGCGCGGATTTTGCTGATTTAAAAAAAAAAAAAAGAAATTGGGGGGCCCTGGGGGTTCTTGTGGGACCCCTTGAGCAGGCCTAGGGGGTCAGGGTGCTTTTACCCTGCCCCCCTTTCCCACTTTTTTCACGTTATTCATTTAGGTTTCTTGTGCCTCAGCTCTACCGAGGCACATGATGGCTGCCAACACTTCCGGATTTGGAGTGTTGATAGCCAATTAGCATGCAGCTCGGGATCGGGAGGGTGCGCGTATCCTGCGCCGCCATGGATATATATCTATATACGTGCTTTTAATTGTGAGTTTCTCAGCAACTACTGAACGGATTAACACCATTTAAGCAAAAGGCACGAGTCTGAACCAAGGACTACCTCTTTGCCAATTTTGGTGTAATTCCGTTCAGCAGTTCGGGCTGTAGCCGCGATGAGCGGTTTCTATTGAAAATTGCATGGGGAAAACACATTTTGGGACTTCCTTTTTTTCTCGGGCCCCGCTTCACGAATCACCCCGAGACTTTCGGGATAGGAGCGGACAGGAGCGACCGACCAGTTTTGAAAATTTTGTGAAGATTCGTCAACCGGCGCCAAAGTTATTCCAAATAGAATGTTGTGGATTTCCCGTGGATAATAGGTCCATACTATAACTACCTACTGGCGACCGCCAGTAGGAGATATATATATATAGCGATTATATCTTTTTCTCTCGGATTCCCTCGCCTCCATGTGAAGATCCTTGTTTTTGGCAAAAGTCACAGCACCACAGCAGAGTAAGTTTCAAGTTAATTCATTTTAACACCATTGTGCAAAATGTGCAGAAATTAGGATGGCCTACACGTTTCGGCTACCATTAGCCTTCTACTGGACCATAGAGTCCCCAGCATCTAGACAGTATTTAAAGTGCTCTGTGTTTAACCCTTGTTTATTTTTACTTATTCATTAAAAACTAGACTGCTAACCTCAACACAAAAACATGGTTCAGTTCATTCGCCATCATTGTAAAGTACATTCTTATATTGAATATAGTGCTAGCGCAGGATAAAGAATTTTCCAAATTTTGCAAATAAGTACATTATGCAACCTTTCCATGATATTCCTCTTTTTTGCATTTCAGCATGTAGTAATAGTTCACTTGTTGTCTACCCTTGTCCACCCCTTACGGTGTTTGCTCTATCACAAAATTGTTTGTTAATTTTCTAACTTTTTCCAGTTAGAGTCTTGTCAAAATCAATTATTGTACAGTGCATATAAAAAATTACATTTTGACATCCCCCTCTATTTCGTGCTATAATCATGTGATAAGGACATTATTTGTTAACTAATCACAATGTTTTTGTAAAGTACATTTAAAAACCAAGATTAGTTAACGCACAGCTCTAGTGACTATTTACATGAGACTAATCCTGACGATTCAAGGTTTGGTTTCTAACACATAAGGTGGACATAATATCCTCCCTCAATTTGATTCTCCTCCTCAATGTTTATGCAGTGTTTTTGAACATTCATTTGAAATCCTACTCTGTTTCATGTTTATGTCAGGTCATCAAGATGAGCGAGTTCATCGAGATAGTCGTACAGTACGAATAATAACCGAAATCAAATAAAACAAATCTGATAACTATTTGCATGTAGGTAATTCTAGGAGTTCCATTTGCAATTGATAGGGAGTAAGTTGATACAGTGACCTCTCTCAATTCTGTTCTCCTCCTCAACATTTGTGCACTATTTATAAACACATTCTGACATCCTGCTCTATTTCATGATTATATCAGGTCGTCAAGATGTGTAAATTTCATCAAAATAATTGTAAAGTACAATTATAACTAAAGATCAATAAAACGGGGCGCGTGGCCGGGCAAGATGGCCGAGCAGACGTGAACTGCTTCGGCTCCCGGTCCGCCCAGCGCACGGTGTCCCAATACGGCGGAATCTGGACGGTGCGATCTAGCTAGGACTCACCTCCAGGGGTAACCAACGTTGCTGCACCCGGTGGAGATGTCCTAAGTGAGCTGCGGAACCCAGGAACTCCTGACTCCTTGCTGTCTCCGATCGAGTGGGCTCCGGCGGCAAGATGGCGGCAGCCGCATGACACGCTACGGACACTGCAAACGCCGGAGAAGAGTCCCTTATGGAGGTAGGGCGGCCCTGGGGAGCAGCGGAGACTCAGGGGTGAGTCTGAATGTCTGGCGTGCTTACGGCTCGTCCGGAGAGAGAGGAGCAGCGGACCCGACTGCCTGACCCTAAAATGGCGGCCGGAGGGACGCCTTGATGGATGTCTGCACCTCGTGGAGCCGCGGGAAGACGTGCGGGTGAGACTCCAGGCTGAGGGATGGCCCACATGACCCACAACCTGCAGAAGCTGCCCTAAGGGTCTGCAACCCTACCTGATGACGGAACCAGACCAAGCCAGCAACGGTATGGCTTCAGGTTTTTGAAATCGGAGGGGACGCACAGTCCAGCGCAAGGGTGGCGAGACTGAAGAGTCTCTCCCAACTACGTGGCTTTCTCCCGCTGGTGATAAAGAGCCCCCCTGACGGAGTCGTTGGCGATTGCTCCATTCTTGCCGCTTCCTTATGCCTCCGAAGAAAGGCACAACTAAAGGGACTGGCAGAGCATCCAAATTTTTCACCACTGCGGACACGAGACCGATCCTACGGGGCAACTCAGAGAAGTCGACCATGGCACTATGTAAGGCGGACTTCCAATCCATGCTCAAGGATTTTAAATCGGAAATACGTAATGAGCTAGGCCAGGACATTAAAACATCCATTGACCAACTACGATCAGATATCTCGGAACGCATGGCCTCGCTGCAGCGAGACGTGGACTCAGTGGGTACCAGAGTTCTGGATCTTGAGTCGGCTCACCAGGAGCAGAAGCAGGCAATGGGAGACTGCCAGATGGAGGTTCAAAGTCTGAAGGAACAGTTGCAGCAAGCGATATTGAAAGCTGAAGATTTGGAAAATCGAGCTCGACGGGAGAACGTCCGTATCAAGGACCTGGAAGAAGGCGCAGAGAGTGGCGACCTGGAGACTTTCATAGAAGGACTCTTTGCAGAAATACTGAGCCCCACAGTCCTTAAAATAAAGCTCGACAGAGTCCATAGGGTGGGCCCCCTCCCGAAAGGTGACTGTCGGAAACCTCAAGATATCTTGGCGAAATTCCACTCCTACAAGGTAAAGGAGGCCGTTCTGCAAGCAGCCAGAACCAAAGACTCTGTACCCTTTCAAAACTTCTCCTGCTCCATATTCCAAGATGTTGCTCCTTTTACCTTAGCACGCAGACAACTTATGCGTCCGATCACTGCCAAGCTTCAAGAAGATGGGGTTAGGTACAGATGGACGTACCCCTTCGGCCTTAGCTTCGAGCTCCACAACAAGAGACACACACTGCAGGAAGGCCTTCATCTCCTGGGTCTACCAGCAGAGGAGGGCGACCCCGTATCAGGTGCTTTTGGCGGCCCAGCGAGAGGTGAGTCCACATCCCGGACCTGGTCGCAGGCTACGAACAGGAAGAACCGATGACGACGTGGATAGGTGAGGTCACGCTTCATCTTTACAGTGGGCAATGGTAGTGCTGGACTGATCTCCTCACTGTGAAGGATGGCAACACATGACGATACTAGTTTGGCCCCTGCCACACCTTCCAGAGACAGACATTGGGTGGGAATCTTCTATGGCAGAGGCTGAGGCGAAATGTAAGTCATGCTGGTCCTGCTGATCCATTATTGTGGGGACGTTGGTGCGCTGTGCGGACTGGGTCCCAGGACCCGTAGTCCCCACCAGCCTATGCGCGGGCAGGAGTGCCCCGCGCGGCGACAACACAAATGGTTTCGATTGTTATTTTTGTTTAGTATTTTGTTGATTTTGTGGGGTGTTCTGGGGAGGGAGGGGGATGGTGGTGGTGGTACCGTTAGATTTCTCGCCACAGAAACCTTCGAGTGGCATATTGCAGAATGTTTTGAATGCACCGGGAGAGGGAACCGGAACGGGAGGGGACAAGGGTGGCCTCAACAATATCATATGGGGACTCCGAATGATCTATGGGTCCAGTCCTTTCCAGGCGCGCACGGGGGGAGCTGAGGGAAGAGACTGTTCTACAAGAAAGGGCAGGGCAGGGATCTGCTTCAACAGCAGGAACACCAAGGTCTGACCTATAATGCTGCTTACTATAGGCACCTGGAACGTTAAAGGGCTCAATTCCCCTCAGAAGTGCCAGAAGGTCTGGAAATACATTCTAGATCACCATTTAGACATAGTGGCCCTGCAGGAAACACACCTGTTGAAATCTGAAGACAACCGTCTTAAACATATAAAATACCCCCTTATATATAAATCCTCAGCCTCTACTAAACAGAAGTGGGTAGCTCTCCTCTTTAGTTTGTCTGTTCAGTTCCAACCCATAGGTATTCAGGGCGATGGCTGATGGTCAAGGATCGATTGAAAGGGAAGGTGTGCACTTTTGTGGCAATCTATGCCCCTAACACTGGGCAAAATAATTTCTTGCACGCACTTTTGGGTAAAGTCTCAGATTTTGCAGTGGGCCCTATATTCCTCATGGGAGATTTCAATCTGGTTTGGCACCCAGAACTCGACAGCACGTACACACGCCGCTCCGACATGGGCACTTTTCCCGCTACCATACAGACACACTTTAAGGACATGGGTCTTTTGGACACATGGCGGGCCTTATAGACGCATACCCAAGACTACTCCTTCTCACATGTACACCAGACCTACTCTCGACTAGATTACATTTTTTGCCAGTCAGTCCCTACAGGGCAATCTCCAGGATGCTAAGATACTCCTCATCTCAATGTCAGATCATGGCCTTTATACAGTGTCTCTTTCATGGCTAGGCAATGCTCCAACTCCTGCTCGTTGGTACTTCCCGGAAGCCCTGACGAGGGATAGGGAGTCGACTACACAATTACGGGAGACTATCAAAGAATTCTTCACCCTTAATAGGCCGGAGGAGACCTCTGAATATATCACATGGGACACTTTCAAAGCTGTGATGCGAGGCAAATGCATAGCGCTCAACTCAGCCCTGAATAGGCAGCGAGCAAAAGAAAGGGAACGTCTGGAGGAGGAATTCGCAACTGCTGAACGAACCCACAAACTTGCAACCACTAGGCAGACGCTTCGCACACTCACGGCACTCAGGGGCAAATTACGGGCAATTTATAACAATAGGGCAGAATTCACCCTTCTCAAGCTGCGCAACCTGTCCTATACCGAGGGCAACAAAGTGGGGAACCACTTAGCTCGGCAACTGAAAGACAAGAGAGAGAAGGAATACATAGGGGGTATTCAAGATGCGACGGGAAGGATACTCCATAAAGACGAGGATGAGGTGGGCCTTTTCGGGAACTTTTATAATTCCCTGTACTCAGCAGACGCATCGGACACTGAGCAACAGCAAGCCTTCCTTAGGGACTTACCAATTCCGCAGATCTCCCCAGAGTGGAATGAGGCTCTTATAGCTCCGATCACACTTAAGGAAGTGCAATCAGCGATCAAGGCGCTGAAACCCCATAAGGCACACGGCACTGACTTGTATACTGCGGTTTTTTATAAGACATTTGTGGCCAACATTGGTCACCACCTGGTTCGGCTTTTTAATCGGATGGCCTCAGACGGCGACACCTCGGACTCTATGGCCGAGGCGGTGATCTCAGTGATCCCCAAACCGGGTAAAGACACCACCCGCTGGGCCTCCTACCGGCCAATTGTCCTCTTAAACATCGACGCAAAGCTGTACTCTTCCATACTGGCCAAAAGATTGTATGAACTCATGCCACTTCTTATCCATCCCGATCAGTCTGGCTTCATCAAGGGGCGCCAAACACATGACAACACCCGCCGCATTGTGCACCTGATTGAGCAACCCAACAAATGTAAAATTCCTGCGGTCCTAGTCGGACTAGATGCTGAAAAGGCATTCGACCGCGTTGATTGGAGCTTCCTGCTAGCCACACTCGGGAAATTTGGCTTTCCCCCCCCCCCAATTCATAAATATGCTCCGGGGCAATTATAGACACCCAAGATCCAAAGTCTCAATTAACGGCGTACAATCTGCCCCATTCTACCTCTCCAGTGGGACCAGACAGGGATGCCCCCTATTCCCCCTGTTGTTCGCCCTCAGTATAGAGCCCTTAGCTATAGCAGTCAGGGAACACCAAGGGATTGAGGGCCTCCCTTTTACAGGAGAATCCCATAAAATCTCCCTCTTTGGGGACAACGTCCTCCTTTCTTTGTCCAACCCGATAGGATCGCTCCCACATCTACAAGAAGAGCTTAGTTCCTTTGAAGAGGTGGCGGGTTTCAAGGTTAATCTGGAAAAGTCCTATATACTTAATCTCACCCTCTCACATGCGGAAACTTTACAACTCCGATCGCTATCGCCTCTAACGTGGGCGTCCTCTTCCCTACAATACCTAGGGGTGCAGTTGACGCCATCGGTAGAAAAACTTTATGCTGCCAAGTTTACCCCAACTATCACCCGCATTCAAGCGGGCCTGACGAGATGGAAACCGCTTTTTCTCTCCTGGCTGGGGCGCATCCCGCTGTAAAGATGACACTCCTCCCCAAACTATTATACTTATTTCAGGCGCTTCCCATAGAACTAGATGAGGACTTCTTTAGACGCATGAAAACGATGATCCTGCCATTTGTCTGGCAGGGAGGGCGGGCCCTTTTCTCCTTTTCTATGCTTCGGCGTCCGCAGAGGGAGGGGGGGGGCTGGACTTCCTGATTTTAGACTCTACTATAAGGCGGCCCATCTACGAATTCTGGTCGAATGGGCACAAAAGGAATCGGAGAAACACTGGCTCCACATGGACCGTAGCATAGCAGGTAGAACGATATGGGACTTGATTTGGTGCGACAAACAGGATAGACCCCAAAATGCATACCTCAGCACCACTACACGCACTACTCTTAGAGTCTGGGACTCCGTGGCGACAAAGGAGAGGTGGACTTCCTTCCCTTCGCCCTTTACACTTTAACTCTTCATTTCCCCCAGCACTTCTAGAAGGGCCGTTTAATGCCGATGACACTCAACTCACCGTGCCATTAGAGGAAAACTCTACTAATGCCGAACCTAATCTTAAAAACTGTCTGAAGGAAGTTTTCCACTGGATGGAAGTAAATCACCTTAAATGTAACGCCAGCAAGACTGAAATCCTCCCAATGGGAAAAAATGTCAATTTCTGTCCCAGCCTCTGGTGGCCAGAGGGCTCCACCGCTCCTCCCCAGACCGTAACGACAGCAAGGAATCTCGGAGTCCTGTTCGACACCGAGCTATCCTTTGACCAACACGTCAGGAAGGTTGCTGGATGCTGCTTTGGCCTCATTAAATCTCTTAAAAAATTCTTCGACTTCCTGCCCACTGACTCAAGAAAGACGGTAGCAGTGGCTCTAATCCTCGCCCGCCTAGACTACTGCAATAGTCTGATGGCAGGAGTTAAACAATCTACACTAAAAAAACTGCAAAGTGTACAATACTCAGCAGCCAGATTAGTTCTAAAATTGCCCAGGAAATCCTCAGCATCTGCTGCCTTAAAAACTCTTCATTGGCTGCCTCTGCATAAAAGAATACTCTTTAAAATTCTAATCAACGGGAGGAGCTATGACACCAACCAAGATGGCCGCATAGTTTCCCGGCTCCGCTGATCTCCGTCCTTCGATCTATTATCCTGATTACCTGCACCGGATCCGTGTGTGTGATCCGACCCACATTCCAGTGGTGCAATCCCGGAGTTTCTCCGCCGTTGTGGAGCGGAGCTACGTCGATGGTCGCATTGAGGCCTAACCCAGTAGGGACGCCGGGGTCTCGAGTGCGGGCTCTGCCGGGTCCGAGTTGAATAACAACGGACTGCTGAATGTGGTCGGGTCCGCTCTCTGGAACACTCTGACTTTTTGATTGGTCTGCTACCATCAGTTGCCTGGTGCCCGACAGTAGGTGAGGTGACGAGTGACGCACGGTGCTGTGTCGCGGGGGTCCCTGACCGGGGGTTCGGCATTCACATCGTCGATTCCCCCAGGTCGGTGCCTCGCTGCGTACTACTGCTCGCTAACCGTCAGTCCCTCATGGCTTACTCCTGCTCCGCCTAATTTTGCCCCGGAGAAGGCGCCTCTCCGTGGGGACCACCATGTTGGAGGACGAAAGGCATCTAGCGGAGCAGGCTCGAACTGGCCCGTCCCTGCGAACTGTGCTGGAGACACTATTGGCACTTAAGGGGACTATTGAAATCCAGACTTGCAGTTTGTTGTCTGCGACGGATGGACTCACAGGCCTGAGACCGGATCCTGACTCGACACCCGCGCCCCGGCAGCCAGCCCGGTTTCCAATAGATGTTTCGGAGACGTATGTAGACCCGGCGCTGGAAGCAGGGTTTGCCCCTATTGTATTGGATCTACCTGACTGTACTGTGCCTGATCACCCAATGGAGCCGTTGGAACCCCCGATTGTGTATCCCTTGGAACATTTACATGTCGTCCCCATTCTGGAACTTTCTACTTTTTATCTTTTGCTGTTTCGGACCGTGTCGACTCCCCTCCCCTGTCAGTCTTTCAAGATGGCGGATGGGGAAAAGCTTGGCTTCAAAGACATGGAGGGGCAACACTGGCACCAACCATCTACATTGAGACCTGCCGTTCTTTTCTTATCTGTGTAATCCTGTTCTGTAGACTTTTGCAGTAATTTGTGGAAAGGGCTTTCTTTAATTGACGACTTCAGTGAATTTGATCGACGGGGCCAGGGTTGATATTGTTATCTGGGTCTCTCAATGTGGCACTAGGTTTAACGGGATTGTTTTATTGACCTAACGGAGTCCGGGGCGGGGCTGGCTACGACGGGGGAAGAAGACCGGGAGTCCGTAGAAATATGCCCTCCTCCGATTTCCCTCATCGAGTGGGGTTCTTTGCCTTTTCTGTCTTTCCCTTTCTTCTATATTTCGGGTTCTGGTTACTGGGCGACAGGCACGCTGCGAGGGGGGTGGCCGTAGTCATCAGCAGGGGTGCAGGGTGGGGGGTGTGAGGATGGGTGTTCGTTTTTATTTTTGTTCTATGGCCTCTTTTCTTCCTTCTCTTCCCTTGTCTTTTCTTCTTTTTCCTTTCCCGGGTTAGTGTAGTGGGTTCGGCTTTCTTACATCCTTGTTTCTACATCTGTACCTTGACTTTTCTGAGGTTTTGGTGCTATGGGGCGGACAATAATGATGGCGTAGACGAATAATAATGTGCTAGTTTATCCTGTTGTTGTGTGTCTCAACTCCGTTGACTTATATTATAGCGAGCTTATTTTGGACACGTTGTTTCTCTGCTCGCCCCCCCCTTTGTGATCCGAGACACTGTGCGACACCTGATTCATTCTACTAACTATTTTAAAATGAAAACCTCCTATCCTATTTCCAAACTGAACTGCCTTTGCAACCGATGCACTTTGTGGATGGAGATTCTATGCTCCCCAGGGAGGCGGGTTTGAAGTTGGATTGTAATAACGTACTGAAATGCTTAGCGGCCAGCCTTGGGGGTTGTAGGCCCTTGTCTGTATTTGATCGCAAATCTTAAATAAAGGTTTTAAAAAAAAAAAATTCTAATCACCGCATTTCGGGCATTCCACTGCACAGGCCCTAAATATCTCACCAGGCGCTACCCCCACTACAACCCTCCCAGGACTCTACAATCCTCTAACGACAATCAAATAAGGATAACTAGGTTCATCCTCAAAAATAAAGGAGGCAAAACCTTGACTTATCTGTCCTCCAGAGCCTGGAACTCCATGCCTAAAAACCTCAGGTCCCTAACTCTAGAATCCCATTTCAGGAAGCGACTGAAAACCTGGATTTTTAATCTTCCAGACGATTATGTCATGGCCGCCATCTAACTCTGCTTAAGTAACTGACTGCATACCTCCAGAACAGCGCCAGGATGCTCCTTCCGGAGCGACCGTTGCGCTCTACAAATACAATCACAATCACAATCACAATGCATGGAGGGAAGGGGGTTGTCTCGCACTGACCCATTTATTCCACAACTATGACCCCCTTACATTTGAGAACTGCAAAAGGGCCTATGGGGTTGGGGACCACGAGCGATATCACCACGCACAGCTGCTACATTGGGCTCTCGAGCCATGGTTTAGGGAATGTGCCACCAGACCTCTCACTAGATTCGAATCTCTCCTCATCAAAACTTCATCCACGAAAGGTGCTATTTCGGCTCTGTATAAGCTCTTACTCTCTACAGCGCTGGCCCCCCGCCCAAGGTATATGGCACTATGGAAAGGGATGGCCCAGCGAGACATCTCAGAGGCAGAGTGGGCCCATCTTTGGACCGACATTTTTAAACTCAATCAATCCACGGCTTTACGAGAAGCCCATTTGAAAGTCATGATGGGCTGGTACTTATACCCGTCCGAACTGGCTAGAATTTTTCCAGGCTCGTCAGATAGATGTTGGAGAGGATGTGGCCTACTGGGAGACTTCCAACACATCTGGTGGGACTGCCCCTCTATTAGGGCGTTCTGGGAAGAGATCCTGGCACAGATAAAGGACATCTTGGGGTACCCCATCCCAACATCAATGACAGAGGCATTAGAGATCCTTTGCTAGAACACCAAACCAGGGCTGATAAGAGGATTATGTGGCTATGTCTGGGGGCAGCCAAGATCGCTATAGCGGCGGAGTGGAAGAAAAGGGAGGCACCAGCGATGTCCCTGTGGCATTCCCGACTGTGGCGGCTGCATAGCCTGGAGCGCATGTCTGATATTTTTTGGGAGGATTTTAAGAATTTTGAATTTCGATGGGGTCCTTTGGTCTCCTTCCTCTCGAGAGGTCTACCTTCGGCGGTTTGCCCTCCTACACTTCGGGCCCTCCATCTTTTCCAACTCAGAGATTCCAAACTGTCAAAACTCTGTAGAATTGCAGCACCACCACTTGGGAGGGAGGAGGGGGGGGGGGTTCTTGGGGGGAGGTGGGTAGGTTGGGTTTCATTGTTTGGTTCTTGGTGTGATTTCCACTTTTGATTCTCCTTGCGCCCTCGAGGGGCGATCCTCTCTACTTACACATACTGACAGATGGCGGAAACAGAACCTATGGGGGCGTTAATCATCGCAGAGACATTCCCGGATATGACGCGCATCCTCGGGATCCCCCCCACCCGATCGATATTGTGACTGTACCCATTCTTCCTCAAAGCTGAACCCTACAACTGTGCTGCTGGTGTGACTTGGGTGCACTAAATAGTGCTGGGGCTCCTCCCCCCTGCTTTTCGATATGTGTGAATACTATACTTCAGGCTTAGGAGATCCCCTGCGAGGGTATATCGGCGGATTGTGCCTTGAATCTCTGTTTTGAAAAATTTTATAAAGATTTTTTTGAAAAAAGATCAATAAAACACAAATTTGGTGACTATTTACATACATATGAGGCTCAGGGTTCAATTTGCAGTTACTAGGGACATGAGATGCTACAACAACCTCTGATTAAATTCTGTCCAATCACCAGACTGCGCCTAGCAAATTGAGAGGTTGATATCTCAAGTTAGCTTGTGACCTTATTGTGTGAGCATTGTTTCAAAGATTGTGCAACTTTGTATATTCAGTGTCATGGTGCAAATAAACCAACGGTAAAGAAATTATATATTAGGCATTGGGTTCCTGCAGAGTTTGGACTTAGTCTTGTAAGAATTACTGTTAATTTCCTACTATTTACAAGTGTACAAATAATTCTGCATCTTGATTATGTCCATAACGATATTCTGTACCCATTGCCAAAAACAGTCGAGATTCCATTCTGCGCAACTTCAGGGTTCTGTCACCGCCTCTTTCTGCAGGTTTCACAATTTTAATCCCAGAATATTTCAGTTGGTTACAATCACTCTGATGGTATTCGTGAAAGTGTTTTTGTAACGAGGTGGGGGCGCCTACCGTACATGACTGGTGGGACCCTCGCAATGCTGACCACCCATCGACTCCTTCTTTCCAGCCAGGTCGGTGGGACGACGGACGAAGCGATCCGGAAGACGACCACATCAGCGGCTCCTTTAACTGGGCGTACACAGAGGAGAAGGAGGACCCGCCCCCAAGTGACGTGAGCGCGACGGGATTGGAGAAAAGCCGGGAAGTCCTGTTTGTCGGGGGTGCGAGCACCCCGGAGGAAGAGGAGAGAAAGGCGGAAGCGAGCGGAACGGAGGATGGAGGCAGCGAGGAGAAGAGCGTGGAGAAGACCAACCCGGAGGAACAACGCGGAAGAGACGGAGAGAAGCCAGGAGGCCAACGACCCTGCGGACCGCCGTGCCACGCTCCCGAGGGAAGAGTGTGGCTGTCACAGGTACGGCGGCGTTGGGCGGCTTGGCTGGGGAGGCGAAGCGAAAGCGTGTAGATCGTGTACAGACCCTGTTCGTACCTACCCTGTGTTGTGTTCCTTTCCCTTCCGCTCTCCCCTCCCCACCCCTACTTCTACCTAATCTTTCCCCACCCCTCACGTGCACACCGAGCACTGTAGAGATAAGAGGCACTGTACACTGGGTTTCCCTCACATCCCCCGGACCCCCTGGTGCGACCTCATTGAGGACTGAACCCTAACGGCTCCCTTTCTGTTGGTTTCCTTGCATGTACCGGAGCCTGAGGCAGCGGAGAGCCGTCCAGCTTCCTAAGACACTGGGGAGGCAGAACCACCACAACCTCTTCCACGAACAAGGAAAGGAGACAGCAGACCATCGCCACGGACCCCAGCGTGTTTGCCCGTGAAAGACTGACTCTTAGGAATAGAAAGACGTTAATGTCTAAACCTAACAGGGTTATAAAAATAAAGCCATCGTTAACCCCTCAACTTGGTGTCACGGTCGTCCCTACTCCCACGCCCACACTGGTGTCAGAAGTGGGATCTACCTCCACAGAACCGACCATGGCAATGGAACAAGTGATCCAGACCCTCATAGACGGGCAACAAAAGCTGGAATGGGCTATAGGCCAGCAAATCAACACGGCGGATGCCGACAGAGAGTTATTCCGAACATCCATGACACAACAGATGGACAATCTCCACAAAGTGGTACAGGCCCCAAGTGCAGCTTTACCAAGACTAGGCGGACAACACCCCTCGGGAGTGGCCCTGCAGAAATATGTGACAGGGGAAGATCCGGACGCATTCCTACTAAACTTTGAGAGGGCGGCGAGGGCATGTGGGTGGCCTGAGGATAAATGGCCGTTCTTCCTGGCCCCCTTATTGACAGGAGAAGCCCAGGCCGCATATCAAGTGGCCAACCATTCCGGTACATCCTCGTATGTCGATATCAAGGCGGTGATTTTAGATCACCTGGGCATGGATGCGGAGGCATACAGACTCCGTTTCCGGAAGGAGAAAGGCATCACGGGCGAGAACCCAAAAACCATGTACCTAAGGGTTAAGATGGCTGCAGAGAAATGGCTGAGACCTGACGTTCATACCAAGGAAGAGATAATGACCAGCAATATCCTCGAACAATTCATGGAGGTCCTGCCCTATGGCACACAAAGGTGGCTTAGACAGCATCCCGGACTAACAGCCGCCCAAGCCAGTGAGATGGCCTCCAATTACAATAGGGCAGCTCCCAGGTCTTTTACATGGGATATGGACAAGAGCGGCAAGCCAATCCCGAATTCTTCCAAACCTGGAGAAAAAGAAACCTGTCCCCGAGCCTCCTAAGCTCCGGCAATATCGACCAGAAGGACCTTCCCCAATGAGAGGACCCCAATGCTATGAGTGCGGAGAGTGGGGACTTATAGCCCGGATGTGTCCCCATCGAAGAAACACCGAGGAACCTATGGAGGTCGGCTACATACCTAAAGCCGTGATGTACTCAGCCAAAATGGGTCCTTCATTTTACGTACAGGTACGGATAAATCACAAACTAGTAAAAGCCCTCCTAGATTCCGGGTGTAGGCAATCAGTTATACAGGGGAAACTGTTACATCCCGACCAGATAGGCCAGAATGACGCCGTGCACATCAGATGCGTACACGGTGACGTCAAGTCTTATCCTCTAGCACGCATAACTATACACCCCATCGGTAGAGAGCCCTGTCTGGTGAAGGTGGGGGTGGTGGAGACCTTGCCCGAAGAACTCATATTAGGAGTGGATAACCCGGATTTCCTGTCCCTTTTCAAACGGGAACTCAAAGACCACCCGGCAGACGCATACCTGTCGGTCGAACCATGGGTTCTAGATAGGGGTTTTAAGTTCGCTCAATCCAACGACCCTACTCTACTGAATGCGTGGGAAGCGGCTCATGTCGCACAAAGTACACCTACCCAGGGGTTCCCCAGATTCAGAATAGTGAATGACTTATTGTACAGAGAAGGGAAAGCGGGCGAACCATCCCAGCTAGTAGTACTAAAAGAATTCAGGGAGCAGATCCTGTTTTACGCCCACACTCACCTTACTGCCGGACACAGCGGGGCCGAGAAAACGACCCAGAACATAGTACGGTTGTTCTTCTGGCCGGGATATACAAGGAGGCAGAGACGTACTGCAGGCAATGCGAAGTATGTCAAAAAAAGAACTTGACACGACCCCCAGCAGTTCCCCTACAACCTCTGCCGATTATAGGCAACCCATGGGATAGAGTAGGGATGGATCTCATCGGTCCATTACCACGGACCACCAGAGGGCATACATACGCTCTAGTGGTGGTGGATTACAATACACGGTTCCCTGAGGCCTTTGCCCTCAGCGCGCCGACCACAAAGAATGTAGCGGAAAAACTCGTAGAGCTTTTTTCCCGGGTGGGGTTTCCACGAGAGATCCTAACGGATCAGGGAACCCCATTTGTTTCTCGGATGATGGGGGAGGTGTGCAAGCTGTTGGACCTCCACCACATCAGAACGTCCGCCTACCATCCCCAAACGGACGGCCTCGTTGAGAGGTACAATAGGACGTTAAAGACCACTCTAAAAAAATTGTTGAGTGCAGAAAACAAGGATTGGGATAGGATGTTACCTCTAGCCCTATATGTAGTGAGAGCCCAAGTAC
The DNA here is from genome assembly GCF_964263255.1 of Lissotriton vulgaris. Taxonomy (NCBI): domain Eukaryota; kingdom Metazoa; phylum Chordata; class Amphibia; order Caudata; family Salamandridae; genus Lissotriton; species Lissotriton vulgaris. The sequence goes on from NC_141696.1 coordinate 687,168,634, forward strand.
AGAGCAGTCTAGGGTTTTCGCCTTTTGAGCTCCTCTATGGACGGCAACCAAGATCCCTCCTTGAAATCACACGAGAAGCCTGGGAGAGGGAGGAGGCGGCGGAACAAAGGAGTCTACTGGAATACACTCAACAACTGAGGTCCAGAACTGGGGATTTAGCGTATTCGAACCTAGAAAAGACCCAACGTGTCCAGAAGCAATACTACGATAAGGGCAAGAAGTGGAGAACCCTAGCAGTAGGGGACTGGGCCCTTGTACTCCTTCCATCTTCAACACAAAAGTTTAAAAGTGAGTGGAAGGGTCCCTACAAAGTTCTAGACTCCTATGGGAGAACGACCTACCAGCTACAAATGTCTCCAACTCGGAGGCAAACTTTCCACATCAATCACCTCAAACGGTGGTTAGGACCACCTCCTCGTTCCGCACATCTGGTGTTACCATCCAGCATCCCAACCTCCACCTTGGGGGATCTCCCGGTGAACACCGAGCTGACGGACACAGAAAGAAAGGACCTGTTCAAAACACTGAACCCTTTTTCCGCAATATTCTCGGACACCCCGGGGTGTACCCATTTAGCAGAGCACCGGATCAAAACAAAGGAAGGACAGGTAGTAAAACAGAGGGCATACCGCATACCAGCGGCAAAAAGGGCAGATGTGAGGAAGGAGGTACAGGACATGTTAAACCTGGGGGTGATACGACCTTCCAGGAGCAACTGGGCCTCTCCCATAGTCATGGTCCCGAAGCCTGACGGGTCCACCCGTTTTTGTATGGACTTCCGTGCATTGAATGCTATCTCGTCCTTCGATGCATTCCCCATACCCCGGGTGGACGAATTCATTGAACGGATAGGGGAGGCTCGATTCATCACTACCCTTGACCTTACCAAGGGCTATTGGCAGGTCCCATTGAGGGAGGAGGACAGGCATAAAACCGCCTTCGCAACAGAGGATGGACTCTTTGAATTTAATGTACTCCCTTTTGGACTGCACGGTGCCCCGGCCACCTTTCAAAGGCTCATGAACAAGGTGTTAGCTCCCCATGTTCGATATAGTTCAGTATATCTGGATGATATTGTCATTTTTAGTACTACATGGGAGGAACACCTAGGACACCTGGCCAGTGTTTTGAAGGCTCTACAGGAAGCAGGGTTGCACGTGAACGCAAGAAAATCAAGAGCTGCGTTCCCCAAAGTGAAATACCTGGGGTTCATGCTTGGGGAGGGAGTGATAGCCCCACAAGAGGAGAAAATCAAAGCTATCACGCAGACACCCTTTCCATCTACAAAAAGGGAACTGAGAGCGTTTCTAGGCCTAATCGGGTATTATAGACGCTTCATTAAGGATTTTGCTGCCCTGTCCAGTCCCCTGACCGACCTACTCCAGAAAAACGTTAAAAACTCCCTTCCGATGCCTCCCACCGAGAAGGCCCAAACCGCCTTTCAGGCACTAAAGACTGCAATGACCACAAGTCCGGTCCTCATACCCCTGAACTTCGAAAAAACATTTTCCCTTGCAACTGATGCTTCAGACAGCGGTATTGGTGCGGTGTTGTCCCAGGAAGGAGAAGATGGCGTGGAACACCCCATACTGTTTGTGAGTCGAAAACTCCACCCAAGGGAACGTAAATATCCCACGGTGGAAAAGGAGTGCCTGGCCATTCGCTGGGCAGTTGATAAACTGCGATACTACTTGGAGGGCAAGGCCTTAGTTCTCTTCTCAGACCATACCCCCCTGCACTGGATGCAGAAGAACAGGTCGCAAAATGCAAGAATCCTAAGGTGGTTTCTGTTCCTACAGCCGTTATCCTTCACAGTGATACACAGGAAAGGAAGGGACAATGGGAACGCAGACTTCCTTTCCCGGATGCCGATTCCCCCCAAACGGGAGAATCCAGGGGGGGAGTAGTTGAACGAGGTGGGGGCGCCTACCGTACATGACTGGTGGGACCCTCGCAATGCTGACCACCCATCGACTCCTTCTTTCCAGCCAGGTCGGTGGGACGACGGACGAAGCGATCCGGAAGACGACCACATCAGCGGCTCCTTTAACTGGGCGTACACAGAGGAGAAGGAAGACCCGCCCCCGAGTGACGTGAGCGCGATGGGATTGGAGAAAAGCCGGGAAGTCCTGTTTGTCGGGGGTGCGAGCACCCCGGAGGAAGAGGAGAGAAAGGCGGAAGCGAGCGGAACGGAGGACGGAGGCAGCGAGGAGAAGAGCGTGGAGAAGACCAACCCGGAGGAACAACGCGGAAGAGACGGAGAGAAGCCAGGAGGCCAACGACCCTGCGGACCGCCGTGCCACGCTCCCGAGGGAGGAGTGTGGCTGTCACAGGTATGGCGGCGTTGGGCGGCTTGGCTGGGGAGGCGAAGCGAAAGCGTGTAGATCATGTACAGACCCTGTTCGTACCTACCCTGTGTTGTGTTCCTTTCCCTTCCGCTCTCCCCTCCCCACCCCTACTTCTACCTAATCTTTCCCCACCCCTCACGTGCACACCGAGCACTGTAGAGATAAGAGGCACTGTACACTGGGTTTCCCTCACATCCCCCGGACCCCCTGGTGCGACCTCATTGAGGACTGAACCCCAACGGCTCCCTTTCTGTTGGTTTCCTTGCATGTACCGGAGCCTGAGGCAGCGGAGAGCCGTCCAGCTTCCTAAGACACTGGGGAGGCAGAACCACCACAACCTCTTCCACGAACAAGGAAAGGAGACAGCAGACCATCGCCACGGACCTCAGCGTGTTTGCCCGTGAAAGACTGACTCTTAGGAATAGAAAGACGTTAATGTCTAAACCTAACAGGGTTATAAAAATAAAGCCATCGTTAACCCCTCAACTTGGTGTCACGGTCGTCCCTACTCCCACGCCCACAGTTTTGCTTGTGGATAGCTAGAATCCTTATTTTTTATAGCGCATAGATGTTGCAGGATTCGTTGCTTGAGTTTATTGATTATGCTTCCTACATAGTATTTTTTTCATGGTCAGGTTAGCCTGTAGACCACATATTTAGATTTGCATGCAATGCAGTCGAGAATTTCTTTAAATTTTCCATTCTGGAGTTGATCATTTGTGATATTGGAACCATGTTCACATGCTCAACATTTTGCACACTTCCAGAATACTGGTGTATTTAGCCGTGAGATTGTCTGTAAATTACTTTGTGTCTTTTAAAGAAGCTGTTTTCCGATAAGTAATGCTCGGATGGGGCGTTAAGCTTTCTCTCAATGTTTCATCAAGCCGTAAGATTTCCCAGTTCCTACTTATGATTTGTTTTAACTCTCCACTTTGATTATTGAAAATTCATGATTAGTCGTGTTGTGGTTTCCGTCATGTCAGTTTCCTCCCAGGGATTCCTTTTTGATGGTGTTAGAAGGTCAGTTCTTTCTTTTAATTTGACCCTTGGATTTGGCATTGCTGATGACTTATAACAGATAGCCTCTCTCAATGAACCGACAGCTCATCTCCTCGATTTCATGATCCAAATCAGCATTTTCAGAGCAGTCCCTTTTCGCCCTAAGAATCTCACCGTAGGGTATGCTCCATTTTAAATTTGATGGATGCCCACTATTAGCATGCAATATGCTGTTGCATGATGTCGGTTTTCGATGCATTTTGGTGCATACCCTATTTTCTCTGAAGAAGACTTCCACATCCAGGAAGATGATGCTGTTCTCACTTATTGCTGATGTAAAACTTAAGTTGTAATCATTCTCATTGAGAGAGTCAATGAAGACCTGTAGATCTACACAATCCCCTTCTCATATGACGAAGAGGTCGTCAATGAATCAACACCAAGTTTTATTTTAGACTGTTTTTGTCCTTTTTTCCAAGAGTCTCCGTTTCCCACACAGCCATAAGCTGGTTGGCATAAGATGGGGCAAAAGATGTCCCCATTGCCGTACCTTGTTTTTGTAAATAAAGGTCACCTAGGAAGAGGAAGATGTTAGGTTGTAGACAGTAGGTCAACATTTCTATCAACATGGTGGTGTGCTCTGAATGGACTGAATGGCTGATTGATCTAAATTATAGGAATTGTTTGACAACTTTTTTTCCATCCGCATGACGTATCGATGTATAAAGTGAGGAGACATCTATTGTTGCCATTATTAGTCCTGCCTTCCACTCAATCTTACTGATTGTATTAAAAGAATCTATGGTATCCCTTAAATAAAAGAGGGCAGGGCGGTCACATCATTCATTAAGAAGATGTCCACGAATCTGAATGTGGTTTCTAATAACGATCCAATGGAACTGACTATTGGCCGTCCAGGTGGATTGTGGATCGCCTCGTGTACTTTTGGCAGAAAGTAGATGATTGCTTTGATCGGGTAATCTGTTTTCAGGTAAAGGTAATCTGTTTTCAGGTAAAGGTATTCTTCAAGATTGATTAAGCCCCTTTTTTTCCATCCAAGTAACATTGAATTATATTCATTCATCCAAGTTTCTGTTGGATCTTATTTACGTTTCTCATAGTGATCCTGTTTTAAAGTAGCCTTTTGGCTTCTGCTATGTAATCAGTCATATTCTGGACCACAATGTTACCACCTTTGTCAGACGCCTTAATGATGATGGTTAGATCATTTCGGAGTTCTGTCAACGCTTTATATTCTCCCGGTGTCAGATTCCACTTCTTTTTCTTTTTTAATTTTGTTGTTGATATGATTGAAATGTTATTGATTTCTTCCACCATGATTTCGTGGAACAGGTCAATCTTGTTTCCTGGTGGAAGTTGCGGACAGAATCTAGACAGTTTTTTTAGTCCACCTTCGCCCCCTTTGTTCCTGGCTAGCCCCATTCTGTCACATAGATCTTTATCAGATTCAAGGGAATGTTAAAGATCTCCTATTTCAGATTTTTCCCCTTCCTCCAGTGAAGTCAATGTTCTAAATGCTGGTAGATCTGTTTGCGCAACTGATGATATGTCGTTATTATCACTTTTTGGACAGTTGGATCGAGCCATTTTTTCTGCAAAATATTTTTAAAGTTTAATTTTTCTGCAGAACTTGTAGAGGTCAATCCGCGCATTCGGTATATCAATGTCCTTGTTGGGACTATAAGACAATCATCTATTGAGTAGTTGAAGATGAGTGATATGATATATGATAGGGATTTTATAAAGCGCAGGCTACACTCCATGGAGCATCTTTGCGCTATGGAAGAGATTCAAGATGAAAAAGGTGGGGAAAGGGGGGGGGGGACCTATACTAGGTTTTTACCCTGTTCTTCAGGCAGAGTAAAAATCTCCTGAGCCCTTTTATTAGTCCGAAACGGGTCCCTGCTACGGCTGTGGCTTGTTGTTTAAAACTCAGGGAGGGATCAAATTTGATCCCTAGGTTGCAGACTGAGGAGGCAATACTTGGTGGGGCAATTGCGTCCTCTGGCCACCAAGATGTGGGGTTAAAGGTATTTCCTTTGCCGAAGGGTAAAATTTCCGTTTTCCCAGTATTGCACTTGAGATGGTTTAAGTACATCCATTTGAATGTGGCCGTAAGGCAGTTTTGCAGCTTTGTTTCGGCTTCACAGGTGTCATTCTCCATAACTAGAATGAGCTGTGTATCATCTGCGTATGCAATGGTATCTATCCCAAAAGATGAAATAAGGGTGATTAGTGGGGCCATATATACATTGAAGAGTGTTGGGCTCAAACATGAGCCCTGGGGGACTCCTGAGCCCACTAACTTTTCTTCCGACCTGTATTGTCCCAAGACCACCACTTGTCTCCTATTTGCAAGGAAGCTTTTTATCCAGCTCAGTACAGTTCCGGCAATTCCTGCTGCGGCTAGACGGTCCAACAGAATGGTATGGGACACCGTGTCAAACGCCGCGGACAGATCTAATAGAACCAGTACTGCTTTCTTTCCCTGATCTAATGCTGCACGAAGGGTTTCAGAGGAGAAAATCAGGGCCGATTCGGTCGAATGTTGGGGTCTGAAGCCTGCTTGATTGGGATGCCAGATGTTGTTGGCTTCCAAAAAAGCGGTAAGTTGTTTATTGACAACCTTCTCTGTAAGTTTGCAGAAGGCTGGAAGTAGGGAGATGGGACGGAGATTTGTAAGGGTAGTGGGGTCTGGTAGTGATTTTTTTTGCAAAGGTTTAACTGCTGCGAGTTTCCATTCATCGGGGACTAGACCATGGTTAAGTGAAGAATTAATGATATTGTTAATGAATGGGTTGGCAGTCTCTATAAGTGTGTGAAGAACCAGCGGTGGGCATGGATCAAAAGGGGAGCCTGATTTAATTTTGAGGATTTCTCTCTGAGATTCCTCTTGACTGACATGCTGGAAAGAGGTCAGGGTAGGTGATTTTACGCTGGGAATGTTAGCCGTATTCTCCTCATAGTTGTGGGGTTGCAGAAAGTCTTTAGTCAACGTTAGGATTTTATTCTGAAAGAAATCTGCAATAGTATTGCAGAGGGTCTGAGAGGGGGGAATGTCTTTTTGCATGGTTTTGGGGTTGATAAAGGTGTTTACAATGTTGAAAATTTATTTTTGTTTGTTATTGTTTTTATTAATAGCTTCGGTATAGTATTCTCTTTTGGCTGTCTTTATTAGAGCATGATATTGGCGACGGGCGATTTTATACATGTCTTGGTCAGGATCTGCATAATTAAGCCGCCACCTCCGTTTGATCGCCCTAACCTTCTTTTGTTCCTCTTTTAGGGTGGGAGAGAACCAGGGGGCGGTGGATCTTTGTTTTCTCCTAGTTTTTAAGCATGGCGAGACAGACTCCTGGTCCTTTATGAGTTTGTTGATCCATTTCCCAAAGGCCTGGCTGTCTTTGTCAGGAACTCCTGACAGAGTCGGTCTGGATGTGGCTGCTCTTGACAGGAAGTCCGGTTGCCTGATCAGATCTTTCCAACAGGGTCCTACCATAGAAGATTCTGGGATATTGTTATCTTTTTTGGTACGGGTGTTGAAAATCACTGGGAATTCGAACGGGATATAGCTATGGTCTGTCCATGTTAATGATTGTGGAGTGTCTACCTTAAGAGTTTCAATATTGGAACAGATACAATCCAGTATATGTCCGGCCTTGTGTGTGGCAGAGGTGGTAAAAATGTTTAGGCCAAGGACATTCATATTATCAGTGAAGGAGATTGTGGCCTGATCTGAGTGGGCGTCAAGATGTATGTTGGTATCTCCCAAGATGGTAAAATTGGCTGATTTGAGGGCCAGGTTTCCTATGGCTTCACCAATGCTCTTTGTGAAGTTTGTGTGAGTACCAGGTGGTCGGTATATTATTGCCCCTGAGAAAGTAAAAGAGTCAGGTATTTTTAGCACAAAACCAACATTTTCTGCCCCTTTGAGACCTGGTATTGGTGTAATTTGGCAGTTAAGGGTATCACAATAGGCAATAGCAATACCTCCACCCCTCTGGATTGGTCTATCCTCTCTGGATATTAGGTATCCTGGTGGGAGGGAGTTTGTTATATCGGGATTACTATTTGGAGTCAGCCAGGTTTCCGTCATAAAGAGGCAGTCTAGGTTATTTTCCATTATTAAATCAAAGACATGTGCAGCGTGCTTTCCCAAGGACCTAACGTTAATCAGTCCACAACGTATACTTCTTGCCTGTATTTGTGGCAGATTTTTAGGTTGGTTGTTGGGCCAAGGCAATGCCTGCAGAGTCTACAACTCCAGGATCCTATCCATGTTGTCATGTCAAGTGGTTGAGAGCAGGACGAAGGGCCTGGTTTTAGCGTCAGTAGGGCTTCTCTAGTGTATATACGTTTTTGAACAGGGGGGGTAGCACTGGGCACGGGCGAGGCGCGGGCGGGCACAGACGGGCTTGCCTTCGGCGCGCTGGCAGCGCGCCCGCTGCACGCGTCCGCTGCACGCGTCCGCTGCACGTCTGGGGGTTCTGCATTATAGAGTGGGGGTGGGCGTGGCCTGCGTCCGTGGGCGTGGCCTTGACCTGGGCGAGAATGGCGGCGAAATCACCTCTAACCCGCGGCAGCCCTTACATCGGCAGCGCGGGGGAAAGTGATCCGGTAAGGTGGTGGGGAGTGCTCAGGGGACAGTACAATCAAATTCAAGACAAGGTTTGTTTAAAAGCAGTTTTTCATTAAAAAATAACAGAGTAAATTACCGAGCTCCCGGCTTACTCGCCTCAGGAGTGACTTGGTCTCTGTAGTATCACTTAATGTTTTATCTGAGATGTTCATTACTAGTTTGTTCTTAGAGAGGTTTTTTCTTTTCTTTGAATTTACTTCTGCTTTCCTCCTCCTCTTGGGTTTGCTCCTTCTTCTACTCCTGATGGTGTTTTAGGTTGTCCCCTTCCCCACGGTGTGCCTCTCTCTCTTCCTCTTTGTCGTGTTATCATCTGTGGTAGCCGCATTTCCCCATGAAAATCCAGGGGGGTTGTGGTTGCTTCTTCATCGGCAGAGCTGAGATCTGAGCTGTCCACCATGTGCGTTGTTTCACTTTCTGCGCATTTATCCATGACAACTCGGTTTCTCAGCATATCATACGTCCTGGCGAATGTGTAAATGTGACTGCTCGCACAGTCAATCCTGTCTCTGTTAAATTTGTTTCCTTTCCCACATCTGCTTTGTGTTTATTTTTTTCTCCATATTTTCAATCATCTCCTTATTCTCTTCCGACTTTGGAAATTTGGGCAATTCTTGTTCCAGTTCCCGGATTGTGCTGGTGATTTTATCCAATTTCCTTTCTGCGTGTATAATCAGTGTCCTCATGAGTTTAAAGGAGCCTTGCTGCCACTGTTTTATTAAATCATTCAGTGTGGGCATAATTAAAATTCTTAGTCCTTGCTGTATTCTCTTGAATTCAATATATTTTTCTAATGTTGTTTTCTCCCACCATTTATTGACTTCAAGGGTGCGACTTTGTTGAAGTTCTCTCAGAACACTGATTATTGTTCTCTTATCTCTTTCTCCTGTTGCTACCCTGGTAGTTGCTCTTGTAGTTGGTGTAGCGTCATTTAATAATTCACTCGCTCTTTGCAAGCGATTCCTGCACTTTTCTGCCATGTTTGGTTGAGGTTGGTATTATCTTGTTTCTGCTCACAATTGTTATGGTGTAGTGTTTGTTCTGTTTAGGAAATCTGTTGTCTGGTGCGTCTCGAGTGAGTTACCATGTGCAATCAACATTAAAAGCGGAGGCTCATCCGCTGAGATAGCACCAGCCCAGGATCCCAAGGGCGCCACGTGAAGGGGATGCACTGTTCATGCTGTGGAACTTTGCACAAAGGATTTAGGACACCGAAACACGTGGGGGCCCACGTTGGGCTTCATCTGTCAGTAATAAGTGCGCCTACATTTTGAATGGAATAACCGGGACTACAACTCCCACGAGTCTTCATTTAGCCCATTGGGGCGGGACTTTGTACATATTAAGGGAGCTGCCCACCGCTGCACGAACTTTCCGACAGCCTGTGAAAAAGAGGAAACTCGAAACGCGTTGGCGTTTCGGAAAGCTGCCTATCCAGCCTGCCGTTGACGCTTGTCCATACCTTAAATAAAGGCTGGTAACCTTGTGCAAAATTGTGTGCGTCTCGAGTGAGTTACCATGTGCAATCAGTATATATATTATATATATATATATATATATATATATATATATATATATATATATATATATATATATATATATATATATATATCTGGAAACCCTCAAACCACTTCCTGAATTCTCCCAGCGGCAGTCAGGCGAGGAAAGAGACACAGACCTCCGGAGTTTTACAAGTGGGCAGTATTTTTATTCAGTGACCCAACACAACGCGTTTCAAGCCCGTAAGCCCTTGATCACGTGTCCAATATATATATATATAAAGAAGAATTCCCAACCCGTCAATGGATGACAGGCTACGGCAGGGTGCAGACCTCAAAACGCCACATCAAACAGTCAGAGAAGCTCACAAACGATCCAACTCGAGTGAGTATGCAGGAATCAAAACGTTTTATTACACAATGACGCGTTTCGCTCCGCAAGGGAGCTTGTTCACATACAAGCACTCAGGAAAAAATGAAAGTATATATACACACAACACAGGGAGGGGCTTAATTGGGGGAACACGCCCAGACAAGAAAAATAGAAATAGAAGAACAGTGCAAAAAAAATTTAAAAATACAGCGACATGAGCAGTGAAATTCGAACATGAAAAATTAAATAAGGCATTAATCATTGCTGGGTATCACTAAAATGATAGTGGCAAAATGAACAACTAATAGCAATTTGTGGTAATAGGTGTAAATACAAAGATCTGACACGTTGCAGTTTAAAAACATGTAAACAATGACATTGGCAAAAATAGCTCAAAAAACAGAATTATTATTAGTCAAATGCTGGAGTAATAGCACAGAAACAAGCAAACTGCAAGTATAATGGCATAGTGCCAGAATCGGTGTTGTGTGCCGAAAAAAACCAGAAGGAGCAGATACGCGCCAGCAACATAAAATAAACAACACGTGTCAGATACATCAGGACATAGTGTCTGAATGAAAATAACCACATCACTGTTACAAATTAAAAGGCTGCCACATCAGCTAGAAGAAACAACAATAATCCGAGTCATGTAATGCAAAAGAAGTGCTAAACACAAAATACATTTGTATAAAAAATAACCGTAAGTTTGATGTGAAAGTAGAAATGAAAACAAAAGGCCCAACCGAAAAATGTGTGAAATAGTAAAAAGAAGTCCAGAGAAAGGCAAGAGAAAATTAAATGCGAGGCAAAGGGATAGGTACTGTAAAAAGCAAGGGTTAAAATACCACCGATGCTTGGAAGGAAAATTCCATAGTTTAACCAACAAAGAGGACAAAGTTCCTGTGCTAGGGTGCAAAAAGTCACCCATGCATCGTGGTGCAAAAAGTCACCCTTACTTAAAAAATTGGAAGAAAAAGCAAGGAAAAAGAGAAAAGGAGATTCCTAGGTATAAAGGACCCAAAATTATAAGAGGGAAAGACATTGTGTTTCCTCTGTTGCCCTCACACACCCCGAAGAGTGTCATGCTTCATCATCGGGCGTTTGCTCCTCGTAGGGCCGGCGCTGCAATTCCCTACGGGTCCCAAGAAGGGTCACTTTATAGGAGATCTTTTGGAGGAATGCCGGATGATGCATGCGGGTGTGCGGGTTATGATTCAAGAGGAGGGTAAAGAGAATTCGTGCCAGTGTGATATATTAAAATTGAAACAAGGGTAAACATGCAGCGATATGGTGAAAAATATACCCTTGGCAGTCAATACTGCTAGAAATTATTGACCCAAGAGGCCTAGGTGCCGCAGTTTCTCGAACAAGAATAGATGAAAAAATCAATGCAGTCACAGTGTAAGAAAGAGGCAGACAGGAACCAAGACCAAAACCAAATACAGACAAAATCAGAGGAAACTTTTCAAATCTTCCGTCAGATTTAAACCATTTGGGGCCTTGGTGTCGAGTGACATGATAAGCTGGGATTCACGTTGTCTCAGTAGTTTGTCGCGGTCACCGCCGCGGCTCGGTTGAGGTACCGAACATAGAACAGTATATTGCAGGTCTTTCAGTTTTTTGTCATGAATTGCCTCAAAATGTCTGGCCACAGGGTAATTACTGTCACTGTTTACAATAGCTCTAATATGTTGGAGTATTCTTTGGTGAACAGGCAGCCTAGTGCTACCTATGTATTCCAGGTTGCATGTACATTTGAGCTTGTAAACAACAAACTCAGATCTGCATGTTAGATATTCTTTAATCGGGATGGGTACATCACTGAACGCAGTGACATAATGAGTGGTGTTGGTGGCAAAATTACAGGCACCACAAGATGTGCATTTGAAAAAGCCCATTTTGTTAGTTTTGCTGATTTTAGGTGGGTTTTCAGGTGCTGCTCTATCCAGAGCATCACGCATGGAGGGCGCACGTCTGAATGTGATTGTGGGTGTTTCAGATAACATTGGGCCAAGGATAGAGTCAGTCAGAATAATAGGCCATTCAGTGCCAATGATGCGCCTAATCTTGCGCTCTTGTGAGCTAAAAGTAGTGATCAATCTGACTGTACAATGAGTGGCATCCCGTGTGTTGTTAGTGCTAGCAGTGGTGGAGTCGCTAGGTGTGAGAAGTGAAACTCGATCCACTGATAAGGCTTTAACTAAAGCCTGATCAAGAATGGTTCTGGAATAGCCTCTTTTTATGAAGCGCTGTCTAGATTCCTCAAGGCATGTGGTTAAAGAATCATGGTCACTGCAGATTCTATGAATTCTAATGAATTCACCATAAGGAATGCTGCGAATGGTATGTGCTGGATGAGAGCTGCGCGCATGTAAGATAGCATTGCCCGCAGTGCTCTTGCGATGCAGTTTGGTCTCAAGTTTGTTGTCTTTAACGAATAGATGCACATCAAGGAATTCTGCCTCATTGACACTTACATTGGCGGTGAATTTCAAATTGAGAGAATTGGTGTTGCAATCAGATACAAATGAAAGAGCTTCCTCCTGTGTACCTTTCCAAATGATACAGATGTCATCAATATAGCGCCAGTAATGTGCGATGCGAGATGACCAATGTGCGTGTGTGGTTCTGAGCTCGCGTTCCTCCCACCAACCCACATGAAGACATGAGTAGCTGGGGGAAAAACACGAGCCCATCGCCACACCACGCAACTGATGATAGGTGTTGTTTTGGAAACGGAAGAAATTGGAGGTTAGGCACAATCTGATCATTGAAATAAGCATAGAATTATGTTCTCTGAAGCAGATAGCACGTGTGTTCAGATAATGTTATATATACACACACACACACACACACACACACACACATACACACACACAGACACATATATACTCACACACATATATATACAGAGCTTTAAGTGGGATGAAAAAAATGGGGGGCCTCAGAGGGGCGTGACCGATGCAATTAAGGGCGTGGCTTAAAAGTGCCTACGCTGAAAATGTATTCTTAGCTTGATGTGCCTCCCAACTGGTATTTTGCTACTTCTATCATTTTATCCAGAATATATAATATAGCAAGTAACATTACATTTACAACAAACCAGTAATATTGGCTTTATTAAATGGGTGTTAGCAGCATAACATGATCAAGCAACAACCATGGCTTCGTAGTATAGCATATTAAAAACGCTTCAAATTGAAATGATGAAACTGTGAAAGAACTATAATGAGTCTTTTTGAAGTTACAGGCAGTACAGGGCGAGTAGCTGCACAGTTAAGATTTATCGGGATGAACTGGACTATAAAAATGGTCGAGTCTTCACGTTTGCTAAGAAATTCGATGAAACCAAACCCAGATTGGGAACATCTACATTAGCTCAACCAAGAGCAGACAACATCACCTCAGTGAGTGAATCTGAGATATCAAGTATTAACAGCGAATTCACAGAAATTAGTGATAGACGTAGTGACTCTTCCCTACTGGCAGGAACATCGAAAAGCCCCATCCCAGGTTCATCTTTTTTAAACGAACTAGAAAGGTACCGGAAGGGAATACAGGCGGGCTTCAATCGCAAGCCCCAACAAGGAAAAGAACAAGGAGGGGGGCAGGAAGAATAGAAGAAGATCCTACACAAAGAGTCACCAGGTCAGTCTCACGACAACAGAGAAAGTAAATGCATTGGACAATACAGAAGATACCTTAACTATGTCATGTAATACTATTGATTGTGGCAATGTAATGAACTCTACAGCAATTGGTGATGATGTATCTGTGATTAATCTCTCTCAAACTGAATTGGGGGAGAGTGAGGTCGGATTGTTAAGAAAAGGATTGAGTTTCTGTCCTATGAGTAAAGCTGACTTCACCTCTGTACACATAGACCTATATAAGTTTGTAAGAAAATTGAAACTAAAAAAGTTCTTTGATCAAAATAAAAAACCAAAAGAAATCAAGGTGTTTGATATATGTGAAAGTGGGAGAAGTATACAGGACATCATGGAAGTACAAATGCTCCTTGAGATGGATGATGACTTGACAGAAACCCCTACGGTTAGTACAATCATGTCTGACTTAGGAATAGAGAGCAATATTTATACTGACAGTGGTCTCAGAAACAAATCCACTTTCTCCCCCACTACTTCAGCTGATACTCTCATAGATTGTTTTTATAAAATGGTCACAGATGAACTATATAAACTGGAAGATAAAATCCGAGGCCAGCCTTTGGGCAGGAAGGACAACCTAAACAATAATGAGAGGAAGGCTCTAAAACAACTTAAAGACAGAAAAAACTTGGTAATAAAGGAAGCTGATAAGGGGGGGAATATAGTGATGCTTGACAGAGATGACTATATCAAGGAGATCAATCGCCAATTGGAGGACACTAGCTCTTACATTAAACTAACAACTAATCCTATGAACCCCACATCAGCTAACCTTAACAAAATCCTGAAGTACTGGCATAGTGCAGGTCTCCTATCGGACCTTGAACTTAAATATCTAACTGTCTCCAATCCCAAAGCCGCCTACATATAGGTGTTACCAAAAATACACAAGAGTATCACTTCCCCCCCTGGAAGACCTATCATCTCGGGAATTGGGGGACCGATAGAAAAAATCTCTGAATATATTGACATTACCCTTCAACCTATCGTAAGAAACATTCCCTCATTCCTAGAGGATACGAAGGATCTTCTATGTAAACTAGAAGACCTTGAATGGACACCTACATTTAAACTAGTAACACTAGATGTATGCGCATTATATACTAGCATACCTTTAGAAAAGGGTATGGCCGCTCTCACATATTTTTTATCAAAAAGAGACGCCACACTCTATGATCACACCACTATGATCATTGATCTGACGAGATTTGCTCTCAATAACAACTTCTTTAAACATCTAGATGACTGGTACCAACAACACTCTGGTGTTGCTATGGGAGCTAAATTTTCACCCTCCTTCGCAAACATATACATGGGCTTCTATGAAGAACATCATATATGGAAAAAAGGCCCTTCGACCCTAACTGAACACATTGTTTACTGGGGTCGATTCATCGACGATGCGTTTATGATATGGGGGGGGAGGGGACGAGTTACTGAATGAATTCATAACTTACTTGAATGACAACGAATACAATCTCAAATTTACCTATGATTCTAGTGATAATAGCATTTCTTTTCTAGATGTTACATTGTTCATCTCTAACAATAGAATTGAATCCAAACTATATAGGAAGAGTACCTCCTGTAACTCAGTCCTGCATGCCAGCAGTGCCCACCCTATCTCCCAAATTGGGGCAATCCCATACGGCGAAATGACTAGACTGCGACGCAATTGCAGTACAGATGACATATTTGCAGCAGAAATTGAGACCCTTAAGAAAAGGTTTCTGATAAGAGGTTATGATAGTCAACTGTTGAATAAGGCACATGAAAGGATACATAAAATCTCCAGAGAGTCGACTCTAAAAAGAAAACCAAATGGACCCAAACACGGCACTGGTAATAAGCTTGCTATCATAACACAATACAGTGCCAACAGTTCCAACATTTTCAATGCGTTTAGGAAGCACTGGCACCTATTACAACTTGATAAAGATCTGGAGAAACATGTAGGTAATAAACCCCGTATTGTCTACCAGAAGGGTAAAACACTGAGAAACTGGCTTAGCCCTTCGACCATCAGGAACCCTGTATCTAATAATCATGTGTTGACTAGTACTAACAAATGGATGCCCATTAAACCTTGTGGTTTTTACAAATGCACCATGTGCAATATTTGTCAATTTGCTCTAGACAAAAAGAAGACTTTCTCATATAACACTAAGCAAACCCACCATATCAGACATTTTATCAACTCTAATTCTCAGTTGGTAGTATATTGCATCATTTGTCATTGTGGGTTGATCTATGTGGGGAGTACCATCCGTCCCCTAAAAGAGAGACTGCAAGAACACATCAGAGCCATCCGTAACAACAACGCCAGATATCCATTGGCAGCACACTATAAAAAGGCACATTTGGAATTAGAGGTACTGGGCATTCGCTTCTATGGCATCGACATGATCAAACCTGATCTGAGAGGAGGTGACAACACTCTGGCCCTCCGCAAACTTGAATCCCAATGGCTAATCAAACTTCGTGCGGTTGACTTAGGTCTTAACATGGATAGAGAACTACATGTCTTCCTTAAAGATTAGTTTGATCTTCTGTGATAAATTGGATTCAACTGCATTTCTGCTGAATGTTTCTATGATTCTATTGTAACTCTGCTCAATCGCTTTATGGTTTATTTGATACTATGTTAAGATACATGTGGATAAGTGGATCCATTGTCTGCCATACTCTCTTCTGTATGGATATTATGCAACCTTGTGCAGACACAATATATTGTTTGTCTGTGAGATTTCCATATATAATTTTTCGCTCACACACTCATATTCCGAGTGTTTATTGTTTATGATGATGGATATTATGCAACCTTGTGCAGACATAATATATTGTTTGTCTGTGAGATTTCCATATACATTTTTTCGCTCACGCACTCGCATTCCGAGTGTTTATTGTTTACGATGAATTCCCTTTCAATACAAGAGATAGTTACAAATAGGCTCTCTGTCCCGTTCTAAGATGGCGAACATGTCCTGACACCGTTTGTATGCATGTTACACCTTTAGCATACTAGACTATTGGGGGCTACTAGTGTTAATTCTAAGACTGGAACGACCTTTAATTCTTATTAAACCCTAACAAACGGGTTGTCAAAATGCTAGGGCCACTAGAAATGTGTTTATGTATACATCAGGGCCACTTCTCTTCTTTTATAACTGACTTAGGAGCGTCCTTTTCGTCTACTGAAATGGCTGCTTTTAACTGTGAGTTCTACTGTGAACACACCCTGGATACACATCGCAATATTCAATTCTAACCCTTTTTTAACTATGATGACAAAATACCCAAACGCTACACTACGAAGGCATACACCGTAATGCACGTCCGGTCACTCTAATATGGCCGCCACAGTGGTTCTTCATTAACCGTCTCGGATAGAGTTACGGTTTCCGACATATCTTCCCGCGTTAATTATTACATCGCGTCTATTTAAAACGGAACGCGGGGAATTTGAATTGTTAGTGCCTTGCAGTGGAGATTCGGCCCCGATGTAAACGACTGGAAGGTAAGATGGGGATTCCTGACATGTGGGATCTTTACTTAGTTTAATTATTTCTGCTTGGGGGACACGAACGCTGATCCCCTTCCTCGTTTGATATAGATATACTTCCTCTTTAAAATACAACTCTTTTTTAGCGCTTTTTGGCCACATACTGGGTGCCTATTGCATTTGCGCCATGTGTGTACATTCTGTGAAAACTGTGGAGAAACATTGGCTCCAATCGTAGTTTAGCATTAGTTTAATGTCTTCCGTGACTAATCCAAACTCGGGACCCTATAAATTGCACTCTAGTTGCAGGGTCATTTTAGTGATTTCATTTATTTTACGTTTACTATTGCCGATTGCTTCTACGCAATGTGTTTACATTTTTGACATACTATGGTTAATCATTGTTCTCAGCTATAGGATAGTATAGAATACAATGTCTTCTTTGACCAATCACATCTTGTGACTTCCGAATCTGCACCTCGTTTGCAGGGTTTTTTTAGCGCTCTTACTTACAACATGTCTACTGCACTAATTCTCTGAAGTAGACTTAATAAATAGAGGGTGCAATATGACTGTTTACATTGTCTTACAGACTTATCAAGGTCTACAGGAATCTTGACTATTTGAATAAGGACTTATCTCCATGCAGCGAACCGTACTACCCTACTAAGTGAGTAATTGGCTGATGCTCCCGATTTCTTTGGCATGCATACTTTATTGTGACCTTTCTAATGCATGAGCCTATGTTCGGTTGTCAACCCCCAGTATTAGTTACTCAATCAGAGCTTGCCCAAGTTAATAGCATTTCTTCGAAATGCTTTCTTTTATATGCCCTAACACACTTATTTGGTTTCCAGTGAGTTTGGACATTATGTTGAGTTATTATGATCAGCATGCTTTCGTTTCTTTGACTTACAGGACATACTTCCATGACTGTCCTTAGTTTAATAAAACTCTACGTGGGGCTCAATATCTTGAAGCTATAAAGGTGGAACCAACACCTTGAACAGCTCGCCGTGATCATTACACCTAATAGGTAGGGGTACCTTTCGGAATATGGCTGTTACTTATCCTTTTTAATTATTGTGACTTCACAATTTCTTAAAATATCTTTCTCTCTACTCTTCTCCATTACATTAGGATTCCTAACATCGACACACTATATTTGCACCTTTTTGGTTCATAAGATCTTCCCGATGGCCAGACCTGTCAAGATTGACTAAGATTGGTAGGTCGATGTTTGTTTATAAAGTGCTCATTTTTTGGAACCATGGGTTTGAGGTTATTCTCCTTAGGCTTGTGGGAAGGAAGTGTGAACAAGGACAGCGTAATAACTAATGAAATCATTGCACTACTCCTATGCTTGATAATATCAGGGTACTTGAATCATGAAATTCTGATCATGTTGAATCTTTTTGTAAACTGTTGTGAGATACAATTCTTAAACTTGGTAAGGTCATTTCTTGGACTGTTAGACATTGTCAGTATATTCACAATGAACTTATATGTAGTATAAAATGTTCGTGTTTAGTGGTTTTTCTCAGGACAAACTATTGAATGGTGATGTAAATATGAGACCACACAAAAAGTTTTATTGTATATAATTAGGGAAATTGTACATATATAGCTCACATTTATTAGATGTACTCATTGTAATTTTTATGCTTCCAGCCTTGAAAAAGCCCAGGAGTGGGCGAAACACGTGTCGGCAGTGCAAAGCTGGAAAACTTTTAATGTGTTTGATAATAAAGAATTTGAAGCACAACTGTTTTTGGATCCATACTTTGAAGCTCCTTAACTCCAAATGAACTTAAGGTTGATGTTGGTGTAAAAACCTTGAAAAAACTATTACTTCACGGAAATTTCCTTGACAATTGACTTCTTAGAGGGTGCTTGTGTAACTTGGTTCCTTCCTGATTCTTCAACAAACCAGTAATATTAGCTTTATTAATGGGTGTTAGCAGCATAACATGATCAAGCAACAACCATGGCTTCGTAGTATAGCATATTAAAAACGCTTCAAATTGAAATGATGAAACTGTGAAAGAACTATAATGAGTCTTTCTGAAGTTACAGGCAGTACAGGGCGAGTAGCTGCACAGTTAAGATTTATCCTGAGGGTGAGGGCAAAAATGGAGAGTTTGATAGGGACCCGTTTCAGCACCTGATTTTATATTAATTGTATATAGTCACAAAATAAAAAAGGTTACAGGTATGTTAGTTAGGAAATATCATTAAAGAAGTATTGGCAAAGCCAATAGGACTCTTCCATGGCCAAGCTACTGACTTTGGCAATTGGAGGGAGGGGGGGGGGGGCACTAAAGTGGGCAGAGAAGAAACCTAGATGAGGTGGGTGGGAGGGGAGAAGGGACTGGGTTGATAAAACAAGGAGCAGGTGGGAATAATTAACACTTAGTCTCTACTGGTTTAAGTGTGCCTATGTCAATGACTTACAACACTGCTCCACCAGGGAGTCAACTTCAACCTTTTTTACGAGTTAAGCACAACATTTCTAATACCTCGCCGCTGTGTTTTTAAGCAGAACAAACAGAATCATGTGCTGCCCTTCTGCTTTAGAAGTACTGGTGGCGGAGGCAGTCTCAAAGTGTGGACACTCTTCCGATAAGCGCCGGCTGTTATATATTCGACCTTACCGAAGGCATCCCACTGTCCATTACAAGAAGTCTGCCACGCCAGCGCCTGCTCAAAGTAACAAGTCACGAACAGATAGTATGCGCATGCACAGCTGCCAGGTGTCAACCCTGCCCCAGCCATGACAGATACTATCAGGAGCTCTGGCTCTGTATGCATCTGTAGGGGGAGTGTTGGGGTGTGGGTGGGGGGTGGGAGTTTGAGGGGGTGTCTGTGGGGTGGTCTGTGGTGGGTGGAGGAGGGTGAGGAGTGAGGGTGTGTCTGTGTGGGGGGTGTGAGTGGCTGTGTAAATTTGTGAGTGGGTGTGCGAGTGCTTGAGTGGGTCTGTGAGTGCATGTGTGAGTTTTTGTGTTGGTCGGTCACTTGGTGTGCGAATGCCTGAATGCGTATGTGAGTGGCGCTATGGGCGAGTGGTGCTATGGGTGTGTGCGTGGCGCTAGGGGTGTGTGAGTGGCACTATGGGTGTGTGAGTGGGTTTGTCAGTGGGTTTGTAAGTGCCTGTGTGGTTCTGTCAGTGAGTCTGAGAGTAACTGTGTGGGTCTGTCAGCATGTGTGTGAGTGCCTGCATGGGTCTGACAGTGGTTCTGTTAGTAGCTGCATAGGTGGATGTGTGAGTGCCTGCATGGGTGTGTGAGTGGGTCTGAGTGCCTGCATGGGTCTGCGAGTGGATCTCGGAGAGCCTGTGTGGGTCTGTGAGTGGGTGTGTGAGTATCTACGTGGATATGTGAGTGGGTCTGTGAGTTCCAGCAAGGCTCTATGAGTAGGTGTGTGAATGCCTGCGTAAGTCTGCGAGTTGCTGTGTGACTGCCTGTGCGGGTCTGTATCTTTCATCCAGCAGTAGTAATTCCGTCCAGCAGTTAGGGCTGTAGTCGTGCTCAAAATCCCTATGTGAAATTGCATTGGAAACGCACATTTTTTGACTCCACACCCCTACGCCCTACCACTCCCCCCCTTATCTCTCCCCCGTGTGACGGATCAATCCAAAACTTTCCAGGAAGAACTAGGAAAACCATTTTTAGGTGAAAATTTCTTGAAGATTCATCAACCGCCACCTAAAGTATAAGCAAACCAAAAAAACACTTTTCCAAAGAAAACTAGGTCGTACCTATAACTATATTTGTTCACATACACACAGGCTTTGGACAGCCCTCTTCTACTATCAATCTGTCTTTCATTCGCACTCTTTCATCCATTTGGCATAAACTGCTACCCTGACGACACCTTTTATAACGAAAGTCTAGAATTATGTATGAAAATTTGTGTGCTTCAGTGCATGGACTGGTGGGCCAGTAAATTAGTTTTCCACTTTTCTTCTTTTTTTAGGGCCCCTTTCATTTCTTTCCTCCTCCTTTTTAACGTTCTCTTTTTTTATTAAAGTGTACTGCAACTCCTTATAGCACAGTGCCCCCATGCTCAGCTCGTCATGAGGCACAGTGCTCGTGTGCTCAAGACGAGCTCAGCTCGTCATGACCACACCCATTCCCGTGGAACGTTCAGCACAGCAGGGAAATTATCCCCGCGTGTGAGCGTTCCACAGCTCATGACGAGCTCGTCATGAGCACGGAAAAGGTTAAGTGCATATGTGTGTCGAGTTACTGTGTGTGTATTTTATTGTGAATGATAAGTGGGTGACTGTAAAAATAAGTCAGGGAATGGTTGCATGAGTGCAGGAATGAGTGACAGAGTGCATGTGCAAGGAGTTACCGCATGCCTAAACTCACAATAAGAAGCACTTTCAGTTGGTATAAGCTGGACCTACTGGCACTGCAGATGCTTGCTTTCAGTTTGATGATGCTTACAGATGCTGTAATTTAATCAGACAGAATTATAGGCCTGGTAGAGAAATACAAAAAAAATCCAGAAAGGATTCCAAAGAAATGGAAAAGAGTAATTTCATGGGTTCAGTCAATTAGTGTTTATTTTGCTCTTCTCTCGAATAAAACAAATCGAATTCCCATGTCAAACAATAACTCACAACAAATCTCAGGTGTGTTATGTCTCGCTGGTTTCAGTTATTTATCGATTACTATCTTCTAGAACCTGAGGCAACTGCAATCCAATATGTTACCCTTATAATTCGAGAGGCTCAAACTAGTAGACATTCTAGGTTTGTGTATCAGATACTAAATTATTCCTAGTCTTAATGTCTTGCAATCGGAGAGACGTTCAGTCTGCCTGGATTTGGAGAGAGGTCACTTATTGTGGACAATAGCAAGCTTGAGGTCACACTGGCCATAACATAGCAGAGCGCAAGTCCCTCACATAATTTTATCATAGAACACAATAAACAAATTCAACAATCAATCAATCAGTGCATTTATAAAGCACGCTACCTACCCGTGAGGGTCTCAAGGCCACCAAGAGTATGTCATGAAAGAGGAAGTTTAATCCTGAAGTGTCCATTTATAAGAAAGTTACACTTGGTAAACCCGTCCCACCGGCAGACCTAGAAAATACATGCTGTTAAGCAGCTACTTTTGGAATAATCACAGATCAACCTGAGGAAACCAACAAACAGATCTCAAGCGACAGTCATTTAAGCAGGCCCACTGGTCCAAGCCTTCTGCGTCCTCTCAAAGGGATTCAAGGGACAGAGTCTCAGGCACATCCCAAGTTCCTCTCAGTGGCGAACACAATCATTAAGCAGGTGAAATGCCTTTTGTGGATGTAACCACCTTCAAATAGTGATTGACAACACTCTCTCTGAATAAAGCTAAAAAAAAAAAATTCTTTTTAAACAGGTACGCTCAAAAATTGATGATCCTGAACGCTAACTCAAATTATGAGACTTCGGCACCTGCTCAATGGTAGGAAAACCAGGAGAAGAGTCGGGTATTGTTATTGTTATCTGAGGTTTGTATAGCGCCAAATCACCGTCAGGTCTCTAGGCGCTCATGACAGAAGCAGTAACAACAACTGAGTAGGTAAACAGAAGGTACAGATATAACAACATTACTCAAATGGAGCAGAAAGCTTCCCTAAACATGAGTGTTTTCAATGACTTCCTAAAATGAAGAAGATTTACTTCTTTGCGGAGGGACTCCGGTAATTTGTTCCACATCTGTGGGACCTGGACAGAAAAAGATCTCCCTCCCTTGGTTGCCATTTTAAAACGCGGACAAGACAACAATTGGGAGTTAGAAGACCTCAGCGCTCGTTTGGGATTATAGACCCCAAGCCGTTCTTTTATATAGGCAGGGGCATGCCCATAGATTGCCTTATGGGCAATGCATAAGCTTTTAAATTCCACCCTTTGCTTTATGGGGAGCCAATGTAACCTGTACAGTAATGGAGAGGCATGGGTCTGTCTAGGTAATCTAAAAATCAGTCGCGCTGCATCATTCAAAGTTACCTGCAAGCGATTGATCAGGATTTTTGGCAAACCTAGGTAGAGCGCATTCCCATAATCTATCCTTGAAATTATTGTTGCCAAGACAATGGTCCGGAGCATATTTAGGGAAAGTAGGGGAACTAGCTTGCGTAGCTGCCTGATTAGGTTAGTACAGGTCCCAACAACAGAAGATATCTGGCTAGCCATTGTCAGCTCATGGTCGATCTTAATACCAAGGCTTTTTTACATTGGGGCACGGTTTCGGGGTGGGGCCAACTTCTTGGGGCCAAAACAAATCACTCCAGGGCGAGGCAGCAGTTGAAACCACCAAAACCTCCGTTTTTTGGGGATTTATTTTCAGCAAATTTGCCGTCATCCAGCTAACCGTATATCTAAGTATATTCTGGGCCTGGGTTCGTGCAAATGCCGTGTTGTCAATACTCAGTAACAACTGAGTATCATCGGTATAATTAAAAATTCTGCAGCCCATGCTTGCCAGGGAGTCTATCAGGGGTTGTAAGTAAAGATTGAACAAGAGTGGGGACAATGCAGAGCCCTGCGGGGCTCCGCACTCAAGAGCACCCACCTCAGATATACGATCCCCTAATTGAATCCTCTGGGTCCTCCCCGAAAGAAAGGATTTTAGCCATTGATGTGCTAAATCCTTTATCTCAAATGCGGCCAGTCTGTCCAGAAGCAGGGCATGGCTGACAGTATCAAATGCCGCTGATAGATCTAAAAGTATCAGGGCACTTGGTTTCTTACTGTCAGCCATGCCTCTAAGCTCATCCAGCACCGAGAGCATTACTAATTCGGTGCTGTGATGTGCACGGAACCCTGCTTGACGTTCCTGGAGTAGATGGCGTGACTCCAGGAATGAAGACAGGGACTTTAGCACATGTTCCAGGATCTTGGACAAAAAAGGCAGCTGGGATATTGGCCTATAGTTTTTCAGAATAGCCGGGTCAGCCCCCAGCTTTTTTTTTTATCGGGGGCTTAACTCGTGCTTCTTTAAAAGTAGCTGGTAAAAGGCCAGTGTCTAACGAGTTGTTTAAGAGGGAGATGATGTGGTCCTCAACAACAGGAAGCGCCAGACAAAAAACTCCAGGGGGGCATGGGTCCGCAGGGGAACCTGACTTGGTTCTTCTTATAAGCTGTATTTACATAGATATGGGACCCCCTCTAAATGTACTTTAAGGTCAGGGAAAGAGAGGAACACAGTAATAACATAGACAAAGATTCCCTCATGACCTAAATTATTTTACACTTGATAACCTTTATGCTTTCAGCATAGGCCTTCAACACAAGGTGACAACATATATTTTTTCACATTTGTAACTTTTATTTCTTTTTTATGTGTTCTTTTTAACAAGATTATATTTTTCAGTATTTCTTTGAATTCATCACAATCATTTTACAAAAAAGACATAATGAATCAGTGAGCAATAAAAATATAAATACAAACATCATACAGAGAAAACAAGTCTAATACACTCTCACAATTACCTCATACATACACTCTCATACACTCTACATTCATTCTTTATTCTGTGTCCGAGGGGTCACAGGTTGTTATGTGATCTATTACGCAGGGTCGACACGTTTCGGTGGAATGAGACCACCTTCCTCAGGACCTTTAGCAGAACAGACGCTCTGTCCAATAATTTATAGGCTCTGTATGGATCTCTGTAATAATAAATAACATATCATATCTGTGGCACTATCTAAGAATCATAAATTATCATAAAGTTCAAAAACTCATACAATTGTTGTTGACCTTGGTCACCTTGTGTAGAACTCACAAAAACATAGTTCATTGCAACTTAATTATTCATTTTTTGTCTTTTGTCATTGCTTTATCTAGGGCACAAAGCAGCACTGGTGCCTCTGTCCTAATACTGCGGAATGAGGCTTTCCTTAGAGAGTTAAAGGAATTAAGTCAAAAGGAAGAATCATTAGAAAATTGGAGAAAAGAGAATAAGAAGAACGTTCATGTGTCTAATAAGTCTTTAAATTACATTACTAAGAAAGATGGAGTTAATATTACTAATTCTAATGCGAACAAGACACACTATTTAGTCTCACTACATAATTTATACTTTTTTGTTAAGAAGAAGTTAATTTCACCAATTCTGATACGAAAAGGACAAACTATTTAGTCTCACTACATAAGTTATACTTTTTTTAAAAAGATTATATGTTCTTACCCTGATAGCAAAGGTGAGAAGGATCGTAACTTCGATTGTCAATCTGTCTACGGATAAGCGATCCTACAATCATGTATAAAAATGTTTAGATATTTTTGTCTCTATACCTGTAAAGATTTTGTAAGAGTTACATTCTATTTATTGTGAAGCGACTTACCCAAATAGAATTATCCGTTGACAATCATTTCAATTCAATAAAAAATTTAGTGGTCTGCATTACTTCATTTCACTATTTAATGAGATACGAGTAGATTTCTGAAAGGAATGTGAATAGCGCTTAGTCTGGTTGTTTTTATATGCGGCTTTCATAAGACATATTGGTTGAAGAATAACTAACCTTATATGAAAAGGTAGCAGCTCATAAGTAATCCATTAACGAGCTTCAGGTAACATCAATGTGTTCTCAATTTATCGACGGCATCTCTATATTTCTTTCAATTTTACGGCTGGAAGAAAATGAAAACAAAGTTGGGGGAGGTCATCTAGTATTTCCTAAGTGCGGATAAGTAATCTAGAGGTTACAATGACTAATGAAATTACTCCGATATTTATCAGGTTTAAAACGGAGTATGAATATATAGTCAAGATAATTACTTATCTTCAGCAACACAAGCAGACGCTAATGCCCCTTCTACCTTTAATGAGTTACTCTGTGATGGCTTTACGTGCAGTAGTAGAGGTCACTTTAAATGCGTTATCTAAAGCTCTGGTCTCCAGATGAAAACAAACAGGCTTTTGCAAGCATATACGGGTCATATGTTTCCAGTATACCTGAGTACACGCCCGTTGGAAACAATCCAACCTAATACTAGTTGGACGCATTGCACATATTGCCGTGGTCGGTATCTAACCGCGCAATCTAACCCCACTTTCGTTCAAGTTGTCCGATTACCTTGGTTATTACAAGACGCCACCGCCAACAAAACCTCGGCTCGCAATCCCGTAGGTTAGTTACGATCCTTCTCACCTTTGCTATCAGGGTAAGAACATATAATCTTTTTTTTAAAAGTATAACTTATGTAGTGAGACTAAATAGTTTGTCCTTTTCGTATCAGAATTGGTGAAATTAACTTCTTCTTAACAAAAAAAGTATAAATTATGTAGTGAGACTAAATAGAGTGTCTTTTTCGCATTAGAATTAGTAATATTAACTCCATCTTTCTTAGTAATGTGATTTAAAGACTTATTAGACACATGAACGTTCTTCTTCTCTTTTCTCCAATTTTCTAATGATTCTACCTTTTGACTTAATTCCTTTAACTCTCTAAGGAAAGCCTCATTCTGCAGTAATAGGACAGTGGCACCAGTGCTGCTTTGTGCCCTAGATAGAGCAATGACAAAAGACAAAAAATGAATAATTAAGTTGTAATGAACTATGTTTTTGTGAGTTCTACACAAGGTGACCAAGGTCAACAACAATTGTATGAGTTTTTGAACTTTATGATAATTTATGATTCTTAGATCGTGCCACAGATATATGATATGTTATTTATTATTACAGATATCCATACAGAGCCTATAAATTATTGGAAAGAGCGTCTGTTCTGCTAAAGGTCCTGAGGAAGGTGGTCTCATTCCACCGAAACGCGTCGACCCTGCATAATAGATCACATAACAACCTGTGACCCCTCAGACACAAAATAAAGAATGAATGTAGAGTGTATGTATGAGGTAATTGTGAGAGTGTATTAGACTTGTTTTCTCTGTATGGTGTTTGTATTTATATTTTTATTGCTCACTGATTAATTATATGTATTTTTTGTAAAATGATTGTGATGAATTCAAAGAAATACTGAAAAATATAATCTTGTTAAAAAGAACACATAAAAAAGAAATAAAAATTACAAATGTGAAAAAATATATGTTGCCACCTTGTGTTGAAGGCCTTTGCTGAAAGCATAAAGGTTGTCAAGTGTAAAATAATTCAGGTCATGAGGGAATCTTTTTCTATGTTAGTCTACTTATAAGCTGCACAAGAGTCGTAGAGTCTAAACCTGGAAACCTAGAGATGATGGATTTCGGGGGGGCTTGAGAGACCTGTGGTGCAGGGAGCCCACTAGAGGTGTCCTTCTTAATATCAGACAGAATAGTTGCCACTTTCTCAAGAAAGTAACGTTGAAAGGTGTTACAATCTATTCTTATTTCTGACTTTTCATCTTTCTTACTCAGTTCTTTTAAGATTTTAAAAGTCTCTTTCTCGATATTATCTGCATTATTTATACAGGTTTCATAATATTCCCCTTTAACTGACACAATAAGCTTTTTATATGAAATCAAAGATATTTTATACTGTTCCCGATCTGTACAGTCTTTTGTTTTCCTCCAACATCTCTCAAGATGGCGAAGCTTTCTTTTGTGATCCTTCAGAAGCGGGGTAAACCAAGGGGCCCCTTTTTCAGCACCCTTTATTTTCTGTATCCTTTCAGGTGCTATCTGATTGATAGTCTGTCTAAGATTCAACGCTATAGCATTATAGTCTTGATCTAGATCACCATGGGAGACTACTGGTTGCATATATTTAGGAAGGACGTCACCTAAGGCTTTGGAATCGACTTTTTTCCATTGACGTACTTTTTTTGTTTTTAAAGGTGGTTTGACTAAATCGCTGTCAATAGGGATATCACACTGAAGTAAATAATGGTCGGACCAAATACAAGGTAAAATATTCGTAAGGACCACCTCTGGATCAGAGGTCCAGATTAGGTCGAGGGTGTGACCCTTAATATGAGCTGGAGCTTCCACGAGCTGTTCAAGGCCCAACAAAGTCATAGAGGTCTCCAACCGGCGAGTTGTCAAATCTTTACGAGCACTATCCCAGTGGACTTTAAAATCTCCTGTCACCAAGACTTTTTTAAATCGAGTACAAATATCTGAGATAATGGGGGCAAATAGTTAAACACCGAGGTGCATTTCGGTGGACGATAGACAGTAAGAACAATAAGACACGTATTCTTCAAGGTGATCTTCACTCCAAGTATATCCGCCGAATCTACTGTTTTGGCTATTAATTTAACCACTGTTAGATGTTTTTTAAACATAATTGCTATCCCCCCCCCATCCCCCTCCCCGAGCATTGTCCGCACGATTGTGCCAAACAATGTCGTATCCATTTGGGAGGGCTGCAATAATATCGGGTGAAGAATTATCACCTAGCCACGTTTCAGTAAGGGTTAAAACGTCTATAGCATCATCCTGAAGAAGAGTAAAAATTTCAAGGTGATGTTTTTGAAGCGACCTTGTGTTCAGGCTAGCGAGCTTCAAAGAGGGCGGGTGGATAAGGCGCCTCTGCTTCTTGTCCAGTATTGAGCTTTTCTGCTCCCTTGGAACACAGCCTGGCACCTGGAGTAAATAAAAATTTGAATGAGGAGGAACACACAGGTTAGAGGGAAATGTACTACTGTGTTGAGCGGTATTGCAGGGAAAAAACACACAAAGCCAATTTGTAGAAAATAAATGTGTAATTCTTGAGGGAATCAGACTGCGGTGGGAAGAGGTGACTTGACATGGCTGTGGGCTCTGCCTCAAACCAGGAACAAACACACGTTAAATATCAGGCATGTATAGAATGGAATATCCAAGAATCAGACAACAGTCTTTACTGTAGGGGAGGATGCGTTTCATGCAGAATCCTATTAAAAGAAGGCTGGAGACCAACGATGCTAAAAGCATATTAGAACCACTGGAGTAGTATTTGGCGGCAACATTTTTCTTTATGAGGATCGTCAAAGATTAATACTAGCCACTGAAACATTGATTTGTTATGGTAGTGCTTCAGCGGAGCATTCAGAGTCTACTTAAACGTTGTAGATAGCCACAAGTGGAATGGCGACAAATTAGATAGTGTGGTGTGATACTTTCCAGATCCTAAAGTCTATCTATACCAGAGAAAGATGTATGTAGAATTGCCTGTTCAGGAGTAACGTAGCAGCAGTATTGCTCAATGAATATATATATATATATTCCAGTACTCTATCCTTGCAGAATCCAGTCAGCAAACCACGGACTCAGATAGACAACGCGGACCCAATTTCTTCGTGCGTTTCTTATTTATTTAAAGTTTTTTCCGCCCTGCATCAGTATGCCGCCATGACGCGTTTCGGTCCGACCTGGACCTTGATCACATAATATATATATATATATATATATATATATTTTTTAAATAACTTTGATTTCAAAGAATATGCTTAGAAATTTCTGAGACTATCCAGTCGGGAGCATGATGAAACGAGTAAGACTCACTCCAGTCAAAACAAGATTTAAACCTATATGAGGCATAAGAGCTTAATGTAGTGTTTTGTTAGTTGCCCTGCAGCTGGTGTTGTCAGTATACCATCCTGTTTGGCTTGAAGTGGACAGTCTTGTTTTATTTTACTATGACCCCGCTGGAAGCAGACACCTAATTGCTACCTGTTGTGTCTGGGCCAGAACACACTAAGTGGAAACAAGGTATTTTTAAATTAACGGTGTGGCTGGCCTGAAGCAGTGAAATGTCGCTGAGATATGGGCAAGTATGTCAAACACCATTAACCTTTTACATCCTTAACAGGTGATTCCAGAACTGGTTTGATTAATCCTTTTTTTATTGTATTTAACATTTTATTGGGGTTATGCTATTCCCATAATGCCACTGAGGGGTTATAATCACATGGTAGATGTGAGCAGAAGTTCAAGTGATTTCTGTGTCAAAGCTGTGGTGGCACATTAGTACCATTTTACTGGATTACCAGCAATTTATGTTTACATTTCAATAAAATGTTATGTTTATTTATTGTTTTCTACACATGGAACCACACACACGGAGGCACGCAATAGTTAATGGGAATTATGTTGCACACATGAATTACAGAATGTACTGCAGGGGTACCATTTTTTCCACCTGATCTACAGGTAATTAAATATTTTGTAAACATAAACATGAACACCGAAACCCCGAACATCCATACATATGATGAACCACAAGAGTCAGTCAAGTAATCGTCATAACATTCAGACAGTTGAGTAGGTTAAGCGTTTACTGTTTAGATTGATGAGAAATCTGCAAAGCTTAAGTTTGGATCCAGGATCTGCTTAGCCTTTCATCCTTCCAAGGTTAATAAACTAGGTAACACGGCGCTGGGTAACAAAAGCTAAGTTGTTTTCATTTTTAAACGTGACACCAACTTCTGCCAAGAAATGGTCTTCAACAAAACCAGGGCTGGTGGAAGTGAATTTGTGGACCCGGCATATAATTACTGACCGCTTGCTCTTTGTGGGTGTTTGCAAAAACAGTAAAACAAATTAAATAAACACACACGACAAGCTTCAGCAAAGCCAACAGTCTGGCCGTTGCAAGCTGGCATGATTGTTTAGAGCAGTAATAGGCCCCCCAAAAAAGGGGAGGCGGAGTGTCACTGCCTAAACGTTTTTTCTATATGCTTGCAATTATTAGCCCAAAGAAAAATTACATTTTGCTTTGAATTACTGTAACATGAAGACATAGTCTAAACACACAAGAATAACACAAAAGTGAATAAAGAATGGAAAGAAATGCACTTCAGGAAGATGTGCACGTTGTCAGGAAATGCTACAGTTTACAGAGCAATAGAACCAATGGCTGAAGATGGCTGACCCATTATCCCATGCATTAATGCTGTGGGGGGGGGGGGGGGGGGGGGGGGGGCGGGTAGAGGGGAGTGAACAGCAAAAAACAGCTTAACAGGCCAATGGATAAAGAGTGCCCACCGAAAAGCTGCTTTTTGTATTTATATATGAATATTTATTTTTTATTACAGAAGGATGGTGGTGCCACTGTTCGACCTAATAAAAAAGAAATAGCAAACATAAAATAAAATGAGCTGGTGGTCTAGTATATATTTTTATAGAAAATGTATTGCTATTTCATACATAATGCACATATAAATCAATAATACTCCAACAAGTATTTTTCTAAAAGATTAATCCCCAAATCACCCTGGAATAAACCGGCAACCCCTCTGAACCAAGCCCCAAGAGAAAAGATTAAAGAAGAAGAAACTAACATGTCGTCCCCGACCCCACCAAGCTTCCCCCTTGAGAACTCATCCGCAGCCGCGGTGCGTCCATTGGGACGTAGGGGCGTAGCCCCACTAGCCCACATGGACCCGCGGCTGCAAGGCAAATATTGTACTTTTGTTTAAGAAAATAATCGCCACCCATGAGTAATTTATTTAAGCGCCGCCACCGAGCCCTGCCTGGAATCCGGGCAGCACCCGAAACTCGGCCAGAGTTTTCCGGGAGTGCGCTGTGCGCAGGGGGGCTGTCCTGCACAGCTTGAATGACAGCAGGGCTGCAGCACAGAGACAGGTACCCCTAGCGCGCAAGTGAAGGTTGGGGCTGAAACTAACCCGAGCATGCGCAGTTAGGTCCCTCTCCATAGAGAGTGACCAGGGGGGTGCTGGTTTAGCCGGGCAGCAGCCCCCAGCGTTAGGAAGGGCGAGAGGGCGAGCACTCAGTGTACCCCCCTAGCCAATCCTGGCGCTGCATGTAGCGCCAGGATTGGCCAGTCACCGCGCAGCAGGGCAGGGCAATCCATTATTGGATGCCGTGCGTGGGTGGTGCACTGCTGCTCAGCCACACTGCATAGTGGCCAACCACTGTGTCTACCTTGAATGTAGTCATGCAGTGATTGGGTATTTCGCAGCGCGCATCGCTGCTCAGGCTGCTGACGTCGGATGGCAGGCAGGATCCGGTTCTAGTCGCCTCGTGGTGTCTGCCCTGTGCGCATCAGCCAGCCTGCCTGTGTCTGTGCCCTGTGTGGTTTCATTCAATCTCGACTCCTTGAGTCTCACTCTGACTCATTCTCGACCCGTCATCGATCGTTGTGATATCTTGCATATTAGTGAGTATATAGTATTGACAAACAGATTAAGTAGAAGTATTGTGACTCCATTTGTGTGTCTCACATTCTTCCTCGTGGCATTGGCAGGATTTAAATGAGGCTGTAAAGTTCGTAAGTAATTTGAAGGCAGATAATACATGCACAAGCTTACAATTACTAGTAATTGCTGTAGAAACACAGACGAGAGCAGACACACACGTAAAAATACATGATACACATGCTCTTTGGTACCTACACACAAGCCAACAGAACACGCACACGTGCATACTCACTCACATCAAAAGCATTCCATAACTCTATCCATGTTAGTGACGAAGTGCTTTGCAGATGACAAAGTGTGCTTGTCGTTCGGCCTCTGGGCGCTGGCTTCCCTGCTGTGGATCACCTCGCATGCACTGTAAATATATCCTTTTTATAGCCGTGCAGCACGGGCCGCACAAGCGCCCTCGTCTTTTTGCGCGTGCGTTTGAAAGGAATCATGCATGACACGTCTGCTGTGCCGTGCAATGGTGTGTAGTGGAACATCCAGAGAGGGGAATCTCTGACACTATTTTTTAGCTGTTGGAGGGTGTGGCGGAGTCAGGCTGACCGTAATCCACTCCACTGATGCATAAATGCAGGTCCACCGGAATTAATCGGCAGGGAGGTCAAATTATGTGGCATAATGCGGCGCATTTTGTACTACTGTTACTTCCTTGGTTTGTAATTTTTTAAACGTTAACACTATCTTGGCCAAAGTTTCACCTCATTAGTACCAGTTTGACACCCAAATACAGCAGGCCTTCCACTGCGGAGTGACCTGAGTCACCGCATTCCTGGAAACGTTCGATCCCTCTGAGGTAGAAACAATCTTGTCAAATCCTTTGATTAGACAGTAGATGATGGATTGTGTTGCAAGTGAAGCAAATCCATAGTTTAGGCAGAAAAGGCGTGGCCACAAAATCGAATAATTTCAGGTTACTCATCGAGTGGTGAAGTCGGCCTGTGAGAGGGCAGTTGATATTTACAACTGACTCAGTTGTAAATATCAACTGCCCTCTCACAGGCCGACTTCACCACTCGATGAGAATGCAACCAGGTGAGAATGAAATGCTAACACATTGCTAACCGATCTGAAGGCACTTTAGGTAATTCCAGTAAGCACAGGTTCTTCCGTACAGTGCTACGCCCCTATGTACAGCACACCACACAGTGCACCGGTCGCTTTTGTGAAGGTAAAAACCACAAGATCATCAGCCCTTTCTTAAGTGCTGGCCATTAAATACTGAAACAGCAATAGTGCTTTTAGACTGAGAGACGTAAATCAAAGGCAGTCTGCAGTGCAGCGTGTGCACCATTTATTACAGAAGGGTATTGATCAAGCTTGTGTCCACTATTGTATGTAAATCGTTATACATAGAGATCTGTGCAGAGTCTGTGCCTCTTCTAGGGCAGATCCCAGTCGGAGGCAAAGGTTTTTTCTTCAAGGTAGTTGCAGAACTATATTAAAGTTCACATTTCAATCAGTTTTTCGTGGAATAGCCTAGGCCCTTCAGGATTGGTCTGCAGTTGGATCGGTATCTCTAAAAGTTTTGTAGTGTTTGTTCTATTTGGAGACTACACAGATTTTACTGATCAAATGGCATATTAAGTACATTTTGTTTCACCTTAACACTATATTCTGCGTGGAAAGACATGCGTGATAGTCACATGCGTTCTAATGGTAAAGGTAAGGCGTGGTTCCCAATGCTTTGAGAAGGCTGTTTCCCAACTGCTGTGCAACTTCTTCTACTCTTAGAGCTGAGATTTTCATGAAAGTCTTATAGTCTGAATTCAGCACCTGAGCGTAATAGGACGGAGCGTATGAAGCTCTGTGGTTATACTGAATAAGCAGCTACCTATGTTATGCCATCTATTAATGTAATAACTGCACTTTCACAATTGCTTTATTAACCTTCCTGCTTTCTCAAATTTGTTTAAAATGCACGATTTTTCTTCTTTTTTTAAAAAAATTCTTGGGGGGGACCACTCCAAACTCCCCTTATGGGGTTCAGGCTCGCTCGGGTGCAGTATGCAAATCACTTTGCGCCACACCACTTTCAAATGTCACCAGCCGCCCCTGCGGTATGCTGATTGAAAATGTTCATGCGAAAGTTCCCAGATCGCACGTTGCTTGGACGCCATTCCATAACCTCAGATCAGTCTCTCTGGCAAAGGGCACAGATTCATGCTTCTAATCCATGCAGTTAGGAAGTAAGGCTTCAGAACAGCAATTATCATCCTAGTATCTAATATGTGTAGATGGCTGGTTTGGGAGAGGGTTTAAAATCAGCCAGCCAAAGCGGATTGAGAAAAATAAATCGAAAACTTTCTTCCATCACTACTCATGAGTAAACTAACAAGCATTTGCAATGCAATAGGTCTCGCACTTGCGAGAGTTTAAGCTATTGCCATTGTAAATGGCAATGCCTTTTATTTAGGTTTTAAAAACCAACCCGTAAATGAAAGGCATTGTCGTTTACAATGCCAACAGCTCAAACTCTCGCAAATGCGAGACATATTGCATTGCAAATGCTTGTTTAATAATGCTTTGGCGCTACCTCTTTTTATTTACCAACCCAACTTGAATCAGTAAACAAATAGAAAAAACCCTCCTCATATTTTTAGACGAATGTATGTCTGATACACATGCCTACAAAATAACACACCCACTGCAGCTGCAATACAACCAATTTAGTTTTGTTTTCTCTTTGGTCACACAACACAGCATCACTAAAAACAAATGTCAAAGCCAATAGTTCCCAAAGGCAAGGTAGATTTGCAAATGCTTGTTTGAAATGCCATTGTTACAAATCCTTGGCTTTCACATGGGGTTTTGCAGGCAAACTTGTGAAAAATTTCAATATTTTACGATCTGAGAAGTGTGTGCAAGAATTGTACAAGTACACTTTAGAAAATGCGTGATGCTTCTATGGGGCTTTTTTTATGAGGATTGGGAGGACCGATGTTTGACCCCAGAGATAACTGTAGACAACTAACCACACACACACACACACCCCCAGACACCACACACACACACATGCATGTAAACACACAACACACACATGCACGTAAACACACACAAAACATGCAGGCACACACATACACAACACACACACCACACACGCAAACACACACACATAAAAAACACAACACACACACACACACCTGCCTCCCAAGCCGTGCAAGCTACGGGCAGCAGACCCTGAAATAAGTAAACTTTTGATGCTTCTAGTTATTTAAAATCATAACAACTTAGCACAGACATTTCCAGTGATTAAAACAAAGCAGAGTCATTGACGTCACAGCTGATCAATCAGTGCATACCCCAAGGAGTTAGAATGTATTGTGGGGACCCACCAGGACACCCTGTAAACTCTACGACTTTTAGTAATCCACCACGAGGCACAAAGGCGGACAGATTGTGGACACAGAGCATACAAACATCTTACAAAGAAAAAACGCCTATATTATGTGGCTGAAGCTGACACCTGTAACATACAATTTACACCTTAGTAGCATGCCCACCGCAATAGGTTTAAACAAGCATTTACAATGCACCCCGCTCGTGAGCTGTGTGGGAGCGAGGGAGGACCACGGAGCTGCAGCAGAGAGGTCGGGCGGGAACGAAGAGGGGTCGGACAGGGGGCAGGTGCTTAACATCGGCTGAACTCGAGGTAGGCAGGAAGCAGCCCCGGGCT
Source organism: Lissotriton vulgaris (assembly GCF_964263255.1). NCBI lineage: Eukaryota > Metazoa > Chordata > Amphibia > Caudata > Salamandridae > Lissotriton > Lissotriton vulgaris. Next base: position 687,204,451 of record NC_141696.1, read on the forward strand.
CCGCCTCCGCTGGCTCCCCACGAGCAGACCTCGGAAGCACTGCTCTGTTGAGGCGGAAGATAAACAACAGGGCGTGGGCATCTGACAACACGCACAACAGAAGGGACCGCTACACTCGTGGGTCCTACATGCACCTCGCTCATGAGCGGTGTGGGAGCGAGGGCCGACCGCGAAGCTGCAGCAGAGGGGTCGGGCGGGAACAAAGGGGTCAGACGGGGGCCAGGTGCTTAACAGCGGCTCGAGGCAGGCAGGAAAGAGACCTCGGAAGCACTGCTCTGTGGAGGATAAACAACGGGGCGCGGGCATCTGACAACACGCAAACGCATTTCACAGAGCGATAAGGGACGGGGGCTGTTTTACACAGGTTACAAGACTTACATGTTGAATGCTGTGTTGTTTACATGTGCACTAAAAGCATGGGGCGAAAGTGAAACTGCATGCTGGTTTGACTGGGAGATGTGCGCGTGCCTGTACGTGCGCGTCCACAGAGCCCAATCGCTTACGCGTGCCCCTGTCTGTACCACTTGAGAGCCAAGTCGCTGACAATAGGTCTCGCTGGCGACAGTGCTTCACGCTGCGTCGCCAGGTGCAAGACCTAAAAAGGAAAAGCAACATATCCTCAATATTCTCAATTAAACCTGCAAGCATCACCTCCCACTTCCCAAAACAGGTTTAATAAATACTGTTATTTTTTTTTTTATTTGCAAAGCCTCCTTCTCTTCTTTACTGCTGAATTCAAATGCAACAAATGTTCTTAGTTCTTCCCTGATAGAAAAGCAACAAAATCAGACTGGAACTGGATAGTCAATAGCATTTCCTCAAATAGTTCATAACTCTCCAAACTCACTCTGCCTAATTTCTGATTTCATATGGCAACCCAGAATTAAATATTTGTCTTCTTATAATACATTCTCCCTCATCTTAGAAGAAAGCCTATTCCTTGCTATCTTTGATACTAAACCACTCTTCGCTGTCTCCAATACCAAACCCTCCTCTTACCCTGGTGACCCAATCTGTCCTCACATTGCAAAAGACCCTCTCCGGGGCCTTCTTCCTGTCATGGCTTGCCCTCACCAATTCACTTCGCCAAAACATGGCTGTAGCCAAGTGCTTCAAATATGCAGATGTGACGCCAAAAAAAAAAAAACAACTAACCTTGACCCATCTGTTAACCATTACCGCTCCAAAACGATAAAGCACATACTGGAGAATGAACTGTTAGATTTGTTCTAATATGGTTACAGGGTGGGCCACAGTATGACTCTCCAACGCACATGGTGATCAATTATATCCTCTGCACTTTTGACCAAGAATATACATGCTGTCTCATCGTATTGGATTTATCGGTGGCCTTCGATAAAGTCGACCTTCAAATCGTCCTTGAAAGACAGGATGTGCCTCAATGGAATAATTTCAGTTAATAAATTCATGAAATCTCTGCCTTACACCAAAACGCAAAAGACACCCAATCTACCAAACACCGGAATCCCCTTATTTTATGTCAGATTTAAAATCCTCTCTTCTCAGCATCCATAGACAGATCGAGCAAAAAGATCTCAAATACAATGTGGGGAAGACAATTTCTCATCTTACACCCAAACCTGACCCAGCTATGATGTTCTTGGACTTGAATCTTGAAATTGGCAGATATCATAGGAAAGCTGCCCAACTTTGCTGCATTATTTGGTGTTCTTTAAACCTTAAAAGTGACAACGAAGTTATGGCTAAATTGGGCAGGTTCTAACGCCACAAACTCAGAAAGCTTAAGCCAAATGTTTCTTTCCTGTCTCTGGAAGGAAATGTGCACTATAAAAATGCTTGCCTCATAACTGATTACCTTAACTTTCAGGGTTCTGAATTTCTCAACCAGGACCTTTCCTTCTAGAAAGGCTCTCAGTCCCTCCAATGCAAAAACAACATTTCTCTATATTACACATTTCAGAAAAAAAACATGTCTGGCAAACGTACTGTAAACAATCTGTTTATTATGCTACCAGTTGTCTTGTCTGGTATTTTCACATCTTTCCAATGAACAACACTCTGAAACTCAGATGTGCATGAATACAACAAATACATGAAAATAAATAGGGTTTTGTATTAAAATCTTGGAAAATACTAATGTTTACTTGGAGGTTAATTAAATAAAGCATGGGTCACATTTCAACTTATCTTCTGCCCATATATGGTCAATTTTCAATATATGATATTTAAGATTCGTTTGCACTTGAAGTACAGATATAAAACAATGGGTTGAAATGCTACCAGAGCAATTGCCAGTGGTTGGACTATTTGAAAGTATTCATCCCTTATTCTTTTGTGGGATTGGCATAAATCCTTTAGTCTTAAAAAGGTAACCATGCCTGGCCCATCTAATGAAATAAATGCATGAGGTTAACAAAGAAAAGAAGTGAAATAAATATAAAGAATGGAAACAGATCCAAGAGTTTGAACTAGATACAGTCAGGCCAATAAAACTCAACAAGCTAAAGAAAACATACAAACAAAAAGCCATGTCCATACTCCAGATTGACTTTATGAGGGACACATGAAGTGTAATGTAACTTCATACCACAGGCTACAATACAAATGACATTGCTGTCCTAAGGCGCCACCACATAAAAATTAAAATGTGAGCTGCCACAACTACGCAAATAGGGTTGGCGTTTTTCAGACGTGATTTTTCATAATATTTTTTTTGGGGGGGGGGGGGGGGGGGGGGGGGGGGGTTGATGCTGAAATATTTACTCCTCTGCCACTAAAAAGCGCTACATGGCATGTGCTTAGGATTACCCTGTGGCTGCTTGTCGCCGTTACAACAACCAGTACTTAGAAAGGCTGCAAAAAGTAATTGATATCGAATGCCATAATATTTTTGTGCACGACTACAACTACCAGAATGCATCGGTTTATTAAGCAACCTATAACTTGTAATGCAGTCATGGGATAACATGATAACCTCACCTAGGATTGAGATCCATCATTATTGTTAATGGACAGCACTACAAACTTTAAGCAAAATGCGAGAAATTTACAGACTGTGTCTTCTTTATTACCAATGAACAATATGTGATACAACTCGGCCAAACATTGACATAAGACAGAACGTCAGTTGAAATGTCTTTTTAAAAAGGTAACACTGCAACATCAGGGCACACGACTAACAAAAATAGTGAGGGAAGTTAGGGTAAGGACAGCACTGCGACCACCAGAGTGCCACAGGCAGCCGGGGAGCAGATAGGTAAAGGTCACACCTGTCAAAGAAAGAGGGACCCGTCGACAGCCCTCGGTTACAAAATACAAAAGAGAGAACTAATAAAGACCCGGCAGAGCATGTGCCGCCCGGCACGAGCAGTCCGCGTTGCTGGCAGCAGGCCCCGTCCTCTGGTGACTCTGCTGCAGCCTCTGGGCCTGCAGAGCCAAGAAAAGGTGCGGACGGGCGCTGAAGGGAAACCACCATGCGCTCTCCTATGAAGCATTGATCACTGCACCACAGGACGGAATGGGCCGAGGAGCCGCCATGGTGAGCGGGCTGCAGCCAGGGAGCGTGCAAGGGCTGCAGCCGGACGCCCTGCGAGCACTGGGTCTGACTCCTGATCTCCACCCCGTCCCTAGAAGGCGACTTGCCGTTACCTGCGACTGCTGCAGCGAGCTGGATGTTGAGGGTGTTGTGTCGCACTGCTGCTGCCATAGTGAGGCGGAGCCCTGTGCCATGCCTGGTGGCGGCGGCCGCGACTGAGAGCCAGTGCCCGAGTGTGCAGCGAAAGGAAGGATACGCGGCGGGAGGGCAAAAGATGGGAGGGCAGGGCAGCACTCCCACCGGGACACGAGAGCAGCGGAGCACCGACCGCTGCTGTGCAACCGAGGAGGAGGGAGGACAACAGCACGCCCAGACCCGCCACCGCTCTGCTGTCCTCGCACACTGACAGGGGCTGGAGGGGGCGGGGCGAAGGAGGTGAGAGCAGGGGTTGGGTGGATATGTTGCTCTCTGGACGCAGTTATTGGGAGAGAGACGTGCACGCAGATGGCGGAGAGGATCTGAACGGAGCAAAGGCGAGATAGGGAAATAAAACACACTGGGGCTCAATGACAAACGGGCCCGAAAGAAATGAGGGCAGCGAAACTAGGGCACACAGTAACACAGAAATAGTTGCTGAAAAGAGAAATACATACATCGAGATAGCAGCACATGCAACCAAACCGAGAAAGATGCAGACTGACAGGTAGATAAAACAGAAAGTAAACCAGCGAGCCTGACAAAATAGACAAGCGGGCAAAATGGATAGAGGAATGCCACAAAATAGGAAAAGTAAACACTAATTAGGCGATACATATCAAGGAGGAGTCAAATAGACAAAACTGGAAAGCGATACCTTCAAAAGAAATTAGCTGGAAATATGCATGCATAATAAGACAAGGACAGATACAGACTGTTGGAAAAACAAGCACAGAAAACAATAGAAGATGGGTTAGCTCCAACGTGAATGCCTGGTACCCTTGCCTCCCCCAGCTAAGTAGTAAAAGTAAGCCATAATTGGAGTGAATGAATGAATGAAAAATTTATTGCGCGATTACTTAAAACCAATTGCAATGTTTCTTGCATTTGTAAATAGAAAACATGAATAATGCAAACCGAATGCCATAGTAAAATTGTTTTAAAATGCTTGTTTGTCCTAAAAAAGCAGTTATTTTAGCAGCGATTAAGAAATGAGTGTCTGATTCAGTGTCTTGAAGCCATCGGGCAGCGGAAGTGTTGAACAGTAGTGACATCCACCGTGTGTCTAAGCACCAACTGGTTTAGGGTGACTGAGTGCCTTGTGTCGTGTGAGAGTTTGAAGTTAAAATTAGAAAGCAAGGGGCACGAGGCAGGGATGCCCGTTGTCCCCGCTGATCTTTTCCCTCGTACTGGAGCCACTTGTGGCCTGGATACGAAGATGCATGATGGTGCGTGGCCTGCGCTGGGCAGATGAGGTAGAAGATCGCATATCGCTCTACGCAGACGATATCCTACTTTATCTGGCATCCCCATACAAATCAATTAGTGCTGTGTCAGGCATGCAGGTGTGGGTTGACCTCTAAAGGAGTCAGCAGACAACTTGTAAGGGGTTAGTGCTTCTTTTAATCGATATTCACCAAACACGCCATTCAAACAAATGAAGATACTCCTAGGTTCTGGAGAAACAACAAAGGAATATAACGGAAATGGAACTCTTCCTGATAGAAAACGTTTCTTTGTCACAGTCTTCTCAAAGGAGTGCAAGGTCCTCGTTATAGATATGTAGGCTCCGGGGAACGATTCCAGGGCACAGCAGGGGTTGTTCTCGCATGTAAAAGAAAGAGAAACAAAGACCCTCGATTACTGGCAATTCCAGGGAATGTATTGAGAGGGGAGCAGAAGTGAGGGGATCACCGGGGTCTAACACCAATTGTGACTTTCAGCAGTTAGAGGTGCGTGTGCTCGGGGAGGGTGAAAGATCGTAACTAACACGAAAGTCAAGCTCGTGACCTCCCTCAGTCCTCCCCTACCCTGTATACGCCCGCGAGACAAATAGCCCCTTTAGCCGACCCCGTACCTTGTCTAGCCACACTTCTCCAGAAGTGCGGCAGGGCGGCTCGTGGAAACGCTGGCCTCCTGGCGTTCCTTCTCCGCTGGGCTGTCCTTCTTCTTCTTCTGAGTTCCCAATGTGGCGTTCAACCTCCTCCGTAGTGCTCGGCGTCTCCTTCCTCGGTCCTCGCCCGGCTTTCGCGCCGTCTTCTTCCTGGAGGCAGGATTTCATCACCGTCTCGAGCGATGATTGGGCAGAAGTCAATGACGTCACGGCTGACGAGTCCTCCTCCGGTAAAGCCCAGGCCACATTAAAGGGGCTGCAGGAATACTGTCCATGGGGCGGAAATGAAGAAACATTAACGTCCGGCTCCCATCCAGCAGCAGCCCCGTGACATGCTGTTTTGGGATATATTCACAAATGTTGGTAAATATTCGGGCTATGCAATTAATTGGCGCAATTGGCAGTCTTGTTCATGCTGAAAGGAGTGGTGCCACGCCTCCCAACGCAATGTGCGATAACGGTATCAGCCGACGGCTTTCGATACCTGGGGATCTTTATTACCTCGGACCCAGCCTGTTTCTACGATGTAAATTCGGCCCCGCCTCTGGCCAAACTGCGTGCCGATGTGAAGCATTGGAGGACCCTGCCCCTGACGTTGGTGGAGAGGGCGGCGCTTTTTAAGATGCTGGCCCTTCCTCGATTTCTTTATGTCCTCCAGAACTGCCCCCACAAAGTCCCAGATTCGTACTTTAAAGCGGCTGATGGTGAGATCACTACATTACTGTGGGATGGAAGAGCCCCTAGAATTGCTAGGCAGAAACTGACGAAAGGCTGGTACGATGGGGGCATAGCCCTTCCGGACCTGCAACAGTACTACTGGGGGTCGCCATTGGAAACTGTTAACCATTGGTTGTATTGCCCCCCGGATGACCCAGCACATGCCCTTGATAGATACCAGACTGACCACTCTGGATATCTGGGAGGTCTCTACTCCACAGATTAGAAAAATAAAGGGAAATTCTTTGGACCGACTAAACATAGGTTGGACATTTGGCTAGGGTTGGACTGGCACTCTCTCGCTGGCCACGCCATTGTCGTTTGCTCAGAAACTGAGAAGATTGGGGTACCATCCGGGATTTGATAAGTGGGACCTCATAGGGGTATCCACAGTGGGAGATCTGGTCAAAAAAGGGGCGATACTGACCTTTAGAGAGCTCCAGGAAAAATACCAGCTAGCTCAGGGTGAAATGTACAAATACTTACAAATTAGACATGCGTTACAAGCAGCCTTTCCGTCACTTGCAGAAATACCGGAGTCGTTGTGAGAAGGGGGCCTGATATGCAGTGCTCACTATTCTAGTGAACACTATGTATCAGTCCAGCAACCCTTATTGATGATTGGTTGTAAGTCAACCTTATAGACCAGCTATCCTAGTAGCGTGGATACGAGCAGTCTAAGGCTAAAGACTCGAGAGGGCGTGTTAAGCCAGCTGTTATACCACACATATACCCCTTGAACACCAAGTGAAAGGACACCACACAAGTGTTATGAAAATAAACAGTGTATTTATTAAAATCACAACAGCCCTGTACTCTTTATGAGGGCAGGGTACTAAGCACAAAACAAAACTCTTACGAAAATACTTAAGTTAGCACAGTATATACAAATGCCCGAGGGGCACGGAAATCCATATACTCTGAAAGTGGAATGCGAAATTACTAGCAGGTAAGTACAGTACTAATAGGCTTTGGAATCGCTAGGACTTGACTATAGAATCTTCAGATTACTTCTAGGAGACCCAGGGGACTCGGGTGTAGAGTGCACTCTCACGCGTGATGCGGGACAAAGTCTATGGTAGCTAGATTTCACAGAGTTAGTGTTCTCGGGCGAACCCGACCTGGTAGGAGGAAAACGAAAGTGGATTCTGACCCTTGGATAGTGAGGCTATGCTGGGGCACCGAAATGCCGAAGTTATCTAGCCCAGGGGCTGCAGCTGCATAGGTCTCAAAAGACGTCGGGAATCCTCGTAGACGGACCAGGAGCCTGGAAGAAAGATGCTGGCAGGCGACCAGTGAAGAGAGTTCGAAGTGATCCAAGCCTGGATCTTGAAGATGGATGACACCTGAAAGCAGAGGGGACCAAGTTCGTGACTACTAGCCAGTAGTCAGGTGGCACCAGAGGGCACCGGATGGTAGTCACCTCGACTAGGTGAGTGGGTGACGCTGTGCTCGCAGATCTCACGGACCAGGAGGCGTTGTCGGCGACCAGGATGGAGGAGCGAGCTGTCCCACGATGGATGAAGCTGTCGGCGTCGCTGGACCCAGGATTGGGCAACAAAGCCTTGGCAAATTCAAGCCCACGCGGTGGACTCAAAATGGCGTCTGGAGTGGACCAGGAGGGTCCGGGGTGCTTCTCTTGAAGAAGGAAGCAAGGGCCAGTCTGGAGCAACCAGACCAGCAGCAGTGATGTCGTCGGGCGTCGTTCAGAAGGCCACAAGCCAGCGGGCTAGTCGCCAAACAACGCGGTGAGCAGCAAAAAGCAGAAGGGCCCCACGCAGATCGTGGAGATGCTGGAGGGCTGATCTTCAGTGCTGGAGCTGCTCAGGGTCGGGGCTTCTCGGACCCCAAAGCACTCACCAGAGGGACACTCGGCGGGCTTGTTGTGAAGAAGTCGTGCAGTCTTGGCGATCGTCGGTCTCTCGAGGTCTCGTCGCACTCACGGTTCTCAGCTTGGCTGTAGAGGTGAGTAGAGGTCAGAGGTGCCAGGGAAGCCGGGTCTCGTCGAGCTGGGTCGTCGGATTCCTGAGGAAGGACTTGCAGCAGACCGCAGTGTTCTTGACTACTCCTTAGCCACAAGGGAGAATCTTGAAGAAGAAATCTTGATGTCCTTTCGCAGAAAGTCGTGTCTTGATTCCAAAGATGATCTGATCTGAACAGGGGGCCCGCTCCTATCTTTATACTAAGAAAAGGGGCTGACCCGGTGACTAGGTCCTGCCTATGGGTGGGACTAGGAGGGGGGTGGTTACACCCCTCTCCCATGCCGGACTTCCCCCAGGCCAGGGGCTGGTGTGCCCCTGGAACTGGTTCTGACCGGCCTATGCGTAGTGAGCACCGGGGTGCCACTCAGCAGTCACCTTCCTGTAAAGCCCTGCCTACCCAGGATACACAAAACCCTGTCTGGGACGGTGCTAGCACCGCCCTCGACAGGAAACCCTTTGTCCAGGCTCCCCTCGCTGGAAGGACTCCCAGCTGCAGGGGGTCAGACTCGTGTCTGTGGTGGCAGCATCCATTTTGTGGAGCTGAGGCTTCGTTTAACTTTAACCGGGGTTCACAGTTACATACATGTCGTGTCCCTCTAGAAGGGTGGAATGCTAACCCCGTCGCCAGAATTGGCGAGGGGTTAGTATTCCAATTCGTATGACACCTTACTCAACATGTTTTGATAAAGCAATACCAAAGATAGCATTTAACCGCGAGGATTATAATGCACTTAAGAGTATATGGTATGCGTTATCATGGAACAGCTATTAGGACTTGATTCCGCAAGCTGCAGACAGGCTCAGCTCATGCCAGAGCACCATCTCACACGATTCCAAGCACTCTGCCTTCAGGATTGTCAAGGCCTGCCATAGGAGTGACTGATAGGAATCTGTGTGTCCATTTTTAGGGTTAGATATAGGAATACTATATCTACAGCAAAGGGTGATTACACGACTTTGCCCCAGCTGTCATGCAGCCAGTTGTGTCAAATTTAGGAGGCCAGCCAGGGGTGGCATAATACATGCTTCAGCCCCTGGTAGGCCCTGGGTACACCTATGCCCTGAGTTACAGGGTCTGACAAGGTGGCCCAGTACCAATTGGTAATGCACCTAGGGTACACGTTGTAATTTAGAGAGAGAACAGCCAGGCTGTGGGTCTGATTGGCAGGCCCACAGCCAGAGAAAGTCGTAAACCAGTGAAACAAAAGCAAAAAAATCTGGGTGATCATAGGATTGCAGACCCTACTCTCCTACAGTCGTCACCTCTGGAAGATCGCCTACTTGATGGACCCCTCAGATCTAAGGCAATATCCCTAATTTATAAGAAATTGAGCAATAACCTTCAAGATACCTTTCCGAAACTCAGGGAACGCTGGCAAGAGGATATGGGCCCTCTAGAGGACGAAGATTGGCAGACGGCACTAATGTCCCCACCCACGTGAGGCAGCTATACCCCAGAGGTTTCACCTGATCCAACTCAGAATATTCCACCGATCATATATGACTGGGATATTTTTGGCCAAAATAGGGTCCAAACCTGATGAAGGATGTGTAAAAGGCTGTGGTCACCAGGCCACGTACTACCATACTCTGTGGACATGCCACAAGATACGCCTACTCTGGGAGGGAGCCACAACTCACATGTTTAAGGCCCTGGGAAAAAAATAACCCTAACTCGGGCTACTGAACATTTGGGAGGCCACTGACTTAACGGAGATCAAACAACAGTTGACAACACGCTGGTGAAGAGGGAGGTGGCTAGGGGCTGGAGGGATAAGAACCCACCTTGTGTTACTCTATAGGTCAGGGAAATGGACAGATGCATGTTGGTAGAGACAAAGTTCTATAAGGCGAGGGGCAGCCCGAAGAAATGGGACAGGAAATGGTCACACTGGAACAAACACAGAGGAGACCTATGTATATCACCCACGGTTGAAATGGAGATGCGTAGGAAAGGGAGACTGGTAGGAGATGCGTCCTGAATAACATTGAATGATGTTGAACTGGAATTTCTAATGGTAATATACAATATGTTGTTCAATCATGTAATGTACTTCTGAATTTTAAATCAATAAACAAATTTAATAAAAAAAAAATTGGAAAGCAAATCTATTTACTGTTTATTTACTTAGCTACCATAAAAGATCTTCAGATGACAAACGACTCTTCTTTTTTGGAGAGCAGAACACGCAACTCAGCCATATATTTCCCAAATTTGGCCAAATCTGTTGGAGCAGTGCAGACAAACAGAGCAGTTACTGCTTTTTTGCATGTCCGAACTTCTTTAGATAGACATATCGTTTTTAGCAGCTTCTGACGACGTTGTTGTAGCAGGCTATGGCAGCAGCAGACTAAATGTAGCTGAGGCTCCTTTTTAGGTCTCGCCTAGGTAGCACGTATGCTCTACTCCAGGAGATGACCTTTAGCAATCGGTCGTCTACTTTTCAAGCACACTCGTGGCGGCATCCTCCTTGTGGGAGCGAGCAGCGGCGCGCATGGGCCATATGTTTGTAACTAACGTGGCCGTGCCGCTGCTCGCTCCCGCATGGTGGATGCCGCCACGAGTGCTTGAGAAGCGGCACTAGTGCAACGTATACAGTTCCTCCCGATATACTTTACATCCACGGCCGTCTTTAATATCCACTCAATCTAGTGCATTTCATAAATAAACAGGCTTCCTGTCTTACCACAACAGGTCCCCTTATTAAACGCACAGGCCGAGAGATTGCTGCCGGGGTTTTGACGAGTGTGATGTATTTGTACCCTTCCCCTCTCCCCGACCCGGCATCCGCGCCCCACCTCCTATCCTCCTTTTGTGCATTTCTAGCCCCCTCTGTATGCTGATTTATGCTCAGATTTGGTGACCGCAGAGCCATCTGGAGAGAAGCATTTCATCCCACGGTCTGTGACAGATAATCTATCGGGGAGCCTTGACGGATGGCTCCTGCGCCAGGGGGAGTGCCCAGCCGACCGGAAAAGGGCTGCGGTTGGGTTCATCCCCAAGTGGCAGAGTGCAAGTACAGAGGTCGTTTGAGCAACACCTGTAGGTTGTGATCGGTGACTGTGGAGGACATTCAGGGGCAAACCCCAGCGGTCACAATGTGTGCTCTTGGCTGCAAAATTGGGGATTTTGGAGCAAGATGGCCTTTCCTTGGGCAACAAAAGCCGCAGCTCTGAAATGATAGGCTGTGTGACATCGAGTACGCTCTTACTTTTCGAATCAGAGGGTTCTGGGCAAAAGTAACAAACCCCAACTTTCATTCAGTGTGATCTTGGTTTTATTTTCTGTTTTGCAATCAAATGACAGGCTTCTTATGACACATTGTGTGATCTTGGTTTACGTTTGTAGTTCTGGAATTGGAGGACCTTGGGTATACATTGTAGACTCAAACTATTGATTTTGAACTTCCAGACATGGGTAAATATTGCAGATTTCAACTCAACTGAAATATTGTGTAGTCTATAATGTTGGATTCACAGCGTCCTTGATAACTTTTGCAGGCACAAACTGACAACACCCTGTGATCTTAGTTCAAAACTGTTTTTTAAAAATGGGGTCATGAGTGCACAACGCGGAGTCTATCTGCCATATTGTCTGCTCTTGGATAAAGCGCTGACTTCAGATCCAGAAAACCAAGGCTCCAGTCCCAGTGTGCCCAAATTATTACAGTGTTTGATTATTAGCAGAGGCCTTCATTTTCATGTATTTCAGATCACATCTCTGCCGGAACTAGGAGCGCTTATAAACGCTACAATACAGATGTGAAACACCCTATGAAGATCGAAATTTATACTATCTTTTTGACACGTTTGGGTTCAGGAGGCACTAGGTCCCCTACTGCCATGCTGTGTAATCTTGGTTAACACTTATAATTTGAGCTTCATAGTTGCAACTGCTAATCACACAGTGAATAATGTTTATTGTCTTTTCTGCATTCGAGCTAGGCTTTTGGGTGGTCAGTGGCTGGTACTTCTTGCTGCACAATGTACTCTTAGGAGAGTCACTATCAAGCGTACAGACATACATTTGTTTACTTCCTCTCTCTTTTTTCTTACAACTTTCTCTTTTTGTCTGTCCTTTCCTACATTCTACATACCCTCTACCCCCATGTCCCTCTCTACACATACAAACACACTCTATTTCTATTGCGTTATTGCTGTCACACACACTTTCTCACTCACACACAGACGCAAACCCTTCTTTCTCATCCTTTTCACTTCTCTGTCTCTCCATTCTCTCGGTTTTCACTCAAATACCTTTCACATAGCTTGTTTTTTGTCAGCCCATTTCACGTATACCTCTCACTTTTACATAATGCTCTCTTTCCCTTTCACTCTGAGGTTCTTGTATTTCGGCTCCATCTTGCATTCGCCGCCATTTTGTGTTGCCTTTACACAGGTTGCTCGATGAACGAAATATCCCTGCCCTTTTGGACTGCAACGTGTCAAAAAAAACCTTCGTCCTTGTTTTGAAACCAATCTCAGACACTAGCCGGCCTAACTAATCCTTGTCTGGACTACCTAATCCCTGTATCAACTATCTATTAGCCTTTAGTATTCTTCTCTTGCCTATCTTATCTTTTTGGCCTTTGCTATTCTCTCCCTGTGTTTTCCCATTTCACAACCTTTCTTTTGAAGCATACAGACATGTTCTGTCATTGCAACACTGAACTATGGGTACCAGTATTGATTATTTCTGGGGGCTGGATAATACACAACATGTAAGCAGAAAGCATTTTGGTTACGTGACACCTTGTTTTCGAACTCTTCTGATTGGCTAAAACTTTGTGCATTGGGTGTATGTTTGTACAGATGTATTTTTGCTATAAAAGACTGTGAGCCACGGATTAAAGTGGCAGTCTCCTGAGAACCTACTTGGTGTACTTCAGGGACAACTGTGCGTAGCTGCAGCTAATAAAACTTAGTTTTCTACGCCCAACAGAGTATTCAGTGTCTATGTGAAACAAGGCAGGTGAACTCGGAGATTTCAGGCGACGCCAGGCCCTAAGGCCCGGTTCTTCAACTGGCGCCTGTTAGAACCGGGACCCTGGCCGGCCAAGACTCGCGTCGAGGTCAGTCAGGGATCGCCACTTCTAAGTGTCAGGGCAAGGGAGTCACACACCAAGGCAACCCCCACTCGCCCTCTAGGTAACGTGGCGCGAGCAGTCAAGGCTAAACTTGGAGGCGATGTAAGTTAAGTATTTGCGCATGCACCCCAGCAACAACACCCAAGGCCCACCACAAAGAAACACTCCACACAAGGTTATATGAAAATAGCCTTTGTATTATAATAAATATACATCAGATAAAACACACATCTTGTTACACTGTGCCAACAGGCACGGGCGGAATTTACAAGGGATATTTGTACAGGACAGGGCCACTTGAACCACTGTCCAGGGTATCAACACTTTTAGCAGCAATACTTTCAGTAATAAAGCAATACCTTCAGTAATAAAGCAATACTTTCAGTAATAGCACTTTAGCAATACCTTCAGTAATAAAGTAATACTTTCAGTAATAGCACTTTAGCAATACCTTCAGTAATAAAGCAATACTTTCAGTAATAGCACTTTAGCAATACCTTCAGTAATAAAGCAATACTTTCAGTAATAGCACTTTAGCAATACCTTCAGTAATAAAGCAATACTTTCAGTAATAGCACTCAACCAGTAATCACTGGTAACAGGACCTCCCTAGCACCACCTGTACTAGGGAGAAAACAACCACCTACACGTCACACTACCTGTAGGGGTGTAAAAGCAAAACACATGATGCCGTAACATTCAGAGGTGTAAAGGCACATGACGCATAAACAATACATTCAGAGGTGCAGACTCAATAATAATTTCCCCAAACTCACAAGTCACCACCTGTGACTGTCCCGGTGTCCCAATGTCAGGGCCTAAACGTGGCAGTTTCCCACAAAGTGCTGGGCAACTGGAGCAGGGAAAGTTAGGGCAACGTTGGAGCCTCTCTGGGCTCAAAGAACCACCACTGTGGCACTGGTGAGCCTCTCTCACCAGTAAGGGGGGGCTGCTGAGCCTCTCAGGGCTCCAGCAGCGAACAGGTGCAGCCTCGCTGGGCTGGGGGGTCCCTCGCTCTGGGGACCCAGACCAATGCTCCTCAAGAGCCTCGCAGGCTCACGGACGAAATACCCCTCAGAGCCTCTCTGGGCTCGTAGTTAATGTACTCGCGAGCCTCTCTGGCTCGCCAAACAAGAAATGCGCCGGTCGTTGGAGCCTCTCTTAGGCTCGGGTTGGAGTCCCCCTCTTGGGGACTCGGATCGCTCAACAATGCCCCCTAAGAGCCTCTCTGGCTCTTCATCACTACAGGCGCGAGGTCGCGCTACAGAGAGGGGGCGGGGCGGACACCGGCAATGTGTCCCGACGCTCCCCCCCTCCTCTGCAGGCACCTGCACTCACCGGGTTCGCGCTGGGCTTTCCAGCGACGGCGGGTCTCTCCCGCTGGTCCCGGGGCTCTCCTCTCCTCTCGGGGAGCCTCGGCAGGCTCTCTCGCGGCTCGGCGGAGAAGGCGGGACTTCCGGGTTGACTCTCCCGGGCCGCGCGGTGATTGGACGGCCGTCCCTTCACTTCCGGGTCGCCGCGGGCAGCGCGGCGGCTTGCTTTAGGCAGGCAGGCGGGCTCCCAGATGATCCGAGGAGTGGGCTCCCTCGTAGATCAATCAAAACCGGGCACAACAACGCGGCAATGAGCGGGGTGGCACCCGCACCGCCATACCACCACACGGGGCGGACAAAATACAGCGTTCACGGCGCTCGGGCAAAATCCAGCGTTTTCAAGCGCTAGGCAGGCGATCTCAGCGCTCCCAGCGCTGAAGGGCAGAGAGCAGCGCTCTCAGGCTTCAGGCAACGAAGTCCTCAGTGCTCCCCAGCACTGGAGAACAGGACAGGGCTCCAGCAGGGCTGGAGGCAGGCAGGGGGGGCAAGGCTGGGCCAGAGCCAGCACACTGGGTCTCCAGGCAGG
Organism: Lissotriton vulgaris; assembly: GCF_964263255.1. Classification (NCBI taxonomy): domain Eukaryota; kingdom Metazoa; phylum Chordata; class Amphibia; order Caudata; family Salamandridae; genus Lissotriton; species Lissotriton vulgaris. The sequence goes on from NC_141696.1 coordinate 687,219,742, forward strand.
GAGACTCCCCAAGTGGCGGTCCTTCTGGCCCCAGCAGCGGAGGTGCAGACTCAATAATAATTTCCCCAAACTCACAAGTCACCACCTGTGACTGTCCCGGTGTCCCAATGTCAGGGCCTAAACGTGGCAGTTGCCCACAAAGTGCTGGGCAACTGGAGCAGGGAAAGTTAGGGCAACGTTGGAGCCTCTCTGGGCTCACAGAACCACCACTGTGGCACTGGTGAGCCTCTCTTAGGCTCTCTCACCAGTAAGGGGGGGCTGCTGAGCCTCTCAGGGCTCCAGCAACGAACAGGTGCAGCCTCGCTGGGCTGGGGGGTCCCTCGCTCTGGGGACCCAGACCAATGCTCCTCAAGAGCCTCGCAGGCTCACAGACGAAATACCCCTCAGAGCCTCTCTGGGCTCGTAGTTAATGTACTCGCGAGCCTCTCTGGCTCGCCAAACAAGAAATGCGCCGGTCGTTGGAGCCTCTCTTAGGCTCGGGTTGGAGTCCCCCTCTTGGGGACTCGGATCGCTCAACAATGCCCCCTAAGAGCCTCTCTGGCTCTTCATCACTACAGGCGCGAGGTCGCGCTACAGAGAGGGGGCGGGGCGGACACCGGCAATGTGTCCCGACGCTCCCCCCCTCCTCTGCAGGCACCTGCACTCACCGGGTTCGCGCTGGGCTTTCCAGCGACGGCGGGTCTCTCCCGCTGGTCCCGGGGCTCTCCTCTCCTCTCGGGGAGCCTCGGCAGGCTCTCTCGCGGCTCGGCGGAGAAGGCGGGACTTCCGGGTTGACTCTCCCGGGCCGCGCGGTGATTGGACGGCCGTCCCTTCACTTCCGGGTCGCCGCGGGCAGCGCGGCAGCTCGCTTTAGGCAGGCAGGCGGGCTCCCAGATGATCCGAGGAGTGGGCTCCCTCGTAGATCAATCAAAACCGGGCACAACAACGCGGCAATGAGCGGGGTGGCACCCGCGCCGCCAAACCACCACACGGGGCGGACAAAATACAGCGCTCACGGCGCTCGGGCAAAATCCAGCGTTTTCAAGCGCTAGGCAGGCGATCTCAGCGCTCCCAGCGCTGAAGGGCAGAGAGCAGCGCTCTCAGGCTGCAGGCAACGAAGTCCTCAGTGCTCCCCAGCACTGGAGGACAGGACAGGGCTCCAGCAGGGCTGGAGGCAGTCAGGGGGGGCAAGGCTGGGCCAGAGCCAGCACACTGGGTCTCCAGGCAGGGAGACTCCCCAAGTGGCGGTCCTTCTGGCCCCAGCAGCGGCAAAAGCCCCCTCTGGCAGGATTCAAAAGTAGAACATTTTCCAAGGGGACACAGCCCCTTCTTATACTGTAAATTCCTTTGTTACAATGTGCAGGGTGGGGGGAAAACCAGTCGCAGCTGGTTCTGGAGCACTCTGGATGGCCCAACCACCCATTTCATTCACTGGGGAGGCTAGGGTCGTTAGACACACCACAGGGGGGCGGAGCCAGCATTGTGTGGGGAAAACCCAGCCCATCCAGGACACAGGTACACTCCTCCCACACATCACTCATGCTAATCTCCCACTCACCACCGGGCAGACCCATCCAGACTTCCTGGAGCCTGGCATGCCAGCCAGCTCCAGCCAATCACGCTCCAGCACCCTCACTGTACACATATCTCAATGTCCAGAAGTAGCACTTCCCAACTAGACACACACATGCCGCAGACACCATCTTGCAGCATTCACTCTCACGAGTTTAATCATACCAAACTCGAGCCTGTACTCCCCACGCATCAGGAACTACTAGGGACACACACATTCCCCATGCATTCCTATGGGAGGGCAGGCCAGCCATACTACACGCACGCACTTTCACTCTGGGACTCAGGGGAAAGTGCGCAGAGACCCAACAATCACTAACACAGGGTCACAAATAAGGCAAAAAGTCTAGGGGTGAACCTGCCCTGCGGGCCAAGTCCAACAGCGCCCAACGTGGGGCGGCTTCAGAGGTAGCGGTTGAGCCCGAGGATCGTGAGAGGCCGCACAGGAAAATTTCGGAGGAGGCGCCCCCACATCAGCAACCCCTGTATGTCGAAAAGTGGACCGATGGTCTTTTGAAGTGTGGTTTCTCCTCTCCAACGGCCGCTGGTGACTGCTGCCCTGACTGCCGCCCTGCCTTGGTCCCTTTTGGTGATGACAGGTATTGCGAGACGTCAGACGGATCTCTGTTGGCGTAAGAAGACATCTTGTTAAGTATTCGTGGGTAGCACCCACTTCTTTGTTTTTGGGTTCTTTGATTCAATTGCAATAATCGAAGCCAAGGGGTGAGTACGTTTGTACTGTTTTATTTAATTAGCCCCTTGTTGTTTGTACAGGAGCCAGTGAAATAACGATGCCTGGTTTCAGTAAGTTTAGGAAATTGTGTTGTTTTGGTTGCGATAGGGACTCCCGACTGGATGACTCTTGTCCAATTCCTCCGGTTGGAACTCCTACTTATGAGCTCTATTCTAAACATGGTGTGGGTCCCATCACCTTTAACGAAGTGTGGGTCCGCTATACAAAGAAAGATGGTGTTTTGCAGTGGTCACATATTGGTAGTTTTGAGCTTGACATTTTAGATAATTTAGAAGCTACTTTGTTTAAAAGAAAAGCCCGGCCGGCTATGTTTGACTCTTTTCGCCTTTGGCGCAAGGAAGCCAAACAGAAAGAAATTAAACAGGCAAAAAGAGATAGTAAAGAAAGAGGTATTACTATTATACAGGCTGCCCAGCAGTTTAAAGATAATGAGATAGATTGTGCGATTGAAGTTTCAGATAGGCAGCATCGCATGGCAATCAATAAATGTTACCCGGTGCTGCCAACTTCTCCCCCGAATCCCGATGTTGATCCTGAGAAGGATCCTTTAATGTTCAACTTGTTAAGATCGCCCCCACCCTATGTACAAGGTACTAATGCACCCCTGTTTTTGCCGCCTGTCCAGCAACCTGTTGTTCTCCAACCAGTTTCTGCACCTCTACCACAGCCCCTTTCGGCACTGCCACTCCCTTCAGCTCCTTTGCCTTCAACTTCTCTGCCCCCAGCTTCTTTGCCTTCGCCTCCCTTGCCTTCGACTCCTTTGCCTCAGCCTTCTTTGCCCTTGGCTTCCCTTCTATCTGTTGTCTCCTCTCCTGCTCCGTCTCATGCTTTATCCCCTGCCCTTCTGTCAACTTCCCCCTCAGTTCGTAAACGGATGGTTGATACCGTTTCTGGCCTTTTATCTCCTTTCTTTGGGTCAGTAAGCATCACTCCTGTCCTTACCCGTAGACAGACCCATAGTTTACTCCCAGATTCTCAAGAACGAGATACGTTAGATCTCCTTGCTCGCAAATGGATCATGAATGGTCCCGAGTATACCATGCAAGATATCATGGACACTTTTCAGCAGTGGGATGCCCCTACACAAAGATTCGTTTTTGATGCCATGTGTGGCATTCTAGGTCAGGAATGGGAGGCCACGAGATTGGGATTAGCTCCCCAGGGTTTGCTGGATGTTCGGGCTGACTTTTATAAGGGAGTTATCGTGGGTCCTGAGGTCGAGGATGCTATACAGACACTTGTCACCTTCAGGTCGATGTTCCTTTCCCGGTCCTTGTCTGAAGCTGATCCTTCTGTTAGGCGCAAACTAAAACACTACCCTATGCGAGAGGTTCCCCCAGTGTGGAGAGAAGCTGTTCCAGCCCAGCATGGTAATCAACCTATACCAGCTCACTTCCAACGTATATGGGTACATGTACCTTGGAAGAGATCTGAGGTTCTGGCCCTTTAACAGTCCTTACCTGACCCCCGTAAAAACCCTGCTGGTTATTACAAGGAATTATCTCAGACTGTTGATGCTTGTATTATGAAATTGGCTGATATAGATATGCTGATGGGAAATGTTGTCCCGCAACCGTTGTGGGCTAAGATTCGGAAAGAGGACCACGCCCAAGAATTAGGAGGTGATTGGGCTGCTATACTTGCCGCTGATAGACTCGCAGTGGGTGGTTCTAAACCTGATGATTTAGTTGCACAACTTCCTGGTAGGATTATTACGTTAATGAAAACTATGATGCCTGCTCTGCAAGTTAACTGGGATAAGTTAGCTGCCTGCAAACAGAAGAAGGATGAGAGTGTCTTTGATTTCTTTACTCGTTACGAGGAGACGTTTCTTGATCACAGTGGTCAGGATATCATATGAGCACAGAGGGTGGACAACGATTGTTCGTGGATACATTTGTATTTAATTTACTTCCCAAACTCTCTAAAAAATGAAAGGATTACGAAAGTTCATGGGATGTTTCTTCTTCTGCCCAGATATTGGCTACTGCTTAGAATTATGAAAATAGGGATAAGAAGGAGAAGGATGAACTTGATAAAAAGACCAAAGAATTAAAGACGAAAGTTCTTTTGCAACAGGCTTATCCCCCTCGCCCTGCTCAGTGTCAGTTTCAGCCGACTCCCCTATTTCAGAAGTTGTTTCAGAAACCTGAGCCCTTTGTTCTACGGCCTCCACTGGGTCCGAATCAATGCACCTATTGTAAAGAGGAAGGTCACTTCAAGAATAATTGCCCGGTTTTATTGCAGCGTGCTGGTGGTACGCCTTGGCCGCGAGGCCGAGGTGGCTTTCAGTCAACACCTAGGGGGAGGGGGCGAGGTACAATGTCCCAGGAGCAACGTTCCTTTCCACCTCAAAATTCCATGAATTATTTTGATCAACAAAATACTCAGTCTGCCCATTATTACAATGATGATTATTATATGGAAGATGAGAATCAGGGTTTCTCTAGCTAGGACAGCCATAGACAAAGTGAGGGAGTCATATCAGTTCCAGTGGACCAAAATGGGCCTTATGTTGAAGTTGTTGCGCTAGGTGTGTCAGAGCCATTTCTCTTGGATACTGGTGCAACGAAGAGTTCTATCATCCACTCTAAACTCCCTGGGGCACCTTTGTCTGGCTTAACAAATGTTTCTGTAGGATTTTCTGGCGCCCCAGTTCGTAACCCAGTTTCTTGTCCTCTGCCCATTTCAATAGGTCCTTATGACTTAGAGGCTTCGCTTATTTTGACGACTGGTTGTGGTGAAAATTTGTTGGGTTTGGATTTGTTGAAAAGACTATATGCGACACTGCATTGTTCTCCTTCGGGTGTACATCTTACTTTAGGGAGGAGACTGATTTCCCCGACATATTTGTCTAGAGACCAACTCCCTTCTGAATTACGTTCCCTGCCTGCTACTCTTTGGGCTACAGGCCCCAATGATGTTGGCCTCTTACAGATTCCACCCTACATTGTCACCCTCAAATCTAATGTCAAGTTACCTCGCATTCCTCAGTACAGAATTTTGAGTGATGGTGATAGTGCGCTCTTGGCTATTATTTATGATTTGGTTGACAAAGATGTGGTTGAAGAGACTAGGGGAAATGTATGCAATAGTCCTGTCTTGCCTGTTCTTAAACGTACTGACTCTTCCCAGCCACCTGTTTATCATTTTGTGATCGATCTCCGGGAGGTCAACAAGATTGTTGTACCCCAGTTTCCTGTCGTCCCAGATATCACTGCTCTGTTGACAATGATACCTGCTTCGGCTGCCTGGTTTTCAGTCATTGACCTTAAGAACGCTTTCTTTAGCATTCCCATTGCTGAGGAAAGTAGGGATATTTTTGGTTTCTCTTTGGGAGGCCGAAGTTTCCGGTTCAAGCGTGCACCTCAAGGCTATTGTGAGAGTCCCTCCATTTACAGTCAGGCTTTGAAAACTCAGCTCGATGCCTTCACTTTGCCTCCAGGCACCACCCTTATTCAATATGTAGATGATCTGTTGGTTGCTGCTGATTCTGAGGAAATTTGTAAACAAGTTACTGTCTCACTGTTACGTCACTTGTCTGACCTTCATCACAAGGTTTCGCCCTCTAAATTTCAATATTGTCGCCAAGAGGTTACCTACTTAGGTCATCTCTTGTCGAAGGAGGGACGGCGATTGACCCCAGAACGAATCCAAGCAATCACACAAATGTCTGTACCATGTACACAGAGAGAGTTGCGTGCCTTTTTGGGTATTACCTCTTATTGTAGACAGTGGATTCCAAATTTTTCTTTGTTAGCAAAACCTCTGTTAGCACTTACCCTTAAAGATACACCCTAACCTCTCCCTTGGACAGAGGAATGCCAGAAAAGTTTTACTGATCTGCGTACTTCCTTGTGTTCTGCTCCTGTGTTGGGTACTCCGGATTACAGTAAGCCTTTTACACTTTATGTCCATGAGAGAGAAGGTTGCGTGTTGTCAGTTTTGACACAACAATTTGGGGACAAGCAGCGCCCATGTGCCTATTTTTCTGCTACATTAGACCCTGTAGCTAAAGCATTACCCAGTTGTCTGAAAGCTACAGCAGCAGCAGCAGTTTCCATTCGCCAGTCTGCTGGATTGGTACTAGACAATACTCTTATTGTCATGGTGCCACATGCAGTAGATACTCTCCTAAAAGGGACAAAAACTCAGCACCTTATGAGCGATCGCTTATCTGGGTACGAGCTGACGCTCTTGGCTAGCCACCTACACATCAAACGATGCAATACCCTAAATCCAGCTACACTGTTACCGATCCCAGTAGAGAAAGGCACTCAGGAGCAACATGATTGTTTTCTCCGTACAGAGGAAGAGACGAAAGGTAGAATCGATTTAAAAGATACGCCACTCCTGGACCTGGATGGGATCCTATGGGTGAATGGTTCTTGTTTCAAGCTTCCCAATGGTGAAACGACTGCGGCCTATGCTGTTACCACTTTGTATACAGTTGTAGAGACAGCACGCATTAGGCATAATTCAGCCCAAGCAGCTGAATTGATAGCTCTGACTAGAGCTTGCGTATTGGCTAAAGGAAAGAGAGTGAATGTGTTCACCGATAGCCAGTATGCATTTGGGGTTGCCCACAGTTTTGGCCGCCTCTGGAGGGAAAGAGGATTCTTCACCTCCCACGGTACTAAAATACAGCATGGTCAGTTAGTGAATGACCTTCTAGAATTACTTGCTTTGCCCACTCAGATAGCAATTGTGAAGTGTAGTGCGCATAAGAGGAACACTGATGACATGGGTGAGGGAAATGCGTTTGCGGATCAGATAGCGAAAGAGACAGCTAGAGATGTGACGAGTCGTATGTATGTGGCAGGCCCTGCTAGATGGGTCAGCCAAGGAGGAATGTGTGAGGACACAATAGAAAGTGTGAAAATGATTCAGGGAGAGGCTACAGAGAAAGAATTGAGTAAGTGGAAAGATGGCATGGGAATGTTGGATGCGACGGGGTGTTGGATAGAATTGTCGGAACATCAGCGTTGGCTGTTACCAGACGCCTATGTGCTTCCAGTAGTTACTATGGCGCATGGTCCAGCCCACATTAGTGCAAAAGGAATATACAAGCTTTTAGCTCCTGTATGGCAGAATTCGGGGATCCCTAAATGCGCAGATAACCTTGTTAAGCATTGCATTGTTTGTTTAGTGCATAATCCAGGAAGGGGGACACCAACCCCAGCAGGCCATTTTGCTCCCCCAACGTATCCTTTTTTTTTTTTTTTTAACCTTTATTATTACTTCAAGCAAATACAAGCATGGGCCTACAACCACCCCGGCCGGCCGGTAGTCAAATCGTAGGTACAGCAAATCAATGTGGGAAAATATAGCAGCCCGAAAACCGTGGTCTAGCAAGTGTCCAGGATATGACTTGTATTCAAACGTACTGGCCGACATTCAGGATTCATGAAGGTTCATTTTACAATAAAGAAAAACTAAGAGTCGATGCCATACGATCACACATGGTCCTACAATAACAAGCATAAATCCGGAAATCTGCAAATAATGCAAATACAATTGAAGTTTTGGGGGTAAGGCATACGAGTTAGGATACATGTGGACACAAACCCATTCTATAGCAAAGCTGCACCCTACCCCTCAAAACTAAGCATACTGTAGGAAACATGTAAAACAACGACACCGAGAAGGAAGAAAGACAAAAGGGCCATAGAAAAAAATAACGGACAAATTAACAGACCCCATCCCCCTACCCCCCACCCTGCACCCCTGCAGAAGGCCACGGCCTACCCCCCCCACAGCAGCGTGCCTGTCGCCCTAAATAGGAGACCCGAAATATAGAAAAAGAAAAGAAAGAAGAAAGGAAGAAAAAAGTGGAGGAGGGTCCTCGATCTTGCCACCCGGCCCCCCCCCCACCCCGCACCCAGTAAACATCTGAAAAGCACAATCAGAATAACCAGGGAAAACATTAATCACCGATAGCACCATCAATAAAATCCCAGTTGAGTGTCCCCCAAATCACCGTCCGTCAACAATAAGTCCACTGGATCCTAAACAGTATCACCCCTGGCCTGTTCTATCAGTAGTACCAACATACGTCCACTTATCAATCGGCATACAGAGCGGCGTGGAGGGTCCAAGTGATCCAGACGGACCGGGCCGTGTTATTACTCCATGGAACTTCAGCAACCAGAACCCAGCCGAAGATGTATGGCAGAAATTTGTCGGTGTCGATATCGATCCCGAAAACATCCTCAAGTCCGAACACAGTCTCTCCAACCAAGGAGAGAGAGTCACACCATCCGGCAAGCGCTGAGACATCACCGGGGCAGTCCAAGACACAAATCGGCGTCGTTTCCCCAGCCGCTGATTAGGGAAGTGTCCCGATGAGTCACTCACATGTACTACAAATCTGTACAAAGCGAGCACATGAGCCGGGTCTTCCAGCGTCTCCACGAGCCCAGGCGTAGCTGGAGCACTCTTCACCGACATAGAGGCGGGCACGTTGGCACTTCCTTGAGATCGAACTGTGCCCGTGTGGAACGGCGGGACGACAATGGCTACCATCCTTCTTCCCAGGTCCCGGGCATCACGGATCAGGGTCGCATGCAAAGTCGTTAGAGCAGCCAATATGTCTTCGGACGTGGGCTCTTTCTCGTGCCGCCAGACCCCTGAACTCTCCCGCACAGCAGCTTTCCAATCTGGCTGTGGTCTGCGGAAGAGGGTGCCAGCCGCCATCTTAGCTGATCCGGCCTCGTCCTTCTTCACCTCACCTCGGACCGGGCCCCTACACCAGTGCGCAACAGAATTCCCAGCGAGGACCCAGCAAGTCAAGGCAGGCTTCCTGGGGAAGGGCCACCAAAGGGCTAAACAAATTCTCTGCCGCTCCCCGGGAGCCGCCCGCCGATTCCGGGGGAAGTCCGTAGTTATGCCCGGACACAGCACTGGATGGGGGGCCAAATATCACGCACTCCCTCGATCCTGCTTTGCCACGCATCTCCACGAGGCACTCTGCTAGGAGGACTGGGTCTTCACTGTCGCCATCGTCCCATCAAACCTCCGGCCGACTCCACGCTTCCACCAATGGCCGCTGTTGTCGCAGTCACGGCCGGCTGTTCCTCTCACTCGACTCCCCGGTCCCAGCTCCATGAGGGCCGCAGAACTGTCGGGGACATTTCTTCGGGTTTGCCGCACGTAGAAGCCTCAGAAGCAGACGGTGAGTGAAAGTTTTCCTTCGTCTACTTAAATATGCCGTTACGGCTCAGGATAATTGCCAGGATGTATGCGCGGGGTGAGAGGGCTCACGGAGCCGAGCGTCTATGCGGCCATCTCAGTCGCTGGCTTGGCTCCTCCCCAACGTATCCTTTTGAGGTGTTGCAAACAGACTACATTCACAAGGAGAGATCCAATAACTTGAAGTATGTCCTCGTGGTGGTGTGCTCCTTTTCTAGATGGATAGAGGCGTACCCCCTAAAGGATAATACTGCTTTGTCTACAGCCAAGGTCCTTCTGAAAGAATACTTCCTGAGGTTTGGTTTACCTCGAATTGTCTGGAGTGACAATGGAAGTGAACTCGTGGGTCAAATCATGCAGAAAGTATGTGCAGGTCTTGGTATTGGCAGAAATTCCATGCGGCAAACCACCCTCAGTCAGCGGGTTTGGTAGAGTGCTATAATGGCACTCTCAAGCTTAAACTTGCGAAGATACAGGCCGGCACAGGTCTTGCTTGGCCCGATGCTTTACCTTTGGCTCTTTTGTCCACCCGTTCAACAAGAATTGGTTCTTTGCCTTTTGACCAGTGGGTCCGCAAGGGTGTAGGTGATTTTGAAGGAGAAAGCGTTCCCCGGTTTGGACCTTTTAACGATGCACACCTGGAATGGACTCGGACTGAGAAGGAAGACGATGATATTTTTCAAGAAGCTGTACAATCGCATCTCAAAATAAATACAACTCATCCAGAGACACTTTTCCAGGACCAGACTGTGCCAAACAAGACTAGATACAATTTGAGGCCTAGAGCGGCCAAAGACAGTTGAGACTTTTTTTCCCTTTTCTTTGTTCCTGAATTGTACTTTTTTCATACGATACTTTAATCATCCTACGTTAAGTTGGGGGGTAGTGGTAGGAGACTTGGTTTGTGACCTGAGTAGTGGCAATAGGCATGCAGCGTGCAGGAGTGCGTAGTGTCCCACAGATGGGGAAGGAAGGGGGCCAAATCGTATGTCCTCACCGGGGTGCTACTCTGGGAAGCCATTGGGGCAAGAGGTGATCATTGTAGTCATTTCACAGGCTGTGCAAATCAGCGGGCAGAGGCCTCTGTCAGACCTGATGTTTTCCACTTATTGTACTATGGCTCCGGTTAGCAGGCGCCCCCGCAGTTGGGCATGGAGCCAATCAGGGCCCGTGAATTGCCACGTTTGCCTGGTCTCTGCAGACATTCTCAGTCAACCCTCTCGCCACAGTAGTCCTTGATTAGTGCCATGGTGTACCCCGCATGGTGCCATCAAACGTCTCAGCAGAGGTAACAGTAGCTGCAGGGCAATTTCAGGAACAAGGCAGGGTGCACAGGTATTTCGGAAGCGTACTGAGCGCCAGGATTAATGTTGGATGAGGGGCAGCCGTGCGGAGCTTCCCTAGGAAGTGCCCGCGATCTTGGCCCCGCTAGCCACCAAGTGTTTAACATGCATTATACAAGCGTACTCCTACAACAAATTTAAAAATACTTTGAAAGAGAAATTTCCCTCCGAAGCATCCTTATACAAAATTTTGAAATCAAAATTATGTTGCTCACCTAAAGCTGCAGTAGTAGAGATAGGCTTGGGATTAGACTTGGCAGGACTAGGCTCTGCAGGGAAACTTAAACCTTTGAACAAACTAATCACGAGAATAATAATGACAATCAACACTATAGCCACCAATACTCTAGATTGATTTTATTTAGTGAGTCATCCCCAACCCTACTTATCTTCTTCTAAAATGTCAACCGACAATGAGCAGAAGCCTTGGTCCTAGGGAATTTCAGAAGTTTGTTAAAGTTCAGTTTGTAAGTACAGTTTACTTGTACGGTCAATGAAAAATAAAACATCATACAGTCATCATTGTGATAGCCTAACTCTCAGTGGTTCTGGCAGGCACTGTCCCTATAACCATCGAAGTCATAAAAGTTTGTATCTAGTTTAGTTTCAGCAAAAATATGCCCACTCAGGAACTGAGTACTTTCCACTAGGCACTCTTATTCTCTGTGATCTTCTGTGCCTGTTCATCTTCACTGTTACTTTATTCGCTTGGTTCAGTCTCCCCAGTGACTGTCTCTGAGATGCGGTACGCAGATATACGTGTTCTCAGTCTAGGAGAGTAGGGTCTGCTGCCTATGGTTACCCCCACTTTTTGCTGTGATTCTCTGTTTTTTCGACTTTAGTCTGGATGTGGCCCTGCTAATCAGGCCCACAGCCTAGCTGTTCTCTCTTTAAATTGATACCATGTACTTTAGGTACATACCAGATTGGTTACTGGGTCACCCTTGTAAACCCCTGTATAGTGTACCCTACACACCATAGGTGCACCCTAGGCCAACCAGGGGCTGCAGCATGTATTGTGCCACCCCTGGTTTGCCTTCCAAACTGACACCACAGGTCTGTACACTAATCCTGGGTAAGGTGGTGTAATCACCCCTTACTTAGATGTAGTATATCTAAATCTACCTTATATATAGACACATAGTAACCTATAAGTCACTCCTATGGCAGGCTTTGACAATCCTGGAGGCAGAGTGCTTGATTTTGTGTGAGAGGGTGACCTAGCATGAGCTGAGCCCTTCTGCAGCTTTCGGAACCATGTCCTTATAGCTGTTCTATGATATAGCCATACCATATACTCTTAAGTGCATTATAACTCTCACGGTTAATGCTAACTTTGGTTTGGCTTTATCAAAACATGTCGTGTGAGGTGTCAAACACTTTGGAATACCACCCCCCCCCCCACCAGTCCTGGCAGCAGGGGTAGCATTCCACCCTTTTAGAGGGAGAAGACATGTAGTTACTGGTTTACCCGGTTAGGTTAAACAGAGCCCCAGCATCACAAAATCAATGCTGCTGCCACGGACACGAGTCTGCCCTCCTGCTGCTTGACGAAACTCCGGCAGGGGAGGCCTGAACAATAGGTTTCCTGCCCAGGGAGGTGCTAGCACCTCCCCAGACAGGCTTTAGTCTATTGGGGCAGGGTGTAACCACCCCATCCCCAGGTCCCCCCATAGGAGGGACCTTAAAGGTAGTCCAGCCCCTAAACCTAGTATAAGTATAGGATCCCAGTCCCTACGACTCCAGATTATCCTGGACGAAACTCTGAAACATAAATCCTGGACCTTCGACATTCTATTTCGACTGGAAGACGGAAGACATCTCCCTTGTGGTCAAGGAGTGACCACCCTGTTCAAACAGGCACCAACAGCAACTTTGCCAACAGCAACTTTGAACTGGGTGCATTTTCGAGGCTCCCGCCGGATCCCGAAGAATCTGCGACACAGGACACAGACTTCCAGACATCTCTGACCCAGACCTTCGCTCACAGCAAAGCTGAGACCCGTGGCGGACACGAGAGAAGTGGGACCGGAACTCCTGGGCATCCAACATTTTGCAAGCTGCACTCACTTCCCGAGGTTTCCTGAAGTTGTGCATTGGGGTGCTTGAAGCCCCAGTCCTGAGCACCATTTGCACCGAAGCTCAGAGGCCCACACTCCACGAGTGTCCCCTGGTCCCCGCTTTTGCATTTCAGCTCGACGCATCTTCCCGGTTCCTAGTCAGTTGGCTAGCGAGCCTCCCGAAGGAGAGAATATCTACCTCATTCTACTAAGATTAACAAAACCAGAAAAATAAATGTTGGCACCTATATATATGAGGACCTCAGAGACATATATATGGAGACCGAATAGCCGGTAATGATTCTTAATATGAGATAATAACACTAGGGCTCAAAATCCATGCACCCCATGATTAGGTGACTATCTGAGGGTTTATAATCTATGTACCCCATAATTATGCGATAATTGAAAGATCTGATTTTATGAAACCAGGCTCTGCAGTGGTATAGCCATTAACGATTGTCTGATTAGAGCATCAATGTATGTTTAGAAACCTTCCTTTGCAGTTGTTACAGGTAATGAGCAACATGCTCTGTTCAAAACGCGGTAAACTTAGAAGCTATCTTAGATGTACAGCCCTGGTGTATACACCTCTGAACCATTGCTTGAGAACTCGCAAGTGTTTATCTAAAATTGTCACGCAAGGGGCTCGTCGAAGTCTGTCTATCGGTCTTTTACTGATTAATTACTGAGGGAAAGCCGTAACATGCGAATTACAAAACAAGTCATTTAAAATCCGACTCTGGAGGAAAGTGACACCATGTAAGTTAAAAAACGAGTCACTTAAAATCCGACTCTGGCAGCAAAGGGGATCGCCATTGTTTTAAAACGGAAAAAACCTACAAACATGAAAAGGGATGTTTAATTATATCCTTCTTTTCCATCTGTGTCTCTGTGTGTATTAGTTACGGAAATACCCGACGCATTATTTTGAACCGATCTGTGGCTCCAAAAGTAAAGGATTAGAAAGTGCAGGCAACGAAGCATAGATAAATCTCTTGCTTTAAGTTATGGGAACATAGACATGCCTTGAAAGTAACAAGAAAATATTATTGTGCTATGTTATTAATAGGATTACCTACCAACCTACCTCTCTCCTGATGCCCGGCGGTCTTTTCTGAAGAAGTGATAAAATAACTAACAGTGCAACACAACGGAAGGTATAATTTTATGCTAATCTGTTTATTTGATAGTGGACAGGACTGTTCCGTCAAAGATAAAAGAATGGCAGATTTAATCTCCTTGTCTCTTCTATATGTAGAAAGTATGATAAAATTACCGAGGATTGGATATCGCTGTTTGGTCGAGTGATAGGACTCTGTTAATCCAACAGGAGGGATCACGAGTGGATTCCTTAAACCTTGGTAAATGAATATTTTCTTTAAAAAGGATGTGATAACGTTCTATTAATCTCTGATTGGAAATAGTAACCCAATGTACTTTTTAATTAAGGTAATAAACGGCAGCTACTCCCTCCTAAAAAGGTGAAGGTGGTCCTTATTCTATAGGCGTCCCCAATAAACTAAACAGGTAACATTCATGAAAGTACACTATCTGGTATAAATATCATGTTCTAAATGGCTATAATTTGTTTTAGGTAGATAATACAATCTGGTTACCCTTCTGGCGAGAAAATTCCCGCCTTTTTCCTAACAGTAGTCTTCTTCGATTAAAAATATAAATGAAAACTGTCTTGCTGAAACAAGAGGTCTTAGGTGGATAAAACTGAGTTTGTGAGATTATAGAAAAAGGATGTATGGTGTTGTACGATGTTGTGATGGAAATTCTACTATTCATTTGGCTAAGGCTATCTGTATGCCTTCTTTGGATTCCACGAAACAGGGAATTCTAGCTTGGGGAGTGTCTTCAAGTGGTCTGTTACTGCACAGTGTCAAAAATGTCATCCTGGAATGTATTGAATCAACTCGCCTCATAAAGTGTTCAGTAGAGTGATAATAATACAAGTAAAATGAAATGTTGGAATATGTCCTTTTTGTGTGAGCCTATCAAGAATACAATACTAAGGCATGACTTTTTTACTTCTAGATTTTTACTCCTTACCTCTGCCCAGCATACTACCCTGGCCCTGACGAAGGTGTGGCCTTATTGGCTTTCCACCGAAACGCGCGTCGGCACGTTGTCCTAGGAATACGGCATCCCTCTCCAAGTACATCAGGACCCGTATTAATACCATCTTCCTGGTTGAACCCCCCGTTTTAAGACAACTAAATTAAGATCTACTGTTGTCTACGCCAGGACTAGAAAAATGGATGAATGAGAGTTGAATGTTTTTTTCGTAGTTAGAAAAATCCCTGTGTGAATGAGTGTGGTAGTTTGTTTGAAGTGAGGGCAGATCTTAATCCTGAAAAGAAATTTTGTCTATGTGTTTTGCGAAATATCAGTGAATATATAAATTTACACATGTATGTCTTTTGAATATATTTAAGAAAAGAAAAATAAAAAAATATGTATTTTTTCAAAACATGTTGTTGAAATTGTTTGGAATGACTTAGTTTTGTCCTGTGCAGCCTCAGCCTCTGGGTTAACCACCCCCTCTCTTTATCACAGTAGGATCCTCTAGCTGGGACCTCTATAAATATTTGGCAGGGTACCTTCTATTTTTCTCTATACAGTTGTTTTCCCCCCTGGCCTGCCTATATCTCTAAGAAACCCTACGGGGAGCCCCCTTCTATTGGTGTGTTACAGGTAATGAGCAACATGCTCTGTTCATAGATTACCAGGACCATATTTTTAATTAAGGGAAGGGAGATTACTTGTAGGATGTATAATTAATACAATCCCTCCTTTCCTTTTCCCTTTTTTCCTTTTGATAAAATCTTCTTTTCTATACACACTGTCCTTGGCACAAATTTAGGCACAATTCTGATTACTGTCTATTTCTTATAGATTTATCTATATCTAATGATGTCCATGATTCTGTGTTCTTTTCTAGGATATCCACATGTTGGTGTGAGAATAAATACTAGTAACCCCACACAATGGAGGATACTAGTTTTTGAAAATGCTCAGAAGTGGTACATTCGCTTGTTTTTATTGTGTATATATAGTAGGAGAAATGTAAGATATCTCCTTGGGCTTTTGTGAAAATGATAATAGTAAAGTTTAGTTACTCTCCACGTTATCATTGTAGATCAGTGCCTCCTCCTTCTACCCGTTACAAATTAGAAAATAACAGGTCCTGAAGAAGATGGATTACTTATTAAAATATTCCATTGAAACGTACGTCGACCAGTTAGAGTGAGACACCCCAGTTATCAGCACAGTAATCGAAGGTTGATTTCATCACTCAGATTTCTCCATCTGTGCATGCAGTGTTGTTCTGGGATGCAGAGTGTGAGTGTATTGTGTGTGTGGGATGTAGTTGCAGAGTTGATAGAGGTGTGTTTGCGTGTGGGGATGTTGTTGAATTTAACTGTTTAGCAATGTTACTTTTTATATGTGTTGAAATAAACTATGTTATATGTATTGTATTTGAATAATGAAAACAGTTATATTTTTGTAAAAATAGTGATATTTATTGCAAAGAATCGTATCTTTTTTCAATGTGAATTATCAGATAAATAAGTTTAAAAAAAGGAAAAAAATGAAATAAAATTTGTAAGAATGACTAATTGCTTTTGGTATGGTGAATAATGCTTTTGATGCCCTATATTTGAGCTTTGCCTAGACATTAATTAAAGAAATTTAGGTCTAGAAGGATTTTCCTTTTTGTAGTTGTGATTTTTTTCTCCCCCTGTTCCCTGGCCTGTCGAGTAATCTTTTTTAGGGAGTTGCCTTGCTAATTCTGGAGGCTTGTCCTCGCCACTGCTCCACAGGTCCATGAATGCCTGTACTACCACGTCATACGTATGGGATTTGGCCCGGCGACAGCTCATCCTGTGTTGCCATCTCATCAAAGGGTAGCAGGACATCCATATAAAAGCAGTCTCCCATTGTCATTAACCCAACTATGGGCCATTCGCTCATCTGCGCAGCTGTATAGTATGACAAAGGTTCGCCATGTGGGAGGCCAACAAGCAGCTGCGCCGGGGCATAAAGCAATTTCTCTCCGGTTTGGCGGACACACCTGTGCCAACAGTGGAGAGCGGCCACCAGTAGTGTCCCCGGTCTTGGGGTCCTCACGGCTGGCTTGAGCAGCTTGGCCAGTAGGGCCCCTTGATTAGGCTTCAGTCCGATGCAATCAAGCGCCTCCTGATGGGTGCCACCAGCCAATGAGCAAACCATTGGAATTGAGCCACCATGAAATAGAGCTCCAAATCTGTAGCTCCCAGACCGCCCGCACTCAGCGGTCATCTGAGAGTGGACAGGGACATTCTGTGGTGGGCCCCATCCAACATCAGTTCTCCAAGCAGAGAGTCCAGTTGCTGGAACCAAGACCCCATCACTTTAACGGACAGGTTTATGAAGTGATAAAGTAACCTTGGGAGCATCACCATCTTGGAGATGGCTATACGCTCCATGGGTGGTAATAATTAAAGTGACCTCCAAAAGGGAACGCAAGACTTTAGAGAGTGCAAAGCCTTACACAGATTACTTTCCTGCAGATCCTCCAACCTCCGGTAGATCTGAATTCCCAGGTATTAAAATGTATGTAGTGCCCAAATAATTGTTGCGGGATGTCAGGTGGTTTTGAAAAATCAGGCGTAACTGGGAATAAGCATGTTTTAATTCGACTGACCCATAGGCTTGAAAGGGCACCACATTCATTGACCAGCTGTACCCTATTCCTAGGGTCTGTGGCCCCGTTAGCTAGGTAGAGCAGGAGGTCGTCTGCATACAATGAAACTATATGTTCAAGGCCACCTACAATGACTGCCCTCACCTGCCCTCTAGTCAGAGATATTCAGCTAAGGACTCAATCGCTAAGGCAAATAAGAGAGGGGATATTGGGCGTCCCTGGTATGCTCTGTGATAGCCATCATATTGCTGCCACACTGTGGAACCTGTTTGCACCCTAGCTGTTGGGCCGGAATAGAGCAACTACACCTATCTAATTCAAGTATCTCCAAGACTGATCTGCTCATGACCTACTCCAGGAAATCCCACCGGATCAGGTCAAACACCTTCTCAAGATCTACTGACATGAACATGGCGTTAGGATTAGAACGCGTTTCTGGTTAGTACAGTATAAGGTACAACCGCTGTAGGTTAGGGAAGTATTCTGTGTGGTCGGGTGTATGAACAGTTGAATGTGCTGCAGCATCTGTCTCGCCAGTACTTTGCTTCGTATGTTAAAGTCCATGTCAAACATGGAAAGGGGACATAACTTTGCTGGTGTCGCTACCCGGGTCCTCGGTTTGGGGTGGGAGACCACCGCTGCTTCTCTGGTCGAGGCTGGCAGCATTCGGTCCTATAGTACTCAACATCACCTGCTGAAAACTGGGTGCTAGCAGCTCTGCATATGCTGCATAATACTCTGCTGAAAGTCTGTCAGGCCCCGGTGTCTTGCCTGTGACCATGCCTTTAATAACACTTCTGATTTTTTGGAGAGTCACTGGGACCTCCAAGCTATCCCTTGCCCTCTGAGGCAAATTCTGGAGTGGAAGCCGCCTCAGGTAAGCACCCATCGTTTCAGCTGCCATCACCGCTAGGCGCCTATACAGGTCAACGTAATAAACCTGAAAAGCTGCATTGAGAGTTTTGGGAGAATAGAACGTTACTCTATTCGGAGACAAGAGACGGGCGATGGGAGCACCCTTGTCTCTGGCCTAATAAGCCAGGCCAGCAGCCTCCCAGCTCTCCCCTCCTCCTCGTGGGTCCTATTGACATATTCCAAGTAACTGTGGCAATACAGGTGCTCCAACACCATATCGCATTGTTCCTTCACTGCCCGCAGCTGTGTATGCATGACAGGGTCTGTGCTCAACTTCTTGTCAGGGGGGCACAGAGTTTCCTCCAGGGCTCGCAGTTCCCCATCCAACTCCCATCTCATGTCCACCAACTGACACAGGCAGTGTCCCTGGATAACCACTGTGAAGGCCTCTCATTCAACTAAACAACCAGAAGCCGTTCACTAGCTAAGGTCAAAATACCCTGCAATGGCCTCCCTTAGCGAGTCCCTGTAAGAGACATTCCTGATGGCCGCTGAATTCAGTTACCATGCAGGTATATCTGGGCAGTCTTTCTGCGGCTGAAAAGCCCAACAATAATGGCTATGATCCGATAATTTGCAGCTACGATACTCCGTCTGAGTCACACCTTGACCCAGGTGGCTCGAGCACATGTATCGATCAAAGCGAGTGTGTAGTTGGTATATGTGCGAGTAGTAGAAATGGTCCCTCGTAATGCTATGCTGAGTCCTCCAGACATCTTCAAGCTGCTAAATCTGAAACCAGTCCTGGAAGCTTATGTGCTGCCGCCCCCTGCAGCAGCGAAGTTGAGAGATTAAGAACAGTATCAAGCACACAATTAAAGTTCCCCCAAGACCAATGCGTCAGCATCAAGGTGGCCGACAGTGAATGCAGAAATGTGACCTAGTCATGATTAGGTGTGTATACATTCCCCAGCGTGACCTGTCTACCATATAGTCTGTCTGTGATCAACATATATCATCCTTTCTGATCTATTGTGGTGTTTGGAGTACTCTGTCGCAAATACCTGCCCCCTTCAGGGGCTCTGCAAGCTAGTGACCTCCACCCCTAATAGGGGCACTTCCTGTAGCATAGCAATGTGCACTCCCCGTGCCTGAGATATCTGTGTATGTTGTGTTGATTAGCCACGAACCCCATTCCTTGAATGTTCCATGTCAGGAGTATGAGACCGTGGCACGTGTCAGCCATTGGGAAGATTGTCTATCGCTTGCCCCAACAATGTCTCCAGATATCGGGTATCCCCCTCCTCCTGCCGCAGTTCCAAGTTCAGCACACATGTCAATCCCAGAGACAGAAAACAAACAGAACATCCTCAAACATCTCATCCCAGGGGCAGTCCAGCAAAGGATGTCCACCCAAACTGTATGAACAACATCTGTGGTATAATCATGGCTCCACTCAACCTCCTAAAGTAGCCTAGTGAAGTGGGGCAAGTATGTATACGGGGATCAGCATGGCATCGGCCCCAGTATGTCTCGCAAACCTCTAGGGACATTGTGTTAATAAGAGCATTACAAAGTCTCCACCCCAAGCGGACGGACCCCCACCCCCTCCCTCCGCCCAGGCAACCAAGCCTCGCCATCAAAGTCCATGCTTCTTCTCTCTCAGGGGCTTCCTCAGGCCCAGCCCCCCGGATTTACAGCTCATAGCAACTGACCCCCTCCACCTTCACATGGAAGGGGAAAAGGAAAACAAAGGATGGGGGGGGGGGCGGCAAAGGAGTAGGCAGCATCCGACACAGTCCAACAGAGCAACCTGCACGGCAGACCTTTAGGATTCAGTAGAGTTTCTCAGCAGTCTGCGGCGTGATGGCTGGGAGGCCATCTTTGTCCAGATTCGAGTAATCTGAATCACAGTCCATAGCGTTGCTCCGAGGACTCACTTCTGGTTGAGCCAGCCACTCTGTACATGGTGATCTCCGCTGCTGCCAGGAGCGCTGCAGCCCTGTCTTGGATCTTTCTTGCCTTCTTTAGCAGCAATTGGCGGGATGTGCGTCAGGTCCATTTTTTTGACCTGCGACCAGTCTTCGTGTCCTCAGCCTAGTCCTAAACTGGGTAGCCCCTGGGTCTATAGCTTCCAGCCAGCTCCAAACCTCTGCTGAGTCAGAGCAAAACTGGGCGGTTCCATACAGCATTATTTTGAATAGTAGCAAGTATTGCAGACTTTTGTCTCTTAGCAATCATGTTACTTCCAAGAAGGAGGCTCTCTTTGACTGTAGTGTTGTTGTGAAGTCTGGAAGAGTGACACCTTACTATTCCCCACCTGGAGAGGGTCATCCACATTGCCACTTTTCAGTAATACATCCGTCTTTATAATGGAGCAGTTTGGCCTTCATTGGTCTATGAGGTCGACCACGAGCAGGTGGGCAGGCCGGCACTCGGTATGTCCTCTCCAAAGTGAACAAAGGGTTCAGCTGTGTTGGGACTACCTTCGTTCTCAACAAGCGCTCCAGGTTAGCCTCCTAATCACCTCCCTCAAGGAGGCCCATAATATGAATTTTATTGGGGCGGTTGCACCCCTCCGCAGCTTTAGCGTGGTGCTCCAAGACATGCACTCTTTCTTAGCCAATTCAGTAACTTGTGAAGCCAGCGCCTGTTGACTTCAAATTTCCTCCATGTGGGCTTCCGCCCCCTTCACCCTGTCAGCCAGTTTATGATGGTCAGCACACAGCAGCCCTAATTATGCAGACACTGTCCTGATGTCACTTTGGAGGGTGTCCTTAGTATCCACAATGGCCTCAGAGATCTTATTTAGTTGGGCCTGGAGAGAAGGTGGTTGAGATTCTGAGCCTTCTGCAGGTGGGTCATCGCTCCAGGAGTGTTCATTATGAGTAGCCCGAGATCCTGGCTCTCTGGGCATAGAGTTGCCCATGGCTTAACAGGGGAAAGAAGAAAAGCCCAAGACCCTTGTCCGTGTTACTACACCCCAGCGTGTCTTGAGCACCGCTTCCAGCACTCCAATTCAGGGCCTAGTCCCGAAGACTGGAATGCTCCTGGCGCTGAAACCCTTAATACTACCCAGGGATGTCCAGGGCCTCTTTCAGCAGGGCCCGTGTCGCTGCTCCACCCCCCTCAGTAGCAATTAGTCCAGTCAGTAGCTCAGCGGAGGCCCTGTGGGGTGGGGGCGAGAAGGGAACGATCAAGGCACCTCTCCATGGTTCGTCAATTCTACAGCCTCTGTTCTATTGTTTTCCCCTCTCGCCACCTGTCCACAGGCTGGCCAGGCCTCTGGTCACAACATGCAGCTCTATATTTGGGCCAATAGTGCCGCTCTGCTTCACCGCAGGCCCCACAGTTGGTGCTCATAAGCGATTCATGGCATGAAGTCTCTGCACTCTGTGATCAGCTCGGGACCCCTCTGACTAAGGGGTGCTGGGCGAATCGCTGAGCCCCTGGGGGTTGCCCCCACCAGCCATCAGGGGCCCCTCTTCATTGCGCCAGTGAGGTGCCACCACACCAGGCCTCCACTCTGATTCCAGAGCCTCTCCTACATGTACCTCTGGGACACCAACCTTTCACTCAGCCACCGCTCAGCTTCACCCAGCAAGGCTGGCGCTGCGCCCCGCTTTCCCAAGAGACACCTACGGAGACAAGTCCAGCAGGACAATCCACTAGTTCTCGGCTCTCCATGCAGCACTTGCGGGCATAGCTCCTCACCTCCGCCCTCCGATCATATCTAGGAGCTTGCTCACCAAGCTTCATTGTGGCCTCCGCCGCCAATTTTGTTTCTGCGGGCCCTCACTGCACATTACACCGCGGCTCTCATGTTGCAGCTTTACACCATTCCCCGTTGGGGCGACCCCCCCCCCTCGCAGGATACAAGTTTATGGGCCAATGTCACCTGGGGCTGATACCGACGCAGTGCGGCAGAATTTACAGTATTCTCGCCAGGCCAGTGCGGAGCAGCATCCGCCATCTTTGGCCGGCTAGATATGCCCCCCACCCCATAAATGGTATCTCTTATATGGTCTGAAATGCAACAAGCTCTAGTAAGAGTGACACATTTAGCCACCTGGGCAAAGGTTACATCAGACAACCAGGAGATTTCCACTACACACACAAAGGTGCAAAGGGCATAAAAAGCTCTGAAATTCCGCTACAATCTCTAACATGATCTGTCCACATACAATACATAATCAGGCTCTGCAAGGGGATCATCCCTGATATCCGGCCTCGGTTTGGTGCACAACTCAGTGACATCAAAGCAGCCATGCTCAACCTCCCTCTATCAATTTCAGTTTCTGGTAAAAGTAAGACACAGACACTGTTTTAATGTAATATTGTCTGCTGCCAGCATGATTTGTTCATAGCTGGTCAGATGGATAAGGGTCATATGATGTATCATAGTTTGAGTTCAAAGAACTGCCACAGAGCGATGCACCATTAGAGAGAGTGTACCCCATCACTATTCCTTCACTTTGCTAGATGATAACACAGACTACTGTCACTGCCTTTAGGCAACAATGCAATTCTATGGCTACAGGATCGAAAGTGGCTGAAAAATTGTTCACAGGCCTCCTTGCCTCACCAAGTGTTTGTGTAAGTACTTCTAGGTTGCAACCTTATCTCTCACTGCAATTCAGAATTAACTCTTTACTGTAATCTGGTATTCCTTGAGCTGGGGTGTGGCGACTTTCTCCCAACTTGAGGAAGATGTCCATGCTTCCATTTTCTCAAGGTAGCGGATCAGATACATCATTATGTGTAAGAATCTGTAGTAAATTTGGGTTTCCACTGGCAAAAGTTCGTCCCATTCCCAGAAACATACTGATGTCTTTTCTATGTAGTTGGAAGGTTCTTCTTCTGAATAGCAATATATTCTCTCCTGCAACACCTTCCTTACTTCTTTCTCAACGCGTTGTCCTAGATACAGGATGCCCTTCTGACTATACTGCAATTTGCATGGGGACAACTTATGTTCATTCTCAGCCAAATGATTCAGCAGGGTAATAGTGTGTTAATTGTATTCTTTTTGTGACATCGATACTACTAACAGGTTGTCAATGTACTGCCCTAAGACTGAATTGTACGGTAACTTCAGGGTCTCCAGATTCATTTTCAAGATCTGGTTGAAGAGCGAGAGGCTCTATGTATACCCTGTGTAACTTCGCACCATGCCAAAATTCTACTTTGGAACTAGAACGGGAAGAGAAACTGACTTTTTTCGTGCAGTGGGATAGACAATAAGGCTTATCACAAATCAAATACTGTGAACCACTCAGCTTCACAGGGTATATAAAACAGTATTGCAGCAGGATTCAACACCAGGGGACAACAATATTATACATTTTTCTTATGTACAGTGCAATTTGATATTTACCCTTAATTGGGGTATTACATGAACTCCCCAAGACCTCTTTCAAAATCCCCTACTCTTTCATGGCCAGGGTAATTCTAGCCACCATTTCTTGCCAGAGATTGTACTGGGACATTCACGTTACTCTACATGCAGTTTAACTGATATTCACACTGGCTCTATTGATTTGACCAATATCCTTGTTGAAGACCAATACTTCTGTTTTGTCGGAGTGGAGTTTCAAGCAGTTGGTTCTCATCCATTCGGCTACCGGATTCTTGGTGTTCTTTCTGTGAGGGAGGAGCAGATCTAGTTGAGAGATGGTCCTTGATGCCAATCTCATGGAGTCTTCTGTTGAGTGTTGTGGGAGACTGTTTTGAATACTGCAGAGAGGCTGAGCAGGATGAAGGCAGATTTTTCTCCTCAGTTTAGGATGGTCCTAATGTAGCCAGTGGCTGTGATGAGTGCCGTTTATGTGCTATGGTTCTTTCCGAAGCCTGATTGTATATTGTCCAGCAGATGGTGGAGCTCAAGGTGGCTTGAGCAGAGGGTTGCTGCTGGCAGTCTGAAGGATAACATCACGGTCGAAATAATTGAATATTCTAGTGATGATTGGGTGAGGCGGAACGGCTGGTTTCGGCTGAGTCCCAGGGACACCATGGGCAAGCTCCACCGAGGAATAATTAGACAGGCCTTACCCAGGGTTAAGTCCCAGATTGCCTCTAAACTTTCGTCCTCAGTAAGTTACTTCTCCTTCTCCAGGAGTTGGTACCAGCTCAGGTAATTGAATATCCGCCAATAGCTCACAAGACTCGTTGACAGAGGCTGCGAGTGTCGGAGAGCAGGGGAGTGTGCAACAGGCCTTGAAGGCGTCTGCTATTTTCTGTTGTGTGTCACCTCAATCTCCATCACCTTTTAGTATACTAGGGACCCATCTATTTATCTTTTCTTTCCTGTCTAGCCATGCTAGGAGTTCCCTTGCCCTGTCTCCCACTTCATAGAGGTGTTTTGGGATTGTGGGAAAACTGGTTTGAGCAGCCTCCTCTGCAGTGTCCCTATACTTGTTTTGTTTAAAACTGAGATTGGTTTGAACACTGTCTCGATTCGGGGTGTTTGAGTCTACTAGTTTGTTCTTTAGGTTTTGAAAGTTTCTCTTCATTCAAATCTTCTTTTCTTTTTATACGCCACCATTAGGGAAAGGCCATGAGCTTTTATGATTGGCTTATATGCCTGCCAGAAGGACCACGCTGAGGTTAAAGAGCCCTTGTTCTTGATAAAGTATTGCTCCATGGCCTCACAGAGGCCCTCCCGAATGTGGGGCACCCTGAGGTACCAACGATTAAGCACAATCATGTTGTGGACATGGGAAGGAGGTTTTCCGCACACCACCCACACAGGGGAATCAGAAATACCCCATACCAAATGTCAGACTTCCCCAAAGCACTGGAGTAGCGATGCCAAAGTGAAAATTTATTCAATGCGCAATAAGCTGTGGTGTGCCCCGGAGTGAAAAGTGAAGTGATGTGTCACTGAGTTACGGAAGAGCTAGGTGTCTATCAGTCCCAAAGCTGAGAGGAAGTAGGCAATCGGTCTATGGCAGGGTATCATATTCCCGGGGGGGCCAACGGTCCCTACAGTCATCCAGGGCCAGGTTGAAATCACCACCTATATTCAGTCCATACAGCGCTTCGTGCAATCTCGGTGAAACATAGACCAAGAGGATATTGATCACATCTCCGTCCCAGACTCCAGAGAACGTAACATATCTACCATGTGTGTCTGGCCAAGTACCCTGTATGGTGTGTGGTAGAGATATGTGTAGTAGGGTTCCCACTCCGCTCAAGCCAGACATGTACCCTGCATGTGTCACCATCTAGTATGCCCATAGGTCTAGGGCACAAAAAGTGCTTCTGTGAAGATGAGTGTCCTGAAGGAGCACAACATCCTGGGCGTGTCTTTTGAGGTATTGGACTACCACTCTCCTTTTAATTTTGTCCCCCAGCCCATTTACGTTTCTGGAGAGCACCTTAAAGTGAGGAGGGGCTAGTTCGGTAGCCATGTCTGGTGGGAATGAGGTATTGAATCAGGAGGAAACAGAGCCTCCACAGGGAGAGTCACAGCTCTGTTCGTGGCAGTGTGCTACTAAGAATGAAACCGGGAAAAATTAAAATGACTCGGCCCCCCGACCGCCCCTCCCTCTCTGCTTCCCTGCATGGTGGCTGAAACACACCCCTGCCCCCACTTTGCAGAATGACTGTCGCCCTGACCCAACATGTGTAACGTTGAGAGGCCGAAGGTCAGACGCGAGGTGCCACCCATCCATCCCCCCATCAGGCAAAGGCACAAGTGTTACCAACAATACCATTGAAGAACGTATGAGGGTGAGTCAATCGGGTGGCTGGTCATTGGTTCATTTATCGACAACTAATTGCTGTGCATTTTCCGGCTATACGAGTTTGGGCCTGATTTCTCTTTCCTAGCTGGATACAGGCCCATCCATCAGTCACAGACAAACAGTGTAAAAGTACAACAAGTTGAGTGATCACTCCCTCTGGTTGTTAGGGCAATCGTGCTCTTGCAGGTGATGGCCAACACTTTCTTGCTGCTGCGAGACCTCCGCCTCTCCATGTCCGGTTAGTGCCCGAGGGCAGGGCCTCCTCATGATTCTCCAGCCCTCCAGACAGTCCCATCTTTCCTCTGGGGTATGTTGCAACTCAGAGTATCACTGGGAGGATCATGCAGTATTTAATTTCCCAGTCTCTAAGTGTTTTTTTACTTCAAGAAAGCTAAGGCGCATTTTCTGAACTTTCAAAGTAAAGTCTGGGAAAAAGGTGGTGGTGGCATTTTCGTACTTGAGCAGAGGGTTGCTGCTGGCTGTCTGGAGGATAACATCACGGTCTAGATAATTGAATATTCTAGTGATGATTGGGCGAGGAGGAAAGGCTGGTTTCGGCAGAGTCTCAGGGACACCACGGGCTGGCTAGCTCCATTGAGAACTAATTATACAGGCCACGGGGCTGGAGCATCTTTAAAACTAGATCTTCCACGAACAAGTCCACCGCTGGCCCCACCGCCCGCTCCAGCACTTCTATGATGCAGATTTTCTGCGTTGGAAGTGGCCATTCTGGTCTCCCAGCTTGGTTTCTAGGAATTTGGTAGTGCCGTGCAATTCGCAGACATGGTCCAGTAGCGCTGTTGTGCCGGTGCTAAGAGTGGCAGTGGCGTCTTCCACTTCCTTCACACGTGCTCCCATGTTTCGCAGATCAGCTCTCAGTAGTGGGACCTCAGTGGTCACAAAGTACATTTTTGTTGCTAGAGCAGTTTTAAACCTCTGAATAGCTGCCATGATGTCATGCAGCATCAGCAACTCAGAGTCCAGGGATGTGAAAGCTGTTGGTGCTGCATGTTTGACTGGTCCCCGGTGGCAGGCACCCTGCTGGGAAGTGTGTATTTATCCAGTTTGGTTTGCTGTGTGCCACAAGACCCCCTTGCCCCCTGTCATTGTGTGGGGTTCGTCGAGTGCTCCACCTGGTCCCCACAAGTCCCTGCGCAAGGGGAGCGAGAGAGGGGGGCTCCAGCAGTACTCACCGCCACCTACCAGGGGCCGAATAAAGAACTACCAGTGGACTATCAGATCTCCTGCGCCTTGACTCCCTTTGAGCAACACCACTGCAAGCCCCAATAGGCAGTGAATGTCTTCACCCCCCGCAGGATCTCTCTACAGGACGTTAGTGTACCAGCGTGTACAGTTGGACGGGCACATATGGCAGCCAACACCAGGGCCCAAACTATTGGCCTCCTCTGGCCAATTACGAAGTCTCACCATGCATAATTAAACTGACCTGCAATCCAGGGGAGGGGGAAAAAAGTCAAGCAGTTCTTATGTGGCCCCTGTGAGTCCAGGGGTGTGGACAGGACACTCTCTGCAGGTCAGAGCCCCCCGAGCATTACCAAGGGGGAGGTGTCGGCGGGTACTCCTCTCCACTTGGGGGTCCAAACACTGCCGGCCTGTGCTGTTCCCTGGAAATTTGCAGCCGCCCGGTTCTCCTCCGTAGCGCAGGTCAGCTGCCTGGAGTTGCGTTGGTCATCCGATGGTCCTCCGTCTAATTCACTAGGCCGCATTCACCGTTGGTATGGGCCTCTTCAGTCGTTTGGTCGCCTCACCGCCCACCTCTTGCGCCACAGTCATTGTGAGGACGGCTCTTGTACTTCAAAGTGATACCCCCAGCGTCAAGCCAGTAGCAGGGCACCAGAAAAATTCAGGCTGGGAATCACTATCGGAATAGACAGAAGCGTGGTTCAGGTTCATAGACCAAGCTCGCTGGCATAGACACCCAACGATGGCATCAGCCAGGCGAGCAGGACGTAAAGAGAGAATGCACACCACGAACGACAAATGATTTGCCAGATTGATGGGGGAGTGAATAGATGGGTTGCCAGAGTCACTCTAAGAAGCGGTCATCATCCCGAGTGGCTGGCCAGTGGTTGTCTTGATTGGTGGAGGGCAGATTTGCAATGAGTTTGCTGGGGTCTAATTGGTGTGCAAATTTGTTGTAGATGTTCATGGTTTTGCGGCTGGTAAAGTTGGATAGGTCATCGCACAGCTCTTGAGAGGAGGTGCTGTTGATGGAGGCTGTCAGTGTTGTGAAATCTTTAATAATCGAGAAGATGTCCTTGCTACTGCTGGAGCTGCCTTTGATGGGTTCAGCTAGTTCTTTTTTCTTTGCGTCTTTTAGTTGTCGGTGGCATTGTCTGAGTGCAGCTTTGAAGGTGGTTCTGTCACAAAGCCTCCATCTTTTTGCAGTGTTTCTTGTCCCGAAGGTCCTCTTTGTACCAGCTGGCCTGCTAGCTGAATCTTATCTGTTTGTTAAGATTGATTGGTGTGAGGGAGTCTGTGCAGTTCTTAATCCAGGAGTTGGAGTTGTCAATATACTCATTGATGTTGTCTGTAGGGTTGTGCTGGCCGGTGCGGAGGGCGTTAAGCCAGCCTGTTTCTGAAATTTTGCTTTAGCTGTGGCTGGGTAGGCTTACTTTAGTGGGTGTGTTGGCTTGCCCGGAGTTGACATGAAAGGGGATTCTAGAGTGGTCGGTCCATGTAAGAGGTGAGGTCAAGTTGAACTTGATACCAT
The DNA here is from genome assembly GCF_964263255.1 of Lissotriton vulgaris. Lineage (NCBI taxonomy): Eukaryota > Metazoa > Chordata > Amphibia > Caudata > Salamandridae > Lissotriton > Lissotriton vulgaris. The sequence goes on from NC_141696.1 coordinate 687,248,677, forward strand.
CAAAGGTGATGAAGCTGGGGTCCAGCATCTGACCGGCGATTTGTGCAGGTGTTTGTGATGAAGAGGAAGTCCGGCGAGTCTATGCTTAGCAGGTCACAAAATTCGGTATCGTGTTTTCTGAGTGAGCGGGTGTTGAGTAGCATGCATGTGAGTGAGTGAGTGAGTCTTGGGCTGCTGGTTTGCTGTTGAGTGCGGTGCTGTACCGATATGTTGATGGTGTTGTGGCTGGTGCTTGTGGGGGGGGTGTGGGTAGGTTGCTGTAGGTGAAACAGCATGGATGCAGGTGAAAGCTCCTACTTTGGTGAGTGGTGCAGTGGGACAGCAGCTGGGCAGTAGAGACATCTGGATCGAGCGAAGGATGGAGCACTGTGGGGTCTCGCTGGGTGCAGTTATGCCAGGATTTGTGGCACTGGGCCTGGTCCAGGCACGTAGACATGCAGATTGGCTTACCTTTGGCACTCCAGCGACGTAGACGCCATCATTAAGTAGGCCCTGGGAGAGGGGAGGAGCACAGGGTTTGGAGAGGACCACACGGGAAAGAGGGAAAGAAGACACAGAAGAAAAGAAGCTGGTAAGGAGCAGCGGGAGGCAGGACAAAGGCACCAGAGGGTATGGGGCGGGGGGCAAGGCCAGCTAAGGGCCTGAAAGCAAAAGAACAAGAATGGGCTGAAATGAGAATGAGCTAAAGCAAAAGAGCAAAACAGGCTGTATACCAGTGAGAGCTTAAAAGGCTTGAAAAGAGAGGGTGAAAGAGTTAAAAGTGCAAAAGAGAAAAGGCTAATAAGGAGAAGCGAGCAAACTGCGACACAAGGACAGGGGGAGACAGAGAGATGCAAAGGAGTGAGGTAGGAGTCTTGAGACAGCGAGCTGGGACCAAAAGGGCCTTGGACTAGTCGGGGGACCGGTCACAGGTAAGTGGGGGCTGAGTCTAGGCACCTGCACCTACAGTTAGCACTTCTGTACCTGGATCAAGTTTCACAGAGAAGGGCGGTAGCACAGTAGTACATTGGATCTTTGATACACCGGGGTTTTCAGAGGACCTGAATATTATCACAGTAGTGCTTTGTAGCAATCTGGAATCTTTAACTCACTGAAAGAGCAGCCCCTTGTCTCACTTGCTTCATCTCTCCTTAAGCTATTTATCTACCTATGATGGATACGTATAGAGCCTAAATATTCACCTTCCATAAAGGTCTGTTTACTGTGCCGAAACATGAGCTCAAAAGCTAAGAGACATGCCAGAAGAGAAGTTTGCCTGACCAAATTCTCAAATAACCATGCCTCCCTGCTCCTATGGAATGCTAACAAATTGGTTTGCTTCTTCAGAGAAGAGTGGAAAAGCGTACAGAATTTGGAGCAAAAAGCTGAAAAAGATACGCACGCCCCTCGTGTCAATCTGGCTGCTGGGATAAGAAAGAGCAGTACATCTTCAAGATGAATTATCCTCTCTGTGATGAAATGTATTTGCCAGAAACGAAGTATTTGTAGATGACACTGTGTATAAAGAAAGTAGCCTTATACTGAACTCTCAATGGTCAGCCAGTACAGTGATCTGAGTTTTTGACAACTGGATCAATGTTTTTAAATCATAGATGATTTTAACTGCCTCGTTTTGAATATGTTGTAAATAGAATGTTGACTTTACAGAAAGCCCTGCATAAATCAAACAGCATAAATTAATACACAAATGACTGCATCTATCAAACAGCATTAATCATTAAACAAACAAATTAAAGTATTCACCATTATGCGCATGTGGAACAAATTCAAAAACAGGATGCAAACAACAAAGCATTTTAAGTTAAAACAAGCAATAGTTAGTTACAGCCTGAATCGGATAATTGAAATGAAATCCGTTTCAAACAGCACTCCCAGATTTCTAAACACCAAAGAAGGGGAGTGTCACAATTCACAACATGTGCTCTCATGCCCACCATCAAGGGACCTACCTTTGGGACTCTCCAGTGTTGTAATAAGCTTCTGGGCCTTGCGTTGTATGCATATCCTAATTTCCAGGTTCTTGGACACTATTCGGAAATTCCCATTCAGTTCTGAACCATGCAGGGTTTTCTGGAAGCCAGTCTGCTCATTATAAAAAGTTCCATTACCTAGTATGCCCTGCTCACTACTTCATCTCCACCCCTGCAGGCCTAGGATGAGAGGAGGAATTCAGTCCACCTGTGCCTGGTAGGTGCTAGCCTGCTCACACTGGAGCCATGTGATCACAGTGAGCTCCTTTAAGCCTCAGTTTCCTTCAGTCCAGTGTTGGTTACAGTTGCAGTGTTCCTGTTAGACCGACCTTTTGTTTCCAGAGTTTCTGAGCATTTACTAGCCTTGTTTTGCTATCCATGTTACTGTATTCCTGGGCTGTAGCTAACCTTAGTTCCTGAACACTGCCTTCTGTGTTTCCTTGAATTCTGAGCAATCGCTATTTTAGTGCACCCTTGAACTCTCTCTCCTTCTGTATTTCCCTTTTTCCTTGTGCCCAATTTATTTCCCTTTGTTCCAGTTTCTAGCTTCCTATTCCTGCTGTCATGCCTTCTAGTTTCTTTGTGTGGTTGTTACTTGCTTTCTGCAGAGTGTGCTCTTTGTTTTCCCTTCTTTCCTGTTAAGCACTCCTCCTTGCTAGCTTCTTATCTATTGTGGCTGTGTATTTATTTCCACACCCTTACTGTTGCCGCCTAGTGTGTTTCTGTTTGATTGTCAGGACCCGTGGACACAGCTAACAATTTAGGTGGTTGTTTTATTCACTACTAGTATTGCCTTTAGGTTACTTTTATAACATTGCTGTAAGTATCCACAGAACCTGCCTTTGCATGAAATATCCTATATGTATGCATTTGCAGTCAGTATCTGTAACAGCAGTTGTGGGTGAGGAACTTACTGAGATTCAGTCTTACCGTGTGAAGCTCCCAAGTGCTTTACCTCGCATTTCCTTTGTTGTTATATATGTCTTGCACATCCATCCTGGATGCTATTTAGTCTGAATACCAAATAGCCTTTTAAGTGCCTGTCCTTTCTGAGCTTTGACCATCTTGTTCCCTTGTGTAAAGCTTCCCCTTTGGATCCCTCCCCCTTCTCCTCTTACTCCTTGTACCCAATATTGTACTACTTTGTCCTATTTTTATTTCGGCTCTGGGGGCTGGGACATCACTCCAACAGTTTTAGAAGTTTGCAGGGAGAATTTTCTGTATTAGTGATCTTTGAAGACTAAATACAATTTTTGTTCTGGCCCATCGATATTTGCACAGCTGACGAAGATAAAAGGATTTTCATTGGAAGTATCAAAGGGCCATACAAACTACTTATTTTAACTATTCCAAATTCACCAATTTGGTGTTTGCAGCCATTAAAATTCTTTTTCCTATCTCCTAATCTAATTTTAGTGGTCATAAAAAATTTTCAACCTCCTTAAATGGGATTCCAAATAGACACCTATTAGCTATCTGGAAGGGGAGTGTTGTAATCAATATCTTATGTATCAATGCTTTGCGACCAAAATGCGGTTAAATCAAATTGAAAAATTAACATCTCAAAGGAGAGAGTAATGCATTCACGAAAGGAAAGAGGTCTCCTTGGGACCTCTTCCTTATCGAAAATGTAAAAAAAGAAAAAGGTTTTTTGTACAGTTGGCAGTGTACCAATGGACCACAGGTAACTTGTCAGCAAACTTCAAAATGAATTGACTGCATTTAAAAAGAAAGGGTTGCCTCATTTAAAAGCAATGACAGACATGGTTGTCTGTTGACCCCAGCATGCCACCGTATCCATGATGGCCTCCAATCACAGTGAATCACAATTTGCGACCCACTTCATTAACATTCATGTTGCAGGTCGATTGCTGCCAGTTACAATTTAGAATTTTAAGAATAGATGCATTAGTACATAGGTCAGTTCTTAAAACTCTTTACTGATTACAAAATAATGGTCGCAATGAACAACCAGTAATTCATACATCTGGTCTATAGTGCTTTGCCTAGCCAGCCTGCGTAAGATGTTCCTTACCTGTTTCAACTTACTGACAATCATCTACATCCTGTAGATGTACATCTACAAGTTAATCACCTTTGGTAACACACGTTCTGGGGGATACTGTATCCTCATATTTAGAATATCTCCAGGTGCCAGATTGAATCCAGAAGATTTTTCACCATAGCCCCTGCACCGCAGGTGGCATTGTGCGGCTCAGCATTGACTCTGCTCCGCCCTAAAAAGAACAACTAGAGCTGCATATAGGCACCTACCAAGAGTCATGACGTCAATTTCTTTCTGGACTCAGGGCATGCACTCAGACGCAGAGCCAAAACTAATTGTTCATGCTAGCGTGCAGATCTCCACATTTGTAGATAATGTCTATTTCAGAGATCAAGCAGGCGGGAGAACATTGAGGAATCTGCGGTTAGATAGGGTATCCCCCAGAAAGAGCGTTGCCAAAGGTAAGAAACTTATTCTTCTGATGGATATTTTTAACCACAGATTCCTCACCTGTAGAATAGATACTAAAGCAGTACCTCCCGGTGAATGGTCTGTGCAGGGACTCAGACCAAAAAGTCTTGCAGGATCGAATGGGCAAAATTCCCTTTCCGTCGGACCTGGGTGCCAAGGCAGTAGTGCTTCATGAATGTATGCACGGATGCCCACGTTATAAGCTGATAAATATCCACAACACTCTGTGTACCAACGTAGTGCTGGCACCCTTGGCCCTAGTTGAGATTGTAGTCCCTTTGCACTCAAGTATTCGCTTGAGTGCAAAGGGACTACAATCTCATCTGATTCAAACTTCGCCTACTTTACCCCTGCTGCACCACAGAGAAACATGCAACTCGACAATATAGCCCAAATCACAACCAACAAAGCAGAGACGTTAGGATTTACAACAGAAGCTGCCAAAGAGATCTATGGTCTGATACAGGAGACCAGAGCATTCACGCCACAAATCCCAACTATTACACAACTTCTACGGCAATTCGAATACATAAGTAAAAAAGAGATCAACCAAAGGCAACACGCTACCACATTAATACATTACCATAAGAATCAAAGGATTCACAGGGGACTGAGAATAGCCCTTAAGCCAATGTTATGTAAGAACAATAAAAAATGTGCGGAAAAATTGTATCAAATTAAATAAATGTTTGTTGGACCTTATTCTTCTAATTATAGAAGAACTTGCAAAAGTGCCCAAAGAACTTGAAGAAGAACTTGAAGGTATCAAAAGGGAACTAAATAAACATGAAGATCTTCAAACTCTTTTAGAGGACATCAACACCAAATTAGAAAGATACACTAAAGAAGTGAATGATCGTAAAGTGAAGAAGTATCATTGTGATACCATAGACTATAAACTTGAAGAAGTCTATACTTGGGCTGAAATTTACAAACAAAAGAAATGGTAACAACCTCATCAAAAATCAAACACTGGCTCCTCACAATAAAGTATAGTTTCAGACTCAGACATTGCACAGACAAGAAGACCTGTCTCTACCTTATAAAAACCCACAGAGAAACGAGTGCAACCAGTGCAGACTCAACAACCGGCTTTTTTAGAGATAAGCCCAGCAGCCAATGCACCGCCACAATTAGAAAAACAAGGAGAGGTAAAGGAAACCGAAGAGGAACGAGACAAGAGAGTGACAAGAAGCCAAACGAAAGTGACTTAGTCATCAACATATCCTCCAAAAAACTCAGTAAGACACAAATAGCAGTTTTAAATAAAGGTATCTCTTTTGTCCCAACATACAAATCAAATTTACCTGAGACGGAAGTAGCCCTTTTCAAATTCTTCAGAACCTTGAAACTTCGCTATTTCTTGAAAGACAGTCAAACTATTCCTGATCAGGAGCAAGATTCCATCTCTAAAGAAATTAAACCTAAAAGTAATTTCTGTGCGCCATTCTCTCACAAAACAATTGAAGCCTTTGAAAGAACAGTTCTCTCTGAAATTCAAAAAATTTACTTTTCTAAACCTAAGAGAACCAACCTTTTCCCACAAGAATGGAGTACTTTAAAAAATCTCAGTCATGACTACAATATAACCTTCCATCGAGCAGACAAAGGTGGAGCACTTATAGTGATGGATACCAATTTCTACATCACAAGCATCAATTCACATGTCAACAATTAACAAATCTATATACCACTTGAATCAGATCCCACTATCGAATATCAAAAAATTCTGCAAACAACGGTAGATCAAGCTCTCGAAATGCAATGGATAAGCCGAAAAACACATGCATTTTTTGAGACAAAATTCCCTAGAAGACCCAAACTTTACATGCTACCTAAAATGCATAAAGATAAAAAAAAACCTCCATTCAGACCCATAGTCTCAGCCTGTGGGTTTATCTCCGAGCCCATTGGAAAATATGTTGACTGGCATCTGCAACCAATCGTATAAAAATGTAGTACATACATTAAAGACACAACAGCTTTCTTGAACGTATTGAAGGATGTAGTTTTAGATGCAGGATCACAATATTGGCTATGTACAGTTGATTTGACAGCTTTGTATACTTCAATACCTCATAGTGAAGGACTCGAAGCTCTGGAATGGAGTTTACTCAACGAAGATACAGAAGATACCAACAAGATCTTTCTGTTAGAACTGATGCATTTCGCTCTCTACCACAGCTATTTTGAATGGCAGGGTAATTTATTTAGTCAATGTAATGGAGCATCAATGGGCTTTGAGGGGGCACACTCATATGCCAATATTTACATGTCAAACCGACCACATCCTCAATAATCCAGATTGGACTGAAAACCTGATCATCTTCAAACGGTACATCAACGACATATTTATTATATAGAAAGGTGACAGAAACAAACTTGAAAGTAACATTGTAACAATCAACACACTTAACAAAAGAATAAAATTCACTCACAATATAGATGATCAGTCAATAGCATTTCTGGATGTGAAAGTGAATATTGTTGACCAAAAGCTAGTCACTAAGGTACATATCAAATCAATGGACAGGAATTCGAGTCTGCAATTTCAAAGTTTTCACCCACAAACATTGAAGAAACATCTTCCAACCTCATAATTTATCAGACTCAAGAGAATAACATCCGACCCCATTAATCTCCAAGAAGCATTCACTGAACAAATCACAAAATATCAACAAAGAGGATATCCTCAAGAAATCTTACAAGAATCAATACAAAGAGTGACTAACCTAACTAGAGAAACTCTATTAACTTCCAGATCTACAGATCCAGAGCAAAAAAACAGTTTGCGTGTTAAAATTTTCAACGGAGGCACCCAAAATCAAAAAAATAATCAATAACCATTGGTTGCTCATCAAGATGGAACCGGATTGGGACGTGGCTAAGGCGCCGATGTAGGTGGAAGCGGGACTCCGGAGCTCCTCCGCGCCCGCCTCGCACCACCACATATCCTGGGTCCTGGCTCGGACCCCGAACCCACAGAAGTGCCCAGGAGAGTACCGGGAGCGAGTAGGGGGAACCCGGCGGTCTGGGGGCCCCTGTATGAGCCCCCACTGAACTTTTGCCGGAGAACGAGGCACTGGGGGCAGCGAGCGCCCAAAATGGCGGCCGCCGTCCTGACCCGAGACGCCTGGCAGCTTAGCCCTGGTGGAGACGGGGAGCCCTGGGAGGCCGAGGCAGCGGGCAGCTTGTCGGCGGGGACCCCCTGGCATACGTTGGAGGTGAGGAGCACGGACTGGCGCCACAGCACGCGGATCCGGAGGGCGGGAGACGGCCGGCTTGCCTGACCTTAAGATGGCGCCGCCGGAGTGCCTGTAACTGCTTTGGCGGCCGTTTTCGGAGCCCCTGGGGCCTCGTGGGGTGCTGTGTTCGTCCCCCAGGAGGGGGGGATTTGCCACGGAGCCCATACCCCAGCAAGCCAGTGGCGCTCGGACAGCGCAGACGAGGAGAGAAGGAGAGGAGGCATCGGCTACCCGCTCCCACGAGGCAATTGACCCGGAGGAGGGAAGGGGCGACCACCTGGCCGGAGACACCCGGGCACTGAGCGCTGCATTGAGACTGGTGATTGCAGGCGTAAAATCAGCCTGAGCCCCCCAGACGAAGACGACCCCGCCGGGCGACCGGACTCGGAGCTCTAGTGCCTCACAAACCTGGTGGTACGGGACCTGGCCCCTAGACTGCTTCTTAGCCTTGGCCCCGCGTGACGCGGGCCCGGAGGTACGCGGGAGCGGGGTGCCCGTGGCGGGCCACCGAAGGGGCACACGGAGCTAGCTGCCCATCAACATGGTACGGGGTGGCAGAAAGAAGAGCTTTGAAGCCCTGAAGCTGGATGACCCGGGACACCTCGTGGAAGACGACACGCCGGGGCTTGGAGCGGGGGGCTCGGCTCACTCACGGGATCCTTCCATGGGGGACATCATGCAGGCGATCGTAGCGTCGCGGGAAGCACTCGAAAAGCGCATGGATGCCATCGGAACGGACCTGACCCTGCTGAAGGACGACCACAGGAAGCTAAAGGAGCGGGTGGCGACCTCGGAGGTTACCCTGAAAAGTCTGCCTGGGGACATAGCTGAGCTAAAGACATCACTGGCAGAGATGGCGCAGAAGGTACGAGTGCTGGAGCTCAGAGCTGAGGACAGCGAAGGGCGCTCTCGGCGCAATAACCTCCGCCTCGTGGGGGTTCCCGAAAAAGTGGAGGGGCAGGATGCGGTCTCCTACCTGGAGGGCTGGCTGCGGACCGAGGTGGCCCCAGAAGGACTTTCCTCGTTCTTTGCCATTGAACGGGCGCACAGAGTCCCTGCGCGCCCCCCCAAGCCAGGGGGGCCGCCGCGTCTGCGTACTGCGTCTCCTACACTTTAGAGACAGGGACCATATCCTGCGGAGGGTGAGAGACCTCCCGGACCTGAGAATCGACAACAGCAGGGTCATGGTCTTCCCGGACTTCACCAGAGACGTGCAAAAACAACGGGCCTCCTTCCTGGCGGTCAAGCGGAAACTGAGGTCGCTGCAGATGCCCTACGCTATGCTGTTCCCGGCGCAGCTGCGGGTGGTTGCTGGGGAGAGCACCCACTTTTTCCTAACGCCACAGGAGGCTTGGAGCTGGCTGGATGCCAGGGGGGAACCGGGTGCGGATCCCCAGCCGCGGACCCCACCCAAGAGACGCTCCGCGGAAACGACGCCGACACGACGATCTGGCTCCCCATCGGGATGGCAACAGGAACGAGCCAAGGCGGTGCAGGCAGTGGCGGCCATCAGCCAGGGAGACGCCAGCCCCTCCAGCAGCGCATCGGAGCAGTCGAAGGCCAGTGCCCCCAGCCCTGGCTCCAGTAGTGGGCACGAGCTCTCGGAGACGGACCTGCCAGTGGTGACTCCCCAAACGGCTGACCTGGATCGAGGAACACTGGCCGAATATGTAAGGTACTGGGGTATGGCTGGGGGCCGCTTCCGGACGCTATGCAGTGGGGTGCGGATACCCCCCCGGGACCTATCACAGGGACTTTGGGGGAGGGGAGAGTCGGGAGACCTCTCCTGAGTGTTGTTGGGGGAGGTGGGGCGGGGGCGGGGGGCTTCGGGCCTGTCTGGGGTCGGCGTCGCGGCCGCTCCAGCCCTATTCTGCAGTGACACGCTTTTGATATTAGAGTTTGGATGGGGTTTCCATGTTGGTTGTCTGTCCTGGGGTGTGGGAGTTGGGGTAGTTTGATTACACAAGTTGGGGGGGGACGGGGGGAGGACCTGGGCGTGCTGGGGGGGTCACTGAGAGGGTAGATAGGACACGGTGGGCTCTACCATGGGATCCGACTTAGGCTACAAATGACTCACATGGAACGTAAGGGGGATGCACTCGATGCATAGGCGACACAAGATCCACTCCTATGTTGTCAGGCGGGGCATTCACATCGCATTCCTTCAGGAAACCCATCTGCTAGCTCAGGAAGGGAAGGCGCTGCAGCGACGTTGGAGGGGGCAGGTATATCACACTGGCTACTCTGCTTATGCTAGGGGGGTGGCCATATGGATACGGGCGGGGGTACCTTTCCTGTGCACGCATCAAGTAATTGATCCGGAGGGGAGATACATAATGTTACGAGGAAAGCTGGATGGGAGGGACCTTAATCTGGGTTGTTTGTACGCCCCAAATGTGGACCAGCCTGCATTTCTCTCTCTACTGTCCAACAAACTGGCCCCGTTCTTAGTGGAACCCTTGCTCCTGGGCGGTGACTTTAATAGTGTGACTGACACTACCCTGGACAGATCGCACCCCCCCCTACCGAATGCACCAGCTGGCAAACTTGCACTTGCGCGTTCTGCATGGCAGCGCCGGTGGGGACTGGTCGACTCCTGGAGGGCTAACCACCCGTCGGTCAGGGACTATTCGTTCTTCTCCGCTCTCCATGAGTTGCACGTTCGTATCGATGCCTTCCTGTGTTCCCAGGACGTGCACGCAGAGGTGTGCCACAGTGAGTATCTCACGCGCTCAATCTCTGACCATAACCCACTCCTCGTGCGGATGCGCTGGGCGCAAATCCGCCCGAGGATCCCGACCTGGAAACTCCGCCCTGAGGCGCTAGACGACCAGCTCTTCCGAACCACGATAGCCTCGGGCATCGAAGCGTACTTCCAGGTGAACGCGGGCACGGCGGGCTCAGCTACGACGGAATGGGACGCTTTCAAATCTGTGCTGCGGGGCCAGTGCATCGCGACGTCATCGGGGGTGCGGAGAACGTTGCTGGGGGAAATCGCGAAGGAGGACGAGGTACTGCGGGGGCTAGAAAGAGCAAGGCCTGAATGGCCGGACACTCACGAGGCCCTGCTGGAGGCGAGAGAGGCGGTGGCGGCGACGGTGGAGCGCCTCCGGTGCTTTGACTACAAGGCCTACCTTACACGAGCGCACTCGGAACGGGACAAATCAGGAGCTCTGCTGGCCTGGCTGGCCAATCCGGCTCGCCGGAGCTCGGTCATCCTTGAGCTCAGGGACCACGCGGGGACGGCGCGATTTGATCAACAGGGGATCAACGCGTTGGTCTATGACTACTACACGGAGCTCTACCGCAGCAGGGTCCTCCCATCACTGGAGGAATTCCAGGCCTTTACGGAGGATCTTGACCTGCCGGAACTGGGAGAGGAGGACGCGAAGCGGCTCGGGGACAAGATCGAGGAGAGAGAGGTGCGGGTCGCCATCAAGAGCATGGCAAGGAACAAGACGCCGGGCACCGACGGATTCCCAACGGAATTCTATCTCACCTATGCTGATCTCCTTGCGCCCAGGCTGATGTGGCTGTACAACGAGTCGAGGCGGCTGGGTCGTCTTCCTGCGACCACAAGGGAGGCGCTGATTGTCCCCCTGCTGAAACCGGGCAAGCAGCCATGGGACAGAACAGCGTACCGCCCACTGTCCATGCTCAACCTGGACTAGAAGATTTTGAGTAAGATCTTGGCGACGCGCTTGCTCCCCCACATGACCATGCTGGTCCACGCGGACCAGTCGGGCTTCATACCGACCCGCAATACGGCGCTTAATGTGCGGCGACTCCTACATGTACTGGAGGCTGACACCTATGACACCGACGAGGCAGTGGTGTTTGCTGTCGATATGGAGAAGGCCTTTGACAGCCTGGAATGGCCTTATCTCTTCCACGTTCTGCGCACGCTGGGCCTCGGAGAAGGCTTCGTAAATTGGACGAAGCTGCTTTATCAGGACGCGACGGCGAGGGTCAGAACTGGGAGGGTCATCTCTGAGATGTGCATGGTGGGCAGGGGCACCCGTCAGGGGTGTCCTCTCTCCCCCTTGCTGTTTGCCCTGGTTGTCGAACCCCTTGCGGCACGAGCCCGGCTGGGCCGGGCATATCAGGGCCTGGACGTCTATGGACAGGTACACCACATCGCATTGTACGCAGATGATCTGCTGCTGTTCCTGGCGAACTCGGCGGACTCCCTGCGCGGAGCTCAGACCCTCCTCCAATCGCTGAGCAGAGTCTCGGGACTCCGAGTGAACTGGGCGAAGTCCCATCTATTCCCAGCCCGCCCACGGAGAGCATGCCCACAAACCACGGAGGGCGTGGCGTGGGAGGAGAGGAGTCTGCGATACCTTGGCACCTCGATTTTCCATGACAGAGCGGATATCCTTGAGGGTAATATCGGGACGGCAGTCAGGCACACCAAAGGAAACTTTGACTTTTGGAGCACGCTCCCATTGTCACTCATGGGGAGAGTGGCTCTGCTCAAGATGGTGACTTTGCCGCGGCTACTCTACTTCTTCGGGACCATCCCGATCTGGATCCCGGCGAGCTACTTTCTGCGGCTGCGATCGATGGTTATCGGCTTTCTGTGGGGGACGGGCAGGCGCAGGGTGGCGCATGCCACGCTTCTCCGCCCTCGGGCGGATGGAGGACTGGCAGTGCCGGACTATGAGTACTACTACCTAGCGGCGCAACTGCAATGGCTGACGCAGTGGGTGGCAAGAGCCAGAGTGGGGGAGGACGGCTCAGGGGAACCGGCGGGCCCGGTCCAAGTGTTGTCCCGGATTGTCCTGGGACTTCCGATGGGAGATTTCCACCTCACCCAGGAATTTGCGACGGCCCGAAAATGCTGGAACAGATATCGCCGAAGGAGCGGTATTGCGGTTCCGTACGCACCTGAGATCCCACTTAAACTCTGCGGTGCACTCCCGCATGGGGGCTCGTGGCGCGGGCTGGATGATTGGGACCAGCGGGGGCTCTCATCCATGGGCGACCTTTACGAAAACGGGGGGCTGTTGCCCTTCGACCTCCTGAGGGACCGCTTTGAGCTGGCGGGAGGGGACTTTCTCCTCCACGCGGCACTAACGGCGGCGATCCGCAAACACTGGAAGGCGGGCATGCTGGAGCCGCCGCTGTCTCTGGGATGCCAGTACGTCGTGATGATGGCGGGGACGGTCAAGGCTGTCACGTGCCTATATCGACGCATGGTCTCGGAGTCCGTCGCCCCACTGCTGGCCTTGAAGGCGAAATGGGAGGCTAACTTGGCGACTGAGATCCCCGAGGAGGCATGGAATGGCATACTGGAAAGGGCCCGAAACGGGACGCGCAACGCAAGGTTCCAGCTGGTGCACTTTTATGTCCTACACAGGGCTTACCTGACCCCTGACAAACTACATAAATACTTCCCGGCCCACCCGGCGTCCTGCCCGCGTTGCCCGGCGGATCTCACCGATTTCCAACACATGTTCTGGTCCTGTCCTGAGCTGGGTTCCTTCTGGAAAGAGGTAGTGGAGGTTCTGAGGGAGGTAACGGAGAGGGACCTGCAACTCACCATGGCACACTGCATTCTACACTGGTTCCCACACACGTCCAAAAACAAGGTTACTAGCAAATTCCTAGACCTAGGGCTCCTCCTGGCGAAGCGGGCCATCACGTCCCAATTGAAGGCGTCCAGGGGCCCCACGGCGGAGCGCTGGAAGGCTGAGCCGCACAAATGGGCCCGGTGTGAGGGAGAGCTCCGTCTGCAGGCCGCGCTCAGGGCAGGCAATGACATGGCACTGGAGAGGGCCAGGGCGTGGGAGGGGCTGGTCCTGGACCTCACGCTCCTGGACATGGACGAGGATGACACCCCGCTGCATAGCCCGGCTCCGGAGGTGTGCCCGCCTGACGTGGGGCTGTCTTAGGTCCCCTCTGCTGCTCCCCTGTTTGCATTCCACTGTGGTGACTTACGGATAGTTGCTGATAAATCCTGGTGCTTTGCTTCGGATCTGGTTTAGCCGGGAGGGTTGAGGACTCGGTCCGGTGGTACTCTAGCACGCCTGGGGTGTGGGGGGTACGGGCAGGGGGCGGTTCTGGGAGGTACTGGGAGGGGAGAGGGGGTGGTTGGGGTTGAGAGAGTTGAGGGGGGCAGGGGGGAGGGTCGTTCAGTAAGGGTGAAGAGAGACTCTTGGATCAACTGGACTTGGGGCACGACAGTGGGAGCGTGAGGACTGAAAAGCAGCATTGCCATTCCCCAACCGCCTGGGAGTTATGACCCACCACAGCATTCTCTGGCGCGGCTTGTCCCCCCATGGTATCGCCGCTCAACCTCCGGGGTGTGAGCTCAATGGCTGTGTGACACGGAAGTGGGGAAGTTGCGCATTCCTTGAGCGACAAGGGGAATGGTTCCTTGCTGCAATAAAAAGATATTTACAAAAAAAAAAATCAAGATGGAACCGGATCTACAAGAATTATATAGTGAACATATCCCCTTCGCCTATCAAAGGTCTAAAAATTTGAAAGAAATATTGACTACGACAAAAAAAGAAAAAACAACACATAAGGGCATGTCCAAATGTTTAAATTGCATGCACTGCAATAATGTCATTACTGGCAACGTTTTTATGCATCCTACAAAAGGCTATAAAATAGACTCCATCATTCAAGCACATGTGACACCAAAAATGTAATATGCTCAATTAAATGCCCATGTGGAAACATCTAGGTCGGTCAGACAGAAAGAAAAACTAAAGTTCGGATGACAGAACATAAGAGCAATATTCGAGCATTCAGTTCTAAATCCACCGTTGCCACACATTGGATTGAAGCGAAACACCAAATATCCCAATTAAAATTCACAATCTTGGACGTAGTAACACAGCGCTGCGACATGGATCCCGTGAAACAAAGACTAAAAGCAGAATTTTTCTGGATAAAAACACTTAACAATTTGCAGCCATCAGGGATGAATGACAGGATAGAATATTCATGTTTTCTGTAACCAAAGTGACATTATAACCACATTTGCCAAAGGACTCTTCAAATCCTGTGGAAGAATGTAGTAACCTTTTATTTTCACGTATTCATAATTAACCTGTTACAGTTATATGAAGTGCAAACGTGCGAATGTTTTGTGTGATACTCTTATTTAGAGTTCTATTTGATGCCTCCATTTTCTATATCTGTGTTCAACTTTTTTCCAACATCACACTCTATCATTATATATGTGATCTTGCAGTACGACATACTTAGGTTCACGTGGATAACACATATATTTTCCTTATATAACTCCCCATAATCAGTGTGCACTTTTTCCACCACTGATATTAACTTAATCATTTTGACGCACACAAATCATTCTGAAGTAATTGTGCTCTTACTCATATCACGTGATCGGCATTTCGGCATATGCACATTTTGAGTTTTTTCATTACTGTTACCAACTTTATCATCCTGACGCACACTAACATCACTGAGGAGCGTGTGCTTCTGCATAAAGCCTTTTCACTCACATCACGTGGTCGGCATTTTGGCATGATCACCGGTGACGGTAGACCGCCCAATCAGCATCTCGTCTCAGAACGCCTCTCTATTCGAGAGAGAAACGGCGCGAACGCCATTCCTCGTAAGTTTGTAAATTTCCTGAACCTTCGCTTTCTCTATACTCCGTATTTAGCCTCTTTTTCTATAATTTTTTATCCTTAAGAGCACCCGGAGTACTTTTTCCCCATAGATTTTACTATTGTTGCAGTTCGCTCCTGCCTACATGTTGTTTAACAATTTTCCCAGCACTCCGATAAACATATATTTCTCCGATAACTTGCTTTGTCATTCTGCATGTCGAACATCACAGACACTTCATTAAGTTTATACTTTCATCAGCACCTGTTTTTGCACGTTTACACTTGACAGCTTGTATATATCAGTATACTGCTTTAAGTTATGATAGTGACTTCTATGGTCCTGTATTATTTCATTTTGCATACCCCTGAAGAAGGGTAACTTCATCGGACCCGAAATGCACTAGGTAATGGAATATTGTAAATCATATGAATATTGAAGATTAATTCTTATGAAGCACAATAAGAAGAGAATATTGATGTGCAATAAAAATTGATGCACTATTGAACAAGACTTACAGATGAATTTGTTCTGAACAAAAAAGGTACAAATGTGAAGAAACTTAATAGTTTCAAGTTGAAAGACCGCACGCCTTTGTGAGAGGGGTCCCCCCTTCCACACTGATTTTCTCAAACCCTTGGCCCTAGTGGCATAACCCCTTAACCCCTCTGGAGGCTGCTTCTTGGCCATCACGTAGCAGATCTTAATGAAATGACTATCTAACTGGACAAAGTCCATCTCGGGACTGCTTTGCTTTTCTAAACGATTGTTTAAACAATTGAGTCTCTTCTCTGTCAAGGGTTGAGGTGGGGAAAAGAACATCAGAAAAGTGATAGGTTGCCTGCCATGAAAGGACGCCGCAACTTTCAGTAGAAATGCTTCTCTAGTACTAAGCTGGTCCAGAAATGCCACTCTAGTACTACGTTTGTCCATGAAGGCGCTGTAGGGCAGCTCAATCGACATAGCATATAGCTCACACATGAGATAAGCGGCAGTTATTGTGATGAGAATAACCGTCTTCAGGAACAAGGGACGGAACAGGGGTGCACCGGCTCAAAAGGGGTACTTATAAGGGAAATAAGAATCAAATGTAGGTCTCCTCGTGTCATCATGAAAGGTTTAGGAGGAAAACGTGGATCAAACCTTCGCGAAAACGCATCACAACAGGTGATTTGAACAAAGACGGCAGATCTGGTGAACACAAAAAAGTGTAAAAGTGCAGAAAGATAACCATTAATATTGCACACTACAAGTCCTTGGTAGGCCAAAGACATATCAAAAGTAACATCTGATATTTTAGCAGGTTACAGGTGCAACAAGCCACACACATGACACAGTATAAACAGATTTTGTAAAAAAGACGCCTGGATAACATTCACTACATTGGGAAGTAGATCAAATGCAGTCAAATGCCACTGCTCAATCTCCACGTATGGAATGGGGGATTAAACAACCCATGGTGAAAAACCATGCCCGACTGCTGCGACCAAAGATGTTCCTGAAGTGGCACCCTAAAAGGAGGACGGATGCTTATGCCCAGAGGTTCTGGTATCACACTCTCCAGGGCATATTCGGAGCCACTAGGATGACTTAAGCTCAGTCATTCCTGATCTTATTCAGAATTCCATGTAGGAGAGGCAGCGGTTGGAAGCCATACAGGAGTTCTGTGCTCTAATCTAGGCGGATTGCATCTCAGAAGAGAGCCTTCCTGGGAATTCCAATACGCAAAAGTGTTGACCCTGTACGTTCTCAAGGGTGGCAAAGAGATTGAGCCAGGGCTCTCCCCATTGCTAGAAACCCCCCAGCACCTGTAGCTGCCTTTCGTGATCTGCTAGATGAGTTTAAGCACCCTGGAGTTTAACAGTCCCACAAGGAGATGTACGATAAGGAACATACCCTGATGATTCAGCCAGCTCCAGAGACATCCTGGCAAAAAGCCCAGGACCCCATGTGGTTCCGAAATTCTGGACCCTGCTGTGATATGGTACCGAGGTCCAACACTCGTGTCACAAAATGACGTCGTACTATGACGAATTTGGTATCGGCAGACCGGTAATGATTAGGACATTATCCCTGTGCATTTGCGGCTTCTTTGAGCGATGCCAACACCCTCAAATCGTGGTTTCCGTTCTGAACCCTCGGACTCCATTTTGTGAACGGCATCCATCTTATGCCTTGCCCTCATATAAGTCAATTGATTAAGGTCGAGCTTGATCTGAAAGGACACGTCCACCTTAGCTGACTCCCCCATGACCTGGCCGAACTGACTCCACCGCCTCCAGCCAAACCTGTTTGGGCAGCTCCTCGCCCAGTGGCCGAGTAAGATATCATCAAAGCACCACATGCCATAAACCATTCACCACATACAGACCATGTTTTCTACACACATACACCTGTCCATGTTCCTTGTTTATGGCAAGTTTTATGACGAGGAGGTGCCCTGTTTTATTGGGGTTTCATCGATATCTGATTGTAATTCCGGGCTGGGTTGGGTCATCTATCACAAACTGGACATCTAAAATATGGGTTGGCCAACATGACTGTGCGTTTTGCTCTATTGTGTAAATATGTCTATGACCGTATTGTAAACTCAAGAATTCTTGCCTGAAGTGTAATACTGTGTATAAAAGGAGAAGGCTGGTTCTGTAAAAACGAACAGTCTCCTGAGAACTTACGACCCGTGCTGTCGTGCTTCTAGGACACATGTTACTTGGTTGCAGCCAATAAAACTCGATCTCTGACTTCAACTAGAAGACTCTTGGTTTCTGTGGTCCGGAACAGGGAGAACTCAGAGGTCTTCGGGTGTTATCCCCTGGCACCACCGGGTTCCTAAAAACCCGGCACCTCAGTTGGCGCCCAACTCGGGGCGGTATCAAGCGGTGACGGTCCAAGCCAGATGTTCGTGAGGAGCTTCGTGTGAAAATTCTAGAGGACGGCCAGCCACTTCAGCGACCCCTGTATGTCGACGTGGTTCCGAAGGTCTTTGCTGCGAGGTTCCCCGCGCCCCGACGGCTACGAAGGACTGCTGCCCTGACTATCGCCCTGTTTTGGACCCAGTGATCCTTGGTAGAGCGAAACGATAGATGAGTCTTCTAGTGACGTCACCGATCTTCAATACTTCAGTTAAGTATAAATGGAGCGTCTCCTAGTCCTTAGTTTGGTTCTTAGTCTTTGGTATCCTTGAGGTACACCTTGTTTGGAACTTGCAAGCGCCAAAACCGAGGGATTCGTGTATTCACGAAAATATCATAGTTAGATAATCCCTTGAAGCTTGAAGCTAGACTAGTGAGCGAAGATGCCTGGTCTTAGCAGACTTGGAAACTTGTTTTGTCTTGGTTGTAGTAAGGACTCCCGATTAGAGGATTCGTGTCCGGTTCCTCCGATTGGAACTCCAACATATGAGTTATATATCAAGCACGGAGTAGGCCCTATCACATATAATGAGGTATGGATAAAATACACCCGCAAGGATGGTGTTTTAAAATGGCCCCAATATGGTAGCTTTGACTCAGAAATTTTAGATAACCTCGAGGTCAAATTGTTTAAGAAGAAAGCCCGGCCGGCGATGTTTGACTCTTTTCGCTTGTGGCGCAAAGAAGCCAAACAGAAAGAAATTAAATTAGCTAAGAAAAATAAAAGAGGTATGTCGATGGTGCAAGCTGCCATCGCATACAAGGATAATGAGGAAAAGCAGGAAAGTGAACAAATGCTCAGAAGCAAGAAACTAGCAGCAGATAAATGCTACCCGATGTTGCCCCATGAAGGACAAGATTCGAAGGGAGCATCTGACAAAGATCCATTAATGTCCCATTTGTTGAATTCACCACCCCCATATACATCGAGTATTGTTGGACCCCCGAAGCGTATTGTTATACCGCGCCCCGGCGCACGAAAAGCAGCTCTTGCACAACCACCAGCTCCTCTTCAGCTGGTTCCTACTTCTCCGGCGCAGCCTTCTCAAGGGCCGCCGCCTTTGCTACATACTCCGTCTACTTCTCCTACAACTTTGCCTACCGCTCCACCTGTTTATCCTGATACTACTTCTGCCACTGCCTCGACTTCTTCTGATGTTGCTTCGACTTCCTCTTTACATCAGCCTGTCTTTTCTGGCGCATCTGTCACTCCGCAAGCTTCTCCTTCTGTTCGACAGAGTAGCAAGTACTGTCACTGGTCTGTTCTCACCTTTCTTTGGGTCGCCTAGAACGACCCCTAAAACAGGACGTAGACAGTTGCGTAGTCAACTGCCTGATTATGAGGAAAGAGAAGTACTGAATGAGTTAGCACGCAAATGGGTTACTGACACTGTTAAATACGATGTTCAGTCTGTTATGGAAGTCTTCCGACAATGGGATGCACCCACTCAGAGATATGTATTCGAAGAGATGTGTGTATATCTTTGTGAAGATTTGGAGACAAACGATCCAAAGCGCAAAATGCAGGAATTATTTCGTATGCGTTTTAAGTTCTATGAAGGCATGATTGTAGGTGCCGATGTTGAAAAAGCAATAGATCTGTTATTATCCTATAGGAGTAAGGGAAATGTCTCTAGATCATTGTATGAAGATGACGTGTCAGGTAGGAAAAAGGCGCGACAGTACCCTATGAGAGAGGTTCCTCCAGTTTGGAGGGAAGGTGATGCGAATGCACATCCACCTGTTCCACCGCATTTCCAGCATGTATGGGTACATGTCCCCTGGAAAAGATCAAAAGTTTTAGCACTCAAGCAGACATTACCTGATCCACGTAAAAATCCCGCAGGGTATTATAAGGAGTTATCACAGACTGCCAGCTCATGTATAATGAATTTAGCAGATGTAGACATGTTGTTTGGGAACGTCGTTCCACAGCCTTTATGGAGTAAAATTCGTCATGCAGATCATGATCAAGAATTAGGTGACACATGGGCTAATATTACTGCTACGGATATTAGACAAGTTGGTGGTTCCAAACCTGAGCCTTTAATAGCTGAACTTCCTGGTAGAATTATCACGTACATGAAGACGTTAATGCCTGAACTGCGTGTAAATTGGGATAAGTTGTCTGCGTGCAAGCAAAAGAAAGATGAGAATGTGTCTGACTTTTTCACGAGATTTGAAGAGACTTTCGTCGATCATAGTGGTCAGGATATGGCTACCGAAGGTGGTCAAAGATTGTTCATAGACAAATTCGTACATAATTTGCTTCCTGAACTGTGCAATAAATTGAAAGATTCAGAGAGTGCTTGGGCTGTTTCCACGTCAGCGCAGATTTTAGCCACAGCCCAGTACTACGAAAATAGGCGCAAAGACCAGCTAGATAAGGCAGATAAAAAGACTAAAGATTTAAAGACCAAAGTTCTTCTCCAACAAGCCTATCCGCCTCGCACTCCTAGTCAGCCCAATTATCAGCAACCACAGCAGTATTCGAGAAACTCACAAGGGAACGAGTTTTCCCATCAGCGTTTACCGTACGGCCCGAATCAGTGTGCCTATTGCAAAGAAGAGGGTCATTTCAAGAATAATTGTCCAGCTCTGGCACGACGTCTGAATGGTGTTTCTGGTGTTTCTGGTGCAAGAGGTAGAGGTGTTCAACAGGCTCCTAGGGGTAGGGGCCGTGGAAATTTCCCCCAGAATAACACTTCTTTTCCGCCTCAGAATTCTATGAATAGCTTTGATTAACAGAATAATGCATCTTCTAGGTCAGCTCAGTACTATACTGATGACTATTACGCAGAAAACGAGAATGAGGGTAATAATTGCTAGGACAGCCATGGACAAAGAGAGGGAGTTGTTTCAGTTCCAGTAGATCAGAATGGACCTTATGTCGAGGTGATTACATCCGGAGTGTCAGAGCCATTTCTGCTGGATACTGGTGCTACAAAAAGTTCTATTATGCACTCAAAACTTCCTGGCGCACCTTTGTCTGGCGAAATGAATATTTCAGTAGGTTTCTCTGGCGCCCCTGTTAGAAACCCGATATCTAGTCCTATGCCCCTTTCTGTTGGCCCATGCGAATTAGAAGCACCCCTCATCCTTACAACAGGTTGTGGCGAAAATTTGTTAGGTTTGGATTTGTTAAAAAGATTATATGCGACTTTGTACTGTTCTCCTTCGGGAGTACAACTTACCCTTGGTAAGAAAGTGATTTCCCCAATGTATTTGTCAAAGGAAGATATTCCAACCGAATTGTCATCTCTTCCAGATATACTTTGGGCTACCGGTTCTAATGATGTAGGTCGTTTGGAGATAGCACTGTATGTCATAACATTGAAAGCCAATGTTAGGTTGCCACGTATTCCCCAATACAAGATCTCTAGCGAATGTAAAAAGGCGTTGTTAGCGATCATTTACGATCTGATTGAGAAAGATGTCCTTGAGGAAACAACAGGCAACATTTGTAACAGTCCTATTTTGCCTGTCTTAAAGCGTACTGATCCTTCACAGCCCCCTGTATACAGATTCGTGATTGATCTCAGAGAAGTAAATAAGATCGTTGTACCGCAGTTTCCAGTCGTCCCCGACATTACTGCGTTATTGACAATGGTTCCAGCTTCAGCCTCTTGGTTTTCGGTGATCGACCTGAAGAACGCTTTCTTCAGCATCCCGATTGCCAAGGAGAGCAGAGACATTTTTGGCTTCAATTTAGGAGGACGAAGCTTCCGCTTCAAACGCGCTCCTCAAGGCTACTACGAAAGCCCATCTATATTCAGTCAAGCTCTGAAAACACAACTTGATACGATTGTTCTACCTGATGGTGCGACTCTGATTCAGTATGTAGACGATCTACTAATCGCTGCAGATACTGAAGAAATTTGCAAGCAAGCCACACTGTCGTTGTTGCGTCATTTATGTGAGATAAAGCATAAAGTCTCTCTTTCAAAATTACAATTTTGCCGACAAGAAGTGACCTACCTAGGTCACATCTTATCGAAGGAGGGAAGGAGACTGACCCCAGAAAGAATACAGGCAATCGCAAGATTGAGTGCCCCAAGGACACAGAGAGAATTTCGGGCTTTCTTGGGCATTACATCGTACTGTAGACAATGGATACCGAATTTCTCCCTATTGGCCAAACCTTTGCTGGCACTACTCTGCAAAGACACACCCAATCCTATGCCTTGGTCTGAAGATTGTCAGACAAGTTTCCATGAGTTGCGCGAAGCATTGTGTTCGGCTCCTGTGTTGGGCAACCCCGACTACAGTAAGCCTTTTACGTTATATGTCCATGAGAAGGAAGGTTGCGCATTATCAGTACTGACACAATACCTTGGGGACAAACAGCGCCCATGCGCATATTTCTCAGCGACTCTAGATCCTGTAGCTAAGGCATTACCAAGTTGCTTGAGGGCCACTGCTGCAGCAGCTGTCTGCATTCGACAGTCTGCTGGGTTAGTCATGAATAATACTCTGATCGTTATGGTCCCACATGCAGTAAACATTTTACTAAACAGAACGAAGACGCAGCATTTAACTAGTGCTCGACTGTCCAGCTATGAGCTGACACTGTTAGCGAGCCACATACACATAAAGAGGTGTGATACACTCAACCCCGCTACGTTATTGCCCATTCCGGCAGAGACAGATGAGGTTGAGAAACATGATTGCTGCTTTAGGACAGAAGAAGAGACAAAAGGGAGAGTAGACTTGCAGGACACACCCCTTCCTGAATGTAATGATAATTTATGGGTTGATGGTTCATGCTTCAAGTTGCCAAATGGTGATACGACTGCAGCATATGCTGTGACAACATTGCACACTATTGTAGAGACCGCACGCATCCCACAGAATTCTGCGCAAGCAGCAGAGTTAATCGCACTTACAAGAGCGTGTGTGTTGGCAACAGGAAAGCGAGTGAATGTGTATACAGATAGCCAATACGCCTTTGGCGTAGCCCATAGTTTTGGACGATTGTGGCGTGAACGTGGGTTCCTGACGTCACATGGTGCAAAAATCCAACATGGTCAGCTAGTTAACGAACTCCTCGAGTCACTGACCTTACCACTACAAGTTGCAATTGTAAAATGCAGTGCATACAGAAAGATTCAAGATGATGTTGGTCGGGGGAATGCATTTGCAGACGAAGTTGCGAAAGAGACCGCAAGGAACACGATGAGTCGGATGTATGTTGTAGGTCCTGCTAGATGGATCGCTGATGTGGGTATGTGCGAGGACACTATTGAAAGTGTGAAGTCCATACAAGCTGATGCCACTGAAAAAGAGGTGAATGAATGGAGAGAAAGCAAGGGAAGATTGGATGCGAATGGTTGTTGGGTCGAATTGTCAGAACACCAACGATGGCTGTTATCCGACGCATATGTACTCGCAGTGGTGACAATGGCCCATGGAATGGCGCACATCAGTGTAAAAGGAATCTGTAAACTGTTGGCCACAGTATGGCAGAATAGTGGTATCCCGAAATGCGCAGAGAATTTGGTCAGGAATTGTATGGTGTGTTTGAAGTACAATCCCGGTAGGGGGACCCCAACTCCAGCTGGTCATTTTGCGCCTCCAACGTACCCATTCGAGGTTTTGCAGCTCGATTTCATCCACATGGAGAGGTGCAACAATCTGAAATACGTGCTTGTTGTTGTTTGCGCCTTCTCCAGGTGGGTGTAAGCGTATCCCCTCAAGGACAACACTGCCTTGTCAACTGCCAAAGCCCTTGTCAAGGAATTCTTCCCTAGGTTTGGGATGCCTAGAATGGTCTGGAGTGATAATGGAAGTGAATTTGTGGGACGGGTGATGAGGAGAGTGTGCGAATGTCTAGGCATCCACCAGAAGTTCCGCGCTGCAAATCACACCCAATCAGCGGGATTAGTAGAGTGCTACAACGGCACGTTAAAACTGAAATTAGCCAAGATCCAAGCCAGCACAGGCCTTAAATGGCCTGACGCCCTGCCTTTAGCACTCCTGTCTACCAGAATGATTGTCCATTCTAGATTAGGACTCAGCCCTCACGAAATAGTGTTTGGCTGCCCAGCTAACATCTGGGGCGTGCCAAGGCCAAAGAGGCTAAGCGAAGTAGAGCATCCTGTACTGCTTGACTATTTACACGAATTAACAACTAAATTGCGTGTTTTACACCAACAGGTTCACAGTTCCTCTCCGCCAGCCTCTGACGATCCAGGTCACTCCATTGAACCCGGCACCTGGGTGCTAGTGCGGAATTTTCAGCGCACGAACAACGAACAGCCCAGGTGGACCGGACCGTACCTCGTCCTTCTTTCCACAAGATCAGCTGTTCGGGTGGAAGGAAAGAAGAACTGGATCCACGGGACCCACTGTAAACGGGTCCCTCTGCCTCTTCCATATGACCGGTGGGTCCAGGACGGAATCGCTGACTCTGAGACCGAAGCTGTACCTCGTTTTGCACTCTTCAGCGATGCACGACTGAAAGGAACTGGTACAGAAAAGGAGAGTGATCGTACTTTGCAAGGATTTGTGCCTCCGTCAATGCAGTTGGACACTACAGAACCTGAAACATTGTTCGAAGACCACACTGTACCTGGGAAACGACGATACAATCGGAGGTCAAGAACAAGAGACTAATGAAAACAAATTACTACGATTCTCTCTTCTCCTAAGAACTATTTTTGATTTCACAGCTCTCTCACCCAGGGAACTTGCTCATTTTTGATTTTCGAACTGCCATCCGGTTTTGCTGCTAGGGTCGCGGTTGATAGTCTGAGGAGTGCAGCTGGGGACGCCTAGGTCAACGGTTCTGGTCGGTCTGAGGGAATTACCCCTGATTGAACAGAGCGCACTCCTTGGCAGAATCAAACTCCCACCGCGGGCAGCAACTAGAGGATGGAGTTTCCGAGGGTAGAGAGACCTGCTAGACCCACGAACTTTAAAAAGCAAATATGCACTGTGATGGCCAGAAAGAGATTCTTGATAGTATGTATTCTACTGTTGTGCAGCATAACGATGTTCTTGATTAGCTATACTCTATCCACGTTCCAAGTTACCTTTGTAAATAACACTCAGCCCACACCTCCTCCTACTGTTCCTACACACTCCTTTCACCCTCTGCCTGAACACGAGTCTGCCAGAAGACTAGAATTTGTAAATAACTCATTCATCCAGCTCCTACACCAGCACCAGTCTATAATGAACACATCGAACTGTTGGATATGTGGACTTATGCCACACACAACCGATAAGGGTATCCCTTACTTCGTCCTGCCATTCAGTTACTATGGTTCTCTGTGGGCTTTTCAGACAATGTTCCTGTTTGCCATAGAACCATATCCCACACGTCCCACAGGGAGCAGTTCCAGCAACAAGGCACTAGTGGCAGGAGTAAGGAATATGAGCAGGGATATCGACACATATCGAACGATTCCCAAAGATGAGTTTACCCCGTACAGTAGGTGGAACATCACCAAATATGGGATTTCCTTAAATGAGAGCCAGAAATCGAAGAAATCCTCCCCGGTTTGGGTAGTACCCCACCGAGGTCACCTATGTCTGCAAGGTATTGGCAGGGATCCCAAAGCACAGTTGGGGAAGAGCGTATGCACAGAAACATTCGTGTTTGCATCCCGAACTTCCCCTCCATTCTTGGCAGCTAAGGGTACATACTTCATCTGCCATGACAAAGCATACACTTGGTTGCCCCCTGACTTCTCGGGCACATGTTTTATCTAGTTTCTGCTGCCACCCACCTATACGGCCGGGGCAGATTACCATCGGACAAGGACAGTTAGGGGTGTCGTGAGTCAAGACGACACTGCGGGTCAAGAATTTGGGGACTTCGCAAAGGGTTTTCTGCCCTTTTGGGGGCCTATGGTGAACAGCAGGAACATTTGCTAGTTAACAAGGGTAGTCGAATCCGCCGTGACCGAAACGGCCGGTGCCCTTAGTAATTTGACAGCTGAGCTCCAGTCGGACCGGCTTATGACTCTTCAGAACCGGGTTGCCCTAGATGTCATACTTGCAGACCGTGGTGGTGTATGTAGGGTAATCCAATCCAGTTGCTGCATTTTCATCCCTGATAATGCTCCGACAGTGTATCAGGCCATCTCCAAACTGCACAAAATCTCCGATTCCCTTCATGTGGATAGAGGGGATTGGTCCCTGCTAGGGTGGTTCTGGGAACGGATCTCTGCCTGGGGATGGAAAACTCTGATCTTCATTGGGATTATCTTAGCCGTTCTGTTTATGTTCTGCCTGTTTGCACAGTGCGCTCCTGCAATATGTGGCCTCTGTGCTACTTCATGTGTAAGGAAGCCTGTGTCCAGGGACGAATTGAGCAACAGAATGATGCTACAGCAGCATCTCCATGAATTCATTAATACAGATTTGGACTCAGATTAGCATGAGTTATTGCCTAATATGAGGGCAAAAGGAGGGTCTGTGGTTCCGAAATTCTGGACCCTGCTGTGATATGGTACCGAGGTCCAACACTCGTGTCACAAAATATCGTCGTACCATGACAAATTTGGTATCGGCAGACCGGTAATGATTAGGACATTATCCCTGTGCATTTGCGGCTTCTTTGAGCGATGCCAACACCCTCAAATCGTGGTTTCCGTTCTGAACCCTCGGACTCCATTTTGTGAACGGCATCCATCTTATGCCTTGCCCTCATATAAGTCAATTGATTAAGGTCGAGCTTGATCTGAAAGGACACGTCCACCTTAGCTGACTCCCCCATGACCTGGCCGAACTGACTCCACCGCCTCCAGCCAAACCTGTTTGGGCAGCTCCTCGCCCAGTGGCCGAGTAAGATATCATCAAAGCACCACATGCCATAAACCATTCACCACATACAGACCATGTTTTCTACACACATACACCTGTCCATGTTCCTTGTTTATGGCCAGTTTTATGACGAGGAGGTGCCCTGTTTTATTGGGGTTTCATCGATATCTGATTGTAATTCCGGGCTGGGCTGGGTCATTTATCACAAACTGGACATCTAAAATATGGGTTGGCCAACATGACTGTGCGTTTTGCTCTATTGTGTAAATATGTCTATGACCGTATTGTAAACTCAAGAATTCTTGCCTGAAGTGTAATACTGTGTATAAAAGGAGAAGGCTGGTTCTGTAAAAACGAACAGTCTCCTGAGAACTTACGACCTGTGCTGTCGTGCTTCTAGGACACATGTTACTTGGTTGCAGCCAATAAAACTCGATCTCTGACTTCAACTAGAAGACTCTTGGTTTCTGTGGTCCGGAACAGGGAGAACTCAGAGGTCTTCGGGTGTTATCCCCTGGCACCATCGGGTTCCTAAAAACCCGGCACCTCACCCACCCATGTTTAGTACAATACCTCCTGGCAATGACTTTTTTTTTTGAACACCTGAACCAGTCTTCCCTTGATGGATGACTGGCCGGCTTTCAATGCCAAGCGAATGGCCCAAAACTCCAGTAGATTGGTGTCAGTTGAGATCTGCCTCAAAATCAGAGTCCTCTGATTTCCAGCTCTCCCAGATGACTTCCCCAAGCCAGTGGTAGTAGTGTTGTATCTGTCACTACCAACAACTCTGGCTGGAGTAGGGAGAGGAGTCTGCAGCCGGCCCAATAGGGGTCAAGCTACCACCACTGCAAATCATTCTAAGTCTCTTCAGAAACCTCAATGAGGTCCGCCAATTTCCCTTGGTGTTGGGCCCACTGACACTTCAGATTCAACTGTGGGGCCCACAGATGCCACCTGACATGGTCCACAAGCAGGATGCTGAAGACCAGAAGGTCAAATATCCGCAGGGCGGCTCAGATAGTACAGAACCACTATGAAGTAGTCAGGTGTGACTTGTGCACATTGATCATGAACCCAATGTAAGGTTTGCCCTTGCAAGGAGGTATTCCAAGACTGACTGTGGTGAACCCTTCTTCAACAGCCATTCGTTGACTGGGGGGGAGGGCGGCAGTGGGGAGCACTAGTACCCCCAACTCTGAAGGTAAGCTGTGACAACCACCATTACCTTTGTGAAGACCTGAGAAGCATGGGTGAGGCCGAAAGGGAGCATGGCAAATTGAAACTACTTGAGGCCCACCTTGACCTGCAAGTAGTGACTGTGGGCTTACAGGATGGGGTAATGAAAAAAGGCCCCATGCCACCATCAAGGCTCCTAAATCCAGGGCAGATAGAACCTGTACCAGTGTGAGCATCTTGAATCTGTCCTTCTGCTGAAAGAAATTGAGAGTTTGAAGGTCTAAAATAGGGCAAAAGTCTCTTTCCTATTTCAACACTGGTAAATAATGGGAGTAACACTCAGCTCCGATCTGTATGGCTGGGACCGTCTCTATGCTCCTTCCTCTAAAACAGCCTGAAATTCTTGTAGCAAATGAACAAATGGTCCTCCAAAAGCTGATTTGCTGTAGATGGAAAAGGCAGTGGGCCAAAAGGTATGGCAAGGCATAGGCCTATTGAACTATCAGCAGGGCCCACCTGCTGCATGTTATGGCTAGTCACCCATGGAGAAAATGAGTGATCCTGCCTCCCACAGGGTGGTTGTGCCCTTCTAGGGGCAAACTGAAGTTTTGGGGCTGCCGCCAGGACAGGTGAGTTTGCTGCCCCTGCTGCCCTGGATGCGGTCTGCAGACCCCCTACCATAAATGGACTATGATGCATGTTGTTGCTGCCTGAAGGCGAAACTCCTAGCAATGCCTTGTAAAGGGACAAAATCTGTTGGGGATACTGCCTTGCGGGTGTGGAAAGACGGAGGGACTAGGCAGAAGCTCTACTCTCTTTAGAGCGCTAGCGGGTGGAGTTGGCATTCCTGCCACAGATGTGAGACCCATTAAAAGGGATATCCATAAGTGGAGATGAACGGCACTCTAGAAGCATGTGGATCTCATCCAAGTATAGTGCCAAGGCACCACTCTAGTTTTAACTGCTCGCCCTAAGCAGTTGGTTGTGTCCAAGCCTTACCAGATGATGTACGTGGCTGCATCCTGGCCATCAAGAACAGTCTGTGCCAAATTGGCGTGAAATTCTTCTGGGACGTCTGGTAAGATCTTAGTGACAACTCCACTAATGCATGGGAGTACCTTCCCAGCAAACCACTAGAATTGACTGACATTAGGGCAAGGCAAGCACAAGAAAAAAATATCCTCTTCCCAAATGCTATATTTGTTTTACTCTGTACAGGGGGACGAGCTGGGGAAGGTAATGGGGAGTGGGGGTAGCAGGAAAAAATTGGGGGTAACACTTTTAGAGAGGCCTGTACTAACAGGCTCTCAGGAGTAGGGTGATGCATTTGGAAGACATGGTCAACCAGAGAGGGAATGTGGTGAGGTGCCACTTATCTGTTTAAAGGTCTGCAAGAGCAGACCTTGGTCCAAGTGCCCATAAGGGTGTCTGTAAGGGTATCATTGAATGGCAGTAGGGGTTCAGATGAAGAATGTGACACTTTGATCAGGACATTTGTTTTTACCTCAAAGGAAGGCAATGCTAGATCTAAGACTCTGGCCGCTCATCTAATGACCATGGCAAATTAAGCAAATCCCTCTGTGCAAGGCCCTGGGGTAGACCAGCCTTGTGTCAGGGGAAGAGTCCAGCCCACTGATAGAAACCGGCATGGATTGTGGTGGGGGACATGGGGTTGGCTTCGGAGTCAGAGCTGAATCCGAAGTGGGATTGGGAGACCCAGACTGCACCAAACAGAGACATGTCTGCAGTAACCCAACTGGTTGCCTCCATGGATCCATGGGGTCTGAAGGCTCACTAGAAGGAGCCTATAGTGTGCGAAGGATTTTGAACATGGTCTCCTTAAATGCTTCAATTTGCTGTGGTGTTCCTGCCAACAGACCTGGGAATTTGGGGTTCATTTGAATTAGTTGCAGAATCAGTTCCTCATTCGGGGACGAGACCACAGGGTACCTTGAGGTCTTTGCATCTTCTAAGAAAAAACATGGCGAGGCTGGGACAAGGCCCACTTGGAAATCATGTTTTTCATTTTGGATTTTGACTTATCTGAATGCTTGGACTGCAATCATGACCTGTAGTGGGACTGGCCCCAACGGAGGGAACAGGTCCATGCCTTGACTCGGACAGTGAGCAACACATGTGAGAATTCCTGTGCCTGTAGGGTTCGGTGGTGAAGCACAGCTTGACTTTACACTCCCAGATTTCCTTTGGGTGCATCAGGGCACACTCCTGGCACAACTTGTAGTGTTGGTCTAATCCTAATCCCAAACATGAGACATACTTCGTGGGCGATTGTCACAGACATTTTTCTGCAACAGGTCTGGCAAGGCTTAAACCCTGTAAATTTAGGAGGGGGCATGTCCTCTTGCACACTGGAACTAAATTTGAAGCGAAAAAGGCTTATCAAACGACAAGAAAAAGTGGGAGCCAACGCTGGATTCGCATATGAAGGAGTGGAAAAGAAAGAAACTGAAGTCAGCTTGCTTGTGTGACACCTATATGCATCGCAAGTCACTACATCCGGGTCGACATGGAGCTGTGCGACACCACCTAATGGAGCGCAGGGGCTCTTCCGGAACTAGCCTGACGCCTGGGTGTAAATCCAAAGGTGATGATTCTGTAATTAGAAACATCCAAAAGAAGTTAGTATTTCACCTGCATCGATCTCATTGGGCGGTTTTCTACAGGCTGAAGCTCAGGTGCGATCTGCTGCCATACGTCGCAGGTTAAAGTAATTCGGAGAACAGGAAGGACTTGTCGCTGTTAACTGTGGTTTAAGGACTCAAAACGTTAGATCATGATTGACAAGATGTAAAAGTCTGTCTACTAAAAAAATTATGATAATAGATTATGAAATTAAAGTAGGATCAAACCATACAAGGAGCATAGGATTCTTACTAGCAGTTCTGTGAGGTGGACTAAAAATCAATTGCAGGATGTGGCTTACTAACTCTGTATGAGTATTAGAGCAGTGGTTCTTAACCTGTGGTCCGGGGACCTCTGTGGATCCATGAAGCCTACTCAGCGGGTAAGCAACTGCTTAGAAAATTAAAATTAACATATAGTAAAAAAAATAACAAAGTTTTTATAAATGAAGAACCAAAATGTGAAACTAATTTTAAAACACTCTAAATGTGCAGGAATTTTGAACACTGAAAATGTAGTCCATATCCTCAGATTGATTTGAGGTTACAGTTCAAGTGCGTCAAATAGAATATAGTATGAACGTGAGCGGCCTCAGTTTAATTTAGAAAAGCTCCAACCTTCCTATTAAAATGTTGATTTTTTAAAAATGTGTTTGTTAAATAAATTAAATGTTTCATCAGTTGTGTATTAATTTGATGAACATTTGTGCCTCTAGAGTTTGTGTTTTGTTCTGCGGTTCAACTTACTGAAAATATTTAGGGCGGGTCCTCGGATTCCTGTAATCACTCTGTGGGGGTCCCTGGATTCCAATAATGATTCAGTGGGGATCCCAAGATTCCAGTACTGATTAAGTGGGGGTCCACAGAGGCCAAAAGGTTAGAAATCACTGTTTTAGAGAATTCATGTTTGACACAAATCAATCACAGGATGAAGCAGAATCTATCACACTATCATCTAGTTGGACCAAGAAAATGTAGTGAACTACCAGGGGGCAGTAAATACTAGTGACGAGTTAGTGAGGTTTACTCAATAACTTTACAGGGTAAATTCAGAGAACTTTAATATTAGCTAGACCTCTGCAAACAACCAGCGCCAAGACGCCTACGGGTATATGCCGCGCTTTATAAATAGCAATAAATAAATAAATAAACCTATTATATACACATACAACCGAAGCAGTGTTCAACTGCCAATAGTTATAGAGAAATGTCCTGTGGCACTTAGAAAGCTAATTATCCACCTTTCTTTCCCACTCAATTTTGTCTAAAAAATATAATAATGCAAGAACACCAAATCCTCGGAAAGTGAACAGCAGGTATCACTCCACCAAGTTTCTGCCATAGCAGATCCCTTGAGACAATCAAAATGTTTAATTACATATTTGTTTTTCACCACTGTACGGGCATTCAAAAGACCCGCGGAGCAAGTAGGGGGAGAGAATTACATTCTGACAAGATTCTGAAAGACTGCAGATTTTATCTATTTTTTGACACAATTTGATTTTTTTTTAAATGTATGTGAAAAGATGAAAGAGCCCGCTTAAATACATTAGAAGAGCAAAAGGATATGAGCGCCTCACCTAAATAGTGAATAGGTTTACAGTATAGTGGCTGGCGCCTGGTCCCATCCAGTCAAGGAGAAGGAGGCCCATCCACTGTATCTATGTATCATTCACCAGATAAGCAGTCAGGTCTCCGATCTGGCGAGGTAACTGCATAAGTAACCTTCAAAAGCAAGTCCACCCTGACAGGTATTGCAGGCACCAAACATAGTCCAACAGGGAGCATAATATCAAGTTCAGTATAATCGAAACAAGATAACAGGAAGTCAATGCATTCTCTAGGTGAAAATACAAGGACATTAGGAAAAATGTAACAATAGCAAGTTGGATAAAGGCATTAACTGCTGCTTCACCAGCAGAATAATGTGAACACCTGTGTCTTTTTATTCTTATGGCCTTGGTTTTAAATGTCTCCCTCTGAAGCTGACCCTGTAGCGCAATGGCTCGCAAGCTCATGGGACTTAGATAGATGTATTCAGGTTCTAAGTCCAGTAAATTCTATACAGTGATGGTTGATCACAGTTGATCTACTGGAAGGCGACATGCTATCAAATTTCACTGCAAAGATCCTAACCTCAGATCTAAGTCGGGAGGAAATGAGTCTCACACAAGGTAAAATCTATGGTTATCAACTGAGATCTACTGTGGGTGTTTATCTGTCGTTTTGTCATGCTGTGCAGGAGTTTCTTCATCCTGTTATCTTAGCAGGCTGCTGTGGTTAGAATGGACAACAGCTTAGTACAAAGAAACATGAGCTGCTACGAGGTGGGGGGTGGAGAATGGCACAGCATTGGGTGACTCTCGGTTCCAGTTGGGCCTGTATGCAAATGAACACATGACGGAACAATAAACAATTAAGGTGCTCTTGCATTGCTGGAATTGCTCTTCAACCACATGATGTGTAACACAATCTATATCAGCCCCCCAAGAGATAGAGGTGGTTCTGGCGGCACTTTTATTATGGTTAACGAGGGGGTGGTTCCCTCTTCAGGTTTATGAGGCTCTGTCTGATTTGGAGACCTCAGACTTCTCCTCCACCAATGTTCCAGGAATTTCAGAGGTCAGCATCGTCAGAGCAACAAGCTGGGTTGTATGGAGATCAAGTATGACAGTCTGCAAAGACAAGGGTTATCGGCACAGAAAGGGTTTCAAAGTGAAAAGTACAGGTGCCCATGCACCTAATGAGTATAGAAATTTCACAAAACTGACCCCGTTGAGGCATATGTTGCTACCTTTCACATGAATGCCACCCAATCTAAAGTTTTTACAGAATGGGTATTCTAAAGACAGTTAAATAGTTTAATGTTTTTCAAGGGCCACAGTTAAACTACTACTGGTGCCTGCCTGGAAACTTACCCTAATTCTTATGATTTTGCAGACCAAATATTTTTCAATCTTCCAATTTATTGACATCATCATGTAAATTTTTGCCATCAAACCGGCATTACTGGCTGTAGTTATTTCAGCCAGAACATTATGGAAAATAGATCCCATGTTGTACAAGAAACGTTTTTTGTTTATAAGAACGGAATCCATGTTCTTACGATGGGATTTAACCTTCAGGCATAAGGCCCCCTTTCATCACAGTTAGGAGACAGTGCTGCTTGCTTTCTTTCAGAACTCTGCTTCGCCTGAAGAGTGTGTCTCAATGTCATTTGATTTCTTATCTGGAAACGATTTCCTCTTCTAGAGGTCTAAAAGGGGATTTGTAAGTGGATTTCAGAATCGTGAGCCACGGTATAGAGGT
The DNA here is from genome assembly GCF_964263255.1 of Lissotriton vulgaris. NCBI lineage: Eukaryota > Metazoa > Chordata > Amphibia > Caudata > Salamandridae > Lissotriton > Lissotriton vulgaris. Next base: position 687,282,772 of record NC_141696.1, read on the forward strand.
TCCTTATCACAAGCATTTGAAAACTACTACTTGGGCTACTTCCCAAACATCTATCAATCTTTACAGATTGGCATAGGCAAAAACATTTCCCTCGCAGTTTGGGCAGAGGATATTCAGTGTGTTCTCCAAACTATTTCTTTAAAATTGATAAAAGGTTCACAATATTTGGGACAGTAAAGGTCCGGTGTGTATTTTTTTGATTATCTTGAATCTCTCACCTCTTTGGTATTCTTTCTAGTTCGGACTAAAAAGATGAGGAGACACCCATTCCTTAACCACAATCTCAAATTACTTCTAGTCACACGTTAAACATTAATCTTACGTTGCACTGATCAGAAAGTTTAACTTTCCAAAGGTTTGATAAGTCGCCTTCCTTCCCTTGAAAAGAACAGGCTTTAATTTCTACATCAAATGGCCCCTGTCAAAACGTGTCCAGATCACTGTAAACACTGCCATGGAAGGCTGCGAATGATGAGGTTTACCGATAAGTAATCTAGGTATTATATATTGAGCAGACAGAAAATGGAAGTGATGAAAAAGTATCTGTTATTTTTTACCTCTTCATGGTCTTTGGATTACTCAGAGTACTAATTAACATTCACAAAGTATTTTGGAACCGTACATCAATAAAGTACAAACATTTAGATGAAGTATACATGTTTTTAAATGTCACCATATGTACATATAATCAAAGATCTTTTGTTGTCACCTACTACATCACAAACTTTGAGACCACGGCCCTGCCTCAGCAAACATTCACAGGATAATTAAAACAGCATTTAGTTATTTCACATCGTCTATGAATAACATAAAATATTTAAAACCTGAGGTAAAACATCTCTTACACCATCTGATAAATGTAACGATATTACAATGCCATTAACAATAATGGACCACAAAGGTTTAACAACATTTGGAATTTTCAAGATATCAATTGAAAAATATGTGTAATCTTCACTGGTGTAAGAACTGTGCAAAATAAACCCACCCTCTTCTTACATATCACTTCAGCCTAATCTAAGGCTTGCCAGAAGCAAATGTTTTAGATATGATTCTAAGTCAACAAGATAATCCCATTTCCATTGATGCTATCCAAAATATTATTGCTTACATCATAGGTCTGTTCAATGACAAAGAAACCTTCGTGACAAACTAAACAAAAGTTGTACCTCATAAGGAATATATTGTTCTCCAAATCTGATGACTGTCAATGTCTCTTCAGCGACCCACTTGTTTTATGGCAGACTCACAAAAATTAAAAGTATGATATAAAATTCAGAATACCAAATAGTAAACATCTTGCCTTAGATCTGAAAGTGCAATGATAATGGAAGAGGAAAGAACCTCCATTTTCTCCCGAGCCCCAAAATATCCGAGTGAGGGATATTTAAATAAATTCACAACCTAATTTCCAGTATCAGTCTGTTCATTCATCCGTCAAAAATAATATGCAATTTAAAACATATTTCCACTTGAGAAACAATGAAAGGAGTACCCAAGTCCACATACTCCTTTTTCTTTTCAGAATTCTTTCCCAGACGGGATTAATGTAGATTTTAGCAATTTGAATTTCTTCAAACTAAACATTTCTGGTGACAAAATTACTCCTTTGTCCGATATCTACATTTAAGCTATATCTAAAAAGGTGGTGGCCTTCCGCTGCTTTTTGGGTATTTGTGAATAATTCACCTGCTGTGAGGTACATGCACATTATTTTCATCTATCGTGCAGTCACCATCCAAAGGCCCAAAGCCACATTTGCAGCTAAAAGTGAACTTCCTCCAAGCAAGATTAAAAAACCAAGAAGCTCCCTGTTCTGTTTCTCCAATATATTTGAGCCTATGGTGGCTTCCAAAAAAGAATTAAGAATCCATTGCCCATCCAATGCAAAGCAAGGTACCGCATTGATGACCGCCAATGCTCCAGATAGTGAAACGAGGTATCTGTTCAGGTTAGTTAAGGAAGGTAATGAAGTACTTTTAAGACGCATACAGTTTGAATTCATGAATACATTTCATGCAGGTGAAAGCGTTTGAACCCTAGTGCAAGTAGAAGACATCTTATGAAAAGGGTCCTGGATTCTCTATAATGCCAGGCATCGCAGGTACAGAAAAGTTCAATTGTGTACGTGAACGTCAAGCACAGCAATTACACCTTTGTTTATTGAGGTTATTGTACATAGCACAAGCATGCCAATCACAGGACGTTTTCAGGAATATGCAATAACTGTGCAGGATAATACCCAATGAAAATCAAGACACTATTGATACAAAAGCTTGTAGATGTTAACTATTCAGCATAAAGACAATAAAATAATTATCTTGCTAAATACACAGTTTAACCTCTATCCAGCCTGGTAGGTATTATCCTATATAACTCTTCCATCAGATTTAAATTTTTATATAAGCACCCTTTTTAATCAACTTTCAAGAGACGACCAAGAGTGCATATTTAGGAAATAACAGCAGCGGTACAGTTTCCCCAATGTGATAAACACCCATGTGATAAACAAGCATTGGCAAAGCCAGTTGGTCTAGTTTTGAACACCAGCCTTTGTCTGTACTACTTTTAATACTTGCAAATTCTCATCAAAAGTAAAACATTTTTATTTGGTTATATAAAAAAAAACACACACTGCCATAGAAGTGCACTGCAGGAAACTATTTTGTGTGTGGATATGCTCTTTATGAAAGGGCAGAATTCTGTCACTCAGTGAAGTTTGTCCATGGCTAAAATTGGCTGACTTATTAACCCCACCTGTATGCTGCTGTGGGCAGAACAAAAAAGTGAATGATACAATAACATACCAATGGATGAATAGTGCTGGCCCCTAGAATGTATTAAATATATATATTTGACTGCCCAGAGTTCTCTCCTTTTTTGCATAATTTTATATGTCACTCTATGCCTGAAAAGGTTTTGTTTTGACTTATACTGGGTGCTTCCCTTTTGTCTGGACAAAGCTATACCTCTCTGAAGAGCTCTAATTAGAGGGAAACACTGTGTCAGGGGTTGCTTTTACTCATTTCAGGTTGGCTAGAGTTGGTATTATACTAATTCAAAGCTGTAATACTGTGCCTGGAGTGATAAATGGCTTTTGCCATTTTACAGCTCGGCAAGGCCAGCACTGTGCTAGTCCTATGCTTAAAGACTTTGCTGTAGAAATGGCAAAAGACTTTATCCTTTTCTATCTTGGCGTGGATGGCACTGTGCTAATCCTATGCTTAAAGACTTTGGTAGGAAAACAGACATTTAAGGTGAGAAGATCTAGAGTGTCGCTGGTGTTGTGAGTGCTCCAACAGGAGCTGCTTTCCACCAAAACTTGAGAACTACCCAGAGTTCTCTCCTCCTTTTTTGCATAATTTATGCGTCACTCTATGCCTGAAAGGGTTTTATTTTGCAGCCGGATTATCCTTGGAGAAAATATATATATATATATATATATATATATATATATATATATATATATATATATATGAATCCAAAGCGATCCTTTCCAGGCCTGAGAGCGCTCAACAGTGTGTGCACAACCCGAGAGCTGGATCAAAGCCCCAAAATTAATTTTTGAACAAAGGGGGCGGCACAACTGGATACTTTATGAAGCTTTATTCACACACAAACACTCCACCGGCAGTGCTTTCTCATTAGCACTGATAACAAAGTTTCTTTTTTCACACTCTGTCTCCTGGGTTCACCACGCTCACTGACTGAAACTCTTCTTTCTGTACCGGAATATTTAATTTTTATTATGTAATTTCCTCTTTCATAGGTTTGTATGCCCACAACTTATAGTCACATCCCCTTTTTCACAAAATGATTTGTTGTAGACTAATGTTATGAGAACTTTTCTCCATTTCACGAACACTGTGAAGAACAAGTTACACACTTCTGGTATCTAAACGCGGATTCCTCATTTTTGAATAATTCTCCATGTATCAGACTGGATCCAGAAATGTTTGAGCAGTACCTCTGCACGCCGGCATGTGGTGTCATGACGCTCCACACTGACAATGTTCTGCTCTGGAAATGACATGCACAGCCAGTGCAGGCACCACTCCTGCGCACTAACATTAGTTGCTTTCAAGGCTGCCCGCTTGCCAAGACTTATAGCCCCAACAACAAATTGGCGTTGACCAGTGTGCAGATTTAATGGACAGAGTCCAATTTACAGAAAGGGGAGGATGGGAGGGTTGGTAAGGAATCTGTGGTTAGAGTCCCTGGCAGAAAGAGCATTACAGAAGGTACATAACTTGTTCTTCTGATAGAGATTTCTAACCTCTGACTTCTCACCTTTGAATAGATGCCAAAGCAAAGCCTGTTCAGAAGTGGGTCTCTGAATTGGCACAAACCAAAAAGTTCTGTAGGACAGAGCGAGCAAAATAAGCTTCTCTGTGAAACTGGCTTTATAGACAGTAGTGTTTCTTGAACGTAAGGAGGGATGCCCATGTAGCCGCATGACAAATGCCAAGGACAGGGACCCAAATGTCAATGCAGTGGCAGCTGACTTAGCTCTAATGGAATGAGACCTTAACCCTTCTGGGGGCTGCTTCTTGGCCAAAAGAGTAGCAGATCCTGATGCAGAGCATGATCCAGCAAGAGATGAAGCTCCCACGAACTACACATAGAGCTAATTGTCCACTCAGTATTTTCTAGCATTATTGATGTAAAAGCTCACAGAAGTATACAAAAAAGCGATGGATGTATTTGTATTTGTTTATATAGCACTAGAATCGACCCCCGAAGGGGTATCTCTGTGCTTTAGCAGGACTGTGAGAGGATAAGTAATAGAATGAATCCAGGACCCTGGAAATTATTTGGGCTGCATCCCAGTTCATTGTTATTTTGCACGCCATGCCACCACAGTTTATACCCAGCCATTTGCCAATCAGTCTTGACCCTGCCCCAATGGGAACAGTACAGCTCTAACTACCAGGCCAGGTTCTTTATGAATCGAAACACATGCAACCTAGGACCAGTTTCATGATAGTTAGGGCTAATCAGCCAGTTATAGCTATGTTCCAGTGACAAAGTCAAAGTGTACACGGGACACACGTCTTGGCATACCTGTCCAATTTAGGGTAATACACTGAAGTACACAAAAAAGCAATGGGTGGAATGCTTGAATTTATCTCAGCCAGCCACTGGTAATTACTCGGGTCGCATCCCAGTCCATTGTTATTTTGCACCCCATGTCACCTCAGTTTGGACCCAGCCATATACAAATCAGTCTTGACCCTGCTCCAATATGTGCATTCCAGGAGTAACAAACACAACACACTTTGATGCAGGCACCTTCTCTCAATAGCTCATTTGGCCGGAAGGGCTTGCACTTCCTGCTGTATGACAGACAGATAGTCCTCTATCAGTCGTTCCAGAGATGGTGGAAAGTGTGGCGGAGTAGCAAGGAAGGGTAGGGGGTACCCCCTATGGACAGTGTGCAAGACTCACATGTTATGTTATGTTATACTAGATTTTATATAGCGCACGGCTACTCAAAGAGTGTCCCGGCAAAGTTATGGACTACCAACCTGGTAAAATTAATCGGATCCTGCCTACAAACGATTGGCTGTGCTCCACTAAGGGCACGCTAAAGGGGGATGGCTGATGGGGGAGGCAGTAGACTGACTAGCACTCTGTTCCTGACTGCGGGATCGGTTGGTGCCATGGCATTTGCCACAAATAGGCTGTTTGTTTTCTGGAACTGTCAGACATTGTGGATGTGGTTATCTTGGTGTTTAACAAATTGGATACCTACCGTAAAAAATGTAAGCAAAACATCATTGAAGGTGATCACTCTCTCCCTAAATTCGGAGACCTACTCTCTCGAACAAGTTTACTGCACCTTAAAACTCTTGCTATCATTTTTGAGAAACCGTAGTGTTTGCCCTGAACAAGTGATAATTAATTTAAGCGGCTACAAAAAACGTGGTGACTTGGCTTCAGTATTTTTTAAATTTCAAATGATCAAATAATAAAATATCTGAAGCATCACAACTCTTAGATGTAAACTTTGAAACTCTGTCTATAATAATATGCTAGGCGGGGAACCCTGCTGAGACCGAAGTGGCTGTCTGTATGGGGTACTCCTGACATAGCAGTGGAAAGATTGAAAAGGCTGATATGGTTGAAATGGCAGAGCTGAGAAGCCCAAGTAACTTGCCGAAGCCCTGCTGTCTTTAAAACACTACAGAGCTGAGACCACTTTATCCCCAAAAAGTCGATAAACATCAAAGGCCGTGTCCATAAGGGATATCTGAACATCGCTGGAGAAACCCATAGATTTTATCCATGAGTGAAGATGGATAGTGATGCTAGTGCTAGTGGCCCAAATTATGGAATCCATGGCATGCAGGCCACAACAGAGGGTCAATTTTGCTGTGTCACTGCCCTCTTGTATGGCTTGGTTCAGTACAGGATGATGATCTGCAGGGAGATTTGCGAGGGATTGGGCTACAAAGTCCCAGAGAGTGTGGGAATAGCGCCCAAAACACAACCAGCATTCATCAACCAGACAGCCAAACTTATGGAAAAAAATACCTTCTTTCCAAAGTTTTCTACTTTCTTAGGCTCCCTATTCAGGGGAGTAGTGGAAGGCATTTGGGTTTGTCTTGCTGGTGGAAGCTTGCACCACTAGTTTTTAGGGGGAAGAGGGTTGAGTTAATCTGTCGACATACGGGTGGACAAGAGCAAGGTTTGGACCAGAGGAAGGTTTGGCTCAGCCCCTAAGAGAATGTCGGTGAGGGTCTCCTCAACGGCAGCAGGTACTCGGGATTGGTCTACCACGTTGGAGAACTTCAGTCAGAACGTTAGTTTTGACCTGCAAGGTGGAGTGCTGGATTTCGAAAACCTCAGCTGCCCTCCGCATAACCACTGAGAAGGAGGAACTTATCTCCGTGGCATGGTCATGTCAGGAGAGATGTTGAGGCCACTGGCATACTGGACGTTCTCCCACCAATTTTCTTCATGGTAGAGTTGTTCACTTTACATTTCTGAGACTATATCCTACAGCGAGCTCTCCAAAAGCAGGGGTTGTAAATTGACAATAGTGCAATAATGATCTTTCCAGACTAAACAAGGGAAGTCCAGCGGAACAGGGCATCCTTCTTGGCTGTCAAAAAGATACTACGCCAACTACAATTGCCATACGCAATGTTGTTCCCTGCACGGCTCAGCGTGTCGAACCCTGCGGGTCCTCGATTCTTTGCGACACCTCAAAAAGCCTGGGAGTGGCTGGATGCGCAAAGGCCACTGGTCCATCGTATTTCCTCTTCGAAATCGCCACAACAGAATCCTCTCAGCAGTAAAAGAGGGTCCAGAGCCCCATCTCCCAGAGAGATCAGCCTAGAAAGTTGTAAATTGCTACAGGCCGTGGGGAAACATAGCCAAAAAGGCCCCAGCCCTACTTCAAGTAAGAGTGGAATGCAAGTGGAAAGATCAGAAACTTCACCGGATCTGTGACAACGAAACCTCGGAGACGGACTTGCCAAAGATCACACCCCAGACATCGGACCATTTATTGTGGTGAAAATGCAGCGGCATCTCAAACTGTGGACCTCGGGGACACAATGTGCACTTGTTCTTGAGAGAGGTCTAAAAGAACCGGCTGTCTGCACCACGGTAACAAGGGCCGCAAATAGCTGGTCCGGGGCAGAATGATTGGTGCATTTAACGGGGAAGCAGCATGGCGGGGATCTGAGTCCAGAACTGTACGTTGATCACCCCTGTAACCGCTACTGGATGTTTGAGTACCTAAGCAGTGTTTGGGTGGGAACTAATTCTCTAGTTCCTGTCCTGTGGAGGGGGAGTTGGGGTTTTAGTTGGTTTGGGGAATGTTAAGGGGGCCAGGCATGTCACAAGGGGTGTTTTTAGTGAGCCCAATAATTACCTAAGGCAATGGGATCCCACTAGATTTGCAATGTATTTCGTGGAATGTAAGGGGGATGAACTAATTGGTACAGCATCATAAAATACATGCATACTTGGTCCGTAGACGAATTCAGATTGCATTACTTTAGGAAACCCTCATAATAGGGAAAGAAGGAGCCGCTTTGCAGCGTCGCTGGAGGGGTCAAGCATTTTATACCACTTACTCTGCATTTGCACGAGGAGTCCTGGTCTTGGTGAGGGCGGGTGTACCCCTTTAGTGCACAAAACAGATTATTATTATTATTTTTTTTTTAAAACCTTTATTATATCGTTCAACACAAAGTACAAAAGTAGCCCTGCAACGACAGGAGCCGGTCACCACATGTATGCGACACGTATCAGGAGTTCCAATAACACAGCTCTTCAGCCGACAACCCAGGGGTCCGGCAGCGGTAAAGGATAGACGGTGCATTGAAAACATTTCGGATCAAGGATATACATAAGGTTTCATTTTATATTTAACCCCCCCCCCCCCCCCCAAAGACAAGATAAAGAAGAAGATACAGGATATCCGGAGCTACACACTCGGAGGTATAAGAAATGCAGGTAGGTGTTAAAAGGTAGTCGCGAATCAAGGTAGACCAACAGTAAAGATGCAAGCTCTAATAAGTTCACTAAGGGTGAAGAACAAAACTACCGATCTCTCATCATAGCCACCCACCCCAGACCCCGCCTACTTGTATACTTTAGGATGAAACCGAAAGTATCGCTACCGGACCCTGCGAGAAGAAAGAAAAGGGGCCATAGAACACAACAAAGGCAAAATGACAAACACCCCACGCCCCCCCCACCCTGCACCCCTGCAAAGGCTACGGCCTACCCCACTAGCAGCGTGCCTGTCGCCCAGAGGAATACCCTAATGAGAGAGAGAGAGAGGAAGAAAAAGGGGCCATAGAACAAAAAAAAGGCAAAATAACAAACCCCCCCCCCACTACCCTGCACCCCTGCAATGGCTACGGCATAACCCACTAGCAGAGTGCCTGTCGCCCAGAAACATCCCTAAAAGAGAGAAAGAAGCGGAGGAGGAGAGACAAAAACACACTTCCGGACTCCCTTACCCCCCACCAGATGCGACCACCCGGATACAAGTTCAAAATAGAATGCAGCAAAATACACTATCAATCTGGGGAAGCATGATACATACCACCCGACTCCCGCACTTCACAGGTCCCAATCCCAGCAGCAGATTAAATTATTTTCCCGCACTCTAAAAAGCCCCACAAGTTAACCCTGGCCAGTACGAATTTTCACTGGAGCACTTATAACCCAGGCCACAGCAACAAGGAGAGAGGGAAAGCTTTCATAAAAGTTCAAGTCAGTATGAGCAAACCAAGTAAAGGATAAAAGTTCACGATCTCCACAGAGCAAGCGAGGAAAAGCGTGGAATATGAGAAAACTCTCCAATAGTCACAGGTGATCTTGTTGAGACAGTCAAGGTTGTCCATAGTGATATTCAGCGAGATAGGGTTCAAGCAGGGGACGCTGACAATGTTCACAGGCGCGTGATCTGTCTTATAGGAATCAGCAGCGCAAAAGGACTCCGGCTTCTGCACAGGGACCTCAAAGTTGGACATACGATGTTCCGTGGGTAGTACCGCTGGCTGCGATGATGGCGAAAAGCCTCCGTCCGGTCTCCGGCAAAGATCGTCCATTGTTACCGACAGTGCCTGGTAGTTGACGATGATCTGTGAGTGGAGCGCTCTAATGGCCGCCATTACAGCGTGCAGTGGTGGTGTGCCTTCTTTCGCCCCCATCTCCTCTCTCAAAGCGACAGACCAGAATGTGAACCCCGGAGGTCGACTACTCCGGGGTAGCAGGCAAATCCGGAGCGGACACCAACAACGGGCGCTCTCACCTCACGATTTTGCACCTTCGCCGCTGATCAGGGATCCCGTCCGCACCCCCCCGACAAGCTTACGGTGTCTCCGTGCATCGGATACAGGGCCGCAGCAAACGATGTGTCACGCCGTTGCGTGTGCGTTGCAGGCAGGATACGAAATTGCCGTTAAAAACAGGTAGAGTATGTCTCCGTTCGGGAGACCGCACGAAGCCCAAAGTTCACAGCCGATGTTGTTCAATTCGGAAATCGAGGCCCCGGCTTCCACGCTGGGGTAGGCCGAGAATGAAACACGGCGTATCTCCGTCGCCCGATCTGATAAAAAGTTTGGGATTGCGCCTTCAGAGTCAGTCACTCCTCATGTACACGGGAGTCTGGTGTGAAAACAGGATAACTTGCAGGATATACGAGCTGCTGGCGGAGGTCGGCGGAGCCGGGAGCTTATGCGGCCATCTTGCTTGCTGGCCACAAAACAGATTATTGACCCAGAAGGCAGATATGTGGTAGTTGCTGGGAGTCTAGACAGCAGGGATCTCATATTGGGTAGCATAAACGTGCCTAATTCGGACCATTCAACCTTCTTTTCACACCTCTCTGGGAAACTGGCCTCTGTACTCACAGGTTCAGATGTTACCCATGACCGTTTCCACCCTCCGCTCCCTGACGCACCGGCACACAAACTAGAAGAGGCACGATGCAACTGGCAACAGAGGTGGGGATTGATCGATTCGCGGAGAGCACAGCACCCTGGGACCCAGGATTACTCCTTTTTCTCTGCCCTGCATGAACTGCATGTCCGATTAGATGCCATACTGTGCTCCCCCAATGTACATGAGGAGGTTAGCAGCAGTGAATACCTCACTAGGACGATATCCGACCACAATCCTGAGTTGATAAGCTTGCAATTGTCCAGCACATGACCCAAAATCCCCACCTGGCGCTTGAGATCTGAGGCACTGGAGGACCAGGTGTTTCAGGAAGCGACAGACACAGCTATTGTTCATTATTTCCAAGACAACGCTAACACTGCAACAAACTCATTCGTATAGTGGGATGCGTTTAAAACAGTCATTAGGGGGCACTGTATATCAGAGATGACAGGTACATGGAAGGTGCTACTTCAGGACATAAAGAGGGATGATCAGCGCCTAAGAGAACTAGAACAGTACAGACCTGAGAAAGTGGACAAACAGAGGGAACTCATGGAGGCTAGAGAGGCAGTGCAGGTCGAACGCCTTCGTTGTTTGATTACAAAAAATACATAATTTGTGCTCACTCGGAGAGGGACAAGTCAGGAGCTCTACTGGCTTGGTTGGCTAATCCTACCAGTAGAGGCACTGTAATCTTGGAGTTTAGGGAACAGGATGGGGCAGTGAGGTATGACCAACAAGGCATTAATGATTTGTTTTTAGCATATTACACAGACCTATACTGGAGTAAGTTGATCCCAGCGGAGGAGGATCTGAATGAGTTCATACGTGACGTGGAACTCCCAGCTCTGGATGAGGAAGTCGCAGATACCCTGGGGCGGGAAGTCGAGATTGGGGAAGTAAGAGTGGCTATTAAGAATATGGCACAAAATAAAACACCAGGCACTGATGGCCTACCAATTGAATTCTACCTAGCATACATCGATTTGTTGGCCTCCCGCTGGTAAAGCTATACAATTACGCAAAACAAGTGGGACACCTGCCTGTATCTACTAGAGAGCCGATCATCATACTGCTACTCAAACCGGGGAAGCCACCATGGGATAAAACAGCATATCAGCTGCTCTCTATGCTTAACTTAGACTACAAATTACTGAGTAGGATACTGGTCACTCATTACTCTCCCACATGACAACTCTAATATATAAAGATCAATCTGGGGTCATTCCCACCAGAAATACAGGGATTCAGATTCAACGCCTTTTGAGAGTGCTGGAGGCTGACTCCTAAATGAAAGATATAGCGACAATCTTCACAGTTGATATAGAAAAAGCGTTTGCCAGCCTATAATGGCCTTACTTGTTCCATGTGATGCAGAAGTTTGGGCTGGGAGACAATTTTGTGGACTGGACGGCTCTTCTGTATTCCGACTCCACTCCTAGGGTTAAACTGGTGGTCTAATATATGATACTTGCAGCATGGGATGGGGAACAGTACAGGGGTGCCCCCTTTCCCCCCTACTGTTCGCCATGGCGATGGAGCCACTAGCAGCGAAAGCTAGATCAGGGCAATCCTATCAAGGTTTTAACATTTTGCTGTTTCTGGCTGACTATTATTATTTCGCGCTTCAGGGTGCAAAATATTTGCTACAGAGCCTTAGCAGGGTTGCAGGGCTAAAGGTGAACTGGGATAAGTCTTGACTGTTCCCTTCAAAAGAGGGCAGGATAGGTCCACAGGAAACAGAGGGGTTCAGATGGGAAGATAGGTGCATGTCATACTTAGGTACTCAAATATACCTCCCTCAGGAATACATGCTAGAGGGTAATATAGGGAAAGCCATCAGAGTAGCAAAAAGCAACTTCGACTTCTCGGGCTCCTTGCCGCTATCTGTAGCCGCCGAGTAGCTCTGCTTAAAATGGTGACCCTACCGAGATTATTATACTACTTCGGGACCTTGCCGATCTGGATATCGACACAGTACTTTGTCCAACTCAGGTAAATGATCACAGGTTTTCTGTGGGGCAATAGCAGACGAAGGGTGGTGCTTACTGTTCTCATGCGATCAAGACCGGAGGGAGGACTGGCGGTGCCCGACTTTGAGGCCTACTATCTAGCGGCACATCCTCAGTGGCTCAAGCAATGGGTGGGGAACTGTCTCAGGGGGGAAGAAGAGCTGAGAGAAGACTTTGTGACTTTAAGACTGTTATCCCAAATTATATTGTGGCTTCCTGTTCGAACCCCAAGCCTCACCACGGAGCTCAACCGAAGGGTGCTGGAACAGGAGCCTGCAACGGGCCAAAATTAGACGTCCTTATGTCCCAGAAATCCTGTTACTTATGTGTGCAGCCTCGCCACATATGGGTAAATGGCAGAGCTTGACGACCTGGGTGTAACAAGGGTTGGCTAACTTAGGAGACCTATATGAGGAGCTGGGCCATGATCCCGTTCAATGACCCGCAGGACCGTTATGACCTACCCGGGGGAGGGGGGGTTCCTGTTGTACTCTGCCCTCACTGCGGCCATACAAAAACACTGGGGAGGGGGAGTCACCGAACCAAAAGCATCACGGTGCTGCTAATATGTGGTTTTGGCAGCAGATACATTCAAGGGGGTCACGTGCTTGTACAGGCACATAACGCAGGAAACGTTACTGCCCTTATCAGAGTTGCAACTCAAGTGGGAGGCTGACCTTGAAGAGGCTCTCCCAGAGAAAACCAGGGGGGAATTAGTGGAGAGAGCTTGTAAGAGCACCAGAAATGCCAGATTCCAGTTGGTGCATTTTTATATCCTACATAGAACATACCTCACCCCGGGAAAGATTAATAAGTATTTCCCGACCCAGGCAGCGGCTCGCCCACGATGCAGTAGAGAAGGAGCAAATTTCAGGCACATGTTCGGGGACTGCCCACCCCTGAGTAATTTCTGGGGGGAGGGGATGACGTTGCTGACCGACATCACCGACAGAGAAATAGAGCAGACTCAGAAATAATGCATATTACACTGGTTCCCTCATACATTCAAAAATAAAATCACAAGTAAGTTCTTAGATATGGGCCTCCTATTGGCCAAAAGAGACATCACCATGCACTGGAAAGGGAAGCAGGGTCCAAGTATAGCAAGATGGAAAAAAGAACTCATTAAGTTGGCTGAATGTGCAGGTGTGATCGGGATGCAAATAGCAAAAAGAACGGGGAGCTGGAAGCAGCAAGGAAACGTTAGCTGTAGCGCTTAAGATCCCCGAGGACACTGAGGAGGAGGAATCAATAGGTGAACCCCCGAGAGGAGTAGACTAAGCTGCATACATCTGAGCGAATCTTAGATCTGTAGGACTCACTAACAGGCACAGCGCACTGCCGTCCTGTCTGATTGAGATTCCCTAAAATTTTACCCCAGTCAAATCTGAACCCCAACCTGGAGTGGTGGGATACCGCAAACTAGCGATCTGAGTACAAGTGACACGCCTGGGGGAGGTGAGGGTGAGGAGAAATTGTGGAAAGGGAGTTTAAGGCCGGAACTGAAGTCATGTCTAGCAGATACACAATACAACGTATGTACACTGGGCTGCGAGGGAATGGTGGGGAAGCTGAAAGCACTGCGATGACCGGCAATCTTTACGTTTTATTACTGCCTTAATTGTATTCCCAGCCGAATAATTATAACCCTGATCTAAGATAAGATTGTTGCATAATTCATACCTGGAACCTTTGTAAAACTCAATAAAGTCTGTTTTAAAAAATGGTAGAGTTGTCCAAAGTAATCTCTCATGTCATGTGCATTATCAGAAACTGTTCTGAATAATGAATGTAGTGTATGAGGCCTGTCCTATGGAACCAGGATGTTAAGCCGCTCACGTAAAATGGGCAAAGGCTACTACTGATTGAGGACGGATCATGGCCGTGGTCAATGATTAGGACGTTGCCAACTTCGGAATGGGTTGTGCCTCGTCCCCTGGTGTCGATGTAGTCAGCAATGGTGTTGATGTTCTGGGGATTGGTGTAGAGTTGGAGGTGGAGTAAGCAAAGGCACTGGTAGTGGCCTGGTGATGGGTTCAGAAGATGCAAGAAGTGCTGAGGGGGAACATGCCGGCGGTATTCCAGATAGAGGACCGCTGTACTAGAGGAGGAGCAGGCACTCCAGAGGGAGTTGGGAGGCATCCAGAGTCGCAGCATGGCCTTGCGGAACGCTTGAATCTACCTCGGTGTCGCAGACTGCCCCAGAAACTCGTTTTGCTGAGAAATTTTGCAGAATTGGCTCAGAAGTCGACTGACTTCAGGAGTGAAATTGAGAGTCATAACAATGCCCTTGCACCTTCTAAGGTGGATAAGAGTGGCGGGAAAGGTCAGAGTCCCATTTGGATGTTTTATGTTTTTCTTTGACTTACCTGAGAATTTTGAATATGATGATCAACCTCGGGACTGGCTTCTGAACTGGGAATAGGACTGAGACCGATCTTTGGATTTGGACCAGTTACGATGCAGGATCTTATGATGGCTGGCAACATAGAGCTTCACATTTCAGTCCCAAATGGCTTTTGGATGCATTGATACACAATCACTGCAGGCCTGAGAGTCGTGAGCCAATCCCAGGAACCACAGGCAAACACAGAAATTACTTGTGACAGTGACTGCGAGATTTAAACCCTGTCATGCTGGGAGGTGACATTTCCTTTATACAATGGAATTTGAGGTAACTGGTAGTGAGTAGGGATACTGCTGAAAAGTGTCTGGACCCATTGTTACATCTGGGGACAAATTCAGAAAGTGAAGAATTTACAGTTATAAGTCTCTCTCCGAAATCCCTATTCTCATAGGCTCTTTGTGGGAGGTTCCTGCTGTTGATAATTCAGTTTGTCACAGTCTGACAGAGATACTAGTATGCATAAAATTTATATGTGAAGGTAGTTTTTGATAGTAAACCAAAAATGAAAGAAAACTATTAATCTCGAGACTGTTAATGCCTGGATTTCTTATAAGACTATCATATACCAAAAAGTGGCCATATGCCCCCCTCTCAAACACTCGCTGCTTGCCCCATCTGACCACAAGTCTGCTTGTGTTATGTTTCTGAAGAATCTGCAATAACTAGGTTTTTTGGAAGTTGTAAATTCTGTGATGGTGTCATGTCTGGGCTTTCACAAGTAAAGTTAGCAGAATGCTTATAAATGAAGGAATGAAAGTATAGGGAAGTATAACACAACAAACCCATCATAGAATGTAGCAACATCATCTCCAAATTCCTAAACTAGGGATCTAAAACTGGTCCATCACTACATATGGTGAACTCTTATGAGTTTACTTTTACCAGTTTATTTAATCTGTATTTCTTTACCAGTACCATTCGCCCGCAGGGTAGCCTGTGTAGAATAGAGGAGTGGCTGGACCCCAGTTTAGTTTTTAATTTCTCTTTTCCTTTTCTGACTAGTGTTGAGTAGCTCTGATCAGCCATGCCCCTGGCACGTCCCTTGGATGACAGGCTACAAAGCGAGCATCACTGCGTGTCCGTGCAGCTTCTGCGCTGCAGATAGATACATTATAACTTGTTTTCCTTGTAGGCACTAACGTGCTGTGTTTCAGGAGGCGCCTGGCTCCTAGCACCATAGTGGAATGGCTGTTGCCTATTTTAATTATTCTAATGAGTTAACTTTTACCCGTTTCTTTTAGTCTGCATTTCTTTACCAGTATTATTCGCCCGCAGAGTAGCCTGTAGTAGAATAGAGGGGTTGCTGGACCCCAGTTTCGTTTTTAATTTGTACTCACATTTTCCGATTTGCGCTGAGTAGCACTGATCCATCACGCCCCCTGGATGATAAGCTACAAAGTGAGCCTCACTCGGTGTCCACGCAGGTTCTGCTCTGAAGGTAGACACATTGTAACTTGTTTTCCCTGTAAGCACTAGCAAGCCTGTTTTTTAGGGGGTGCCCGACTCTTTGTGCCATACTGGAATGACTGTTGCGTGTTTTAATTCGTCTCATGAGGTTACTTTTACCTGTTTCGTTCAGTCTGTATTTCTTTACCAGTACTATTCATCAGCAGAGTAGCCTTTGGCATAATAGAGAGGTTGCTGGACTCCGGATTAGGTTTTAATTTGCCCTCACCTTTTCTGACTAACTGAGTCGCGCTGATCCACAATGCTTAAGAATCGTCTCCTGAATGACGGTCTACAAAGCGAGCCTCACTGCGTGTCCGCGCCGCTGACGCACCCAAAAGCAAGCCCAACTGCGCCAGACCCCCTGCTCATTTTCACTCCCATTAACCCCCCACAAGTTATTCTAGGAATTAATGTAGGGCACTTACCACATCAGGTAAGAACTCTTGCATTACTTTTGGGACTCACTGTATCGTAGACACCTTGAAATGGCAAGAGTTATGTTATGTTAAATAGTCTTATAAAGCACAACAGCTATCCAGCAACGGGCCTCCAGGCGATGATAGAATCTAACTGAGACACAGACATATCTGAGGATATTATCCAAAATTATGCAAAAAGATGAGTTTTGAGTTGCTTTCTAAAATGTAATATTATTGTTTAACTTGAGCTGACCAGGGTGAGTATTTTACAATTTGGTGGTGAGGTAAGCAAATGAGCGACCTCCTCCTGCTCTCTTGATTCTGGGGATGTCAAGAAGTCAAGACTGTTTGATCTCAAACCTCTGGGGGCTATGTGTGGAGTGATAAGATGCTGAAGAATATTTGTGCCTGAGGAGATGGCCGTCTCAGGCGGGCGCCCTGCTCTGCTTGAGCAGTTGCCTTTCCGGCGACCTTGCCTGGTGAAGTTGGTTCCTCGCATGGAGATGTCCAGCTGGGCGGCTGGTTGTGTGTGGGAAGGGTAGCACTTCCACCCTGACCTATGCACTGGCTCCCTGTCAAAGCAGCGCTGCCTCCTCCTTGACTTGGTTTGCCTCAACGGGGACCTCGCCCTCTCCCCTAGTGTGCATCATGGGCAAGGACAGACAACCGAAAACCCCACCATCTCAAATACGGATAGACCAGTACACCACGAGTTGCTCCAACAATGGGGACACTGCCCCGGCAAGGAATCCTTTAATGGAAGGAGATTTGCCACCGTCCTCCAGGCCATACGTTCCTCTCAAGACTCTGTGGAGACCAAGATAGGGGAATTGCGTGTTGACATGGCTATCAGGCAGGAACTCTGCAATACCATGGCCAGGATTTCTGAAGCTGAATCCTGCATATCGTTGGTGCAGGATGACGCTGTGACACTGAAAACGCAGGTCTCCTGGCTATTAACCCACACCACTGAGATACATCGGCAGGCTGAAGAGGCTGAAAATCGATCCTACTGGAATAATCTTCGCTTCATTTGCATTCCCAAGGGAGCGAAACCGACACAGGTCACGCTCTTCCTGGAGACCTGGATTAAATCCTGGATGCCCTCAAATCCCCTCTCAGCATGGTTTGTGTGGAGCGGGCTCACCGGGCCCTCATGCCCAGACCTCGTCTGGGGCCCCCACACACACCAATCATCGCCCAAGTACTCAACTTTAAAGCCAGAGATGCAGTCCTGCAGGATGCTCGCTCTCGGTCCTACCAAGGGCTCAAGGTGATGGTCTTTCCCAACTACACCAGAGAGGTGTAATCACTACGTCACTCTTAAACAGCAGTAAAGCAAAAGCTCAGAGTTCTCAACCTCCCATACAGGCTCTTGTTCCTGGCTCACCTCAGAGTCGTCTTCAACAATAACACCCACTTCTTTGATACCCCAGAAGAGGCATGGATCTGGGCCACAGAGGAGCGGCCAATGAACCAACAGGCGGCCAGGCATTCCTCCCCCTGACTGTGCACGTGCGATGCAGCAGATGGAAATCCCAGGGCCGGGTTTGCGGTCGCACAGTTTGCTAGGGCCGGCTTAGGACAATTTTGTTACAGGGGGCCAATAGTGCGGACCCCCGGTAACAAAATCAGTCCCCAAGGTGCAGAAAACAGGCCCCCACCCTGGCAGCCCACCGGGAAAATGCCTGGTGCCCGCTATGGTCAGTCCGGCCCTGATGCAACACCAGGCGAGTGGCTTCCTCTTCACCCACTCTAGCAGTGCAGAGCGTGCCCGGGTCTCCTGTGTCTGTCTCTACGCCTCGACTGACGCAGGACCTGGAGTCCAACTCTGGTGAGCTTGGTGGAAGGTCTAACGCCCTGCCTCTCACTGGCCTGGAGGACATTGACCTCTCGCAAAGCCCAGTGATCGGAGAGGGAGGCCAATTGACTGTGGAGGCCTCACAATTATGGATTGTCCCCAATTCCTGAACTTTCATGATGCTGTAGCATTGAGGGCTCCACCACTCCACTCCCACGTTCACATTGTTTAATTTTAGTTTTCCTCTTAGGGTGACAAATGCTTCCGGGAATGAAGTGTGGGGTGGGGGGGGGGGGGGGGAGGTTGGTTGGGGCAAATGTTGGGGACTTTTGTTTATTTGTTGTTGCATTTCTTTCTTTGGTGTTCAGCTTGTGGCACAACGTTTTTCTACTGTGTATTTACAGACCGCTTGGCCCAAAACCGCCTCCCTTACTATACCCTGAGCCTTGCACCCAGGGACTTACCCATGCCCCGAACAGGTGCCCAACCTCTTTAATAGTCACAGCTATGACCTTGTCCTACCTTGACCGTGAGCCCCTTCAGATCCATTCGTGGAACGTTAACGGGCTGATAGATTGTGTAAAATGCACTTCAGTCCTTGAATACTTGCAATGGCTCTTTCCCAATGTTTTACTGCTGCAAGAAACCCTTCTCCTGGGGAATCACTACCCGTTCCTGATGCGCCTGGCTTATGACAGGGTCTTCCATGCAGGGTTTACACAAGGTTGCCGTGGTGTAGCAATCCTCTTACGCCCTTCCTTCCTATTCATGGTCATCAAATACACTACAGATCCTCAAGGACGATTTGTGTCCCACACAGGAACGATGGGTGGGCATACCCTCAATCTCATCTCGATATACGTGCCCCCGGCGACTCTTGAGTCCTCCTTCTAAACCTTGCGGAAGTGTTGTCAGCCCTCCGGCAGGGAGTGAACGGGGGAGACTTCAATACAGTCTTGGCTCCCGACTGTGATGCCACAGGGATCCCCTCTGCCTCATCCCTGCACAAGCACCAAACGTCTCAGAATGGGCCTCTAAGGTTCGGCCTGTGTGATGCGTGGAAAACGTGGAACCTCACCTGCTCCAATACACTGTACTTGCTCCCGCACTGACTTGATACTCATGCCTCCCCTTGAAGGCAGTGCGATTATTGGTATTCAAATCCTCCCTCGAGGAATCTCGGACCACGCACCCCTCCTTCTTAGTTTGGGAGCCCCCACTGGAGATCTCCACCCCATATGGTGGCTGAACGCCTGATCTCCCCAAGACAGGGACTATATGCCGGCCCTTGGAAAGGAACATAAGCTTTTTTTTCATCATAGCAAAGGCATTGTCCGGTTCCCGGTACCCTGTGGGCGGCGGGTAAGGTCACCATCAAGGGTTTTGCTAAAGGCTACCTCAAAAAGAAGGGCTCAAGAGGAACTTCTCTCCTGGCTAGAAGTTCAGTCCATTCGTTTGGAAATCACATTGGCCACGGGCGGCTGAAGGGACACGCCCCGTCAACTTGAGCTCTTGCGGAAAGAAATCAGACATCATTCTGGACATGGCCAAACACATGTGGAGGACTTCCACAGCCTGATTCTATGGGGGGGGGAGACAAAATGGTAAACTCACCTATTGGCTTGCTTCCCGCCCATAGCAACCTGATAATTCCAGAGGTTGTAGACGCTGAAGGTCAGGTCCGGCACTTCTGTGCCACCATTGCGCACACCGTTAGCAAATACTATTGGCACCTCTATACGACGGCCTCACAGACGGACCAGGCTTCCACTTCCTATGGGAGATACCTCCCATACAACTCTCTGATACTGTCGTACAATTACATTACTAACCTATTTGATGGATTTAATAGATGCGTCTATCTCTGCCATTGCGATGGGAAGACCCAGGGTCCGGACGGGTTCCCGGCAGTGTACTACAAGACATTCAACAATAATCTCCACTACTCCATTCTCTGTACACAGAAGATGCGAAGGGTGGTATTTTCCCAGTAGACATTGACATACCCACAATCGTGGTTATTCCCAAAACACACCCTCCATCATCCTCCTGCTCAGACTATCGTCAGATCTTCCTCATTATTACAGAGGTTAAATTCTATGCCACAGTCCTAGCAACTCGTCCTAAATGTGAAATCCACGCCCTGATTCACCCGGACCAGTGTAGCTGTGTAGTGTAGTTCCTTGGACTAATTCTTTGGTGCACCTTTTTTTATCTTCACTGTGCTTTTCTCACCCCAGTCAGACTGCATCGTGCAGGCCTCCTTCCGAACCTCCATTGCCCTGGAGGGACTGAAGCTCCAGATGATTTCTACCACATAAGCCGTTCCTGCACAGTCTTAAAAAAAAACTGGTCAGCTGTAATGAGTGAGCTCAACGGGGTTCTGAGCTGGGAGGTCCAATTCACTCCCCTGGTCCTTATTTTAGGCTTTTTAGAGGGCATGGGTGGTTTTTGGGCAGACAGAGCCTTTCTAGATTCGGCCACCATGGTTGCCAAAAGAGAAGTAGCGACCAAGTGGAAGACCCTCCCACAGTGTTGCAATAGTGCAGAGGGGTGGATTGGAGTGCAATGCAAGAAAAGCCTGTGTATGAAGCGAGAGGATGCCCGGCCAAGTATGATCGTGTAAGGGGTAAATGGGTGGGACTTGTGGGTTAGAAATGTGTTACTGGCTCTACTGTCTTCTCGCACCTGGCTCTAATTTGTCATGATGCACCAAAAGGGAGGTTGCCTGCCGAACACCGTGCTACCGGTGTGAGTTGCAATGTGTACTGCTGTACTACGCATCGTAGTGTCTTTGTTTTAAAACTCAATAAAGTTAATTATTTTTATTTTTAAAAAGGGGGAGGCTCTCCGCAATAAGGGGGCCAGAGCAGTTGGTCACAAAGTGAGGGGTTGTTTCCCACCACCTCTGTTTTGTCACCGTTCAATTTTAAATGGTTTGCCGGCATCCAGCTGGCCATCTGTCCCGTGTATGCAGTGAGCTTCTTAAAGGCAGAAATGGTGTTGGTTGACAACTAGATGACAATCTGCATGTCGTCTGCGTAGGATACCATTATAAAGCCATAAGAACAGAGGATATTTGAGAGAGGACGGACATATATGTTGATGAGTGTAGGGCCCAAAGAAGAACCCAGTGGTACTCTACACTAAACCTTGTACATTTCTGACAAAAAAGGCTCTCACTTGAAAGCTTCTGTTTGCCACAAATGACGGTAGTCATTTTAAAGCTGTCCCTGATACCACTATAGCTTCCAAACTCTCACTCAAGGCTGCGTGTGAGACCGCATCGAAAGCTGCGCTCAAGTCAAGAAGAATGAGTCCTTTCTAGGTCTTTAGTGGCCAAAAGGAGAGCAATCTCCATACTGCTGCCTTGGCGTAAGACCGTTTGTGTATGATGTAGCAGATAATTGGTATCCAGAAAAATTGAGAGAAAGCCATTTAAGAGCTTCTGTAATGTTGCTTATCCCCGGAAGCAAGGATATAGGCCCATTGTTTTGTGGTTTATCAGGGTCTAAGGACACTTTTTTTTCAATAAATTATTGCAGGCTTCCATGAATTAAGAACACAGCCCACTTCCATGGAGGAGTTGTATGAGGCTATTAAGTCAGCAGATATGGCCTATTATCCTTTCAGCTCAACAGTTTAAAGCAGTTTAGCTGAAAATAATCATCCGACTAGACAGAGTACTATCTCTTGTACACTACTAAATGTCACATCCCTAATAAGGAAAACAATTGAATTTGCTGACCTCTTAGATGCCTAAAAGCTTAATATCAGATTTATAACTCAAATATGGGCAGATTCTGCTTTAGGCTTTGACTTAGTCTAGGCTATCCCAGTGGGGTACTCTATTTTTAGACTGGACCGAGTTGGTAAGAGGGGAGGAGGATTGGCGATAATTTATCACGGTCAGTTCACTGCCTCCTATTCTGCAGCGTCCACAAATCTCGACAGCGAAGTACTCATGTCTCAAGTAGAGCTAAGCAAAAATCTCACATTCAATGACCTACTACTTTATCGCCCCTCTGGCCCTAGATCCTTCTTCACTCAGTCCCTCAGCCGGATACTTGAATCAAGTCTAAACTCATCAAATGTTACGGTCCTAGGAGCCTTTAACTTTTATTTATAGACCACTGCTGAAATAGACTCTGAATTTTTAACTGACACTATTGCTAGTTTGGGCTTAATCCAACTAGTAGGTGCACCGACTCATGTAGCAGGCCATACGTTGGATGGCATTGTCTTCCACAAACCCTTTCTCAAATTCACTGCTTCATTACCACCAACATGGTTGAACCATAATGGAGTCATATTTGAACTTAAAATACCTTGCATACAGTCAGCAGCCAATACTGCCCTCATTGCCATAAAGGGTCGAACATGGCACAAAATTGACTCATTGCAATATAACTTAGCACTTTCCAACTGCAGCCAGCCATATCGGACTACTCAACATGGTTAGGATCGGCGATAAACTTAGTCGCTCCGGAAAAGACCCATACCAGCTGGAAAAACAGTGTCATAACACTGGTTCTCTGACAAAGTTAGAGTTAAGAAACAACTCTGCTGGAGACAGGAATGCAGATGGAGAAAGAACTACAATCTATTAGTGACTACAAAGCCTTGATCATAAAGGAAAAGATCTTGTATTTAAATCATAAGATTGAGACATCTAAGATTTCTTCTAAAGAATTGTTTAGGACAGTTAAGAAACTTGCCAATCTTCCCGAGATAAACAATACCAAATGTGAGCAAGCCTTTTGTAATACCCCGGCAGGTTTCTTTCAGGCTAAAGTAGAGGATGTTTATAACACTTTTGCTGCAAATAAGCTCCCAGCCTCAGAATCTCAAGATGGTAATGCCGCACCCATTAGCTCAGAAACACTGTGCTCCTTTTCCTAGCTTAGAACCGAAAGATGTTAGGTTTGGCCAACCCATCAAATCAGGCTTTCCTGTGGCCCTGTGCCCTTCAAAAACCATACACCTAGCTCCTGAGATAGTATGTTCCCATCTTGTTGACATCTTCAATGATATGACCAACTCTGGCCATTTCCCCAGAGGATGGCAAAGAGCTTCTATCCTCACGCTTTCAAAACAAATCTAATCTTAACTCTTAAGACCCTAGTAGCTATCGACCTATTTCATGTCTTCCATTCCTGGCTAAAATAATAGAAAAGCCAATCAATCTAGGACTGGCCTATTTTATAAATGCCAATCATTTACTCGACTCTACACAATTTGGATTTAAAAGCAAGCGCAGCACCATGTCTGCTCTGATTGCCGTCTCAGAAGATCTAAGAGCGACACTTGGCACAGGAGGTAAAGCTGCCTTCAGTTTACTAGATCTCTTAGCAGCGTTCAACATGGTCAATCATGACCTATTGATCGACCATCTTTACAATATTGGCATTAGGGGAACAGTTTTTGCTCTCCTGAAATCTTTTTTGTCTCAGCGGGAACAATTTCTCGCCATGAACAGATTTGTTTCTGAAGCTTTCTATCTTCCTTGTGGGGTGCCCCAGGGCTCTTCACTGAGTCCCAACCTTTTTAATCTTTATGTCACCCCCTTGCCAGGCTCATTAAATCATTTGGGATATATATATATATATATATATATATATATATATATATATATATATTCACAGAAAAAAACATAGGTTATAGACCATATATAGTTAGGAATTTGCATTTACAAAACCTTGAAAATTCACT
This sequence comes from Lissotriton vulgaris, assembly GCF_964263255.1. Classification (NCBI taxonomy): domain Eukaryota; kingdom Metazoa; phylum Chordata; class Amphibia; order Caudata; family Salamandridae; genus Lissotriton; species Lissotriton vulgaris. Next base: position 687,306,985 of record NC_141696.1, read on the forward strand.
GAAAAAACCATAGGTTATAGACCATATATAGTTAGGGATTAGCATTTACAAAACCTTATTTTATTTGCACAAAACCATTGAAATTCCATATATAGTTAGTTGCACTAACTATATATCGCGGACCCGCAATCCACTGCTAATGATGTCACATATTACATCATTCATGACATGGTCAGTGACATCACTGATGACATCACGGATGACATCACTGATGACATCACTGATGACATCACTGATGACATCACTGATGACAACACCCAGTGACTGTATGTTTCTGTAAAGTTAAAATATGTCTTACATATTGAAGAATGAGTGGATGTATAAGTGTCTGGATGAAGGATTTAGTAGGTGCATGACTGACTGTATGAGCGAATGATTAAATGTGTCTCACTGAGTGCATGGGTTAGTGATTAAAGTGTCTTAATTTGGCAATCATTATATATGTTGTTCTGTAAACTGCTGCATGTTTAAATCAGTAGCTATATCAGTAACTATATGGGTTATTGAATGGTTGCCCAAGTATTTGTATGGGAGACTGAGTATGTGTGTGGGTGGCTGGGAGGTGTATAACTCTGTGCATAGATGTGTGAGCAGTTGATTCCCTAGGTGTATGGGTTCAAAAGTGCATGTAGAAACAGCTGTATGGACAGTTGACTGTGTGCATGAGTGTATTGGTGAGTGAATGGATATCTCAGTGCTACATGTCAAAGTAAGTACATATGTAAAACACAGTCCATGTGAGAGTTGACATATATAAATAACTGAACATAAGAGCCAGTGAATGTGAGAGTGGCTGTATGAATCATTGTGAACTTGTATCAGGGATTGTATAAGAGAGTAAATATGTGTTAGTATATGTTTGAATAAGTAAGGTGTGTATAACTGTATAGTTGATGAAATGGAGATGTGATTGATTCTTTGCATGACTGACTAGGTGTGTGAGTAACTCTATGGATGTGTGACAGTCAGTGAGTGCCTGTTTACACTGAGTGTATCTAAGGTTATATTAGAGTCTGAAGATGTATTATCACATAAATGATATCATCAGTGATGTAATCAGTAATGTCAATTGAGATGTCAGTGATGTCATCAGTGATGTCATTTCAGATGTCATCAGTGATGTCATCAGTGATGTCATTTGAGATGTCATCAGTGATGTCATCAGTGATGTCACTGACCATGTCATGAATGATGTAATATGTGACATCATTAGCAGTGGATTGCGGGTCCGCGATATATAGTTAGTGCAACTAACTATATATGGAATTTCAATGGTTTTGTGCAAATAAAATAAGGTTTTGTAAATGCTAATCCCTAACTATATATGGTCTATAACCTATGGTTTTTTCAGTGAATTTTCAAGGTTTTGTAAATGCAAATTCCTAACTATATATGGTCTATAACCTATGGTTTTTTCTGTGAATTTCATTGGTTTTTTAAAAGCTAATATCTATAGCTGTAAAATATATTCTTTATTACGTGAAGTATCACGTAGCCCGTGAGACGCCTCATGATGCATCGCATAACCGTGACGTATCGTCTCTGCAGCGCAAACCAAACCCAAAACGTAAGCGCGCCAGAGCACGCTTAAAGATATATATATATATATTTTTTTAACCTTAATTAGACAAAATCCACACATGCACATATCACAAACGTTCAAAAAACCCAATATGTCGGACTCCCGTTACGCTGCCGGTTAGCTGCCCGGTTAACATACCGGGAAGCACCTTTACCGCGAAAAATCGCAATTTTTTTTTCTTTTGCCCCGCAGGGAACTTTAATAGCCCCCTCATCAATCCTAGGGGTTCAGGAGGGGTCTGCCTTACCCCTTTCATTCATTTCCCCCTTTGTTTTGGCCTCCTCTTGTCTCTCGATCCTACCAAGAGACAAGATGGCGGCCGCTCCGGACTGTTTACAATGTTAACAGCCAATCAGCTACTCCTCAGACTCCCGTTACACTGCCGGTTAGCTTCCCGGTTAGCTGCCCGGTTCGCGTACCAAGACGCGTCTCTACAGCGAAAAAATCGGAATTATTATTATTTTTTTTTTTGGCCCCGCGGGACCCTTTAATATTCCCCTCATCAATCCTAGGGGGTCAGAAGGGGTCTACCTTGCCCCCTTTCCTTCATTTCCCCCTTTGTTTTGGCCTCTTCTTGTCTCTCGATCCTACCGAGAGACAAGATGGCGGCCGCTCCGGACTGTTTAGAATGTTGACAGACACCGGAGAGCCAATCAGCTTCGCATCGCAAAGTTCCGTTACGCGAAAAGTACGCGAACCGGAGCGCTGCCCGGAGCGCTGTTACAGATATATATCTTTTTTTGAACGTTAATTTCTCAAAATCCACTGAAGCACATATATTGAGACCTAGCAAAGGCACATCGGGCTAACAGTCCCTACAATTTTGCCAAGTTTCGTGCAAATCCATTCAGCCTTTCGAGCTAAAAGTGAGGCCAACCGCCCTATGGAAAAATGAATGGGAAAAACGCGTTTTGGGACCCCCCTTTTTCTCGGCCCCCCCTTGATGACCCCCCCCCAAATTTTCAGGGGCTGCTCAGAAACAAAATGTGCCATTTTCCTGAAAATTTCAGCCAATTCCGTCCACAAACGCCAAAGTTATTAGACATAGAATTTTGAAAAGTTCCATAGAGAAAAAATCCTAACTATATATACCTACTGGCTATCGCCAGTAGGTAATATATATATATATATATATTCCGACAGAACTCCCAACGCGCCACTTCCAACCCTCAGATCAGCGAAGCGCACAAACAGGAGACGGACCACGGAATGGATGACAGGTATTTAATCCAGTTTAAGAAGTTTCAAGCATATATATATTACCTACTGGCGGTCGCCAGTAGGTAGTTATAGTTAGGATTATTTTCAATGCAAAATCTCAACATTCTATTGTGAATAACTTTGGCGCCGGTTGAGGAATCTGGCTGAAAATTTCCTCAACCTTCCCTGAAAGTTTGGGGGGGATTCGTCAAGCGGGGGGCAAGATAAAAGGGGGGGCCTAAAACGTGTTTTCCCCATGTTAACCTCACTTTTAGCCCGAACGGCTGAATGGATTTCCACCAAACTTGACAAAATTGTAGGGACTGGTAGCCCGATGTGCCTTTGCTATGTCTCAAGATATGTGCTACAGTGGATTATGAGTAATTTAGGTTAAAAAAAATATATATCTATGGCCGCGCCCCGATATGCGCACCGGGGCGCTAACCAGCGCGCTACGCGAGTTCGCGCGCGGAAAGCTGATTGGCTCTCGGGTGTCTTTCAACATTCCAAACAGTCCGGAGCGGCCGCCATCTTGTGTCTCGGTAGGATCGGGACACAAGAGGTGGCAAAAACAAAGGGGGAAATGACCATAAGGGGGCAGAGAAGAGCCCCCCTGACCCCCTAGGTTTGATGTGGGGGCTATAAAAGGGCCCCGCGGGGCAAAAAATAATAATTTTTTTTCCGATTTGCGCGGGGGGAGCGCGGTACGCGACCGCGGAGCGTACCAGGGATCGTACAATGGGGAAAAAAGAATGATAGAGTTTTAAAAAAATTTAGCCTTTTTTTTATAAATTGGAGGTAGTTCTAAAAATAACTTTTTTTTCTTCTTTTTGTTGTTTTATATTTTTTAAATGTTTATGAACATTTTGTACTTTTTTTGGCTTTTATGAACTATTTTTGTTGTTGTTATTTTTATGGGAGAAACAAAAAACAGGGAATTGAAAATGGCTCAACTGGAGCAAAAAAAAAAAAAAAGGAAAAAATTAGGTTTTTTGGGGTAATTGTGGTTGTCACCAGCAAGGAGGATGAGATTGATGCTCTGTTCACCATAGGAAATCGACTTACCACAAAAAATACATGTAATTCTGTATTCCCCAAACTGTGGTTGTATGCAAGGGATTGTCTCCCTTGTCTCTGGTCCCGATGGAGTTGGTTGCTTTCTTTTGGAGGTGGTGGTTGAAGATTGGAGATGGTTACTGGCCAGTTCTCTCATCTCTGCAGCAGAATAGTTGTTTGGATGCTTGCGCTGCATGTGTCTAATCATGGTATTATTACCAAAAGAATATTTTTTGTTCGGGTTCCCCCTTGAAAGTTCCATGTCACAGATTAGGCAAGTCACCTTGGGCGCATTGACTTTCTTCTTGCCCTCTGGGATAGAAAAAACTCCCATACAATGTGTGGCCTTGGCTTGTATGGGGTATTGTCTTCTGGCAGCCACCTTCTCCCTCCTTCCTCCTCCTCCTCCTCCTCCTCCTCCTCTTCTTCACCACCAATGTAATGTTGTGGTGGTCCTCTTGGTGGTGGTGGTGGTGGTGGTGCAGATGCTCCAGCTGCTGCTGCTACTGTAGCCATTTTAAAGTACAATGTTTTGCACAAAGATGTTGAAACAGGTCTTCCTCAGTCAAAGGACAAAGTCAGAATAAGGAAGAAAGGTGGGGTCTTTCATCATTTGGGAAAAAAAACTGTCCTGAACCAATGAAAAGTGTTATTTTCAGGTCACATGACCCGGGCTTTCATCATTTAGAAACCAAAACTGTTCTGCACCAATGAAAAGTGTTATTTTTAGGTCACATGACCCAACGCGCTTACGCGACGCGCCCCCGGGCGCGCCACGGGGCGCATCGCGTACGCGCGTCAGAGGATTACGTTGCGCGATCGTATTCGCTCGAGTATTTCCGGGTGCACTTACGCCGTGCGTATTATGCGGACGCGGCTACGCGATACGTCATGATGTTTTCGTTCGCAGCAATAGCGCTAACGGGACGCTCACCGGTGCGCGACCCGGGGCGCTCCGAAAAATGCGCTTTCCAGTGCGCACAGCGGGGCGCACACCGGGAGCGCACCAGGGCAAAAAAAATAAAAATATTATATGAATATACAATATAGGATTCATTATAAGAAATATTACATTTCATAGGTTTGAGGCCCTATATATAGTTAGGAATTAGCATTTAAAAAACCTATGAAATTCACTGAAAAAACCATAGGTTTCACACCAGTTATAGTTAGGAATTAGCATTTAAAAAACCTATTAAATTCACTGAAAAAACCATAGGTTTCTCACCAGTTATAGTTAGCAGGAAGTTTTACACGCATAAAACCATTGAAATTCCCACGTTATAGTTAGTTGGACTCACTATAACTTGCGCGTGCAATGCACTGCTGATGACGTCACATATTACATCACTCATGACATGGTCAGTGACCTCACTCATGACATCACTGATGACACCATCCTTGTGACAGAGTGACAGAACTAATTTCACTGTAATGTAACCCATGAAACACATATTGAAAAATATAATTTTTTTTTTATTTCAAATCTGTTTTATTGGAATCAAAAGCGAAAAAAGGCATTTCAATACCGCAAGTGAATAGCAGGCATATAAAGCGAGCGAGACAGACAGGCACGTCTTCTTTAAATATCAGCAAGGAAGCGAAAACAATACACCAACGTAGAGATTTAGAGCCAGTCCTGTAACTAAGGTGTCGTGCAAAAGGGTCAATTGACCAAAACAAGAGGAACCAAACCCCCCTCCCCCTTCCCAACTTCCCTTCCCTCCCTCCACCCCGACCAGTATGCCGTATACAAGGGACTGTGAAAGCTGCGTATTGTTGGGTGTTTGAGCTCACAGAGGATTCTGCGGTGGCCCTGTGAGTCGCAGGATGCGAAGATACTTGGGGCAAGTGATTTCATTAAATTCTTTGGACAGCAAGGATAGAAGCGGCTGCCAAGTTTTCCGAAAGGAGTCTGTGGAATGTGTCAGTGTGGCCTGGATACGCTCCATGCCTAGCGTGGACCATAGTTTGTGTAACCAGCCAGTGTGGGTAGGGGCAGTGGGCGAACCCCAGAGTGATAGGATATGCTGTGACGCTGCTTGCATGGCAATGCCCATCTGTTTGCTGCGCATGGACCTCAGGGGAAATGTGAGCGCGTTGGGCAGTCCTAAAATGGCATACGCAGGGAAGCGTGGGATTTCGGTCTGGAAGGTGGAGTCAATATCATCTAGGACCGCTTTCCAGTAGTCCTGAACAACGTGGCAGTCCCACAGCAGATGGGTCAAAGTGCCTTGCTCGCCGCAGCCTCTCCAACACAGCGCGCTCCGAAGGGGGTTGCCACGGTTGAGTCTGACTGGGGTAAGATGCCAGTATATGGCCAATTTCATCGCTGCCTTCCTGGCAGTGGTGTTATGGGTGGTGTGCGCCGCTCTGTAATAGATAAACCCCCATTCCTTGGGTGACAATGCCCTGCCGAGCTCCGATTCCCAGCGTTTCTGTCCCGCCGTTTTGCCTGGGCCAATCGCAGGAGAAAGCATCTTATAAAGGTGTGAGAAGAGGTGTCGATCGGAATCTTTTGTGATCAGCCACTTTTCGAACGGCGTCAACAGCCGACTCACCAAGGGAGCGCGATCTGGGCTCGACAGCCAATGACGCAGTTGGAAGTACTGGAACAGGCGAGGGTTGGTTACCCCATAATCCTGCACAATGTCGTTAAGGGAAAGAAAGCTCTCCGATTCAAAGAAGTAGCCAGTCGAGCAGCACTCCATACCGCGCCATTGCGGAAAGGTGCGGGTGTCGTTGCCTGGTGGGAATTCCGGATTATCTAGAATCGAGGTGAGCGGGGAGGGGAAAGTTGTTAATCCTCTTTTGACCGCCACTGCATTCCAGGCCCTCATGATAGTGCGCATGATGGGGGAGTTAAGGAGATATCGCGGCCTATGAATGCTGGCGAGAAATGGTATCTTCCATAGGGAGGTTTGGGCCATCGCCCTGTCCTGGAACAGCCACCTTTTTTCGCATTCTGGTCTGTACCATTCTACCAAATAGCGGAGTTGTGAGGCCTGGAAGTACTGCAGGAGGTTGGGAACCCCAAGACCACCCTCGTCCACAGCTCTGTGTGCAACTTGTTTGTGCAGGCGCGCGCGTTTCTTTCCCCAGATGAACTGGTGGAGGGCGGCTTGTAAGTCCGGCAATGCGCCAGTCGGCGGTGGGATTGGGAGAGTCTGAAAGATATACAAAATCTTAGGCAAGGCTGACATTTTCACCGTCGCTATGCGGCCCAACAGAGAAAGGGGTTGTTTCGACCAGCGTGCAAGATCAGCTTGGATCTGGGAGGTGAGTGTTAAGGGATGCTGTTGCGGCGGTGTTGGAGGTGAGGGTGACCCCTAAGTATGGGAGCTGTGAGGATGTTTGGAGGTCGCACCCAAAGGTGGGTGTAGGAGTGCGCAGGTGGGCATTACTGCCCAGAGGCAGAATCAGAGATTTCCCCCGGTTGATCTTGAAGCCAGATATTGCTCCAAATGTCTCCAATTCCTCTAGGAAGGCAGGTATAGAGCGGGATGGATTGTTTAGGGTAGCAATGATATCGTCGGCGTAGAGTCTCACCACGTGAGGTTCACAGCCGAAAGTAATACCATAGATGTCAGGATTATCTCTGAGTTTCTGCGCCAGCGGCTCCACATGAAGGGCGAACAGGAGGGGTGAGAGAGGGCATCCCTGACGTGTTCCCCGCTGTATCTCGAAGGGGTTTGATTTAAGACTACCTAAGCGGACCTTAGCCTGAGGTTGATGGTAGCAGCTCGCTATCCAGGATTGAAATCGGTCTCCCAGTTGATATTGTTGCAGGACTTTCTGCAGGTAAGTCCAGTCGACACGATCAAATGCTTTCTCTGCGTCTATGGCTAACAGTGCTGAATCCGAGTCCTGGAAATGTGTCTTGTCCACCAAGTGCAGGAGCCGTTTAGTGTTTTCGCTGCATTGGCGATTTGGGACGATTCCCGATTGATCTGGCTCAAGGATTCCCGGGAGACAGGGGCCTAGGCGTGCTGCCAGCACCCCAGTGAACAACTTTAAGTCCAGATTAAGTAACGAGATGGGGCAGAATGCCGAGCAATGTGTAGGGCTCTTGCCTGGTTTGGGCAGCACCACTATGTCTGCTGCAAGCATATCTGGGGGTATGGAACTCGGGCCTTCAAATGAGTTGAATAGCCTCGTGAGTATCGGCGCCAGAAGTTGGCCAAATAGTTTATAGAAGCCGGATGAGAAGCCATCAGGGCCTGGGGATTTGAGCGGCCGTAAGCGGGAAATTGCGGCCAGGACTTCCTCCAATCGAATGGGAGCGTCTAAGGCGTCTGAATTCGTTTTGGACAGTGGTGTAATATTCGCTGATTGCAAATATGCATCTATATCCGCGGGCGGTATTCGGTCTTCCTTGTATAGGGAAGCGTAAAACGAGTGGAAGGCATCTGCAACCTGTGCTTCTTCAGTGAGGGTCTCCCCAGAGTCATTCAGGAGAGTGGTGATTTTAGAGCGCTGGGTCTTGGCTTTTAGAGCGCTAGCTAGGAGGCGCCCGGTGCGGTTGCCCCCCACATAGTAGGAATGGTGCATCGCCCTCCATAGATCTAACAGGCCCCTTTCTTTCAGCCACAGCCCGCCCGCCTCAGATAACGCTCCTGAGTCCCCATAGCGGTGTCCTTGACCTGTCTTTGTGTGTGTCCATAACAAGGTTGAGGTCCCCCCCAATGAGTAGGTGTGTGCTAGGGGGTGGCAGTGCTTCTGAAAGTGCATTCTTGAGAAAAGCTTCTTGTCCAGTGTTTGGGGCGTATACGGAGCCAATTGCCATCGTGCTGGGTCCCACAAGGACCCCAGGATTCAAGAGGAGTTAATCCCCAAACTTAAAAAGCGCCATGGGGGGTGTTTGCACAGTGGTGAAGGGAGGGGGCGTGGCCTGAGTTCACATGTGTGCAAACACACCCTGTGGCATGGTTTAAGTTGGGGAATTAATTCCTTGTCAATCCTGAGGGTCCCTAGGGCCAACTAGCCCACCAGGTACCTCTAGTAAGCGTCACGGGGCTGCGTTGCAGAGTGTTGTAAAAAGGGCCGTGGGCTCTGAACACCTCTCTGCAACGCAGCCCCCTGGCGCAAACTGGAGGTATCTGGTGGGCTAGTTGGGCCCCAGGGACACACAGGATTGAGGAGGAATTAATTCTCTTTCTTAAAACGCGCCACAGGGTGTATTTGCAGACATGTCACCTCAGGCCACGCCTCCTTCCTTCATCAGTGTGCAAACGTGCCCCGTGGTGCGTTTTAAGTTGGGGAATTAATTCACTTTCAATACTGAGGGTCCCGGACGGCTAAATAGCCAACAGGTATCTCCAGTATGCTCCAGGGAGCTGCGTTGCAGACAGGTGTTTAGAGGCCCCGCCCCTTTTTACACCTCTCTGCAACGCAGCTCTGTGGTGCTTCCTGGAGGTACCTAGTGGGCTGGTTTGACCCTAGGGATCCTTAGGATTGAAGGGGGCTTAATCTCTCAACTTAGAACGGTGACAGGGCGCGTTTACACAGTGGTGAAGGGAGAGGACGGGGCCTGACGTGATGTGTGCAAACACGCCCTGTGGCGCGTTTTAAGTTGGGGAAACAAATTCAACTTCAAACCTGAGGGACCATGAGGGCCAAGTAGTCCACCAGGTGCTTCCAGGAAGCGCCACTGCGCTGGGTTGCAGAGGTGGTGCATGCCGTGTCCCTTTTGACATCTCTCTGCTACGCAGCTCTGTGGCGCTTACTGGATGTACTACGAATCCCGATTTACTCACCTGTCATCAGGAGAGACCTCAGTGCTGCTTCTTTGAGCCCAGTACTGATCCTCAAAAGTTATTCTAACCATACTTACTAATAACTTTAATTTTCTTCCATAGGCTAACATTGACTGGTTTCACTTGGAAATTCTTTTAAGTGTGGAGTTTTGGAACTTTAAAATATTCACCTAAAATCATCCGAACAACAAATTCCGATTTACTCACCTGTTATCAGGAGAGAACCCAGTGCTGCATCTTTTAGCCAAGCACTGACCCTGAAAAGTAATTCTAACTGTACTTACCAGTAACTTGTATTTCCCTCCATAGGAATCCATTGTCTGGTTTTCACCAGAATAGTTTCTAAGTGTCTATTTTCACAAACTACAAATATTCCTTAAAAATCGCCTGTAGGACTTAAACGCATTCTTTCAATTGTTTACAGGATATGGACCAGCGCTGGATCCAGGATCCACCACTGAGTTAGAAAAAGTAATGATAACACTACTTACCTGCTAAGTGAATTTCCTTTCATAGGGTAACATTGAGTGGTTTTACTTGGAAATTCTTTTAAGTGTGAAGTTTTGGAACTTTAAAATATTCTATTAAAATCAGCCAAACTACGAATTCCTATTTACTCACCTGTTATCAGGAGAGACCTAAGTGCTGCATCTTTCAGCCCAATACTTATCCTGAAAAGTAATTCTAATTGTACTTACAGTAACTTGAATGTCCTTCCATAGGCTAACATTGGCTGGTTTCACTTGGAAATTCTTCTAAGTGTGGAGTTTTGGAACTTTAAAATAATCCTCTAAAATCAGCCGAACTACGAATTCCGATTTATTCACCTGTTCTCAGGAGAGACCTCAGTGCTGCATCTTTCAGCCCAGTACCTATCCTGAAAAGTAATTTTAACTGTACTTACCAGTAACTTGAATTTCCTTCTATAGGATATCATTGCCTGCTATATAAAATATATATATATATATATATATATATATATATATATATATATATAAAAATTACCTACTGGCGGTCATCCAGTAGGTAATTATAGTTAGGCCCTGGTTACCATAGGAAAATCGCAACATTCTATTCCCAATAACTTTGGCACCGTTGACGAATTTTCGCAAAATTTTCAAAACTTAGGGGGAGCCGAGAAAAAAGGGGAGTCCCAAAACATGTTTTCCCCATGCAATTTTCCATAGGAACCTTTAGACATGGCTACAGTCCGAACTGCTGAACGGAATTACACCAAATTTGGCAAAAAGGTAGCGCTTGGTTCAGAAAGAGACATTTTTTTGTTAAATGGTGTAAATCCATTCAGTAGTTTTTAAAAATATTAATGGAAAAAGAAATATATATATCTGGGCGGAGCCTAACCACACATCTCATCATGAGATCTGATTGGCGGCCAACACTTCATCCAAAAAGTGTTGGCAGCCATCTTGGGACTAATATACATGATAGCACCTCATTAAAAAGCATCACAGTTAATAGAAGGTTTTAAGACTTTAGTTACATTATGAATCATTTGTTGATGGTACGATACTCATTTTAGGAATTGTGGTGTGTTCTAAGGTGATCTTACCATGTGAAAAAGCCTTCTGCTGGGATATCATGAATCATGTTTGAGAGAAAACTATTTTCTCATGCTTTTCCCACAGAGGTTTGGAAGGTGATCTATAAGCTAAACTGAGAGCATATTTTCTGTAAATTCACATTATCTTTCTCAGTCATGTGAGAATGAAGTCTGACATTCTCAGAAAACATGTACATCCAACAAGGGCAGAGACTGTCAGTTGATTCCTGTGTGTTCTACTGCAGCTTTCCAGGGTGTTCTAAAGAACTACTAGAGCGCTAACAGTCTACTTATGACAAACGTAGTGCACACCTGAAGCCATCTTGATTGGAATAAAGTGGTAATTCTTAAAACATTTAATTTAAAAAGGAACAAAAAGAGGAGGTTCATTTTGCCATAGAAAGTATGATTAGTGCTGCAGAAAGAAAAATTAGGGCACATTTTGAGTGACTTCTCAAATCCTCTTCTCTTTCATAAAAAAATTCTGACATGCAGACTGAAACATGCACTTTTAATACCAGCAGCAGACTTCCCTGGTGAGCAGTAGCTTTACTACAGTGATCTAATGAGCAACTAGAGTGCTAAAATTCAGAATGTATGGCAAATGTGTGACATGTCTGAATACCTTCTTGATGGAATCAAAGTAAAAAACTGAAAGCATTTCCTACTGAGGAGACTGCAGTAAATGAGGAAATTAGGAATCTTCATAACAAATAAATCTCCCAAGGTGGCCACCAGAGACAAAAGAGCCCACATGTAGCACAAATATCACCCAGATGTAGCTCACATGTAGCCCAATGACAGGTGTGTGCAAAACACTTTTTATTTTTTGTGTTTTTGCAGTTTTATATAGTGCACACTTGTCAGGTATAGGAGTGCTTTACATGAGCATTGGTTACATCACACAAGAACAAATTCATTTTGGTTGTAGACATGGGGAGATTAAGTGATTTGACCTGAATCTCAGAATGTCAAGCTGAAGCAGAAACTCCAATCTGGTTCTCCAGTTGCAAATTCTGCAGCTCTGGAAGTAACAGCACATCCTCTCCCCTAAGTGCAACATTTAATCAAGTGGTCAACTGGACAAAAAACATTAAGATAACAAATAATTTTAAAGTGCTTTGTCGTTATTTGAAAACTCAGAAAATATGCCCTCATTTTAGTTTTTTTAGAGCACTTACCATAATTTTGATGCAAATAAGACCCTCTCATACATGTAATTTCTAAAGGAAATGCTCTAGGTATAACAGTTTTGATTACATCAAGATGACATCAGGCGTTCCACACTTTTGTAATAAATATAGAATGTTAGCACTCTAGTTGTTCATTAGGATACTGTTGAGAGGCAGAGGCCAAGGGCACAGACTCTGAAAATTGAAGGCAGGTAGGAAGATGCAGAGGCAACAATTTGACCACACTGGGCAGGCAGGAAGGGCAGTGGCAGCACAACAGACTATGGAGGGCAGTTGAAAGGGGGCAGGGGCAACAAACCAACAATACAGGACTGGCAAGAGAGGCTGTGGCAATATAATAGACCATTGTGGGCAGAAGGAAGAGGCAGTGGTAGTACAACCATACATGCCAACAGACTAGATTCAGCCAGGAAACGTCCAATGTTTTTAAGCCCAAATGGGCTTTATTTGAACTGTCTCCTGTCTACAATCTCCTCTTTTTCAATGTAGGTCAAAGGGGAAAACCGATTCCCCAGTTTATTTTCAAAATCTCCCTCTTACCAAGTTCAAAATGTTAGCAAGTATGGTACATTGGATCATGGAAGGCAGGAGGAATTGAGGTAGGGACATGGACTCTGATAACAGAGGACAGGAGGAACATGGAGAGGTGCACCAAACTGATCCTACAGGGCAGGCATCAGGGTTTGCAGCAGCACAATACATCACACAGGGCATGCAGGATGGGAGTGCAGCACAACAATCCATAGAAATCAATAGGGAGGGGACAGGACCATGCACATGACAACAGATAACAGAGGGGAAAGAGGCAGTGGTAGATAGCTGACCATAATGGACAGACAGGAGAGAAAGCTGCAGCATAACAGACCATAAAGGGCAGGAGGGATGGATCAGGGGCATTACAATGGAAAAGACAAGCCAGGAGGGAGGGAATAGGGGTCTGCACATGGAAACAGAGGGCTGGGGGCCAGGGGACAGGGCAGGAGCAGCAAGATGACCATGGAGGTCAGGCAGGATGGGCACTAGAAGCAAGACACACCATTGAGAGCAACAGTGAGACTATAATGGCATAAACACAGAGCATGGAGGGAAGGTTGGAGGGGGTCAGGGGCAGCTAGCTGACCACACAGGGAAGGTGTGAGGGGCAGTGGCATCACAGAAGACCATGCATGGCAAGCGGGAGGGTTAGTTGCAGCACAATGGCTATGATGGGCAAGAAGGAGGGTGCATGGGCATGCACAAAGGACCATGGAGGATAAAAGGGAGGGTTAGGACTTGGGCACAAACAAGAGAGTTCAGGGAAAGGGGCCTCACAACAGACCACACGGGGCAGGCAGGAGGAGTAGTTGCAGCACAACAGACCAGGGAGGGCAGAAGGATGTAGCAGTAAAATGGACCTTGGGGAACAGGAGAAAGGGGATAGGGGCATAGCATGTGGACAGGCAGGGTGGAGGTGGCAGGGCCAGGTTACAGTCATCTGACAATGCTAGGCAGGTGGAAGGGGAGTGGCAGCTCAACAGAACACTCAGAGTAGATAGGAGTGGCAGGCCCATGGAACATGGTGGGCAAAAAAGATGGAGCAGGGGCATGCACACAGACATCGGAGGGCAGGGGGAAGGAGAATAGGGGCAGCAAGCTAAGCACAGAGGCTAAGCAGGAGGTCAATGATGGGGCATAGAATTGGGCAATGGAGGGCAGGAGGAGTGGTCTGGTACATCATGCTAAATGGAGGGTAGTGGCAGCACATCAGACCATGCATGGCAGGAGGGAGGAGGCTAGTCTATGGATTCAGACAACAGAGGATAGGGAGGAGGTGGGCGGGGCAGCAAGCTAACTGTTCAGAGAAGGCGGGAAGGCCAGTGGCAGAACAACGGCCACACAGGGCTGTAATAAGGGAGCAGGAACATGGACTTGGACAATGGATGGCTAGGAGGAGGGAAGGCGGGAGCAGCAAACTTGGGTGGGGGGAGCACAATGCCAGGCCCTGCTTCCAACCCCCCCACCATCCATTGTGATATGCATCTTACTGAACGTTAAAAAAAACTAGAAATTTGCTGAAAAAAACAAAGATTACAGGGACAGTTTAGTTAGACTCAGATTTCACTCATACACAACCAGTGAAATTCAGCAGTTATAGTTACCTGAGCTAAGTATAACTTATACCCCTGCAATGTACTGCTAATGACCTCGGACATTACATCATTCATGACATGGTCAGTTACATCACTCATGACCTCACTCATGACATCTCAAATGAGCTGTGAATGGAATGGAACTTAAATCGCTAGAGCTTTATTTAGGGATAGTGAGTGTATATTAACACCTCTTTTTTTTCTTTTCTTTCATGTAAGAACCGTTATAATACACAACGTACCCAGATTAAAAAGGCCGATAGCCTTTTCCTTTAAAGTAATGTGTAGTCCATTGTTTATGTTGATGTTTGCAATCCTAAGTATATTTATTATGAATAAGTCACATTGACGAACATACAGGTATGGCGGTCACGGGGCAAGATATACTGAAATGACATTGTGTGCATATTAACACTTGCTTTCTTTTCTTTATTGTATCAATTCCTCAATTTTCACATCGTGACCAGGCCAATATGGCCGCCAGCTTTTTGGATTAAAGTAATATGTAGTCCTTTGTTAATGTTGCCAACAGGAGGCATTTGTACATTTAAATAAGGATGCTACAATGACGTCTTGTATCGTTATCAAGGTTCGGACGAGCCGAAACGGGTGGATCACATCCTTTGCAGATTAAACACTTCCAAACTACAACCTAAATCCTGATTCCTTCCTTGTAAGAGTGAGAGGAGATTAAATACATATATATAAAATTCACTGAAAGAACCACAAGTTTCAGGGACATTATAGTTAGAAATTAGCATTTAAAAAACCTCAGAAATTCACTGAAAAAACTACAGGTTTCATGGACGTCATGGTTAGCTGGACGTTTAAATCATACATAACAAGAGAAATTCGGCGGTTATAGTTAGTTGTGCTAACTATAACTCGCGCCCCCGCAATGCACTGCTGATGACGTCACATATTACATCACTCATGACATGGTCAGTGACATCACTGATGACATCTCAAATGACATCACTGATGACACTTCCTCACACCCTAAAATACAGACTACCATTCTCGAAACCATAGACACACCAATACTAGTACAGCTACAATATTCTGTGCACTATGCATGCAGACCTCTAATCAGCTATATAGCATTGATACAGTCTTTTAAATACTCAGTTTGTACCTATGCAGTCTAGGAATCCTTTTGTCTGTCCCACTCACTTCTCCATTCAACCATCCAGCACTATCTACGTATCCTATCTCTCTGCCAATACCTAAGCACTAATACATTTAGCATGCACTCTCTTTGCAGCACTGAAATTACTCCAGTTATTAGTCGTATACTTAAGGAATGGCGTAGTCACTAACACAAGTGCAGGTACAATATTTTGTACACTATGCATGCACACCTCTAACCAGCTACAAACTATTGATACCCTCTTCTAAATACACAGGTAGTACTTATGCAGTGTAGGAATCCTCCTGTCTGTCCCATGCATTTCTCCAGTCACCCATCCAGCACTATCTACTTATCCTATTATTTCACCAATACCTAAGCACTTATACATTCACTATATACTCTGTTTGTAATACTGTAATTATTCTAGTTACTAGTAATGAACTTATGGAATGGCCTAGCTACTAACACAAGTACAGCTATAATATTTTGTGCACTATCCAAGCAGAGCTCTAACTAGCTACATACTATTGATACACTCTTCTAAATACCCAGTTAGTATTCATGCAGTGTAGGAATCGTCCTGTCTGTCCCATGCACTTCTTTAATCACGTATCAACCCCTATCGACTTATCCTATCACTCCACCAATACGTAAGCACATATAAATTAAGTGTTCACTCTGCTTGCAGCACTGTCATCATTCCAGTTACTAATGGTATTGTAATAAAATGACCTAGGCACCAACACAAGTACACATAAAATATTTTGTGCATAATCCCTACAAATCTCTAAGCAGATACATACTATTGGTCCATTCCATTAAATACTGAAGTAGTACCCATGCAGTGTAGGATACCTCCTGTCAGTGTCATGCAATTCTTCAATCATCCATCTAGCACTATGTTCTTATTGTATCAGTCTGCCAATACCTAAGCACTTATGGGGCAGATTTACATGCACCCTGCGCCACCAGTACGTCAGTCAAATACACTTTATTCGATTTGTTAAAAATCATAAAAGGAATAAAACATTTACATACAAAAGATTTGAAAATCATTTTCTGGGTTCATTACATTTTCCAATATCTTAAAATACATATACAGTATAATTCATCGAAAACAATCCGTGCAATAATACACATAGATAAAGGTGCTTTATGGTACATTCATAATTGCGCCATGTGGCTTAATTCTGGATGCCGCCACCAGAAAATTAGCTACACTGAATATAATGCAGGGACTGCTCAAAGACTGAAGATAGACTAGAGCTGGCCTCACGTGGATGAAGCCAGCATCCCTTAAAATAGGCAACAGATATAATTTCCTTATGTCCGCAAAGTGCCCGCAAAACATAATAAAGTGCATGGTATCTTGAGGTAAGTAATTATCACAGTTACAAGGTGGGCCCCCCTCTGGTTCGGCCCATGATTGATAATTACACAAATAAAAGTGGATCAGATTAAATCTGAACTTGGTCAGCAAAAACCTGTGAAATGGCCTGGAAACAATCTTAAGATATGGCTCAAGTGAGGGGGAATACAATGACATGTAATGCGACCTAACTGTAGGTTTCAGCAATTCCCGTTCCTCCCGGGCCAGTCTGGCGCTGTCCATAAAGTGCGTTTTGGTCAAGTTAACATCCTCCCTCCTGATACTGGATGGTGACGAAAAGAGCTCCAGCTGTCCCAGCTGGCCAAAGGTCTTTCTCAGGAATTCCAGCCAGGGGACTTTTTTAACATGATCTAATGACAAGACATCAGACAGGATTGCATGATTCAACGTTAATTCCTCGTTGAGCCATGTCTTCAACCAAAATATTAGCGGGGTCAAACTAAGCCTGTCAGTAACATAGTCCAAACCTACCTTCGCATGGATTGAGAAGGTCGGAGTGGATTGAGGGACAGACAAAAGTGATCGCAAAAACCTGTTTTCCGCCCTCTGAATCGAGTCATGATGTGTGTAACCCCATAAGGAAGAACCATACCTAGCAATTGAGATACACTTTGAGTTATACATTTTTAAGAGAGCCTCCATAGGCCTGGCCCCCAGCCTTTTTGCGAACTCCAAAAGGGCAGAAGAAGATCTAGCCACGGACAAACTTTTTGCCTTAATTTGGGGGCCCCACGAACCATTCTCATCAAACAGGACCCCCAAGTAGGGGAAGGTAGCTACCCTGGAGACCACCTCACCCTTGCAAGAAAAGGTTTTAGATTTATTCTTGTTTTTATGGCAACCAAACACCATTGTATGAGACTTTTTTGCATTTATTTTCAAATCCATCCTATCCATAAATATCCCAAAAGCGTCCAGCAATCGCTGGAGGGCCCTGCCAGTGCGAGCTATTAAGACTGCGTCGTCCGCGTATAGGAGAGCCGGTATTCTTGCTTCTCCTACACGCAGAACGTCCCCGTTCACTGCCTCCAAATGGCTTCCAAGGCCATTTATATAAATTGTAAATGAGAGGGGCCAAAATGCAACCCTGGCGCACTCCTCGCTCGGATTTGAAGCGGCTCGTGCACCTTCCCTCTTTGGTAACTCTAACTGTGGCGAATAGCTCCTGATGGAGGGATGCCATAAAGTTTACCAATGCCATATCAATCCCAATCTCCAATAACATGGCCCATAGTTTGGCCCTGTTCTCCAGGTCGAAGGCCGAGGAGAAGTCCATAAAGGCCAGAAATAACGACCCCTCCTTGGCTACAGTATATTTCGCGAACAGCAATTGCAAGTTAGAGCATTGCTCCAAAGTTCCTCTCCTTGCTCTGAACCCATACTGGATATTTGATAGCCCCCCACTTCTCTCAATGCTGTCCCTTAGCTTTGCCAGCAAAACTCTACCTAGTATCTTGACCCCAAAGTCTAGGAGAGAAATGGGTCTATAACACCCTGGGTCTTCCCGCTGGCCTTTTTTTAAAAATGGCCACAATAATTGAAGTAGCCCAAGAAGAGGGGAAATGCTTGCCATTAGCAGCAGAGAAAACATTTGTTAATATCCTAGCCAGTGCTTTGGTAGATGTCTATAGAGATCGGCCGGGGCACCGTCCGGCCCAGGAGCCTTGTTCTTTGAGGTCTCCAGAATAGCTCTCTCTACTTCTGTTTGATCAAATAGTAGGGGGGCGGACTCGGTTACTATCAAAGGAGAGCCTTGGTGACCCGAATCCGAGTCTCCATACACCTCTCTAAAATGACACAGCCATTTTTCGTCAGGTATGACACAGTCCATGACCGTGTTATCTACCTCTGAGAAGAAAGGCTGGTTAATTATAGCCCAAAATTGACTACTGTCACGTAAAAGGTCAGTAGAAAGTAGGTTATCCCAGGCAGCCTTCTTTATGTCATTTTTCCGACCCTTAATAATTAACTTGTACTGAGGCAATGACAACCTTATCTCTTGGGGACTGTTTTAGGGCTTAAATAAGCACTCTATGGGCTTTCGAGCAGTTTGCGTCAAACCATCTGTGCTGATTTTTACCTCCACTCCCTGTTTTAGTCGTTAGGTCTTTAGAGATTTGTACACATACAGATTCAAAAGCCCCCATGATTTCATGGGTAGCGGCATTTGAGTCCTGGCAAACCATCATATTATCCCTAATTTTAGTTAGTAATTCTTCCATAAAGTTCTCTGGAACTACATTTGACCATTACAACCTTCTCCCTTTATCCACAGGGCGTAATGCTGACCTTGATTTTGGCAAGGCAAAACTTATGAACCACAAAATCACCCCAAGACACCTCAAGCAGCACGGGATTGTGATCACTGTATGCGGAAACGATTACTCTATAAGAAACAGCCCTATATAAAATGCATGGGACAGGAAAATATTGTCTATTATTGATCCTGGGTCAGAGCCCTTGTAGGTAACTATTCTGCCCAACCCCCCCCCCCTCAGACTTAGTTAATTCAAATAAATTAAAATTCGCCAACAGCGATTCCAGGGCCCCTCCAGACTTGGTGTGCTCGAAATGGGGAACCTCTGCGCCACATGGGGCCTCATGCTCTGCAATGCGGCACAAATCTCTGCAGGGATGGATATTAAAATCACCCAGTAGCATAAACTCAGGGTTAGTGGAATTATTTTGACTGACAGTGGATAAAAAGTTTTCCAAGGTGGCAATGTGATCATGACCATTGTCCCTTGTCCAGGAATTATAAAAATTAATAAAAATCGTTTTGCGGGTAGGAGATACCACCCATTCCACAACTAGAAGATTCGGGGAAGCAACTTTAACCAATTTAAAAACCCCCTTAAGATTTAAGGAGAAAAACGGTTACTCAGGACCGGCCCGCCAACCTCCTCAGGTCTATGCACTAGTTGAGAATAGGGTGCATCCTGAACTACTGGCTCCAAGCGTGTGTTCCTGCCTGATCTTTCCCCTCTTGTGGCTGGGCTCTTCCCTCGCCTTATCATAGGTATGTGGTCACCTTAGTTCTTAAATGGGGGTGGGTAGAAAAAGCCCAAAGGAACCGGTCTCATTTGGGTTGTTTCCACTATTTCCGAGCCATCCCAAAACAGTCTCTGGGCTAGATTATGACTGTCGAAGTTTATTATCACACAATCCCCTGTATAATCTTTACTTGCTTGCCAATCCAGCCCACCCGCCTAGCCATGATGATCCTGTTGGAAATGTTTGCCCCACCACTGCTAGCATCAGCACACCAGGATCTAGCCTTTACAATTAAGTCAGAGGTGAATTCGCCCTCTCCCTCTTTGAGTGGGGGAATGCCGGTGAAGATTGCTACTAAAGGGGCAGCTTCTGGGGGTAGATCTATTTTTACTCGACATCCCACCGCCCCTTTGTTAAAAACTGAGCCAGAGGATTCGGCCGGCCTACCAGTCCTACCATGATTGGGACGGTTTGCCTCAGAACTAATAGGGGCTGTGTGTAGGGCCCCCGACCTGACATTTGCAACCTCCGCCCCACTGCTTAGTAACACAGTAATAGTTGACCTAGTGTCCTTTTGAGTGCCGTTCCCTAACATAGCTGTACATACTTCTTGATGTTCTGGGGAAACAGTGCGTTCATTAACAAGTCTGTCAATAAGGGCGCATTTCTTTAATAGGCCTGCAAGGCAAGTGTTCACGGTGTCCAGAATATCTTTTGCGATTCCCAATAGCAAGGGCTCAATTCTCGCAACAAATAGGGCCTCAAGCTGTTCGCCCAGCAAATCGTTAACCCTCAGGGTTGCAGCTGCAATGTCCTTCGCTTTTTCCCGATTTTCCCCGTTCTTTTTTGGAGCATGACCAGTCAGCTGGGCCTTCATTGGCGGTGGTATCAGTTGGGTAGATCCCAGAAGAGGAGCAGTATTAGATTGCGCCACAGGTGTAGGTTTTACAATAGTCACCACCGGCTCTAGTGGGATATGAGCCGCAGGGACAATGTCCTGGAAATCCTGGGAGTTGGAAGTGATTATAGGGGGAGAGGGTACCAATCCCAACTCTTGCTCGGCAGTTTCAATTTCCCTAGTAAGGACCCCCACAGCTGATGAGAGGTACAAAATAATGGACTCTGAGTGTCTAGGCACCTTAGCCTTCTTCCCCCCCACCTCTAAATTAGTTGGTTTCTTGCGCTTACCCATGATTCAGTCGATGTCAGAGGATTGTTCCAGCCCTGCCTCCTCCTGCCCCGGACGGCCACAGACGGCCCGCCCTTTGCCCGGGGTTCGCCCGGCGCCGCCCGCGCACGTCCGCGACGCGAAAGAAGCTCCTGTCCTTTATGCGCCTCCGGGCGCGCTGTCCGGCAGAAATGGGCGGTGCGGACAAAGGAGCCTGGGAGCTGTAGTCTCCCCCCACTGTGGCCGCGCGATGGTGCTTGCTGCGGTGGCAGGGGAGACCAGCAGCGTCAGGGCCCCAGGAGCGTCCGGCGAGCAAGGTAAGTGTGGCAGCCTCCGGTTCACAGGTCCGCAGATATGTTCGCCCACGTGCGGCGTTTGTGTCCCAGTACGTCACTTTTGTAACGTAGTGATGGTGCCAGGCACTCCTTCATATTTACAAGGAGAGGAAAAGCCACCCTGCCTGGTTTTTCCTCTCCTTGTAAATACGACCCCTTCATACACAGAACTTTGCATTGAAGGGGCGTTCTATATGTGTTGCTGTGGGTGTTCCCACGCAACACCCATAGAACAAGACACATCTCCAGATTCATGAGAACTCGTAAATCTGGAAATGTGTGTGAATGCTGCGCCATCCTAGAGTTGGTGTAGCAAGTCGCAACAAGGAGAATTGTTTTCATTTCTCCTAATTTTTTCTTCTTTCTCCTAATTTTTTCCTCTTTCAATGCATGCTGCATTCCACAGCATACATTGCATTGCAGTGCATTTCGGGCGTGCGAGTTATAGTTAGCAGAACTAACTATAATGGAGGAATTTCTATGGTTTGTACGGGTGAAATGTTCAGCTAACTATAACACCCCTGAAACCTATTTTTTTCTGTGAATTTCTAAAATGCTATTTTCTAACTATAACGTTCTAAAACCTATGTTTTTTTCAGTGAATGCATATACACACACACACACATATATATATATATATATATATATATATATATATATATATATATATATATATACACACACACACACACACACACCATACATATATATATATATATATATACACACACACACACACCATACAATCGGATCCTACTAGCAGCAAGCACAACAACCAAGCCCTTGCAATTTTCACAAAACAACGATGCAACGCCCTCCAGATCCAGTTTAAGCTTTTATTTTCAGCTGTATCGGCTCACACTAATGCGTTTCAACCCTACTAGGCCTTTGTCGAGGTTAGTGAGTATATTTTTACTTTCACTATTTATACCAAACACAGTTTGCCTATAATGTGGCATTGTGAGAAACATTTTTCTCATTACATTGTGTTTTTATATGTACAATATTTACAAAGTTTTCTCAGAATTTCAGGTGACAATTATGTTTTCACTCTTTTGTTGTTCATTACAATTCATTGTAAAAAAAGAAATGGCTCAATTAATTATTTATATATGATTTGTATCAGTTCAATAAGTCTTTCTTCTATATCCATTTGTTAGAATCTAGTGTCTTCACTAATTGCAATATATCAATTCATCTCTAGATGTATTGTCACATTTATTGCTCCTGGTTCATTTTATTCCTGCGTCATAGGGATTAGTGCCCTTAATGATGTTTTTATACAGCAGTGTTCCTTGTTTTCCCTGATTGAAGTGATTGTTAGTATTCAGGGGAACTCATTCCAAATGTACAAATAACTCCTCAGCATTATTGATCGTGTGACGAGTCTTTGTTCGTAATCTGATTATGTATCTGGATTCTGTTTGACGCAGTTTCTTGATCCTATCACCCTCTCTTTCATTACTTAGTATGACGTGGATTCCAGAGAAAAGCATCTTTCTCTGGTCACTGTTTTGACAATTCATCATGTGATTTGCTGTGGCATTGGATGTATCCTTGTTCTTTACAGCTCGAATATGCTCGAGTATTCTTTTTTTGAGCATTCATATTGTACTTCCTATGCATTGCATACTGCATTTACATTGAATAATGTATACTACGAACTTCGTGGAAGAAGTGATTGTTTGTTGGATTTCAATAGTGCCTCAAGTCCTATTGAGACACAATAAAGGGAGTGGGCGGAAATCGATTAGTAAGGCCCTTAATGAACCTTGTACCTCCAGACCCATGAAACTTCCATGGGGAGTGTATTTGCCCCGAGCCTGGCTGGATTGTATGTGGGGGCTTTTGAGAAGACAACTATCCTAGATATGAACGGACCATGGACAACCCACCTGAAGCTCTGGCGACGTTATATAGACGACGTCCTGGTGATCTGGAGTGGCGACAGATCATCAGTAGACAGTTTTCTGGAGTGGCTAAATATACAAAACCCTTTCCTCCATTTTACCTCCACAATAACAAAAGAGAGCCTAACTTTTCTGGACCTGGTCATTGAACCATGGGGTGGGGCTTTAAAGAGAAAAGTATTTCAAAAGCCCACTGATAAGAACGCTCTTTTGGCTTTTGAAAGCTTTCATCCCCGTTCGCTACGGGAGAACTTGCCGGTGGGCCAGTTTTTTCGACTACGGCGAAATTGTTCGGACAGAACAGACTTTGAAAGGGAATCGGATGATCTCACAGCCAAATTACAACAACGAGGGTACCCAAATAAAAATGTGAAGCGAGCAAGAAAGAGAGCTACCAATGCTAATCGGGACCTACTGTTATCCTAAACCATCAGACCCCAAGCGAATAAACCAGTCTTCGTGTCTACTTTCAATACAGCCTCACAATATTTCAAGCGCCTTGTGCTGAAGAATTGGAAAATTCTGAATTCAGGGGGGTTGAGCATTGAGACACCCTTGTTCTCATTTAGACGAAGTAACAACCTTAAGGACATGTTGATACATACGAGACCTAGGAATGTAGGGACACAAGGGCCCACGACTGCACGGACAGGGTTACCCGCCTACATAGGCCACACACGTTGTGGTCATGTAGTGTTTGCCCCCTCACTAAGAATACTCACACGATAGACCTGGGATTACGCACTCCATGGATGCAGAAGTCCCATACAAACTGCAACTCGCAGGGGCTAATCTATTTGCTAAAGTGCCCCTGCGCAAAAATGTATGTGGGCATGACGAGTAGAAGAGTGAGGATAAGGATAACAGAACATTGCAGCACAATACGATGCGGAAAGTCTAACACAAAACTTACTGCGCATTTTCCTGGAGCAGGGCCATAGTGTTGAGGATTTAACATGGACTATTATAGAGAAAGACCCAGTTACTAGGAGTCAAATGGACGAGCAAAGAACCTTATTGCAGTTTGAACAAAGATGGGTGTATCGGCTGAAAATCCATATATCCGGGCTAAATGATGATATACCATGGTATACTCTGGCAAGATAGGCAACCAGGGTATGTCACTGGTCAGACGAGGTTTCAGAATACCAGGTACCGATGTAAAATGGGATGGTTGGAAGTAGGTACGGATTAGTGCAACAGAAAAGGTGAACCCATCAGACGCCATCACTACCAGTAAGGAGTACACCCGGTAGTACCTGGAGATAGGGGTTGGACAAGAACACCCATGATTTGAGGCACTATACAAAGTAGATGGAATTTGTACCATATCCCCTCAAAAAAGCTGTAAAGTTGTAACCAAATTAATGGCCCATTTTAAGTAATATACGATTATCATATTTGTAAAGATGGTGACATTATGAAATGATAATCAAGTGCAGTACCATTGCACTCAACTAAAGATGGGCTTAATGGGGGAGACGTTCATTTCATGCGGGGAGTAAAACTGAAAATGATTGTGTGGGATCGTAAAGGTCGGAACCACGAGTTCCGATAGGCAATGCGGTCCTTGACACATGTCAATAGAGGAAGCAGGCGCCCGACGTAGTAGCACAGGGGGCGTGATAACACTCATCCAGGAAATGCCCTCTAGACGTGGTATCCTAGATACCATGGATTACGGAAGGATGCATTTCCACGTTAGTCACATTGACGCGAGTGAGAGCAAGCAGGGAAACGCCCTTGTAATAGATTTAAAGCTGCGACTTTACCTGAGACACTGACTACGCGGTGTCATGGAAAGCGGGCAAGGGAGCAGGACGCCACCCAAGGAACAGTAAGGAGTACTGAGAGAGGGAGAGAGAGGGGGGTTTGTGTGATTAGATTACACGTGAGCCACAACTAGGAAGTCAGTCAAACGCCAACACAACTCTAAGTGCGTTTTTTGTACTATCTTCCCCTGTATATACAGGTTGTGTTCGAAGGGGGAACCTCCCGCAGGGCACCAATTCGGGTTCATGAATTTAATGAACTCGGTAAGTAAGGCAAACGGCAATGCTGGATGTGTTGCACGATGGGTGATCTATTTGAAAACCGAGACGATAGGTGTGAGTGATGGACATACACGGGGGAATGTGAAGAGTGGAAGCGAAAGTTTATGAGCCATCTAATCGAGAGGCACGGGGTCAGATAGTACTGTGCTCATGTGCTGGAGAGGCTGGGGAAAGAGATCTCACTTCAGCTGAAAGGTCATGAACGAATTATGTGAAGACATGACCAGCCTAACCATAACACAGCATGATAAGAGAGACACGAGTGGTTTGCAAAATAGAGATGGCATGCTTGAAGATGGGAAAAAGAGATCGTACTACATTACTTTATTTTCTCTTTTACCCAGAGTAAGTGTTTTCCCGTATTTTGGGACAAGTCTCTACGTGTAACAAGAGGGGGCACGGATCTATAGAGACCGGCTCAGTTCCAAGGGGCCCAATATACCGAATTGCGGTAGGGCTCAGAGAGAAATAAAAGGCGACTGTCCTGAAGAAGACCAAGGTGACCAGCATTGGCACGTTTATTATGGTTGAAACATGTCGACATAAGCAGAATCAGGAGGGAGGTCTTGTGAGATCCTTATGTCTCGAACAAGACATTTCCCATCCCAATTTGAGGTTTTAATCCTGATAGGGGTACCAGGTAACGTCCAATAAAATACTTATTTAAGTTGGCACCCTTAATCAGTTTTAACACTTCCCATTAACTGCACTTTAGTCGCACTATTTATTTCTGACACTTGGTGATTGGCACAAATCACACCTCATTATATGTTACATGCCGTCAGTGATATATGGATTGTTTTGTCGAGTGACATTTATTATTATTTTTTTCCCCTTCCCTAATGCTCCGCCCTGAGTGTGGCTACACCAGGGTGTATTGCAAGCAGGCCCAATGATGGTAGAATGTCACATACTTTGGTATGTGAGTGAGGGCAATTTTTTCCAATGATTGAATTTCCCCATGTCTACGTTTCGTTGTGGTCCTTATTTGTGTGTACTCTACTACCCCTTCTGTGTGTAAACCTTAATGAACCTTAACACAATGGGTGAATTAAACAAAGACGGCTGGTCCGGCAAGCAAAGGAACGCCGACAAAGCAGATAACTAGCCCTTCACAGTAGCCACAGCAAAGCCCTGCTGGGCTGGAGAAACAGCAAATTGAAGGATGTTGGATAAGCAAGCCCTCAAAGGGTCAATAGACTTCTCAGACCAATGAACAAATTTGGACAACCTATAGGAATAGATAGACTTGGTGGAGAGACATCTGGCAGACAAAATAACGTCCACCACGGCTGAAGGAAGAGAGAAAGAATTCAGGTTGCCCCGTTCAATCTCAAGGCATGAAGGTGTAAGCTCTGGAGGTGGGGGTGTAGAACCTGCCCCAGCGACTGCGAGAGGAGGTCTGCACTGAGAGGGAGATGGAGCGGAGGGCACAAGGTGAGGTGGAGAAGATCTGTATAGCACACCCTTCTTGGCCAATCCGGGGCGATCAATATGACTGGGCCCGGTCTTCGCAGAACCGGAGGAATCAAGGGTATGGGAGTCAAGTCAAGTCAAGTCAATTAATTTATATAGCGCGCTACATACCCAGAGGGTCTCAAGGCGCTTGAAGAATGGTGGGGAATTACTTGTCGAATATCCAGGTTTTAAGTTGCTTTCTGAATGCTAGGTGGTTCTGAGTGAGGCGAAGGTGAATGGGAAGTGAGTTCCAGGTTTTAGCCGCCAGGTAGGAGAAGGATCTTCCTCCCATGGTGGTTTTGTTGATGCGAGGTACAGTAGCAAGGGCTTGGTTGGAAGAGCGTAGCTGGCGGGAGGGGGTGTAGAAGGAAAGTCGAGTGTTGAGGCATTCGGGTCCAAGTTCGTAAAGTGCTTTGTGTGCGTGGGTTAGGAGGCGGAATGTTATCCTCTTATTGACGGGGAGCCAGTGGAGGTTTTTCAGGTGACCAGAAATGTGGTCTTTACGCGGGATGTCTAGTATGAGTCTGGCTGATGCGTTCTGGATGCGTTGGAGTTTTTTCTGAAGTTTCTCAGTGGTGCCGGCGTATAGGGTGTTTCCGTAGTCCAGGCGGCTTGTAACCAGTGCGTGGGTGACCGTTTTTCTAGTTTCGGTGGGGATCCAGCTAAATGTTTTTTTGAGCATGCGAAGAATGTTGAAGCAAGATGATGAAACAGCGTTGACTTGTCTGGTCATCGAGAGTGAGGTGTCCAGGATGACGCCCAGGTTCCGTGCGTGGTCCGTCGGGATGGGTGCTTTTCCAAGGGCCTCTGGCCACCAAGAGTCGTCCCAGGCGGAGGGGGAGGTACCTAAGATAAGGACTTCTGTTTTGTCTGAATTCAGTTTCAGACGGCTGTGCTTCATCCACTCGGCTACTTCTTTCATTCCTTCATGTAGGTTGGTTTTGGCGGTGTTAGGGTCTTTGGTGAGTGAGAGGATCAGTTGAGTGTCGTCAGTGTAGGAGATGATGTTGAGGTTGTGTTGGCGTGCGATGGTCGCGAGGGGGCTCATGTATACGTTGAAGAGGGTGGGGCTGAGTGAAGATCCTTGTGGCACGCCGCAAATGACTTCAGTGGCGTCTGACTTGAATGGTGGGAGGCGGACTCTCTGAGTTCTTCCGGCAAGGAACGAGGTGATCCATTCCAGTGCTTTTCCTTGGATTCCGATGTTTCTGAGGCGTTGTAACAGGGTGCTGTGACAGACTGTGTCGAAGGCTGCGGAGAGGTCGAGGAGGATGAGGGCGACTGTGTCTCCATTGTCCAGTAGAGTTCGAATGTCGTCTGTTGCTGCGATGAGTGCGGTCTCAGTGCTGTGTTTGGCTCGGAAGCCGGACTGTGAGGAGTCGAGGGATTTGTTGGTTTCGAGGAAGGCGGCGAGCTGGTTGTTGACAGCTTTCTCGATGACTTTGGCCGGGAATGGAAGGAGCGAGATGGGGCGGTAGTTTTTGAGTTCAGTGGGGTCAGCTGTGGGTTTTTTCAGAAGGGCGCTGAGTTTGGCGTGTTTCCAGCTTTCCGGGAAGGTGGCGGAGTTGAGGGAGCAGTTGATGACGTCTCGGAGGTGTGGTGCTATGATGGAATCTGCTTTGTTGAAGATGTGGTGAGGACAAGGGTCTGTGGGGGATCCTGAGTGGATGGAGTTCATCAGGCGGATGGTGTCCTCAGTGGAGATTGGGTTCCAGTCATTAGGGATGTTCAAGGGGGGTGAAGGTGCGGCGGAAGGTTGGGTGGGTTGATCTCCGGGTTGGATGTCGAAGCTGTTGTGGATGTCTGCGATTTTGTCGTGGAAGAATGAAGCTAGGGAGTCGCAAAGGGATTGAGAGGGAGTGATGTCGTTGGAGTTGGCAGTGGGGTTAGTAAACTCTTTGACGATGTTGAATAATTCCTTGCTGTTGTGGGCGTTCTTGTCTAGTCGGTCTTTGAATGCGGCTTTCTTGGCAGTCCGGATCAGTTGGTGGTGTATGCGTGTGGCGTTTTTGAAGGCGTCCCTGGTGCTGGTGTTTGGGTCTTTTTTCCAGGCCTTCTCAAGGGAGCGACAGAGTTTCTTGGATTTCTTAAGATCATCGTTGAACCAGGGGGCGTTTTTGCTGCCTAGTTTGATTTGACGTTTTTTCAAAGGTGCTAGGTTGTCGGCGCTGTTGGTTAGCCATTGAGTGAGGTTAATGGCTGCTTGGTTGGGGTTCGAAGAGTGGGCAGGGGGGTTTTGAAGAAGTGATGAGGAGATCTGGTCGATGGTGATTTTGTTCCAGTTTCTTCGCAGAGTAGGTTGAGGATGGTTGTGGGTTGTGGTCTTTTTGTAGACAAAGTGAACGCAGCT
The DNA here is from genome assembly GCF_964263255.1 of Lissotriton vulgaris. NCBI lineage: Eukaryota > Metazoa > Chordata > Amphibia > Caudata > Salamandridae > Lissotriton > Lissotriton vulgaris. Next base: position 687,336,253 of record NC_141696.1, read on the forward strand.
GTGGTCCGTCCAATGGAGAACTGTTGTGTGGCTGAAGGAGATATGTTTGCTGGAAGTGAAGATAGGGTCGAGTGTGTGACCTGCGTAGTGAGTGGGGGTATTAACAAGTTGTTTGAGTCCAAGGTTGGCGAGATTGTCCAGAAGGGTGGTGGTGTTGCTGTTGTTGCTCTTTTCCAGGTGAAAATTGAGGTCTCCCAATAGAATGTAGTCCTCGGAGGGGATGGCGTGTGGGGTGATAAAGTCAGTGATGTCTTCACTGAATTGTGCACGGGGTCCTGGTGGCCTGTAGAGGAGGGTGATTCTGAGTGTGGTCTTGGGGTCTGTGTGGATCTGGAAGTGAAGGTGTTTGGCGCTAGCGAGGTTGACGTCTGAGTTGGTTGAGATGCGGATGGTATTCTTATGGACGATAGCGATGCCTCCTCCTGTTTGGTAGGTGCGGTCTTTTCGGATGATCTTGTATCCTTCCGGGATGGCAATGGTGATGTCTGGGGCTGAAGAGGCGTTCATCCATGTTTCTGTTAGGAAGGCGACGTCCGGAGAGATGGTGTCTAGTAGATTCCAAAGGTCGATGGCGTGTCTGTGGACCGAGCGGGTGTTGAGCAGGATGCATTTTAGGTGGTTGGGGTCAGATCTCTGTTTGGTGTTAGTGGATGGGGAGCTGGTCTTGGTGCCGTCATACTTGCAGGAGTTGCATGTGAAGGGTCCATGGGTGTGTCCAGGAGCAGCTTGGGCGCAGTTGGGGAGTCGGCCGGGGTTTAGGGCTAAGAGGGTGGAGGCTTCGTATGTAAAGCGGGTGGGGTGGGTGGTACGGGGGCCAGGGGGTATGGCGCTGGGCGCGGTCCAGGCGCGGACGGGCGTAGACGGGCTTACCTTCGGCGCGGCCGTAGCGCGTGGACGCTGCACGTTGGGACATCTGTCTTAAATGGATAGTGGAGGGGGGAGGGGCGGGGGAGGGACAGCTGGGAGGCTGAGGGCAGGGTGTAAGTCCGAGCAAGGAGGCACCACAACAAACGTGAGAATGAAAATGGCTGCTAGCAAACTAACCAAGTTGGATTGGTCAGTACTACGCTATGCAAGCAGGTATTCACAAACTGATAAATAAATAAATAAATCAAGGCACAATGCGGATTTGCTGACTGCGCGCTTCACCTGTGTCAATTTCTAGAATCCGGCAGCAACAGACAGCAACTAGCGTGTTCGAGTGAATTAACTTCAATCAACTTGATTCTGCAGCGCGGCTAATTAATGTCAGCCTACTTTGAAGTGCGAGCGATGTGAGGAGGAAGCAAGCGATAAATGTAGCACACTTTTAAATTGTGAGCAATGTGAGGCAGAATCACTGTGAAAGCCAGGCGCTACGATATTACATCAAGAAATGCAGCACACTTTTAATTTGTGAGCAATGTGAGGCAGAATCACTGTGAAAGCCAGGCGCTACGATACCACTGCAGATGGGTGGGGAGCTGCGTGGGGGAGCGGCCGTCTCTGGAAGAATCCGGACGGAAACGCGTAAAGAAGTCATGAGCCCCAACTCAACTGAAATGCGTCCCCCAACGCTCCCTGCAATGGATACTGGAGACTGCCGAATGACCGGCAGTGAGCGTTCCTGTGAGTAGCAAACAGGTCCACCCGAGGAGTTCCCCAAGTCCGGAAGACGTGACGAACCACCTCCGGATGAAGCCTCCACTCGTGGTCTGCAGAGAACTGCCGACTGAGACTGTCTGCACGCACGTTCAGAACTCTGGCCAGATGATTTGCCATCCAACAAATCTGACGGTCCTGAACCCAGGACCAGAGACGCAGAGCCTCTCTGTAGAGACAAAGCGATCCCACTCCTCCCTGCTTGTTGACATACCATATTGCGGTAGTGTTGTCCGTCAGGACTTGAACCGACTGACTGCGAAGGGAAGGGAGGAAGGCCTTGAGCGCCAAACGTATCGCCCGATATTCTAGAAGGTGATATGAAGCAACCTTTCCTCTGGAGACCAAAGACCCTTGATCTCCAGATCCCCCAGATGAGCACCCGACCCTATGGTGGATGCATCAGTTATCACTGTGGCCACCGATGGAGGTAGATGGTTTCTGGAGATCCTCACAGACTCCCTGAGATCTCTGTTGTGTTGATACCACGGCCTGCGGAGGCACCACTGGAGTGCCCTCATGTGCCAGCGTGCATGGTCGACCAACAGAATGCAGGAAGCAAACAGACCGAGCAGGCGAAGGACCTTCAGGACTAGAACAAACGCTCCATTGTAAAACAGGGGAATCATTTCCTGAATGTCGAGAATCCTTTGTGGAGGTGGGAATGCTCGACACACAGTAGTGTCCAGTACTGTCCCTATGTACAGGTTGCGCTCAGAGGGCACCAGTTGAAATTTGGGCACGTTTATCGAGAAACCCAATTTGTACAACAGCTGAGTTGTAATCTGCAGATGATGAAGCAACTTCTCTGGCGAATCTGCTTTGATCAGCCAGTCGTCCAGATAGGGGAAAAACGGAATCCCCGATCTCCTGAGATGGGCTGCCACCACTGCCATCACCTTGGTGAAGACTCGAGGTGCAGTGGTAAGTCCAAACGGGAGACCCGCAAACTGATAATGTTGCGACCCTACCGTAAAACGGAGATACTTCCTGTGTGACTTCAGGATCGGGATATGAAAATACGCGTCCTGCAAGTCGATCAACATCATCCAATCCTCCTGTTGCAGCGATTGAAGGACCTGCGCAAGGGTGAGCATCTTGAACCTCCCCTGCTTCAGAAAAAGGTTCAAGATCCTGAGGTCCAGGATTGCACGTAACCTGCCATCCTTCTTGGGAATCAGGAAATGTCGGGAGTAGCATCCCTGACCCCTTCCCGCTCCGGAACCACCTCTATCGCACCTTTTTTCAGTAAAGTTAGGACTTCCTCCTACAGGAGAAGAAGGTGGTCCTTCGAACAAGCCCCTTTGCAAAGAGTAATTTGGAGGGAATTCCCGAAAGGGAAGATCATACCCATTCTCTACAAGATTGAGAACCCAAAGGTCTGTAGTGACCGATTCCCAATCTTGCAGAAAATTAGTAAGACGACCCCCCACAGGACCAACATGATCCAGAATGGTGGATCTATGGCTGCTTTGCTGTGGTAAGTGTGGGGAGGTAGAGGAGGAGGAGGAGGGTTGACGACCTCGTAGACGACCTCTGTTCTTGCCCCTGTAGGACTTGTACAAGGTGTTTTGCTGCTGCTGAGCCTGTCTGTAGGTCAAAAAGGACAAACTCCCAAAACCTTTTTACTTCCTGTACAAGGAACCTCTAGGCTGAGCTTGAAGGCCGCGAGACTTGGCAGTGGCTTTACTGCTATCTTTAAACCTTTCCAAAGCTGCATCAGCCTTCTTTCCAAACAGCCCAGAACCATCAAAAGGGAGAACTCTGATGATTTAAACCAGGCACTCCTTCTTGTGGCAATAGAAGATCCCATGATCCTGGCAACAGAGTCTGCAGTGTCTAGACCACTTTGAATCACCTGAGGAGCAGCCGCTTGAGTGTTTGACAAGACCTCATTAAAATTCTGTCTGTCCTCCTCAGACAATTTAGGGGCAAGTTGTTTAACAAGGTCCATTAGGGCATGGATGTAATAACCCAAAAGCCAGGTGTCATTTGTGGACTTCAAGACCATGCTTGCCGAGGAAAACACCTTTTTTTGCAGACTGGTCAAGCTTTTTCGACTCCCTATTGCCAGGAACCTGAGGAAAAGCCCCAGAAGATCTTTTGGAATAGACAGCTTGAACCACCAGACTCCCAAGAGAAGGATGGGAAGTTAAAAGGTCTAGGTCCCCTGGAGCTGCCCTGTATCTCCTGGCAACAGACATAGAAACTGCCGGACCCGAAAAGGGCTTACGTCAAACCTCCATTACAGGCTCAGTGATTGCATCATTGAATGGCAGCAAAGGCTCTACCACAGTTAAAGGTGAAAGAAGTACTTCCATCAAGATATTTGACTTAAATTCAGCCGTGGGAAGCTGGAGGTCTAAATGTTCTGCTGCCTTCCTTATTACTGTGTGGTAAGGAGCCCCATACTTTGAAGAAGCATCAGATGGAGGTGAAAGCTCCCATTCTGGAGATATATCAAGGCCACTTGCCTCCTTCAAATCTTCAAAATAGTAATCCGACTATTTAATCTCACCTTCCTTCATTTCTTCCGAACGATACCTCTGCTCTTCTAAAACCCTCTGAGCCTCTCTCCTAGATCTCAATCTCTGAACCGGCGTCGGTGGAGCCAGACACGACTCCGACGGAGCCGGCGTCGAACACGGATCCGGAGGCATAGCCTGCTCTGAATGGGGTCGAGCTGATGGCACCGGAGATGAAGAGAACGGCGTCGACCTCCTCGGCGCCGGGAAATGCCAAGACGGCGCCGCTGGTAGAAATGGCATAAAGGGAGCCTAAGCATAGGCCTGAGGAACCCCCAGATTAAACGCCATAGGACCCATGGGACCTGAAGGTGCTCCAGAGGGGTATATAGCCCTTTGAAATAATCCATACATTGCATTAAGATAATGCGATAGATCTTGCCCCGGGCCAGGGAAAGGTGGATAAACACCTGCAGAGGGCTCAGGCGTAGGCATTACCGGACTTGGGCCAATCGGTGCCGACAGTGGAGCCAATGGAGTCGACGACTCATCTGGCACTGGAACTTCTTCCACCGGAGCCGGAGAATGAGCCGAAGTCGGTGATGGAGCCGGCGTCGGAGAATGTGCTGGCGAAGCCGATATTACAAGAGAACCCTGATTAGAGGGCGAAGGCAACACAAAGTCTTTACGACATCGAGGAGTTGGCGAGGTCGACTTCGGAGCTGTGTCTTTATCTGAACGGCATCTTGATCCATCTAGAAGCATGCCCCGACGTGGACTTCGAGCCCGACCTCGACCTTGAACGTGACCTTGACCTTCTTCTACCTCTTTTCTCCTTCCTTATCTTCGCCATGAAGAGTTTAGCTTCTCTTTCTTTTAACGCCTTTGGATTAATTTTTCTACAGCAGGCGCATCCCTCGACGTCGTGATCCGGCGACAGGCACCAGACACAATCCTCATAAGGATCTGTAATAGACGTGTCCTACGCACTCCCTGCAGGGATTGAATCCAGACTTCCTTGTCGACATCCTCGAGAATGAAACAAGAAGAAGAAGACCAGAAACACAAAGTAGCAAGTGAAACCACGGAGAGCCTAAGAAAACCGTTAGCGTCGACGGCGCGGAAAAAAGGGAACTGAAGCCAAGCTTCTGTGATGTCGTCCTTGTTGATGTGGAGAGCTACAAAAAAATTCCAAATGCTGCTGACGCAGGGGATATTCACAAGGTGAAGAATCCACTGGCAGATGTATCCATCAGAATTTAACCTGCTCGCTATTCTGAATTATTTTCAACTCAAGATTTTTTGTTCTCGCTTAATTATAAATGCTGTCATTGGATTTAAGGGACCCTTTAGTTCTTCATCACCATCAATAACAGCGCTGGTTCAAATAAATGTGAGATGATGATGAATATGTTGGCAGCCTGTGGTGTGGAGTAGAACACCAGGGAGCGGTGGCAGGGGTATAGCAACCGAGATGAGTAAGGTGACAAAGGTCAGGAGAGGGGAACCTCATGGTTAGTGTGATACGTGGGCGGAAAATCGCCATTTTTCGCAGGAAAGTGATTTCCCAAAATATGTTAAAGCATGTAGCCTTATTATGACAAAAATGAAAGACTGAGAAACTGATAATCTTGTAAATATTATGGACACCAAGCCAGTGGGTGCCCCGAACTGCAAAGTCAGGGAAACGAATCGCGACATGAGCATGGTTTTTTCCCCTCAAAGTCCTGCCATTTGTATAAGTGATATTTGATCAAATATCCGACACCCACTACCTAGCTAACGGTAATCCCTTACCTCCAGCTGCCTTCCTCTCCCATCGGTGAAGTAGCAGGAAATTGAGCAACCTTTACCAAGCAGAACATGCCCCCCAGCAATGCCGTACCTGTCAGCTTAAACCTTATCAACAGGCAAAGGAGGACATCCTCTAGGCAAAGAGCACCCTTTCTGGGATCACAAGGGTGCATCAGGAGCGGAAGAGGTGACGTCCAGTAACAGCTGAGGCAGAAAGGGAGAGGATGAGAGAGAAAACAAGCTTCGCACTGTCTGTTCTTGAAAAGAGAAAGAGGCCAAGTCTATTTGGCAAAAAAGGTACGAACACGGAACTCAGAGGGGAGGAGACGGAAAGAGTGGCCAACAACAATAACTAGCAATGATGGACGACGGCAAGCAGCGATGAGAGAGGAGATTGAGGCAAGGAACAGGTGTCCTGTGAAAACAGTGCCTGTCATTTGATCAGCAAATATGACGAGATAAGAACATGATTTACAGCCCTGTTTATGATGACTCTCATAGCCTTGGAGCAAGTGAAAACATGAGCGCTACTGACGAGGGCTCTTAACTGAAGAAAAAAGAATTTCCGAAAATGGTCATTAAATGAGAGCTGTGGTTGGATAGTAGTAATTGGTGCATGTTCTTGAGGAGGGCTAAACACAGGAAGAGGTATGACACACGCATGCCATGGACAAATGTGGAGTAAGAATAGGAAAGTGATAATGAAGCCAGCAAATTGGAAGCCTATGGGTGGGATTAAGCCCACAAAGTATATACATGTCTTTTCAAGACAGCGCATGCGCTGTCTACAGTCAAGACCTAAAAAGCACAGAACACCAAAGGAGCAGTCAGCCCCTCAAGCCTACTAATTGCTCTCTCTTCATGACAGCATCTCCCATCAATCCTGCACACTTTTCAGGACTTACAAACACGCTCAGGCTGCACATGTATTGTACTATGGTTTTAGAGAGGGCTTTTGTATACTCTCTTGTCTGTAAAACCTAAGAACCAAAGGTCAGTGCTCATCTCCAGATATTGCTGCGATAAACATTTTTCAAATTAGACTAGGCTGCTAGGGTGGTGGGTCCATTTGCTAATCCCCCAATTGCAGGTTTAGTCTATTCACATCAGGGCTTAGTATCTGAGAAGCAGCCAGGCAGCTTTTTCTCTAATACACAATGTGTCTTTCCCGGCAAGGCAGTCAGTTAAGGATAGCCCTCTCCCAGACACTTTTACTGTATGTTACACTTTTTATGAGTATTTGAAATGCATACAATTGAAAATTGATTGCATCCCAAGGGGCACTCTGGGGGTTAGGGTTATGTGAGTTGTAAATAAGTTTCTTAGGCTCAATTGATGTGGTTGAATTAATTTTATTTCATCACATTCTGGTTAATCATTCCTTTTTCACCAATATATATGTTTGTTACACATCCGATTACATCAAGGACACCACTGATTTCTTACGTGAACTAGAGACAATTAACATCAGTCCTAATGAAAACTTATGGTTATGCACTGCAGATGTCAAATCTCTTTACACGTCCATTCCCCACCAAAAGGGCATTGAAGCTATGGAACAAGCTATTCTCAAATTGAATGTAGATGAACCCATGCAACTATTCTTGATGGAATTAGTAATCTTCACCCTATATCAAAGTTATTTCAAGCATGAGAATGAATGGTACCTCCAGCTCATAGGTACTTCTATAGGCAATTGCGCAGCCCCAGTCTACGCAAACCTGTTCATGGGTGAATATGAACAAAAAAACATCCTAACAAATCCATATTGGTCGACCAACATAAAAATGTATGCCCGATATATAGATGACCTTTTTATTGTATGGAACAACACCAAAGAAAGATTAGAACAAGCACTCAACACTTTAAACACAGTGGACCATCGTATCCAATTCACGTGGGTAATCTATTCTCAATCGGTTACTTTTCTAGATGTCTCTGTTGAACTGCATGCCAACCAAATCTCAACAGACATTTATCGGAAATCCACTGACCGGAACAATGTACTACATTATTCAAGTTTCCACCAAGGATCCCTAAAACGACACCTTCCTAAATCTCAAATGTTAAGAGTGAAACGAATAACTTCGGATCCAATAAAAGCAAAGCTACGCATCAACGAAATGGGTGACAGATTTCGAGAAAGAGCATCTTGTAGAACAAATTGTAGAAGTAGCCAAAATACAAACAAATGACCTTAATCGCAATGATCTGCTACAGTCTACTCCAAAACAACAAACTGGAAGGACAGTTATTGTGTCCAAGTTTTCAAACGTCAGTACAGATTACAAAATGGTCATATTAAAGCATTGGCCCATGCTAAAAGTAGAACCGACTTCAATGGAATCTTTGATCATCAACCGATGTTTGCCTACACCAGGGGTAAAAACCTCGGTGAAATTCTCAAACAAGAGAACCAAACAGAAATCACTCCTAAAGGAACAAGACCATGTGCAAATTGTAATAATTGCAACAACATAATACCGGGAAATAAAGTCATGCATCCTATGAAAGGTCAAGAAATTGCAGTAAAAGTAACAGCAACCTGTGACACCACCATTGTGGTGTATTTATTGAAATGCCCTTGTGGCAAGGCATACATAGGAAAGACTGAACGTAAATTAAAAATTTGCCTCAATGAACACAAGTCCAACATAAGAACAAAAAATTTGAAATCATCAGTAGCAGCACATTTTTTTTTAGAGATGAATCACAACATTTCTTAACTTAAATTCATGGTGCTAGAAACAGAAGTTTGAAGGAAGAGACAACAGCAAATATTTGCTCCGTCGTGAAAACCACTGGATTTACAAACTGAACACCATGAAGCCTCATGGATTAAATGATCGAACTGAATTTTCTTGTTACCTATGAACTTTTTTTAAGCCCGATTTGGGCATTTATGTTCTGTATAATTGACCTGATGATGTTCAGCTTATTTTTTACTTCTTGTTAGCTCATCGCACACATACCCGTAACACATATTTTTTTCGGACTTAACCCGATACATTTGTTTATTTACTTATTATTTTAGTCTCACCGTCATCCTTCACTTTTTTTAGTTCCACCGTCATCTTTCACTTTTCCTATTATCATGGTATCTCATACTTACACAGTCTGTTTTTCATGTTTACGTATCACCGACATTTAGTAGTCCGTTTTTTACCTCTGCGTACCATGGGCCGATCATGTGACATACAAGCTGTACGTAAAACCACCCAATAGACACACAGATACACTGACTACCAGGAAGCTCCGGTAACTCCAAGCCACGAAAGAGAAAACACGCGTTATACCTTTTCACTTCTTCACTCGTGAATATGGTACTAAGCAACCTTTGTGTTACATTATGTGACACACCCATAGCTCTTAGCATCATGTTATTTACCCCGTATTTTTTCACATTTAGACATTCCGACTTCTTGAAACCGCGGACTCGCCGAGTCAGTAAGTTTCCCTCACCGGAACCCGGTATTTTCTTTAAGCTGCACATTTTTCACCGCATGCTTACCGCACTTCGAGCATGCTTATACCTTTTATCACATTTCACTTACATATCAACATTCTAGAGAGTATTTTTCACTATGTAGATATAATGAGCTAATAGATTCAACAGGAATGATTAACCAGAACGTGATGAAATAAAACTATTTACCTATTGTTTATCTGTCTCCAATGTCCGCAGTTTTTTTAGCTCAGGACTACAGAATAAAGGATTAGAGAAACTCCTTTGATATTTGTAAAAGGTTTGGATTGATCATACAATGACCAAATATCATCTGAGATGGGCCCACCATAATAAGATTAATAGCTCGGTTTGTGATTAAAATCCGACTGACCAACAACAACCAGCCTCCACCCGCTGTGTTTCTTGTGGTATTCCCTCATAAGTTCATCAATTTGTAAACATTTCTTTCCATCGCGTCTGTAAATAAACCGGCGCCTTTAAGACTGTGATGCGATCACGTTGGACATGTGATCGGCAGCACCGCCTCACACGCATTCCGCATTTCCTGTGTTTTAAATCACCTACGGCTCCAGTACCGCGGTTGTTGATACGGGCGGCGGATGTGGCCGTCGTAGGTTTTCCAGCGGGGAGCCGTTTGGAAACTAGTAAGTCTATCTCTACTTTCAACGACAGTTCACTATTGCTTTAATAGCGGTTCTGAGATGTTAGAAAAACTCATTTTCGTTTTTTTCACGTCAGATCCAAACGTGAAGATTTCCTCCTGCCGCTATGCCCATGGGGCTCACTAAACCATGATATTATGTAAGTGTCTGGCCGATTTTTCCTCTTTTGGAGTGTACTGTGCCCTAGATGCTCTTTGTAAAGGTGTTTTTTGGTGTTATCACTTTAGTTTTCAAACCATACAGATGGTTCGTTGAGCACTGTTTTTATGTAATCACTTACTCTTTGTAGGTATCCAACGCATAACGGACAAAGTTAAGACGTTGTTTGAAATACTGCATGTATAATAGTTATATTACAAGCATGTTTTTTCCTACTCATAGTTTGAAAACCATTTTTTTTTTCCAAAAGCGTTTGTAACATGGTCTCAGTAGACGCTTGCACATGATCAGAGACTACCAATGTAGATGTATCTTTTCAAGGGCTTGTAATGTGGACGCCTTTGTGTATTTGTTTATTCTTACAGATTTTTTCCGTCTCTCCTATAATGAGGAGTTAATTGAAATTGGGGAAGAATTTCCTAAAAGGAGCTTCGACAACTGCAGGTCGTATTGTTCCTTGTAACCACTCTTTAGGTCTGAGCGCTTTAGGGTGTTCCGACCATCGAGCGGTATTGTATTTTACTTCTTGGTCCTGACGAATGCTGAGCTGATTCATTGCTCGTTAAGCAGAAACATGTTGACCGTATTTTATCACTTTTCTTTTTCTTCTTTCACATAATCAAGGGACTCATTGGTTCAAACTTGCACAACCTCTGAGTAGTCCTGAAAAATAATCACGTTTTTCAAACATTGGTTTTAATAGAGTTAGAGCTACCCTCTCATTAAAACAGTCTTGAGGAGCAGTCCACACTATTTTTAACGCACTTTCACTTTTTCTAGCAACTAAGGAGGACCCGATGAAGACAACTGGCTACCAGCGTTAGGCTGGGGCATGAGGGTCCTTTTAGCTAGATCTCTGAGCACGTGCACTCTATTTTTCCTACTGGAATAACAATTTTTTCTAAGGTTCAGAAGTGCTTTGAAAATAATCTTTCTTGTCTACTGTATCTGATGTTTATATTAACACTCTTTTGTTGTTTGGTATATGGATTTATAAGGGGCATGAGAGTGTTTTTTCTGACCCTTTCTCTCTTGTTGTTGGAATTATAAAACTAATTCGACCACATCAATTGAGCCTAAGAAACTTATTTACAACTCACAGAACACTAACCCCCAGAGTGCCCCTTGGGATGCAATCAATTTTCAATTGTATGCACTTCTAATACTTTCAAGATTTAATCGTCATGTGGACAGGAGACGATACCACGGGAGCACCTACTAACAAACCTCAAACTAGTTCAACTTACGAAGTACCCGCTGTGCACTTGTTCTTCTTTGCAAGTTGTTTAATACTTTTTATGAGGCCATTGTTAACCTAAGGCATGGGAGCCTTAATGGCAAAAATCAGATATTGAATCCACAGTCTGCTTATTACCTGTACAACACAAACATGTCTATGTCTTAGGTTTCACTTTTGAAGAGAACTACTACATGAACAAGTGAACGCCCATGGGCTTTACTAGTACCTGTACAAATTCTGAAACTTGTCATTTCCTGGAGTGAGCAGTCACAGACTTAGAGGTACTTATGATACAGTTTATTACTAGCAACGTTTTGTTTATTGAGCCTATAGTTCCCTGACCTGTAATTAGGCTTTGCAGGGTATCCTGTCAATATGCTGTTCAGATATTCACGTATGATACTGCATTGATGGAGTTGCTGGTATTCATATATTTGTTCTTGTTATGTGCCTCCCTTGTATGAGGGTGTAAATACGACTTGAGAAAACTACAATTGTCAATGTCAAAATGGTTCTCACAGTGTTCTGAGATTATTCAGGTAGGCTGTTAAGAATTGCATTTTCGCAATGTGAACATGCCTTATGCCTTTCTCTTCATGTTCCGTGCAATTATGTCAAGCTACTTCCTGTGGACCACACTAAGGGTGTCCCTGTCTGTCACTGATTTGCCTAAATCCCATCTGGGGGATGTCCTTTGAATTAGGTTTGAAAGTATTTATGGGGTCATCCACCGACACTGCACAATGAGAGCACACCATGGCCAAGGCTAGAGGTGATACATTTATCTATGGTGTACCTTGGATGAGTACACGCTTTGTGCGGGTAAAATTATTTTAGTACTTGAGCATCCCAAAATAAATCTGAAGTCATTATTGCAGTATTGGGTAGGTCAAATCCTTCCCAGAATGTGCACCACTGTTAATTTGGAATAGTACTGCCAAACCTAATGTTTTCTATGATTTCATCAGAGTAGTAATTAGTAACCATACCTCTTTGTACCGCTTTCTTCGTTGCCAGTTGTTGGAGTGTTTATAACAATTTGAGCATTAGTGTGTGACTTTTTTGGGTCCAGTTTGTATTACAGTACGGCGTTTCAAATGTGCACATTGATACATTTGTATGAATTGTTCTTTACAAAGAAGAAACCCAGCTGGGAACCAAAAGAGGGCAATGCATGACAATACGGAGAGATTCAGTAATAAAACAGACAGGTTGACAACCTGGAGATGTGACTCCTAGTTGTATCAATAAGAACTTAACAATTGTTCATGTGGTGCTCCTTTGAGAGGAAAGTTTAAGTGCCTTCTAAAGGGCAGAAGCAATGGAAAGTAATGGGTAAGGGTCACTTCTCCATATGTTCCTGCAGACTCTCTTCAGACATGCGTAGAAAGCAGCAGACTAGAATACAGGGGTCACTGTTGCACAGTTCTACTGGAGGCCAACGTTGGACTGGGACAGAAAATAGGCCTAGTCACTAAAATAAAAGTAACCCAATTAGCAAATGAGATAGCTTAAAAAGTGGCCCAGGTTTGCCAATCTGGGCACTTTTAAACTTGAAACGCTGTGAAAGTGTTTTGCAAGGTATGGAAAATTGCACGCATTTGTGCTTGCTGCAGGCAATGTTTGTGTCAAGATCAGGTTAATCAAGAATAAAAAACAGCTTTTGTTGAACATAAAACAGGCCCACAAAAAGCTGAAAACACGGCTCACAACCTAACCTGTCAGACCAGCCCTTCAAGGCACTGCAGGACTGCCTAATCAGCCAGTCCAGCCCTGCTGATGGCAAACAACTGTGAACTGTGCTACGCTGTTATGCTGGCAAAGCACATCTCCTGAGAACAATGTCTTGGCAAAAATAGAGCTGCTCCCTTACAGAATAAGTTCCCAGGTATCAAAAGTACACTGGTATTAAATGTACATACCGTCATACATTCATCTGGGCTTTGCCCGTTATTAAGGCTATTCTCTTTTGTGGATATAAAAGAAAGCAACAAGCTGGGTCAGCAGTTTTTTTAATACAGAAAAACTGATTTTAAATGAACAATTAGTAGAAAATTCAAGTACTAATTCACCATAAAGCATTATGAAAAATGATCTAGAGCCTGATTTCGAGTTTGACAGATGTCCTATTTGCCCTATTCAGAATTTATGGATGTATGTCACTACCACGCAGACTTTTACAACGCGTACCATTACAATGCGGTTGTAACAACGCAAGTCGTTACAACGACTTGCGTTGGGGGGGGCGCAAATTTAAAAAATATAATTTACTATTCCAACACCAGTCCCCGTGGATAGTAGGGAAGGTGTTGGGATAGTAAATTAAATGATTTATTATCCTTGAGCGCCACCCAGCGCAATTAGTTGTGACAACTTTCGTTGTTATAACTGCGTGGTAATGGTACTTCGTTGTAACGCTCGCGTTGTAAACGTTGTATACCAGAATTTATAGATGCCTAGGCGCTCTAAAGAAAGAGGGATATTGACGCATAACGCCAAACTTTAAATCAGACCGCAGTCCCTGCTTTTCAGCGTGACGATACCCAGGTAAAATGCCCTAAGAGCAGCTATAACTCTGTGTTTAGAATTTGTAATGCCTTTACATGGTATCCAAGGAGCGCACTGGAGAACTATACGATCCATTTGGTGTTTTAACAAAAAAAACGGAAAAACTAAAAATGGCATGTACACAATGCTATCATTTCTATCTTGTCGCTGAATTCTATTTAATACTTAGATTATTTATCTCTCCTCTTCAACGCTCTGATGCCCCCTTTCTCGTACCAGGACATCCTACTGCAAAAGCACAATTTCATTAATAAAGGATAAATATGCTAAGTATTGCCCTGTAAGGGTGAGTGGATAAGTACAGGAATGATGACGAGAAAAATCATAGTAATGAGCACAAACATTGCCTAATCTCAGTACCCACGCCTCATCCATTTTTAGGCCGAGCCTCGAAGACCTGTTGTATCCTCTTCTATGGGCTCTGGCAAATCCACCAATTGCCATTGGCTGTTATCTGGGACACTTACAAAGGTCGGCTTGTTACTGGTGCATTTGTTTAAAAGTCCCTCCTTTGTCGGCTTAGCTTCCTCGCTGGCGATTTCACTAAGAGAAGGGTTTGTTTGGCCATAACACTGTACAGCTTGTGATGGCCCTCTTCCCTCCATGTTTCCCATGACTTGAAGAGGTGACCGCATAGGCGGTGTTCTTTTTTGTGAAACAAACGTTAATTTAATAACAAGCTGCAAGCAAGAATTGCAGTTTCTTGAACATAATTTGTAACTTGAGCTAAAATATTTTTTTAGGCTTGAGGTAGCTATATGAGAATACCAAACGAAATAGTTAGAATTCCATTGCTACTTTAATAAATAAATGCAATTTCTAAAAGGCTCTTATTAAACTGAACGTCGTATAAAGTTCGGAATTTAAATTACGTTATTCAGCGGATTCTTCAGTGATTGGCTAAAACATTGTATCTTCACGATGGCTGTCGTTTGGATACTCCTAATGGCTGTCCTTTTTCAATGTCTACCTCTTTCCCTTTCCCAAGAATCTAGAGAAATGGGTGCTCCGGATGTACTACCATGACATGGTAATGACCACTTGAGTTCCCTACAGAAGAACATGGTGGCACAGGCTGCTCTGGAGTTGCTTTTTTTGGAACACCAGAACAATGAGGTATGCACAGGGAGAGATGGGAGCGAGGAATGGAGAAGAGGCTGTCGAGGCAGTGACAGAGATGACAGTAAGCAGTAACGGCTGCTGGTAGAAGGACTATACTGCAGTCATGAATACCGCCTAGACATTTAAAGTATAAGGGGTCTTAAACCTTTTACATTTTGTTATTTTTCAGGGCACTTATTAGATGCTCCCAGGACGGCTTTAGTTTGTTATCTCCAATGGCGTTGCTGTCGTATTCACGTACAGGTCCAGATGCGTATATCCATCCTTCCTTCATCAAGACATTATACTTTCCTCGAAGGTGCAAGCGCTGTCGTAATTGCAACAGGCTGGAATTAAACCTGCACCTGGGCCCAAATAATGTTTCTGCCCTAAGTAATTGATGCAGAAGCTATGGTCCAGTAGCGGTCCTCTTAAGCGGTCTCCAACCTTCTGATATTAGTGCAGCAGAAGGTGACCTTTGGGAGCGCCTGCGCCTTGGTTCAAAGTGAATTCCTAGCGAGCCTGTCACTGAGTGCCCATGCCTGTCTCATCCTTTTGGTAAGGAATAAGTGTCCCGTACGCATGCCAATTTTATCTCTTTACAGAGGAGTAAGTGCAGGCTGCGCATGCCTTTTTTATTCTCTCAGACAGGAGTAAGTGCACTATGCCTGCACACACCTGAGTGACTTCCTCAGAGAGGACTGAGCACAGCTTGCGCATGCCCATCTCATCTCATCTTCTCAGGTAGGATGAAGTGAAGCCTGCTCATGCCTGTTGTTGCCCTCAGAGAGGAGTAAGTGCAGCGTGCTACTGTTTTCAACTCTCACTCCACATCTGACAGGTGGAGGGGGTAAAAGGGCACGGGGTGCTTATGCGGTCGCCCACAGTTGCCTTTTAAGTACTTGCTTGTATTTTTGGTGATCAGAGCTGGTAAACGGATGGTACCTGCGCAGTAATGTATCGGTACAAAAGGGGGTAGTAATGTATACCACTGGAAGATTAAAATTAAAAGGGGTCTCAAACCTCTTAGAATTTGTTATTTTTCAGTGCACTTATTAGCTGCTCCCATGTGCTGGTCCAGACGTGTAGCTGACTGAAAACCCATCCTTCCCTACTCAAGGCGCTCTCTGACCCGTAGGGGTAGAAGCACTTTCTGAATTGTAGTAGGTTGGAATCAAACCTGCACCTAGGCCCAGACAAATTGTTTCTGCGCTTAAAGGAGTAGGTGCCACTGGCGCATGCCGGTTTTATCCTCTTAAAACAAAGTCCCACTTATGCATTCCTATTTTATCCCTTTACAGTGGCATACATGCAGGCTGTGCGTGCTTTTTCAAACCCCTTCAAGGGGCGAGTGCTCCCTCACCCTCCTGCCTGACTGACTGCGTTCCTTTTCCCTTTTGTCATACACCAGTGACAACGTGATTTGGTGCCTTAAAAGGTCGCAGTTTTTTTTCACATAATATGTTTGTACATTTACATTTTCTTGTTCATTCAATACATCCATGTTATTTTGCCCTTTCCTTGCATTTGTACCCTTCTTTGGGGTTTTGTGCCCTTAGCCAGTGCAGTTCTGCAGCGGGCCCCTTTTGGTCAGGCCTTTTGTCTGCGGTTCTAGGTTTCAGCTTGCTACCGAGTTAAGTGGGAGTCCGTTCGGACTTGCCCAGGCTGGAAGTGCAGTTCCGCTTGCCCTGGATACTTTTGCTGGCCCCTCGCTTGCTCCTCAGGGACCCTGCTGTGTGGCATCCCAAGGACCATATTACCAACAACTAGCCCTTCCTCTACTCTGCCTATGGCTGTGTCCTTGTTATTTCACTCCCTCAATGTCCCTGCCATGCAGCATCCCACGGACACTGTGTGAGCTTTCCATCTACCTCTAGTAATTATTCCTCTGTTACTTCTTTCCTGTGTTTCTTCCGCCACGGTACCTACCGTTTTTTGATCGTAGGGAGTTCCCCCTTTCTCCCTTCTGAGAAACCCATCTGCTCTAGGGTCCCTACGATGTTTAGCCCGGAACATATCCATCCCTACCCCAATCAGGTGTACCCCTCCCAATGGTAACCAGGGGATCTCAGATTGATGAGCCTGTTCTACCCGAATCGCCAGCTGTTGTCCCTGCATAGCTTTGCCATGATGAGCTTTCGTTTATGCCTTGATTTTTCCCCCGCCCCCGGTCCATGGCCACCCCATTGTTAATGGAATCACCATGTGGGCGAGACCGGTGGTGTACTAGCCTGAAACCTGCTACCATCCCCTTCTTCCGCTTCCTATGCCATCCTTTTCCTACTTTTTGGGACCTCTCTTCTACTTATTGGCCCCTGCCCCTTGTGCCTGCCTGCAGCGCATGGCGGGATGATTGCCCCCGCAGGTACCACATGCGTGCCTGAACCTGCAAGGAGCCCCCCACTTACATTCAACTTTGTTGTATTTCCAACATGCCTTTCCTGATCTATTACCATTTTGGAGCTTCTCTTCGGATTGATCTTGTCCCTCGTATTTTCCTTCTGGCCCATAGGGACGAAAAGTGGGCTCACTCGAGCTCACCCCCTCTCTAGCTGATACCATGCGAGTTGTAAACCCTTCAATTTCCTGGCAATCCCATTCAAACACTGGCCGTGTTTGCATCTTCTCCCTAAAGCCCTCGTCATACTTTAAACAAGTGTCACCCTGGAATTTCTGCTGCACAGCCTGTATTCTCTGCTTGTAGAGACTCAGGGCTGCTGCACTCTGGGGGAATTTTGTTTATGACTACACATGCCAGAGTCATCATCATCATCATCATTTGGTTTTTATTCGATAGTTTTTCAATCATAAAAGACAGTATACAACATTAAAAATATCATTAAGATAATAAAATCCTGACATAAAAATCTAATTACAGAATTTTAAAAGGTTATCGAAAGACCCTAAAAATTCATGATGGATAAGAAAACATTTCCATTAAAATTATTTCAAAAGGTAAACAACAAACAAGGAACCACTGACCAATTTTATCTTTTAATATTAGTTAGTGGAGGAGAGAGAATGTTTCTACGCAGTGCCCATGCCCAGCTAAGAAATTTTGCAATAGCTATAACAATATCTGGTCGGGTATTTGTTACCAAGATGCGCAGTACTATCTTGCCCGATCTTGTACCTAAGTTGGAGCAAAGCGGCTTGAGCCACTTCTAAATTGATACTTGTTAAGCGCACTACTCACCCGCAAGGGTCTCAAGGCGCTTGTACGAATACCGCTGTGGAACCCATCCTGGCTTTCCCTGTTAGGCGTCCACTCCTGGGCACCCCCAAGGTGGAGGCCAGGCATCCTTAGCGTTGTGGGGGCCTTTGTGAAGATTAAGCAAGCTATTGCCCAGAGTTGCAGAGTGGGACTCCATGATTGGAATAGGCACAGAGGCGAGAATTATCAGGTCAGTGGAATTTTTGAGCCCAAGATCCGCCGAGGCGGGGAATTGAACCCTGGTCCTGGGCTAGACCTCTGCATCAGGGTCTGCCGCTCTAACCAGTGAGCCACACTTCTCCACTTGCGACGGGGACTGCTATAGGCCGGACACACAAACGGTAGATGGCTAATCGTCTCTTCTTGTGATAGGCACAGGGGACAATTATTATTTAGAGAATTATTCCAGTTTGCCGTAAACGATCTTAGCGGGAGTGTGCCCACTCGGAATTGGTGATATAATTTCCTATCACCAGGTTTCGTAATCAAATTCCAGTAGGCCTCCCCTTCTGCTACAAACTTGTGTTCCATAAAGATAGCTGTGAGCGTGTTGCTGTCCACCGCTGACAATGTCTGCCTGGCAATCATATCCCAATATAGCGCTTTGTAATTATTTTTAATGGGAAATGTATTCCCTATCGGGTCATCCCCCAGATTTCTAAGCCTCATGGCCGACAGGTTAAGCTTAAGCTTTTGGAGTCATTTAATTTTTGAAGACAGATCAGCATTCTTAATGCACAATAAAGCATGTGCATAGGTTGCCAGTTCTTGAGAAGTCCATAGTCTCCTCCAATAAGCTAAGTGTCTAAATCCCTCCACCTCATCGAAGGAAACACAGCCTAGATCAAGTAGCAAAGGTTTGATAGGGGCCGATTATGGGAGGGCGGTCAAAGATCTCAGATACTTGTTTTGTGCCCTAACTAAGGGTGTTAGATTTTGAACCCCCATAATTCGGCACCATATGTTATGGAAGCTCTGATTTTCCCATTGTATATTGAGAATGCCAGAGTCCTAAATGCCTTTAGCCAATTTTCTAATTACCTCTCCGCTCTAGGTTTGCGCCTGTCCCTCTTGTCCCCGTTCTTTTTGACCTGTGTAGTCAGGTCCAGGCCTGCCTGGTGTACCTCTAGTAATGAAAAAATATCACCAAATTCTTTTTTAAAAACACTTTATTTAACATTTTAATTGGAAATTTACCACAATACAAAGCATGTTCCCAATGAAGTTGTACAATATCCGTATCATAATAGGTGGTTGTCAACCTAATGAAGCAAATAAACACATTCAAATATTGACAGTCTATAAACAGTGCTATTTAATTTCAAGTCATCAATTTTCCTTTCTTGTTGTTCCCGAAGCAGTTCAAAGGGGAATAGCACAGTTAACAGTTGTTATTTGGGCGAAGCGTTAGGGGAGGGTCAATCCATCCCAGTAGGAACAACCCCAGGAGGGGGCTGAGACGGGGCAACAGAGCTCAGTTCCAACAAATAGTTTTCCAAAGGGCCCCAAATATCCCTGGGTCTTGACATCACTGGAAGAGTTGATGCAAGTAGCTCACCATTAGTTTTAGAATAAATGAGACTATTTAACCAGCTTGGTGGTGGGAGTAAATTTATTGGCCCAATATAGAGATATTTCGCGTTTAGCGAGTAGCAGCACAATAGAAGTAAAGTGGCGTGCCTGTTTGCGAATGTTGCGAACCTAGCCCAAAAGGGCCACCTCCGGAGTATGGTGGAGGTCAAGGTTTGTCATATTTGAAAGCATTGTGTATACTGCTCTCCAGTACACCCCGATCTTCACGCAGTTCCAGGTAATGTGGACAAAGTCAGCATGGTGCGCTCCACATTTAGGACACTTGTGTGATCTAGAAGCATCAATTGAGTTAAGTTCGGTGAAGGACATGTAGGCTCTCCATAGGAGCTTGAAATTAATCAATTTGTGCCGACTGTTCAGGGAGACCTCCTTAGTTTGAGTACAGCTAAAGGACTAATGGGAATCTTCTATAGGGAGTGCCAGGTCACATTCCCAGGTCTCCCGGACTTTGGCATCCCTGGTGGGGACTGATGCCATACAGGCTTTATATAACTTAGAGATTACGTGTTCTCCCCTGTGCTTGTGATCAACAACGTCAGTGGTGTAAATGACTCTAGCTCTAGAGAGAAGTCAGTGGTCAACGCCCGCAATGCACTGCATAGCCTGCTAAGTATAAAGTGATCCATAAAGGATGCTTCGCTGAATCTGGTGTCTTCAGAATTGTGAAAAACGTGCCCATTTGGAAATAACTCGCAACGTGGGTCTAAGGAGTATTTGACCAGTGTGCGTTGTACCAGTTTTCTTCAGTGATGGGCAAACATGGGTTGTTAAGTAATGGTAACGCAGAGGAGTAAAGGGTGTGGCCACCGGTTGCTTGTGTCAATTTCCTCCAAACCCAACAGGTGGTTGACACTGTTTAAATGTCTCAGGGTCACTTGGGAATCCCTTCAGCAAAATAGTTTTAAGATGAGTCGGGTGCACAAGGTCAGCTTCTAGTTTAGGGGATACGAGCATCTGGATGATACCATGAGTGTGCATAGCTACATTGTGCAACTAAATAATAAAGCTGGAAGTTTGGGACCCCCAGTCCTCAACTTTCGTATGGTAGTGTCAGTGTGTCCCATTTGAACCTGGCTCTTCTCCCACCCCACACTAACCTGATAAGGTGTGAGCGAAGCGTACGGGAAAAGCTATTGGGTAAGGGGATGGGTATATTTTGAAATAAATACAAAAATTTAGGGAGAACATCCATTTTAATGATAGCCACTCTCCCCGCTAGGGAGAGGGGAAGTTTTAGCCAGCGCTCCACTTGCTGTTCCAGCGCATGCAGCACTTGGCCATAGTTTAGTAACACCAACTTCCATATGAATTTGTATACCCAGGTATCTAGTGGTATCATTGCACCACGTCAGCCGGAACTCCCACTCCCACCTGACAGTGCTGGTCGTGAGCCCCTTGTGCAAATGTCGTTCTTGGAATTGTCGAACCAAAGGGTCCAGTGCAATTATGAAAAGTAACTGCGAGAGCGGGCAGCATTGTCTAGTGCCACAAAATAATTTAAACTGAGGGGATAACTTACCATTTAGCCGCAGTTGGGCCGTGTGGGAGGTATACAGCAAAGCAGTGAGCTCAATGAAACCCTTTGGCATCCTCATCTTCCTCATTATTACCAGAAAGAAAGGCCACTCAAGGGAATCAAAAGCTTTTTGGGTGTCCAAAAATACTGCAGCTGCTGGAACCTCCGGGTCTATCCTGTTAATTGTAGCAAAAAGAGTCCGGAGGTTTAGGGCTGTAGACCTACGAGGTACAGACCCCGACTGTGTAGGTGAGATAACACGATCAAGCAGCAGTGCAAGGTGCAACGCTATCATTTTTGCCACGATTTTATAATCCAGGTTTAATAATGACAGCGGCCTAAATGACCCACAAAGGAGCGGGTCCTTGCCTGGCTTGGGGAGTAGAACAATCACGGCTTCCCGCAATGTGGGGCGGGGGTTCCCGCCTATCGATGGCCTCATTACACACCTCTAGAAAGTACGAAGCTAAGATGGCTTTAAAAGCCTTATAAAAGCTGCCAGTGAACCCGTCTAGTCCCGGAGCCGTCGACCCATTTATGGAGTTTATGGCGCGGACTATTTCTTCCGCAGAAAATGGTTCAGCTAAAAATTGTTGAATGGCTTTTTCCAGCCAAACCAGCGCTACTTCGTCTAGATATGTATCACAATCTTCGTCACTATGTGCAATGCGTGTTGAATATAACTGGGTATAATACCCCAAAAGCTCATCCCATATATCGGGTATGCCGGTCAAGATTTGCCATTGAGACTAGCGTAAGCTTGCTCTGCTTGAGTTTCCGACAGGGGGCCTCAAAAGTCGCACCAGTGTGCGACCTGGTCTATCGCCCTCCCCATATCTGCGAGCGATAGCAGATTTACTTTAAAATACGTGTCTTGCATTCTGCGGGCTCCTTAAACTCCTGCAATAGTGTTAAGTGGCGGCCGTGCTGTGCCTGGTCAGGACATTCCATTTGTTCCTGATCTAGAATAGCCAGCTGATTCACAATACCTGACAGTGTACGCCTCAAGTTGCGTACAACCTCAGCGTGTTTGGAGATGCATATCCCACACGTATATGCTTTGAAAGCCTCCCAAATTGTGGTTCAGGATTGAACTGATCCGTTATTCATGTCAAACTACTCAATAATGGCGTCATGTATCTCAGAACAAAATACTTCATCGTGCAAGGCCTAGCTAGGGAATCTCCACTGCCCCTCGCAACTTTCCGGTCTAGTGACCCTGAGCGTCAGTGCCACTGGGGAGTAATCAGAGAGGGTTCCAGGTAAGAGTTGGGATTCTCTGTACCAAGCTACAAGGTTGGGGGTCACCAACCAATAGTCCAATCGTGTCCAGGTGTTTATGGGGAGCGGATTAGCGTGTGTACGCAGTGTCCCCGGGCCAACAGTGTCACCACACATCTATGAGGCCAAGCGCTTTGCATAACTCAAATAAGCTGCGGCGTGCTCATGGCTTTGTATCTGGGGATTCCGAAGTGCCATCACGTGTAGGGTCTAAAAGAAGGTTAAAGTCATCTCCCATGCAAATATAATCCGCATCTAATTGTAGGATATGGGAATGTAATGTGTGAAAAAAGCCTGGATCATGGATTGGGCCCATAGATGCAGATCAACGCCATCTGGCGCCCCATAAGTTGACCTACCACCATAGTGTATCTACCCTCATTATCAGCCTGTTAGCATTCCACACTGGGTGGTCTCCGAGTCCCAGTATAAGGCGCATTGGTCAAAGTACCACACGCTAGGCGCGTCGCTATGCACCAAGGGCGGAAGACACCTCAACTCGTGGAGGTAGCAGATATACTGATATAGTGCTCGCCGGGGAATACTCTACACCAAGGGTTGCCGTCGCAGCAAGGCCTCAGTGGAGTCTCAGCCGGATCTCCGACGTGCGTGCGTCAGCCCCAGCGCAAGGCTGCTCCCGCTGAATCGCTCTCTGACTTGGGCTGTAAGACGACGTTAAGCTGCGGAGTGCCCGGAATCTCAAGAGCAGTGCGGAAACCACTATATTAAGCCGCCATTAACCAGGATGGCTCAGAACTTTGGGTGGATTGGGCTAGGATGTTGCGATGAATTGCGGAGCTGCAGTGCTACACGCCCATCTTGGTCGGAAGCCTGGCTACGCCCCGTCTATGAATTCTTTCCTCCATATTCTCTCCTTTACAGACAGGGGGATCAGGTCGGCCAGTCCCGAAATCTTTGTGTGTTCTTTTAGTGTTCTTTTAAGCCAGAAACGCACATACCAACATTTTTAAACCCCACCCAAAACTAGTGACTATAATCAGGAGATGCTTCAAGGAACAGTGCAAAGTCCTGGGATAACTCTGGGGGGCATACCACAGGGAGGGGACAACACCTCCACCACCCCAGTAATGAAGATTAAATAGACCGTTTCTTCCCCAAGCCCCATCCCACCAGTTCCTGCTATGTTAGCGGACCAGAAGCGCCTGCTTCAAAGATATCAGCACAGAGCGGAGGCGGGATACGTCTTTGGTCTGCTTGCTGCTTTTGGGATTGAAATCGCAAAGCGGGCCACCCGTTCCCACTCTGTGCCAGAGGAGTCATCTGTCGAGTCAGCAGCCAAGGCTTCATCCGATGCTCTGTTGCTGACCTTTGTTTTTTCCATCTGCTTATTCTGGCGCACATACCACTCGTCCAAATCCTTTTTGGCCTTCTCCCGTTACTCTTGCTCAGCTAACTTCGAGGAAGCATCAAGTTCTTCCAGACGTTGCTTCTGCTCTTCTCTCCATACGCGGATACTTTCTGGCTCCTGGGTCAACCGGTCAGCCCGGGCTATTGCTGAATATCCATCACCATGTCCGTTTGAATCCGGGAACAGGTCTCTTCCATTCACAGGTGTGGTGACAAGGTCTCCAAAGCCCACTGGAGTGGCAGCGGTGCTGATCCTCACCACAACAACCCAAAAAAAAATGGCTGCCACGAAGCTCCCATTAACTAGGATGGCTCAGAATTTTGGGTGGATTGGGCTAGGATGTTGCGATGAATGGCGGAGCTGCAGTGTTACACGCCCATCTTGGTCGGAAGCCTGGCTACGCCCAGTCTATGAATTCTTTCCTCCATATTCTCTCCTTTACAGACAGGGGGATTAGGTCGGCCAGTCCCGAAAGCTTTGTAGTAATGGTGGGATCTCCAGGGGAGGGATGGAGGTATTGACTGGCCGGTCTACTCCTTGGGTCCAGGCTTACCCCCGCCCATCTTTCTTAGCTGCGTCGCCATCTGGAGCCTCCCCCTCCCCCTGCAGTGCCCAGACTGCCCCAGCCTCCCTGGTTTGTTTACCCTGCTGGGGGTTTCCTTGCCCCTCAGCCCCCTTCATTTTTGATGCTCGCTTCGACCCTTGGTTCGCCCTCTGTTATCCGTATTCCACATGGAGCTTCCCAAAATGGGGATCTGGCACCTGGCCACTGCCACCAGGGGGCCCATGCGGCTGGGTGAGCTGGTCCCTGCCCCCATGCCTCCCCTTGGAAACCTTGCTGTTCCGTTCCTTGGCCTGTCAACCATGGTGGTTGGAGCAGCCATGACCCTTGCATCGCTAGATTGTTAACTCGTGATTGAGTTCCCCTGTTCACTAGTTTACCAGGCCCCCTGGCCCCTCATCTTGCACCCTTGCACGCTTTCCCCTTACGGTTTTTGCCTAGTGCTTACCATTGTCTTTGTCTGCAGTGATGTTCTGCTCTCTGTGCTGGTCTAGAGAGGCCGCCGTGCTGGCCACAGACCCCTCCTCACCGCTGAGCTTGTCCGTTTCCGATTCCGACAGTACCTCCGGGGCTGATGCTGCTCTCTGTTGGGCCCGGGCTGCTTCTGCCGTCGCCACCCTTTGCCTTTCCGTCACCAGCCTTCATAGGTCATGCATGGTTGGTTTTACGGGGGTGCCGTTTTGGCTACATGCCTCCCCCTTGCCGCTCCTTTGGCTGGTGGTGCTGTAATGTGCGCCTGCCGTGGCCTTCTTCCCTTCCTGTGGTAATCCCCCTGGATCTGCTGGTCTATCCAAGATTTATCTTTCAGGGCCACCAGAGCCCTGGCTTCATCTAATGGTCTGCAAGTCTGCATTCAGCTCTGGTCCTGCAGCCACCCGGGGCCTTTTCGGCCCTATCGCCCCCCTGCGCTTCCTGGAATCTTGCTGGCCTCAGGGTCTCCCTGCTTGTCGCCCTTCTCTTTGCTGCCATGCTAGCTGTTTCTTTCAGTGGCTCCTAACCTTAAGGCCAACCTTTGCGCAAATGGAGGCAAGCAAAAAAGATCTTGGCGCCAAATGTCCTCAATTCAGCAGGCCCGATCCCAGCACCTACAACCACATATACCCAAACAATTTTCGTAGGTAGCCTCTCCTTCAGGCTCCCCACCGGCTCGTTGCTCCACAAAACTGCTCCCCTGCTGGGCGTCTTTCCTTTTTGTCCAGTGAAAATAAAATGCGGGAAAATGAGCTGAGGAGAGGGGGGGAGCCCTGCCGCCGGCAGACAAAGGGTCTGCTGTTGTGTGACTGGTGTGCCCGGGCCTCCAGCCGGTTGTTCGCTATGCCCCCAGGCCTGCCTACTGCTTCTTGCAGGTCCCGATGAAGAAAAGGGATCGTTCCCCTTTAAGGCGCCGGCCACACTCCCTGCCCCTTGCAGGTGCTTCCTCCTCGCCGGTTTCCCTGGAAGAGAGGTTGCTCAGATAGGGGCGCCTACTAGTATTGTGTTCCTCTGTGCCAGTCATAAAAGGGTGGATCTTACCACCATGCAAACAGCATGTACATCTTGAAGTCAGCATTAAAACAACTTTAAAATCACCTAAAAAATAATAAGTTAAAATAGCGCAATCTTAGCTAACTTACACAAATATGCAATCGCAGTGTAAAATTATAAAGGTATAGCTGAATGGAAGTATGACTTTCTCATTGGAGCTTCAAAATGACGGATGAATGTTCTGGGAAAAGGTGCAAATACTTTGGGGAATAAATGTAATTTGATGGGAGACACACCTTTTAACTCAGAATGAAGAACGCAACCTGGAAAAATGAGATTAAAGGGGTATCAGTTAGGAAAGAAGGTGGGGGTCCAGGGTCAGCCGTGATGAGAACAGTTGGCCAGGGTCATCTTTAATTACTGCCTTGTTTTCTAGCTCTTCAGCAGCATGAGCTAAGAATTTTATAGTTTTGCAAGCTAGTTGTAACCGAGATCCGCTAAGGCATTCTATCACAGCCGCCCTGCAAGTTCTCGCCTGAGCTTCTCTTAAAAGTGGTAGCAAAAGCGTTTTCCTTGATTTTTGCAGTACCGGGCATATGCATATTAAATGCAATAAAGACTCTATGGCGTTGCCGCAGAGACGACAGGCAGAGGTTGGCCAGGACTGTTGCCATTTGGGGGTGAGGTCTTTACTCGAAAAGCATCCCAGCCTCAGAAGGCTTAATTTCCTCTTATAATTGTCCCTAAAGCAATCTTGCAAGTATGGTGAGGTTTCAGGTGTTTGTAAGTTGCCAACACAATCCAGGCATGGCTTTTACCAGCCACTGCGGCTTTGTCCATTAGCAGCGATACTGGTTTGATGGCTTTGTTGGTAAGCTGTTTAAAAACGTTGTATGACATAGGTGAGAGCCAGGCTTCTTCCAGCTTTAATGAATCGAGCGCTTGCCTGAGGGATCTGTATGTTGAATTTGGGGAACCGGCCTGTTTTTCGACCTCTAGCCAGCAGAGGTGGGCGAGTGTGTTGTCTTCAGCATCCCTCATGCGCCAGTAGTATTTGGCCAGAGCGCCTTGTCTTGCCGGAGTCTGATTAGTTAGTCCATATTCCAAACGTATTTGGGCTTGTGAGATATGTCTCAGGATCGAAAAGAGGTTTTTAATTAGTCTGGATTGGGCGAGATTTAGCACTGTGGAGTCCCTGATTGCCATCATTTCCGAGCCATATGTGAGCGATGGCAAGAGTTTGGCAGCTACGATCTTTAGCATGTGGCCGGTGGAACTGCCACTTAGGTGTTTTTGTATGGTTTTAAAGGCAAATTGAAGCTGTTTGGCTTTTGATTTCCCCAGTTCTGAGTGATGATTGTACTTTAATTGATGGTCGAGTAAAACGCCCCACTATTTATATTTGTCCACCTGTGTTAATGTAGAAGAATTTATCCTCCATACAAATTTTGTTTTTTTCTTTCGAGAGCTGGAGAAGCATAGGATATTTGATTTTTTAAGGTTTATAGTTAATTGTGCTTTGGTGATGTATAACGCGAGTTTGGTAATCAAACGTTGTAGGTTTTTGAGAGGAGCACAATGTCGTCTGCATATTGTAGACTGGCTATGGGTGTTTGGTCCAGTTTTGGTGGATCTCCATGGATTGTACGTAGACCACTTTCTAGGTCTGCGGTGTAGATGTTAAAGAGGCTGGGAGCAAACACGCAGCCTTGTTTTAGGCCGTTCAAAGTTGTGAATTACTTAGTTATGCATCGGCCGTCTCCTTTTTTTATTTGAACCCAGGTGTGCGAGTATAGCTCTATAATTGCTCCCAGTAGCTTTGGCGGTGCGCCCCAGGCTTTCATTTTGGCCCAAAGTTTGAATCTAGGCACTTTATCAAAAGCAGCTGTCAAGTCTAAGAAACAAGTGTAAAGCGTAGTGGAGTTATCGATTGCCTTTTTAGCCAGGAGGGTTAGTGCGGATAGGTTTGTGAGAGTGCCCGTTCCAGCCCTAAAACCTGTTTGTGTCGGAGGGATTAGCCCTTTGCTGCTGACCCAAGATTCCAGTTCTACCAAAAGATTTGATCCGTAGATCTTGGCCTCTACATCTATTAAGGCTATTAGCCTATAATTATTTGGGTCTGAGCGGGGCCCTGATTTGTATATCAGGTGTAAAATGCTGCCCCTCCAAGAGTCAGGAATATTCCCGGTGCTTAGGCTGTGACAAAACAAGGGAGATAATTGGCTGGCCCAAAACTTTGGATCTTGCCTAAATAGAGCATTGGGGAGGCCGTTTGGACCAGGAGCTCCGTCTGCTCTCAAATTTTTTATGATATTCAATACCTGCGTCGTTGTGATTTGGTCGATTGCTCCTGTGTGCTCCAGTATCAATGGTTTGCAGGTGGCTTTGGATTCGGAGGACTTTGATTCTGCCGTTATACTCGGGCTTTGGGTTGGGGTGGACTCAGATGGTGGTGCCAGTGTAATATCGGTGGATGTGTCGTGTGTGAAGTTATATAGTGAATCGATGTGGCTGCACCAGAGCTGATCGGTCATGTCTTAGCTAAACTGCCGATGTTTGCCGTTGAGCATGAGATTTATTTTTGCCCAAAAGTCTTTGGAATTCCGCTGTTTGTTTGCATGGAGTATAATGCACTCAAGTTTTTCCATGTGCTGTCACTTGGCCATTTTGATCTCTCGTTTTAACTCCTTTTTTAAGGATTCGATTTTTTTCAGGATTTGTTGTGGTAGTTGAAGGTCCTTTTTACGTTGAGCCCTGAGATAAGCGTTCAGTTGCCTTTTTAATAAGCGTAGTTTTGGAGTGTACCATTTCCCTCCTCCGTTTCTTATTGTTTTTTGTCCTCTGCATTTACTTTCGTATTTCTTGTTTATATCCGCCACGAAAGATTCCCAGGTCTTTACTGTGTCTTTTGACGTGGCAGATGGTGACAACAATGAGTGGCATGTCTCCATTAAGTTGGAAATGTTCTCTTCGTTCCAATTTAGCCTTTGCAGGTTGAAAAGTTTGGTATTCAAAGATAAAGGCTGCGCTTGCTCGGACTTAGTTGGCAGAATTGTTAATGCAAAGGTCTATGGGTAGGGATCGCTTTCTCCCCGTGCCTGAATATGGAAATCTTTGATATGAGGGAACAGGTCGGAGTTGATCAAAGTATAGTCTATCGTTGAACCTGAGGTCTTGCTAACCCTCGTTAGTGCTGCTTTGTCTAAGTGGCCCCTTCCATTTAGTGTCTATAAGTGGAGGGCCACCAGTTCGGTAGCGCATTTCCTCCCCATTGCGCTTTTCCTACTTTGGTTGCCCTGTCGCGGATCAATGTGAGTAGGGAGAGTTCCCTCGTCACCCTGCAGTAAATTCAGGTTGAAATCTCCGGTTATAAGCATGTTATCGCTCGGGTAGGTGGTTTTCAGTGTGTTAATTACTGTGATTAGTTGTTTTATTCTTTTCCCTTTGTGTTTTTCACCGGGGTGCATGTATAAGTTTACGATCAATAAGCCCATAATGGGCGAAATTTCAATTTTGATGCATTGCATTCATGTGGAGTCTAGTTCAATGCGGCTGGCTGACCAAGAAAAGTCAGTAGAATTGTAGATGGATAGGCCAACCTTGGCCCTGCCAAGACGTGCCTACTTATGTGCTGATGTGAAAAATTCTTTGTATCCCACCAGCGGTGTATTTTTTGTCAACCATGTTTCCTGAAACAAAAGTAGTTTGTACTGGGTGATGAATTCTATGAAGTCATCTTCCTCCAGCTTTGTGTTTAGTCCATTGACGTTCCACGAACAGATCTTGCATCCCTGCTCTTTCCCTGTTGTTCGTCTATCGTTGGTTCATTCTAAGTTCCTTTGGGTTAGTGCCAGGGAGGCTTGTTGGTGCCTTTCGGATACTGCTGCGTCCTGATGGGCAAAAGTAATTGTAATTTGCCTGAGTGGGTGAGCTTCATCTTCGATACTGCTTCTTTGTTCTGGACCTTTGGCGTTTTTTAGAAGACTTCGTTTGGGGCTTTCTTTCTGCAACGGGCTGGGGTATCGTGCAGGCTCCACCTTTTTTAGCTCTATGCCCCATAAAGCAAAGTCCTCCCTATGTGTCAGGATTAGTTTGGTGACAGAATGTTAGGTCCACGTTGTTATCGTGGATTCAGGGGCTAGTTTGAGAGGGTTTGGTTTAAACTCGATTTGATACCAAGTCGCTTGATTTTATATGTCGGAGACCAGGTAGTACTTCTAGGAGATTTAAAATGGACCCTCTATTTAGTATGTTGTGAGGCCCTCTCGAGCTATATTGCAGAATTAGCTCGATTTTATTACTTGGGATATGCAGTTTTTGGTCTTTTGGACGTCTTCTCTCTTCGGGATTTAACGAGGCTGTTCCTGCCCGTTCTGCCTCTAGCTCTAATATGGGCGAGTTAGATGTGTTCACGCTACTTGTTGCCTCCTTACCATTACCATTAGGGGCCGGGACTGATGATGTATGAACTTCTGAACTCAGCATGTCTCTTGTCGTTTTTGCCTTACTCTTGACGGGTTTGTCTGCGTCTGCTTGCCCGTCGTTTGCTGGCACTTGCATGAGTTGGGAGCTAGCTTTTGGTTGAGATCCTTGCTCAATCTCTGCGTTATGAACTGAGTCTGGACTTGGTGAGTTGCGATCTGCTTTCTCCCCTGGAGGGTTGAAAATGCTATACACTTTTCTTGCGTTTTGGTTTGGAAGTATACGTTCTATTGGACCGTTAGAAATAGAGGTTTCCTTGGGTGGGGAATTAGTTATTGAAGGTAGCCCTGGCTCAGAGGTTATTTTGTTTTGAGGTGGGGCAGCCTCTAACTGCTGTGTAACTTCTTTGCCATTGGAATCGTTGTTTGTTGTTTGGGACTGAGTTTGTGGCACCCCTCGAGTCTGTGGTTTGAGTTTTCTTGCTTTTCTCAGGCGCTTCCTTTCTCTCTTTGTGAGAGTGGGTGCTTGTTCAGTATGGTTGTAGCCTGTTGCCTTGATTGGTGGTAGTACCTGAGTTGGCAAAGCTTCCTCTCGGGTGGCAACTGGATTTTGATCATCTGAGGTTACTGGCATGGGGGTGTCGTTGGTAGAGAGAGAGGAGGATTTGTCTCGGAGTTCCGAGCTTTCCTTGCCACAGCTATCATCGTCTATCGGCCGGCCGGATTCCTTATTGACATCTTGTTGGACGTTTGCTTGGTTTATGGTTATCTTTGTTTCCTTTGATGAATCCCTAACGGCCCCCAGTATTTGTGTCTTCAAACTGGGTACGGTGGCCAGTTTATCTGTTATTTGGGAGCAGTGACAGGTATAAAAAGAGGAGTCCTTATTAACTTGCACCTTAGTAATCATGCTATTTAAGTCCTGTAAATGTGATTCAATTCCCTGGACATGAAAAGCCAAGAGGTTGAGCAGGTCGACTTGCATGTCTTAATTTGTCTGCATGGTAAGACATGGCTACGCCAATGGTTTCCATTGTCTTTAATAGTTGTGGCCATATTGTGGCTGTTTGAGTGCTCTCGAAGGTTTCCCCCTGGGTGTGACTGAGTATAAATGAGGAGTCAAGATGTTTAGAAGGATCAATTTGGGTTTGATGCTCGCACAGGTAGGCACTCCTTTGCGAGGTCCTTTTTAAGATGCTGTCTTCATTACCAGGACTTAAATCATAAGGGATGGGAAACGGAGGAGTGCTTCGTTTGAGCTCTGCAGTATCATTTGCTGGAACGTTATCTTCTAGTGACTTCGAGATTCTACTAACTTTGATATCTTCGATCACGTCAGTTGCTGGTCCTGCAGAGAGGAAGCTATAGTTTCCCTCCTTTTTGTCTGATCCAGTCTGAGGTGACCACTCGTTGAACTAGGGGAGCTCACCATTGGCGGTGTCGGCAGCTTTTGGGTGCAGTTTTGGTTTTGAGGTGAGCCTTCCTCTGTTGTTTCAGGGATGGTAGTCTGGGTCGATCGTGGGCTTTGCCCCAGGAAGACCGAATCATTGCTCACGTCGTTACTTGCGTCTGAAGCCCGATGGACTAAAGCACAAACTGATGAAGTGTGGAATGCTTGTTGAGCCTTGGAAGGTGGATACGACGAGAGACGGCCCGGGCCTTTGACCTGTTGGTGTCTGATCGAGTCTTCTGACCCGGGAGGACCTAGTCCCCCGCCCCCAGAATTCCTTCTTATTTTAATATTTGGGGCGTTACGGGGCTCACTGTGGCACCTTGAATTTGATGGAGACGATGATAATTTAGTACCCTTGTTCATTGTCTCCGTGAAGGCATTATGTTGGTTGCTGTAAGATTTGGAGCTGACGTTATCTGGTGGGAGTTCCAGACCACTCCCGGTAGAGAGTCTTTGGCAAACTTTGAGGAAGTCAGTAATTAAAGCACACTTGCTTGCTTTAGGACACAGGGCTTGAACAGTTTGGGCAGGAGAGGGCGTTGCGTCGTGATCAGGTTGGCCGCAGGCTGTGCCGCCCTTGTGGGGCCCCTTTGCTGCCACAACTGAGTTCTGGGAACCATGTTGTTTTGTCATTGCATGAAGGGTTTCTAATGCTCCATAGAACTGGTGCATGGCTCTTTTGAACTTAGTTTTTTGGGGCTATTGCCCCTGCCTGCAGCAACTCCTTCCACTGCCTCATTGATCGTGCTCGGAAGGGCTCCATTGCCCTTTTTCGTCTTCCCCTGAGGTTTCTCTGGTGGATTGTCTTCGCCTCGTATCTTTCCCGATCTCATTTTTATGATGATTGAGATGGTTGAGATTTACTTTTTGTCGGGAGGGCGGTGCGGTTGTTCCTCTGGATTGACATGTATCTTGAATAGTAGTTTACCAGCAGTATACCGGGGCTTTGCCTTGTTTTTTGGAATATTGAGGAATTTATTTTTTATTTTTTTATTTTTGCCAGTTGGGCTTGAATTTTGTGATGAAGTTAGCGGGCTGTTGGAAAACTGTGGTTATGAGGCGTTTGCTCTGTGCCAGTCCTACTCCTGGTGCGTGCTCTGCTCCTTTTTGCCCGTCGTTGGCTCGCTCCTCCGGTTCCAGGATCCGATCTTCCTGCACTGGAACCGTCGATGACACCGCCTCCGGTCCGGTGCACACAGTCCTCAGGTCGTCTTCTATCTCTTCTCATGCGATCAGGAAGGGTGTGGTTGTGTGTTCTACTGGGGCCTTGTGCCCTCCTTTAACCCCCTTCCTGGATTGCTATCTCGCCCCCTGATTGTGGGGGCCGCTGGCGTGACCAATCCTGGTCGCCACTTCCTTTGTGGGCTTTCGCCCAAGGGAGTAGGGTTGTGTGTGTGGAGGGGGGGGGGGTCTTCTGCCTCCGGGTGGCATTTGCCCCAGGCCCCTCATGGGTCCGGCTGCGCCCTTTCTCCCCGGGCTACTTCTCTCAGAGAGGGGTAGGTGCACTAACTATGCCTGCACACACCTGTCATTCCCTCAGAGAGAAGTAAGCGCATTTACTCAGGTAGGATGAAGTGCAGCCTGAGCATTTCTGTTTGTTGCCCTCAGAGAGGAGTTAGTGCAGCATGCTACTGTTTTCAACTCTCACTCCACATCTGACAGGTGGGTGGAGTAAAAGGGCACAGGGGTGCTTATGCGGTCGCACACAGTTGCCTTTGAAGTACGTGTATGTATTTAGGTGATCAATGCTGTTAACGAATGGTGACAGTGCAGTGATGTATACCACCGGAAATTTAAAAGGAGTCTTAAACTTTTTAGAATTTGTTATTTTTGGTGTGCTTCAATTAATGCCCAGATCTATCCACCCCTCTCCCCTCACCAGTGTTCTCTCTCTCACTCACAAATATTCACGGTCTCACTCTCTCCACATACCTGGTGACCCCTTTGTTTTCTGGGTGTTCTCGTTTCCAGGTGTTCTATCAAATGCCCAAACTTGGTAGATCTATCTCCACATTCCTTCTGTTCTCTCTGTCTTTAGTTTAACCACTCATACTATCTGTGTCTCCCAGTATCTGGTATTCAGAAAATTCTTTTTCACTGCACACCCTACCACATAATTCCATTACACAAATCCAATACACACCACACACAATTCCACAACTAACAATTCCACTACAAACCAAATAATTCTACTCCACACCACATACATCCACTACACTAAAAACCAAAAATCATAGGTAAAAGACATTGTCATTTACAATATCAATAGCTCTAACTCTATTGAATGCAAGACTTATTGCATTGAAAATGCTTGTTTAAAGCTTACCAACACAATGCAAAGGTTCTGCTTACACTCCTCTCCCTACGGCTTGTGATAATGAGATCTGACCTACAGTGTGGGCCACTGTCCCACACTGGTCAAATCACTACGCAACTAGGCGTCCATAAAAATAAAAATCTCTCACTGGATGTGCAGGGCTCAAGACAGCCAGCATTTACTTTTAAGCCTATACTCTTTAAAATAATTCTAGAGTGCATTGAGCACAGCTTAAACATCCAATCTCTAATGCAGTTTTATTAACAAATGGAAATTCCGTGTATCTTGTCCATCTAGAAAAGAATAACATCAGTTGCAAAATGCTGTTATATGTCTGCTAGCAAATATTTCAAGACAGGCCCACATCTTACACACTTTCATTTTTACACTGGCTCTTGGTGTGTAAAAGTTTCAAGACCATGGCAATAATTCATAAAGTCATTTACCAGAATTCCTCAGACTTCAATTTTCACCTAAATTCAAGCGGTATGTATGTATTTGGTATTTCTATATTGGAAACTTATCCAAAAGGAAGCAGAGAGCTTTACAGGGTCGAAATCAAGTATAAAGCCAACTCCTGTAGGAGAGGTAGCTGGGTTGTGGATGATTTAGTGCTTGGTGATGCGGTGTTCTTTAAAGAGGCAAGCCTTCAACTCTTTCCTGAACTGGAGTAGTGATGGGGCAGTTGTAATTGATATGGGGATGTTGTTCCAGATCCTGGGTTCATAAATGGTAATGGTGCATAGGGATAATGTTACTTACCCAGTAAGCATCTGTTCTTGGCGTGTAGAACTGTAGATTCACATGCTTTGCACACTCCTGCCATCTAGCGTTCGCTCCGGATGTTTGCAAGTTGTTTTTCTTCAAAGAAGTCTTTACAGTCACGAGGTAAAGTGACTCCTCCTTTCAATGATAGTGCGCTTGGGCATTTACTCCATTGTTAGACTGTTTTACTGCAGAGGGTGAGAATGGAGTTAGTAAGTGTAGAACAGAGATGTCCATGCGTATGTATGTAAACTGAGAACAACAACAGCTACAGGAGACTGGGTAGGCAGGTGCGCGCATGTGAATCTACAGCTCTACATGCCAAGAACAGATGCTTACTGGGTAAGTAACATTATCCATTTGTGGCATGTGAGCTGTAGATCACATGCTTTGCATAGCCTATAAAGCGTTACCAAAGGGGACGATGGATGGAGCATTTGAGCAAATCAAACACTAACCCCTAGTCAACTGATCTGTCAACTGATCTGGGTTTAATCCATCAGCCTGGCTGATGCAGGTTATGAACCCTAAACCAGTCCCAGGATGCTTGTTTCCCGTCCAGGAAAGACATGGCTTGGCAGTTCAAGCTGGACTGTTCCCATGAGGCACAGAGTCAGACTGATTTGCATATGGCTATGTCTGAACTGGGGTGGTGGAGTGAGCTAAAGAATGGTGATGGATTAAACCCAGATCAGTTGACTGGGGTGAGTGTTTGATTTGCTCAAACGCTCCGTCCATCATCCCCTTGGTATCGCTTTGTTCGCCCTAAGTTGGAAGGGTATGCCCAGACGTGAGTCCCATGCTCACTCTGCCACTGGATTCAAGATAGCCTGGCTGATGAGGGTTATTAACCCGAAACCGGTCCCAGGATGCTTGTTTCCGGTCCAGGGAAGACATGGCTTGGCAGTTCAAGCTGGACTGTTCACATGAGGCACAGGGTCAGACTGATTTGCATATGGCCATATCTGAACTGGGGTGGTGGAGTGAGCTAAAGAATGGTGATGGATTAAACCTAGATCAGTTGGCTCGGAGCGAGTGTTTGATTTGCTCAAACGCTCCGTCCATCATCCCCTTTGGTATCGCTTTGCATAGACTATAAAGCTGTATACTCCCAAAGGGGTGGCTAACCTAAAGTTGTTGTAGTTGTCTGAAACAGTGTTTTAAGTACTGCCTGGCCGACATTAGCTTGTTGCCTCGCTAAGACATCTACACAGTAATGTTTGGTGAATGTGTGCAGTGTAGACCATGTTGCTGCCTTACAGATGTCAGCTAGGGGAATATTCCCTAAAAGGCCATAGTAGCCCCTATTTTGCGAGTGGAATGCGCTCTGGGGGTAATAGTAAAGTGCTTTTTGCTTTCACATAACATGTCTGGAAACATTTTCAAATCCATCTTGCAATGCCTGATTTAGATATGGGATTGCCTTTGTGTGGTGGAGCAAAAGCAACAAAAAGTTGCTTTGTTTTGTGAAATGCTTTTATTCTTTCAATGTAATATAATAGAGCTCTACTAACATCAAGGGTGTAGAGCTCGTTCAGCTACAGAATTGGGTTGAGGAAAACACAGGTAACTCAATCTATTGATTGATATGAAAGACAAACTACTTTAGGGAGAAACTTCAGATTGGTGCGAAGAACCACTCTGTCTCTGTGAAGCTGAAAGAAGGGCTTTTTGTATAGTTAATGCCTGGAGTTCACCAACTCTTCTCAGTGACGTTATTGCGATGAGGAAAGCAACTTTCCATGAGAGGAATTGTAATTGACACCTATGCATAGGGTAAAATGGTGGCACCATTAGCCTAGTAAGTACTATGTTTAGGTTCCACACCGGGGCAGGTGGGACTCTTGGTGGTATCACTATTTTAAATCCTTCTAGAAAGGCTTAAATCACTTGTACTCTTGTACTCTGAATAGAGAGAAGTGTTGTCTGTTTTGTAAGTATGCAGCTACTGCTAGATGTAATCGAATGGATGCATAGGCTAGTCCATATTGCTGTAAATGTAACAGGTAACAGATGTTGTTCTGTACAGAAGCATCAAGAGGATTGATATTGTTACAAATTGCTTCCATTTGCTGCATAAAATGCCCTAGTAGTAGGCTTTCTAGCCTCTTTTAGGATATTCATACAGTCTAGTGGTAGGTGTAAATAACCGAATTCTATTACTTCAGGAGCCAGGTTGCCAGGTTGAGTTCTTTGGGATTTGGATGCCTGATTTCTCCATTGCTCTGAATGAAGAGACTGGAAGTGAGATGCAGTTTTTGGTGTGGAGCTACTGACAGCTCCAGCAGGGTGGTGAGCCAGGGTTGACGTGCCCATGTGGGAGCTATGAGAATTAGTGTGAGGGATGTTTGCATGAGCTTCGGAACTACCAGTGGAATGAGTGGGAGAGGCGGAAAAGCGTGGGCAAATATCCCTGACCATCCATAGGGCATTGCCTTTGGAGAGCGGGTGTGGGAACCTGGAGGGGAAGCTTGGGCAATGTTTTTTTTCTGCTGTGGCGAACAGGTCTAGTTAAGGAAATCTTTTTTGCAAAAACGCCCTCTGAAAAATCTCTTATTAATATTTTAACTTAAATTCACTCTCCTGCTCTCGATCACATACATATACATTCACTCATACCAACCCCATCTGAACCCTTGAGTCCGCTAAATATTTACACAAAAACCTGTAATAAGTGTAATGATGATTGAAATGTATTTAAACAATGTATTTTTAAGCACATTACATAATAAAAAAAATCACCTAATCAGAAAAATCACAATAAGACAATTACAGTACATTCAATATAAAATAACTATTTGGTCCTGGGTAAAACCATGAAAATGATGTAATAATGATGAGCGTAACACTTGGAGTTTCTTCAAAGTTATAGCTGCTAAATCTTGATATAGTGTAGGTATATGACCTCTGAAATGAACTGGCGACATCTCACAAGCTTTGCGTAAATTGATTTCTTTTAGTTGAAAGTCATGGATGCAGACCACAATATCATCTGGGGGAGCAGCCTCCGATCTCGGAAGGCCTACTCTGTGCTCTCGGTCAAATCTTATCTCCATGTCAGGTACAGCTTCCAGTATATGGAGGCAGAGTCCCTTAACATAAAGGCTTAGGTCCGATCCTTCTGCATTTGTTGGTACCCCCGAGTGGATGTTATACCGCCTCAACCTATTTTCTAAGTCCTCTGTATGAGCTTGTAAGTCAATCTGTTGCTCACAAAGGTGGATAACCTCTTGTTGTAGTTGCTCTATTTCCTCATTACAGGCGGATTCATGGTCTTCAATGGTCAACGACACGTTCTCCAATAGCTTCCACGTTGTGACGCACCTCTATAAGATCACTTGATAGAACTTGTTTACCTGCATGCAGATCCTCACTCAAGGATGCAAACAGAGCGGCAAGAAAAGCACAAGTTAATGGGCTATTCGGATGGTTGCCATCCTGGGCGTATCCCGATTCCGGGGTCAGTGGGTGCTCACTCAGTCAGAGTCCCTGCATGTTTAATTAGCATATTTTTCAAGTTGCGATCTTTCTTTGCCCGTGCTGAGGCCATATCTATGAGGATTTGGGAGCGGCTTGAGTCCCAAACTGGCAGATGTCTGTCCCTCCCCGAATGCCGGAAGAAGAGTGTTGGTAAATCGTCACTATGTAGTAAGCTGGGGGACCCTAGAGAGGTGGAGACATTGTTCTTTCAAAATTGACAATCACGGATAATAAAGCCCTTGCCCCCGTAGAGACCATGGGACCAGCAATAAAAATCTATATTGATGTCATCCCCTTAATTGTCGAGCTAAGGTCTACCAGTGAAGCTGAAGGGGGGTTTACATGAAATCACGATGCTCCTATGGCGTCTCAATCAGGCCAGAACATGCCAACGTGCATGTTTTTAGACCTGCTGCTCTCTCCAAATAGAGCTAAAGAAACAGTGGTAGGTGGTACTATCTCTGGGGACAATGCAAACATGATTTGTGCTTCTAGGAGGGGGGCCTCGAGTGCTTCGTTCCTCTACATGTGTTCTGTTGGAAATAGTGAAAGGGGGCCCGGCAACAGCTTGAAAAGCAGGTGCTGCTATGGTTTCAATAATGAAAGTGATTGCAAGTACGGGGATACAGGCCGCACATAGAATGCCCTTCTCACCTCGAGAGTAGGTGTTCCTGACTTTTCAATCGATGCACAGTATGCCCCAGTTAAGTCCATCCGGCAGGCCCTCCAAAGTCCCAGTAACAGGGGTCGGGAATCAGCAACAAGGCACCCAAGGCAAAGCAGGCTGGTGTATTCCTGAAAATAGCCCCGATGAGTGTCCACATGGTCTGGCCTGGTCCTCACCAGGTCAGCTTCGAGGTATGTGCTGTGGATTCCGGTGCTGGTCGTCGGTCCTCTCTGTAGTGGAAGTGAAAGCCCCAGCATCGACCTATATACCCTACAGGAGCCCCCGATGTCCCCATGGGGTGCAGTTCCAGAAAAAGGGCCTCTGGTCTGGTAGCGGTCATCGGGCTCTCAGCTGCTACAAGAAGGCCGCCCCCACGGAGGAGAAGGGTGGTTGCGGCAGCCGCCGCCTACATCAGCCCGGCTCCACCATCTGCCCCGTCCGGTAAACAAGCGGGAAAGTGGCTGCTTTCCAAGACTGCCGCAAGTCATCCCTACTGGGCAGGTAAGGCGGCTAGGTGGCCCAGGTCGGGAGTAGAGACTGAGGGGCACATCTCACCTCTCTGCCAACTTGCCCACACCCCCTGTCATGCAGCTGTTTTATAAGATGATGCAAGCAGACAAACAGAGCCAATTAAGTACCATCAGGATGGGGTGATCTGCACATATTTCTTCAGACCCTGAATTACCAATGCTGTGGCTTGGAGTGTGCCCTTGAGGCGTGCCAGTGAAGAGTCTGCGAGGACATGCAACATGGTGTTACATTCAGTCAGATGCAGGAGTATGAGGGTTTGAACAGCAGGCCCGAAGGGGCTTTCTGAATAAAATATTTCCCTTTCATTAGGGGAGAAAGCTGCTACCAGGTTTAGGCTTCTTCATTGTGAGGTTTGTGTCCAGGGTGAATTCAAGGGACAGTATGTTCCTGGTTGCTTTCTACAGTCCGCTGCTTGTAATTTCCAAAGCAAAATATAAGAGACACATATCATCTTTGCAAGGCCTGGAAAATTACAGACTACATACTCCCTATGATGGAGGCAAATTGGACTATTATCAGGCAGCCCCCAAAAGCACTGTGAGATTTAATAAAATTAAACCATTTCATCGAGTAACCCAAATCCATATTAAAAATGCTTTTAGAATAGTCATGCTTCAATGAAACACAAGATTACTTCATCCATAGCTGGCAAGTTTCAGATTGATTATGTGTGACATTTCCGTGATTTTTATATGTATGAGTAACATTCAATGACCAAATGTGTGAAACTTGGAGTGACACTTTCCCCATGAGTAAAACCAAGCAACGAAGTGCATAGAAAGACAAACATGAAAAATGATATCCTTTTGAGCAACAGGAAGCTGTAAAAAGATCTGTAAGTGCTGCAAAACCTGTGAAATTGAAGGTCACTTGCCAACAACTCCTTTCTAAGATGATCATTGCATATTCACAGTGCTTTCAGTTGCAGGCTGCGACCTCATAGTACTATGAATACATAAGTCACTATTCCCTCCTGCGCCAACCAGGGTTCCGTTCTGTTTATCCCTGGTTAAACACATATCTGCAGTGATTACATTAACCAATTAAGTTTTCATAGGGTGAACATAAAAGAAAAAGTACAGTTCTTTAAGTTGCACGATTTATCTTTCAGGTAATTTTTTGGGTAGTTACCTGAAGATGAAAGACCACCAAAATTGTTCTAGAAAAGGGGTCTCCAACCTTTTCTGTACTATGAACTACTCGTGCTCAATGAAAATCTTCCGGAGCTACTTATATTAATAATGTAATAGTGACAGCATCAGGGCAATATTATATTCGTGGCCACAATATGTAAGATTATGAGCAGTGATCACCT
This sequence comes from Lissotriton vulgaris, assembly GCF_964263255.1. Lineage (NCBI taxonomy): Eukaryota > Metazoa > Chordata > Amphibia > Caudata > Salamandridae > Lissotriton > Lissotriton vulgaris. The sequence continues at coordinate 687,377,300 of NC_141696.1, forward strand.
CAGTTCCTCTGGCAGGGTTGCAAGCAATAATGTAAACAAGCATTTGCAATGCAACTGGTCTCGCCTTTGGGACCTTATATGAATTTAGCTATGCAGCACATTGGCCTGGATGCTGAACATCTACTGTTCTTTAACATGGAGGGAAAGTAAGCACCAAACTGTGACATGCCAGGTATGGGAACACATGGAGAGAAATATTGCCTTTCAGCTGGAAATGGTATAGTCCAAAGCTCTGTGTTAAATATAAAATCAGGGCATTTGGTGGTCATATCACTTAAAATACAAGATTTGAAATAAATATTATTTTTTCCATTTCCGTCTGCCCTTTTACGGCAGTGGGACCGCCATGAAAAGGCCTTCGCTAAAGGACCGCGTGATCCTGACGCAGGCACTCTAATTGATTGATATAAACCAACTAGAAGTTAATGTAAATGCAACATTTTAGCTGTGCATTGTATCTCATTTACAGTTCACTGTATTCATGGAGTGCAACCCCACAGATTGAGTACAGTAAAACCAATCTTATTTTGCTGGAACGTGGCAGCGGTGGACTCATGCAGTCGTGCAGATTCCCCCCAGTCATAAACGTAATATTAACTCGCAGTTTATGAATACCAAAACAAGAGTAAACTTGCACAAAAGTGAAAGTTTATCACTGAGAATCAGGCCCGAAGTTTGCAAGTCCTTGGAAAATGTATTTGATCTCATTTCTCTGTTACCTTTGAAGTCATCCTTTAAGAAAAGGCTATTGCGGTGGTTTTGGAGGCGTTCTGTCTCAAGTAAAGCAAGGGGTAGAAAGACAGCTGGTGTTTCTTAAGACATAGCTGTTTACCTGACAAACCCACTACCCCTTTTCGGAATGAAGAGTATTATATCATTGACTTGTTGATTGAGCCACTTAGATTTTACTCCCTGGTAGGTGGCATATCTAGGTAACAAACTGTAAATCTTTTGACTAGCTGGCCTGCAATAATGAGACATACCCCTATGTAATGAGGTGATTTTTATTGTTAATACCAACTTTCCTTTCTCGAAGTTCACCACCAAATTTCCCCCATAGAAGAGTTTTGGGTATATGTCTTGGCATGTGTTATTCACCAATGATGGGTGGGTTGTGTAGGTCAGTGGGTACCGACCAGCCAATTACACTCTGCATTACAGTGCTTGACCACAGCTATGTTCCAAGTTTTCCTGCAAGGGCATCACACTGAAGCATGGCCCCTAATTTCCCCATTCATTGAGTAGTAATCAGAATCCACAGTCCCAATTGCCTCTGGGGGAGAGAGAACTACAGGTACTGGCCTGTCGTACCAGAACAGGGACAGGGATATACAATTAAGAACTGGAATGCATTCGACCTCAACTCAGGCAATTCAGTGAAAGATTCAAGATAACACACCTCCACTTTTACTACAGTGGGAAAAAGAGGGAAGAGTTGGAGGTGGAATCAGGACAGTAGGGAACATCAACCAGGCTTCAAGAGAGGGAAAGTCTTCTACATTCCAATTGGTCGATGGGTGTTATGAGAAAAGGATCCCTCCTCAGTAACTATAAAAACACAAGGATATAAAATCAAAGGAAAATGGCAGCTGGGGAAATCACTGGTTATGGCTACCTTTTGATTCTGCCAAATGCTGAATGAGAGCCCGATGGCCTAGGGTGTCGGACAAGTGTTAACCTAATGATAAACAGTCCACACACATTCTTCCAAAGTCCTCGAAGTACATCCTTGAAACAATCAAAAAGTCTAGTTAAGTATCTCAAAGTCCACAGAAGGGGGATTTCTTGAAGATGAGGGCAACCAACCATTGACAGGACCCCTTGAGATGTTTGAGGAGAACCAGAGTCTTGAGGATTGTGGACTTTGTAACCAGGAAGGAAGTACAAATAAACATACAGTTCTATAAAATACTTCCACCTTCTTGTGACAATTAGGCAAGAAGCATGACCTAAACATTTAAGAGAGGGGAATCCAGGAGACATTAAACGTAACTGGCAGTGGTAACATGTGAAAACCCTACTGCAAAGGTGCCAATAGTAACTGCAAGTGGGCTATAAAAACAGTCTTGATCAACCAACAAGGATCCTCCTTGGCTCTAAACAAATGAGAGGGACTCATTAAAATTAGGGGCACGACCTACTGGACTCATAGGTTGGTAACAGAGACCTAAGGAGAAATGGAATATGAACATATCTGTTCGTGCATGTTCTAAAACACATTTAAAGATATTATTTATTTAGTTTTAATGAGATACTAACACATCTCAGCGAGGTGCCTAGTTTTAAAATTACAAACTGCATACACTATATAATGAAAGGGAATGAAAATGTAAAACTGTTTGTCAGTTATACTACTTTTAGACTGTAAGTGTCTACTAACGGAGGTTGTTTGGCAAGGAATGGTATTAACATATCAAAATGATAAAGAAGAATATACAATGTATTAGCTGAGAAATTGTGCTACACCCTAGAGTCCAACAAACATCCATATACATTCAAAATGAATACAGTGTCAACTTTGATCTTTATAACATGTTGTTACATAATGAGCACTCTCTTGTTGAAGGATACTTGCAGAATGTCTCTATAACCACCGGCATGTCTATGCTGAGAAAGTTGTATCGTGGGATAAAACTGCTGAGACCAACTAGAAATGAAATCAGACAATACATGTTTGTACAATTAATCATATGTACATGAAAATAACAAATGAAATGTAAGACTACCTTTAAAAATACGCAGTTTGCTTGTCATAAGGAAAACAATGCTCGCCATAAAACATGTTTACATTAAACAAAAAGAAGTAGGCAAGGGACAAGTAAGTGCTCTACTTGATTGTGGAATTCCTAATAAATGGGACATTTTTACACAAGTAACGAAGCAATCTTGTGGCGGTAAAAGGATTGGAATTAGACACATATTTACCAGAGCTACTTTTAAAGGCAAAGCAACTAATTGATATTCAATAACATGGCACTGGTATAAAAGACAAGCAAAAACACTTTACTATTTTTTGCAAACTTAACGCCCTCTTGGAGACAAGGAAAGAGAGAGAGGCGAAACAACATAGGAGCAAATAAAAGTGATAGGTGTCCACTTAGCCTATAAACAGATTTATGCAGCACTGTTATCAATTCACTAAATTACCTTACTGAGATTGGCAAATGTAACCTTCAGCAAGGGCGTAGGTACACACCCACGCTCACCTCCCTCTGAGGTGTTAATGGGATTCACACCTATGACTGTCATGCTGCACACAGATCTACATACCTTCCCATTATACTGCAATGCGAGGGACATTAACATTGTGAAATCCACAATCTCCTGCATGTCCTACCAAGGCACCACATTAGTCCGCTTCATAAATTGCCTTTATGTAGCCGATGTAGAATCTCCTGCATGTCTTACCAAGGGACCACGTTAGTCCAGCTCTCTGCTTTGACTTCTAGTAGCAAGAATAGTATCCTTCAAGACACTCTGCATTATCCATAGCACCCAACGTGGTATTGGAGGTTTTCCATTGATAAATTAGGAACAAACACACCCATTTGCAATCTACCATGAAAGATCTATCCTGAACTGGACTGTGAAAATACAACTGCACACAATTTAGAGGCCCAACATTCTTAATTTCGAAATGAAAGCTATGGTATTCTTCCTTCTGAAGACTTGGATGTTTCTATAAGCCTAAGCTACATAAAGTGGCAAGTCATAGGATATCAAAACAGACTTGCACATCAGCTGTGTGCCTGATCACCAGCCATGCTGCAGGTGAATCAATGAGTATGTACCAGGGTACTCTGACCGTCCTCTTAGATTAAGGTTTCTTGTGTCCACCACAGAAAAAAAGAATCACCTCCCTGAATATATCTCACTCGCGCCTAACCTAATGTCATTCTGAAAGCCATTGAAGACCCACCTTTTCAAGACCTCCTTCGACAACTAACATTCTCTTCCCTATTTTATAAAATCTCCAGGCTGTCATTTTCTTTATTTCTCATATTATCATGTCTGACTTGCACCTAACCTACTTTCATTCTGAAAGACGTTGAAGACAGCTTTTCAGGATCTCTGTGAGAAGTTGGCCTGGCATATGCGGTCCACTATTCTAGTGGGCACCTTGCACCAGCCAAAACGACCCTTATTGAGGGTAGGTTGTAAAGTCAACCTTATAGAAAGCTATCCTAGTGGTAGCTGTGGAGAGCAGTCTTCAGGCTAAGACCTAGAGCCGAGCTAAGCAACTTGTTTTACCAGATACAGTCTCTTGAATAATCAAATTAAAGCACACCACACAAGGTATACATCAAATATATATGTATTTAATCTAAACACAACCTCTCTGGACTCTTTATGAGGTCAGAGGTAAAAGTACAATACAAGGAACTTAATTAGCATACGATAAGTTGCACAGTATATGTTTTGCCCTAGGGGCCTCACAAACCATATACTAAAATAGTGGTATAAGAACCATGTGAGGGATAGAAAGCAGGCCTAGGGCCTGTAGAACCGCTGGGGCGACCAGGAACTACCCAAGGTAGGGACACAGGAGACCCGCGGGGAACGCGTGCAGTGTCTAAACACAGCCGCGGATCACCATTGACTTTCTATGGAGAACGAACAAGTTACAATTTTAAAGATTAAGGGCACTTAGAGGTGAACTACGATGGAACCCTTTTAGACTAGGACACTTCGAGAGTCAAGACCCACGGGAGCACCGGAGTTCTCGTGTTACCTCACCCAGGGAAGCTGGGTGCATAGGTGTCTTTTGGTGTCGGGTTTTGTCGTCGTTTCCAATGGAGAGCTGCGAAGAAATGCTGCAGGCGACCAGAGGAAAAGTGTCCGGGTGGATCCAAGGGTGGATCGGTGATGAGAAGAACGTGAAAGCAGAGGGGACAGAGTCTAGGTCACTAGCCAGTGACCAGGATGGCGAGGAACAGATGCCAGCCGATGTCGGGTGTTTTCAGGTGAGAGGTGAAGCTTGATTCTTCAGCCACGGGGTCCAGGAGGCGTCGACGGCGACCAGGAGCTGAATTGGAGCTGTCCCACGAAGGATGTCGAGTGCTGCAGCTTCGGAATAGGGATTGGACCCAACAGGCCTTGGCAACAGCAACCCACGCAAGATGTCGAGATTGGCTTCGGTTCAGACCAACAAGGCCTGAGAGACTCCTCCTTTGGAGAGGAGTGAGAGCAGGTCTGGAGCAACCAGGAGAGCTCAGGAAATCAAAGATGGCCCTCGTAGGGGCTCACAAGCCAATGGACTAGGAACCGCGAAGTGGCCTTGAGCGGAAATGCACAAAGTGGGCCCACGGTACACTCGTGGAGTGTAGGCCTCTGATCTTCGGTGCAAAAGGTGCACGGGGGCAGGGGCTTCAAGTACCTCATTGCACAACTTCGGGAAGTAGGTGCAGTTGCAAAAATGCAGGATGTCCAGGAGTTCCGGTCCCATCTCTCTCGTGTCTGCTACAGGTCTCAGCTTTGCTGGGAGCGCAGGTCAGCATTAGAAACGTCTGGAGGTCCGTGTCCTGTGTCGCAGAAGCTTCGGGATCCGGCAGGAGCCTCGACAATGCAGACCGGCAAAGATGCTTTTGTTGCCGGTTTGAACAGGGTGGTCACTCCTTGACCACCTAGGACTTTAGATTACTCTGGACGAAACTCTGCAACATATATTTTGGACCTTCGACATTCCATATTGACTGGAAGACGGAAGAAATCTCCCTTGTGGTCAAGGAGTGACCACCCTGTTCAAACAGGCACCGGTCTGCATTTTCGAGGCTCCTGCCAGATCTCGAAGAATCTGCGACTCAGGACACAGACTTCCAGACATCTCTGACGCTGACCTGCACTCCCAGCAAAGCTAAGACCTGTGGCAGACACGAGAGACGTGGGACGGGAACTCCTGGACATCATGCATTTTGCAACCTGCACCTACTTCCCGAGATATCCCGAAGTTGTGCATTGGGGTGCTTGAAGCCATAGCCCCGAGCACCTTTTGCACTGAAGCTCAGAGGCCCACACTCCACGAGTGTGCCGTGGGCCCACTTTGTGCATTTCAGTTCGACGTGTCTTTGCGGTTCCTTGTCCGTTGACTAGTGAGCCCCCACGAAGACCAATCTTTGATTTACTTTGCTTTCCTGGTTGCTCCAGGATTGCTCCAACTTCCCCAGGCCTGCCTGGTCTGCACTGAAGCCAATCTCGACATCTTGTGCGGATTGCGCTTGCCATGGCTTGTTGGGTCCAATCCGGATACCGACGCCGCAGTCAGCTAGATCCTTCGTGGGATAGCTCGAATCCAGCTCCTGGTCATCATCGACGCCTCTTGGACTTCGTGGCTGAAAAGACAAGCTTCACCTCTTCACCTGAAATCACCAGACATTGGCTGGCAGCTTCCCATCGCCATCCTGGTCACTGGCTAGTGACCCAGACTCTGTCCCTTCTGCTTTCAGGTTCTTCACATCTCCGATCCACCCTTGGATCCACCCGGACACTTTTCCTCTGGTCGCCTGCAGCACTTCTTCGCAGCTCTCCACTGGAATCGACGACAAAACCCAACACGAAAAAACACTTATGCACCAGGCTTCCCTGGGTGAGGTAATACGAGTACTCCGGTGCTCCCGTGGGTATTGACTCTCCAAGTGTCCTAGTCTAAAACGGTTTCATTGTAGTTCACCTCCTTGTACCGTTATTCTTTAAAATTGTAACTTGTTCGTTCTCCATAGAAAGTCAATGGTAACCCGCGGCTGTGTTTAGACACTGCGACCGTCTCCCGTCGGCCTCCTACATCCTAACCTTTGGTGGTTCTAGCAAGCCCCAGCGATTCCACAGGCCCTAGGCCTGCTTTCTAATTCTCATGTGGTTCTTACACCACTATTTTAGTATATGGTTTGTGAGGCCCCTAGGGCATAACGTACACTGTGCAATTTATCGTATGCTAATTAAGTTCCTTGTATTGTACTTTTACCTCTGACCTCATAAAGAGTCCAGAGGGGTTGTGTTTAGAATAAATACATATATATTTGATATATACCTTGTGTGGTGTACTTTCATTTGGTACTCAAGAGATTATAAATGGTAAAACAACTCGCTTAACTCGCCTCTAAAGTCTTAGCCTGAAAGCTGCTCTCCACAGCTACCACTAGGGTAGCTTTCTATAAGGTTGACTTTACAACCACCATCAATAAGGGTCGTTTGGACTGGTGCAAGGTACCCACTAGAATAGTGGACATCATATACCAGGCCAACTTCTCACAGAGACGAAGTACATAGTCCACAATATCCTATTTAGGAGGCTTGAGAGGTAACTCCCATCCCTCCTTCACCAGACAAAGTGGTCCTCTGACAGGGTGCCCAAACAGAAGCTCAAATGTACTGTAGCCAACCCCCTTCTGTGTAACTTCCCTGTATGCAAACAAAAGGCAGGGTAGCAGGATATCCCATCTTCGCCTGAGCTTTTCTGGGAGACCCTTAATCATACCCTTTAACCCCTTTACTGCTAAGGCTATTTTACTGCTTTAATGTAATTTCCATTGAAATCAATGGAAAGTCCATGACGAGTTACCCTTGTCATTAGCGGCGAAGAGGTTAAGGTATTGTTAAATCTTTAAACCAGACCACTGCACTGTGGATGATAGGGTGTGGTGAACTTGTAGTTCACTCCACACTCCTTCTACATTGCAGTTAAGTAACTAGACATAACGTTTGTACCTCTGTCTGATACAACCTCCTTAGGGAAACCCACCCTTGAGAAAACTCCCAAGAGGGCTTGTCGTATTGATGAAAGATACAATGTCCACAAAGAGTAGGAGTAGAATTGGCTTGTTTATTATAAGCTACTAACTAGAGCTGGTGTCCCTCTCCTGACTAGCAAGCAACTGCCAGTCTAAGCAGAGAGAGAGAGAACACCAGAAGAAATAAAGATCCAAAAGGAATGCAAGCATTAAAGGGACAGGGATCAAAACAAGATGGCAAGATACAACATATCCTCATTCCTTCACCATTTCAGAAAAGACACGAAAAGAAAAGAAAAGAAGAGAAAAGAAAAAAAAACTAAATAAAAAAACTAAGGATCATCACAAAAGTAATCCCTCAAATAAGACGGAGGTCCTGGTCGAAGAACCACACACATCATCCCCGTCTTTCCACCATCACACACGTCACTGGCACCCCCATCTGACTGACTCACATCACTTACAACAGCCTCAGAATGTTTCTTGTAAAGTGCAACTGTTCTGAGGTTCCAGTGTTCACCATTATCTAAAACGACATACCTCTCATGGACAGTCTTCACCTTGTATGGTCCCCTAAACTTGGTCAAACCACCACAAATCCGACCTGGCTTGACTTTCACAAGGTCATTAACCCTGATGTTATGTGTAAAATTCTTTGTTGAACCTACAGCACCACCTGTCACTTCGGGATTACCCAAACTCACACACTCCTTCATCCACGCAGGAAGCAACTTGGTGCCAGCACAACAACCTCTCATAACAGTGAAAGGAACCATTCCAGAAGAATAATTAACTGTCGTGCGGTACGCCCAGACTAACTCTTCCACCATGACTCTCACAGAACTACCAGTCACCATAGCCATCTGAATGGCCCCTTTCACCATACGGTTCGCCCTCTCAACCATTCCATTGCCCTGCGGGTTGTAAAAACTGGTCCTTGAATGAACAATTCCACAAGCACCTAGAAATTTCCTCATTTCCTCAGAAGTAAGCTGAGTGCCATTGTCTGTAATTAGCTTCAATGGGAACCCTTCCTCTCTAAAAATCTCAGACAACAACTGAATCGTGACCCTAGTGGTTATTTCCCTGCAGAATTTTACCACTAACCTCCTAGAATAAACGTCAATCAGGACAAGTGCAAATCTCAAATCCTCATTAAGGCCATTGAATGGACCAACAAAATCCATGCAAACAGTATACCAAGGAGCAAGAGGATCTTCAATAGACCCATGGGATGTCTGACTACCCAATTTAAGCCTTTTCTCACTTTCCAGACACTCAGAACATCTTTCGACCCAATCTGAAATATGTTGGTCCATTGATGGCCACCAAAAACACTCTCTCAACCTTTTCTTAGTAAGTGACTGGCCCAAGTGGCCTTCATGTGCCAGCTTGAATAAAGTGAACCGCAAATCCTGTGGAGGGATAAACTTGTCATCCTTCATTATTATATTCTTTTCATGATCCAGAATGGACAGTTCATCAAGCACCTTCAAGAACGGTCTGACAGCACAATCAAGGGTGCTCTCGCGCCTTGGACCACCAACAATCAACTCCTTCACCTTCTTCAACACATCATCGGCAGCCATGCTTTCATTCCACTTCTCTTTCCCAATGGCACCAGAACAAAACTCTACAACATCGCCCACCGGCGCTACAGAACCTTCACTCAATGAAGACTCAACACCTGTGCGATCCACCTCCTGCCAGGGTAATGGAAGTCTAGACAGACCATCAGCCAAGTTGTTCTTCCAACCCGGAATATACTCCACCTTGTACAAAAACTCTTGGAGTTTCGCTGCCAGCCTTGCCAATCTCGCAGACCCTTTTCCTGCTCCACCAGGGGACAGTATCCTAACTAAGGGTTTGTGGTCAGTCTGTAGTCTGAAAAGAGATCCCCACAAATACATCCTGAAATAAGCACACCCCCAGGCCGCAGCAAGGGCCTCCTTCTCAATGATTGAGTAATTCCTCTCAGAGACAGTGAGAGACCTGGACGCGAACGCAACCGTCTTAATACCTGAAGGATGAACCTGCGCAAGTACAGCGCCCAGGCCAACACCGCTCGCATCCACAGTCAAGACAGACTCTTTCTTCGTATCAAACGGTGTTAAGATACCAGCTTCACATATCTCTTTTTTTATTTCTTCGAAAGCACACTCTTGTTCTTGACCCCAGCCAAACTTGCAACCTTTCCTAAGTAACAACCTTATTTTTTCCGTCTTATCTGCAAAATTCCTTACAAATTTTGCGTAATACTCTATGAGACCGAGAAACGATCTTAACTGATCTCTATCGCAAGGTGCTGGTACCTTCCGTATTGATTCTAGCAGATCACGCTTCGGTCTCACTCCATCAGCTGACAAAGTATAACCAAGGTACTCCACCTCCTCTACCGCGAACTTACATTTATCCTTCCTCAAGGTCAACCCAGCCATCTCCATCTTATTGAGGACTGTCTTCAAGATAACATCATGCTCTTCCTTGGTCTTTCCAAACAACAATACGTCATCTTGAAAATGCACAACATTTTCCACACCACTCAGCACCGAACCCATCATACGCTGGAATACTCCAGCCGCCGACGCCAACCCAAACGGCATCCTGGTAAACTGGAAGATACCCTCAGACTTGATAAATGCCGTCAAGTGCTTAGACTCCTCGTGTAGTCTGATCTGGTGGTAGGCACTACGTAAGTCAAGCTTTGAAAAGAACCTTCCACCTTTCAACAACAGCACCAACTCATTTATATTGGGAAGAGGAAACCCATCCACAACTATGTTTCGATTAAGTGTGCGTAAATCCACACAGAACCTGTATTTGCCGTCGGATTTGGTCGTGATCACGACTGGCGAAATCCACGATGAAGTCTCAATTTGCTCAATTACTCCTTGTTCCAACATGTCACTCAACATCCTCTTAACCTCAGCCCTAGCTATGATAGGTACTTTCCTGACCTTATGTTGTAAGGGAACAGCGTCAGGCTTCCACATTATCCTATGCACATATCCTTTCAATTCTCCTATCGTTTCTTTAAACAACTCAGGCATCCCATCCACAATTGAAAGGGTTGTCACCTCGTCCACCACCATTACTTGATCCGCAGCCCTCGGGTTCAACACAATATGGAGATCATACTGGTGTCCCCACCCCAATATTGCTGGACCCGACTGCGCCACATATACCTATCCTCTTACAGATCTCCCTCTGAACGAAATGACAGCAGACATGAACCCCAAGATCACTATTCTTTCACCCTGGAACCCGCCAGGATTGATATATTTTGCCTCAAGCACAACCTTTGGCCAATTCGCACTGAACAAGCACATGGGGATGATAGTCCAAAAGGACCCTGAATCCACCATCAACTCAACAATCACACCATCAATCTCAAACACTGCCTTCGGCCTCACCCTCCTTCTAGGGTTCATGTCCAGCTCTTCATCGCTCACTACCAAAATCTTGTTTACACCTTCCACATTGTCAACAGTCGCTACCTCCGTTTGTTCCCGATGAACGACAGCAACCCTCCCTTTACTCACAAACTTGCACATTCTTGAAAAGTGCCCACGCTTCCCACACTTCAAACAATCTTTATCTATGGCAAAACATTTTTTATATTCTGAAGTGTGATAAGTGCTGCCACATCTTGAGCACATCTTGTCTCTACTCCTATACGAGTCACTATTATTACTAACATTAAATGATTTTCTTCCAAGTGACTTTTCCCCCTTCTCATAGGATTTCTTTCCCCCAACTGCTCCCACTTCCTCAACTACCTCTACACACGACACACTCTCTTTTCCAGCATCCTTCCGTTCCATCTCCTTCACACATGCCCCCGATTCTTCAACAATCTTAGCAATGTCAATTGCATTTTGTAAACTGGGATTCTTCGCTGCCCACAGCTTCTCCTGCATCTTCTTATTCCCACATTGGACGATGAGCTGGTCTCTGATCATCTCATCCCTGATATTTCCAAAGTTACATTTCAATGACAGTTCACGAAGGCGAGTCACAAACTGATCCACACTCTCCCCCTGACGCTGTGGCTGCGTGTAGAACTTGTGCCTAGCCATTACTATGTTCACTTCTTTTGAGTACCTCTTTTTTAAACGAGCTTTAGCCTCCAAATACACGTTGGTGATAGCCCTTCCATCTGCATTTATCCCCGGAGACAAAAATTTGAAGGCATGCTGACCTGCTTTCCCCAAAGTACTCAATAATAGCGCTTTTTTCCTTGCAACGCTGAAGTCTTTCCCATCAATCGCCTCAATATAGTTTTCGAAGACCTCAATCCACTCCTCCCATTCAATGGGAGGGTCTCCACTCTGTTGTAAAAATAATGGTGGCATAACAACACTATTACCCTCCATCGCTGTACCTACACCTGTCTTGAGACTGGTCTTAATACCCTAAATACTCTAGTATTTTTAACAACGAGTCTTCCTTCTTCTTCACTGCACACTCGTAGTGCTTTACTAACACGAACTGCCCATTGAACACCAACCTTTGTTCTTTGACCCAAGAAGCTCCTTTTGTAAAATTACACCAAAATTACACTTCTTCCTGTTAATTTTCTGCACTTCCCCACTACTCACGTTCCTTCGTTTAAATGTTGTTCACCTCAAACAGTTTAATAGCCTTTCTTTTCTTCGTCCGCGCCTCGGTCTTCGTTGCGCTCTGCTCTGTTGCTTAGCAACCGTTAGTTGCACTGGAAGCGGAAACTCGCAGCTTGCACGTCACAACGCGGCGTCAGTACACACCGTGCGACGTGACGTTCTCGCGATTCCAGCGCACAGCAGAAACAACAATGGCAGGCTTCCTTCAAGCCGCGTTCTCTGCAGGTTCGTTTGCCGCTTTTGAATGTCGCATCCCCCCTCACGTGCACTCGGTAAGGATCACGGGCTGTAACCCAATATATTTTCCTCCAACGACTCGCCGAGTGTCCTTTACTGTTTCCTGGAGCAGTGGTGCATACTATCACAGCATAAATAAAAAAAGTACTCACAACGTTGTTCAATACTGTGGTTTCATCAACGTTTCCTTTCTTTCCTTTTGGGTCTTTTCCAAAGCTTATTCTTTACTAGTCTCAATGTTTTTCCAATCTTTGCATTTTCTTCTTTCTTGGCACAGCAATAAATCTCTTTTTCCTTGTTGCACGCGCAGTTCTCTCACCAGCTGCTAGTCACTTCTTAGTAGCCTCATCTTCAACACCTGCTAGTCTTCTGAGAGAGAACACCAGAAGAAATAAAGATCCAAAAGGAATGCGAGCATTAAAGGGACAGGGATCAAAACAAGATGGCAAGATACAACAGGGCTCTTGCCACAACAGGTGCTGTAGTGGTCCTAAGGGGTATAGCTACTGGGTACCTGGTGTCATGATCCACTACCACCAGGATAAACCTGTGCCCAGATGCTGTCCGAGGTTCCATTGGTCCAACAATATCAATCCCCACTCTTTCAAAGGGAACCCTCACCACAGGTAGTGGTATAAGGGGGGCCTTTGTAGTGCCACCTGCTTTACGACTGGCTTGGCAGGTGACACAGGAGCGATACAACTCCTTTGTGTCTTCAGAGGGGGAAACCTTTGGATACCAGCGTACCTGTAGCTTGCTGCCAGAATCTCCCGCCTGCCTTCCGCTGTCCCGCTGGTTCTTTCACCCTGCCAGCGCGACCGCCGAGTGGAGCGCGGGCCGGGAACAAACTTCCCAGCAGTCCCGGCGGGCCCACGCATCAACAAACCGCGCCAGGAGGCGCATAAGAGCCGTGCAAGCCCCTGCTGAGTGGGGAAATCTTTGGATACCAGCCTACCTAAAGCTTGCTGCCAGAATCTCCCGCCTGCCTCCTGCTGGTTCTTTCACCCTGCCAGCGCGACCGCAGAGAGGAGCGCGGGCCGGGAACTACACTTCCCAGCAGTCCCGGCAGCCCACGCATCAACAACCCGCGCCAGGAGGCGCATAAGAGCCGTGCAAGCCCCTGCTGATTGGGGAAACCTTTGGATACCAGCGTACCTGTAGCTTGCTGCCAGAATCTCCCGCCTGCCTCCCGCTGTCCCGCTGGTTCTTTCACCCTGCCAGCGCGACCGCCGAGTGGAGCGCGGGCCCGGAACTACACTTCCCAGCAGTCCCGGCAGCCCACGCATCAACAAACCGCGCCAGGAGGCGCATAAGAGCCGTGCAAGCCCCGCCTCGCGGGACGCCGGGCGAAGCCAGGGCAAAGGGCGGGCCCTCTGAGGCCCTCAGAGGTCCGCAGAGGCTGGGCTGGGCCTCCCCCTTTCGGATTCCCAGCAGGTACCCCTGAGTGACTTTGCATGTTATGGGCATACCCACATCTGGTAGGCAAGTTGTCATAGCCAAATGGTTTATTCGGCTTGAGACTCTCATTATAGACTGATAAACAATTACTATCTGAACTGTTTGTTCCCATTCGTTCCACGAGGGTCACCCTATATTTATTCCTTATTACTTATCATTATTTGGTTATTTGATTGTAATCATTTTTCCAATACTGTGTCCGATTGTCAAATATAGATAACATGGGTAAAAAAACACCTGCTGCGCAAGGGTCTACAAATAGACAGAATCCTATTACCACCTCTACCACCCCATTACCGAGTCTTACTGCAATAGACAAAACGTTGCTGAAGACTATTGGGGTGGTGGTAACGGCTATAGAGAACACGGAGAGACGTCTCGCTCCCACCGAGTCTACCCTTACTTTTGCAACCAGATAATACTTCTATAATCCTGGCAAACTCATACGATTCCCTGCTTGCAGTATCTTATGCAGGGTACCCTGGGCCAGAGAATACAGAGAACCAACCGATACAGGAAACAGTTTCTCTAGAACACACACATTCAGGCACTAGACTTTCTTCCACCCCTACTATGTTGTCATTAAATGGGAGTGCAAGCCCAAACCCTATCTCTTGTACATCTGATGATTTGGTAGAACTTGTGGGACCTGATGTATGTCTAAGTAGTGACATGAGAAACAAGGGTAGGGATAACAACGATAGTCCACCTGCTCGTACAAGGGGGCAAAAAGCCAAAAGTAAATTAAAACACAGTAGTAACGAGTTACCATCAAATAAGACAAACGGCAAGGGTTGCCGCAAACAGCTTCAGCAGGTTGCACACAACAACGCAGCCCAAAGCGGCCAAAGTAGGGATAAGGTTTTTGACAAGTCAACCAACGTAGCGCCCAAAACCACCGACAAACGTAGAGCCTGGGAATGGGAACCATTGGGAGAGAATGGAGACCCTGTTCACTACCCTATTAGGGCCCATTACTCTAAAGTTAACAAACATTGAGAAAAGGTTGGGTACCATAGATGTCGAACTAGCAAAAATCATCAGCATGGGGAATAACCAAATAGGAAAATCCGGACAAGGGTGTAGTGCGGGAACTAAAGCCAAGAATAACAATGTCAATTCAACAACAGTCCCCATTAACAGGAAAGATTCCATCCCGACCCGGGCCCAAGTAAAAACATGTCAAGTACCAAAACAGCAGTGACAGGGTTACCTAATCCCAGTACCTCAAAGGGGGCAAACCCAGGAACAGTAATCGTGGCTCCTGGTCAAAGCAAGACGGCACACACTGTACAGGGAGATGGGGATGACAGGACTCACCAAGTACCCACAATAGGAGTCACTACGGTGACCAGTGCAAGTCAAATCCCGGCTCGTATTAGTCTACCCCCGGAATGTGGGGCCTATGTTGCGGTACTTGTTAATGTCCCCAAACTAAGAAATGGCCAACTGGAAAACCCTGACAATCTTAAAAATCCAACACTCCACGGGTTAACTACAAAGTGTGGCTTCCCAATAGAGAAAGCTAAACAAATTGTTTTAACTCAAAGGGTGGGCTGGGTAGGGCCACTGAGGAAAAAATTTAAGGGAGACTGTATCATCATAAATATTAGATCCCCATTCTGGGCCCAACACACCCTTATCAATGCCCCACCACCATCACCCTGGTAGTTTAATACAACGCTACTTCCACTAGGCTATTTTTATAGGCATTTAATAGATCCTAACCTTAATTCTGGGCACACCCCTCCATCGCACCACCAGGATATGTACCTGAGACATCCTATGCCCCGTTTTGCTATACCGACATACAACAGGTTTCAGGCTTTTGACTCTCATGAAGAGATCGACTGACTGAGGAGGCTATCGGTGAGCCAACAGAATTATCCTGTAGCAGGGTTTGGAGGGGTAAATATTAATTGTAATTCTAACCCAGATGAGGCAGGTAGTAACTCATTGACCTTCCCTACCAAAGAGGCTCAAATCTGCGAACAAGTAAACCCGACCACTCAATGCCAACAGATAGATACTGAGGATGAGGTATGTTATGGCCTCCTCCATTCAGTGGAAGAGCCGTATGTGTCCACCATTGTAGTAGAAGCAGAGATAGAACATCCATAGCCAGTAAGAGTGAGCATAGACGTTAGCTCCAGTCCCGATTGCGGTAATTATATAGCTACCTCACAGGTAGAAATAACCGTAACGGACAAAGAAGGTTACCTATTAGCTACATGGAATTTAGCAGGTATAAAGGGGAAGCTGAATACACCATTTTGGGAAGAATTTACTAACAGGGGGTATGATTTCATCTGTTTACAAGAAACATGGTGTCAGGAACCAATCTATGTAGAAGGATACACCTCATATTGTCTGAATGCTATTAGCTCCCCTTCTGGTAGGGCAAAGGGTGGTCTTTTGTTGTTGATATCTAACAAGCTTATAATGTTTAAAACCAAAAGCTATTCCGTAGTGGAGCCACATAGCCAGGTATTGCGGTTGAGTAGCAACAGAGGTACAGACCTAATTCTTGTCAACTTTTATAACAACAACTTTGATGCCTCAAGGGACAAAATCCTGCCACCTTTAGAGAATGAAATCAAAAGGTTTCTGTCACTTTCAAGTAGGCAGGCTACCATCATATGGGCTGCAGATTTTAACATTCAACCATGCCCATTGGCATTAGGAAATTCATGTGGTTTTAGGGTAGAGATTGATGATCATCCCAATGGGGAAGGGAATGATCATTTGCACTTTCCACACTGTAAATTTGGCCTGTCACTAAACCAATTGTTAGTAAAATTTGACCTAGATTTATTGGGCTGCAACAAGAACAAGCATAATATAAGCTGCCCCACGTTTACTGGCAGGAATGCAAATACATTTATCGACCATATCCTAATCTCTAATAGTTGTGATTACTCTAACCTATGGGTTAAAGAAGAAGCCCTAAGTGATCATAATAGCATCTCCCTATCTTTATTGTGCTGTGGAAGGAAACCTCTTTATAATACTGCCTGCTCCAACAACATAGTAGCCTCACGACCTAATGGTATGAGGATCAAATGGGCCGGCATTGACCCCGCCAAAATACACAAAGAGGTAGTGGACAAATGTAGAACAGAGCTAGAGTACTGTCTAAGTGACGTAGTCAACCCTGAAACACTGCTCTTAAGCTTTATTAAGATTTACAAAAATATAGAAGAAATTTTCACTAAAAAACCCAGAGGGAACCGAAATATTAGGATGGGATGGTTTGATAAAAGTTGTACTAGGGCATTAGATGAGCTAAAAGAAGCATTGAACACTAAGCCCAGAAACAATACAAATATTAAAAAGTTACGTAATAAGTACAAACGAACCTTGATTAAAAGGAAGAATGAGCTCCAAGTGGCGGCATGGCACAATCTTAATTTAGCTGTAGAGACTAATAACAGCAAACTCTACTGGGAGACTATAAATAGCCCCTTTCTTAAAAATTATAGCATACCAGAAATTACCTCATACATGGACTGTAATGCTTGGATTGATCATTTTACATATATTTTTAACCCTGATAGGATTGTTTTAGAAACAGATCAGCAAGAGGATTCGGTATGGCTGCCCATAGTGCTCCAAATAAGCTTAGACAAAATATATGAAGGATTAATTATTAGCAAAGGAGGTAAGGCGCCGGGCCCAGATGGGGTCCCGGTGGATTTGCTTAAAGCAGAAATGAATCTTTGGGCACCACTTTTAGTAAGGGTTTTTAATATGGCAGCGGAAGGAAGTTTACCCCCATCATAGAGCCAGTCGGTAATTGTACCCCTCTTTAAGAAAGGCTCGAAATCTGAGGCGTGCAACTATCGACCGATCTCCTTACTCGATGCGTCAATTAAAACCCTGAGCAGGATAATGTTGAAAAGGCTGGAAACATGGGCCACCGAAAATGCAATTATAACTAAAGTACAATATGGATTTAGAAAAGGGTTGGGGACCCTAGAGCAGTGTGTCAACCTGGACCTTTTAATTAACAAAATACACTACTGCTAAGGATGGAACACTGTTCCTCTGCTTTACGGATCTGAGCAGTGCTTTTGATCTCGTAGATCACTCCATATTATGGCCTATTTTAATTGATTTAGGAGCACCGAAGGAAATTATACACTTCCCAGCCAGACTCTACGAGAAATTGACTTGTAAAATACGATATGGTCCCTCTGGTGAATGTACTCCCCCCCTCAAGGTTTCAAGAGGCATCCGTCAGGGTTGTGTTTTAGCACCCTTTTTATTCTCCTTATTTATTAACCAAGTCGATTTTATTTTAAGTCGGATCCCTGCAGATGCACCACTTATAGGAGGGAAAGCGGTCCCTATATTACTTTATGCGGACGACGCTGTACTATTGTCACGCACACAGATTGGTCTACAGCGGCTCACCGATAACTTTATGATCTTTATTGATAGTAGGAAACTTAAAGTTAACAAATCAAAGACATTTGCAATGACATGTGGGAGGAAGGCTAAGTCAGTGAGCTCTAGTAACTTTTTCATTGACAAGGCCAAGATGCAAAATGTTAAATCTTTCTGTTACCTCGGGATCACCTTTGCAGGGGATGGCAAATGGCAAAGGGAGTTCGATAATATCAGTCTTAAGATGAGTAGGAATAATAACAGCATCTTTAGATTTTCCTCCAAATTAGGGGTTAGAAGTATTAAAGATATGATGGCAATTTATAATGTGAGATGTACTTCATCAGCGCTGTATGGTGCCGGGGTATGGGGACATCAACATAATCCAGCACTACAGGGAGATGAAAAAAATTTCTTTAAAAACTATTATGTGTACCTCCCTCAGCATCGGTAGAACTAGTCCATAAGGAGGTCGGAATTGAGTATATCTCCGACATAGCTGCACTACGCCCTCTGCTGCTATGGCGTTCGATCTGGGCCAAACTGAAACGCTGTTCACACAAGAGATTATCGGTGACTGTTTGAGCCTTGATCATGTATCCCGGATTGCCAGGCTTAAATATATCCACTACTGGTACAATCTCTTGTTTGAATGTAATATTTATCTTGAACCAGAGAACGCAGCTTTGATTCCCAAGAAAGAGATCAAAGTAAGATTCCTAACCTATAAGAAGGAGCAACGCGAGAAACTTTCAGGGAAGTTACAGACTGTGGTCTTTTATCGGGAACTCCAGCTTAATACAGGATTCCAGTCCTACCTTTCAATTGTTACCCGTAACTCTCACCGGTTTGTATTAACCAGCCTAAGGTTGGGAACTGTACACCATTTAGTATCTTTTCCCAAAATTAAATCTAGTTCGGACTCTGTATGTCCATGCGACAATACTTCTAGACAAAGTTGCTGCCATTTTTTACGGTTCTGCAAATTTTATTATTCATATAGGAAATTTTATTTAAAACCAATTCTCCTAAAGAACCATGTTCGATCCACCAAGACAGCAATGGAATTTATTTGTCGTCTGGGAAGCCCATATATTTGTTTCTTTGTAGCAACCTATATACTGAAATGTACAGCTGCCAGGAAATCCATTGTCATTTAATTTTAGTGACTGTGTCCAACTTATTTAATTTGACCTGTCTGTACATCCATAATGTTATAATCATGTTGAGGTAATCTTGGTTTCTACCATTATAGTAAATGTTTGTGGTTTTATCTAGCCAAGTACATTTTTTTATTGTATTGTATACATTAGACCATGGGTGCGGTCCCTGGTAATTACCATGTCTCACATTAGGATGGAATCATTGATTACTTTTGTAATATTATAACTATGTACTTTAGGGTTGTATGTGTTATATATGCGTACTTTGCACATGTCACCTTTTGGAAAATCTTGCATTTGACTTAGCATTTAAATACTATTTTATGTGATGATTTTAAGGACGTAATTAATCATGCATTATTGTTAATCCTTTTTTATGTCATTTTTTAAAATTAATTAATTGACATGTTCATGTATTTGTTTGCTTATATGGTTATGTTTTATAAACCGAATAAAGCATTTTAAACTGAACTGAACTGTGTCTTCAGACATGTGGGGCCAATGAAAGTGAGGGACATGCCTGTCCCAAGTCTTGTTCTGACCAAGATGTCCTGCTAAGGGAATATCATGGGCTAGTGTCAAAAGGAAGCCCCTGAATGCCAAAGGTATGACCAACCTCCTGGAAGCACCAGGCTTGGGGTCTCTACTATCTGAAAACAGGAGCCCTTCATCCCAATATACTTTATGGGTGCCACTAGCATTCCCAGCAGCCTCAGCAGGAGCTTGCTGTCTGAGGGGTTCAAGAGAAGGTCAGTCCAACTGCACCTGACTCAGCTCTGCCCTGGAAGGGACGCCTGTCCCAAGAAACTCAACCTGATCAGGCTCAAGCTCTCCTGGGACAGTTCCTTCTTCAGGCTCACAATCAGTTTCCTCTGAAGACTGATCCTCACTCTGTGTCAGGGGGGAGGCACTGCCTTAACCCTACTGCTCCTTTTTCTGGTAGGTAACTGGTCCATTATTCCAGAATCCAGTGCCTGTTTAGTGTTAGACTTTTTGACCTGTGACCTAGTCACTGCAAGGACATGTGCTGAGATTCCTAACATTTCTGCACGAGTCCTAAACTCCACGCCGGAACAGGCTGAAGTCTCTAGGTAATTGCCAAGCAAACATTCTACAGGGAGGTCTGCACTAACCACAACCTTCTTAAGGCCATTTACCCCTCCCCAGGAGAAATTAACAACCGCCATACTATGTGTAGTACGGACATTGCTGGTGTTGATCACTTGGTAGGTTTCACCAAGTATGATCTGTCCAGGGTCCACAAATTCTGGTATCACCATTGTGACACTGGCACCTGTGTCCCTGTAGGTCTGAGCCTCTTTCTCATTGATTAAAGGAGTTTGTCTGTACTTGCCCAGATTACTGGGACTCACAGTAGAGGTCATATCCATGCCTCCATCACAGGTCAAAACAGCTTGAGTTGGTACTCTGACTAGGAGAAAGTCCATCTCAGTTCCCAGGGTCAACCCTACTACATCCTTTTGTTGAGAAACACCACTTGTAGCTTTACTAGGGGGAACAGTTGCCTTAGGGGCAATGGTGGCTGGAGCGGTCTCCTTTTTGGTACAATCACTAGTCCAGTGACTATTAACCTTACAAACTTTGCACCATGGTTTTCTTTGGCCTTCTTTCTTTTTAGATTGGGGACCCCCCACCAGTAGAAGCTTTTTGGGGACCTTGTGAAGACTTCTGGTCTTTAGCTTTCTCCCCACCCTTTTGGTCTTGCTTCTTTTGGTCACCACCTTGTTTCTGTACCTTCTGCTTCACTCTGGTGGTTCTGACCCATTTGTTTGCCTTCTTTCCCAATTTTGGGGAGAGGTCAGATCAGAGTCAACCGAGTGCTGATGCAACAATTAGTTCTGACAGTTATTAAGAATCTGTTCTCTCATGATTAGATTATACAATCCTGTATAGTCACACACTTTACTACCCAGTAACCAGCCCTCCAGAACCTTAGTAGCACAATCTACAAAGTCAGTCCAGTCCTGAGTCTGTCTCTTCGGGGTATCTCTGAACTGCAACCTATACTGTTCAGTGGCTAGGCCAACTCCATCAACACTGTAATCATCAGCATCCTCTTCTCTGACAGTGAAGAGCTTATCTCAACCTTTGTCTGCAAAGGAGAGCCACAAGATTGCTGCCCACTGCTTCTCGGGTACCTTTTGTACTTTGCAGGCCCTCTCCAGTGCAGTAATCCATTTGTGGAGGTCATCGCCAGTCTCATAGGGAGGGACAATCTTGTTTAGGTTTCTATGGTCATAAGACCTATCCCTACCACTACGGATATTGCTGCCACCAGGGGCTTCTAGCCCCATCTTTTTCCTCTCTCTTTCAAGAGCCAGGATTTCTTTTTCTAAGGCAATTTCTTGCCTTCTGATCCTAAGCTGGACTTCTTTCATTCTAGCTTCATGTTCCCTCTTCTCAGGAGAAGTTCTCCTCCTATGAGCAGAGGCAGAGGACCCTATTGATGTATCAGCATGATCGGATTTCACTGAAGGTGATCTGTTCCTTCTAGGTACACCACCAGGCCTACATGGGGGGATGGAGGGAGGCCTATTCTGGTCCACCACATCTCCTGGCAGTCCTGTGTCTCCCAGGTTGGGCCTACTGACATCAACCTGGTCTGCATCCTCATCATCATCAGAGTCCTGGTGGACTAACCCAATAGGATTCTCTTCTTCTGATGTTTGCACCCCATCCCCATTACCTAGTCTATCTGGATCTGATGTTTTTTCCAAGCCATCTGCCACTAAGATATCTATCAGTTGTTGGGTGGTGGGACTTTGTCCTTGCTTTTTCTATTCTTACGACACACACACCCCTTAACTCTTGAAAAGATAATGTGTCATATTTAGATGGCAGCACTAGGCTGTCATCTGGCAGAGACCCACTAGGTCCTGCCTTTAAAGCCATGACTAGTGATGTGTGGTGTGTGCACCTACCTACACAACTTGGTTTCCTACAAAATCTCTGGAGGAGTTGTAGTCAGTGTGTGCTAGGCCCTTAACGCCTAATAAATCTAAATTCAGTAGAACTTATATATTTTAAGCTTGATTTATATGTACCTACTGGCACCTTAATGTGATTTTTCAAATGATATTCTCAAGATTATCTAGTAAAACAATGCAAGTTGCAATCCCACACGCTGCACACCAATGTGAGAAGTTGGCCTGGCATATGCTGTCCACTATTCTAGTGGGCACCTTGCACCAGTCCAAACGACCCTTATTGATGGTAGGTTGTAAAGTCAACCTTATAGAGCGCTATCCTAGTGGTAGCTGTGGAGAGCAGCCTTCAGGCTAAGACTTAGAGGCGAGTTAAGCAACTTGTTTTACCAGAAACAGTCTCATGAATAATCAAATGAAAGCACACCACACAAGGTATATATCAAATATATATGTATTTAATCTAAACACAACCCCTCTGGACTCTTTATGAGGTCAGTGGTAAAAGTACAATACAAGGAACTTAATTAGCATACAATAAGTTGCACAGTATACGTTTTGCCCTAGGGGCCTCAAAAACCATATACTAAAATAGTGGTATAAAAACCATGTGAGGCATAAAAAGCAGGTCTAGGGCCTGTAGAACCGCTGGGGCGACCAGGAACTACCCAAGGTAGGGACACAGGAGACCCACGGGGAACGCGTGCAGTGTCTACACACAGCCGCGGATCACCATTGACTTTCTATGGAGAACGAACAAGTTACAATTTTAAAGATTAAGGGAACTACGATGGAACCCTTTTAGACTAGGACACTTCGAGAGTCAAGACCCACGGGAGCACCGGAGTACTCGTGTTACCTCACCCAGGGAAGCCGGGTGCATAGGTGTCTTTTGGTGTCGGGTTTCGTCGTTGATTCCAATGGAGAGATGCGAAGAAATACTGCAGGCAACCAGAGGAAAAGTGTCTGGGTGGATCCAAGGGTGGATCGGAGATGTGAAGAACCTGAAAGCAGAGGGGACAGAGTCTGGGTCACTAGCCAGTGACCAGGATGGTGAGGAAAAGATGCCAATCGATGTTGGGTGTTTTCAGGTGAGAGAGGGGAAGCTTGACTCTTCAGCAACTAGGTCCAGGAGGTGTCGACGATGACCAGGAGCTGGATTCGAGCTGTCCCACGAAGGATGTTGAGTGCTGCAGCGTCAGAATCCGGATTGGACCCAACAAGCCTTGGCAACAGCAACCCACGCAAGATGTCGAGATTGGCTTCGGTTCAGAACAGCAAGGCCTGAGGGACTCCTCCTTTGGAGAGGAGTGAGAGCACGTCTGGAGCAACCAGGAAAGCTCAAGCAATCAAAGATGGCCCTTCCTGGGGGCTCACTAGCCAACGGACTTGGAACTGCGAAGTGGCCTTGAGCGGAAATGCACAAAGCGGGCCCACGGAACACTCGTGGAGTGTAGGCCTCTGAGCTTCGGTGCAAAAGGTGGTCGGGGCAGGGACTTTCAAATACCCCAATGCACAACTTCGGGAAGTAGGTGCAGTTGCAAAGATGCAGGATGTCCAGGAGTTCCGGTCCCACGTCTCTCGTGTCTGCTACAAGTCTCAGCTTTGCTGGGAGCGCAGGTCAGCGTCAGAGATGTCTGGAAGTCCGTGTCCTGTGTCGCAGAGTCTTCGGGATCTGGCGGGAGCCTCGAAAATGCAGACCGGCAAAGATGGTTTTGTAGCCTGTTTGAACAGGGTGGTCACTCCTTGACCACAAGGGAGATTTCTTCCGTCTTCCAGTCGATATGGAATGTCGAAGGTCCAAGATATATGTTGCAGAGTTTCGTCCAGGGTAATCTAAAGTCCTAAGGACTGGGCTCCTATTCTTATAGTAAGTTTAGGGGTTGGACTAACTCGAGGATCCCACTTATAAGAGGATCTGGGGAGGGGGTGGTTACCCCTTCTTCTTTGTCCAGTTTCGTGCCTGAGCTGGTGCTGTGGCTGTGCGCCCCAGCAACCGGTTTGAACTGGGAAATGCATGGAGCACCTTGTGTGCCCCAGGCAGTGTCTGAAAAGCATTCACTGAATGCAACCCACCTGGCCCCAATACACTAGAACCTGTCTGGGGAGGTGCTAGCACCTCCCTGGACAGGAAACCTATTGTCCAGGCCTCCCCTGCCAGAGTTTCGTCCAGCAGCAGGAGGGCAGACTCATGTCTGTGGCAGCAGAATCCATTTTGTGATGCTGAGGGTCTTTTAAACTTTAACCGGGTATACCAGTGTGTACATGTCTTCTCCCTCTAGAAAGGTGGAATGCTACCCCCGCCGCCAGAACTGGCGGGGGGGGGGGGGGTGTAGTATTCCAAAGTGTTTGACAATTTACACAACATGTTTTGATAAAGCCAAACTAAAGTTAGCATTAACCACAAGGATTATAATGCACTTAAGAGTATATGGTATGGCTATATCATAGAACTATAAGGAGATGGTTCCAAAAGCTGCGGAGGGGCTCAGCTCATGCTAGGGCACCCTCTCACACAAAGCCAAGCACCCTGTCTTCAGGATTGTCAAGGCCTGCCATAGGAGTGACTTACAGGTTAATATGTGGCTATATATAAAAGGTAGATATAGGTATACTATATATAAGTAAGGGGTGCTTACACCACCTTTCCCAGGCTGCAAGAGCAGACCTGTGGTGTCATTTTGGAAGGCTGCCCAGGGGTGGCACAATACGTGCTTCAGTCCCTGGTAGGCCTCTGGGTACCTATGCCCTGGGCACCTAAGGTGGTACAAATGGGGGTGGTAATGGACGGAGCATCTGAACCAATCAAACACTCACACCCAGTCAAAAGATCTGGGTTTAATCCATCACCGTTCTTTAGCCCACTCTGCCACCCCAGTTCAGACATGGCTATATGCAAATCAGTCTGACCCTGTGCCTCATGGGAACAGTCCAGCCCGAACTGCCAAGCCATGCCTTCCCTGGACCGGAAACAAGCTGCCGAGGACCGGTTTCTGGCATTCCAGCCGTCTTCAGCCTGGCTTGCTTGAATCCAGTGGCAAAGTGAGCAAGGGACTCACATCTGAGCATACCCTGCCACACTTATGGCGGCCAAAAGCGGTACTAAAGGGGGTGGTAATGGACAGAGCATCTGAACCAATCAAACACTCACACCCAGTCAAAAGATCTGGGTTTAATCCATCACTGTTCTTTAGCCCACTCTGCCACCCCAGTTCAGACATGGCTATATGCAAATCAGTCTGACCCTGTGCCTCATGGGAACAGTCCAGCCCGAACTGCCAAGCCATGCCTTCCCTGGACCGGAAACAAGCTGCCGAGGACCGGTTTCTGGCATTCCAGCCGTCTTCAGCCCGGCTTGCTTGAATCCAGTGGCAAAGTGAGCAAGGGACTCACATCTGAGCATACCCTGCCACACTTATGGCGGCCAAAAGCGGTACTAAAGGGGGTGGTAATGGACGGAGCATCTGAACCAATCAAACACTCACACCCAGTCAAAAGATCTGGGTTTAATCCATCACCGTTCTTTAGCCCACTCTGCCACCCCAGTTCAGACATGGCTATATGCAAATCAGTCTGACCCTGTGCCTCATGGGAACAGTTCAGCCCGAACTGCCAAGCCATGCCTTCCCTGGACCGGAAACAAGCTGCTGAGGACCGGTTTCTGGCATTCCAGCCGTCTTCAGCCCGGCTTGCTTGAATCCAGTGGCAAAGTGAGCAAGGGACTCACATCTGAGCATACCCTGCCACACTTATGGCGGCCAAAAGCGGTACTAAAGGGGGTGGTAATGGACGGAGCATCTGAACCAATCAAACACTCACACCCAGTCAAAAGATCTGGGTTTAATCCATCACTGTTCTTTAGCCCACTCTGCCACCCCAGTTCAGACATGGCTATATGCAAATCAGTCTGACCCTGTGCCTCATGGGAACAGTCCAGCCCGAACTGCCAAGCCATGCCTTCCCTGGACCGGAAACAAGCTTCCGAGGACCGGTTTCCGGCATTCCAGCCGTCTCCAGCCCAGCTTGCTTGAATCCAGTGGCAAAGTGAGCAAGGGACCCACGTCTGAGCATACCCTGCCACACTTATGACCCTGTGCCTCATGGGAACAGTCAAGCCCGAACTGCCAAGCCATGCTTTCCCTGGACTGGAAACAAGCTTCCGAGGACCGGTTTCTGGCATTCTAGCCGTCTTCAGCCCGGCTTGCTTGAATCCAGTGGCAAAGAACGGTGATGGATTAAACCCAGATCTTTTGACTGGGTGCGAGTGTTTGATTGATTCAGATGCTCCGTCCATCACCACCCCCTTTTGTACCGCTTTTGGCCGCCATAAGTGTGGCAGGGTATGCTCAGACGTGAGTCCCTTGCTCACTTTGCCACTGGATTCAAGCAAGCTGGGCTGAAGACGGCTGGAATGCCAGAAACCGGTCCTCGGAAGCTTGTTGCCGGTCCAGGGAAGACATGGCTTGGCAGTTCGGGCTGGACTGTTCCCATGAGACACAGGGTCAGACTGATTGGCATATAGCCATGTCTGAACTGGGGTGGCAGAGTGGGCTAAAGAACGGTGATGGATTAAACCCAGATTTTTTGACTGGGTGCAAGTGTTTGATTGATTCAGATGCTCCGTCCATCACCACCCCATTTTGTACCGCTGGGCACCTAAGGTGCCATATACGGGGCTCACAAGGGTGACCCAGTAACCAATCTGAGATGTACCTAAAGTACATGGTATCAATTTAGAGAGAGTACAGCTAGGCGGTGGTCCTGATTGGCAGGGCCACAGCCATACTAAAGTCGAAAAACCAGTGAAACACAGCAAAAAGTGGGCGTAACCATAGGAAGCAGACCCTATTCTCCTACAATCTCCATCAGCAACTAACATCCTCTTCACTATTCTATAAAATCTCCAGGCTATGATTTTCTTATTTTTCATATTCTCAGTAAATTATTATATCTCTGCTATAGGTAAGAAAATAACGAAAAATGTGGTTTTGAATTTGCTTCTTTGTTTTTCCGTCTATTATGTGTGTTTGGAAGATGATAAGCACCACGTTGCAGAAATTGATCTGGGAATACAGAGTATCATTCATTGGAATTGAGACTTTCTATACAGGATTTTGTAGCGTCTGATCATAGTCGCATTTGGCACTATGAGAAGGACAGCAAGCCCAGAGAAGCCTCTTTGCTTGTTGCTAATCTATGATGGAGGAAACAGTGAGAAAAGTGTCACAATGCTTCATAATTTAATTGCATGCATAACAAGAACTGCATGCATCAAATGAATCCCTGAAATAATTGAGCAGGGTGTCTAGATTAATAAAGCACTTTGGTGCCACACTAATAGTTGAAGGCACTAGAAAACTGCTCATCATACACCATACAGAGATACACTGGGATTTTTAAAAGATATATTTAACTCTGCTTCAGCACCAGTAGAAGGCCAACACTCAGCACGTCACATGGCTAGGAATCCAGCCACAAAAGGTGAAGAAAGAATGATGAATGTTACTATGTTCATAATCTGTTACATGGAAAAAGGCGTTAATGTCAAAGGTCACCAGTTATAGCCAAAAGATTTTGGCATATGGTGATTCCTTGAGTACATGGGAAATTTCCAGGTTTTCACTCTGTATTCACCAGCATGTTTGAAAGCTTAAAGTGGAACCACAGTCTCTGGTTTGGAGGAATTGGTACAGCTAAAAGATTTGGAATAGGCTGCCATGCTATTGGCTTTGCCAATGCTTGCTTTTTTAATGTGTTTGTAAATACTTATTACAAAAAACATTTAAAAAACTGGCCACATACAAAGGCTGTGGATTTTGAATTGTTTTGCAATAAAATGTTATAAAGATATTTAAAGAAGGATTCCCTTGCTAGTGCACGCATGTGTTTGACAGGGCAGACATCTTTGAATGGATTAGAATTCCATGTCAAAAGATGGCGGCTGCAAGCAATGTGTGCATGGGATGTGGTACACTGCAAACAGCAATGAGGCTCTGCATCTGTGTGCAAAAAGAATTCGCAAAGTAAAAAAAAAAAGAGTGAACAAAGATAAAGCTATATATTTCTTTTTTTTAAACACCCTAGATAATGTTGATAATTACCCATCACTACAATATTAAGAGATCCTAGATCACTGATTGAGCCCACCGAGAAGTATCATCATTTGAGGGGTCCAATGAGGAAACATGCCACCACACATGCATACATGGGTGACCCCAACCCAAAGGGGTGTCCAAGGCAGGTTTTGTGAAAGTAGACATATATCTAATTCAGCTCTTCTTATATTAAGGCAACCTTATCTTTCCTGTTTATATTAAATATTTTTGGTAACATCAAAAGGTCTTGGCGGACACCCGACCTATTAAAATAAATCAAAATGGGAAAAGTCTGCATTAAAAAGTTGGCTCAGTCTTTCAACACGCACTAACATTATTTCCCCCAACACACATCCTAGGAAATAATGAAGCCCATTTACCTGCATACTGAAGGTGTTCGGGGTATCCTATGAAAAGCATCTCGATTTGTGGTGGGTGCTTCACTCTGATCAGTCGTGTTTGGTTTTCTATGGAAGGTGTGATGCAAAGACTTGGTACAATGTCCTTTTGACAATCTGCGTTTGTTCGACAGACTTGACTGTTATGGATGGCCTTTCTGGCTGGCAAGCATGCATACTGAAAATCAAATGTCATGTTAGTCACAAAAAGATATAACAGAGACATTAAACGTAATCTTTTTTCTAAAACAACGTCTTCGACAGAATGCTAGTGACCCGGGAAAATGACACACTTCTTTTCTCACAAAGTGCTATCTGCTACCTTTAGGAGAGCACATGACTGGCAATCACATCTACAAACCAAAGTCCACAAAATCTATATTTTTTGTCAAGCATTCAATTATTCTACGAGCAACGGTACTGCAGGTGTTCAGAAAAGACAATTATGAAACATGGGGTGTTGGAAAAATAAATCTGCCCTTTTTTATATAGGTGCTAGGCTAAAGAAAATTTATTTTTATTGTACACAGACTCAGAAATGATCTATAGGAGCAAAACTGAATAGCAAGGCCTACTGATAGCCCAATAAATCATATAAAAAAACAAAAGCTTGGCTGAATAGGTTTTAAGTTACTCCTTACTCCCAGTGCATGACTAATATGCGCTTGGGATTGCTTGCATAACGTGTTTTGTGCTTCATGACTAATACAGGATTGTATTGCTTTTAAAATTGTCACTAAAAACAAGTTTTCGCCGTATTTTAATAAGATCGAATTTCAGTACTTAAAGCACATTTGGCTTCTTACCTCGCCAAGTACAATTTAATCGCCGTGTGCCACGGTCCACCACGGGTGTTTCGCGATTGTGTGGAGGGCGCGGAGGCGAACAGCTGCTCCCCGAACCGATTGGTTGAATCCTGGTCAGGTGGGACGCCAGGCTCCTGAAGCGGCCATATTTAAGAGGGGCAAGTAGTATTGCTCGGATGGTCCTTACTCCCAGTGCATGACTAATATGCGTTTGGGATTGCTTGCATAACGTGTTTTGTGCTTCATGACTAATACATGATTGTATTGCTTTTAAAATTGTCACTAAAAACAAGTTTTTCGCCGTATTTTAATAAGATCGAATTTCAGTACTTAAAGCACATTTGGCTTCTTACCTCGCCAAGTACAATTTAATCGCTGTGTGCCCCGGTCCACCACGGGTGTTTCCCGATTGTGTGGAGGGCGCGGAGGCGAACAGCTGCTCCCCGAGCCGATTGGTTGAATCCTGGTTAGGTGGGACGCCAGGCTCCTGAAGGGGCCATATTTAAGAGGGGCAATTCTTTCCGCGCCCAGCGAACGCGCCCAGCGAATGTGCGCCGAAGTTGCGCCTACGTTAAGCCCGTCTGCGCTGAGGACGCGCCAGGGGCCAGACGGGCTGGACCTCGCTTTGCCCTCCATGGTAATTGTGAGTTGTACTCTTATTCTACTCTTCTGGCTCTTAGACCTGTGCCAAGTTCGTGCCATTTTAGCTTATCCCCAGATGATTTGGCTAATATTCACTGTTGTAAGAGGACTCTACGTCCTAGGCGCCCTCGCTATCCTCGTCATAAAAATCCTGCCACAATCGGAAATCAGCTACCCGCTCTTACCTCTCTAAATGAGGCGGGCCTGCTG
Organism: Lissotriton vulgaris; assembly: GCF_964263255.1. Lineage (NCBI taxonomy): Eukaryota > Metazoa > Chordata > Amphibia > Caudata > Salamandridae > Lissotriton > Lissotriton vulgaris. Next base: position 687,407,989 of record NC_141696.1, read on the forward strand.
TTAAATGCTAGATCTCTGGTGCGAAATAATGTTGCCTTTAACGATTTTGTTTCCCAAGACAAACCACCCTGGGTTTTTATCACCGAAACCTGGGGCTCTGAAACCGCTGGCCCAGATCTCGTGGACGCAGTTCCCGAGGGCTATCCCTGTCCAGACTTGATAGGACAAGGTGTAGGGGTGGTGGGCTGGGAATCTTGTTTAGAGACATCTGTACTTGTTGTACCAAGCCTCTCTCTTTACCATCAGACACCTTTGAGGCAATGTACTTCTCCATTACCTTTCTCCCTTCTGAGTCTTTCTCTGGAATTCTCTGCTATAGACCCCCAAGCCCTAAAACGTCTTTTCCCTACGAAATTCTTAAATTCATTGAGCCCTATGTTGACAGGCCCCATTTTTACCATTCTGGGTGATTTTAACTTCCATCTAGAGGCCACAGATTCGAAGGACACGCTAGGACTTCTAGACGGTCTAGCTACATGTGGACTACACCAATTGGTCAATGGCCCCACACATCTGGCCTCTCATACGCTTGACGGCATTTTTTCTAATGATGCCAGACTTAGGACTGGCACCCCTATTCCCCTTTCTTGGTCCGACCATCTGGCAGTTCCCTTTCTTTTTAAAGTAAACTCCAATCCAGGCAACAAACCAAAGACTGATGTTTGGTCCACTAGAAGGAACTATAAAACTATAAATGATAATACTCCTTCACCTTTTATGAACGATCTTAGGTGTCCTTCTCTGGAGGATCCAAATAGGGCTGCCTCTGATCTTTCTAATGCCCTAGCTATTGCTATGGACTCTCTTGCCCCGGTCAAACGACATTACTCAGCCCGAAAGAGCCCCTCTCAACCTTGGTTTTCTGACCGCCTAAAAACCATGCGTCAGAAATGCCGGCAACAAGAAAGGTCCTGGATTGCTCATCCTGATCCACGGGGGATAGCCCTGCATAAATCCCTTCTTAGAGATTATAAGAAAGCGATAATGGAAGAAAAAAGGCACTATTTCACTAACCTGACTACATCCCTAAAATCCCCTAGAGACCTTTTTAACATTATCAACACTCTCTCGGCACCCAGACCGGCTGACCCTACCATCGAAACTCAGGAACTTTGTAACAACTTAGCGAGTTTTTTCCATGATAAGATTGCTGATATCTATAATGTGCTCGAAATTAGAAACCAAGAGCTAAACGCTAAGGCACCAGAATCCTCCTTCTCAATCCCTGATAGAAATGGAAAGACTGATGTTTTGCTGAAACCTTCACTTACATGTTTTCCCTCTCTGTCTATAGAAGATCTCAATCTTTTACTTGATGCCACAAAGTCCTGCTCGCCTCTTGACCCCTGCCCGTTAAAAATCTTAAAAACATGCAGAGGGTCGGTGCTCCCTCCGCTACTGGAAGTTATGAACTTGGCGATCCAAGAGGGTATCTTTCCCTCTTCCTGGAAAACCGCCATTGTTAGGCCTCTGCTTAGAAAACCCTCCTTAGATCCAGGGATCTTGAAGAATTACCGTCCTATCTCCTTACTCCCGGCCCCAGCCAAGATTCTGGAATCTTACATAAATCAACATCTGTCCACTTATAGTGAAAATTCCAACATGCTTGATAGCTCCCAACACGGCTTTCGATCAGCTCACAGCACGGAGTCTGCCCTCACTGTTGTTGCAAACAAAATTCGATCTGAGGTTGACACGGGACATCCTTCGCTGCTTGTGTTTTTAGATCTCACAGCAGCTTTTGACACCCTGTCCCCGTCAATACTGATCTCCAGGCTCAAGGATATCGGATCAGGAGGCTCTGCCCTCAGTTTGCTCTCCTCATTTCTTCATCACAGGGAGCAGAGAGTAAAAATGGGCAACTTCCTCTCCGATCCCCAAAAGGTGCAATGTGGGGTTCCTCAGGGCTCCTCATTGAGCCCTTTACTGTTTAACATCTTTGTTACCCCACTTGCACAGGTGGTAAGATCCTTTGGCCTGGATGTGCTGTCATATGCTGATGACACACAGATCTTGGTATCCGTCACCCAGCCAGTCTGTGAGATCGCCTCCAAGTTTAGAGCTTGTATGGAGGCAGTCTCCAATTGGATGACGTGTAATTTCCTGAAATTAAACGGCGAAAAAAACGAAGTTATGGTCTTCGGAAGGAGCCAAGATCTCTGGTCAAAGGACTGGTGGCCTCCATCCCTGGGAGATTGTCCGACTCCCACTCCTATTGCTAAGAACCTTGGAGTACAAATTAACCCCGCCCTTTCCTTTGACCCCCAGGTAAATAGGACAGTGTCTACTTGCTGTGGCACCATTAGAATCTTAAAGAAAATTGCCCCTTACCTGTCCTTGGCAGCCCGGAAACAAGCAACAGCTGGCCTAGTACTATCGAGGCTAGATTATTGTAATGCCCTTTATGGTGGCATCAATAAAGGCTCTATCCATCGCCTCCAAATGGTGCAAAATGCGGCAGCCAGACTGGTTCTAAGCCTTCCTAGGAGAATGTCTGCAACAATGGCCAGAAGGGACCTTCATTGGCTTCCGATTCCATCTAGGATCTCCTTCAAAATTCTCTGTCTGGCCCATGGAGCTATCCATGGCTCAGGATCTGAAAGCATTAGATCTCTTTTGTGTGCCTACACCCACATTAGAACGCTTCGTTCATCTTCAAAGAATAGGCTGGTAGTCCCTAGGTTTGCTAAGGTTAGATGGGGAGGTAGAGCCTTTTCCACCTTGGCTCCCAAACTGTGGAACTCCCTTCCCCTTGAGCTTACCAGTCAATCCTCCTTGGCAATTTTCAAAAAACTTCTCAAGACCTGGCTTTTTTCTCAAGCATATTAGAGTCTTGCTCTCCCAATGGCCTTTTGGTCTAGTTATCTGGAGTCTGGACTTTCCATGTCTGTCCGTATTACGCCTTGATGCCCCTTGGGGCTAAGTTTTGCGCGGTATAAAAACGCCATTCATTCATTCATTCAAGTTGAGAATGTAATTCCTGAGTAGAGTTCTCAGTTCGTAAACCAGAAGGAAATGAGCCCCAGAGTCTCGCTGCTGAGAGTGTGAAACTTCATCCACCTGCTCTTTGTTTCTTTAATCTCCAACAAGTAGATAGTTCAAGGAGGAAGATCTCAAGGTTCTAAGAGAAGCTTCTTTGTTGTGAATAAAGTTAGGACAATGATTATCCAGGGCTTTATAAATCCCAAAACAAGTCTTAAACAGAACACCCTCTGTAAAACTGAAAGCCAATTAAGATTTTGAAGCAAAAGCCAGGCAGTGGCGTAAGGTAACTTGAAGGGGCTCCCCTGCGACTAACCTAATGGGGCACCCCTCCAGACTCATTCAGGAGCTCTCAGGCCAGGGTACTGTGCTGAGGAGGCCACCTGGAGCTTGGGGCGCCCGCACTGTGTGGGCCTTTCTTATACCACTGACGCCACGCAGGACTTCAAGGATCAGCCACTGCTGTATTTTGGATAAACAAGGATTTCAGCAGGAGACATTTTGCAAGATCTAAATAATGGGAGTTTGCATAATATAAGAGTGATCCGATAAAAGCTCTAACTGCCATTTGCTTGCACACTGTAGATGACAAAGGTAGAACTTTTGCAACATTTTCAGATTAAGTACTAAATAATATAGGGAAAATGCTACTTACCAGAATGCATCTGTTCTTGGCATGTAGGGCTGCAGAACCACACACTATTTCATTAGATCACCATCTGGTGGTGGACCAGGATGATTACACTTTGTTGTTGTCTTGGAAGAGTCTTTGTCTGTTGGATGACTCCTCCCTCAGATCGTAGTGCGCATGGGCATCGACTCCATCTTCAGATTGTTTTCGCCATTGGGCAAAATATGGAGTTGTAGGATTACAGATAAAGATGACCATGTGTTGTGTATCTAAATAAGATAATACTGGAACAGATACAGGTAGCCGGGGAGGCGGGTGGGAGTGTGTGGTTCTGCAGCCCTACATGCCAAGAACAGATGCATACTGGTAAACAGCATTTTCCGTTCGAGGCATATGGGCTGCAGACCACCCACTATTGCATAAATTGCACAGCAGTTTCTCCCTTAGCGGCGACCACCTGCATCTGTTGCAGGAGTTTGAAATAATGTTTTGAGTACAGACTGGCCCACACTTGCTTGTTGTTTTGCCTGCACATATACACAGTAGTGTTTTGTAAATGTGTGCAGAGTAGACCATGAAGCTGCTTTACAGATGTCAACTAATGGTATATTTCCTAGGAATGCCATAGATGCCCCAAACTTACGGGTGGAATGAGCTTTAGGGGGAATGGATAGAGTGCGTTTTGCGTTCTGGTAACACATTTGAATGCACTTAACAATCCATCTTGCAATGCCTGATTTTGAAATAGGATTGCCCTTATGTGGAGGAGAAAAGGACACAAACAGTTGTTTAGTTTTACGAAAAGGCTTTGTCCTATCAATGTAGTAGAGAAGTGCTCTTTTTACATCTAATGTATGTAGAGCTCTTTCTGCTACTGTTTGCGGTTGGGGAAAAATACTGGCAACTCAATAGATTGGTTGAGATGGAACTGTGAAATGACCTTTGATAGAAACTTTGGAAGAACCACTTTATTGTGATGAAGTTGTATAAATGGTTCTTGAATTGTTAATGCCTGGATCTCACTCACTCTTCTGAGTGAGGTAACAGCTACTAAAAAATCAACTTTCCATGTAAGGAACTGTAATTCACACTTCTGTAATGGTTCAAAAGGAGGACCCATAATTCTGGTGAGAACAATATTTAAATTCCATACAGGAGAGGGTGGTATTCTGGGAGGAATTATTCTTTTGAGTCCTTCCATACACGCTTTGATTGCAGGTACTCTAAACAATGACAAATGTTGTCTGTTTTGAAGATATGCTGCTATGACAGCAAGATGTAACCTGATTGAGGAGTATGCTAAGTTAGATATTTGCAGATGTAACAGGTAGCATATGATGTTTTGTATGGAAACATCTGAGGGGTTGATGTTGTTATTTGTGCAATATACAACAAACCTTTTCCACTTTGCTTCAAAACATGCTCTAATGGTAGGGCATTTGCTTCTTTTATGACATTCATGCAATCAGGTGGTAAATTTATATATCCAAGTTCTAAGACCTCAGGAGCCAAATCGCTAGATTGAGCTGCATTGGGTCTGGATGCATAATCTCTCCATGGTTCTGTGTCAGTAAATGTGGGGAGAGTTTTAATTTGTGATGTGGTACTACTGAGAGCTCTAGTAGCGTGGTGTACCATGGTTGTCTTGCACACATTGGTGCTATGAGAATCAATGTGAGAGAATGTTGCTGTAGCTTGCGTACCACTAATGGACGGAGTGGGAGAGGTGAAAAAGCGTACGCAAATTTGTTTGACCAGTTCATCCATACCGCATTGCCTTTGGATAATGGGTGTGGGTATCTGGCGGCGAAGCTTGGGCATTTGGAGTTTTGGTATGTAGCAAACAGATCTATCTCTGGTTGACCCCACTTTTGAAAAAATGGCTGAAGAACTTGATGATGAAGTTGTCTCTGATGACTTAACAGATCTGCAACTTGATTGTGAACTCCTGGAAGATGTTCTGCTAGCAGAAAATTTTTTGAGGAATGGCCCACCTCCATATGGTGTGCGCCAGACGGGAGAGCAGTAAGGAGTGTTTCCTCCTTGTTTTTGAATTTAGTACATTGCTGTCATATTGTCCATCCGGAATAGTACGGAATAGTACAGCTTTGTTTGATAGGTAATGCCGAAATGATTTTAGAGCTAGAAAAATCGCTGGTAACTCCAGATGATTTATGTGAAGTAGTTTTTGTTACATTGTCCAGGTAGCCTGTGTTGTGTGTCTTTGTAAATGTGCTTCCCATCCTGTGAGAGATGCGTCTCTGGTTAGTATCAATTGTGGAACAGGTTCTATAATCGGCCGGCCCTTGGAAAAGTTTTTGGTGTTCCACCATTGCAGAGAGCGATATGTCCGGTCGTCTACCACCACCAGATCTGTTATTTGTTGTTGAGCCTGATTCCATTGACTTGCCAAGCACTCTTGTATGGGGCGCATTTGTAATCTTGCGTATGGTACTATGAAAATGCAAGATGCCATTATTCCTATTAGTTGCATGAACACTCAAGCTAGTAGTGAGTGTTGTGGCTGGAATCTTTTGATAAGATCCTGCATACTTTGTATTCTTGTTGGGTTGGGGTACGCTATTGCCTTGGAGGTATCTATTGTGGCACCTAGATATTGCTGAGACAGGGACGGTTGGAGATGTGACTCCTTTTGATTTACTGTGAATCCCAGTTTGTTAAACAGGCATATTGTTTGATGCGTGTGCTGTACACATTGGTTGTATGTCTTGGATTTAATTAACCAGTCGTCCAGATATGGGAAGATATGAATGTTGTCCCTTCTTAAGTGTGCTGCTACTACTGCTGGATACTTTGTGAACACTCGAGGTGCTGTAGTTACTCCGAAAGGGAGCACCTTGAATTGGTAGTGTTGACCTTCTAGTATGAACCGTAGGTACTTTCTGTGCGATTGATGGATGGGAATGTGGAAGTAGGCGTCCTTAAGATCTAATGTGGCAAGGAAGTTGCCTTTCTTTAGCAACAGTAGAACTGTTGTAGTGTGACCATATGAAAGTGGTCTGATTGTATGTACAGGTTTAGGGACCTTAGATCTAAAACAGGTCTGAGGGACCCGTCCTTTTTGGGTATGAGAAAGTATAGTGAATAAACACCTGTGTTTTGATGTTGTTTTGGGACTGGTTCTATTGCATTCTTTTGCAGTAGAGATGCCACCTCTTGTCTTAGTAGTATGAGGTGTTCTTGTGACATGGGAAGCTGACTTGGTGGTATTGTTGGAGGAGTGGAAGTGAGCTCCAGGCAATAACCTGACTGAATTATTTGTCTTACCCACCTGTCTGTTGTGATGGAGTTCCAGACAGGTAGGAACTGTTGTAACCTCCCCCCGACAGGAGTGGAATGGACTGGGGGATGGAAGGGAAGTCACTGTTTGGGAGTAGAGGAGTTGCGATTGTTGTTTCCTCTACCTCTGCCCTTATTGTTGTTTCCTACAAACCCTCCTCTATAATATCCCTCACTAGGCGAGGTTTGGTTGGGCGCTTTGTAAGAAGAGGAGGTATTGTCAGTTTGGAAACCCCTAGAGGCGCCCCTATATGAGGAGCGACGAAAGGAAGGGCCAAGAGAGAAATTGTCTCTGGGTCCTCTTCCAATAGTCCATGTTGAACCACACCCCTCCCTCCGCTCTTCTCTCTTCTGTTGCCCTCCCCCATTTGCCCACACATTTAACAATATACCAGTCACACGGCCCATACTATTCATTCCTCCTGCGTGCTCCCTTCCGTCCCCTCTTCAATGCTGCCCTGCCTCAGAAGATAGGTAATCAAGGGGCCCCATATGTCACGAGGTCGCGACTTCAGCGGTAGTAGCTCTGTGTACCCCTGTAGGTATACCTGCTAAACGGACATGTAGTGGAGCCAGTCCTTAACTTTAGGAGCTCTGCCTCTACCCCACCTGCAAGCTATCTGTTGTCGCGCTAGGAGGATACTTATTGCCAGGAATTGCTTGTGCGGTGTTTGTATGTCACCTATCAATCCCAACCGGGACCTGAGGGGAGTCAGAGATAGCGATATGTCAATTTATGCTAGTTAACCCTGCAAATACCTCCTCCCAGAATGCGGCTACGCGGGGGCACTCCCAGGCCAAATGCATAAAGTCCGCCCCCCCCAGACGGCACCTCAGACATCTGTCGTCCTCTCCAAGGTGTATCCTATGCAGTCGCACCGGGGTACGATATAGTCGGTGAAGGAACTTGTAGTGTTCCAACCTAAGCCTACAGTTACTAGATATAGCTTCCGTTTGGAGACAGGCCGCCTCCCACTGCTCGTCCATCAGAGGGCTGTCCAGGTCCACATCCCACTCCCGGCGAGCTCGAATAGGGTGAGCTAGTGGGGCGCAACGGGCCCTTTTATACAGCAGGGAAACAACCTGTGTGGGAGCCTCGGGTTGCAACATTAAGTGTAATGACGTAAATGTTTCCGGTTCCTACAGGAACTCCGGAGTTAGGGCTCCGACACTTTGCCTAATGCGCATGTACAGAAACATCTCCATGAAAGAGTACGCCTGATCCCCATAAAATTGCTCTTTCGTGCGAAATTTCCCTCCAAGGTATAGGTCTCCCCATGTCCCCAGCTTCAGCCTGTCAAGCATCTGTTGGGCGATTTTTTTCCCCCGTGGCGGGCACTAGCGGGGTATGGCGCAGGGGCACTCTAGGAGAGTACATCAATTGTACCCCCAACGCTTTCGCTAACCAATTCCACGCTCGGGCTGTGCAGTCTACTGTGGAGGGATCTAAGTTCCGCACTCTAGAGGGCGTATACACATACTCCGACGTCGGGACAGGGGTCATGTATTCGTCCTCAACTGCAAGGTGAGGCTTATACGGGGGGTGGGTGAAACCAGTATACCACGAAGTGTGCCTGCGCACTATAATAATACTGCTCAAAGTTAGGGACGTCAAACCCTACCATACGGTACGGCAACATAAGTGTAGTTAACTTCAGCCGTGCTTGCTTGCCCTCCCCCAAATAAGACCCACCAACTGTGAATGGAGCGCATGAAAAAAGAATGCGCCCGGGAGATACGGAATGTTTATGAATAAGTATAAGAACTTCGGAAGTATGTTCATTTTAATCAATGATATCCTCCCTGCTATCGACAGGGGCAGCCTGATCCACTTGGAGATGTTATCTGTCACCTTATCCATGGCCCCCCGTAATTAAGCCTCAATAGAGCGTCCCTATCCCTGGTGACCTGAATGCCCAGATACTTAAAGTCATCTGACTCCCACGTCAGGGGGTCATCCAGCTGGTGAGTTCGGGTGTGGTCGGTCAGAGGGAATACCGCCGACTAACCACAGTTTATTTGCACACCAGCCACCGCTTCGAACTTGGTGATTTCCCTCAGTATTGGATTGAGATTATCTTGTGGCTTGTGGACATACAGCGTTATGTCGTCGGCATAGAGCGACACTAACAGCTGTCTGGCTGGGTATATGAGGCTTCTGTGGCTATGGTGCTGTCGTAGCTTCGCAGCAAGGGGCTCTATTGCTAGGGCAAATAAGACTGGGGAGAGTGGACACCCTTGCCTCGTGCCCCTGGCAACTGGAAAGCTCGCAGACCTGGAGCCATTAAGGAGGACTCTGGCACATGGCTGAGTATATAGTAGCTGAATCCAACTGACAAAAGAAAAGGGCATCCCCATATGAAGTAATACCCCCATCAGGTAGTCCCATTCTACAGAGTCAAACGCTTTGGTGGCGTCCAAAAAGACCGCCACCGGAGCGCTCTTAGGGTCAATGTCCTGCAGGACAGCGAAGAGTGTACATAAATTGTGAGCTGTCGCCCGATGGGGCACGAAGCCCGCCTGGTCAGATAACACTAGTTTTTCTAAGAGTAAATTAAGCTGCGTTGCCAGTACTTTGGCTAGGATTTTTGTATCACTATTAAGGAGTGATAGAGGTCTATACGAATCACACAATAGCGGTGTCTTGCCGGGCTTTAGTAGTGACATTATCTGTGCCTTTCTCATGGTGGCCGGCAGGCAACCCTCTTCCAGAGCCTCGTAGAACACAGCTTTAAGTATGGGTACAAGGGTAGTCACATAGGTCTTGTAAAAGTCTATAGGAAGACCATCAGATCCCGGTGCCTTTCCAGACGACATGGCCATAATGGCTTCCGTAATCTCATCGACCTCCAGGTCAAGCGATAAGAACTTGCGCTTTGTGTCCCCAAGCCACGCCAATGCGATATCTCCCAGATAGCCTTTAAGGTCTAATGGGGCACCCCTCTGCGATGTGTAAAGCTTTGTATAAAATCTCACCATGATATCCATTTGGTCTGGGAGATCCCTCCGCACATATCCCTGTTCGTCCTGCAGTTCCATTACATAGTTCTGAAACCTAGAGGCCCGTATCGCGCCAGCAAGTACCCTACCCATTCTATCTCCCTCCCCATACACCCGGGCCACATGATATTTCCCTCGAAATTTGCTCTCCCTATCTGCTGCCTCCTCATAAACAGATATTTTCTCTCTCAATTTAGCACGCAGTTTCCCCGATTCCCCGCCAGCTCCAATTTCCCTTTCCAGTGTTTTCAGTTCCACTTCCAGTTTTTTCAGATCCGGTCTAAGGTCCCGAAGTATACCTCCTCCTTTGGCAATGCACCACCCTCGGACTGTCACCTTAAATGCCCCCCACACCGTCGTTAGGCTGTCCACCGAGTCAATGTTCCTAGCAAAACAATCCTTAATGTCCTGTTTCAACTCCGCTTTGAACACTGCATCCTGCAAATGACGCGAATTCAATCGCCAACCCAGAAAGGGGGAAAGGTCCACCGGAGGGTTCAGTTTCACAATTACCGGGGAATGATCTGAGTACTTTCGGGCCAGGTGCAATGCTTCGCCTATCCAATGTACCATGCCCCTCGCTACCAGCATATAGTCTAGTTTGGCTCAAGTATTGTGCACTGCAGAGTGGTGCATCCCTTCTCTTTTAGCTGGGTGGAGGTGCCGCCACGCATCTAGTAAGTAATCTGACTTTAATATGTCCTGCAACGTGCATTGTGCGACAGTGTAATGTGCTGCTACGACATGGGAACGGCCACGTTTCGGATCTATAACAGTATTAAAATCCCCCCCCCCCCCAAATCATATAGGTGATTCCCAGCGTGTTAATCTTGCCTCTTAGTACAAGAAGTGAGTGTACATCATCTATATTAGGGCCATAATAATTCACAATCACAACGTCTTGAGAGTTCAGCCTCCCCCAAAGCAAGCAGTACTGTCCCTCAGGATCAGTGTCCATTCCTCACAGAGCAAACCTCACCCCCTTCCTGACGAGCATGGCAACCCCTCTGGAGTAGATGGAGTAGGAAGCGAAGCATCTGTGTGAATCCCAGCGTGTGGCAAATGGAGATGTCCCTCCAAGGGGGAGGTGCGTCTCCTGTAACAAGGCAATGTGGACTTGATGGCGCTCTATATAACTCAATACCTGCCTCCGCTTTCTAGGGTCATTAAGTCCCCTAACATTCCATGTCATTACGTTCAAATCATTCTGAATACCAGTACTATGAGCCATGTTTCATACATATCTCAATCAGCCTATTGCCATTATCATACCCGCTCTGCCGATCCCCCTGTGAGCCTGTGCCCTCCCTTTCCCCCCCCTAACCCCACCCACACCGGCTCCCCCAACTTGCCAGGAATGTCCCACCCTCTCCCTCCAGCCGTCCTACTCAAAAACATCCATACACACCCCCACAACCCGATTTCAAACTCTAATTCAGGGGAATGCCCTCCAGAGGGGACCGCTAGGGGCTCCTGCACTTCACTCTACCGTACTATTTAACCCATCTGATCCCCCGAAACCTCGGAGTACTCGATGACGGGACGACGGCGAGTGCCCAGGCGGCCATGTCAGTTTCAGCCTTTAAACAAATGAAGAATATACATCACCAACTCGGAACAACAGCTAGGAGTCTCTACAGTTCATGGAAACGCTTGCCCGCTGCCACAGGAGCACGTCGTCAGCCAGGGTCCAACAGGGGCGAGTGGGATCTGGATTGTCTTTGGGTGGCTTCTTCCCTTAGTTCGGCGCTGCGGTCCTGCTTCAGGTAGTCTTCTACTTGCTGGGGAAAGTTGAAGAGGTGCTGATTCCCCCGTTGGTTGATCTTCAATCTCGCAGGGTAGAGCATGGCGTATGTGATCTCTTTGGCCTGCAGTTTTTTCTTTACCACCGCAAACTTTCGGCGGGCTCCCTGCACTGCCTGTGTGAAGTCCGGGTAGAACTACAAAATGGTATTGTCATAGCGCACTTCCCCTTTCTCTCGGGCCAGTCGCAGTGGTGTCTCGATCGCGATAATTTAAAAAGCGCACTATCACAGGCCGCGGTGGGGCCCCAGGTGGAGGTCGCGCCACCAAGGATCTGTGCGCCCTCTCAATAGACATCTGGGCGGAGAAAGAGTCTTTGCCGAATAATTCCCCCAACAGACGTTCCATGAAGTCCTCCAGTCTGCCAGTGTTGGTCGATTCGGCCAGGCCTAGTATTCTCACGTTATTTCTTCGGGAGCGGGCTTGCAACTCCTCATTTTTATCTGCGATGACTTTCAATAGCTTGTCCATCTGTAGCTTGTGTTGATTCGGCCAGGCCTAGTATTCTCACGTTATTTCTTCGGGAGCGGGCTTCCAACTCCTCATTTTTATCTGCGATGACTTTCAATAGCTTGTCCATCTGTAGCTTGTGTTGCTTTGTGGTGCCTGCGCCGTCTTCCAATGTCGACACTCTGTGTTCCGCCTCCGTCAGTCGTTCCTCGTGCTGATCCAGTTTTTCCACCACTCTGTCCAGGCGGTTATTCATCGCATCCATTTTGGAGTCTATGGAGGTGAGGCTCTGTTGCATGCCCACCAGGAGTGCCTTCCAATCATCCTCTCGCGCTTCTGGGGGGTCAGGGTCAGAGCGATCTCTGGAGCTGGAGACAACCGTCTTTCTGGCATCAAAGGATAACTTTTCCTGCTTGGGCTCAGTGCGCCGCATGATGTACCCCGCCAGTAGTCCCAAAGCGGGTCCCGCGTGGCAGTATCTTGGAGGTCGCAGTAGGGGAACTCCTTCGCTCTCTCTGCCTTCCTCCACACTCCGTTGCAGCTCCACAGGTCCTGGTCTCACCCCGCACTATTCCGGGTCTCAGGGCAGAAGTCATACAGCAAAATCACAGTGCGGCCTCCCAAGCACAAAGGACAGCCACAGCCCCCACTGGACAATCAAGCACTGCCCCAACTATTCGCCACCAAAGGATAGGTCGCAGTAGTTCCCCCTCAAAGTGGCGCCCAACAGCCCGCCCGGCAGTGCCAGTGTCCACAGCTTCACCGCTTCAATTGGTATCCTCTGCGTGCTAGTGGACCCCACTGCAATCTCCCTCAACAGGCCCTTCTGTCCAAGCAGAGTGTATCCTCCGCCTCCACCAACTGCGTAGTGCCCAAGTGTCCCTCTTCAAGGCACTAGGCCGCAGGCCGCCCGCAGCGCCTCTCCCGGTGCTCCAACTCACGTAGTTGCGCCTCCAGTGGTCGCGCTCACAGCAGCGTGATATTCGCCGAGGATTCGTCCTCCCAGGGCCGCTCCTCTTCGCGTTTCCCAGCTCGCGGCAATCACAGCAGCAAATCGTTCAGGCCTATGGATCCCCGGCCTCGCGTAGTTCGGAGCTGCCAGCTTGCGCTCCAGCACTTTCGCCCCTCCATCTCGCCTCCAGCCTCTGCTTCACTCTGCCCCGTACCCGAGCGTCGGAGAGCCCCCAAATTTGGCCCGCGGCAGCAATAGACATTCCGCTGCCCGATTGTGATGCTTGTGGCTAATTATTCCTACAAGGATGGGGGTTATGTGCAATTTGCCGCCCGGGTCGGTGGGAGCCGGACTACAGCGCGGCCATTAAGGTCAAGCGCCACCTAGCGCCCTTAGCTTAAGAGTCGACTAGAGGCTTTTTTATATTCTTCGCTGCTGAGCCATAAGGCGGGGCATCAGAAGGTTTTGGTCGGTGTGCACCTGGATCCGAAGATGGAGGTGGAACCAAAGCCATCCCTGGTATGGTGGGGTGAACAGGGTCGACGCTTGTACTCACGACCTGTTGGTCAGCTGGAAGATGGTCGTCTTCGGATTGTTCCTCGGCTCCAGAAGATGAATCCTCTGCTTTGGAAGCGACGTCTTCTTGCTGTTGTTCTTCGGCTTCTACTTCGATTGGAGCCTCGTCTATGATGAGGTCTGGTGTCAATGAAGAGGACTGGGCCATTGCTCTTCGAGTTCGACGGTCCCTGGGACCGGAATGAAGCGCAGGCCTCACAGTCTCGACTCTCGTGCTCTGGAGATAAGCACAGATAGCAAACCTCATGAAGATCGGTGTGAGGGAATTTGTGTCCACACCGAGGGCACTTCTTGAAGGGTGTTCTTTCCATGAGCCAAAGGCCCAATGGCGCAGTTAGGCCCGATGGCCCCGACGAAAGCTGAAATCGAGAAGTGAAGCCTTTCTTCGACACGGTTAACCGGAATCACTGTTGAAGACGATGCCGATGGTATTATGATTGATTTATGAATTTAAAAAAGAGATCGGTAACGGGACCGAACAATGAACACATCTGAGCCCGATGGCGGAAAAAAACAATCTGCAGATGGAGTCGATGCCCATGCGCACTACGATCTAAGGGAGGAGTCATCCAACAGACAAAGACTCTTCCAAGACAACAACAAAGTGTAATCATCCAGGCCCACCACCAGATGGTGATCTAATGCAATAGTGTGTGGTCTGCAGCCCATATGCCTTGAACCTGAAGTTATCTGTGCAGTTAAGGACAACTGAAAATGAGCATGACACCTAAACTCTTGATGGTCTTAGAAGGAGTAGGTATCATGCCCATTCAGAAAGTCAATAGGCATCCAACAGTAGGTCATTACAGCCATTCATTAATACCTAGCTTTTGTCAGCAATCACTTTTAGTTTGTTTCTTCCCATCTCATTCCAGATAGATACCAGGAAGAGAAGTCCAAAATATAGCAGGTGACCACTACTGGCAGACGTAAGAGATTGGGTGAATGGTTGAGCGGGTGGAACCCTTTTCAAGCAGCATCTACAATCTTTGTCAGGGTGAGACACAAATAAACCCCAAATTAGCCTATGCTCAACACTCTGGTAGCTTAGCATAAACCTGTTAGGCTTAGCTTAGAGGCAATGTGTAAAGTATTTATGCAGCACTTAAAGCTGTAATAAAGTGAAAAAACAACACAAGAAAAATAACACACCAATTTAGAACAATAAAGTAAAATGTAATACATAAATCAAGACCCAAATGATAAAAATCCAATCAGTAGAACCAGAAATGTGAAATATTAAATAATTTAAGTGAAAATTGGGCCAAAAAGCCCAAAGCGCCACTCACCGCTATCTGGTTGTGCGAGACTGAGAGAAAATCACAAGTTCAGGATGACTGTGATAGAGCGCTGGCCGGGGACAGGGACCTCTCCAGGCCCGTTGAAAAGTTACATTCTCATTGTGCTTTTAAATTATAAATTGTGTATTCTGATTAGCGCCTTGCAATTACTGTGTCTTTTGTAAAATTCACCTTCCCCCTGCACCACACGCCTTACTGACTGTTGCTGGAGCCGCCTCCCTGCATCTCTTCGAAGGGGCACTTCCGGTCGCCCTGCTGGAAGAGCGGTTAGCGCTCTAGTGTTCTACTTCCTGCAGGCTACTTAGGCAGAGCAGGGGCTGCAGCGCGCTGCGGGAAGGAGACAGTGGCAGTGTCTCCAACCCGTTCTGCGTTCGGACCTTGGCAGTAAGATTGAGACAGCGCTCGTCTGTTTTAAAACTTTGTGCTTTTAAATGATAAATTGTGTATTCTGATTAGCGCCTTGCAATTACTGTGTCTTTTGTAAAATTCACCTTCCCCCTGCACCACACGCCTTACTGACTGTTGCTGGAGCCGCCTCCCTGCATCTCTTCGAAGGGGCACTTCCGGTCGCCCTGCTGGAAGAGCGGTTAGCGCTCTAGTGTTCTACTTCCTGCAGGCTACTTAGGCAGAGCAGGGGCTGCAGCGCGCTGCGGGAAGGAGACAGTGGCAGTGTCTCCAACCCGTTCTGCGTTCGGACCTTGGCAGTAAGATTGAGACAGCGCTCGTCTGTTTTAAAACTTTGTGCTTTTAAATTATAAATTGTGTATTCTGATTAGCGCCTTGCAATTACTGTGTCTTTTGTAAAATTCACCTTCCCCCTGCACCACACGCCTTACTGACTGTTGCTGGAGCCGCCTCCCTGCATCTCTTCGAAGGGGCACTTCCGGTCGCCCTGCTGGAAGAGCGGTTAGCGCTCTAGTGTTCTACTTCCTGCAGGCTACTTAGCCCTCGCAGGTTCTCGGGCGCGCAGCGGTCGCGCGCAGCCCCGCCGAAGACCCGCCAAAGAGCTGCCCGTCTGTGCCCATCCGCGCTAAGGCAGCGCCAGGCGCCAGTCTCTCTGGTATTTTTATTCTATCGTTACACGATAAGATGTGCTACTCCAAAGCTGAGCTGCTTGGTCTTCAGCACTCCACCTGCACCTGTGCTAGACGCAACCCGGCCCACATACGTCATCCCTTACTTCATCCCTCTCAACTTTGCTCTACTATAAAAACTACACCCAAATCCCCCAAGACCCACACTCTCAGGATAGGTCATCTTAATGTGAGATCTATGCATAAACACCACTCTGAAATTTTTGACCTCCTAACTGACCACTCTCTCGATGCCCTGTTCATGACTGAGACGTGGCTTCTCGATGAAATGGACTCGGTCTGCAACTTGGCGACCCCCACAGGTTATACCATTCACACTGTGAATAGGAGCACGAGAGGGGGGGGCTTGGCTTTTATAATCAAATCCCACCTTGACTGTCAATTCAGCAAAACAGATATTAAGGGCTGTGAAAGCGCGCGTTTCTCGATCAAAGTTAACTCTCAGTTCTGCGCGACGGGGCTCTTAATTTATAGACCCCCTGGTGCAGATACCCCTTTCATTAGCTCACTCTTACAGTTTTTGGACACCAATATTCTCAAATCAGCTAACTTTACGATCATAGGTGATCTGAATCTTCATCTTGATAAGGACTCCGAACCCAAAATTGCCTCCTTTCTTGCAGATCTTGCGGCTTTCCAACTTAATCAACTTGTGATGGGTTCCACTCACAGAGCGGGTCATCTTCTGGACCCCATTTTCTCCAACATCACTAGCTGCTCCGCAGACACGCCAATCCCTATGACCTGGACCGATCACCATTTAGTAACTCTGTCTATCTCGTGCAACTTGAGACCTGCAGCGGCACCTACTCCTCTAGTCCAGAAACGGCCATGGAGAAAACTTCATCTTGAAGACCTACACAATCTCCTGGTATTAAATCCACCACCCTCTACTGAAGATTTAGACGTAAGCTATGACCAGTTCTGCCTTTGGATCACTCAGGCACTTGATACCTTGATCCCGGCAAGATACTCCAAGACTCGCACCCACACTGCCAGCCCTTGGTATAATTCCGAATTAGCAATCCTGAAAAAGGAATGCAAAAAGGCAGAGAGGGGTTGGAGGAAAAACTACAATGCTAATCTCAAACTGGACTATGTCATGCTTCAAAAAACCTACTATCGTAAGATTTGCAAAACAAGGGCGGCATATTATGCCAATGAAATTAATAACAGCTCTAACACCTCGAAAGCTGTATTCAAAATTTTGAAAGATCTTACCGCAAAAAAAAACCGTCAACACCACTATCACTTCCCCTGACCTCTGTAATAATATGGCCAACTTCTTCACTAATAAGATTAAGAAAATTTACGACACCTTTCCTAAAGGCCCGCAGCCATTGGCCATTTTTGACCCTACTAGGCCCTCTCTCTCCTCTTTATCTACGCTTGAGCGAGAGAGTTTCCAAAAAATCTGCAAAAAGATTAAATCAGGCTCCCCGGCAGATCCCCTTAAACCGGATACCTTCTGTGAAGCCCACAAATCTATCACTGAGCACATCCGAGAAATCATCAACCGGTCCCTTTTGACCGCCAAAGTTCCCTCTAAGTGGAAGCAGGCCTGGGTTTCCCCCATTCTAAAAAAACCCACTCTAGACCCCTCGCTTCCTGAGAACTTCAGACCCATCTCCCTGCTTCCCTGGCCTGCCAAAATCATCGAGGCACACGTCAACAACATTCTGTCAGACTTCCTCCTCACCAATAACATCTTGGATGACTCCCAGCACGGGTTTAGAGCTGGTCATAGCACCGAGACCGCCTTGCTCAGTGTTTCAGAGGACCTCCGTACCATCCTTGACACCGGCGGCACGGCAGCACTGGTCCTGTTGGACCTTAGTGCTGCCTTCGATACGGTGTCACACGAGGTCCTCTTGACGAGACTGGAGGAAATTGGAATCACAGGGTCAGCGCTGGGCTGGTTTAGAGACTTCCTTTCCAACAGGTCTTTTAGAGTCTCTACCCCCCCTTACATCTCTGAGGAACATAACATTGGACAGGGAGTGCCGCAAGGCTCTTCCCTGAGCCCTACCCTGTTCAATGTATATGTCCGCCCCCTGGCGGAGGTGGCTAGAAGAAATGGACTTGCACTGGTATCCTATGCAGATGATACCCAGTTGGTGGTGGCACTTAATGACAACAGTGGTCTGGAGGCACATCACTTTAAACAGACACTCACTGACATCACCAACTGGATGACGACGAATTTTCTTCAATTGAACGCCGGGAAAACGGAGATACTCCTCTTGGGCAAAAACACTTCGTCCTGGGGTGACAACTGGTGGCCGGATGCCCTAGGCCCACCCCCTATGCCTAAGGAATGAGTCAAAAACTTGGGAGTTTGGGTGGACTCTGCTCTAAAGTTCACGCACCATACAAAAAAAGTTGCCGCCACGTGCTTTGGCGTCCTGCGTAACATCAGGCCTATCCTGAAGTTCTTTGACTGACGCACTCGCCAAGTAATCGTCCAGGCGTCCATCCTTTCCAGACTGGACTATGCCAGCTCCCTTCTATTGGGGGCTAATCTAGCTGAAATCACTAGATTGCAGAGAGTTCAGAATGCGGCTGCCAGGGCTCTGGTAGGTCTCCCGCGCCATTCCTCGGTATCTGGAACCTTGAAGAAACTGCATTGGCTCCCGGTGGGCAAAAGGGTCCAGTTCAAAGCATTGTGCTTCGCTTTCAAAATTCTCAAAACCTCCTCCCCCCCAATGCTTCGCCCGCTTCTGTCAGAGTACATCCCTAGGAGATCGCTCCGGTCAGAGGGGCAGCATCTTGCGATCATCCCCCGCACCAGACTGGCCAGAGTGGGCGGCCGCTCTTTCAGCTTCCTGGCGGCCAAGTTATGGAATAGTCTACCTGAAGCTATCCGTGGGATACAGGATCTCCTAGCCTTCAGAAAGGCTAGGAGACAATAGTCTCATTTTTTGTGCCTCCACCTCACTGTAACCTGTCTGTCCGCAGCGCCGGGACGCCCCTTTGCTGGGGCAGCCGTGCGCTATACAAATCACTATAACATAACATAACATAACATTCATGGTGTAGAGGGATGCGCAGCAGGGAAGCGCTGCAGACGATCGTTGATGTAGTGCGAAGAGCAGGCCTGATGTAGCGGACGGGTGTCACTGAAGCGCAAAGATCCTGATGTCGTTGCGAAGTCAGGCGGTGCTTCGCAATGGCGCTTCCCATGAGAGGTCGATGCTGTAGCACGAAGGGTAGGGTTGATGGAACTTTGCATCAGCAGACAGTGCGAGTGACTAGGTTGTGGCTCCAACTACCCGTTTGCGGACACGAAAAGCCCATAAAATGTCAATTTGACTCCAATGAGCCAACATTAAGGTTCAGGACCTGTGGGGCACCACTTGGGAGTCAGTGACTTGCTGCAGTTGGATCTAAGTACTGGTCAGGTGGTTGTGAGCTGCTATGCCCTTGGGGCTCTAAACAAGAGGCCAGCAGACTAGCCCTCAGAGTCATTGTGGGAGTCCTGGGTTGAGGTGCAGGTCTAATCCCTCTGACCCAGCCAGGAGGCTGCAATCCAGCAAGGCGGCAGTTAAACAAGGCAGTAGGGCAGGAGTCCAGTTGAGTGTCAGGCCTTTCAGCAGCACAGCAGTCCTTCTTTCTGGCAGAATCTTCACAGGTCCGAAAGTGTACAGAGGAATTGGTGTCTGAGGTCCAATATGTATACTGGGTGCCTCTTTTGAAGGGGAGAAGCTTCTAGAGGTTTCTCTTTGAAGTGCACAGGCTTCCTGCCTGCCCTGGCCTGACTCACAACTAACTACTGGGTGGATATAACTCTTTGTGTGTGAGCAGGACACAGCCTATTCAGGTGTAAGCAGGGCTGTGCCCAGCTCCCACTCCCATCCTGCCAGTGATGGCCCATCCAGGTAAATCTAAGCCCTCTATGGTGTGTGGCCATCTAGGAGGAATAAATAACACCCTACTATCAGCTACACCCACTAATGTGACTCAGAGACAGGCTGCAGGGACTAGTAGGTAGGAAAATGCCAACTTTATGGAAGTAGCATTTTCAAAATTGTAGTTTAAATTACAACATAACCATAAGAGAGAATTTTTCATTACAATTCCAAAGACACCAACCATTAATTGGTCACCTGTTTCAATTTGGAAATTACAGCTTTTTACATTTAATAAGGTAACTCTTATGTTATCCTATGGGAGAGACAGGCCTTGCTGTACTTTTTAAATAAACTACACCCTGGGATGTCCAGGGGCTATACCTAGGGGTTACATATGTATTACAAAGGCAGGTTTGAGCCGGTTTTTTTTTTGCCAGGTGAAAATGGCAGTTTAAAACTGCACACACAGGCTGTAAAGACAGGCCTGAGACATGTTTAAAGGGCTACTTACGCAGTCAGCACAATCAGTGCTGCAGGCCCAGTAGTCACATCCAATTTACAGGCCCTGGGTACATGTACTACCACTTTACTAGGGACTCACAAGTAAATTTAACATGCCAATGTGGTATATGCCAATTCTACCATGTTTAGAGAAGAGAGTACAAGCACTTTAGTACCGGTTAGCAGTGGTAAAGTGTGCAGAGTCCTAAGGCTAACAAAAATAAAGTCAGCAAAACAGGAGGGTTGAAGGCAAAAAGTTAGGGGGAAAGCCACACCAAGGATGCCAAATCTAACAGCAGCTGCCCATATTAAAATGTAACAATTTAAAAAACACTATAAAACTACACCTTTCCCATGATTAAAGAATCATGTGCAATCAGTAACACAAATAAAAAACTTTCCGAGCTGTCTAACAAGCTTGCGCTGAAGGAGTAGGTAATAGAGTGGACGTACAAGATATCTGGTTTTAACTTTGCATTGTGAGATGTATATGTCCACAGTGGCACACCAGGAAGTGAAGTGGGTGTAGAAGAAAAGGTGCAGGTAACAGACATGTTGTCCTTATTCAAATGTAAAAATTTAAAAATCAGTATAAAATCAAGCTTCCTACAAGTTTAAAGTGTGATGTGCAAGCAGCAGGAATAAAAACCTGTCTTAGCTTTTCAACATTTATATGTTCTAGATGCTTTTTTGCCATTCACATTGGAAGAAAACATTATTATCAAATGATTAGGCTGATACCATTTTGTGACACAATTCAAGCTATCCATGGCATGCTTCTTATTGAAACAGGGGCTGCCCATCGTACATCCCTACAAAATAGGTTGGTTTGCTGCGGTCAGGCAGTTGTGTTCTCAGTTGGTCTTTCATGTTTTTGAACAGTGATAATTTTAGGAACAATTGATTGTTCATCATTCGAAAATAATGTCTGAAATAGGATGCTTACAAAACAGTATGTAATGTCTCATACTGAGTTGGACTTATCCCTTCGCCCCTCAAGTCTATCTCCATTCCCTTACTAACAAGTTCTTTCTAGAAATGCTTCCACGTTCGGGAGAGGTAGAGTTTAAAATATGGGTGTGTGCATATGTGAGCAGAAACCCCAGTACATTTTAATTTCTGGGTACACTCTGTACTACAGTGTGATGAATGCAGCCACTATTACATTTAGTGACAACGGGCTATAAGATGTACAATAATTCTGGTTGCAATTTGCGATTAGAATCTTATTGTGTATACCGATGTATGATCTAATAGGTTAGTTCGCAAAATAAGGAATCCGAGTATGACACAGTCAAACTTTCCAATTAATATATATTAATTATATTTATTAAAAATGGTGGGGCACTCAGATTGGCCAAAATCACTGAGATGGTGGCCTGTAAGGTTCAGCAGACCACCATTCCTGTGGTTGCTTTTCATAAAATATTTATTAAAGCAGCCCGGTTTCCTTAGAGGTAAAAAAGTTTTCTTTTTATAAAGGTTTGTGGGGGAGTTGGCTGTGGTCCCCTGGACCATTGCCTCCTCCCTCTGAATGTAGTACCCTAATTCACAAAGGGTCCCAAAGGGCATTGTTCCCCTTTTCAGATAAGGTACCAACTTAACTAGGGAGTCTGTAACTTTTCAATGGTTTGTGACCGGAATCCGGGTTAAAAACAATAAATACACCTCCTATTGATTTGGTTTTTGAAATGTACGCCCACGATGTACATTTTCCAAATACTGAATTGATCCCACAACTTTCCCAAACAAAAATTTGAGAAAAAAGTGATTTCTTTCAGTAAAATTTGAGGTGTGCAGGGGATTCTGGGTAGGGAAACTTTGGGGGGTCCAGGCAAGCCATACCTCCCTGGACTCTCCCGGTGTCTTGTTTTAAAAAATGTATAGGTTTGATAGGTGCCGGCAGAGCTAGGGTTCAAAATCTACAGCTAGGCACTTTGCAAAAAAAGGGTCAGTTTTGACTGTAAAAATGTGGTGTGTCCACGTTACGTTTTGGTCCGTTTCGTGTCGCGGGCAGTAGGCCTACCCACACAAGTGAGGTACAGTTTTTATCAAGAGACTTTTTTTTTTTTTTAATTACTTTATTTACGATTTTGCAACAATACATTGATTGAAAAATTTGAGTGCACACTGTTCATACCTTGGCAACGATAAGAAGAAAAAAACCAACCATGCCAATGAGAATAATATTCCAATGGGAGAACTGTAGCCAGGTCAAAGAAGCAAATATAGACGTACAGATTCCACGACCCACCAATAAGTCCAACTAATTAAATATCAATGCTATATCCTAGATGTGGTGACCCCAGGGGCTATACTTGCGAGTAGTAATTGAAACAATGTAATAACAAACATAAGATATGATGTCATACAGTGTAAATTCACCCTCCTCCAGTCGGTTCTATACCCTGTTCTAACTGCGAGTCAGATGTCCGGCATGCCGCCTCCGTGTAACTTCTGAATGGACCCCAAATGTCCTTAGGGCGTGAGGCGAGTGGCTGCGTGCTAGCATAATTCTCACTATTTATGCTACAATAGGCCATACTATTCAACCAGTTCTGCAAAGTTGGAGTCCCTTTCCCTCCCCAATTAATGGTGATCTCTCTCTTGGCGACCATAAAACCTATAGCAGCAAATTTCTGTACTCCTTTGGGGAAGTTTACGACATACCCCAAGAGTGCCACCTCGGGGATGGGGGCGAGAGTGAGGTCAAGCATGTGGCCTATTGTTAGGTGTATCGCTTCCCAGTATGGCGGTAGTTTGGGACATGTCTATGTTAGGTGTGCAAAATCAGCATGTGGAGCCTTACACTTCAAACAGTGATGGGGTCTGGATGGATTAATTCTATGCGAGTTCTCTGGTGTGATGTACATTCTACGCAAAAATGTATAGTGCAATAACCTATGCCGACTATTTAATGAGATATTTTTAGTGACTTCACAGCATTTCTCCCACTGGTCACCCAAAACGGGATGGCCCAAGTCAGCCGTGCGCAATTTGACTTCGTTAATGGGGAGGAGTGCCAAGCACGTTTTATATACTTTGGAAATCAAATATTCCCCCCCCCCCCCGAGTTTCTAGGATAGTGAATAGGAGAGCAAACGATTTGGGTTCTACGGGGAAAGTTGCCCGCATCGCTGAGCGGACCCTACTCATAATGAAGAGGTCTATAAAAGTGGCCATGCTGAAGTGGTCCTCATCCGTCATGGAGAACAAATGGCCACTGAGGAATAAATCACCAAATTTGACAATTTCAAAGAAGGTAAGAGTGCGTTGTACTAGTCTTTCGCCCATGATTGGCATCCAGTGGGGGTTGGGGGTCCCGTAGTTCGTCGCAATTTGTCCCAGGTCCAACTGGTGGTGGACACCGTCTGGATATCGTTAGGATCCCTGGGGAGCACTACTGACAGGGCATTAAGAAGTGCAAAATCCGCCTCAGGACGGAGAAAAGGAATCCTAGCATCTGGGTGGAACCAGGCATGTGCGTAACTGCACTGGGCCACGAGAAAGTATAGCGTGAGGTCCAGAAATTTAAACCCCCCTCTGTCGTACGGCAATGTAAGAATCTGACACCTCACCCGTGGTCGCTTGCTTCCCCAGGTTAAGCAGATAAGATGTGAACGTAATGTCTTTAAAAAACCATTTGGCAAGGGGATAGGGATGTTGTTAAACAAATATAAAAATTTGGGGAGGACTATCATTTTAATCAATGCAACCCGACCGGCAATAGACAATGGGAGCCGCAGCCATCTCTCCACCTGCGACTCAAGGGTGACAACTGCCTGGAGATAGTTGAGACTAATAATTTGAGCTGAGTCTAAATGCAAATGGATAACCAAAAACTTAGTGGAGTCAGTGTGTTAAATATTGGACGGATTTGTTAGCATGAGCTGAAAGCCATTCTGTATTTCTGGCAGCCATTTTAGTTAGCCATGTGCTGCCACGTGCTCGCCATGTGCTCTGTCCTCCCTCAGTGTTGACTGCTCTTGTAATCTGCCTAGAAACGAACTATAAACAGCATCTTCCACCTTCGCACATGCTCAGTTGAGCTTGTAGCTGTCCTTGCAACTGTTTCTAGTCTGTAAATGTCAGGATGTGTTTGCCAAAAACAGCCACTGTTAGCTCCTGCCACTTTGTTGCGCAAGCAGATCTTGTATGCCCATATTAGTCATTTTGCATGCTTACATGTGCCAGGACCTCCCCTTGGTCTTATGCTGACTATGTAACCCTAAGCATATATAAGGCCCCAGTTTTCTGTACTCCTTAGACTGCCTCATTCAGTTGGTAAGGCTTCTGTGTGACGTAGTCTATCTCATCTGAGGTGAATAAATGTATTATTTTTATATTACAGCTTCTGCGCCAATTTCTTCTTTGTTGGTTTAAAAGGACCAAGTATCAGAGGACCCCTGAGGTTTGTTGTTTTCTTCAAGTGCACCATTCCAGTGGGAATTTGCATTCCCACTGCTTCGTACTGAGCGTCAAGGAAATATAACTGATTTGCGCCAATTTACATGTAGACCAGAAAATCGTCCATATCTGATCATTTCCTTGATCAGAGGTTCCAGATTTTTCTGGGGTTCCCGAACATACAAAATGACATTGTCAGCATATATAGATAGTGGGCCAGTGTTAAACTGTAGTCCTTGTTGCAAGTGTCTCTCCTGAAAATGTCTAACTAAGGGATCCATAGCAAGAATGAACAAAAGCGGTGTCAGAGGGCACCCCTGGCTTGTGCCGCGGGATAAAGAAAAGGGGTGGGATAGTGTACCATTCATGCATATTCTGGCTGAAGGGTTGCTATATAATAAAGCTATGGTAGTCATGAATCCCTTGGGCATCTCCATCCTGCCAATAAAAGAGAAAAAAAGGCCACTCAAGGGAGTAAAACGCCTTTTTGGCGTCCAACAAAATTGCGGCAGCTGGGACTTCAGGCCTGATCGTATGAAGAATGGCAAACAGAGTACGAATATTTAAGGAAGTGGATCTGTGTGGAACAAAACCTTACTGGGCGAGTGAAATAATGAACTCCAACAAGAGCAATAATCGAAGAGCAATCATTTTAGCCAAAATTTTGTAATCTAGATTGAGTAATGACAGGGGTCTGTAAGAGTCACAGTTCGCAGGGTCCTTACCCGGTTTGGGCAGAAGTATAATGCCCGCTTCGCAGAGAGTAGGTGGAAGTTCGTTTTTCTCAAGGGTCTCCGCGTAGACCTCCACTAATTTAGGCGCCAGTAAGTCTTTATAGGTTTTATAATAGTCCCCAGTAAAACCATCTAGCCCCGGGGCAGTGGATCCATTGAGGGCCTCAATGGCACTAACGATCTCTGTTGAGAAGGGTTCAGCAAGGAATTCCTGCATACATTTTTCCAGATAGACCAGGGCTATTTCTGAAAAATAAGTCTCTTGTGCCATGGTGTCACGTGTAGCTCCGGTAGAATATAATGTGGTATAATAATCCAAGAATTCCTTGCTGATGTCAAATGTATCCGTAAGTACTCGACCATCAGGCTGGTGTATTTCCGTGATATATGCTTTAGCATAGGGTAGTCTGAGCATTTGCGCCAGCTTGCGGCCTGGTCTCTCGTCCTCGCCATAACGGCATGCTGTACGGTACTCACTAAGGAAGTGTATCTCACGGTCCGCGGCATCCTTGTATTCCGGGAGGAGGGAGAGGCGACGCCTCCGAACTTCCAGAGTAGGACAAGCCACTAATTCCCCATCTAACTCAGCCAACTCCCGCTCAAGGCGAGTGATGGTGGCCCGCAGGTCCTTTAGGACGCCCGCATGTTTGGAAATGCAAACGCTCCGTATATAGGCTTTAAAAGCCTCCCATAACACTACCCATGTGTCTAACGAACCAGTATTTGTAGTAAAATACTCTTCCAAGGCCTCCCGAATTTCAAAGTGAAATAGGTCGTTGTTAAGAGCCCGGCCAGGAAAACGCCACTGCCACTCATAACCTTCTAGTCTGGAATCCTAAAACGGAGGAGTACTGGCAAGTGATCTGAATAAGTTCTGGGGAATGTAGTGAGAGAGTGATACTATGTGCAAGCTGCCGGAGACATCAGCTAATAATCAATGCGGATCCACATGTTGTGTTGGCCAGAGTAATGAATGTATTCAGTTTTAATGGGGTTGCGTTGCCGTCATACATCAGAAATTGAGAACGCTTCACATAAATCTAAGAGAGCCCTACGTGCTCGGGGCTTGGTGTCAGGGGAAGTGGAGGTGCTGTCTGCTGCCGGGCATAAAAGCAGATTAAGGTTGTGACCCACAATCAAGTTTGCTATCTCAAGTTTAGCCAGTTGTGTGTACAATGAATGAAAGTATTCAGGGCAATCCGTGTGGGGGTGTAGATACATACTAATGTTTTTTTTTTAAATTATTATTATTTTTTTATTTATAAATTTTCAAACATAAACAACGATGCAGCTGTTCATTATGAATACAAGTTGTACCCCATACATATCTTTTATTATTAGAAGCAGTACATAGACAGAATGCAAAACAAGATCAGAGACAGCCTAATCCATCAATATCGTCTTTACCCACAAATTAAAGATCAACAGTCGGCAGTATGATTCAACGTGTAGGCAGTAAAGGGACCCCAAATATCATACGGCCTGGAGGCACTTGGCAGCTCCTCTGCATAATAGGTGAGTTGGTCATGACAATAGGCAACATCATGCAACCAGTGTGCCATCGTGGGTGACGGCCTGCCATCCCAATTTAAGGCAACTCAACGTTTGGCCAGCTGTATAGTCATTGCCACCAAATTTTCGAGTACTAGACTTAAATTTCATTACGTTACCCAGTAGACATATCTTCATATCACATTCAACTGATTCACCCACCATTTCCGTTAAAGCTGTAACAACCTTTCCTCAGAAATCTGCCGCCTTCGGGCACGTCCATGCTAAATGCAGAAAATCAGCGTTATCAACACCACACCTTCTTCAGAAATGCGATTCCCCCAGACCATATTTATAAAGTTGTGCTGGTGTATAATACATCTGATGAACGTATTCATAATAAATAAGTTTGAGATTGCCATTATTCGCAAAGCGACCAGTCAGCCCACAGCATTCCTCCCATTCGTCTTCCGTAAGCGGCTGTGGCAGAATGGCATTCCGTTTGTCCCTAGAGCTCGACGCCCCACTACCTTCGTCTAGTTGCGAGGCAAAATATGAACGTGATCCCAATTTAGTTTTGATCTGCACGGTGTAGATGAGCTGCAAAGTTCCCAGGGTTGAGGGCTCCTCAGGGAAACATGGATAGAGGGCTCACATGGCAGATTGCAGCTTAGTGTAATAAATGTCGACATAGCAACATTCTCCCCATCTTTTATGAAATCCTGCAAACTAATAAACGTCCTACCCGGAAACATATCCTCCATGGTTCGTATCCCAGCATTGTGCAGCAACCTAAGGGAGCCAGTTTCGCCTGTCACAGAGATCGCTATATGATACAATAAGGGTAAAGCCGGCGCATACAGCGGAAGTCGTTGAGCATGCTTCTCCAAGTTTCGCCATGCACTTGCTCTACATTGTACCGTGTCAACCTCGTCCCGCTCAAACACCGTGTGTGTATCCACAATCATTGCTTTTAAAGGTATTGATTGTATGGCCCCAGCCTCAACCGCAACATGAAGCGTGAATGGCGGCACATTTTGCCAGTAAGAGGCGTAATGCGCCTGTGCACAAAGATAATATAGTTGCATGTCAGGCACTGTAAATCCGCCCATTGCATATGGTCTAGTTAAGGTCTCCCAATTAATCCTTGGCTTCTTACCCCCCCATGCTAGAGTAATCAGCAAGGATCACAATGGAGCGAAAAGGTGCTGTGTGAGGATAATAGGTATAACTTCCTGTGGATCCCTGTGTATCCAGACCTCTAAATACTTAACAGGGTCTGTAGTCCACTCTAGGGGGTAACCGAGCTCAAATTGTTCGGTACTTTCTGTAAGTGAGAATATTATTGACTTACTCCAATTAATGGCTAGGCCAGAATACTACTCAAAGCGGATATATTATATTCCCTGATTAATTGCTCTAAGTGTTGTGCTGGTTCCCTCACATACAAGACCATGTCATCTGCATACATGGATATCGCTAATGGACGCTGTAGAAAGCGCAAAGCTGCGCCTGCATGTCTCTGTCGCAAAACCCACGACAGCGGTTCCACACACAACCGCGAATAGCAGAGGTGATAGTGGGCATCCCAGCCGGGTACCACGCTTAATTGGGAATGTGTCGGACGTCTGCCCATTTACTCGCACTCGGACTACAGGGTCTGTGTAGAGCAATTTAATCCAATTGGTGAAAAAGTATGGTACACCCATACGATGCAACACTGCAAACAATATCTTCACATCGGTGTTCATGAGCGACAGTGGCCTGTATGAATCACAGCAATCTGGAGATTTACCAGGCTTCAATAATGTGACAATTAACGCCTCCCTAAGCGTGCCAGGAAGTTTCTGTTGTTCAAAAGCCTCTCCATACATGGCCTGCAAATGGGGCAACAGAACATCTATGTACTCTTTATAAAACCCCGCAGGGAGTCCGTCCGTGCCCGTTGCCTTGCCGTTAGGCAAGGCGACTATGGCGTCTCTAATTTCGTCAGGTGTCAACAGGTGTATAAAGAAGTCTTGCTGGCCTTTTGATAGCCATACCAAAGCCACATCTTCCAAGTATTGCGCTATCTCATCCTCCTTCGCTGTGGGCCTACTCCCATACATATCTTTGTAGTGCGCAACGAACTGACCAAGAATACCTACAGTGTCAGAATTGATAGTGTCCCCCTCTGTAATCGCCTGCACAGTGCAATGTCGTGCCCAGGGTTCCGTTATCTTAGCAGCCAGAGCACAATCCGGTCTGCCGCCCTCCCCATAGTACCGAGCTCTGCAGCGCCGTGACATATACCCCACTTCCTGGTCAGCTAATTCGTTATACTTAGTATCCTGCGAGCGTATGGCAGCCTATGTAGCATTATCTGGCACCTCTTCGTATTGCCGTTCCAACCTCAAAAGATCCTGTTCTATCCTTTTCATTGAATCACGCAGGGATCTGAGCACACCAGCTTGCAAACCTATACACGCCCCTCGGACAGTCACCTTAAAAGCTTCCCATAAAGTACACAAACTCTGGACGAGCCCACATTGTCAGTGAAGTAGTTTTCTATAACCTCTTGAACCCCTTCCCTAAAAACTTGATCTTGTAATGCAGAGGGTTGTAGCTTCCACTGAAATGGGGCCTGAGTGTATGTAGGCAACTGCATGGTAAGCAATACTGGTGCGTGGTCAGATAAGGTACGTGGTAAGTGCAACACCCCAGAAACCCATGCATTAACGTTGTTCGTAGTGAGCCAATAGTCTAACCGTGACCACGTTTTATGGGTATATGAGTAACATGTCCCCTCCAGCATCCCAGGGTGTCTCAATCTCCAAACATCTGTTAGGGTTAGATCCTGCATACCATCACAAACTGCCTAAGCAGCTTTTTTGATAATAGGATCTACATTAGAGTGTTGATCCATCGTCGGGTTCAGCACAACATTAAAATCCCCCCCCACATATGATAGCAGAGGGTGGTAGTCTGTATACTTTGTTCCACAGCAACTTACAAAATTCAGGGTCATCTATATTTGGCCCATAAACATTCACTATCGTAATCAATGTACCACATAATTTGCCCTGCACTATTACATATCGGTCACTGTCATCAATGTCTTCATGAGTGCTAATAAATGAGATTTCTTTTAATGAACACCATTGCCCCATGCATATGTGGAATATGAAGAAGCAAAACGTGCTCCAGCCCATTTTTTGGCTATATTAGATGCCGCATAACAATTTAGATGAGTCTCTTGTAATAGTGCAACCTGCACGTTATGTCGATCCAAATATGCCAAGACCTGCCTAGTTTTCTTCGGCTTATTTATTTATTTTTTTAACTCTTTTTATTAACAAATAAAACACAAATAAACCATAAACAAGCATCAGGTGATACATTACTTTCCTTTCAATGGGTCTTCGCGGCAAAAATCAGAATCTTAAAATCAATATTACACACTTGGATCATAGGGATTCCGGCGCTTCCTGTTGCGGACCTCGAACTGGTGGTTCACAAATCTCTCCTCGGTGCCCATTCCAAACCCCCCAAATCTTACCCCACTTCTCCAGGCTTCCCGTGGCCACGTATACAGCTTTCTCCCTAAACGTACACCAGTCCAGGTATTCGGCCCACTGAGATACTTGGGGGGCTGACATGCCCCCCACAGCTGTGCAATGTTTTGTTTTGCCACCTTATACGCCAGTGTCACCCATTGCTTCCGATACTCATTCAGGGTCATATGTATCAAGATACCAATTAGCGATTCTGTAATAGCGATTTTTAAGAAATCGCTATTTCAGAATCGCTAATTGGTATGTATCAAGAAAATCGCATTTTTTTAGCGATTTCTTGATATTCCTTAATTGCGAATTCGCAAATTGCGCATTCGCAATTAAGGAATATTTTCCCATTCATTTCTATGGGCCTCCTGGCCCATAGGAAGGAAT
Source organism: Lissotriton vulgaris (assembly GCF_964263255.1). Taxonomy (NCBI): domain Eukaryota; kingdom Metazoa; phylum Chordata; class Amphibia; order Caudata; family Salamandridae; genus Lissotriton; species Lissotriton vulgaris. The sequence continues at coordinate 687,438,991 of NC_141696.1, forward strand.
GGGAATTTATTCTCAATTTGTGATTTGCAATTTGCTAATCAGAAATTGAGAATAATTTCAAGGGTACAGGGGTGTCCAAAGGACACCCTTTTGCACCCCTGAAATAAGTATGGGGGCACATGTGGTGCACATACATGCCCTAAGGGCATGTATGTGCGTCACATAGAACTTTGAAAAATGCAAAATTTGGCATTTTTCAAGAAATTCGCAAATTACCACCAACTTGAAGTTGGTGGTAATGTGCGATTCCTTAGGGACAATTAGAATTATTTTTTAGCTTCATACATTGCATTTAAGGAGTCGCAAAATTTGCGATTCCTTAAATGCAATTGCAAAATAAGTAATCGCAAATTTTTCGATTCCTTATTTTGCACCAGTTTTTCATTCATTCATCCCATTTAGCAAATTCACATTCGCAAATTTTTATGATACAAATGGCCCTCAGATCTGTAGGTTCCCATACATTCAATAGGTATCTACGGGCTTCTGGTTGGATCTCCACACCCAGCACTTCTTTCAATTCGTCATGTATCTTTATCCAGAACCTCTGTAGCGCCACACAATGCCAAAGTATGTACATGAAGGTGCCAGATTCCTCACACTCTCTTCTACAAGCCCCACTCTCCCCCCGCCCCATTCGCACCAACCTGGGTCCAGTTATGTAGGTCCTATGCAGTATCTTTATTGCACCAGCCAGAGCCGAATCTGAATCGCCACTACTTTCGGGTAGGAAACCGCCTCCACCCAGTCTTCATCATCTAGTTCTAGGCCATCTGCACACCACTACGATCCAACTCGCCCCTGCGGGCACTCCATATTGTTTACCAGCTTCCTGTATATGAGAAAGATAGTTTTCTCCGGGATGTGTCCATCCAGCCCACGGTCCTCAAGAGGCAAAGCCTCCGGGAGCACCGTGCCTCCGGGTATATGGGCGAGAAGAGCGTGTCTCACCTGCCTATAACGAAAGTGTTCATGCACATGCAGTCCATACTGCATCTGAAGTGACTCGAATGTGTGTATCGTGTCCCCCTTCCAGACATCTCTTATCTAATTCCAATGAGGTCCCATTTATTGAACCCCCTGGATCTCCACAGATTCCCTAACTTCTCTGAGTTCAATAGGGGTGTGGCCAACGCCAGCTGGCCCTCCCAACCCAGGTATCTATTGGCCGCATGCCACACCTGTACCGCATGCGCAGTCGGGCCACATAAAGCGAATTTTCCTGGCTTAGCGTATAGCGCTCTGTCCAGCTTTCCACCTGGGGCCAGTCCACGGTCCATGGCGTACCCGGGATCACCAGGGGGCCCGTATACAATGTGGTTCCCAGCGGCTAATTGTGAAGCCCAGTAGTACTTTCTCATATCCGGGAGTCCACCATCGTACCATGGTAGTGTCAATTTAACGAATGCTATACGGGGCCTACTCTCCCACAAAAGCTGCCGCTGAAGCGACTCAATCTGCTTGAAATAGGAGGCTTGCACTGAGTCCATTGAATTCTGTAGGGCGTGGAGGAACCCGGGCAGGGCCATCATTTTTAAAAGGGCGGCTCTCCCGAGCATAGAAAGCGGAAGAGTCTTCCAGCGTTCTATGTCCTTCTTACACCTATCCAGTGGGGAGGCTTAGTTTTTAACATATCTTAATTGCGGATCGAGCGTTATGTATATACCTAAATATTTGAAACCCACAGTCTCAATCTGGATTGGGCAGTTCTGTGGAATCCTCGGCGGCTCTCCCACTAACACAAAGAGCACTGATTTTGACCAATTGATCGCTAATCCTGAGTATCTACCATAAATGGAAAGCACGTCTAGAAAGTTACCGAAGGATTCCTCAGGTTTGGTAAGATAGAGCAAAACGTCATCCGCCTATAGCGAGATCTTATCTTCCCATTCCGGTGTCCATCGCAGGCCTCAAATCATTCGGTCTCATCTGACCCAGGCCACCAGCGGCTCCATAGCTAGGGCAAAAAGCAAAGGGGACAGTGGACAACCCTGACTTGTGCCCCTCTCCAAAGCAAAGTCGTTTGACCTACAATGTTTGACGACCACTCTAGCCAGGGGATTTGCATACAATAATCGCACCCAGCCGATAAACTCACCGCCGAAGCCAAATTTTGCTAATACAGCGAACAGATAATTCCATTAGACTCTGTCAAAGGCCATTGAGGCGTCCAAGGACACCAAAACCGTTGGCTCATGTATTTTCGAGCAGCCCCCCAGGATACCATGCAGCCTCCGCAGATTCAGTGCTGTGTTTTTACTCTGCATAAAACCAGACTGATCCGGGTGTATCAAATTTGTGATAACTTTTACCAGCCGGGTAGCAAGAAGTTTAGCTAAAATTTTGGGCTCTGCATTAAGGAGCGAAATAGGCCTATAAGAGGCGCATTGCGTTTTGGGCTTAACCGCTTTATGTATTACTATAATATTGGCCAATCGTTGATCATAAGGGAGCTGGCCTTTGTCCCCGATATCCATAAACATGGCTTGCACATGTGGGGCGATCCTATTGGCATTTAGTTTATATAACTCGATCGGTATCCCTTTAGGACCAGTCGCCTTACCGGACTTTATCTGCCTAATAGCCTGTGCCACTTCATCATTACAAATTGGAGAGTCTAGATAGGACCTATCTTCCTCCGACAGCCCAGGCATAACAATATCTCTAATCATGGCGCTATTGTCTGCCTCCGAACACTCACTCTTAGCGGTATAGACCTTCTTATAGTATTTCAAAAATGCGTCGGCCACGGCCTGCGGTTCAGCAACTTTATCAGATTCCGGTCCCCCCAGCTCTGGCACCAGCCTCGACATCCACTCCCCATGCTCAAGCCACGCTATCAACTTACCAGCTTTATCGCCATACTCATATATGCGGCTCTGTACGGCATTATTTTGGCCAATCTACCTCTCTCTCGCTAACGCTCTGTACTCTTCCTGACGGAGCTTCAATATGTGGGGGTCTACAGACGGGTGTGACCTAGCTACGCTCTCCTCCAAAGCAATGACCTCAGCCTCTTTCTGAATCAACTCCGCCTGTCTTTTCTTCTTTTTCCCGGCTACTAATGACAAGACCTCCCCTCTCGCTTCCCAAAGAGACTGCGCTGAATCTACAGTCCCCTCATTTTCCAGGAAGTAGCATTCCGACATTTGAAGCACCTCCTTCTTAATGGTCGGATCCTTCAACGGCCAAGCATTAATGGGAGCTACTCTACCAGCCGTCTGTCGTTCCGAGGGTAAGCTGCAACCATAACGGAGAATGATCAGAGATACCTCTCCCCAGGTATCGTACGTCCTGAATCGTATTGGCCATCGCAGCCGGCAGCAATATGTAGTCAAGTCGTGATAAACTATTGTATGCTGCTGAAATGTGAGTGAAATGTGTCTGCATTGGATTACGGACCCGCCAGCTATCAATCAGCACCAACATCTCCAGAAAGTCCAGGAACCACCTCTGTGACTGTCGAAGCACTCAGGGCGGGCAACGGTCAACCTCACCATCCAGCACAGCATTAAAATCGTCCCCCAGGAGCAGACCACCAAGAGGCAGTGTAAGGAAGATGGAACCCAAATCCCGAAAGGTATCAGACCGGAGACCCGGCGGCACATATATTGATAGAAAGGTGACCGTCTTCCCCCCCAGTTGTCCCGACACCCCAACATGTCTACCCGTCTGGTCAATCCACGTGGCCTGCACTGACATGGGGAAAGAATTCTTAACCAGGATTCCCACCCCTCTAGATCCAGTGGTGAATCCCGCATGTGCCACCAATTTATACCCCCCTCTATGGAGGGCCATACATCTATTTCCCACTAGGTGGGTCTCCTGCAGCAATACAACGTCTGGGGAGTGTCTCCTAATGAGCTGACTAACCATTCCTCTCTTGATTTTATCACCCAATCCATTCACATTCTAACTCAGCACTTTCATCCCCGATCCATGACTATGTTGTGCCATTTAACCCATAAGAAGAACATTGAACTGCCCTCTCCTCACCGGACGCAAAAATTCCTGACATAAAAAAATAACGAAAATCCCATGCCTGTTTCAAATCACAAAAGCTACGTTTCCAATTGTTGCCTTAATAAACAATCACTAAAAACACCCACAATAAAACACACAAAAACATTCGCACCCCACCACCCCCCACCCTGCACCCCTGCTTGCCACATTCGCCGCCTGTCACCCTATAATCTAACTAATCTACTCTCTAAAAGTAGATTGGAGGGGAACGCCAGCGCCCCGCGGCTCCGCCCCGCCCATAGGAATCATGTCCTGCTCCCGAAGTGACACCCAGGCAAAGAAAACCGTTACACATGATTAGAGCGCTAGCGGCACTGCTCTCAAAAACCTACAGTCTGTTAGTATAGCACTACGTATTACTCCTGCGCGCCATTATCTTCTCCGCCGCCCTCTCCCCGGGAATCTCTCTGGGGGGGAAGACTTTCCAACCAATCCGAGGCAGTCTCAGTGTTATCAAAAAAACAAACCTTACCCGCCACCTCAACCCTCAGCTTGGCAGGGTACAACATACCATATTTCAGACCCATGACTTTGAGTCGCTTCTTGACTCCAGTGAAGCTCTGCCTCCGTCGCTGGACCGTCTGCGTGAAGTCCGGAAAGAAGGTGAGAGTGGAGTTTTCATAGCTCAGGGGGCCCCGGATCTAGACGCCTGAAGGATAGTGTCTCTGTCTCTAAAATTGAGCACCCTTGCGATCATCTGACATGGAGGGGCCCCCTGTCTAGGTCGCCCCACCGGTATCCTGTGGGCATGTTCTATAGTAAAGAGGTTGCTCAGTCCCTTTGGCTTCAGATGATTAAGAACAACGTCGTCAATAAAAAGATTGGGGGCCTGGCCTTCAGCTTTCTCCGGAACGCCAATTATAAGTACATTGTTCCTCCAGACCCGTTCTTCGTAATCGTCCAGCTTACGGCTGGCTGACTCATTGGCAGCCTTGAGCGCACAAACCTCCTGTTGCAACTCTGACACGTCGTCAATCAAGCTCGTAGTTTTGAGATCCAGCAACTTGACCTTCACACTGGTTTTGTTGAGGTCAGCACGAATTAGGTTTACCTCAATGGACACCCTATCCAGCTTATGATCTAATGACGACATCTGTTGCCCCAAGGAGGCCCTGACCCCCTATATGGAGGCCATTACATCCTGCAGAGTGGGTTCGAGCCAGAGTTCCTAGGCTGGGTATAACGGTCTAGTTTATTGGTCTGGACGGATCTAGATCCCCTTGTGGTCGAGCCGCCATCTCGAGGCTGCACGCAGAGCAACTACAGTCCACAGCTAGAGCAACTGCAGTGACAGTCCTTCAAGTGTAACTCCTCAGCAGCCACCCTCTCGAAGGCCCCGGCACTCCAAAGGGTGTCTCAGTAGCCACACCGCAAACCGTCGGCCCAACAATCCGGCGGCTCCCTCCCGACGGGGCGCACTGCGAATCTCCAGGGCGGCCACCACCATTCACTGGGATAGAGCCTTACGCTCATGGAGCATTCCATGCAAGCAGCCAGCAGGCCAGAGGGCACCCCCCGCCAGAGTCAGCCGCCAGCTGTCAATCCAGCACCGCCGGGCACCTGGGAGTAGCACAGCATCCTCAATCACACCACAATCTTTAGAGTTAACCGGGCAGCACTCACCAGTGTCGCAGGCCTCCTTCCGGGTAAACCAGGCAATATTGCGGGACACTCTCAATCCGCCCGTAGCCTCCGTGACACCGCAGGATCCCCGCCGTCGGCGCGCACAGTGGACAGATCAATTTTGTAGCGTTTTGTGTATTCGCCCCTTTCAGCCACTGCACCATCCTCAGTGGGGGCGTGGCCCCAAACACCTGGCAGCGGGCTGCACCGGGGGCCTTATCTCGAGGCAGGTCGAATGGGCAGAGCGAGCCCTGGGGATCAAGGTTTCATCTGCCACATAAGAGGCAGCCAGATCCAAAAGGGCCCCACTCCTCAGGCCCCCCTCCTAACCCCGCCGCGTCTGTCCAACGAGCACTCCGGGGCCCACAGCGGCCCGACGCCAGTCCCCAGCAGGTTCCACGCAGGCACCAGAGCCCACCCCCATGTGTCTCCGGGCTCCCAGTCGAACCTCCACCAGGCGCCGGCTCGATGTCTGTTCAGCGCCACCAGCAGCTTCCGGTCGGCGCCGCCGATGTTGACGCACTCGGTGCCGCCCATCCACGGCACTCGAATCCCCGGCGTCCACGACCACGGAGGCCCAATCTTCAATGGCTCGCCGCTACGGCTCAGAGCCTCGCCCCGGGCTCGGAGCAGCACTGCATCAGACCGCTTCCTCTCCGCCAAGTATGCACACTCAGGGCAAGTCAGGATGTATGCAGGATATGTGTGGGCGAGGTACGGGGCACCGGGAGCTACTGGCCTATGGGGCCATCTTCAGTGCCCTCGTAGCTCCACCTCCCTTCTTATTAAGACCTCTGACATTCCAAGTAATCCAATTAATTTATCCAATCTCTGCCATTACCTACTCTGTCAATGTAGTGTGTATAACAGTAGTGTCATTCTGTTGAGCACAAAAGGTACCGGAGCAACAATTATGTATCCTGCTTTGCTCAGCCGCACATCGAAACCCCCCTGCAAATCCCCCCACCACCCACCCTAGCATTCCAATACCGCTGAGGAAACCCAAAGCATTCAACACATGAATAAACGCAAAACACAATCCCTCCCATTGTGAGTAGCTAGCCCGCTCACATAACAATAACCCAGTAGAGATCAACGTGGGGTGTACCTTCATGGAGGACACCAGCAGCCCATCGATCCCCTCGGTGGTGTGAGGGGAGGTCGGGGCAATCTTCCGTTTCCCACCCATACACATCCCATATAGCAGTATCATAGCTGTCAAATGTAAAGAAATGCAAGGTATGTATTGGAACCAGAACACGTCCATCCTAGCGTGCAACTCTTCGAACGTTGCCAATCACGCCAATAGTTGTGCGTCAAGGTGCCCCTGCATCCCAATGTTCGTGGCAGCGACTATAAACCAAAAGAACAACTCTACAATGTTCAGCTAGCTAGAATTTGCTAATGTAAAGTCATCCCCTGCGTAACATCGTACCCAGCACAGTTCACTGGATAATAATGTTCAACACAGCTCCAGAGTTTTTTGTAGTAACCGCTTACCACGTGACTCATGTGCCATACCTAAAAAACGAAAAAACAGACATAAGGTGCTGGGCACAGAATCAAAGGATATCAAAGAGCACAGACGTGCAATTATTTCACCCTGCAGTTCCATCAATCCTCATCGTCTGCTTCAGCCCCTGTCTCTCTGGTCGCTTCCTTTCGCTCCAATTGTTGACGAACTGCAGAGCGTCTTTAGGAGTAGTGAACAGATTCGGTTTGCTACCATGGTGGATCCGCAACTTCGCCGGGTAGAGCATTGCTTATTGAATTTTCAATGCTTGCAACTTCTTTTTCACAGGTTGTTATTTTCTCCGTGCCTGCTGTACAGCCGTAGTTAAGTGTGGAAAGAGAGCGACCTCCATACCTTGATACTTGGAAGTTCCCATTTCTCTCGCAAGTCGCAGAGCTGTGTCTCTATCGCGATAATTAAGGAGTCTGGCAATAATGGGCCGAGGAGGGGCTCACGGAACCGGGCGCGGTGCAAGAGAACGATGTGCCCTCTCCACCACCATCAGTGGTGAAAAATGTTCCGCTCCTAACATTGTCTTGAGCATCTCCTCCATATATAGCTCCTTTTTCCCCACATTCGTGGACTCCGACACCCCAGTGATACGTAAGTTGTTCCATCATGATCTGGCCTCTAAATCTTCATCCTTTGCTTGTATCACCGCCAGTATCTTGTCCATTTGCGTGCATGATGCTGTGACTGATTCCACCTTATCCTCCGCATTGGAGATACGTTGTTCAGCTTCTGCTATGCGAACTCCATGTTTATACAGCTTGGAGGCCATATTATCCATGCGCAAATTGAGATCGTCTATTTTGCTGTCTATGGTGTGCAAGCTTTGCTGCATGGTCATCATCATACGCTCCAGTTTGCTACTGCTGCCCGCCTCCGTCTCGATATCAGACGCCGCCGGCGTGGCATTTTTCTTGAGGCGTTTAGACTCAAATGACAATTTAAACTGTAGCTGCTTATCTGGCTTGCCCATCTTAGCTGTGTGCGAGCACCAGCGCACACTCCAACGCAGCGTTCCTAGCGAGGTCACAGGCGCAGGAGCACAGCACACCAGAACAATTTGTGTCTCAGCCGTGAGGCAACTGCACAGTAAGAAAGAAATGCCGGCTTCACAATAATATCTAACAGGACAGAGCCACCCAATAATCCCACAAGGACTGGGTATGATCAATAACACAATAACAAATTGTCCCCGTAGGAATTATTTATACAATATTCTTCAATAAATAATAGTCACCGCAGTGATCTTATACTCATAAAGCAGCAAGGAGATTACAGTGTGATACTGTTATTTTATTTTGTTTTTATCAAAAGTTTTTGTATGGCAACAGAAATACTACACAATGTATACACTTTGTTTCCTTGTAGTATTAGACACCTTATGTTTTTTTACATGGGGAATCACACTACCATGTGAAAAGGATGAAATTACAACATAATCCATTCATTGTGACAAACTTCAAACAATGATATAAATGAAATGGTGTCGTGCGTCGACGTTTCGGTCCCTCGTTGGTTAAGGCAAATCCATAGGACCATCATCAGGACTAGTTGCACATATACATCTAAAAATAGATATAGAAATTAAACCAATCATCCTTGCCTCCTAGGTATCGTCTAATCACCCAAAGGGAAGAGCAAAAACAACATGCACCCAAAGTGCCAGTTTATGAACCGCTATCACCATTAATCAAAGTGCAGGACTACCTTATAAAAAAGACCTATATACAAATAAAAGTCAAACAGGTCTTACCAACAACCTCCAGCCGGAGGTGAAGAAGAACATGATGGACAAAGTTGTTCAACCAATCTAGAAACCCAAATGTAAAATCATCAATCCATATGTGCGAGTGTAGGAGTTGATCAGTGTGAGATCACTACCAATCCAAGTCTATACTCACAAAAACAGCTTCTAAATACATCCCAAGTTGGCGTCTCAAATGTACTAATCAATCCAGCAACAGCGACTTAATCACCTGCAAACAAGTAATTCTCTTTTTAATAAACCATTTAGAATCGAGTCCATTATCTCTCAAAACCAACTCTACATTATCGCCTGGTTGACGAACACCGTATTCACTTACTGGCAGCAGGAAAGCAGCGTCCGTGAACTTCTCTCAGTCGATCGTGATACGAGTGCCGGTCCCGGCTCCCCGTCCACATAACCCTTGAACTCTGCGACGTGATGACGTCGAGAGTGCCGGCATAATGATTTGTGGCAACGTTTACTATACTAGATGTTAAAGTTCAGTAGCCACATTAATTCGTAAAACATGCCATTTGAACTACTGATCTACTCCAAAGTTGAAAGAAAAAAAAAGAAAAGAGATGCTGCCAAGGCGGGTTTATTTAGAAAGAAACCGTGGCAGCCATCTTGGAACATGTTGCGAAGGTCAACAGGGTATGTACTCACCGATAACACAATTGAGATAATTGTGCTGATCTTCAACTTGTCATCACACACACTGAGCAGTAAAGAAATAGAGATCCTCAGCCATGGACTGTCTTTTGTCCCTACTTGTAGAAATGATGCATTCATGACCTGTGTGGAATTGCATAAATTCTTTCGCTTGAAACATTTCTTTGCCAACACTCCTGTGATACACACCACTAATATTAGCGGTCTAAAATGCCCCTCAACCTTTTTTCCACCTACAAATTTGATGCCGAAGGATTTAATTACTTTCGAAAATGTCGTGCTAAATGAAATTCAACAACTATTTCAAGACAGAAAGTATATCAAGTTCAACTTTTCAAGAGAAGACAAATTAGTCCTTCACGACCTAGCAAATCGTGATGATCTAATCATAAAACCGGCGGACAAGGGGGGAGGGATCATTTTACAGAACAAAACTGATTAAGACACTGAGGTTTTACGTCAATTAAGTAATACGAGTCATTATAAAAAACTAAGAGGTGACCCTACTGCGAGAATACGTAAGGAAATTCTATCATTGACGATGAAAGGTCTAGATGACAGTGGCTCAGTAAGAAGAAATTCGACTATATGAATAAAGGTGACTATACAATTCCGGCGTTTTATACGCTACCCAAAATTCACAAGAACAGTCAATGTCCCCCAGGTAGACCCATTGTGGCGGGTTGTCAATCCATCCTACAACCGTTGGCTGAGTATGTCGACTTCTTCTTAAAACCTTTTGTGCCCCTTACAAAATCCTACACCCAGGACAGTAGAGATGTTATCATGAAACTCGAAGGTTTACCATTTGATCCACAGTCCAACATTTTGGTTTACTATGGATATTGCCAATTTATACACAAGCATCCCGCAAAATGAGGCCCTACATATAATTAACAATGTCTTAGAAACTAGGACACGTCCTCATCAAGTTCCTACAGATTTCATTGTACAATGCGCAAAGATTGCCCTATATGAAAACTATTTCATTTTTGGAACAGAATTTTATGTCCAATTGAGAGGCGTGGCAATGGGTGCAATTTTTGCTCCAAATATAGCCAACTTGTATGTAGCCGCGTTTGAGGACAGAGTAATTTACTCCAACAATCCATTTAGAGATAATTTACAACACTATCTCAGATACATCGACGATGTATGTCTAGTTTGGAAAGGCACAGAAGAAGAACTAGAGAGTTTCTTCGCGTGGTTGAATCAACAGGATGTTAACTTGGACTTCACCTTAGAAAGTAACAGGACTAGGATTAGTTTTTTGGATTTATCGATATTCAATGATAACAATATTCTATCTATGCGACTCTACACGAAACCCACAGCAAGAAATACACTTTTAAAATATGACAGTCAACATCCTCGGAGCTTTCAGGATAACCTCCCTTTTGGGCAGTTTCTACGTCTCCGACGTAACTGCACCAGAAGGGAGGATTATTTCCGGGAGGCTAGAGTGCTACAGTCTAAACTAGTGATGTGTGCATACCCTCACAGATTAGTGAAAAAAGCGATGAAGCGCGCATGGTACTATGATCGGGACGCTCTACTCACCAAAAAGGTCAATTTAGACACTGATGCTAATGAGGCTAATCCTGTAACCTGTGTAATAACATTTGGCTCAGAATCAAAACAGATTAGGGCAATCATTAAAAATAACTGGCACCTGATTAAAAAAGTGGAACCCCAGTTAGCACAATCCAGGTTTGCATTCAAGAGAGGAAGAATCTAAGAGACCACTTGGTGAAAGCATTTAAAGAACCACCAGTAACCACACTCCAATCACAGTGGGGCTTGGCCCCCATCACTGGGCATTATCCTTGCGGAAATTGTACAGCTTGTGAAACAACAAAAGTAATTAAGAGTTGCACAATCAATGGCAAAGAAATAAAATTGCTCCATCATTCAAATTGTAACACGAAAAATGTTATTTATTGTATAGAATGTCCGTGTTCACTCTTGTACATAGGGAAAACTACGCAAGAGATAAAAAAACGTGTTCTTCAACATCAATCACGCATACGGTGCAATGTAACCACGGCCCCTCTTGTTGAACACTATCACCAAAAAGCGCATGCACTCAATGAAATGTGTTGGTTTGTCATTGATGTAATTAAATGTACAAAAAGACATCATAATGTGGATCGTCTCCTCACCCTTAGGGAGAACAAATGGATTTGGGCATGCAACACTGTTGAAAGGGGGTTAAACTCCTTAATTGAATGGCACACTGTTTCTTTGTTATGAAGATTGTCCCTAAACTTTATTCTTATGTCTGATTCGATCTACCCCTGAGAGACATGCTGCACATGGTCATGCCCTACTTAAAGAATGTACAATAGCTGGTGCACTGAACACCTTACCATTGAACGTTTATTCAATCTGTGAGGTCTTTGGTTTAGTATATATTTGGAAAATTAGGCACTGTGAGCACAATTATCTCAATTGTGTTATCGGTGAGTACGTACCCTGTTGACCTTCGCAACATGTTCCAAGATGGCCGCCACGGTTTCTTTCTAAATAAACCCGCCTTGGCAGGATCTCTTTTCTTTTCTTTTCTTTCAACTTTGGAGTAGATCAGTAGTTCAAATGGCATGTTTTACGAATTAATGCGGCTACTGAACTTTAACATCTAGTATAGTAAACGTTGCCACAAATCATTATGCCGGCACGCTCGACGTCATCACGTCGCCGAGTTCAAGGGTTATGTGGACGGGAAGCCGGGACCGGCACTCGTATCACGATCGACTGAGAGAAGTTCACGGACGCTGCTTTCCCGCTGCCAGTAAGTGAATACGGTGTTCGTCAACCAGGCGATAATGTAGAGTTGGTTTTGAGAGATAATGGACTCGATTCTAAATGGTTTATTAAAAAAAGAATTACTTGTTTGCAGGTGATTAAGTCGCTGTTGCTGGATTGATTAGTACATTGGAGATGCCAACTTGGGATGTATTTGGAAGCTGTTTTTGTGAGTATAGACTTGGATTGGTAGTGATCTCACACTGATCAACTCCTACACTCGCACATATGGATTGATGATTTTACATTTGGGTTTCTAGATTGGTTGAACAACTTTGTCCATCTTGGTCTTCTTCACCTCCGGCTGGAGGTTGTTGGTAAGACCTGTTTGACTTTTATTTGTATATAGGTCTTTTTTATAAGGTAGTCCTGCACTTTGATTAATGGTGATAGCGGTTCATAAACTGGCACTTTGGGTGCATGTTGTTTTTGCTCTTCCCTTTGGGTGATTAGACGATACTAGGAGGCAAGGATGATTGGTTTAATTTCTATATCTATTTTTAGATGTATATGTGCAACTGGTCCTGATGATGGTCCTACGGATTTGCCTTAACCAACGAGGGACCGAAACGTCGACGCACGACACCATTTCATTTATATCATTGTTTGAAGTTTGTCACAATGAATGGATTATGTTGTAATTTCATCCTTTTCACATGGTAGTGTGATTCCCCATGTAAAAAAACATAAGGTGTCTAATACTACAAGGAAACAAAGTGTATACATTGTGTAGTATTTCTGTTGCCATACAAAAACTTTTGATAAAAACAAAATAAAATAACAGTATCACACTGTAATCTCCTTGCTGCTTTATAAGTATAAGATCACTGCGGTGACTAATATTTATTGAAGAATATTGTATAAATAATTCCTACAGAGACAATTTGTTATTGTGTTATAGGCTTCACAATAAGCCCACTGCAGAACAGCGAAGGCCTCCGCCAATATTCCCAGCAGGTCACCAGTAGCACCAACATCTCTGTCCCCCAAGCGCAGCTTGTCACATGAGCTCCACAGAATACACAGCTAATAAGTTCCTATCGTAATGTAGCTGGCACCAGAACACAGCACTTTAAAACCTCACATTGGCTCACAGTGATAGGTCGCAATAGTCCCAGGCTCCATCCACACTGGCCCGCAATCACACAAAGAGCTGCGGCAGGCAGTCACATGCATCAGAGGACTCAAAATGGCAGTCTGTAATGTTCCTGAAGTATTCACTTGACTGCAGGCCGGAAAACATCACAGTACACTCAGCTTACAGCGCGATTGTCCCAAGTGCTGCAGCAATACCCATGTTAAGCGGCGGCACAGCTCTTATTCAACCTTCACTCACCGGCCATGATCTGAGTCACACGCACACAATGCAGCGCAATCTCCTCCCATCAGCCGCCTCACAGCCGGTGTAAGTCGCCTCAATTCGGCGCACTCGATGGCGCGCAGGATGCCACATTCTCTCCACCGCAATGTCGCGTCCAAGTGGTCACCGCACGGCAAGCGAGCCGATTCACCGCCGCTACCGGTGGAACACCACTCTCCTGGTCCAGTTCCCAGTGCAGCGGCTGCGGCGTCCCAATGCCTCCCGCCGCAGCGCTCACCTCCACATGCCGATCAGTGCAGATCCCACCTACAGTTACAGCGGCGTCGCTCCGCACATCAACAGCAGCACGTCTACGATGGATGCTGCACTCCACAATCGTAATGAGCCCCGCTCGGCCGCCAATGATTCCAGCTCTCGCAGCCCTCAGAGTGCGGGCGCCGCCATTTTGAATACAGCGGCCGCCAAAATGCTGTTTCTTGCCCAAAACAACGATTACAGTGGGTTTCGAGTGAATCACCCCAACGCTGGCAGCAAGATGCCTCAGGTACGTGCGCTGAAATCTGTGGATGGCAGGGTAGAAACAGGATAATTGTCGGATAGTAGCCCCGACCAGCAGAGATGCACTAAGGTGTGGCCATCTTGCTTTGGGCTCGCTCGATACATACTAATGTTAATGTGTGATCCATCATTTTACCAGTGACAATCGTGTAGCATCCCTCGCTGTCATTAAGGAGTGAGTGTAACTGGAATGGGATCAGTTTGTGTATAAGAATCGCCGTGCCTCTGGCATAATTGCTAAAATTCGCAAAATACCTGTGCTGTCCCCAGCCCAAAGGAAACTATGTTGCATCTGACGTGGAAAGGTGAGTTTCCTGTATGAAAGCTATATCTACGTTATAACGCTGGAGATAATGGAGGAAGTGTTTGCGTTTTGGGTGTTATTAAGACCCCTGACATTTCAAGACACAAAGGATAGATCCGATGAGCCACTAACGTTCCCTAACCTGGCCATGTATCAGACACATAATTCCTCTCAAAGTGTGCGATCCGTGTAACTGAAGCATAGTGAGCATAGCAATAAGTGAACATGTATAAACATTTCTGTAACCTAACCTCCACCTCCCCCCCCATCCAGCCTCATTTCCCGAAAAACGAGGACATAACACAATTGTACCATCAGTCATACTATCGAAACACCTATCAGGATGGAAAAAAAGTCAACATGAGGATGCATTCGATTCAAAAGCAATATCCCAATAGTATACACCTAGGGGTGTGGCAACGCCACGTCAGATAGCCAGCATTCTGAAAAAAGTGGAATTATCAAATGTATTATCCCAATATTGAGCACTACATCTACATTCGCATAATAGAAGGCAAACATGCCTAACCTGGGCCGCTGCTAGAGAACAGTTTGACACTTGCATTTGACCCACTGCTGGGGGGAAAGGACACCATATCGACTGTTTAGTCTGGATATTGTTCTGCTTATATGAATGGCAAAATTCCTGTACCTCAGTGGGTGAGTCAAATATACGGGTTCTGCCATTGATATCAACGCGCAACCTTGCAGGATAAAGCATACCATATTTTAAGACCAAGTTTCTAAGTGTAGCCATAACACCATTATATTTCTGGCGGGCACCATTGGTGTAAAGTCCGGGTAGAGCGCCAGCTTAGAGCCCTGCCACAGGGTGTCACCTCGCTCTCTGGCGAGTCTAAGGGCAGTGTCTCTGTCGCAGTAGTTCATGATCCTAGCGATTATAGGTCTAGGCGGGCAGCCTGGATTGGTCCTGGGACAGACTGTATGGTGCGCCCGCTCTACCACAAACTCAGTAGTCGCCCCGTGTTGGTTGACTCCGGCACACCTAAAATGTGTATATTATTGCGCCGGTTGCGCTCTTCAAGGTCTTCATTTTTCATTGCCACCTCCTTAAGGATATGCTCAACGTGCTCCAGTCGTTTGAGAGATTGGGCCGTGCCATCTCAATGTCAGAAATCCTCGGCTCAGCTGTGTCTAGGCGACGGTCATGGACCTGAATCTTGGTTCCAAGGCTTTCTATTTTATCAAGAGACTTTGGGGAATGTGGGGTGGGTAGAATGTTGTGGATCCACACAGATTCCAGAACTTTCCACCACAGATATGTGAGGATCTTGTTTTACAAACTGTGAGGTATGCAAGGGACTCTGGGTAACAGAACCTGGTGAGAGCCACACAAGTCACCATATCCTGGATTCCCCTGGGTGTCTAGTTTCAAAAAATGTATTGGTTTGCTAGGTTTCCCTAGGTGCCAGCAGAGCTAGGGTCCAAAATCCACAGCTAGGCACACTTCAAAAAAAGGGTGAATGTTCACTGGAAACAAATGATGTGTGCCCATGTTGCTTTTTTGGCCATGTCTTGTCGCAGGCACTATGCCTACCCACACAAGTGAAGTATCATTTTTAACGGGAGATTTAGAGAAACACAGAATAGTAGAACAAGTATTTTTGCCAATTGACTTTCTATGCATTTATCCCTTCCAAATGTAAGAGTGTGTAAAAAAGAATATATTTTCAAAAATGCCCTCTAATTAAAATGCTGGTATAGGTACCCACATATATGGGGTTGTGCAAATAAACACTGCTTCTAAACTCCATATGTTATTCCCATTTCAGAAATACATAGTTTACTTTGATACCTAGCTTTCACTCATTTTATTTAACCAAGTGAATTGCTGTATACCCGGTACACAATGAAAAACCATAGCAAGTGCAGCTCAGTTATTGGCTCTGGGCACTTCGGATTCTAGGTGAACCTACAAGTCCTATATACTCCAGCAACCATAAGGCTCCAGTGGACATAACAGTATATTGTTCGTAAAAAAAACGATCATACTTAAAAGAAGTTACAGGTGAAAATGCAGACACAAATAGCAGTTTTTTTCAACTAATTTTCAATATGTTTTCATTTGAACTGTTACTTTCAATAGGAAAACCTTGAAGGATCTACACAAATGACCCTTTGCTAAATTCAGAATTGTGTCTACTTTTCAGAAATGAACAGATTTTTAGGATCCATTATTAGTTTTCCATCAATTTCTAGTACTAACTGAAAGGAGGTTGAAAGCACAAAAAAATGAAAAAATAGGCCATGTCCCACTAAAATGCCAAAACTGTGTAGAACATTTTGGTTTTCTAACAAAATTCTGCTGTTCCTGAAAGCTGGGAAAATTGTGATTTTATCACCGCAAACGCTCTATTGATACCATTTGCAGGGGAAAACCCTGCAAATGTAAACCCCCCCCCCCCCCCCCCCAAAAAAAAATGTAATTGTATTTTGGCTAATTTCTGTGTCCCCTCCAAGGAAATTCACAAACACTGGGTACGTTTAAAATCCTCAGGATGTTAGAAGAAAAGAAAATCATTTGATGTGGATACCTTATGTGGACAAAACGTTACAGGGGCCTAAGTCCGAAATACCCCAAATAGCCAGAAAAGGGCTCAGCACTTGGGGGGGGGGGGGGAGGCCCAGCAGTTAAGGGGTTAAGAGATTACATTTTATTTACATTCTTAGACATATAAACTTGTTAAAAAAACGATAAAATCATATTATGTGCCACAAGCTATGGCGATTTAGCAAAGCAGATTTGCCGGACAGTCTGCAATGCCAGAAACCCAGCCGATTTTATCCACTCTATATGGGAAAGCTTATAGGAGTACGTGCTGCAAATAATGGGAGAAATGATAAAATGGGAACAGGAAAACTATCCCAAACTTACATTGTAGATGCAAACAGATACAAACTGACTTGGACAAACCTGGGTCTGGTGGCTGCATAGCGAGATATAGCCAAATCATAGAGGAACGAAAATCAGCCAGATCCATCAAAAAATTGGATGCCAGGTCTGGATCACAGCATAGCACTAGAAATACCAGTACATGAATCACATGGCTGTATGTGTAAACACTTCAAAATCTGGGAGGGGTGGATGGAATTTAGAGGAATAGGGAGGTATTTTTTTAGAGGAATTTGTAGTAATATAGAAGTGTACACATAAAACACAGCAGGGCTAGGATGGAATTGAATAGTTCTGGTAGACATGATAAATGTACATTGTAATTTCAAGATGAAGTCAGCAGGAATAGGATGTTCTTGTGAGATGGATCGCTGTAATACCATGACAATTGTAGCATGCAGTGTCTTACCATGTTTGTATCTTTGTTTTTATTAAAAGTCAATAAACGTGTTTAGTAACAAAAAATTTAAATATTATTATTCTTTTGCATTTTGTTTTGAGTATATATATTTCTATGCTTTAAATTGAAAAATATAAATGTCTTTCTGAGTAGAAAAGTTTTTTTTATATTATTTCCCTTCATTGAATATTACTAAATCAATTAATTTGAATTAATTATATACATTTTTAATTGCAATATTGATATTTGTGTACATTATATTTTTTGCAATAGCTGGTTATACCCAGTGTTAATTTTAAATATCTACATTAATATTTTTACAGTTGGTATTTTTAAACGTTATATCGTTTTTATATGTTATAGTGGTAGTAGATGTTTTGGCCATTTCAATAATAAGTATAGAAAAATTACACTTTGGTACTCATTATTTTAACCTTTATATTTTAGAAGATTGCTGTTTTTGTAGTACATATGTAGGTCCACAACGTAGTCTACAAAAGCTTTCCCCCCATAATTTGCTCTCCATAGTCATCAGGTAGCACAATGTGGTTCCAGTCACGCCGCCAGCTGCCAGATATGATGTCACCGGATTATAACAGACTCCAACAATGTTGCTGACATCAGTTACTGATGCTTTCTCCAAACTCCAGCAATGCATGTAGAGACTAACCGAGGCAGCCTTGATGTGACAATCCCAGCACACACATAGTTGCATATCTTGTGATCTCATTATATAAGGCACTTGCCCTTAAGGGAAGAGGGAAGCCATTGATGAAGATAATATGGTCACAAGACATAACACTAGCAAAGACAAGTAACTTTTACTTTTGATGGAAACATCTCCCTGAATAGCTCTCACTTTAAGATTTAACCCCCAATGCATTACCCTCCAGGAGGTGGGGATGAGCAGTGCCAATTAACCAAGAATGTCATGTAGCAGAGTCATGGAAAGTGACCAGTCACTTTATGCTTGGGCTGTGAAACAGTTAAGTTTAGTGAAAGTATATAGGGATGACGACATGTCTGGCAGGCAGATGTCAGCCACTGGAAAGCTCCGGTAACCACTGTGGAAAGATCCATTGCCCTAGTAAAGTGGGCACAAATGGACAAGGCAATGCACATCACCAGCACCTCTAACACAGACCAAAGGCTATGTTATGCTGTGTTGCCCAGTTGGACATGACAGCTCAGCAAGGACACATCTGTGACTATAGATGCCTGTATTTGTTGAGAGCTGAGCAGCTGACTCACTTCGAGGTGTTTATCAACCACTAGAGGTCCATGTGGACCAACTGAAAGATATGTACCTGAGCGGATATGCTCTCCAGTGCTGGAGCCACTGACAAGGCACAGACACCACTGTGAAAGGCCCTCTGCCTCCGCCTCGTGTGTGGAACAAACAGGATGCATGAGGCGGTGGGTCCTAGCAGACATCAGTCCTGAAGGATCGAGAGATGCTTTTGTTACTGAAACCTTGTAATCATCTGCTGAAAGTCTATGATCTGAAGACAAAGAAAAGCTTTCATGCCAGTCATGTCCAACACTATACCAATACAAATTGCACTCAGCGTTACTATACATAACCAAAGTAGATCTTACTGCATTGAGGCTAATGACATGTGGGGATCTTGATGGACGTAGAGTGTCTATCCATCTTGAGGCACCTGAAGCTGGTCTCCAGAAATGCTAGATTTAAATGAATTCAGCACAGCATATTACACCAAATGTATATAATAAATAGCTTCTTGAATAACATATACATTGCAATAATAGACATCTGCGGGAGGTGCCAGAATATAGATCATGATATCATGCACATGTTCTGCACCGGCCCCTCCGCATAACTCTATTTGGATGATGTACAACACCACGGGCCAAGTCTCAGGCATCACTATAAATATGCAGTCTCAAAACCTTGTGGGGTCTACAGCCAAGAACCACCAAAACTAAATGCTGTGTAAGCTTATCGATGTTGCCCTGCTTCTTTCCAAAAGACAACTGGCCATAATGTGGAAGAGAGCGCAGAAAAAACACTGGATGAAAGAAACATCAAGGTAGGTAGGGGGACAGCTTTGTTGAGGCAGAGGAGTCAAGATGGGGGGGGGGGGGGGGGCGTACACACATCACAGAATTATATGAGTTTTGACTGAAATTGGGTAGCCGAGATGACAACAGGCCCTGTTGAAATTCTCTGTGCATTATGCGCAAAGCACAAACAGGGTCCTTTCCTGTTGAAAAATAGACATGATTTTCAACAGCTGATTTTTATAAGAAAATAAATTGTGAGCTATAAAATTGCCACTTGAGCGATAGGATGGCACTAACAGATGACAACTTATCATGATGCACACAAAAAAAACACAGGCAGAACTACAGCAATGTATAGAGGCTACTTGTGCCATCAATGTCACTAACAGTAGTGATTTGTTGATTGAAACGAAATGCAAAGAAAGTTTTCCCTTTGCCTTCTCTTTTTATCTTTTGCAAATGTTCTACAAATCAAATCCTGAATGGGCAGGACTGTCACTCACATTGTAACTTTTCATTCGTCTGCATTGCTATTGCCCTGTATTATGTGGATAAAAAAATCTATGAAAATACGTTAAAAAAACACTTCAACCTTGAAGTGAGGTGGGAATTTTTGGCTTTGATGGTGAAGTAAAGTTGTGGGGAAGAATGATGGTTTACTGAAGATGTTACTCGACCAGCACCTACACCCTCCAGTCTTCGAAGTGAGACATAAATGGACACCTGAACGAGTCATGGAACCCACCATAAATGCTGTACTTTTGTGAAAACACAAGGCATGGTCATCAGCCCGAAAAAGGAGGCTATGAAATGATAGTGCAAAAGTTACTACAGGTAAGGCCCGTGAGCGGTTGACAATTGGAAAATGGAAGATTGCATCCTGGATGTCCATTCATGCCAACCAATCCCTTGTCTTCAGGACTGCCACAATTATGGCTCAAATTAACAATCTTTAACTTGTGCTGATGAATGAACACATTTACAAGACAAAGATCCAGTATGAGTCTCAGACATCTTTCTTTCTTCTTCTGCCTCACAAATGGAGGAGAACGGCCATGGGAGGGGGGAGGGGGGGGAGGGCATAGCCTTAGCAGCTCAACTGGATGTCCAGAGGTTCTTTTTGATTGTCTGCCAGTTGGAAGAAATGCTCATACCCAACCCAGGGTAAATGGCAGTTTGGGGGCGGGGAGTCAGTGAGGAACGGTCTGGATCTGCTTCTGGTGACATTTACATCCATCCCTGTAATAGAAGGAGTGGTACACTTGATGAAGTTGTGGACTTTTTGAAAGGGTTGTCTCTGCCGGGATTGTTGAGCTCTGCATTAGCAACTGGACTCTTTCTACAGCTGATGGAACTGTCTCACCAGTGAAGTTAGGTCCAGTGAATGGACCATAGCTTGACTATTCTTTAAGCATTCCAGGTAAGAGTCGCCCTTCTCACCGAACAGCTGCTCGCCACCGCAGGGCATGTCTATCTGAGTGGCCTTGACATCTCCTGAAAAGCCAGTAAACGGATTCAGGCAGGATAGTGTAATGTGACATCAGTGCCCAACGACTGGCTCATGGTACCAAAAGAATGTAAGATGCACTTCAGGATCGGTTTTGAAGCATCCAAACTATTGGAAAATGTCTTCATATACTTTCAAGTTGGCTTATGAGCACCTGTTTGGCCATCTGCTACATGGCAGGGACGTAACAGCCTACTAAGCATGTGTACCCTATACAGAGAGTGAGATAGCCTGAGGCAAAAACCTTCCCTACCTTCATGTCTAGTCGCTTTGACTTCCTGTTAAGAGGCATTAGGGTTCACTTCAGAGGATGACATCTGAATCACCACTCTGCCTCTGGACAGGAAAAAATTCGGGACACACAAACCAAATGTATGGCATCTGGGAAATTTGTCTGTAGAATACTAAGAAGGGCTTTTCTCAGGCAGCCAATACAAGCTGCACTAAAGCTTCAAAGAAAAGGAAAGTGGATTCGTGCCTGACGAAACATGCTGTAAATATTTGTCAAAATGGTAGACCGTGGCTAAAATTCCCGTTTTAAGTTTCTAGCTGTTGCAAACTGCCGGTGGGGTACTTTCAATGTTTTCAAAAAGTGTAAAAATAGTGGAATTTACTGTTTAGTTTTTTTCCCTCTGAACAAAATTACACAGATGGTGTTATTCCAGTGCTTACTACGAAATCTGAAGTTATTTCCTTACTTCCCTCCTCCTTTGCTTGTCAAATATTCCTCCATTCTTTCTTGCTCCCAACTCCCTTCTTTGTACCCTTTCCTTGAATTTACTCTTGCAAGTCACTTCTCCATATTTCACCCCAATGCAGGTCCAATTTCTCAGGATTCAGGCCCCTCTTTTCAACAGTCTTGTGTTACTTCACGTAAAGCAGGTGTAAGGTTCGAGATATATCTGCACGTTGTTAAAGATTTGATTGTAGTAGATAAAAAGTAAATTGTTCAACATACTTTCCTGTTGCTCTGTGCTTTAGACAAAAGGAAAAGATCAGCTGAATTAAGGAAGTCTACTTGGAACGTGACATATTTATTGCGGGATGCTTGGCGCTCTGTTATTGTAATCCAGTCTCACACTGCCCTGTTCTTTGTCTCAAGGATCTAAGAAAGATCTAGGCAAAACACTAAATGCTACTGTCTGATCTGGGTCTAATCTAGCTCTGTCTGGTCTCCAGTGGGAAGACTGCTAAGAAATGAATATGCTTACAATTAGCTATGGGGACTTTGTTGACAAGAACCTGCTCAGCTGTATGGAGAAGCAGTTTGGGTAGTAGAGAAACATTACAACTTAAAAGATGGCTAGGGTAATTTGTCTGTGATTCATGCACAAATGAGGTCTACTTATGGGATATTGTGTTTATTTGCAAGCCAGTACAAGGATATCTTAGCACCGATTTTCACCATTCATGTGGGTTTTTTCTCAAATTGAAAATGATATAGGGCTGTGTTCCTGCTGGGCATGTGCGAGAGTTGCACAAGGAATTTTACCTTTGTATTCTGTGCATGGTTCTAGTACATTCCTATTTGGATGGGAAAAACAAGCACAGCACAATATGATTCCATCAACTGAAGTCACAGAGGATTGTTTAAGGGATGTTGTTTTGTGATGGACTTTGTTTCAGCACCATGAATGCCTATCTTCATTTTGACATGGGTGAAGTAGGAATGAAAGATGAACTTGGTGATTCTAAGAATGCACCATGAATGTGTCCTACTTTAGTGCGCACACTCAGAGTGGGTCTTTGCATCAGTTTGATGACCGCATCAGTTTGATGACCTTTTGATGACTCGACAAGCACGGCCTGCAGGCCACAGGGTTGTGGTCTGATCCAAGTCACCATATGTGGATGTTGTGTGGATCCAATTAAGACATCCACCTGCAACACATATAACGTGGCCTGCTACTTTGCACCTAAAAAGAAAGTCTTTGCGAATTAGGCGTCCTATGCATATTATAAAGTGGGACAAGAAACTGTGTTTGCATTTCTTTTTTTTAAATTAAAAAAAAATCTTTTTATTAACAAAACCACATAGAAAAACATTGGGTGACAATGGCCGCTTTCACATGTCATAAATACATTTCCATGCTTCAAAATAATAAATACAGAATATTGTTAAGGGATCATAGGGACTCATGCGCCTCCACTTCATCCTGACCTATCGGGGGTACACATATATCTCCACGGAATCGATTCCAATTCTACCAGACCTTCCCCCACTTTACAGGACAATTCTTGGCAACATAGACCGACCTCTCTCTGAACATGCACCAATCCATGTCTTCCATCCCATCCACTTCTCGACTCGGGGTGACTGGCTAGCTCCCCACAGCTGAGCAATGTTACCCATGGCTACCATACATGGCGAACAAAGCGGTACAAAAGGGGGTGGTGATGGACGGAGCATCTGAACCAATCAAACACTCACACCCAGTCAACAAATCTCTGCCACCCCAGTTCAGACATGGCCATATGCAAATCAGTCTGACCCTGTGCCTCATGGGAACAGTCCTGCATGAACTGTTAAGCCATGCCCTCCCTGGACCGGAAACAATCTTCCTAGGACCGGTTTCTGGCATTTCACCGTCTTCAGCCAGGCTTGCTTGAATCCAGTGGCAAAGTGAGCAAGGGACTCACGTCTGAGCATACCCTGCCAACTTATGGCGACAAAGCGGTACAAAAGGGGGTGGTGAAGGACGGAGCATCTGAACCAATCAAACACTCACACCCAGTCAACAGATCTGGGTTTAATCCATCACCGTTCTTTAGCCCACTCTGCTACCCCAGTTCAGACATGGCCATATGCAAATCAGTCTGACCCTGTGCCTCATGGGAACAGTCCAGCCCGAACTGCCAAGCCATGACTTCCCCGGACTGAAAACAAGCTTCCTAGGACTGGTTTCTGGCATTTCAGCCGTCTTCAGCCAGGCTTGCTTGAATCCAGTGGCAAAGTGAGCAAGGGACTCACGTCTGAGCATACCCTGCCAACTTATGGCGAACAAAGCGGTACAAAAGGGGGTGGTGATGGACGGAGCATCTGAACCTATCAAACACTCACACCTAGTCAACAGATCTGGGTTTAATCCATCACCGAAATGCCAGAAACAGGTCCTAGGAAGCTTGTTTCCAGTCCAGAGAAGGCATGGCTTGGCAGTTCGGGCTAGACTGTTCCCATGAGGCACAGGGTCAGACTGATTTGCATATGGCTCAATGAAAACTGAATGAAAGATAAAGCAACACTCTGCCAACAAGAATATGGACCATTGTTTCTATTTTAATTAAGATTGTGTGAACACATACACACTGTAAAATTACTCTCATGTGCGTATAGCAACATGTCGTCCGCATAGGCAGACATGATTAAGTTATAATTAGGGACGCAAATGCCACGGTGCCCATGATATTCCCTCAATGAATGCGCTAAGGGATCTCCAACTATGGGGTACAATAATGGGGAGAGGGGGCAACCCTGCCTCGTACCCCGGGAAATGGACAGTGAAGGTGAAACACCATTACCAATTTGAACCTCTGCAGTTGGCTGATTATATAATACCGAAACCAACCCAATGAAGATATCTCCCAACCCCATCCTACGTAACACTGCCATCATAAACGTCCACTCAACAGAATCAAAAGCCTTTTCGGAGCCCCAAAAAAGTAGCAGCAGCCTTAAGCTCGGGTGTGACGTGTTGTATGACACCAAAACGGTCCTCAAATTTTGAGTGAGTGTACGACCCAGGAAAAAGCCCGCCTGCTCTGGGCCAACCAGTGCAGGGAGGAGAGGAGAAAGTCTGGTGGCGAGAATCTTAGCAAATATCTTAGTGTCCACGTTTAGGAGAGAGACGTCTATAGGATGCACATAAGGGAGGGGTTTTTTCCGGTTTTAGAAGGGTTACTATGAGCGCCTCCCTCATTGACTGTGGCATTACACTTGATTCTGTTGTTTCTTCAAACAATTTACTAAGATGGGGTAGTAAAAGATCTATGTATGTTTTATAAAAAGGAACCGTTAGACCGTCCAAACCCGGGGAACCGCCTTCCTGCATAGGATTCAAGGCAATGCGAATTTCAGTTGCGTCAAGTGCGCTCATAAGATATTCTCTGTGGGAATCGGTAAGCCATGGTAATTGCACATTTTCCAACTAATCAAGAACCGCGTGCTTGTTGGACCCGGCCCTTTTTGGCAGGTTCACCCCGAAACTTTTTGCTTTTGCCTAGCCTGTGTCTGTAACCTAGTGTTGGTGATTTTAGGTCTCTGCGCACTTTTTCACTGTGGTCCAGTGTAAAGTGCGTGCGCTCTCTGTGTGTGTGGTGAGAGTGACCTGCCCTCCCATAGGAATGCATTGGGAATATGTGTGACCATGGTGGTTCCTGATGTGTGGGGAGTGCAGGGTCGAGTTTGGTATGTGCGAACTCGTGAGATTGAATGCTGCGCAATGATGTATGCGGCATGATTGTGTCTAGTGTGGAAGTGCCCCTTCTAGAAGTTGGCATGTTTGTGTGATTTGTGTCTGGCGTGTGATTGGCTGGAGCTGGCTGGTGAGCCTGGCTCCAGGAGTCAGGATGGGTCTGCCCCGGTGGTGAATGGAGATATTAGCATGCTGATGTGAGGGAGGGGTACACCTGAATAGGGCTGGGTTTTCCCTCCACAAGGCTGGCTCCACCCCCTGTGGTGCGTCTGATGTCCCTAGCTTGGCCAGTGAAAGGAGTTACCCTTAACCAGTTGTAGCTGGTTCTCACATTGCCTGCACCCTGCTAGACAACGGATTTTGTGTATAAAAAGAGGCTGTGACCTCTTGTAAGATGTTTTTGTGCTGCACTTGAAACAACCAGGGGCGTGCTGCTGCTGGTGCCCAGGGGAAGGCTTGCCTCCCTGGGCCCTGCCCAGGCCCTGGATGCTGGAGGATTTCTCTTATTGGGAGCTGCTGTGCTGCCTCCTTGATGCCTCAGCACTGCTGGGACCCTTCTTGGTGTAGGGGTCATCTATGGGGACTTGTGGGGCTGGCCGTGCCCCCAGCGCGATGTGAGTGCTTTGCTTTTGGGCAGAGCGCTGTGGTTTTCCCTCGAAGGGAAGCGCTCCTGCCCTGTTGTGCCCTGAGTGTGCCGGAGCCCACCCTGCATCTTTGCGATGATTTTACCGTTTTGGAATTCCTCATGGGTGCCACCCCGTTTATTCAGTGGTTTCACGGGTGCCCACCCCGTTTCTGATATTGTTTTATGTTGCGAGGGTGCCCACCCCTCGTTGTGCCCCGGATTGTCGTTCCAGCCCGGCCGCGGCCGTCCCGGAAGTCAGGCGAGTCGGCCTGTGACGGGGGCGGGCCACGGCAGGACCGGAAGCCGTGCGGCAGGCAAGGGGAGAAGTAGCATGGCGGTGCTGGTGCCAGCAGGGCCCCCGTGTCTTGGAGAGAGCCCTGCTGGTAAGGCCCGGGTCCCAGGAGGGGCCCGGGTAAAGGCGCAGCTGTTCTGCGGGGCTCCCATGTGTCAGGGAGAGCCCCGCCTTTGGCCGCGAGGAAGAGATCCGGCAGCCCTCCTCTCCCCCAGGAAAACTCCTGTGAGTGGAGCTCCGTGAGGGACTATGGCTGGTCTTAGTGGTTGCGAGGGGCAGCATTCGAGCGGCCCCGTGGCAGCGGGCCGATCCTCCGTTTTCTCCATGATGTGTTTTAGTGCCCCATAGGCTCCAACGATGGCCCGTGTCCTGTCTTCATTTTTAGGGGGACATAGTTGGTGAATGCAGGGTGGCCCCGGTTGGCAGTGGGCCGCCCCAACGCGTTATTGGTGAGTCAAGAGCCCACAAGGCTCCCCCATCCAGGCGACATATTTGTTGTCGAGCCACGAGAGCCTCAGGGGGCATTTCTTTTGATCACGAGTCCCCAGAAGGGGGACTCCAATGTTTTGGGGGCATGTTTGTTCAGAGCCGATTGGCTCCAGAGGGGCAAGGTTGATGCGAGGAGCCAGAGTGCTCCAAGGGCCATGTATGTATTCCAGAACCCAGATGGCTCCACCGCCCCTCAGCTGTTTTAGAGCCTGTGTGGCTCCAACCCCTGCGGCGCAGTTTTGTTCTAGGGTCAGTGAGGGCCCTGTCGCAGTTTTGTTGTTTCCCAGCTGCCCAGCAATTAGTGGGCAGCTGCACCGTTTAGGCGCAATTTGTGAGTCACTGTGAGGGACAGAGATGGCACAGAGGGGCCAGGCCTTCTACAGCTGCGTAGCACTTAGTGCCAGATGCAACGTTTAGGCCCTGTTACTGTTCTCAGCTGCCCAGCAATTAGTGGGCAGCTGCAACGTTTAGGTTTGCGCCAGTGGCGCACCCCTGACTGGCGCTGCATTGGCAGCGCGCCCTGACATTCTGGACCCAGGGCATTTGAGCCACTTCTTGAGATGGCCAGTTGGCCAGGGGGCTGGTATGTGGGTAAAAGCAAGGCCCTGATGTGATTTTTGTGCAATGTGATTTTACTATGTTTATGATGGTAATTGCTTAATGTGACTTTTGCGCAATATGATTTTACTATGTTATGATGGTATTTGCCTAATGTGTTTTATGGGCTAGAGTGATGTGGTGCTAGGAAATGTAACGCATTTATTATGTTTTACGCACCCTGTATTGATACCTCTAGAGATGGTTTTTCCTGTGGAGGTTTATGTTAGTGAGATTATGTTTCACTGTGAGTTATGCCCCTAAATGTGATTTATTCTTAGGAGGCAGAGTCTAATGTGTTTAGACTAGTGAGAGATTGCCTGCTGTAGTTATACTGTTTAGGCCTAAATGTGATTATGCGTAATGTGCTTTGCCTTTATGCTTGTGTTATACTTCTAAAGGTGCCCATGCTTAGAAGTTTGCTTTGCCTAGTGTGTTATACTAGTGAGCTTGTGTCCCTGCGTGATCTAGGCCTATGGTTATTAGTATTGCGTAGTGTGTAACCAGTGGCTACTGGTTGTGATCTATAATTGTTATTTGGTGTGACAGTTATTCTAAGTGCTAGTTCTACTAAGTGCTGATTCTGACAGTGGGCCACGTGGCCCTGTCCTGGTGTAAATAATCCCTTGGGAATATTGCCTGTGCCAGTTGGCACAATGTATATTGTGTGATTACTATCTGATGTGTTTTTGACAATACAAAAGTTATTTTTATATAGCCTTGTGTGGAGAGCCTTTTGTGGTGTCCCTAGGATGTTGTTGCTGTTGTGTGCGTGCGCAGATGCTTTACACATTGCCTCCGGTATAAGCCTGTCTGCTCGTGCCAAGCTACCAAGGGGGTGAGCAGGGGTTATCTTGGCATGTGACTCTCTTACCCTGACTAGAATGGTGGTTTCTGCCTGGCTTTGGCGTAAGCCCTAGCCAACCGATTTCTCTGCTTCCCTGTTTCTCTAAGGTTCTTGAAAAACACGTTAACTCCCTTCTTACCTCTTATGTTGAATCTTCTAATCTTCTACATTGTTCTCAATCTGGGTTCAGGGCCGGCTTCTCTACTGAGACCACGCTTCTCGGTGTGTCTGAGACCATTAGAAGACAGGTGGACAGCGGAAAGACAGCGGCACTCATTCTGTTAGATTTGAGTACCGCGTTTGACACTGTCTCCCATTCCATCTTGCTGTCCACCTTGAAATCTGTGGGTATTGATGGCCCTGCCCTGGCCTGGATTGCCAGTTTTCTTTCTAATCGCACTTTTCAAGTCTTTTCTTCCTCGTCTGTTTCTTCCATCTTTTCCTCCCCTCACGGTGTGCCCCAGGGGTCTATTCTCAGCCCTCTCTTTTTCAATCTTTATGTGAGACCTCTTGCCTTCCTGGCAGAGCAAGCAGGCCTCACAATCTATTCTTACGCAGACGATACACAAATCGTCTACTCGCTATCCACCAATAAACATCTTCCTACGTCCTCCCTACAGTCCGGGTTGGAACAAATCGCCAACTGGATGCACAGACATAAATTAAAACTGAATGGTGACAAAACAGAGCTACTTCTATTCGGCCCTCTCACCTCGCTCTGGGGCCCTCAACATTGGCCTCATCAGATGGGCCCCACTCCTACCCCCTCAGCCTCAGTTCGCAACCTCGGGGTCCTTTTTGACAACCAGCTGTCATTTAAGCAACATGTTGTAAAAGTCTCTGCCACCTGCATCACCGTTATAAGGTGGCTGAGAAAAATCACGTGGATGCTTCCAGCTGACACCCTGAGGACTGTGGTCCAGGCCCTTGTCACCGCACGCATGGACTACGGGAACATTCTGCTTCTGGGTGCCTGTAAGGAGGTAATAAAGAAATTTCAGGTGGTTCAGAATATGGCAGTCCGCCTTCTCTGTAACTTGCCTGCCAGGTCATCGGCCTCCATCCATCTGCGCAAGCTGCACTGGTTGCGCATTGAGAGCCGAGTAAAATTTAAAGCTCTTTGCATAATGCACAATATTAAAATGGGTAAAGCTCCTAAATACCTATCCCCTTTCGTCCAGCGTTATGTTCCCTCCCGTACACTGAGATCCTCCACACAAAACAAGTTCCTGATCCCTCGGGTCAACAGAGCTAAAATGGGCGGCCGCTCGTTTGCTCTACTGGCACCCTCCTTATGGAATTCCATGCCTCAATCCTTCCGATTCGAAATCTGTTACTTGACATTCCGTAAAGGAATTAAGACCTGGCTTTTTAATACTTAATTTGTGTGCTGATTCCCTCTTAACTCACTCACCTTCTGTTTTTCTTTAGCGCCAGGAAACCTCCGGGTAGCTGCGCGCTCAATAAATGCAATTATAATAATAATAATAATAATAACCAGAAATCCCAGTTCTAACATTGTTGGCCAGCGGTGAGGATTAGGACTTGCGTTTGCGCAGTGCCACAGCGACAACTGGCTACATTACAAAACTCTGATAGGGGGTGAGCAGGGGTTATCTTGGCGTGTGACTCCCTTACCCTGACTAGAATGGTGGTTTCTGCCTGGCTTTGGCGTAAGCCTTAGCCAACCAGAAATCCCAGTTCTAACAGTGCTCATCAACCGTGATGCGTGAACTATACAGCTCGCTATAATATTGACAAAACTCCTTCACTATCTCCGAAGAATCAGTCAGGATGGTCCCATCTCCTCTGTCTAGATCGGTAACTCGCCTTGTGTCCTTCTGTCGACGGGCCAACGCAGCCAGCATGGCGCCCGGCCTGTCACCCTCACCATAGGATTTAGCGATGGCCTACTTCTCCATATGCCTAACCTCTGCATCAGCCTCTGCGCTGTATTCCTCAAGTGTTTCTTTCATAGTCTTCCCAATCTGGGGATCGCTGCATCCCTGAGGAGCCAATACCAGCTCCGCAAGCTTTTTCTCCAAGGTGGAAAGTCTACCCCTGATGGAGCGCAACACCCCCACCTGCTTGCTAATGGTGACCACCTTTAAGTACACTTTAAACGCCTCTCAGACTGTAGTGAAATGCCTAATGGAGTCTATGTTAGTTGCAAAGAAATCAGGGCTAGCAGCAGCTAGCTCACCTTTGAACGCAGTGTCAAGTAAGGGGGAAATCTCCATGTAAATGGAGCCACTACCTGCAGAGGCGTCTCAACCTGAAGAATAATAGGAGAGTGGTCTGAAAGGGTACGGGGCATGACCTCGCAGGAACAAACCCTGGGGAGCAGAGACCTGTCTAATAGTATGTAATTGATCCTAGTATGTGCATCATGAGGGGCTAAGTAGTGAGTGAATCCGCCTGCCTCCGGATGCCTAGCCCTCCATAAGTCTAACTGCAGTGCTATGTCAGAGATGGCCTTGGCTGCAGTGGAAGTTCGGCGTCCTGGTCCACCTGACTTGTCTAGGATGGGATTCAAAATACAATTAAAATCACCGCCCCATATCTGTGGCATAGTCAGACTGCTAGAGACGTGGGCTAACAATGATTGATAAAAGGAGGGATCATAGTAGTTTGGGCCATATACATTAACAACTTGGATATCTGACCCAGAGCCGTGACACCTTGAAACAGCTATCTGCCATTAGCGTTGGTTTTAACCACTGCCATGGAGATGCCCGATTTGGGATTGATCCAGGTAAGGACACCCCTGGCGTGAGAGGTAAACCCCGCCGCATGAAATGTGCCGTGCAGCCGCTTGTGGTTAAGAAAGCAATTAGTAGGGGCTAAATGAGTTTCTTGCAGTAATGCAATATCTATGTCGTGACGTTTGAGATACGCTAGTATTTTAGGCAATTTCCTAAAATCATTTAGCCCCCGGATATTCCAGTTGATAAACCAAACATTCCCTGGCATACGCCTAGAAGGGTCATCTAAGGGCTGTCGCTGCCTACTCATATGGGCCCCTGTAGGAGGTAGCATAGGACTGCAAAGTGATTACATCGGACATAGCAATTATGTACACCAACTGCAAATACAGAACAAAATCCCAACCCACCCCACCCACGCAATGCCTTCCCCAACTAGGCATCTACAACCACGTCCCCACCCTACTACATAATTCAAAATGATCTAATTACTAAGAAGGACAATCATGAAACAAAGACCAATAACACTTCTCAGGGGTAACCCATGGAGGCGGATGTGGCCATGCATAATAGTATACAGCGGACAACTAAAAACAGTGCCATCTAAACAGAAAGATAACCCCACCTCAGGAAGAAGACCACCCACACCATATTTGCATGACCCTGTCCCTCTGGGTGTACATTACACTTAAATAGGCATGTCTCAGCTCAGGCTTAATTCTGCGGTTCATTACAAGAGTCAGTGAGATGGCCCTCAGCTGCAATAATAGAAATAGGATTAGAACATCACCATTGCAATAGTGACTGGTATAATAGTAGACAACCGACCAGAAGAGAATAAAAACCACTGAGGTACTTGCGTATTCATACAAAGTTAGAAATGATCGTCCAGGTTACCAATTTAGCCGGCCTCAATATCTCCGGAGCTCGAGGACTTCTTACTCCGCGCTGCTATTTTCCAGTCTTTGAGAGCTTTTTGAAGAACCTTAGGTTCAGTGAATATTTTTGTAGAGCCATTGATGAAAACCCTGAGTCTCGCTGGGTAGATCATAGCATATTCAAAGTTATGCTTCTTTAGCTTTCGCTTCAACGGGACGAATAGACTCCTAGCCTCCTGAGCTCTAATTGTGAAATCAGGAAACAGAGACAGTGCAGAGCCCTCAAACTGCAATCCACTTAATTCTCTGGCTTTCTTAAGGTCTGTATCGCTGTCGCAGTAGTTGAGCAACTTGGCAATGATGGGGCACGGATGGGCACCCGGAGGAAGGCGAGGACCCAAGCAGCGGTGTGTAGGTTCAACAATAAACATAGGAGAAAAGGTCTCAGCGCCCAGCAGGTGTATTAGAAGTTTCTCCACAAACACCTCCATGACTCCAATGGTGGTCAACTCCAGGAGTCCCGTAATGCGCAGGTTACTGCGCCTGGAACTGGCCTTCAAATCTTCCGCATTGTCCTGAAGGATGGGCAGCGCTTTATCCATTTGCTTCTGCGTGCCGCTCACCTCCATCTGCGCCTCTTCAACCTCAGTGATCCGACGCTCAGACATATCGAGGCGTTCTGTGTGTTTATCAAGACGCTCAGGCATACGGTCCATTCTGTAAGATAAGGAGTCAATCTTACTATCTATCGTGGAAAGGCTTTTCTGGATGGTGGCAATGATATGTTTAAAGTCACTGCTTGAGACCTCAGATTTGTCACCAGATGCGGGAGCGGATGTCCCAGAGGCATCGCCTCTGCTTCTGGACTTGCGTAGCTCCAA
This sequence comes from Lissotriton vulgaris, assembly GCF_964263255.1. Classification (NCBI taxonomy): domain Eukaryota; kingdom Metazoa; phylum Chordata; class Amphibia; order Caudata; family Salamandridae; genus Lissotriton; species Lissotriton vulgaris. The sequence goes on from NC_141696.1 coordinate 687,472,141, forward strand.
GGTCAATTTGAATTGCGCTTTGTCCGGCTTGCCCATGATGTCTCCCAAGGCAAGGAGGGCGCTACCACCACCAAGGAGCTTTAGATCTTGCCCACAAAACCCAGCATCTGAAGGAGGAACTCAACTAACGGGTGCTCAGCACTCTCAGGAGCATTGGTACAGGTCATGGGGTCAAACAGCGCCCGAGGCGTACGGTGGGCTGGCCAGAAAGGGAAGAGACAGCGCACAACCCCCAATAGATCGATACCTAATAAAAAAACTGAGCCCCTGGCAACGCAGACAGTGTAGGAGTTCCAAAGGCCAAGCAGCGCACTCCATTGTCAGAACATAAGGCAGGAAAGGTGACCCGGCAAAATTCAGTGGAAGGAGAAGGCCAGAGGTACAGCGCGAGGAATGGGGGAGGTAAAGCGCAGCCGAAGCACTAACCGGAAGCAAGCATCCAAACTGAAGAAAGCCTCCCAAATGTTTGGCGGTGGATGCGATTGGCTGGGCAGTGTCCCGAGACATTCACCTTCCCAATCCAGTGTGGCCTCCTAGTCGCAAAGCCCAACTTTAGGCCTCAGAGTAATCCAGAGTGAAGAAAAGGGAAGAAGGGCAGAACGTTTCCTCAGGCCAGACAGCACCAACAAGGGCAGGAGGCGGTACCCAACAGATTGGCCCCAGCAGCGCTGCGGTGTACAAAGCCTCCCATAGGAGCGAGGGTCGTCCCAGAGACTCTGCTATACATACAGCAGCAAAGGAGTGCACCGGCCTACCCCCAGCTAAGATGCATCACAGAGCTCCAGCAACCAGGAGCCGCGGGCGCAGTCACAGGCAGCAGGGCGTCCAGGAGTCTCCAGCAGCCCACAGCGGACACAAGACGGCTGAGCTCCGGAGTCCGTCGGAGGCCACCCCGCCCACGCAGAAAGCCCTCTGCGTCGCATGCCGCTGCAGCTCAATCACGGGAAACGTAGCTAGGAAAGGATGGCCAGAACTCCGGCAAGCGGTGAAACAGATCGCTGATCTTGCTGCACACCTCCACCAAGATGCATGTGGTGAATCCCCGGGGGAGTGCAAATATTGAAGGATAGGAAAAGACGGTTCGAGGAGCTGATCTAACGCGCGCCCATTTTGGAGCATGGCAAGCTCTGCCTCCAGAGGGACAGAAGTACTTAAAGATTAAAAAAATACAAAAAGAAAGAGGCGTGAATATAAAACATATGTTCCAAAGTTAGGCTGCCTGCAGCCTACATCAGACAAAAATTGTTTCAGAATTAAAATAAGGCAAGTACTGATAATACCAAATATTTTAGCTTTTCTATTGTGAGACTGTTTTTACCAATCTTCTCTAAGGCACAGCAAAGCATGTGCAGCTTAAGTGCCCACGTCTCTCAGATTCATACAACAGTTGCAGCATAGACAACAGCAGTGAGAGCTTACCTCACTGTGGGTTAGATAGTCTAAACATGGTAGAGGCCCCCGTGATTGAGTGACTGTTGTGGTGTTGTGGGATTGTGTCCTTGTTTTTGCGATCATGTGGGTGCGTACACATAGAAACTGTGTGTATCGTTGTAGCGCGTAGCACAGCAAGGTAGAAATCACATAAATGATTACATGCAAAAGCAGTATACACTCAATGGCCTTCCTGCATAAACGTTTTTGCTAGTGAACAGAATAATTAAAAACAGCTTTGAGACACAACTGGCTGAATCAATCAGAAGGAATGACGACCCAGATGCAATCCGCATAGCAATGCAGCATACTGGCCGGTGCAGACAATTATTATAACTTAAAAAAATTAAAATAAAAAAAATCCTTAAAACCTGTTATAAAACCCAATAATGAGCATTTCTTATATAGCAGCTTAATCAATAGACGTTACAAGTCATAATGCTTCAGAGGGCAACTGGGAGCCATTTGGCTTGAACGTCTGGGTTCCAGTAGCACCTTACTAGGAAAGGTCAATAAATTAGAGGGTGGGCTAAAAATGCTATACGGGTCACGTTACCTACAACTATGGACAATACAGTACAGTTCTCAGGTCCCAACACTACCCTCTCTGATTCGCCATACTCCCATTAAAAAGCGGGACAGAGCAAAGATGATCATGGGAGTTCTATTGATCTGAGGATTCTAGAAACAACCCTAAAGTTGTCAAACCCCATACTCCGACGAAGTGGAAGCATTCACTTCTTTCTGTAATGTTAATAACAGTGGCAGAAGTATAATATGTGATTAAGGCATTCTTCCACTTGGGGACAAAAAGGGCAGGTCAGGTTTGGATCGGTGTCATGTTGCCCCCATTCAGCTGCGAAAGTGCGCAGTTTTAAAATCCAGAAAAATAAATTTATGTACAGGTATTTTGCCAGTGATGGTTCAATTAAGTCCACGTATTCTTCCATAAGGAAGGTACCTTTAAATTCCAGGAAAGCTAGTTTCAAAGTGCTCAAACTCTTGTTCCTATTTAATTCTCCATCTATATACCTCCAATACATCCCCTTCAGTGAAGTCTTTGACACACTGGTCATAGCTCTCGGATAAGTCCACAGGTGCTCACATCCCATCTAACCAGGAAGGTCTTCCCCAAACCAGGGAATCCTGGAGGCTCCATGCTGCCTAAGTAGTTCCTCAGTCGTGCCTGATATGTAACTAAGTCCACTGAGGCCCATAGCTGTCTCCAATTCAGCAAAGGTCAAGTGCTGCTTTATGGGCGATGGACCTGTGGCCTAAATCCAGCTGTATTGGCAGGAGTGGGGTCCTAGTACAGATATTTACCAAAGATCATATAAATTGGTTCTCGCCCACCTCCAGTGGAGTAGCTTTTTCATGTCCCCAGAGTTCTCCCCCAAACAAGTACCCACCTAATGCTTGCAGATTAAAAATTTGGATGGCCGGAGATACAGGTCGAAAGCTGGAAGCCTTGAGACCACTCAATGCTCCCTGCATAAAGCTCAAGCTTCAACTTACTCTTGTGGATCTGAGCAGACCAGCCAAAATTACCCATCAGAGTGAGTCCCAAGTACTCAAAAGTGCAGACACTTTCAAGGGGCGCACCTACAAAGATGAGTTAGGGCGGGTTGTGTGGCTGGGGTTAAAGACCATGTACTTGTTTTTTTGTAATTTGATTTCAAGCCCTCTCTGCTCACAGAATACACCAAATTGATCCTGGAGATTGTGGCTACCCATAGGGGATTTAGATGCCAGTAGGGCTGGGATCTTCTTACCTGCTAGGCTTGGGGCACCATAATTGCACTTTTCTAATTGGGCTACCAGATCATTAATATATCATAGGAACAGGTCTTAACTCCCTTGTGACTGATATTGATGTTAGCAACTCCCCATATTTGACACATCTGACCTGCGCATTATTCTTTAGGTGCAACCTCCCAAAGATGTCAACTAGATAACGTGGGGCACCTTGGTCGATTAAAACTTTCCACAAGAGCTCCCTTGGCACAAGGTCGAAGGCAGTGCAAAGGTCAACAAAAACTAAATAAAGTCAACCACCTCCCAGGATGACATACTTCCAGTATATAAGTTGTAGCCAAAATACTTGGTCGACTGTACTGGTCCCTCATCTGAACCCAGCTTGGAGGGGGTTATAGGATTTGTGCCCTCAACCCACACACACAGCCTATGCAAAAGTATACAACAGAAAATTTTTCGGGAACTTTCAATAAGTCGGATTTGCCGATAATTGGATGGCAGGGACCGTGACCTTTTCTTGTAAATTGGTATGATTTCGGCCCTTATACAAGTGGGGGAAGTGGTTAGGACTTCCAGTATACAATGAAAATGCTTAGCAAACTGCCTTATCTGTATTGAACAGGTCCCCAGGCACCTTATCTAACCCAGCCCTTTGCCTGGAGCAATCCAGTCTGTGGCTTTAGTAATTCCCTTACAGTGAAGAGGGGAAATTTGCATATGTTTGGGTAAGATGGGGCATCCCAGTGTAAGTCATAATCCACACTACGGCACTCTACTGTCTTAACAGTGAAGCCCTTAATACTACCAGAAAAGGGCCCTTACATCATTAATGGCCCGCTCATGTACAACCTCGAAAAGGAGTCAGCCCATGCTGCTGCCGAGATGTTAGCGTTCAGCAGAGAGGCTAAATCCAGAGTTCTTTCGGCCAGAATTTGCCAAAACAACCGATCTTTCAATTTCACAGCATTCAGCAGGGCTTCCCATTTCTCCATCTCATACTCGCGTTTGGCCCTGCCTATCAAGGCTTTATTGCAGACCCTTGGTTCCTTGATTGAATCCCTCTTGCCGCTTCTAAAAGCACCTGAAAGTGTTTTCGGGGCAGCCCTATAAGTTTTAGTATACCATGAAGCCACTTTAGCCTTCCTACAGAGGGTCCTAGGTTCTACCATGAAAAAGGGCATTATCCGTGAGGGACCTTTCCTCTCTCTGTGCACTCCCAGCGGGATGTGTGTGCAGGCATAAGCAGGGAGTCAGTGTAGACAATCACTGTAACAGCTTGCAGCGCACCTTTACAGATCTACCTGAAGATACATTAAGGGAAGCACAGAAAGATCAAACAAGGCAATCAGTGCAGTCTTGGTGTGCATGGGGTCAATACAAATTATACATTAGGGGAAAATCCTGTCACCTTGGCATACAGAATAATTCCACTGGGCAGCAGTATAGAGTTTGCTGGAGCTCAAACCTCCAACCCACAGTTCTAACCCACCACAGAAATAATACCAGAATTAGCTCAGCCTGTCAAATGAGAGTGCAGATGAGAGATCTTGAAAAAGACAGGACATGTGTGGCATCACCCTGTCAATGAACAGTACTAGTGGAAAAGCAAAAGAGTGCCTGAGAGATATCATCCTGCTTCTCGTGGTGCTGGCAGGCGAGTGGGACAAGATAGGGCATGCAGGAGCTCAGTATGTCACCTGAAGTTGTTGATGTGAGAACAGGTGAAGGTCAGAGCACACTCAGCGGTCTTACCTCAAGGTGCTGGTACAGGAATGGGCTGGAATGTAATGAATTTTATCCCAAAGATTGTGATGGGAAAACATGCTCGCACTGTCGACCAAGAGTGGTGAAGGAAGAGCCAGCGGGTAGGAGGTAGCACAGCCTGTTAGTCGAGGGTGCTGATGGAAAAGACCCAAGAAAGCTTGGGCAGTTATTCAAGGCTGCGGATGATTGAGGAGGAGAGGGTACGATGTAAGATTCTGATGGCAGAAACAGTGCACAGATTGAGGCAGCTGAGCCTGTTACCCGGTGGAGGTGATGGGAGAACAGGACAGAGCCCAAAGGGAGAGATTCTGCTCAGATCTTGAGGGGAGTCACTATCACTGAGAGTGAAATATCATTACTGAGTAAAAGGCAATAGAGAAACTGGCATTTATCAGCAGGAAAGTGCAGTAGAGTGCATAGCCATCAAGGGCCCGAAGACCTGGATTATTATTTTTACCAGTTCTGGCTTTTTAGTAATCACCACTTTGCATGCTGTAGTGTGTGAATCCATACTTGACATGTTAACAGCAAAATACAAGTCAAAGAACACAACATGCTCGATATATATATATATATATATATATATATATATAATCTTGTTTGTTCCTGGAGATTGCAGGAGAACAAATTCTTCGAGATATATATATATATTTTCCATCGACAGTCGTTCTCCCTTCCAAACAAGAACGATATCCAGGCCACAGTTACGTTTCAAAGTGTATTTATTTCAAGAGTGCGTTCTTGAAATAAATACACTTTGAAACGGAACTGTGGCCTGGATATCGTTCTTGTTTGGAAGGGAGAACGACTGTCGATGGAATACGGGGGAGTGGCGATCCCGTCCCGGCCCGCCGCTGCTAGTGGCCATCAAAGCTTTTTTCGCCGAATTTAGGGTGGATATATAGATATATATATATATATATATATATATATATATATATCTTCCAAAAAGCTCCGAGCTTAACCCGTTAACCGCGGCGGTAATTCCGCAGTGGTGCAGGCGTTTCCGTGCGCGGGTGGGGCGCCGTCGGCCAATGGCCGACGGCAGCAATGGGCAGGTAGTGTTGCCGTCGGCCATTGGCAATTAAGGTTTTAAAGCAGCACTCCACCAGGGTCAGTTCAACAAAACCTTTTTGTTTCTGAAAGGGGCGTGGATGACCCAATGAATCCTTTTCCCTGACGCGTTTCAATGCTAACAAGCATCCTAATCATAGGGCGGCAGTTGGTAAAACATGGGACGGACCTCCACATTCTTTCCCCCATGTGGCATTCACTTTCCAGTAAGTAACATGCCAGGGAGTAGAAGTCCCGATTCTTCTATTCAAGTATAGTCAAAATTTACCAACGTTGTTTTCCTGCCGATTTCAAAACATTATTTCAGTTCCCTCCAGTTGGCTCCCTCCAGTTTTTGATAATCGGCCAGACATCCCCTGTGAAGACACGGGCCTCAGGAAACCTTCCACCTTCACCCCCACTGATGGGATGGTACCACCGGAGGTCTTGACGTTTGAAAGAGCAGTTCTGAGAACCATGCAGAACAAACCCTCAATCAAACCGTTCAATAATCTATCCAATGCTGAAAGACAGGCAGCTTCCTCCCTTGGTAAGGATACTTCAATTATCATCAAGCAAGCAGACAAGGGGGGAGCTACTGTCATACAAAACTATGACGATTATGATCAGGAGTGCAGACGCCAACTAGCAAATACGACCCACTACAGACTGCTGACAGAGGACCCAACCAACCGACTGACCACTACCGTGATGTCTCTGGTCATCGAAGCAGAGACTAATGAATGGATAAGCAAAAAAGAGGCAGAATTTCTGGTAACCACGGACCCGGTTATACCATACTTCTACACTCTGCCCAAAATACATAAGGGCACCACCCCAGTCCCAGGAAGGCCGATCGTGTCTGGCATCGGTTCTATTTTAGAACCCCTTTCCCAATTCTGTGATGCTTTCCTGCAACCTCTGGTCAAACTCATCCCGTCTTATCTGCAGGACACTAGAGATGTGCTTCGTCTTATCAACGACATGGACGGCAGAGAGGATATCGATCTCCTCCTAACACTCGACGTGGAAGCGTTGTACACTAATATACCCCAACAGGCAACGCTGGAAGCAGTGGACTCCCTCCTACGCCAAGAGGAGTGGTTGTCCCCTACCCCGGTTTCATTTATAATGGAGTTGGCACATATTGCACTTACTGAAAATTTTTTCAAATACGAATCCAACTTGTACCACCAGATCCGCGGGACATCGATGGGCTCGACCTTTGCGCCGAGCCTGGCATGCATCTACATGGCATCGTTTGAGAAGAAATGCATCTACCCCCCTGAACACAACCCATTCCGTGAAAATCTCACGTGTTGGCGTCGATACATCGACGACATCTTGGTGTTTTGGAAGGGGGATCGGACGACATGTGAGGCCTTCTGTACATGGATAAACCAACAAGACCCATTTCTTAAGTTCACGGGCACCATTTCCAATAAATCCATACCTTTTTTGGACCTCACCATAGTCCTGGAGCCAACCACTATCAGCACCACTCTCTACAAGAAGGACACTGACAGGAACAGTCTGTTGCCTTACACCAGCCACCATACGAGATCCCTGAGGGATAATTTACCCTTCGGACAATTTCTCCGCCTCCGGAGAAACTGTAGTTCAATCAATGACTTCAAACAACAAGCACACTCCCTACAAACCAAACTTCTGGATCGGGGGTACCCTACGCGTCTACTGAAAAACTCCACCAAAAGAGCCCTCAACAATAACAGAGAGGCCTTGCTTGAGGTGCATCCCAAGGAGCCAGACGACAAGATTACCTGCGTTACCTCGTTTACGAGAAACTCCTCATTCATCAAAAAAACTGTCAGTACACACTGGGGCATTCTCAACTCCACAGGAATGGAGTTACCGCGCCCACGTTTTGCTTTTAAGAGGACGGCAAACCTTAAGGACACTCTAATACATACCCGTCCCAAGAAAGCCTGCGCCCAAGCTGTCAATACGCTTTGGGACCTTCCTCCAGTAACTGGACACTATCGCTGCGGTTCCTGCGTTGTATGCCCTCAGACCATCCAGGGCAAGACTATTGTACTCAATAACAATTTCACTTGGACAATGAACAAACATACGAACTGCAACAGCTCCAGATGCATTTATGTTTTGATCTGCCCTTGTGGAATGTTATACATCGGGATGACCATGCGTCCTGTTAAGCAACGGATAATGGAGCACAACAGTAACATTCGATGTCACAAGACACACACCAAGCTCTATGAACATTGCAAAGACAACAATCATTCTCCAGAAAACATCCGTTGGACTGTCATTGAGTCTTTACCAAATCTCAATCAACAGGCCCTCTTCAGACATGAACAGAGATGGATACACCGACTACAGTGTGATGAATTAGGATTAAACGATGGGGTGCCCTGGACGACACTCGCCAGATAGGTATTAATCTGGACTTGTTGTCCACTCCCAAGTGCTTTTGCATGCCTCACTAGACATCTCAGCCCATTCCAAGATGGCCCCCGCATTGTAGTGCTCTGGCCGCGCTGTCTCTAGCTAACCCCTCCTTGCTTTCTACTCCCGCGTGCCGTCACCTAGCAACTCAGGGGACACTCCCCTCGTTGCGCGCCCAACTCTTCCTTATCTAGACCGGACAATGCCCAACTACCGTGCCGGCTGTCCACTCGTCTGAGTACTTGTGGGAGGGGTAGGTGCAGAGATGCCTGCCATCAGCGACTTTTGAGGTAAGGTGTTGAGCTAATCTCTGACACACCGCTTGCGATCTGCCTATATACACACAGCAAGCCTACCCCCTGACGCGGGTTACCGGATGGCTTGTCTTTCCCTAATGATCCCGCGGGATGCCTTACTCTCCCCGTAGGAACCCCTCACTCGCTGCTGGCCCCACCTGGACAGCTCGTGAGGCCTTCAGGAGGAATCACAACGGGTAAGTGCACCATTGATCTGCAGATTGTCCTCGCTCACGCACACCCGTCGAGCAGGGCACGTTCACTTGTTACCTCGCTGGTATACACGATCACCCCGCCAGCGCCGAATTAACTTTGAGACAGAGTGTCAAATCACATTTTATCGTTTTACCTGTGCGGCTTTTCATCAATTGTGGCTTAAAACTTTAGTCTACTATTGTATATGTAATAATTTAAAAACTGGCACAACACGCCGCTTGACTATGCTAGGGTGTATCTCTACCACTGGTCTTGAAGTGTGATGACCCACCCCACCAAGCATGTTACATAGCCGAGAGAACGGCGCATTCACCTAGATGCATGCTATAGCGATTCAGCATGACAGCACGATGCAGTGCGGGTCCTTCACGCGCACTGGATTCGTTGAATTTTTAATCCCTTCTCTCTCACAATACCACTTGACTCTGTCATTACTCAGACAGATTGTTACCCACTGGGCACGTATTTTCTGACACCTTGAATATAGGCACGAATATGATGTATTCCGGTCACAGTAACTTTGACATCATTTTTTGCTTATCTCTCTTCAGTTCCCAGGAGGTCCCTCGTAAGGAACCATTTCTGAACGACACTACACAGGTCGTATACCGGTGTCCTCTTAAATTGGAGGATCCCAGCAATTATATGAGCACGAAGGTCCTGACGAATCGCCCTTAGGGCGTGAAACATGTCGACCGCTTTCACAACAAGGGTTGAATAAGGGCTGGTTTCATTGTTCACCACTCCTTAATACCCCTTTAATCTTTTAACAAAGCAGTGAGCCTGACTATTAAAATAATCTCCAATAGGACTCTACTGACTTTTTTTAAACACACCACCACGCTCACTATTGCACTTTTTTAGGCCCCTCACACACACACACCCGTTGGCTCGGAATAGAAGATCTCCGCCAAAGTGCAGCTCCCCTTGCTGCCCGACGGGCATTGCACCGCCAGCCTGCCGTAGGAGCAGGATACCGATGATGACGCTGGACGGTCATCGGCTGGGACAACAGTTGGGGTCCTGCCGGTAGCCTGTGTGAGGTATCCTTACATTCTGAAAAGGGTCTACACCATGCACTTAACCCCCCTTTTTTAACTTAGTGAGAGAGAAGATAAGCTGAGTTAATTTTCTAGCTCCCATTGGGGAACTCTGTACAACACTCATTGTTTGCTGCTCCCTCCAGTGGGCCTCAGGCCATGCCCTCCGCCTTCCATTAAATCACCCTTGTGCTAAACGGGCTGCAGTTTGAATCGTGAAAAGTACACAGAAACCCACCAGAGGGAGTATATGAAAGGCAGAAGGACTACACATCCCAGCGTGCCTCAATCAGTAGAAAACCACTATGGATGACACACCTGAGGTCAATGAAAACATGAGCACGCAGTAGGGTGGTGTGGAAAGCCAGCATGACTGTGTGAGCACGAATGCCTATGAAAAGAAGGCAGTGAACTTCGAAACGCGTCGGCATCAGGACTACAAAGGTCGGGGTAGAACTGAGCTTTCTACAATAAACAAAGGTTGTTACCTGTCCGTTGTGGAGTGCGCCTTCAAGCTCTGGGGGAATTTGGGAAACAAAATATATATCTGCCATTCAAGAGGTCCTGATGGTCCGTTTTATCTTTAGTTCGCCGTTCTGGAGGTGCTGGAGGCATTTTCTATTGCTTGCATTTGGAAATAAATCCATTTGCAAACTATTATTCACAATAATAATAAATGTAAGAACCGTTCTTACATGGAACAAAGATATACATGGGCTAAAAAATCCATGTTCACACTGATAAGAATTACTTGGAATAGTCCACTAAGAAGTCGCTCAACAAGCGATATTTACTTTGTTGGTGTTCTAAAGGAATTAGAGGTCTAACTGGCACTCCTAGCTAGATTGAGGGACCAGGTTGAACTCCAGAAAAGGATCCTAATGAACTAAAATAGAGTACTGTTCGTGTTATTGCCATGAAGAAGACCTTCTGGGTCGAAACACGTTGGCTAAAGTTGTTTTTAAGAAGGTTTTCACAACATGTTTATCTAAGTACAGCATTGGATGCGAGAAAGCCACCAATGTAACTTAGAGAAAGCTGAGCTCCTTCTCCGTGAACGATTAGGAGATCATAGGTGTAACAATTGCAGGCCTGACGATCTTCCCCCTCCAAAACATAGAACAGCCAAGAATCTGGAGGTAAGCTTCATGATAAGCTCTCTTTTCAACTTGAAATCCTAGCTACAGGTGGTCCTTGCTCCAATCTTCTCCACTCCGTAAAAATATGTCTTAACTTTCTCCCTTGTGTAACATGTAAGACTGTGGTGCATGCCCTTGTGACTTCGAAATTAGAATATGCCAACATCTTATGGCTTGGCCTTCCAGACAAACTATCAGCAAACTTCAAGCTGAAGAACACTCAGCAACTCTTTCCTGATATTCCTAAACAGGATTCGGTTTTGTGGCATGTGAAAGACCTGCATTGGTTATCCATCAAGAAAAGAATTCTCATAAAGGCCCTCACTATTATGAACCGAGGTTTTTACAAATGCAGTCCAGCATAATTTATAGACAGTGTAGTGCATTACCATCAGCCCAGAAACCTCAGGTCTGCGTCAGCCTTGCTAGTTAAGGCGCCAAGATTCCAGTAAGTCAGAGATAGTGGACAGTTCTTCCCAGTCATGGCAATTATAACATGCAACCATCTTCCTCTGGCATGGCTGTCCATTACAAATTAACTTAAAATCAGGAAAGTCCTTAAAATTCGCCTATTTTTTACCTCACTAGTGGCCAACTGTAAAGAACCTTGACCTACAGGTTATCACCGCAACTCTCTATTGCTAGATTTGCATCTTGATGAAGATAAAAGGCATAGAGTTCCATCTAGGAGCTGTAGCCTGCCGCCAATTGTTTTAGAACGAAATCTGAGAATGACCAAGGGAAATTTTATTTCCGAACTGAGCGAATACATTTTGATTAACTGTAATCCCTTAATCCCATAAACTGGTAGGTCAAGATATACAGAATTACATTAATCAATCCACTGTCATACAAAGCAATTAAGAAGCTGGATATTATATAGAAAGTGTAATAAATGAAGAATACGATTTAAAAAGCGAAGCTGGGAAAACAGGATTTAACCACAAAAAAAGAATTTGATGAATCAATAAATTTCAAATACCATGCAATATATTTGACACATTTGTATGCACATCTCTTATACCTGAATAAGACAAGTGTAATTGGGACAGAGAGCGCTGGAGAGATTAACAGTATGAGCCACTTTACATGGTGTGTGTAGGAAAGAAAAGCACATCAAAGAAAACAATTTTTCCCACGTACAAAAAGGGAATTAAATGAAAAACATTGCATCGTAATTGCCTAGTCCAACACTTTGTAATCACTTCATTTTGGAGTTTTCACACAAGTGATGTTAATAAAATAGACAATATTACCTACCTAATTTATAACATATCGGGTATGTGAATGAGTTCGCGAAGATCTGTGACTGTCAAACAGATGTAAATTGGGAACAAGCGTAGGTTATTGTGTATCTATCCCTATTTATGCTTTTACAGCTTTACCGTTTTACATCGACTATGGACATACTTTCATTCTATCTAAAGAAAACTGTTAATAGCTTACCATGGGACTTTTCAAATTACTCCTATATGCGAAGCAAACGTCAGTGAGACTGCTGTTACTGCAACATTCAATAGAGCCATCAAGTCTTCTGTACACTAAACAAGAACAGAACAAAGTCAGCTCATAATATAATTCTTGACAGATTTAAAATAAAATCAAGTACAAGTACAATTTTCAATAAGTAATAGATGCATTCGAATCAGGAAAAGTAAGGCTGCTGTTTATTAAGAAAAGAACAAAGATGTTAATGCTCTTCAATTGTAAAGACCACACCCACTTTGCATGTCTGTTTTCTTCCTTTTTCAATCTGTACACTCGATATTTACTGTTTCTGAGGAATTCCAAGACCAGTTTTCACCAACTACGATCTAAAGTGAGTTAAATGTAAGCTGGAATCAGGCTTTTATTCTCAAATAACAAACTCAAACTAACATTGATAAAACCAATAGGTCTCCCCTATGGAACCTACTGGCTTTGTCGATGGTTTTTAGCTAAACTTTACAGCTGCTCGATACTGTTCAGAAATAGCTAAAAAAAAGAAGTCCATCAAGTCATTTTGTAGGTGCAAACACTACGCATGCATGCCTACCAAACAAGGAGGTTGAGTTTTATTTAATATTTGCTGCTAGTGTGCTTGGGTGACGAAAAGCAACACAATGGACTTGGAGATCAAATGGGTGAGAGGGTGAGTAACTTGGAACGCGGACTGCAGGGAATAAAAGACAAGCATTGGCAAAGCCAATAGGTCTCGGCAATGGACTTCTCTCACTGTATTTCCTCGTACAGGTTACCATTATCAATTATATACTTAGCAATAGAAAAATGATATATTAAGTTTTGAAGATTTTGGCCAGCATTAGGCACTGTATGCCAACATCAGTTTATCGTTATCTGCAGCATTCTTGAATGTGATCTCCAAATTGGGGCGATATTAGAATGCGATTCAGCACTCATCAAAGCTAGAGCAGCTTGTGTAGTACACGTGGAGGGCAATCAGGCTGTTCAGCCCTGTAGTTCTACTTCTGAGTCGATGCACAGGTTCTGCAAGAGGGATGGCTGCCGCTGACTCTGATGAGGACGCGTATGAAGAGTGGCAGGTGGAATCAATTGGGTTGTGAGTAATGAGGGCACCCGTTGCCAAACAGACGTGTAAGGGATGGCGGTGCACGCCAGCAGGGGAGGTGGAGTATGTCATTACTGGGGGAGGGGGTTTGCCTCTCCCAGAAAGTGGAGGTGGTTGGTGACATGGGTTGTTGAACTGAGGTAATAGGTAAGGGGGCTCTTTTCCTAGCATGAAAAAAAGCAACAACATAAAACTGACAACTAATTTAAGTTCCCAAACTGCTAGTTAAAAGAGGTGCACAGCGTAATGCTACAGTGTTATTCTGCCCAACACCTCTATGCATCAACACATTGCAGAAGGGCACACAAAGACGCAGTTGTGCACCGTCATAACAGTCCAGAGAGCTCCAACCTGCAGAATGGGTTGTCTATTCCATAGCAACATTTATATAGTGCTTACTACCCGTGTGGATCGCTGAAGCGCTTGTGCACATACGTTAGCGTGTTACATCGTATAGGGCGTGGTTGGAAGCGAGAACATTGTCCCGTAAAATAAAAAAGTAGTCCTGAAACAATGCCCGTTGCGTTTGTTTAAATGTCTTTGGGCAGTGTGCTCGGAGAGGGCTAAACATAAGAAGAGTCATGATGTAGGCATGCCCTTGAAAAATGAGGAAGACAAACAATGGAGCTACGCTGGTGCAGCAAATGGGAAGTCTATGAGTGGGATGTAAGCCCACGATGTAGATACAGAGTGTCTCAGTTCTAGACAGCGCATGCGCCCCGTCCTGAGCCGAGACCTAAACAAGAAGGTCAGAGCAGAGTTTCAATTATTGAATAGTTGAATTCCCGCTGTTGTGCTTGTAGAGTTGCTGGTGCATCCAGACATTTGTTAGAATTAAATTACACTCCCTGATTTTTGTCAGAAGGGGAGAGAGTCTTATGGTGTCAGGAACAAATGCAATAGGGAAACATGAGCCCTTTAAATTCATTTCAGCTCTGTTGTAACCCCAACCATCTGACACATGGTATGAGTATGCCACAACAACTACCCTCCTACAATTACTGTCCTGCAAAAAATTATGGGCTGGCAATCATGAATCCAGACCTGGCCAATCACACTATGGGCACTGAAACCCACCCCGAAAGTGAGCGGCACCACAATGTATCCACACAGCAGAAGGCCAGGTTCAAACAGTTAGCTTGATTTGATTTGATTTGTCCATTTGTAAAGCGCGCGAATGCCCGAAGGCGTCTTGGCGCTGTAACGGACCGCTAACTACAGAGACAGGCAGCTAGAGCTATGCAGTGAAAAGCCAAGTTTTGACTGCCTTTCTAAAAGACCCCAAAGATGGACTGTTTTTTATGGCAAGAGGCAACCGGTTCCAGGTTCGTGCTGTGTGCACCAAGACACTTGCCTAGGCAGAGCAATTTATGAACAGTACACAAGTAAAAATATTATACTTATTGATTTCCGATAATTGATTTATCAGTTGGTGCACTACATTATAGCTTTAAATGGCAAACACCATCACTTCATTTTGTATCCAAGTGACATGTATGCACGAAGAGCAGTCTGCAGTCCTCAAAGGAATAAGAAGCTTGTTTACTGGGCGAGGTTGTCGTGTAAGGCTAGAGCATAGCACTACAATTAGAAAGAGGGTCCGAGGGAAAGTTTAAAGACCAGCACAGTCACATACCCCGCAAGAACCAAATTCATCATCAAGAGTTACTGTGGGTCTAGATGGGCTGTCTACTATACTGTGTCTCATGCTCAGCTCTCAAAGCAAGGAAGACAGAACTAAAGTAACTAAAGTACCACAGGATAACTCCACATTTGTGAAAGTACCCATCATTTATCGGTCTGTTCCGTCCTTTACATCATTTGGGCCTCCTCACACCGAGGAAAACAATCCTGCTACTACTTTAGATTTATAAAGTAGATGCCTCAGTGTGTTTGGAGGTGTGTGGCTGATACTCATAAGACTAATAACTGAATAAAGCAGTGCGTGCAAAAATTGGGGTGTGACAAAGAGAATAAAATTGGAGAACTGGGAGAGGGAAATCTTTATTCAGTATCTCCTAAGTTTCCAAAGTTAAAAACCAGTGCGGAAATGTAGTAGGTGATAACAAATAACTACTATGGTTTAAATGGTCGACATGTTTCTGCAGACTTAGGACCCAATACGGGTGTTCAGCTGCTTTCTTCAGGACCAGTCTCGCTACTGCTTAATCTCAAAAGAGGAGTGAGAATAAAAATGAAAACCTTACTTTGAGTATATTTCAAGTAAGCCGGGAGTCCTTTAACAGGTACTCGTCCTCCTTGTTACTAGAAAAAGAAGAAGAAGAGAGGAACCCACAGACACAGACAAACATGAACTCCCTTTTACCTGAGCGTGGCCAGGTGAGGCGTAGAGCCAACCTCCTACCGACAAGGTAAGCAGGTGGTGGGCCGTAATAATGAGCCCCAGATGTACATAAAGACATGTGATTGGGGATATGTAAGATTCATACCTGTTAATGGTCATGTCTCACATGACTAAAATTATGTTCATGTTTGTCTGCTGTCTGTGTCTGTGGGTTCCTCTCTTCTTTTCATTTTTATTCTCACTCCTCTTTTGAGATTAAGCAGTAGCGAGACTGGTCCTGAAGAAAGCAGCTGGACACCCGTATTGGGTACACACTAAAGACCTGGACAATGTTTTGCTGATTGGAAAACAATGTATAGATCGGCTTATGACTAAAGTGGTAGGACCCCTGTCCCTTACATCTACAGTGGTCCACCTCAGACACCTTTGGGTTAATCTTATGTAAAGTTTTGTTCATTTGTCTATATTTGTTCTTTTAGAAAAAGTATTGAATGTAGAGGTATGTAAGGTTTGTATGAGAGAATGAATGGTAATAGGATATGATAAGTTGTTAGGGGTGTTTCGCTTCAACTGCACTTTATGAAATTCACAAACAAATTTTGTCGTTTAAAGCTTGTTATTTATGATTATGTTTCCGTGTGGCAAAATAAATTGTATTTATGTATAAACAGTCAAATTGATAAAACAAAAAAGATAAAAAGAAAAATAATAAAATAATGTCTTCAAAGTAACTAAAAGTCCTTTCTCTTTTTCTATAGCATCCAACTTTATAATCTATTTGATAGATTCTTGTGACAAAGTAATATAGGTCTAATCAGAGGAACTCTTTGCTTAGTTTATTTCTCTCTCCCCCTTCTGGACCTTAAAATATATTGGGAGAACTCTTCCTTTTATATATTATACAGATCTGGGTTTAATCCATCGTTATTTTGCTCACCAAGCCACCCCAGTTCAGACATGACCATATGCAAATCAGTCTTGACCCTGTGCCTCATGGGAACAGTCCAGCCCGAAATGCCAAGTCATGTCTTACTTGGACCGGAATCAAGCATCCTAGGACTGGTTTCTGGCTATGAGCCTTCATCAGCTAGGATAGCTTGACTCCAGTGGCGTAGTGAGCACGGGACCCACGTCTGGGCATACCCTTCCCACATAGGTTGAACAGCAAAACACAAAAGATGATGGACGGAATGTTGCACAATTGCAAAACATTCACCCCCAGTCACAGATCTGGGTTTAATCTATCGTTATTTTGCTCACCAAGCCACCCCAGTTCAGACATGACCATATGCAAATCAGTCTTGACCCTGCGCCTCATGGAAACAGTCCAGCCCGAACTGCCAAGCCATGTCTTCCCTGTACCGGAATCAAGCATCCTAGGACCGGTTTCTGGCTATCAGCCTTCATCAGCCAAGATAGCTTTACTTCAGTGGCGTAGTGAGCACGGGACCCATGTCTGGGCACTTAATGCATCTTGGCACTATTGCTACTTAACATTAAAATGTATATCTCCGGTACCCCATATTGGATTTTTGGCATTTTGGTGTCATTTTGTTTACTAATTTTTACATGTTTTCCAAGTTTATTTGGGGATTTTTATTATTTTGGATTTAAACTTTATTACTGGTTTGATATTGCATGAATGCCTTACACTCTGCCTAAAATAAGCCTGTCTGTTCTGTGCCATACCTAGCATGGTTTCAAGCTGGAGTTTAATTTGTGACTTTGAGGGTTCACGCTGACAAGGGTTATGATTATTCCTTGAGGTTGGTAATCAACCATCTGAAATAATAATCCAGTTTCTTACACCTGCCAATTACTTTTCAACTGCAGTTTCTTTACAGGTTGGCTTGCTCTGTGTTGCACGGGGGTTTGTGGCTCCAAGTGGGACAGACATCCAAGGGAAGGTGCTTCTGGTTGAGATTGTGCTGCCTTGTGCTACACTTGGCTCACTATGGGTAAAACATCAAATACAACCTATGTGATTTCACTCACATTTGGTCATCCAAAAGAATGTGCTAATTGCAGGCCTCAGGTCATGTGATGATAATAGAATAGAAAAGGAATACTGCTGTTTGGTAGTATGCTGGAAAGCCTCAGAAGTGTGCTAGCCAGCTGGACCTGGTGGAATACAGATTAAGATGCAGCATCTATAAAATGCATCTTGACTCATATAAACTGTGTTCTAAATCAGGGTATTTCTTCTGTGTACATTAGTAATGTCGCTTTACACACATGTAATCTTTACAGGCACACCGACTAACACACAAATACAATACAAATATAATACCTCTGCTTGGGAAGCTGAGCTGCTGAAGTGTAGCTGCATTCACACAATAGCCAATTTGTGGCCTTTGCGAGATCTCCACTACGCATGAATGCCAGTCTTCCACACTATGAACTGGACAGTCTTGCACATGAGTGATAATGTCGCCAACAAAGAGACCTCTAGATCCACTGGCAGGTGAATCCTGGACGGCAAGAGGGAAAACAATGCATTACAAACATCGATTTGCCTATTTTTTGAAAGCATGAGGATTAATTTACGTTTGCTTTACTGCATGTATGAAGAGATATGCATAAGTTCTGAGACGGACAGAAAAACTGAAATGAACAATATAACTTTATTAACCTGTGAAAATTGCTTTCCAAGGTTGCTAGCTTTCAAGAAATCACAAGATTACACAATGACTTTTACGCAGTGACAAGTGATGATTCTAGAACAAAATACTAAGGTAACTTTAGTATTCTCCAAATGTTTTTATAGCATAGACCTTCAA
Source organism: Lissotriton vulgaris (assembly GCF_964263255.1). NCBI lineage: Eukaryota > Metazoa > Chordata > Amphibia > Caudata > Salamandridae > Lissotriton > Lissotriton vulgaris. The sequence goes on from NC_141696.1 coordinate 687,490,916, forward strand.
AAGCCTTAATGACCACAAAGAGGTTACTAACGCCAGTTTCTTCTTTCCAGGCTATTGATAGTACAATCTGCCATTTTTTAAAGAAAATGAAATGAATCCAGTGAAAGAGGGTGCAGAATGCTACTGTTTGTAGAAGAAAAAACAATTAAACGCGTACTACCTACGGACATGCAAATAGATTCGAAGTTACGGTTACTCAATGGAGCAAAAGATTCAGCGGTACAATATTAAAGCCATAAACAGAACTATCAGTACATACGATACTGCCATGAGAGACCTACAAACGCCACCAAGACAGACAACACACACACACATACCCCAGATCGAGAAAACGAAAGAGGCAGAGGATAGTTCTGACTCACTCCCTGAACTGAACCATCTAACCCACATTGAATTGCTGATTCTATGCTTAATCTATTTCTAGGTATACCATATCCTGGTATGGTACCAAAATATATTATTTTCTATAGCAGTGGTAAAAAGTGTTGGAGTCTATAAATGGGTGTCGCAGGTGGGTCTTCTAAGCAGCTTCTTTGTCAAATAAAGCTAAATCGAGAAGTTTGAAGCAGGAAGGAACCAGAAGGACAAGTTTCTTACCTTCTGTAATGCATTATCTGATGGACACAATATTTAGCTGCAGATTCCTTACCTTTGAATTTCCCAGGCGTCAGGCTGGATCCAGAAACTTTTGCTCGAACAATAGCTCTTGCGAGCGCTGTCGGGAGGCTCCATTCAGCTCTGTGTGACATAGTAGTTATCGTTGGTTATGACGTCGCGGTCACGCCAGAGGTCACAAAGTAACTGACGTAAACGTGTGCAAACTAGGGCCCTGAAAAAGGGAGTAACCTTAGCCCTAACAAAACCAGTCCACAAAGCTGGGAGGCATGGGTTGGCAAGTAAGGAATCTGCAGCTAGATACGGTCTCTACCAGATAATGAGTTACCGAAGGTAAGTAACTTGCTCATCTGATAGAGACTTCTAGATGCAGATTTCTTACCTTTGAATTAGATACCCAAGCCATACTCTCCCCATGGAGGGTTGCGGACCATTTCCTCACACTAGGAAGTCCTGCAGGTCCGTACAAACAAAATGGCCACCCCTGTGGTCCCGACTGTCCAGGCAGTAGTGCTTGGCAAACATGGGCAAAGATGCCCAGGTTGCTGCATGATAGATGTTCAGGAATGGGACACCCCGAGCCAAGGCCATAGTTGCAGCCTTTCCCCTGGTGGAATGGGCTCTTTATCCCTCAGGGAGCTACTTCTTAGCCAGGGCATAGCAGATCTTAATGCAGTGAACAAACCAGCGAGAGATGGTCCTTTTCTGCACTGCTCAACCCTTCTTAGCTCCCACGTACCCCACAAATAGTTGGCAGTCAGACAGGAACTCTTTTGTGCAGTCCAGGTAGAACGACAGCGCTCTTTTTGGGTCCAGATGGTGGAGACACTACTCTTCCTTAGAGGGATCCGGGGGAGCAAAGAAGGTGGGTAGCGTGATAAGATTGACACAGATGAAATGGGGTTACCACCTTCGGCAAAAATGAAGCATGGTGCGAAGCACCACTGTAGAAAAGAGACCATTCAGGGAGGCGTACAAGATAAAACCTGCAACTCACACACCCTCCAAGCAGATGTTATCGCCACAAGAAATGCTCAAAAGGAACACACATAAGAAAAGTAAGGACCAAATTAAGGTCCCATTGCGGTATTACAAAGAGCGTGGGCAGAAACAAGTGAGCCAGCTCCTTCAAAAACATATTTACAATTGGAGACCTAAAGAGAGAGGGTTGGTCTGGCAACCGCAAAAAAGTGGATAGAGCTGAAAGATAAGCCTTAAGAGTACCCAAGCCAGAGCCCAGCTGGGCAAGGGATGTATGACGTTACAACGCATACTTTAACAACGCATACCATTACAACGCAATTTTTACAACGCAGGATCCTTTACAACGAATGCCTTTACAACGCAAGACATTACATCGCAGATGATATTACAACGCATCCCATTACAACGTAAGTATAGGTAAGTATATAATATTTATTAAAAATGTAATTAATAAATATATAATTAATTATTTTATTTATTAAATTAATTTTTTTTAAATGTATTTGTAAATATATATATATATATATATATATTTTTTTTTTTTAAATAGTGTAGGTGTTTAAAAATAATATTCTAACTCCAGGGGGGAGTAATAGTAGGGTAAGTGCTGGATAATGTAGGGGTAAAAATTACTATTCTAACTCCAGGGGGATGTAATAGTAGGGTAAGTGCTGGATAATGTAGGGGTAAAAATTACTATTCTAACTCCAGGGGGGTGTAATAGTAGGGTAAGTGCTGGATAATGTAGGGGTAAAAATTACTATTCTAACTCCAGGGGGGTGTAATAGTAGGGTTAGTACTGGATAACGTAGGGGTAAAAATTACTATTCTAACTCCAGGGGGGTGTAATAGTAGGGTAAGTGCTGGATAATGTAGGGGTAAACATTACTATTCTAACTCCAGGGGGGTGTAATAGTAGGGTAAGTGCTGGATAGTGTAGGGGTAAAAATGACTATTCTAACTCCGGGGGGGGTGTAATAGTAGGGTAAGTGCTGGATAGTGTAGGGGTAAAAATTACTATTCTAACTCCAGGGGGGTGTAATAGTAGGGTAAGTGCTGGATAGTGTAGGGGTAAAAATTACTATTCTAACTCCAGGGGGCTGTAATAGTAGGGTAAGTGCTGGATAATGTAGGAGTAAAAATTACTATTCTTACTCCAGGGGGCTGTAATAGTAGGGTAAGTGCTGGATAATGTAGGAGTAAAAATTACTATTCTTACTCCAGGGGGGTGTAATAGTAGGGTAAGTGCTGGATAGTGTAGGGGTAAAAATTACTTTTTTTTTAATGTACTTTTTTAATAAATATTAAAATTATTCAAATTAATTTATTACATTTATTTAAGGAACTTTTTATAAAAAATTATTTTAATTTTTAATATTTATTAAATTATTTATATTTAATTAATTCCATCCTGATTATCTCTCCCAAACAATATCATCATAGGTGTCAATTTGGTTCGTATGTCAAGAGTATTACTAAGAAAATCTTCTATATTATATTATATATATATAGAAGATTTTCTTAGTAATACTCTTGACATACGAACCAAATTGACACCTATGATGATATTGTTTGGGAGAGATAATCAGGATGGATTTGATCAGAAGGAATTCATGTTTATAGCTACTGCAGTTCTGAGATTAACAATAGCAAGAGTCTGGCTAGACAAGGTACCCTCAGGAATGCATGTATGGCTGGCAAATTTACTAGCTAGTTATAACCTTGAGAAAGCTATTTATGCACGTAAGGGGAAAAGGGGAAGGAGACTTGGGCTCAAAATTTGGGAACCAATAGCCAAATGGAAAGAAAGGATGGCAATATAAGATATTGTAACAGAATATGAGATTTTGAATTTTAAATTATGTGGCATGATATCTCTATATTGTTTATATTGTTTATACTGTTTAAAACTTCAAACCAGTGAAATTTGAAATTATTGATGTATAAAAAGTACAAATGTATGATGTGAAATACAATGTGCATATTAAGAAAAAGGAAAAATAAAAATTATTTTAAATATTATATTTAATTAATTAATTTTTTTTAATTAAATGAATGTTTTAATTAAATTATATACTTACCTATACTTACATTGTAATGGCATGCGTTGTAATAGCATCTGCGATGTAATGTCTTGCGTTGTAAAGGCATTCGTTATAAAGGATCCTGCGTTGTAGTGGTTGCGTTGTAAAAGTAGTCCGTTGTAATAGTTGCGTTGTAACGGTGGTTTCCCCATGGCAAGTGTTAGTATGAATAGAAGATCAGTGGAAAGAGAAGCAGAAAGAGTGTCAATAGACCTTTCTGTACAGTATAATACAAACTTCTGTCAACGGCAGCCATATACCGTCTTAGTGGAGGGCCGTCTGGCCACCAAAATAACGCTGCATACTTCAGGAGGAAGGTCAAAAGCCATCAACTGCTGCCACTCAATCTCCACGCATGGAGGCGAAGAGTTGGCAGGTTCGGGTGGAGGACCCTTCCCTGCTGCTATCAGGAAGGGCGGATGGGAATGCACCCTGGGAGGTAAAAGCCTGCACCACCAAGTTTCAGGGGTGGAGTGTTGCCTGAGGAACTTTGGGTCGCCCGGAGCCAGGAGGAGTGCAATTGTCCTATTTACAGGAGCCCCTGTGCTATGCTTGGACCACGTGCCTAGAAGACCATCAGTAAGTGCCTCATTGAAGGGCAAAATGTTTTTTAGAGGTGGAAGCCTCAGGCTGAAGCACTTCTGTCAGAATAGTCCTGACCTGCACAAAGGGCAACTCCGGTCCAAGATGCCCCCTCGTCCATAGCCACAGTCGGTGGAGAGCATGCCAGTATCTGGGAAAGTGTCCAATCCACTGGCTTCCCCAAGTTCCCCGTACCAGTCCATCGGCTCTGCAGAACCATCCTCGTGTTCTAAAGGGTCCATAGATCCCTCCCAATCCTTTCCTGTGTCTAAAATATCATCATAATATTGAGGCGATAACATGGAACCCATGGGTTCTATCGACGTCGGAATGCACCTTTTCGACTATTTGTAGTCCGGGATAAGGATGTGGCTGGAACCGCCAGTAGGTACCGGCAGCCATGAAGGCACCGAATTGGGGTCCGATGCCAAGGAAGGTTGCCATGGTACAACTGGCGCCGTCCTGGATTCGGAATGGGAGACCCGAGGCCCCACTGGCCAGAGCAGACTTCGTCAAATCCAATGGGGCCCGAGGGCTCACTAGAGGTGTCGGCCCGCTCAAACACACACGGCGCATGGCCTCGTAAAATTGTTTAATTTGAGAGGGGGTCACTTGGCTTCCGGAAAGGAAGGGAGGGGGCGCAAAGTCGATCCTGGCTCTGCAGCACAGTGCCTGGAGCGTCGGTGCTCCATTCCTCATTCGTCGACGGACAACAGTGGAGGCAAAGACTAAGGCCGCTTTTACTTCTTCTATTTCTTATGCCTCTTCCCACTGTGTACCGATGACCGCGAGTGGGACGAAGAGAACTTGGGGCTCCAGGAGCGGTCTCGCGACCTCCTCTTCTTCGAACGAGACTGGGACCTTTGCGTAGTCTCGCTGGATGGCGTTGACTGCTGGCCCACAAGGAGATTCATAGCCTGCTCCTGCAAGACCTTCGGAGCCATAGCCCTACAGTCTGAGTACAATTTCGAGTTGTGGTTAAGCCCGAGACATAAAAAACAGACTAGATGGGGGTCGGTTACCGACATCCTGCGGAGACAGAGGCATGGTTTAAACCCTGTCTTCCTCGAGGAAATCCTAAGCACACAAAGGAAATTTGACAAAATCGACAAAAGTCGAAAAAGGCCGGCCAAAAAATGACAGAGGGGTAGCTCTTCTCCGGATAGGCGCTTAACGGGTGCAGAAAGAAAAGAACTGACGTCAGCATGCCTGGATGGCGCCTATAGTGGTGACCGCGATGTCATAATCAATGCTAACAACAGCGAAGACTTTACGCAGAGCCGAATGGAACCACCCGACGGTAGGCACAAGGGTTATTGCTCGAGCAAAAGTTGCCGGATCCAGCTTGATGCCTGAGAAATTCAAAGATAAGAAATCTGCAGCTAGAAGTCTCTATCAGATACATTCAGGGCAAACAACCAACTAGCTGTGCAGGAAAAGTAATGATGCACTGAATGCATTGACCCAGCTCTTTATATACTTAGTGGTGGAAGATGACTTGGAAGTGGGGGGAGAAAAGAAACAGGAAGAAGTTAGCCACCATACTGAATCTGGTTACAAAAGAAAGTGCCAAATTGTGATTATGCTGATAACTGGCTTAGTACTGACAGCACAGCACCATTGAACCGGAGTAACCCTGCAAAGAAATTGGTGGTTTTACTTGCTGTTCCTAACCTGCAAATAAATACCCAGGACTTACCTTCACAGTGCAGGTATCTTCATTGGCACTAACATAACACTGACAATGACAGTGAGGATTGAAGATTGCAGACGGTTTCGAGATAACACCGACTACAGATGCTTATGGTGAGTCAATTTGAGGCCAAACGGTTTAGTGTATACAGAGGGTATGCACTGTGAGCAGTTTCCCCAGCAGCTGGAGAATGAGGGGATCTCACACGAGCAGCTTTTTAACTGCCTGGCACTGATCACTGAAAACAACTGAGGTCACAAGCATGTTGTGCATGGTAATACTAAATGCAAGACATCTTGGTTGATGCAGTGCATAACAATGCAAACAGATATACCTCGATCCGACTGATTCGTCCTCGCTTATTTTTCAAGCCAGGGAACCAGAGTTAATGACTGTGGGCAAACAATCAATTAACCACTTCAGGTACTTTAAAACAGTTTTTTCCTTCGTACAACGTTTAATTTTATTTTACCTTCATTTAGCTCATTGTGTGACAATTGATGTTATATAAAAATTTACCGGTCACTACGGAATGTAATTGTGCAACTCCCTGTGAGAAGTTGGCCTGATATATGATGTTTCCAATTCTGGAACCACCTTGTATCAGTCCAAACAATCCCTTATGGTGTCTGGTTGTAAGTCAACCTTATTAGACAAGCTATCCTAATGGTAGCATGGACTAAGCAGCCTTAAAGGCTTAACTGAAGAGGTTGTGTTAAGCAAGCTGTTTTACCAATCACAATCCATATCAAATGAAAGGACACCACACAAGTTATATATTATAAAAATATATGTATTTATTGCTAGAATAATCCTCTATACTCTTTATGAGTCTAGAAGCACAAGCGTTTAAACAAAAGCACAGTTAAACATACAAAGTTGCACAATTATGGATGAGGGCGGGTGGCCACTCAAACCATATATTAAAAAAGTGGTATAAGAGTTACCAATCGAACAGTGGTTAGGCCTAGGGCCTAGGGAATCGCTGGGAGCAGTCGGTACTAGCAATGCTGAAGTCGGGAAAAGCCCGTGGGATTCGGGTGCAGCGCTTAAAGCGCGGCTTTCACCAATGCAATGTCAATGGTGCATAAAAGTTATAAAGTTCGTGTTTTAGGAACCTTCCGAGTGACCTAGAAAGATGAAACTTTAGACACATACACTAGAGGTGTGTACCAGTGTGGGAACACCGGCGTTGCTGAGTTACCTCACCCACAGGAAGCGGGTGCGTAGGTGCGAAGTAGTGTCGGGTTTCGTCACGCAGGTCAATGGTGCTTGGAGCTGAAGAGGCTGCAGGCGGCTCGATGTGAAGAGTTCCGGTGGATCCAAGGGTGGATCTGAAGTGGTGAAGACCTGAAAGCAGAGGGGACAATGTTCAAAGTCACTGACCAGTGACCACGGTGGAACCAGATTGGGACCAGGCAAAGTCGGGTGCAAACAGGTGGTGAGGTGTTGCTTTTCTCTGCAGCCACGTGGACACGAAGAGGTCAAGGACGTCCAGGAGTCTATCACGAGCTGTCCCACGAAAGCTCTAGCTGATGGCGGTGTCGGCAACTTGATTGAAGCAAACAGGCCTTGGCTAATGCAAGCCACGCAGAAAGTGAAAAAGGCTTATTACTCGGACCAGCAAGGTCAGAGCGGGTGCTCCTTTTTACAGGAGCGAAGGCAAGTCTGGAGCAACCAGACCCGCAGTGTAAGTTGTAGGTTTCGTCGCCAAGTTGGCCGCTGACCACGTGGCAAGTGGCCGGGATTGGGCGTCGAGTGGCACAAAGCAAAAGGGCCCCACGCAGATCGTTGAGATGCTGGATGGCTGATCTTTGGTGCAAAGGCTGCTCGGTTGTGGGGCTTCTCAAACCCCAAAGCACAGCGTCGAGGGTGCCTCAGGTGCTGCGCAGTCAGTGTCTCGAGGGTCTTTCGAGATGTCTGGTCCCACGTCTCTCGGTGCCACTGTGGATCGGGCTGTGAGAAGCTTGGGAGTCTGGGTCTCGTCGGGCTCTGGGCTCGGGCTCCGGCGGGAGGCGGCGGCAAAGCAGACGTCGAGTTGCTGGATGGTGCCTGTGTTCACAGGGTGGCCCCTCCTAGGCCACAAGGGAGATGCTCTTCTGTCTTCTGTGCATCAGAATGCCGAAGTCCAGTTGTCTTCTTATTTTCAAGTTGATTCAGGATGATCTGAGGTGCTATGGCACTGCTCCCACTCTTATTCCAATCTGAGGGGTGGATCACCTGCTTGGTCCCTCCCTATGGGTGGGACCAGGAAGGGGGTGGTTACACCCCGTTTCCTTTGTCCAGTGTCGCGCTGGGACTGGGGCTGGTCTGCCCCAGAACTGGTTTGACCAGATTATGCAAGGGGAAGCCTTGTGCTCCCCAGGCAGTGTCTGGTTTCTTTCAAACCTCCCTGCTACAATCCACTATCTCCTGTCTGGGGTGGTATGACACCTCCCGTGACAGGAAACCCTTTGTCCAGGCCTCCTTGGCTGAGTTTCGGTCAGCAGCAGGAGGTCAGACTTGTGTCTGTGGCAGAAGAGTCCATTTCGTGATGCTGAGGCTCTTTTAAAATCAACCGCATTTTAGCAAAGTAACATGTCTTCTCCCTCTTGTTGACTCCAATCCGGAAGCCGACACCGCCGACAGCGAGATCCTTCGTGGGACAGTCCGTGTCTAGCTCCTGGTCGTCGTCGACACCTCCTGGTCCACGTGGCTGCAGAGACAAGCTTCACGACATCACCTGATTGCTTCACGACATCGCCTGGTTCCTTCCTGGTTCCTTCCTGGTCACTGGCTAGTGACCCAGACTCTGTGCCCTCTGCTTTCAGGTACTCTTCATCCTCGATCCGCCCTGGGATCCACCGGATACTTCTCTCCTGGTCGCCTGCAGCATCTTTTCCCAGGTCTCCATAGGATTCAGCGACGAAACCTGACACACTGACACCTATGCACCCGGCTCCTGTGGGTGAGGTAACGCGAGTACTCCGGTGCTCCTGTGGGTATTGACTATCCTAGTGTCCTAGTTTTCGATAGCTTTCTACTATTCCATCCAGAAGTGTCCTAAAAGAACTAGTTTCCAATTCTTTTGTTCCCATTGTATCCCTATGGTAACTGGCGGGTGTGTTAAGACACTTCACACGCTTCCCGTGGGCCTCCTGCTTCCTAACCTTTGGTAGTACAGCGTAGCCCCAGCCATTCCCTAGGCCCTAGGCCTATTCCTTGTTCGCGACGTGGTTCTTGTACCACTATTTTAGTATATGGTTTTACGTGCCCCTAGGGCCCTACTGTATATTGTGCAACTTATTGTATGATAATTAAGTATCTTGTTATGTGCTTGTGCCTATGACCTCATAAAGAGTTCAGAGGGGTTGTGTTAGTAATAAATACATATATATTTTATATATAACCTGTGTGGTGTCCTTTCTTTTGGTATTGAAGGGGTTACATATGGTAAACCAGCTGGCTTCACATGCTCTCTGAAGTTTTAGCCTAAGACTGCTTTGGCCATGCTACCACTAGGATAGCTGGTCTATAAGGTTGACTTTACAACCATCACCATAAGGGTTGTTTGGACTGATACAGGGTGCCCAGTAGAATAGTGGACATCACATATCAGGCGAACTTCTCACACACAGGGAAGCCACAGGGAGTAAACGGGCTGGACACCCGTCATTATGAGTTCTCCAGGACCATGATGGCTTAACTGTACCAGGGATGTTTGGTACCAAACATCTCATCTTAATAAATCCACACTGATGCCAGTGTTGGATTAATTAATATAAGCACACACAGGGCACATTAGAGGTGCCCCCTGAAAACCTACCAAACACTGGTGTGGTCTCGGACTAGTCTTAGCTAGCCTGCCACCACCAGACATGTTTCTGACTTCATGGGGCGAGAACCTACGCTTTCAGAGGGCAAGAACAATGCCAGTCCTGGGTTGAAGCGCTTTGCATCTCCTCCAGGCCGGAATGGCATTCCAAGGCGGGAAGCTTCAAAGGCGATGCCACCTTTGAAATGCAACCCAGCTTCAGTTTTAGCAGGAGGGCAGGCGGGAAAGTTAGTTAGATTCAGCCAGCAACACCCCTAAGGTGGGGCGGGCAATGTGGACCCCACTTTTCAAATTCCTCTATCTTGTCTTGGAGAGAATTAGTCAAACAGGGTCAGGATTATGCCCACTTCCGAATGGAAGTGGTCATATCAGTGTGTAGTCACCCTAAAAGTAGGTAGGCTTTTGGCTACTAATTGGCACTCCCTCTAATGCCCCTAACTTCAGTTCAGTTCAGTTCAAACAAGCTTTATTCGACAAATGTCATAAAAGCTAACAGTACATACAAACAAAGTTCAGACATATAAGTAAAATCTAAGAATAGTTCATATTTACACATAAAACCCATACATTCACTATACAATTCAGTCCATTGGAAATATGGGGTTAAATAAATAATACATAATTAAGATTTGATTTCAGTACAATTAAAACCATTTCAACTTAAAAATTGGGTAAATATACACATGAATAAAAATGTAGGTTCGGTACAATGATTACATGTTAGTTTTTAAGCATTCTACTTCTAATAACCCAGGCCCAGCCCAAGAATTTTGCCACAGCTGTATAAACTGTCATATCGGTACAGGAACTGATAATACGAACTGCCACCGACCCCTGGTCAGTACCCATTAGCCTGCACATCGGGCGAAGCCACTTTCTCCTTGGCTCTGTGTACACTGGACATTCAAATAGCAAGTGTCCAATAGTTTCCGGGCGAGCTGAACATGATGCACAAACAGCCTTAGCCCCCGGAGACCATCTACAGGTGAATGCCCCTACCGGCAGACTCCCAATACTCAATTGAAAAAATAACTTACGATCAAGAGGTTTTGAGATAACGTCCCAAAAGGGTTCCAGTTTTGGTATATCTTTGATATGCAAAAACATTCCGGTCAAAGACCCTGGGTCTATGGTCCTGTAGGACCCAGAGGCCACAAACTGCCAATACAAAGTCTTTAGGGTCTTCTTAGGCGGGAACTTTGAAATTGTAGGGGCCTCCCATAAATCCCGCAGACCCATGCTAGTCAGGAGACCCCGAATGTGCTCTAGCCACTTGATCTTATGAAACATGTCAATACGAATGATGTCAAGCAATCCCATAGCGAAGATCTCAAGTTCAGGCGTGGTCCAGATCCTCCTCCAGTATAAAACTGGACGAAAGGATGCTATAAGCGCTATTGGGGATAACCCTAGATCGTAAAAAAGGGGTTGCATGGGGGTACTCTGAGGTAATTTAATTAAGTTCCTTAAAAAGGAATTTTCAGAGATTGTCATCCCCTTAAGATTTTCACATCCCCACATTTCAACCCCGTACAAGGCGGAGCTAACCGCTTTACCATTATAGACCGCCAACACCGGAGATATTGGCATAGATATTGGCTTAGTAAGGGACTTCTGATACTCAAGGCACAAAGCTCCAGTTAGCTGCCTATGTCTTAGAGTGGCCAATTCAATATGTTGTTTCCATGACAAATTGCGGTCAATGCAGACACCCAAGTAGTTAAAAGCTTGGACCCTTTCCAAAGATCGCTGGTTCATGGTCATAGTACCCTTAAAAGATTTCCACTGTGAACTGTGGTGTAACATTCCCTGGACTCCCCCACCTGATCTGTGCATAGTTTTGCTCATGAAGTCTTTTTACAAATAATAAGAGAGGTCCTGGTAACCCCATGGCATTGAGGACTCTCCATAAGGTCGAGCGCGGAACCAGGTCAAATGCCACTCTTAAATCTATAAAAGCGGCATATAAACTTCCATGTCCAATCAGCACAGTCTTCCAGTACAGCATCGCAAAATGCAGTACCTGATCGACCGTGCTGATTGAGGTTCTAAACCCTGCCTGCAGGTGGGAAAGGATCTTGTTGTTATATTCCCAATCAAGTATGTTATTTAAAACCAGCCGGCCAAATATTTTTTGGGAGGTGTTGATCAGGTTGATTGGGCGATAGTTGCCTGGCTGCGACTTATCTCCCTTTTTAAAAACAGGAATAATCTCAGCCCCGTTCCAGGAGCCTGGTATAGGGGCTCCCCTAGCTATCATATTTGCCAAGAGGAGAATATAACACCCCCAAGAGTTTTGGGCTTGCAAAAGAAGATCTGCGGGTATGCCATCAATACCTGGCGCCTTACCAGGAACCACTAGGCTTAATGCAGATTGTACATCGCTCAAACTAAAAAAATCTTCAGTTGGAGCTTCATAAGGGACTTCCATTATTGGCTGCGAATCCTGTCCTTTGGCATATTTTGGCTGGAAATGTTCTACCCACTTTTCACGGGGTACCCAGTTCTGTGGCTTATCCGGGTTACCCTCAAGACCCCATTTATATACATTCCAAAATCTACGTGTGTCTTTACAGGAACCTGCTTCCTTAAGGTCATTCCATCTTTTCTCATCCCAATCACGCTTAGCTCTTGAGACGGTATTTTTGTACTTCAGCCTAGCAGCCCTGATTTTCTCAATAGACTCGGATTTAATTGCCTGTCCCAAGTCAAGGCGGGCCTTCCTACATTCAACTTGAGTACCAACGGGGTACTTCCGGTGCACGGGGACCTTTCCGCTTAACAAAAAGGCTTTTAAGTTCGCTAAAAAGGACCTCGTGGATCCTGGTTCCTTCTTGTAATTTTGCAGTATTATTGCCTCCTTCTGATATCAATAATAAATCTGATTTAGCCTGGCCAACCTTGCTAGTAATAAAATCCAAGTTCTCTTTATAAAGAGAAACTTTGGGCCATCGAACATGACGCATGTCATTTGATATCACAATATCATGGGGGGGAATAGGAACTGTTACACCCTCAGGATAATCAGGAGTTTCCCAGTAGGTGAGATTCATAGACAAGGGGTTGTGGTCACTCTCAACCCTATCTATAATCGTCATATCCTGAAGGTATTTCCACAAAACCAGGTTGAGCAGGATATAGTCTATTCTGCTCTTACGTATGCCACTTTTAAATGTAAGTGCCCCATCCTTATCACCTGTGGTCCTTCCATTTACTGCTCTTAGACATTTATTTAAGCAGATAGAATTCATTTGAACTACTATATCAGTCCATTTACTAACTGGTTCAAGTTCTAATTTGGGGATCCCCCACACTCTGTCCTCCTCCTCAGACACATTCCAGCTTCCTTTCATGAGAGGCTCAAAATTTACATTGAAATCCCCCCCAACAATTACATTGTAAGATGAACAATGGTTTTCCAATAGATCTTCCAAGAACACTAGACCCTCTGATTTTCTCTCCCCCCGTGCTTCTTACATACACATTATAAACATAGACTGGAAAAAGATTAAACTTTAATAATAGGACTTGGAGATCTCTATGGTTAGTAGGAATAGATTTTACTACAATCCCCAGGTCCTGTCTTACCCAAATAGTTAGCCCTCCAGATGGTCTCCCCTTCCCTTCCTTCACTGCAGGAATACTATAATTTAGATAACCAGGGAAGTGTATTTCCTCCAGGGCCCAAGTTTCCTGAAATAGGCATATTTCGTGTTTTCTAATGAATAATGCCCAATCCGGTATCTCTAACTTTGCCTTTAGGCCAGCTATATTCCATGAAAGAACGGAACCAGAGTAAACAGCACAGGGCACAAGGCAACCCTCCCCTGTAGATTCTTGGGGAATAATGGGGGGGGGGGATTAATTCATCAGCAGGACAGGCTAATGGGATTTGGTGTGTAGGAATGTTTACTAAAGTACAGCTAGCATCCACTCCTGCAGTTTTACTGTTGCCTGCTTCCCTTGGTGAATCGATTGAGGGTAGGAATTGAAGTCAATCGTTCGAGTCTAGTCTCGAACTTTCCCCATATAGACTATCATCCTGTTTCTCTCTTGTAGACTTCCAGGAATTGGGGGGGGGGGGGGGGGGGGGGGGGGGGTTGCTCTCATCTGAATCCTGGAGTAATCTGGGGAACAGGATCTAAACCCTAAATTTAGTATTTAGGTGGCAGCCCTGGGCCCAGAACGTTAGATCCTGCCGACCTAAGAAGAAAAAGGACACCAAAGAGCCGCAAGGAGAAGAGGACGTGTGACTAACCTAGCACCAAACTTGCCGGCATGCCTTCTGGCTCCGACCCTTGCACCAAAGTTATCTCGTCTTGCTGATGTTCTCTAAGAACCCGGGAGACCTACCTGCCTTTGACAAAAAAAACAGGAACTCTCCTGGATTGGTGGAACTAATCCCCCGCAATCCGCAGGTCAACCGACATGCAAAGTAATAACCAAAATGTGGTCCCTCAGCAAAGTGGCTAGAGCCCACATGAGTGGTAGCTGTCGCTCATCGAAGTTCCGAGCCCCTACTGCACTCCCAACAACCTTCAGCTAGTGAGGTACATCCATTCAACCTTTGCCGCAACCAAAGATTGTTGATAACTAGTCCGACCATGGACCCTTTTAGTTTTGCTCCAACATTAGGGCACTCCACAGCACCTACGACAGACATCATAAACTACTACAACATTGCGCGTGACCAGATGGCCGAGGGGAAAGGCGCGACCAGATGGCCGGGCCCGAAAGATGGTTATCAACCCGCCCGAGCTTTCACCGGAGGGCTCCAGCTTGCCCTTTGGAGGGCTCCGCACAAGGGACCCTTGTCCTGTGCAGACGAACCCTTGGCAGGCCGCAGGACGGGGGCTCCCACACCCTAGGCCCTGCCCGAAACCCAGGTCCCGGGCCCTGTCCCTGCTTCTCAACCCAGCCAGGCTGGGGAGATCTGGGAGCATGCCTGGGCACGAGGGACCCCTGTCCCGGGCACACAGACCCTCGGCTGACCGCAGGACATGGGCTCCTGTTCCACACATTTTTTCCATAACTCTGTGGAACTCTGCTTAGTGGCGTCTCCCCGACTCTGCCCACCCCTAATTTTGAGTAAGAACCCACTTGAGGGCAAATACAACCCTCTGAGTCTTCAATGGGGCGCTGTGTTGCCTTGACCATCCAATCCCGGCACAGTTCTCATGCTGTTTAATATAATTAACATCATACGAGCTGCGTCTGGTTTGGCTCTAAGTCACAAAGCAACTTTTAAGAACAACGGAGCAAGAAAGCGCAGGGCAAGAAGAGCGTACACATGACCGATTACACTGCATCTTTCTTTTAAACCGCACAGCAATTGTCCATGTGTCAAGCTTTCTTCCGGTAGTGAGCGTGAAGATACAGAGGTCCGTGCGCTGACAGCTGAGGTGCGTGTGTGTGTGTGTACTGCGTCCCTGACACTTCAGCTAAGTTAACTAAGGCGCCTGCGGCCCCTGCACTTATTTTTCAAAATAAAAAAGTAGAGCTGGGTCCCTGGGCTGCAATCGTTGTCAATAACTAGTCTTGAAATTAAAGTTTTAAAAAATACATCTGATAACTTAATTCAAGGACAAGTTTATGATAAAAATAAATATTGTTCCAAGAGTCATGATTTACATTTCCTAAGTGTGTTCATAACAAACTAGTACATTAGCTTGATGAGACTAAAGTGCGTACACTCGGTCGAAGGAAGTAATCAGCCAATGCGTGACTGTTCAGCTTTAGCAGTCAGTCCTCCTGTCTTGTTTTCCTCACTCTTTAGCTAGTCATCAGCATGACATTAAAGGAAATTAAACATAGGCGCATGAAACATTTCTAGCAGAAAAGGAGCCACTCTGCATATTCTCATCTGACAAATGGACACAGGTCTGCAGGCAAATTCACTTCAGTGAGGTTTACCTTCGCTCAGTTCCTTTGTTTTCAACACAAACAACCCACTTTTGTAATAGTAAATATGGAAAACTGGCACCTCAAAGGTGTTGTTTATTATTTTTCAAGTGTTCCCTGTCCATTAATATTTCCAAAAATACTTTACCAGCTTCAAACGTGAAAACTCTGACCAAAAACATTAGTGTTCAGAAAGTGTTCAGGTGTTCCAAGTTAAGACTTAATCATAGGAATATCTAAAGGCAGGGTATACGGCGTTGGAATATTTCATACCAGTGCCAGCCTTTAAAGGTGTGTGCGTCTGTGTATGCTTGTGAAACCCAAAGAAATGTCTATGGCTCCTAATTAATCCATTGAAATTCACATGCCAATCTGCTCAACCACAGTACCACAGAGGCACACCACCACCAGTACGACAAATGCTACACAACAGCAACAAAAACAAAAGCATGTATGTATGTATTTATGTTTGTAAGTCTTTATGTTGTATTTGTATAGTGCAACAACCTAGGCAAAAGGCAGCAAAGCCATATACTATGTTAAAGATACAGTCACGGTTTGGTAGGAGGGGTGGCTGAAGCAGAAGTTGACTGTTACTGCACTGGGATGTAGTGTTTTTAAAGAGGTGTGTCTTCCGGAGTCACATGGGTGCGCTTTTGAGGTCTGCAGCAGCTGGAGTGGATCCCAGCAGCAGTTCCTCCTTGCCATGGCTGCAGCGCACTGCCTCTGCTATGAAAGCTGCAACTTCTTATGCCAGAGGATCGTTTTGGCCAACCACATAATTCCAATCTGCATAATTTCACTCAACGCCACACACTTAAGCACTACACACTTCAACTCTACACATTTCCATTCCACACCACAAAAATCGACAACAAACCACATAATTCAACTCAACAACACAATTACACAATACACCACATACATCCAGTCCACACCACATAATTATGCATGCCACAAAATTCAACAGCACACCATATAATTAAACTCCACTACATACCACTCCACTACACAAAATACCATTCAACACAATTACATTCCAAGACATACAATCCCACTCCACATAATTCCAGTACACTCAATACCACATATTTACTATCAACAAAATTCCACTGCACACCATGCCACATACTTCCACTACACATATCCACTCCACACAATTCCACAACTAACAATTGCAATCTAACCCACATAATTCCACTCCACTCTACATGCACGCATACATCCATCCATTCCACTCCAAACCAAAACACATAGGTAAAAGACATTTTAATTTACAACGCAAATAGCTCTAACTTCTACAAATGCGAGACCTATTGCATTGAAAATGCTTGCTTTAACTGGATACCCTTGGTTTACAGCACATTGTATGGGAGCAGAACAGGAGTGTACAGCAGGACGATATGAGATCGTTTACATAATCACTGACGTGGTGGAGACGGAAGCAGGGGTACCATTTCAAGTACTAACATGAGTATCGGGCAAAAAGTAGGCACCGTAAAACAGCACGGAGTGGTACATTTTTATGTAGTGGTCCACACGGGATGGCTGAGGTTTGACAGAAAATATGCATTTGCCAGAACCTTAGAAAACATCCTGCTTTTGCGTCTCTAATGGTGGCTTTACATTAGGCTCAAATATAATAATAAACAAGCCAAGTACGAATTCCTTAAAGTTTCATACACTCTAGTAATACTATACAATCTTCAATATTAATAAAAAAAAATAGTGCAAGATAAGCCAATAAATTTATAACACTTTTAGTGCCACATAAATTCATCATGTTCGTTTGCCAGTACAAAACATACGTTTTCCCTTTTTTTGCTGATAGTCTGTGCTATAGGCGCATAAGCGCCATTTTGCACACCCAGTTAATGGGACAATTCCACAGGTACTTTTAATTCCAGACTGGAAGCTATCCTCATGAAAGGTTTTTGAGAAACCAGAAGAACCAAACCATGCTTTTAATATGCTGACGCTAAGGTGCTCATTGTCAAACAAAGCAGCGAGTTTCAAACTGCATGTCAAGATAATGGGAATAAAAAATAAAGTAAAAATAAGATAATGATTCGAACTACCGAATGTTTACAATGTCACTTGAGCCATAGGGACGAGCTTGACAACTTGAGTGAGTGCCAGTGAACAACTATGCCAGCAGTAAGGACGGATGAGGTCAGTGCTTAATTTGTAAAAGAATAAGTGCTGGGCCCAAGGTTTTGTTCAGAAGTCAGCAGCTGGCATTATCGGAGGTCCGGGTGCCAAATACCAAAGTTCCGTAGTCTTGCTTTCACCGCATCAATCTTTACCGCCAGACATGCTCTGCCTCTTTATCTCACTGTTGTAGGTTTTTTCACTCCCACTTTCTACCATTATCACTGCTTTTCCGTCTTTTTCTTCCTCCTTTTGTATATTTTTCTCTCTTGCTCTACATCAGTGGTTCTTAACATTTTGAGTTTGGTGGACCTCCACGGAATCATTACTGGAATACAGGGTTCCCAGTGAGTCCTTATGGGAAGGCTAGGACCCCCAGCCTAAGCAATGTCTATGATTTGAACCGCAAAACAATAAACAAAAATACAGAAACTAGTATACAAACAAAAACAAATTCTGAAATATTTAATTTAATTCAAAATCTGATATAGAAAAATCAAAGCTGTAATTTTAATAAGAAGGTTTTAGCTTTTCTAAATTTGTTTTACAATTCTTAAAGCTCAAGATATTCCTACAGAGAGAGGTGCATCTGAAGAACAGCTGAGTACACACAGATTTGGGGCACCATAGTTCAGGACTTTCCCCTAATTCATGGCATGGGTAGGATCCTCTACCCCCCCTCAAGAGAGCTTGAGGTTAGCAAGGACGATCCATGATTCCCTCTTTGGTCGTGATTAGTCCCCGACCCACCCACAACAGAACTATCCTCCTGATTTCCTGAAACCTGCTCCCGCCCTCCGTCCTGCATCTGTACATATCTTACTACCCATGATGAGACAATCATTAGTACTTTAGGCAACCCTCCAGCAGAACACATCTGGTTTCAGAGATCTTTAAATTTATTGTACTTTTAGTACTTTGTTGAAATATTGTTTGCTCTGCGCATTACTGCTTGGACCAGCAGGTACACACTTACCCCAGTGACTGCAATCACCCCTACACTATGCTTTCTTTTCAAACATGTTACTGGAACAATCCCACAAACTTTGGTCGGGACAATGGCTTACTGCCCTTATGCCTATAACTACGGAACGACTTTGAGGGAAAGGGTGTATAGGAGTCGATGCCCTTGTCACACTTATTGTTGTTAACGTACAAAACAATAAACATTATGCTTAAAAATGGAGATATGCAAAACTCTAGCAAATCACTGTCCTTTTTGCTCCTAATGCATGTTCTCCTGCAGGTGCTTCAATGGAGGCCACCCATTGCCAATACTACATTTTGTTTGCTGTACTGGTGCTGCTCCAACAAATCAAGCTAAGGATGACAATTTAGTTTTATCCTCCAGATTCAAACTCCTTCACACTGACATATCTTTTAAAAAAAAAATCAATTCTGCTTCTTTTTCTTATATACACTTTATTTATCTTAATATTTATTTACTTTTCTAAACAGTAGCAGACTCCCCTGAATAGGCGTCGTGGACCCCCAGGAGTAGGCAGATCATAGGTTAAGAACCACTTCTCTAAATCAAAGACTATTGAACAGTGCTTAGTTGTAAACAAAACAAAAAATAAAAAAACATGCAATTCCAGAGCCTAAGGTTTTTCTTAGGAGCTGCAGCTTGCACCACCCATCGCCCCTTCCAGTACTGGCAGTTGCCATGACACTTCTTCAAAAGCGACCATTAGGACTACTTCAGGTCACCCAAAGTTGTAAGCATGTCTTAGGCAACCTGGTATAACACTTGAATAAATAACACTTATTAATTGTTAGTTCCAAAAAGAAACACTTCCCGACGTGTTTGTATCCAAAATATAAAAACTAAAAACAAAACGGTATGTGGAGGGTCAAGGGGAATGTTTCATGACCTGTCTGCTCGCTCCCCTATATCAAGATACATAGCACACAAAAGAGCATTATTTGGGCGGACTTGGGATGGCATGATAAACAGTTCCCACGTGACGTAAACTCCACCACATGGGTGGTCTGATGGGAATTGCTTCAGCCTTCCGCCACTAATGGCCTACACTTTTGGCAGCCCATGTTTCACGCACTCACCACCGGTACCGCACGGGTACTGATGTAGGCACACACCTTTCCTTGACTTGATCTGCTCTTTTGTGTGCTATGTATCCAAAATATATACATATCAATCAAATCAATCAATCAATCATGGCATTTGTAAAGCGCACTGCTTACCCGTGAGGGTCTCAAGGCACTGGAGGGTGGGGGATCCTGCTACTGCCCGAAAAGCCAGGTCTTGAGGAGTCTTTTGAAGGTCAGTAGGTCTTGGGTCTGCTGTAGGTGGGTGGGGAGAGTGTTCCATGTCTTGGCGGTGAGGTGGGAGAACGATCTGCTGCCGGAGGTCGCTCTTCGGATGCGGGGGACTGTGGCGAGGGCACGGTCGGCGGAACGGAGCTGGCCGGTGGGGCTGTAGAAGCTGAGTCATTTGTTGAGGTATGGTTGTCCGGTATTGTGGAGAGCCTTGTGTGCGTGGGTGAGGAGTTTCAAGGTTATCCTCTTGTTGACGGGAGCCAGTGCAGGTCTCTCAGGTGGGGTGTGATGTGGCTGGGTGTCATCGGCGTAAGAGATGATGTGGAGGTCATGCAATTGGGCGACGTGGGCGAGCGGTGCCATGTAGATGTTGAACAGAGTTGGGCTGAGGGATGAGCCCTGGGGTACGCCGCAGATGATCTCGGTGGCTTCCGAGCGAAGAGGGGGGGCAGACGCTCTGTGTTCTGCCGGAGAGGAAGGAGGTGGTCCAGTCCAGGGTCTTCTCTTGGATCCCGGCATCGTGGAGGCGTGTGCTTAGTGTGCGGTGGCAGACCGTGTCAAATGTTTGCTGAAAGGTCCAGGAGGATCAGGGCCGCGGTTTCTCCGTTGTCTAGCATGGTCCTGATGTCATCGGTGGCTGCAATGAGGGCAGTCTTGGTGCTGTGGTTGCTGCGGAACACGGACTGGGACGGGTCCAGGATGCTGTTCTCCTTGAGGTTTATGCAAAAGGGTAAACCCGGAATCACTGGGACCTGGGTGCTAGACAGTATATAATAGGGTGGTCCCAGTATTAAAACATCAGAAGTGTCAGACAAATAAACAAATCACAACAGAAGTCAATTGCAAAAAGCAAAATGCAAACAAAACTTTTCGATTCCGGTCCAGATACACTTCGGCTACTTCAGCGATTGATTCTTCATTCTCCCTGGATTGATTCGGAACCCATAACTTGTTTATGATTAAAGATACAGGGTTTTGCCGTCTCTTGAACGATGGATCCTTGATTTGCCTGGATTGTCTTTCATTGGCACCTTGAGTGTCTTCTCACTCTTGCCGACATTCGATTGTGAGCTATGGAGCCCCTTGATTCTCCACCATTGATTAGTGAGAGTCCCCTTCTTTTTCACTCACAGTCCCCCTTCACCCTACACCACTGTCCTGAGAAAGACCCATCGAGTAAGGCCTGAAAAAACCTACACAACATTTGGGGTCGAAACGTCAACATTTGATAATTGCCAGTCCTTTCAACAGTACTTACCTTACTGTGAAACCTTGTGCTACATGGCAAAGATGTACAGATATTTTGTACTGTGATGAATGTGTACTTGACCACCTGTTGTACAGGCATATGAGGAATATATGCCAGAACTGTCTGTGATTTTTTTTGTCTCCGTTTTAACTTTACCTCACTACCCCACCTGAATCACAGCCTCCCCCTACCCTTCTTCTTATCTTATCTTATCTTAGGTGTCATTTGTAGAGCGCACTGACGCCGAAGCTTCTCACTTGTGGCACTGTCATGTTGAAACTATGTTAAAAATGTTTGCCCGTAAATATTTGCCTGAAGAAAAGACGACCAGTTTCAGTGTGATTAAATAACACAAACAACAAAAAAGTTTTGTTTGCATTTTGCTTTTTGCAATTGAATTCTATTGTGACTTATTTGTTTGTCTGACAATTTGATGTTATAATACTGGGACCACCGTATTTTATACTGTTCTCCTCGAGGTAGCTGGTCAGTTGTTTGTGGACGGTCTTCTCGATGACCTTCACCGGGAACGGGAGCAGGGAGATGGGCTGGAAGATCTTGAGGTCCTTGGTGTCCGCCTTGGGTTTCTTGAGTAAGGCGTTGATCTTGGTGTGCTTCCAGCTCTCCGGGAAGGTTGCTGTCTTGAAGGAGATGTTGATGGCTTTCGGGATAAGGGGTGAAATGGTGGTGCTGGCTTTGTTGAAGATGTGGTGTGGGTATGGTTCTGACGGGGATCCGGAGTGGATGGTGTTCATGAGCTTGATGGTGTCGTTGTTGTTAATGTTGGTCCAGGAGAGCAGTCTGTTGAGGCGGATGGTGGTTGTGGGGGAGGAAGCCTCAGTAGTTCTTAGGGCGTTGAAGCGGTCGTGGATGTCTGCGATCTTGTGGTGGAAGAAGGTGGCCCGCGAGTCGCACAGGTCCTGTGAAGGTGGGATGTCCTTGGTGCTGGAGCTGGGGTTGGAGAGTTCCTTCACAATGTGGAAGAGCTCTTTGCTGTCGTGTGCGTTGTTGTCTAGGCAGTCTTTGAAGGAGGCCCTTTTGGCGGATCTGATGAGGTGATGGTGTCTGCGGGTGGCGTTCTTGTGGGCTGCGTCGCAGTCTGGTGTTCGTTCACGGAGCCAGTTCTTCTCTAGCTTTCGACAGGTTTGCTTGGAGGCCAGGAGGTCTTCAGTGAACCAGCTGGCTTTCTTGCTGGTGTGGCTGTTGGGGGGTTTCTTGAATGGGCGAGGGTGTTGGCACAGACGTCGTTCCACTGTCTGAGGTTGCGGGCGGCGGTGTTGGGGTCGGTGGGGTCGACGGGTGGGCCTGAGCGAGGGTGCTGGTTAGCTGGTCTTCGGTGACTTTTCTCCAGCAGCGGTGAGGCATCTGTTGGGTGCGGTGGTGCGTGGTGGGTTTCAGGAAGGTGAAGTGGATGCAGCGATGGTTGGTCCAGTGGAGTTCGGTGGTGTGGCTGAAGGTGACGTGGGGGCTTGCGGAGAAGATGTGGCCGGCGGAGTGGGTGGGTGTTGTGACGAGTTATCTGAGACCGAGGTTGGCTAGGTTGTCGATCAGGATGGTGGAGTTGGTGTTGTTGTTGTTGTTCTCGAGGTGGAAGTTCAGGTCCCCGAGGAGGATGTAGTCTGTGGAGGCGACGGCGTGGGTGCTGACAAAGTCGGCAATGGAGTCGCTGAACTGTGGTCGGGTTCCGGGGGGTCTGTAGACGAGGCTTTCTCTGAGGGTGGTGTTGGGTTTGGTGTGGATCTGGAAGTGCAGGTGTTCGGCGGTGCTGAGGGTGTCGAGACTCAGAGTGTTCCTGTGGACGATGGTGATACCTCCTCCTTCTCCATTCGTGCGGTCCCTGCGGGTGATCTTGTAGCCTTTCGGGATGGCTATGGCGATGTCGGGTGCTGAGGAAGGGTTCAGCCAGGTCTCCGTCAGTAAGCCAAAGTCTGCATGAATAACAATAGTATGAATTGATTACGAGTAAAGGTATTAAGGGTAAGGAGGATTTCGGTATAAGTGTTAAATCAATAGGGTTTACAGTAAAAGGGTGTTAGAAATGGGATTTCTGGTTGAGTAGGGCATGCACCTTAGCCAGGCAGAAACCACCACTCTAGTCTGGGCAAGGGGGTTACACGCTGAAGATAACCGTTGCTCACCCCCTTGGTAGCTTGGCACGAGCAGTCAGGCTAAACCCAGAGGCAATGTGTAAAGCATTTGCGCAACACACACACTGGAGCAACACACTAGGCACACCACAAAAGACTCCACACAAGGTTATATAAAAATAGCCTTTGTATTATCACAAACACATTAGAATCATAATCACAAATGTACACTGTGCCACCTGGCACCAGGCAATATTTCACAGGGGATTATATACCTGACATGGCCAATCGGGCCACTGTCAGAACCATTTAGAACAGGTAATAACACAACCAGTAACTACTGGAAAAATACTGTACTCCGCATCATCACAAGCAACATAAACGCATTATGTCTGCATCACATTGGGCATAAACATCATAGCATGACATTTGCATTAGGCATCCCATTAGGCATGCATCCTAATACCCAGCAGTGCATCCCAGTAACACTAGGGAGGTGGGCACATCATCTGGGGGCCCTATGCCACACCAGGACACAAAATGACCCCAGGCCAACTGGCCTTCCTTGGGGCCCGAATGCCCTCTGTCCAAAAGTCCGGGCTCTTAGCTGCTGCAGCAGTGTGGTGCAGGTCCAACAGGCCAGCACCGGAAATGAGGGCGAGGGTGTGATCCACCCGGGTCTCTCTAGAGACCAAAAACAATGCCCCCAACGTTGCAACTACCCGCCGTCCGGCGGGGCAGCTGTGGAAATTAGCCTTGGCACCGCAGTGCTTCTAGAGCCCACTCCAGGACTCTAAAAACAATGCCCCCTCATTGCAGCTGCCCATGCTCTCGCTGTGCAGCTGGGAAAGAAAAAGAAAGCACTTGCACCAACTGTGACTGGTAAGCCCCTTTCATTGGGGCCCTTCCGATGCCGCTCAAGGCAGTATAATGCTCGATTGCAGCACCACTCACCGGGCTCTCTTCGATCCCACGGCCGCTGGCCGTGATGATGCTGCCCGTGGGACTCGCTCCTCTCCACAAGGCCAGGTGAGTTACTCCCCCTCCTTTAGAGGAACAGCGTTGATGCGGGCGGCCTCGCTTCAGTGTAGGTGAGCCGAGCCGGCTTCTCTGACCTCACTTTTGATCTCTGTGGATACGCGGGGTTCTCCTCTGGCACACAGGAGCCCTGCCCCTGACATGGGGCACGTCGCCTGACTTCTGGAGGCTACGTCCACCCTGCCCACAACCAGACAGCTTGCCTGACTTCTGGGACGCTGCTCGTGGTGTGGCTGCCTCGTCAACGCGAAGACATGCGGGTGGGTTCCCACTCTGTTCTTGGAAGTGTGTGGGAATCCCCACATTGGGGTTCCCTCTGGATAGTGCGTGGTCCAGTGCGTTGGGGCTCAAAAATGCCCCTCCCATCCTGGTAAGGTTGGAGTCCCCCTCCCTGGGGCTCCAGCAGTAAAGATGTAGCGCTTCCCGAAGCGCTGGATTCCAAGTGCTTCAGAGGGGCATAGCTGGGCACAAAGGGGGCCAAACCAAAGGTGCAGTCCTCTCTTCTAGCCCCATAGTCCCACAGGGCAGAGCTGGGCCCAGGCAGGCAAGCTCACAGGGCCCAAAAGCAGAGGGGCGAACCCTTGTGGCGCTACCTCCTGGGGTCCAGCAGTTCCTGCACCCAAAACAGCACAAGGAAGCACACCAAACATGGTGTCACAGACCCAATATTTATACAGGGTCTCTCTTTGTTCTGCCCTGGCACAGGGCTTGGGGAACCAGTCTCAACTGGTTCTGGGGCGTACTGGAGCACTTTGTTTACAGGGGGAGGCTCGGTCATCAGACACATCACAGGGGGTGGAGTCAGCATTTACCCAGGCAGGCACAGACCTATTCAGTGTCAGGGGACTACTCCTCCTACTACTCCAAATGCAGATCTCCTATTTAGCCTAGCTGACTCACCCTGCCCATCTGGAGCCA
The DNA here is from genome assembly GCF_964263255.1 of Lissotriton vulgaris. Taxonomy (NCBI): domain Eukaryota; kingdom Metazoa; phylum Chordata; class Amphibia; order Caudata; family Salamandridae; genus Lissotriton; species Lissotriton vulgaris. The sequence continues at coordinate 687,516,312 of NC_141696.1, forward strand.
CACACCTCACCAGCCCCTGTCACTCCAGAGCCAGAAATGCAATACACATCAGGCAGACAGACACATAGCACAAAGAGATACCAATTTCTAAAAGTGCATTTCTAAAATAGTGATCAAAGATCTGCGCACACCATTACGCAGCATTTATTATCACTACTCCAAACATACCAAACTTGACCACACTGCTCCTCCCATATCAGGAATTGCCACTGAAACACTTATCAGGGAATCCCCAATGCATTCCTATGAGAGGGCAGCCTCACAGCAGTGAGAAACCAAAATGGCTGTTTGTCACTACCAGGACATGTCATGCGCTTAAGGTACATGTCCAACCTTTTACCCACAACGCACCCTGCCCATAGGGCTAGCTAGGGCCTACCTTAGGGGTGACTGGCTTGCAGTAAAAGAGGGGTCACAGATGTGGCACACACTTTAGGTGTCACGCACAGCGTCAGTAACACTGAGCGCACATGCCCTGCAATGGCAGTGGCCTGAGACAGGTTTTGAAAGGCTACTTTGGTGGGTGGCGAAAGCAGCGCTGCAAGCCCACCATTAGCATTTAATATACTGGCCCTGGGCATCTGAGATACTACTTTACAAGGGACTGACAGGTAAATTAAAAACGCCAAACAGGGGTATACCAATCTTACCATGTTTACCACAGAGAGCAAGAGCACACGCACTTTACACTGGACAGTAGTGATAACGTGCCCAGAGTTCTAAAACCACCAACAACAGGTCAGAAAAATGACTAGGAGGAAGGCAAAAAGTTCAGGGATGACCCTGCAAAAAGGGCCAAGTCCAACAAAGGGTAAAGGCTTGTGACATATGGTTAAAAGTTTTAAGTATAGAGGTTAGTGGGTCAATGTTTAGGAGTTAAAAGATACAGGTAGAAGGTTAAATTACTCAGAGTATGGGCATAGAGGCTAGGTGTTAGGGGTAAATGGTGTAAAAGCTGTAAGGGTTTTATGAAATGGGTAATGGGTTTGGGTTACAGGGTTAAAAAGTAATGATTTGTAGTATAGGAATTAGAAATTAGCAGAAAAGGGGTAAGATGGGGTTAAAGATATAGGGTTAGGAGTATAGGAGTAAGGGTTTGGGGTAAAAGTTTGAGATTAGTATTTAAGCTTGTAGGGTTTAAGGTAATGGGGTAAGCGATGTAAGTATAGAGTAAAGGATTAAGGAGCTAGGGTTAAGGATTTGGGTATTGGCCTTGGGGGTACAGAGTTAAGGTTTAGGGTTTATGGGTTAATGGTGACATGTTAAGGGTATAAGGGGTAAGGCTAGGGAGTTCGGAGCTAAGGGGATACTGTTAAGGGTTTGGGGTTAAGGATTTGGGGTACAAGGTTGAGAGTCTGGGTATAAGGGTTTGGGTTTAGGATTAAGTGTTTGGGAGTAAAGGATTAAAGGTTTAGAGTTTAAGGGTTAAGTGTTTAGAGAGTAGGGGTGGAAGGGGAGAATGTTCACCACTATGATTAAATGTTCAGTGTTACAGCTGGAAAAGGGTTTACGTTAAGCTGTGTTGATGAGAGTTGGTTATTTTTAGCTCATCTTTTTGTGAGAGAAATTCAAAGTGTTACTTTTCAATATAACACTGTACTTTATTAAATGGCAAACACATCAAGTTCAAAGTGATGCAATTACAATTGAACAGATTATTTTTCTCAGTTAAAAAATATAATTAAAGAGGTACTACATACTACTAGGAGCAGCATATAATCCGCAAGTTAGGAGCACACTCGTCTTTTCATAGTTTCTAAGCGGATAAACCCAGTACTGCTGAGAAGTGTATCATTGTCAGAGAACAAGGCTTTCAGGTTTAGTTCATGGGTGATCCTGAAGGCTTCAGATGAAGCTAAGCATGCAATTGCAGCAGGGGTGTACTTACACATGTGCAGTTACATGTATGCACAGTGGTATGTGTCACAAATGCAACATCACACTCACAAACTGTCGACAATAGTCAGCCCTGAATGTAAAATGTATCAAGTAGAAATGTTCGCTCTAGGCCATCTTGGCGTTAAAGAAGTTAATTAACTCTTTCTGGGAAACTACACTTATCAGAAAAGACCGGATGCAAAAGCCTTCTTTAGACCATAAAAGTGGGCACTAGATGCAGAAGGATTTGAAGAGTGTGAGGGCACCAGAATCTCAAAAGAGGGACATCCCCCCCCTCACACCCCTTCTCTTTGAAAACTGGGTGACAGTCCGAGGAGGTAAAGCAGCACACCCGACAGTCACTTTGGAGCACACCTAGTCAACAGATTCTGACAGAATAGTGGAGTGATCTTAGAAAAAAAGGATTATGGCGGAAACAAAGCACATTACTTAAGATCTATTTAGAGACCGATAGCCAAGTGCAGTTTCCGATTGAACTCTGACAGCCTGTCAAACTTTCTAAATTTGAAAAAACAGGCCGCACCACCATGGTTTGAGTAGGTTGCAGCTTGAGAACCCAGGCTCTTAAGAGTGCAGGAATAACAAGAAAATATTTGTTTTTCTTAAGGGTCCTCATTTGAAAATAGCAGGTTGAAACCACGGAGTTGATCTGGGTTTAGAATTTAAGGTCTCTCCTCCAGCCAGAACCCAAGGCTCTTTGTTCTGTTTGCTGGAACAGAAGCCTTACAAGGGCCAGATGGTATGACCTGGGGGAGTTGTGGCACTAAAACACCTGTTTTAGAGGCATTACCACTCAAGCCGTTACTGTTAATCCAGCGTGGGTTAGCTTCCAGGCCTCCTCCTAATATATGCTGGATCCCTTCTGTTGGTTTACCAAGCCTCTGCAGAGTTTGTGTTCATCCGCCCAGGTGCCTAATCTTACCCCAACGTCTTTTACCATAGTTGAAAGTGGAAGGATAATGATGCTAAATAGGACAGATGTAAGTGATGAGCTTTAGTCAACTCTTCACACAGACATGTTATTGTGACTAAAATCTGTCACACATTTCAAGCGGCTTTCACTTTCTTGGTAAAGTGCAATGCATGTGTTCTCCTTTAGTATGCAGTGCTTCAAGGATAACCGTGCCCTTAAGCAGGCAAGTTTTTATAAAACTTAAACTTTAGTTATTTTAAATGTGCATCAATAAACATGTCTCAAATGAAGTCAGCTTGTCTTTGAATTCATGGTGGCTTTCGTGCTTGACCTGAGGAATTGTGGTTCAGGGCAGGCCACATGCCCCCCCCCCCCCCCTACTCACCAGTCTAGACTGTGAAACTCTGAATTTCTATCCAAAACGGACTCCCAGAGAAAAAGTCTATGAACAAGGCTGATTTTAGTCATATTGAGTGGGATATTCCCTCAATTTCTACGGTTTCTTTAACCTCTGCTTACATTATAGTTAAAGAATGTTTTCAGTCACATATCAAACGCAGAGAGAGAAAATATTAACGATGTAGAAAAAACAACATTTTCCACCTCGTCCGAAGACTAGATAGTTGTCATTTTCTAAAAAGCATAGGCATCGAAAAGCAAAACATGTTGATTTTTTTAGAATGCGCATTTTGTCGAAACATGTATGTAGCGTTCAAACCCCATTGTGGGGCACCTACTTTAATTTCTAAATGAGCAACGTGCTATAAAACTGACGGAGGAGGTTCAATACAAACCATAACATGAAAAAAAAATGTTATGGAGCCCGATTTTCCAACAGGTATTTCCGCAGTGGAGCTAGCAGTGATAAAACCAAAACCATGCATTGCCGATTACTATAGAGGCCACCTTCGCAGCTGTGTGGTGTGATTTTAAAAAGACGGCCAACAGGTACTATTTACTGTAAACTAGGCATGGCCACCAACTTAACAGAGTACAGCTGCCTTTGTTGATGCAATTAATACGAGTCTGGAACTTTGTGGTTAAATGATAGACGCAGCAATGTTTGAGGTAAACATCACCGACACCAATTTGAGCTTCGCCTAGAAGTTTCTCAGCTATTTTTTAAAGGCAGGTTTTTTTTAAACCAATATATATGGGACTCTTAGCACAGGGAGGAACACGTCATCATATGAGTACATAAAGACACTGAGCACATACAAATGCGCACAGACAAGGGCCCTCCTTCACAGGTACTAGCATACAGGCTAGAGGCCAGAAGTACTATGAACTAGTCACAAAATACAAGTCGCAATTTGAGACCACTATTTTTACGACGAGTATGGTATTTTGAAAACCAGTTAGTGTACTCATAGGTCGGTTTACAAAACACAGAATCATAGTTTGTCACAATTTGACTTACATCATGAATATTGATGAGATAAGTCGTAAATTACGAGCCACAATGATTTATCTGTAGACATCACACAGATGGAGCATTCTGCAAAGGTCACCAGACCACCATGATTGTTTTTAAATAAAGCAATATTTTTTTTAAACAAATGCATTGCTTTCCTCAAAGGAAAAAGAGACGAACTTAAAACGCTTTAGTTAAAACTCATATTTTTTTAGGTGTGCGGTGGTCCATGGAACCACTGCCTACTCTTAAATATTTTTGTCATCATTCGCAAAGTTGAAGGCGTACCTTGGTGACGCCTTCCCATAAGCAGATTGGTTACCACTATATTTGTGCAATCTGTTACATTATCAATGTTTTGTCCCAATGGGCACAATCATATCTTGCTAGAAAATCCATAGAATTAGCTATACGCCATTGGGTGGCAGTGCCACTCTTTTCCCTCACACATCTATGCACGTCTTTTTTTTCTGATGGCGGGGCATCCCCTCGGCCTGGGAGTTGGCTCGTTTACAAGCAGTAGCGACCACCGGAGAGTCGTGCGGCCGACCACTAATATAAATGGGGTCACAAGGGGAGGTTTTATATTTCTTATACCCCATTGGTGTTATGAATCTAGCTTGGACGGGGTTTTGAAAATGGGGAGGTACCGAGTGGAGTGATGAGTGGAGGAGAGGGTGTCAAAGAAGAAGTCCTCCTCTAGGGGCTCTGTGTGAAGGTCCACCTCATGAAAAAAGGCAGCCCTACCAATAAGTTCCAGATAGAATGTGGAATCATCCGAGGGGAGGGGTGGGCAGGGTCTGTGTCCCCTGGTGTGCCTACATCGTAGGAGTCCTATGGGTCACCCTAAGGAGGAGTGTTAAATGTGTCATCAACTCTCCATGCCCACCGGTGTCAGCGTGTGGAGATCCCGGAGGTGTGATGTCAAAAGGGTCTCTTAGAGAAGCAGATGGGAGGGGCAAAGACTGCGACTGAGGAATAGGGTGAGGGTATGATTGTGCATGGGGATGGTAGCTTTATCCACTTTCTTGCACTCTGTTGTCCGAATTGGAATGTCCATGTCTTCTTTGAAGTACAGCTGACATATTGAGGGGGGAGCAACAGGGCCCGAAGGACGGACAAGGATCGGACCATCTGGGGGAGGATGACTAGATGTTTCTGTCAGGATTTGAGCTCCTCCAGCAGCTAAGGAAGAATCAGCACAACTGCGCCAGCGTTGGACTTTCTGGTCGATGCCAAGGGCTTCGGCTCCGAGGGTTTAGGCGCCGAGGTTCTGGTAGGCGCAGAGGCAGATGTGTTATGTGCGGAGGGTGGGCTCAGTGATGGAACAATGGAGTCTATGACCATGCGCATCATCACCAACCTGAGGAGTCACAGTACCTCATGACTCCAAAGACTATTTAAATGAAAAACAACTTGTATACATTCGGGCCCAATGCTAGATGGAAGGAGTATTCACAGCATTCTGGAATTATCCAGAAATTGTGGGCATACCTCGCCAGTCCCATTGCAGGGACCACCGCCGCAGAATCGCTCCCCTCCGCCGCCACAAAGCCACACCAGTGGCCGCAGCGGGAGGGGGGCGTTCGGGACAGGACTTCATTCCCCAGACGCCCTAGCGGCGGAGTACGCCGCCACATCTCATTCCTGCGCCAGGAGGCGCCTCAAAAGGAGGCCAGCCCCGGTGGAGCGGGGGAATTATCCAGAAATTGTGGGCATACCTCGCCAGTCCCATTGCACGGACCACCGCCGCAGAATCGCTCCCCTTCGCCACCGCAAAGCCACACCAGCGGCCGCAGCGGGAGGGGGACGTTCGGGACAGGACTTCATTCCCCAGACGCCCTAGCGGCGGAGTACGCCGCCACACCTCATTCCTGCGCCAGGAGGCGCCTCAAAAGGAGGCCAGCCCCGGTGGAGCGGGGGAATTATCCAGAAATTGTGGACATACCTCGCCAGTCCCATTGCAGGGACCACCGCCGCAGAATCACTCCCCTCCGCCGCCGCAAAGCCACATCAGCGGCCGCAGCGGGAGGGGGGCGTTCGGGACAGGACTTCATTCCCCAGACGCCCTAGCGGCGGAGTACGCCGCCACACCTCATTCCTGCGCCAGGAGGCGCCTCAAAAGGAGGCCAGCCCCCGCGTCGCGGGATCGCGCGCGGGAGAAGCCCGGGACAAGGGCAGGACCATCTAAGGCCATCATAGGCCAGAAAAGGCCGGGCCGGGCCACCCCCCCTGGCCGTGCAACAAAAGGAGGTAAAGAGCCCCGTTTATTATTCATAGGCACACTCCAGCCCTCCCCAAGTGAAACCATATTGTGATTTGTGACATTTTTAGATCATTCTAGGTGTTTGTTGCTGTTCCCGTGCTAATTACATCATGACATGCAAGGAGGTGCGCAAAAATCCAATTCTCCAGAGGGACTTGGCCAAGGGGACGTTGGACCACTGCCTAAATAAGGCAACACCACCCATTGTCCATCAAATAGTGAGAACAGAACGACAACTGTCTACAGATTACACTTTCAATGAGCGATCTCCCTCACAGACAGTTGACGTAGCACAAAACTCATCATTGCTGGAGGAACTCAATAATTTATGTAAATCTAAGTATGCTGCTGTCGAATCGAGAATCGAGCAACTCAGTGCTTCTACCTGCCCTACAATCATTACAAGTCCCCAGTCTAGTACATTATCCCAACCAAATGAAAGATTGCTGGGTACTCCCCTTTGTCTACCTGCAAAAGGTAACACAAAATCCATAATGTCCCCCAGGTGCCCTCTGGTAAAAGAAAAAGATATGTGGATAAACACACGGGGAGTCAAGCAAAACAGAAAAAACTGAACTTAAGCCCTCCACTGCCTATCACCTTTACCCCTAAAACATGTAAGGATTCCGCGAAACGGGTAACTTCTGCATTCTCTACCCGGCCAACTCTATTGGCCCAGATAGAAACCATGATCAACTCTACAATATCCCCCTTGATGGAAAGAATGAACAATCGAGGGGATAGGATTACGGGCATAGAGGAAATGACTAAGGCCAACTCGCTACTTTTAAAAAGTATGGCAGGCTCCAACCAAACACAGTCTTTATCCGCCACTGTAGTGCCCATAACATCTCCACAAAGTAACATTGACCAAAATCAACCAGTAGCCTCACACATGTTATCTTCAAACACTCTGAAAGTATCCGCAAAATCCACAATAGCACAGAGCTCTTCTTCCAGAATAGGTCTGAAAAAAGAACCCATACCCCATAAAGGGTCACTTCCTAATCTAGGGAATATGTCACGAAAATCTATTCATATACAATTACCACCGGAGGCTGCTCCGTTTGTGTGCGTCCTCTCTGGAGTGCCAGCACTTACAAACGGAAAATCTGAAAGACAACAGGACCTAAGAAATAAGGTGGTGTTCTGGTTAACAAAAAATAGACCCCTGCCACCTGATATTGATGGAAGAATACGAAGTGTTAGGAGGATGGGCTGGCTAGGTCCCCTTCGAAAAGATATACCTGGTGACCTGCTATTAATAAATTTTAGAAATAATAACGTTGTCCCATATCTTCAAACCTGGCAGCCACAAATAGGAGACGGCCCTATACACACCTGGGAACTATCTGACTTTTATCCCAGAGCATCACTCCTCCCTCAATCAAGACTAAACGAAGAGAGTAACTTTCCGATGGGCAGAAACGGCCCGGGCGATAATATTCAGACTTCGATTTGACATACTTCGTAACGAACTCAATGATTAGCCGATTTGCTCCAAAGATTTAATGCTATATTAATATAATGTTATTTATTGTGAAATGAAATGTAATGTTGTATATATATGTAATGTTGCTTTTATGATTTTATATTTCAATATCGAATAAAGCTAATCGAATCGCATGTGTATCTACAGCCACACATGCCTCGAACATGTTCTTTTAACTGTTTTGTTTCCTTTTTCATAGTTCATAATTCAAAACCGAAATACATTTGATTAGATTGACTGAACTTTGAGCAACCTGTTGGAAAAAATAAAGCTAAAAACTGTTTGTGTCAATGAAGAGAGATTAGGAATAAAACAAACAATGGATGAAGAAGAAAAGCAGGAGTAGATAAAAAACATAACTAGCAGACCATTGCCAGAAAGGATGACCATACAACAAACCTTCATGATTCATAGCTTTTTTTCCCCATTAGGACATATACAGCTTCACAAAACAATACAATCATATCAGAAAATGATCAATGAAAATATAGAATGCATCTATAAAATTGAAACAAGCTCCTTTTTAACAAACAATTCCAAGATCACTTTTGAACTCACCCTTACAATGTCTATGTAGCACGGGGAGCTTTATGTCTGGAGATTTTCCATTTTGGGTGGGAATGCCTGCAGAATACAGTTTGTTCTGATTGGTAAAGTGTACGTCTCCCTGTGTCTTTGGTTTAGGTATCACGGTCTCCCCAAGTCAGTGTGTCTTTATGTCTTCCTGTACCCTCCCGTGATATGCTTTTGTATTTCTTGGTATTTGCATAGTATACTGAGCAATGTGAATATGGATGTTTTGGGGTTTCCAGCAAGCTGTCCCATTGCAGGGGAATATGTCTTGCTGTCCAATGTCTGTTTTCCCACGACAAAGTTAGTACTGGCATCTGGCTGTCCCAGTACCCGTTTCCTAGTGTTATAATGCCAGCAAGCTTATCTCCATGGGTTAGTGACAATGTTGCTCTGTCCAAGTGTTAGTAATTGTCTCTGTTTGAGTGTCAGTGGCAGAATCTCCCTGTCCCAGTAGAAATTTACCTCCCTGTCCTAGCATTAAGTGTCGGTGTCTTCCTGTATCACAATGAATGCTTCATTGTGTCCACTGCCTATGTCTGTCTTCTTGTCCCAGTGGAGATATCTGTATGTTCCTGTAGATTTGATGGTTCACTATTAGCAGTGTCTACTATTTAGTGTCCATACATTTGAGTGTTTAACCTTTTATTGTCTGGAATTCCTGTCCCACTATTGCTGTATGTGCTTTCCTGTGCCTGTGTATGCACCCCAAAGTGTCTGTATATATCACCCTACCTCACATGTCTCCGTGTACTTACTGTCTGCTTTTATCTAGTCCAGAATCAACACAGGTGTATTCCTGTCCCATTGTCCTAGTATCTCCCTTTTCCCTGTGACAATATCTCCCTGCACCAATGGAAGTGTTTCTCAGGTACCATTTTCCTTATCGTCCAACCTCCTAGCAATGCCTAGTTCCCTGCACTAGTATCAGTCTGAAAGAATCAGAATTTGCCAAGCAGTGTGACAGTAAGTTCCAATTCTATTAAGGACACGGAGGCGAGGATTATGCATTATTCTCTCTTCGCTTTATTTAACATTCCAAACACAGCAGCCAGAAAAATAAACAATTTCTCATCAACAAAGAAAAAACTACAACTCCCTACAACCAGGGAGACAAGTTAGTCCATAGTCCTTCCACCATTTTCAGCACTTGCAGTATTTAGTCCCATGTTTGTCTTTCCTCTTCCTCTTTCTTCGCGCGTGTCACGCCCAATCATCACTGGTCCTGTTTCGACCCATCATTTCCTAGAAGGACAAGATATGATCAGGAAATGAAGAACTTAAAGAATCCGTAAAAAGTCACAAAAACGACCGTATAGAACCAAGCATCAATGAACAATCTTAACCAACCATTAAGAAAAACCACCAAAAGTGATTACTTACCACATTACGGGTGGGCTCGCACTATCGTGCTCCGGGTGGGGTAATCCTCGCCTCCGTGTCCTTAATAGAATCGGAACTTACTGTCACATTGCTTGGCAAATTCCGATTCTATATCAGGACCGGAGGCTTCAGATTATGCTAGTTTAAAGCTTATTACCACCAACCGAGCCACATCCACTACTGGTTTAAAATAAAACCTTTTAAACGTAGAGTCCGAAGAACAGTCTGCTGCTCACATCCAATCCTCTAGGCGTGCTCCCAACGCAAACGCCTTAGAGGCCATGGCTCCTCTAGTGGAATGAGTACCAAACGGTCTCGTATCAATGCCCGCTTCTTGCATGACCCAACTCACCCATCTGGCAATTGTAGGAGAAGACACAGCCTTGTGTGGTTTCCTGAGTGCTATCAAAAGTTGTTGCTCGCCCGGAGGACGAAATTCTAGGGTCAAGTCTTCGTAAGTTTTGAGACAATCCACCACACACAACTTCGGAGTATCCCGAAAAGCCGGGTATAACACCGTTCGAGTATGAGACTTAGTACGGCGCCCAATTGTAAAAACTACTCCCTCAGGCGAAAAAGTCCTCGCCGAAATGTCCAACGCACGGACATCCGAAACTCTCCTGCAGGAGATCAAACATTGCAGCATAGCCAATTTAGCGGAAAATTCCTTCAAAGAAAGGTATTTATTTGGCTGCCAAGATAAAAAAAGATTCAGAACTAAATTAACATCCCAAAGGGTCGAATACAGAGACTCTGGAGGTAAAGACAACCGGATACCACGAAAGAGTCTACAGACCAAAGGATGCTCCCCAATTTGTTTCCCATCGAGCGGGGGAATGGCCCATGGAAATCGTAGCGGTACGCCAGTCCATCAAACGCCAACTCCGCCAGAAAATTGAAGACATGAACGACGTCCACGACCACGGGATCCAAGTCCCTTCGAACACACCAATGAAGCCATCTTGTCTAAGCGGACCTACAACGTTTTGTCGTGCTGACCTGCCCAGGCCTTTGATAAGAGGGTCGGAGCCGGCACCGAAAGGCCTGGCAGCGACCAACGCTGCCGGAAAGCTGCCACGCCATGAGACGGAGCAGTCCCTGCGTGATCAGATGGTGTGACATTCCGTCCGGTGAGGATACCGGGGTAGTAAGATTGGAAAATCCCAAGAAAGTTCCAGAAGAATCGGAAATCCAACTTGAGACCTCCAACAAGGTGTTACCATGATGAATCCCGCCCCTTGCCGACGGATTTGAGCCGCTGCTCTTGTGATCATTGAAAAAGGAGGGAACGCATACCCGACTTCCGTGGTCCAATCCTGGAGGAAGGCATCCATGGCCACTGCCATTGGATCCGGTCTCCAACTGAAGAACCGGGGAACCTGATTGTCCAAGCGGGAGGCAAAGAGGTCCACTGCGAAAGGGCCCCACAGAGACTGGATCCACTGAAAGATCTGGGGATCCAATTTCCAGAGACTGGAATCGTACAAGTTGCGTGAATGCCAGTCCGGGATCTGATTTGTCCGACCCGGAAGATACTCCGCTGTGACCGAAATGTGGTGATCTAGACAAAGTCCAGAAATCCTTCGCCAAGTTCGCCAGAGCCCGCGAACGGGAGCCTCCCAAACGATTGACGTACCAGACCGCGGAAACGTTTTCCATCTTCAGAAGGACACAGGATTGCACTCGGTCTCTGGTCCAACATCGGACTGCAAAGGACCGGAGTTCTAGACAATTGATGTGAAGATTCTGCTCATCTGCAGACCACACTCCTCCAGTGGAAAAATTCCCGCATTACGCGCCCCAGCCGGAGCGACTGGCGTCGGACTCTATGACCAGGTCCGGAATCGAGCCGAAAATCGCCCGCCCGTTCCAGGCCTCCATGTAGGACAACCACCACTTTATCTCTTCTCTGGCTTCCTCCGAGACGGGAACCATATGGTCCTAAGATCTCCCCCTTCTCAGATGAAACGCCTTGAGGCGCTGGAGCGCCCGGTAATGCAGGGGTCCCGGAAAGATCGCCTGAATTGAAGAGTAAAGAAGGCCCACCATCCGGCCCAGGAGACGTAGAGAAATGTGGGATTTTGAAATTGTTTGGCGCAACTCGTGACGAATCTTAGCCATTTTCCGAGACGGGAGACTTAGATTCGCTTGGACCAAGTTTATCACAAAGCCAAGAAAGGTTATCGTCTGAGAAGGCTGCAGGACCGATTTGGCCTCGTTGATCACAAACCCCAGACCTTGCAACAGAAACACCGTCTGCTGGAGCTGGGAGGCAAGGGTCCGAGGACACTGTGCCATGAGCATCAAATCATCCAAGTAAACGATCATGCGGATGCCCTGAGCGCGGAGGAACTCCACTGCCGGATGAAGCACCTTGGTGAAACACCATGGTGCTGAAGACAGACAGAACGGAAGGGCTGTGAATTCGAACACCAAGTCCTTCCAGCAGAGCTGCAAAAACCGACGATGCGGTGGATGGATTGGCACTACCAGATAGGCATCTTTCAAGTCTAGGCGGACCATCCAGTCTGCCGGTAGGAGAATGTCGCAGAAAAGGTGGATCCCCTCCATTTAGAAATGACGATACACCAACCAGCTGTTGAAGTCCCTGAGGATGATAATAGGACGTCGGCCACCGTTGGACTTGTCCACGAAGAAAATATTGCTGAGGAACCATGGGGGTGTAACGTTGATCGTCAAATGGCCGCTTTGCGGAGCAGCTCGGAAACCTCTTTGTCAATCAACTGAGTATCTAGGGCGCTGAAAGAGATCGGTCGAGGAAGAGTCTCTTGTCGGGGGTCCCCGTGAAACTCTATATGAAAGCCCTGAATGGTCTGGAGAACCCATGCTTCTGAAGTAACGTCTGCCTAAGCGTCCCGAAACTCCGCTAGCTGACCCCCAATGCGCACTTGAGCCGCTGGTAGTACACTTACCGTTGGAATTGCCGTCAGAGTTGGTCTTGAAATCTCCGTGTCCCCGGAATCTTTATCCTCTTGTTGGGTAGAAATGATTGTAGTTTGTGGAAGTATTATATTGTCAGCATCCAGAGCCTTGCCCCTGCCTGAGGTTTGTTAGAATCCGCGGCCGGGAGAGCGGCCCCTGCCTCGCCTGGCCCCACGGAAAACCCGCTGATTAAAGACCTTTTTGATACTGGACTGGGCCTTGTCCAGTGAAGTGAAAGTTGCGACGAATTTCCCCAGCTCTTTAATAAAGGGGTCGCCAAAAAGGCCTCCCTGTGCGACAGCTCCTGCCTCAGAGGAGGCCAGATCCCCTAGTTTGGGATCTAGTTTAATCAAAAGAGAGCACCGACGCTCGGTGGACAGAGCACAATTAGCTTTGCCCATAAAAATAATAGCCCGTTGGGCCCAATTAGAGAGAACTTCGGGAGAAATGGGGGACCCCGAGACCTTCCCCTCTTCAGCCATGTCAAGTATTTTAGTCATTGGCCCAATGGCATCGAGTAATTTATCTTATTTGGATCGCCAGGACCTGTCAATACCTTTCCTGAGATCCTTCGTGAACTTAGCCATGAATGTGGCCATTTTAGGGTCTAGCTCCGGCGTGAACGCAATCTTGTTCTCCAAAGAGGGTCTGGGGCACTCTGCACGCAGACAGCCTTGAGCCTCCTTCTCCAAGGGCTTCTGGAGTCTACTAGCCGCAAATCTGGCCACCTTATCGCCAGAAACCCAAGCCGCCGACTGAGGGTGCATGATCTCATCGGGGTTGAGCATGTCGGAATCGTCCTGTGCTGTAGCGGCGGAGGTGTAAGGAGTCGCTGGCGGAAGCCAAGGCCGTGAAGACCCCGCCTCATCGTTGGTATCCTCCTGTGTGCCATCACCGTCCATCGCGGGGGAAGGAGGTTCCAGGGGCTCTTGCAGGGCGTCTGCAGGGGGAGGCGGAGGGTGTCCCGGAGGCTATAAAAGCAGACTTAAGGCGCACAAAAGCCTCCACGTCCACCCCTCAGGGCGCTGTTTTTTTAGTAGGCAGAGGGTTCCCCCCAGGCTGTTGGCCAGAATCCGCAGAGGGATACGCACGCGCCGCCGCAAGTTTTGCACATTCCTGGACAATTTTCTCCGAGAGGCGCTGCTCCATTGGACTCACAACCTCATTTACAACCCTATAAATTGAGGTGTCCACCTCCTCAAAGAACTCATCATCCCAGGGCAACTAACCCTGCACCTCTTCTTTATAACACTCAGAGTGACCCTCCAATTGACACCACTTAGTGTAATGCCCAAAAACCACAAACTTTGAATCACACTAAAATGTGCTGGGCACAGAAATTAAAGAGAGGGATAAAACCCAACCAAGATTAGGCAGGCTGGCAGGCTGTACAAACTTTCTGTTAACCCCAAGGATTACAATAGGGGCAGCAAGTACCCCCATCGCGCACGACCCTCACAAAACTGACCAGGCCTTCTGCCTCCCTGTGCGCGCACCGCAAGATGCGTGAGAAATGGCAGGCGCGTTCGCGTGCAAACGAAGGAAGCGGGACTTGTTCAATATACAACGCTCAACTGAGCGCGTCAGTCAAGCGGGTGAACACCTCCCAACTACGGACCCCCGCCGGGGCGTAAATATGTGTAAATAGCGGGAATACAACCCGATGGAATCGGGCGTCCCGGTGAGCCAGGCAGGGACAGGCTCGCACTCTCCTCTCTTGCCGCGCGACTCCTCTGTGAGGAGCAACGCAGCGAGAGCAACGAGAGGGCCGAGTCCCTCCAGCGGTCTAATCAGTTACAACACCATCAGGGGGCCAGACGCCTGAGGAGCGAAATAAACTCTCCCGCGGCGAAGGAATCTGAAAAGGCAAAAATAAACAATGGCACACAAGAACCACTGGGCCAGGCAATAAAAAAAAGACACAAAACACCTCCAATTCTAAAACAGGGCCCCAGGCAGAGAAAAGAACAATAGAGAACGTATCTGGCTGTCGAAGAAGCGAAGAAACAGGAAGAGGAAAGACAAACATGGGACTAAATACTGCAAGTGCTGGAAATGGTGGAAGGACTATGGACTAACTTGTCTCCCAGGTTGTAGGGAGTTGTAGTATCTTCTTTGTTGATGACAAATTGTTTATCTTTCTGGCTGCTGTGTTTGGAATGTTGAATAAAGCGAAGAGAGAATAATGCATAATCTGAAGCCTCCGGGCCGGACATAGAATCCTCTTCTGCAGTGCAGTCTTTTCATGTCTCCCAACGCCGGTGTCCCCCTCTGCCCAGTGTCAGCCTCTCTCTGTTCCATTCCATCTCTTTCACAAAAAGAATGCCTCCTTGTCCACAATATAAGTTTCTCCAAGTCCTAATGTGTTTCCAAGACTCAGCCTCAGTAGATAGATCTTAACATAAGTGAACACGATTTAGTGATGCAGAACAGACAAAAAACTGTATTTTACCTCTATAACCTCTGTGACAAGTGCCCCAACTCCAGTGTAGTAAAATGGGAAGAGAATAGCTGGCAGTGGAAACAGAACCAGGAGACCTGCCAGTCCAAGAATAAAATTGTGCCAGACTCCTGCAAAAGGGAAATACATAAATCCTATTTGTTGGTATCCAGTAAAGTGGGATCAGTAAGAAAAGAAGCACTGTTAGTTCATTAAGCATTCAGAATTTCAGTCACCATTTGTACTTCTAATTTTGAGTGCTGGGTAAAAGACCTTCCAATTTACACTGAAAGAGCAGTGCATAGACTAATGGGGCTATGTTCTCATTAACAGACAGGAAAAACACAGTGATGCAAATAAAAAAAACTTGTTTTTAAGATTCTAAGATATTACATATTGTTACACCTGACAGCCTTAGGGTGGTCTTCCCCAATCTTTTGCATTCCTCCTCCACTTTTTCTAACCTTGTTTGTGCTGGTATTCGGACTCTGCACACTTTACCAGTGCTAAAGTGCTTGTGCTCGGTCCCCTAAGCATGATATATTGGTTCATCCCCAATTGGCATATTTATTTTAATTATAAGTCCATAGTAAAGTGGTACTCGCTGTACCCAGGGATTTGTAAATTAAAAGCTACTAGTGGGCATGCAGCACTAATTATGCCAACCACTCAAGCACCCCTTTAACCATGTCTCAGGCCTGCCAACACAGAGCCTGTGTGTGCAGTTAACACTGTCATGTCGATCTGGCACAATAAATAATTTGCCAGGCCCAAACTGTCAGTTTTATACATATGTCAGCCCTAAGAAAGTCCCTGGACAACCCCAGAGGGTAGGGCACGTTGTATTTAAAAAGCAGGACACGTTTTGCAGGTCCTGGTAGGGAAAAGCCCTTAAATTATTTTTCACTACTGCAAGGCCTATTTCTCCCACTAGATAACATTGGGATGACCTTATTACATTTTATAAGTGTAATTACCAATTGTGAAGAGATGGACGTTTCGAGTTTGGCGTCACTGGAACCACAACCTAAATACAAACTTATAGTGAAGTTGGATTTTAAATTGTAATTCTGAAAATGCTACTTTTAGAAAGTAGGATTTTCCTTACTTTAGCCATTTCGAGCCTGCTGGCCGTCTCTGATCACATGTCTAGGGTGGGTGATAGTCGGTCTTTGCACATTCTTCCTAGACAGCCAGACAGTACAGTACAGAATTTATTTGATGGGCCATCCTGGCAGGATAAGAGGGAGGAGCTGTACCCTGCCTTACTTACAATAGGATGTGTCCCGTCACAACACAAAGGGCTACATACCTTCTGTTCTGTTGTACTCCTGCCTTGCTGTGCTGAGGGTTAGCTGTCTGGCGTCCCGATCTGAAGTTTCAGGGACATTAAATATTTTCAACACCCCTACTTCTGCACTTAAGACTCTGCCATCTGTGGGTCTACCCTGCCAAGTAGTGCCAGCCCAGTTCTGGAACCTTGAAAGTGAGCCTAAGGTGCTTCTCCAGTGGATCCAACACATTCTCTGCTAAGCAACGCATCCCCAAGCAGAACCGATGCATCTCTTTGGGGGAGCGGTGCATCCTCAAGTAGAACCGACACACTACTGTTGTTGCATAGACTGGACCCGCAGCAAAAGACTCACATTGCAAGGGCATTCCTGCATCTGAGACTGACGCAACACCCTAGGAACTGACACTGCAAAATGCTTTTCCTGGCGCAAGCTCATCCCATTGCTCGTCGAAGGCAGCCTTGATTACCACGCAGTTCCTCCGCTTCAATTCTTATTGGAACCAACGCATCATCTTCGCTGCACCTCACATACTCAACACCGGCCTTCGTATTGTAAGCCCTGTCGACAGGATTCCTACTGCATAAAGACTCACCCCACAGCCTCATCGTATTTCGGAATTAACCGCATTGTGCTGTGAATCATCGACGCGGATCCACACAAGCACTCCACCTTGAGGATTAAGGTACTTTTGTTCAGCAGGCCTTCCCGGGTCCCTGTAGCCAGCCCATGCTCCATCGCAGTCAGACAGAACTTTTGACTTTGTCCAGGTCCAGTATGACCAGAATCCCAAATTGTGCTTTTTGCTTCTGGGCGCAATCTTTCACTATAAACCTTCAATCTCAAGTTCTACTAATTGGATTTTGTCATTTTATCTATTAAATTAAGAGCTATTTTTCTAACCTGGTGTGGAATGTTTTTGTGTGGATTTTTCTCTGTTGGGAGTGTTGCATAGATACTTTACACATTGCCTTTAAGTTAGGCTTGACTGCTTGGAACTAATGGCTTCAATGTCTTCTGTCAGAGTAAAAAAAACCTTCAGCTCTGGGGGAATCAATATTAAGGAAAGTAAAACAGGAAGTAATGGGCAGTGTAGAATTGGGCTTTCCAGAGTACACAAAACAAGGATGAAGAGGAGAGCTTCCATATAAAGATTCACAGTGATTGTAGGAAGGAAGGATCTTTCTGCATGTGTACTCCCACTTTTTGCCTGGTGCTAAGCTGTTTTTTGACTAGTCTGAGTGGGATCCTGCTATTAAGGACCCACGTTTCTGCTTTCTCCCTAAACTGTTATGTTAGGTACTTAGGTACACTCCAATTTGGATGCTGGGGTATCATTGTAAATCCCTTGTATATGGTACCCATGAACCCAGGGCATCGGTAACCCAGAAGTCTCACATGGGCCACCCATGAGAGGCCATGTAAAATGGAACTACAGGCCTGCCATTGCAGCCTCTGAAAGTTGGTGCATGCACCACTTACTAAAGATATAGGTTTACTATATTTAAGGGTCACTGACAACCCTGGAGAATGGACTCCGAAGGCTGCAGGGGTGCCCTACTCATGCTGAGGCATCCTCTCACGTAGAATCAAGCACCTTGCGCTCAGTATTGTAAAGGCCTGCTATTGGGGTGATATATTTTTTAAGTGCAGTGACCCTTCGATATAGTAAACTTATATCAGATTACTGAGGATTATCCACCTGTCTAGTACTACTAGGCTGGGGGTCCCTCATCTGTGGATGAGGGGATTCCTCCTGGCAGTGGATCCTTAAGGGTCCATTGGCATCCCCGACCTCTGCAGCCCTAGGCGGACGGAGGTTGGGTAGAGAAGGGCTGGATACCTGCTTCTGACTGGGTACCACCTTTGAAGGTTCCCCTGCTCTCAGTGGCTCTGCCATGAAAGGCCTGACCACCTCTGGGGAAGTTCCTTCACAAGGGATAGGATCAGTTCCCTGGAGGCTGACCCTTACCTATAGACTGGGGGGGGGGGGATACTTTTCTTCCTCCCCTTTGCTCTCTGGTGGAGCAGACTGGGTGATTCTTTCAGGCTCCACTGCTCCTGAACGTCCCTGGGGTTGGACTGGGCCCTAAGGGTCACAACAACTTTCTCAGTGAGGCCTAACATCCCTAGATGTGCCTTCAGTTTCACTTCATCCCAGGTTGAAGTTTCTAGATCACTGCCCAAGAGGCATTTTACAGGCAAGTTTGGGGACACTGCAACTCTTCTGGGACCAGTCACCCCTCCACAGCTGAGATTGACTATGGCCATGGGATGATCTGTCCTAACACCATCAGTGTTGGCCACCTGGTACTTGTACTCAGGTAAAAGATGAAGTTAGGACACTAGGTTTCCTCTCACCATTGTGACACTAGTCCCTGTGTCCCTTAAGGCTATGCCTGACCATTGATCAGATGGTCCTGTCTGTACTTGCCAAAAGTATTGGGACTTTCAGTAAAAGTGGCAAACCCCAAGCCAACATCACATACTAAGGTGGTCTGTGTGGGGGATCTGGCTAGGACAGTATCCACCTTAGTACACCATGAGCATCCCACTAAATGTGTTGGTGTGCTACTACTACCTGGGGGAGTACTGCCAGTAGCACTAGGGGGTGCTGTAGTAGTAGGAGGTATATTTTCCTTATTGCTGGCCTTGTGGCAATCAGAATCATATTTCTTGTGGCCTTGCTTTTTACAAACAAATCAATAAGGTTTCTTTCCAGGGGAAGCACGAGTTTGAGACCCACCCCCAGAGGACTTTTGAGGACCTTCAGAGGACTTCTCCCCACTTTTCTCTTGGGTTTTAGAAGTATGTTTCTTCTGGTCACCACCACCTTGGTTCTTTTGCTTAACCCTGGTTCTTACCCATTTATCTGCCTTCTTTCCCAATTCTTGGGGAAAAGTCAGATCTGAGTCCACCAGATACTGGTGCAAAAACAGGGTTTGACAACTATTAAGGATCTGCTCCCTCATAACCAAATTGTACAAACCTAAGTAGTCATGCACTTTGCTGCCAAGCAACCAACCTTCCAGAGCCTTGATAGCACTATCCACAAAGTCTACCAAGTCGTGATTCTGTGTCTTCTGGGTCTCTCTGAACGTTATCCTGTACTGTTCAGTGGTTAAACCAACCAAACCCACCAATGAGAGCACTCTTCAAAACTGAGAAATTGTCAGCATCCTCTTCTCTAACAGTGAGGCGCTTATCTCTACCTTGGTCAGCAAAGGAGATCCACAAGATAGCTGCCCCCTGCTCTTGAGGGACCATGTGAACTTTACAGGCCCTTTCTAAAGCATGTATCCATTTATGGATGCCATTCCCAACATGGTAGGGAGGGACAAACTTGCTCAGGTTCCTATTATCAAAGGAATGTTCCTTAACTCCAGGGAAACTGTTCCTGCCACCATAGGACTCTAGTCCCAATTTGTTTCTATCCCTCTGGACTGCTAGGGACTCCTTGTCAAGGACTAACTGATCTTCCCTGAGTTTAAGCCTAGCTTTCTCAAGCTCAAGAAGTTGGTACTCCTTATCAAAAGAGTGGTCCCTCTTGCTAGATACAGAGGTCCCTACAGACTGTCCTGAGTGATTAGACTCTGCAGAGGGAGATCTAGATCTCCTTGGTAAACTCTGCACTCTTCCAGGAGGGATGAAGAGGGGACCCTCAGGGCCTTCTGCATTATCTTCTGGAAGATCTGAGTTGTCCAGGTGGGAGCCATCAGGTTCCCCCTGGTCAGGGTTCGATTCTCGGTCCCCTCCTGACCTATCCTCATTCCCTGTACCACCCACTCTGTCCTATTCATCTGGCCCAGGGGGTTTCCTTAAGTCTTTTAACAGTAACACCTCTACCAGGCGTTGAGTGTTGGCACTTCTCCCTGTCTTCAGCTTTCTAGAGGCACACAGTGCTTTCAGTTAAAGGAATGAAAGTTCACTTTATCTAGAAAGCAGAGAGCCACTGGTATCTCCTTTAGTAGACATACCAAGTGTAGTAGGAGCTAAACTCTCTTAGGTTGGAGATAGGGTGTGCTAGACCCTTGACTTACCCAACACCAAGTTCAGTAGAACTTACTATTCTAAGCTTGCATTATATGTGCCTAGTACTAGTGGTTTTTCAGTAAATCAATACAAAAGATTTATCTGGAAAAACAATGCAGGCTTGAATCCTAGCCGCTGGCCTCCAATGTGAGAAGTTGGCCTGGTATGTGATGTCCACTAATTAAAGCGGGCATCTTGCACCAGGGCAGACAACCCTTATGGTGAATTAGGTGGTCTCAGACAACCTTAGAAAGCTATCTAAGTGGTAGCTGGGGAGAGCAGCCTTCAGGCTTAGATTTGAAGGAGTGTAAAGCAGCTTGTTCTACCAGAATGCAATCTTATAGTATAGATTAAATGAAAAGAGAACCACACAGTAGTTATAATAATATGTATTTATTGTATAACACCATCTAGTATGTTACAGTATCACCCACACGGAGATGGACATAAAGCACACAATACTTTAGCAAAGAAATTACAGTAAATAGCACGAATACACAGCAGGCCCCAGAGGGGGGCCAAACTATATATTAGGAAAGTGGTAAAAGAACCACGACTCGAGTCAGGACAATGTCAAGAAGACGTAGAATTGCAGGGACCCCAAGGAACCATCCAAGGTGAGTAGATAGGGACCCTCACGGAGTGCGTGTGCAGTGTGTGAACATGACTGCGTGCTCCGTACAAGTCTATATGCAAGATGCGGTTGGAATTTTAAAGATTAGGGACCCTTCCAAGTGGACTGATTGACCCAGTCTAGTGGAAGAATAGAAGGTTCAGGCTTCCTCCTATTGTCTTTGCATCATGCAATATTATATGCCAAAAGGCTGCCTGATTCCCAGAGCATACAGCAGTCAGACTATCGCTCCAGGCTGCTGTGTCCCAGTTGATCTTTGCACGTTTTAGGACTAGATTATAGTCGGCCCTGGCAGACTGAATATCTTGTGTGAGTCCTCCTTTAAGAGTGCTAAGGAGATGCCTTCTTGGCTACCTTACAGACCCTATTATACCATGTAGGCTCTGTCAATTAGGGAGAGTTCTTACTATCAAGGGGTTTGGTAAAAAACAGATAACTTCATTTACACTGACAGTTGCCCAGTGGTATCAAGTGTAACCTCCTCTCAGTAGTAGGTCATTTTCTGAAACATATAGGTGGTTGGACTATGAATACCTTTTCACCATTTGCACATTCTTAGCAATCCCTCCCTTGTCTTTCCACTTCTCTATCCAAACTGGGCCACCAATAAGCTGATCTCCCTAGTCTTCACAAAGTCCAGATATCCAGGCATGCTAGAAGAATCACACGGTTCCACAACACCTTCGGAACAACCAATCTCGGCCCTCTGAAAGGTAAACTTCCCTTTTCTGACAATTCATTCTTGACAAGCCAAAATGACTTGGCTTCATACGTCATGCTGGATTTTGAATTCCAACCTTCTCTCAAAGCCTTAA
Organism: Lissotriton vulgaris; assembly: GCF_964263255.1. Lineage (NCBI taxonomy): Eukaryota > Metazoa > Chordata > Amphibia > Caudata > Salamandridae > Lissotriton > Lissotriton vulgaris. Next base: position 687,538,405 of record NC_141696.1, read on the forward strand.
TAACATCTTTGAGAACTTAGTTGTAGCTAGGTTCAGTTCGCCAATCATTTTCCAAAATTGTACCCTCAGTTATGGCTAAGGCTCCCGGTTTTCAGTTTTTACGGATTTTGACAGAAAATAATGTGTTTTCTGTCCGCATTTAATTTTAAAAGTGGATAAATACAGAAAATTGGGTTTCTTTTAAGGGAATTTGTGCTGTCTGTCAGGAAGTATAGGCCAACAGCTGAGCAGATGGACAGCAAGGGAAATAAAAAATAAAAAACAGAATGCAATTTCATTAAATAAAACATTTGTGGTATAATACTAATGTTTATCAGTAGACATTTTGTTATATAATATTTGGCACCTGAAATAGCTAAAATAGACAGATATCAAAGTATGAGTGTGCGTCAATCAGTTAAATAAATATGGAAATGTACAGTTTTACAACTTCATTTATCCACAAAACACAAAATAAATATGGATAAATACAGACGGAAATGCTAAAAAAATAAATACCATAAAATCGGGAGCCCTAGTTATGACACACACCTTTTCTTCTCACACCACTCCTGCAAGTCATCACTCTTAGTGACAATGGGTTCCACTAATTGCGACAATCAGCTGCTAAATGCTCTATACCAGGGAGGTACCGTACATTGAAGGTGTACTCTTGTACCTCACTCACACATCTTCTCTCTGAAACAGAATCAAGACCCTTCCTTTCGAAAATGTCTCAGAGTTGCTTGTAGTGGATCCAAACAGCAAGTGCCTAACCCTAAAGAAAATCTCGAAATGTTCCTACAGCCCAAACCACTGCCAAGGCATCCCCCTCCTTGACAGAGTAGTTTATCTCAGATCCTTTTGGTGCCCTGCAAGCAAAAAGATATGGCTTGTTCCATTCAACCACTAGCATAACTAGTACAGCTCCCAGATCTTTAGCACTGGCATCAGTTGCGAGTACAAATCTTCTCCCAGGTGCAAAACACTTCAAACAAAGTCTTCTTGATTCCACTCAAAATTGACAGAAGAGTACACATGGCTTGGGTTTTTTCTGCCCAGCAAGTAACACATTTTCCATAAAGTTCTACCATGCCCAAGAAAGAAGGAAGTTAATCTTTATTTTGTGGAACCTTCATTTGTTGAATCACCTCAGCAAGATCACTTTTTAAGTTTAATACTTTCAGAATTTACTGTATGTCCTGGAAATGCAATTTTATCAAACCCAATATCACACTTTTCTTCTCAAAATGTTAAACCATGTTCCTTAATTTCTCTAGAACCTTGATTACTGCATAACTGGGATCGGACTATGGGTTGCCAAAAATCAGAACATCATCCTTATCAAAGATCACTCCTTTTATTTCAGAGTGCACTGACACTGAAATTAGTGTCCTGGCGCCCTGAAAAATAGAGGCTGCAGACAAGTCCAAAAGGCAAATGTACAGATTTAAATGAGCCCATTGGAGTAATGAAAGAAGTAAAGTCCTCAGAATTATCATGTAGACTAATCTGATGGTAAGCTGAAGACAGGTCAAGAGTTTGCGGAAGTACTGGGCTCTGTGCAATTCAGCTAATAATTCACTGATAGTTCGCAAAGGAAATTGATCAAAAATAACTTCTTTATTAAGAGCACGGAGATCAATTCACAGCCTAATTTCAACTGAGAAACTCTTTGCCACCACTATAGGAGGCAACCATTCTGAAGCTGCAATAGGAATGATAATACCTTCACAGCACAACCAATCTGTCCAGTTCCTTCTGTACAGCATCATGTACCCCCACTGGGAACTTTACGAGTTTAGAGGCTACAGGCTTTGCTCCTTCCTTAAGACAAATTCTATGTATATACTTTTTCAGATATCCTAACTTTTTTTTAACAGCCCTCAGGAAATGTTCTCTCAAAATTCACACAAATGAGTAGATTTTCGGTGTAGACCTGCACTATCTCTCAGGAGCACTTGAGGCCGAGAATTCAGATCAAGTATGACCCCCCAGCTCTTTCTGATGTGACCATACAGATATACAATCTCCTTTTATGGATACAAACTTTTTCCATGGTCATTCTGTCTTTAAATTTGAATATAATAAAAAGACAAAAAAATATGTTGATGTTTTGTCCCCCGTAACCACCTGGGCGGATATCCAATTTTTCAAGCTCATAATTTTCATGGTAAACATCCTTTACAACAACTGTGTTACAATGCATGCCATTACCCCGCATTTTTTATTCTGCAAAAACTTTTACAACGCAGGGCTTTACACGGCAAACCATTAAAACGCATTCCCCATTACAACACCCTGATGGAATTAGAATAGTAAATTGCGTTGCAATGTACAATGCATTGTAATTGATTGCGTTCTAAAATCCTGTGTTGTAAAAGAGTTTGCAGAGTAAAATATGCGGGGTAATGGCACGCGTTGTAAATGCATGCGGAGTAAAGTGTCATATTCAGTTTTCATAAACTTCAATTTAAACTATTCTTTAGAAATTATGGTGATTCTTTACCAGGAATCCAATGTCATTTAAACTTCCACACAGTCAATGTTAACTTTTCCAGCAGGACGATCATTGACTCTGCAAACACATTGTAAAACAGCTTTGCCGCAGATTTTTTATATTGATTTGTTCTTAGGTAAAATGAGTGTTCTTAAAGATGCTCCACAATTACCATATGACAACGCTGCCTTGTATTTTCTCCTTTTGAGTGTGTTTAAAACTTGACCTTAAACGCGTGCTTGTCACTGAGAAAAGTCCTTCATGAACAAGTAGTGACAAATTCTGTCACAAAATTCATAGTAAACTGGATCAAAATTCTTCGTTAAGGTATGTAGTGAAAAAAACTTGCGCATTTTCTTCACCTGGAGGAGGAGGTATCAGCGACAAAGCACAGTGTGCAGGAGGACACTTGGGGAGATGGACTGTGAATCCCTTTGTTCTCTTCCCTAAAACAAATGGTTTCTGTGCCGGAATGGGAGGTTTTCACCAAGTGCATGGATTTCCAAACTGTATGCCGTTGCATAGTCCCCTGTGCATAAAAGGAATGCATCTCATCACTTAGCTATGAATGTGGACTGTACACTGACAGCAAGTTACCACAAATTACTTGTGTCTGCATCTTTGCCAGAATTCATCAGGAGTTAGGAATTAGGTTGGCCGCAAGGATCATAATAAACACAACATGTTTAGGTAAAAAATACAATTCCCACAAATGTGAAACTGGAGGTTAACACTAGTTGGCAAATTATGGATTTAAGGTAACATAAAAAGCATAACCCAAGCACAATAAATAATAGGGAAAAACAATTCACATCCATCTACTGACTGATGATAAATACCTGGTAAAAAATAAAGAAAGTAACAAAAACCGAAACCAACAGGACAGCTGATCTTTAAACTGAGCCAGGCAAACCGTCTAAAAATACACTTGCAAAATATTGCTGTGAAATTCCTGTGCAGTGGATGGCATGCATAGAGTGCAGTAACTACACCATAAACACCAGTGCAACAGCGAGTTGAATGTAGCGCACAGGTGCAGAAACAAAGCCTCATCCCAAGTGGAAAGAGAAGGCATACTTCAAAGGGAATTTGTCTAGGCAGGGTATGAGGGAGACTTAAGAAAGTGTGTACATGCAGGCATCCATTTTGGAATGGGCTGTGTTGTCGTAAATCCTAACTGATTGTCTATTACACCTTTGACAGACAATGCTTCCATAGGCTGAGGCGTATGTTTGCTGGCTCGCCAGACTAAAAGAAGACACCACTTAAAGATTGTTCTTAGTTTTTAATTCTCCTGTAGGTTCACCACCTACGCGTTTCGGACATACACTGTCCCTGGTCACGGTAACAAACAATTGTCCTTTGTTTATTTTAGATATTTATTCAAAAGTCTCCATTAAGCACTTCAGGATGCATTATGGGCTTTGTAGTTTGGTACTTTACTCAATCACAAGCTTATCCGCAATTGGAGTTGTAGAATCTGGCAAGCACGATATTTACAGGACTTTTTTGGGCGCTACGATTCATATCATTAGCGCAAAGACGGAGATACACAAGAAACTAAGATCATTTATCTGATTCACCTTAATGCAACAAAGTCGCAATTAGTTCGTTCATGCGATATTTAGGTGATGACTGAGTGTCTATGAGTCGGTATTGGCTAAGTGCCTTTTTATGACTCTATCCCTGCATTGTTCAAACCAGATTTATACCTCTCCTCACTGGGATAACAAATTAACTTTAAAAAAAACAATTACATTTCTCTCTCTTTAGGGATTCTCCAACACCCTAAATTAATCTTAATCACAAAAAATCTCACTCTATGTAGTAACAAATGTCACCAAATCTGAATCACAAATAGGCCTAAAAGAAGGGGAGAGAAGATACACTCCAACATGTTATTTACTATGTACTGTTCAGTCAAGAAATTCACAGATGTACATGCATCTCCACATCGCCGTTTAGACCCCACGGGCTTTTGGTTTTAAAGCGAATAATCAACTTAGATTCAAGTCGTCTAAGTTTCTGGATGCGATTTCCCCCTCTTTCATTTTCTTTGATCATAGCTATGCCTGAATATTTAATGTCTTTCCATGTTTTTCCTGGATGGATTTTCAGGTGTTTGGAGATTGCATAGCTATAGTCCTTATTTTCGAATGACCTTATACGCTCCAATATTCTTTTCAATAACGGACATTTCGTTGAGCCAATATATTTCTTACCACAACAACATTGTATTTGGTAAACAACAAATTGGGTTTCACATGTTATCTTGTCCCGAATCTCAAAGGTCCTGCCTTTGTGATCGGTAATTGATTTTAAATTGTTTCCAACTTTACAGGCTTTACACGTTTGACATTTGGTGAAGCCTTGCTGTTGTTTGTGTAGCCATGTTGGTGGTTTCTCTTGTTTGAAATGACTATTGACTAGAGTATCTTGAAGTGATGGAGCTTTTCGATATGTTATCAGTGGTCTATCGCCTATCAGAGTGCCAATTTCTGGATCCTTTTTCAGGACACTCCAATACTTAGTGAGGATTTGTCGTATTTTGAAACTCTTTTTTGAATATGTCAGGATCAATCGAGGTTTGTCATCATCTGGTTTAGCTTCTTTTTTATTTTTGACTATTAGCGTTTCTGCTCTTGTTTTTGCTCTTGCCCTTTGTTCTCTTCGAGCGATATCAGAATGTTTGTATCCTCGTTTTGCGAATCGAGATTTTGTTTCCGCAAATTTGCTTTCCATTTCTACATTGTCAGAACAATTCTGTTTCATTCTTAGAAATTCCCCATAGGGTATACTTTGTTTTAGTGATACTGGGTGAAAGCTTGTACCATGCAGTACGCTATTAGTTGATGTTTTTTTTCTGTAGACTGTTGTTTGTAATCTGTTGTTCTTGACATACACTTTTGTATCAAGAAAGTCTATTTCATGCTTCTGGATGTTGGAAGTGAATTTCAAGCCCACTTCATTGCGATTTAGTATCTCAATATATTTGATCAACTTCTTTTTGGGACCTTTCCAGAGGACGAAGAGGTAGTCTATGAATCGGAGCCATAACACCACATCTGTGGTGTATGATTCATTTTCCTCTCTCCAAGCTATGTTCTTCTCCCACCATCCAACGGTGAGATTAGCATAGCTTGGAGAGAAGGACACACCCATGGCACAACCGCATATTTTCGCTCTGTAAGCAACTGCAGCCTTATAGAAACCAGAGCTGAATAATACTGTAAGGACTCCCCATTATATCATAAAAACATACATTAGAAACAGGGGAAAAACAACAGCAAAACATGTTTTGAATCTGTTTTAATGCTTAGCAGTCAGAAGAAAACTCTCACATAGGACTGAAAGCATATGCAGCTCACAGGCTGCATTGCAGAAACAGTCTAAAAAGACTGAAAAGCTAACTCATAGCAACATACAGATAAACTGGAACCGTGCCTTTAAGGCAGTCATGACCCCCAGCTTCCCATCATGCCTCAGGGGTGACAGTTAGGTCAGTGACTCAAAAAGCCTTGACACAAAGAGTTGACATTACCTCATTAAACACAATGTTCCTTTGCCCGGGGAGGTGGGAGGGTTCCTTAGGACTTTGATGAGGATACCCCTGGAAGAGAACTAGGATTACAGGAAAGTAACTAATCCTTCTCTTCATGGGGATTGTCATCAATAGTCATAAGCACTAGAATAGAATATCAGCCTCACCTCATCCACCTGCAGGCAGAGGAAACATAACGGTAAATTAACCAATCAGCTCAGATAACCAAGCCTGGATGGATAGATTACTATCCAAATAGATTCCTCAAGGAGGCCTGGCCCATTTGAGTATCAGCCCTGGAATCGGATTCTAGACAATAATGCCTTGTGAAAGTGTGGACCGATCTCCAGGTTGCAGCCTTGCAAATTTCTGACATTGGAACATCATGCAAAAAAGCTACTATGGCCTCTTTTCTGCTAGTGGAGTGTGTAGGAGAGTAGGGTCTGCAATCCTATGATCACCCCAGATTTTTGCTTTTTGCTTCACTGATTTACGACTTTCCCTGGCTGTGGGCCTGCTAATCAGACCCACAGCCTAGCTGTTCTCTCTCTAAATTGACACACATGTACCTTAGGTGCATTTACCAATTGGTACTGGGCCACCTTATCAGTCCCTGTACAGTGTAGCTTAGGTACCCAGGGCATAGGTGTACCCAGGGCCTACCAGGGGCTGCAGCATGTATTATGCCACCCCTGGCTGGCCATCCAAATCTGACACAACTGGCTGCACGACAGCTGGGGCAAGGTGGTGTAATCACCCTTTGCTTTAGATATAGTATTCCTATATCTAACCCTAAAATGGACACATGTATTCCTATCAGTCACTCCTATGGCAGGCCTTAACAATCCTGAAGGCAGAGTGCTTGGAATTATGTGGGATGGTGCTCTGGCATGAGCTGAGCCCGTTTGCAGCTTGCGGAACCAAGTCCTAATAGCTGTTCCATGATAACGCGTACCATATACTCTTAAGTGCATTATAATCCTCGCGGTTATTTGCCAACTTTGGTATCGCTTTATCAAAACATGTCGAGTAAGGTGTCATACGAATTGGAATACTAACCCCTCGCCAATTCTGGCGACGGGGTTAGCATTCCACCCTTCTAGAGGGACACAACATGTATGTAACTGTGAACGCCGGTTAAAGTTAACTCGAGCCTCAGCATCACAAAATGGATGCTGCCTCCACAGACACAAGTCTGACCTCCTGCTGCTGGGAGTCTTTCCAGCGAGGAGAGCTTGGACAAAGGGTTTCCTGTCAGGGGCGGTGCTAGCACCATCCCAGACAGGGTTTTGTGTATCCCAGGTAGGCAGGGCTGAGAGGAAGGTGACTGCAAGTGGCACCCCGGTGCTCACTATGCATCTGCCGGTTTGAACCAGTTCCAGGGGCACACCAGCCCCTGAGCTGGGGAAAGTCCGGACAAGGGAGAGGGGTGTAACCACCCCCCTCCTGGTCCCACCCATGGGCAGGACCTAGTCGCGTGCCTGCCCCTTTTTTTAGAATAAAGGTAGGAGCAGGCCCCCTTCCCAAATGAGATAATTCTGAATCTTGACTACTTTCCACGAAAGGACTCTTGACTATTTCTGAAGACTCTCCCTTGTGGCTAAGGAGTAGCCACCCTGCACCCGCAGGCACCATCTAAGCATCGCGGTTTGCTGCACGTCCATCCTCCGGATCAAGACTGCCCAGCTCGACGAGACCCGGATTCCCTGGCATCTCTGACCTCTACCTGCATCATCAGCCCAGCTGAGATTCGTGGGTGTGACGAGACCTGAAGGGACCGGCCATCTTCAAAACTGCACGACGCTTAACCAGCACGACCGCCGAGGGATCCTCGAGTGAGTGCTTTGGGGTTTGAGAAGCCCTAACCCTGAGCAGCTCCAGCACCGAAGTCCAGCCCCCCAGCATCCATGAGATCTGCGTGGGGCCCTTCTGCTCTTTGCTGCTCACCGCGTTGTCCGGTCACTTGCTTGCTGGCTAGTGGCCCTCCTGACGACGAACCACGACGATTACACCGCTGGTCTGGTTGCTCCAGACTGGCCCTTGCTCCCTTCCAAGAGAGGAGCACCCCGGACCCTCCTGGTCCACTCCAGACGCCATCTTGACTCCACCGCGTGGGCTTGACATTGCCAAGGTTTGTTGCCCCAATCCTGGGTCCAGCATCGCCAACAGCAGACACCTTCGTGGGACAGCTCGCACCTCCAGCCTGGTCGCCGACAACGCCTCCTGGTCCGAGGGACAGCAGAGTCCAGCGTTGCCTACTCACCTGGTCGAGGTGACTTCATCCGGTGCCATCCTGGTGCCCACCTAATCACTGGCTAGTGATTAAGAACTGAGTCCCCTCTGCTTTCAGGTCGTCTCCATCTTCGATCCAGGCTTGGATGTCTCCGGACATCTTCACTGGTCGCCTGCCAGCAACTTCTTCTTTCAGGCTCCATAGACTTCAACAAGGATTCCCGACGTCTTTTGAACCCTATGCAGCCGCAGCCCCTGGGCTAGGTAACCTGAGCATTTTGGTGCTCCAACGTAGGTTCACTATCTAAGTGGCCAGATCCTTTGTCGTTTTCAGTCTATCTAGTCGGATTCGTCCGATAACAGTAACTTTGTGAATACTAGTATCCATAGACTTTGTCCCGCATCCCGCGTGAGAGTGCACACCCTGCACCCGATCTCCTTAGGCCTCCTGCTCCTAACCTGAAGGTTCAGTAGTGTAGTCCTAGCGATCCTGAAGCCTCTGGATCTTGTTACTTACCTGCTAGTATTTCGCATTCCACTTTTAGTGTATATGGTTTTTCGTGCCCTTCGGGCATTTGTGTAAATTGTGCGACAAAGTATTTTCTTAAGAGTTTTGTTGTGTGCTTAGCTCCCTGACTCATAAAGAGATCAGGGTAGACTTGTTATAAATAAATATCCTTTTTTTTCATAACAACTTGTGTGGTGTCCTTTCACTTGGTGTTCAAGGGGTTTATGTGATGGTATAACAGCTGGCTTAACACGCCCTCTAGAGTTTAGCCTGAAGACTGCTCTTGTCCATGCTACTAGGATAGCTGGTCTATAAGGTTGACTTACAACCAATCATCAATAAGGGTTGTTTGGAATGATACAAAGTGATCACTAGAATAGTGAGCACTATATATCAGGCCAACTTCTCACATTGGTGAGCAGCGGTTGGGATTTGAGCTTGCTGTTGTTTTACCACACGTATCCTAAGAATATCATTTGAAAGATCACATAAGTACCAAGGTACATGTAACTTAGCTTAGAATACTCTGAGTTCTACTGAACCAGCGGTTGTAGTTTAACTGGGCCTAGCACACCCGGACTACAACTCTTAGCAAGGGATCAGTAGGCAAACAAATAGTGTAGGTAAGTGCACCACTTACACCTCACTAGAAAAGCATGTCTGACAAAGGAGAGAACACAGAGGCTCCCCTTATGTCAGTTGACCCTCCACAGGTCATGTCAAGATATGCAGCTCTTAGCTTCCAGGAGATGAGACAAGTGTGTACCTCCAGGAAGCTAAAACAGGGTTCTAACCCTACCATCCCATTTCTGATAGGTCTCTTAGAGACTTATGATGCAAGGAGGGCTTCTATCACAGGCCCTTCTATTCCAGATGGGAATATGCCCCCCTTAGAGGGAACCCTTGGGGACCCTGACCTCAACCTCAATGGAACAGGAAGTGATGAGGAGGAAGAGGATCAGGAGTTGTCAGGGGATGAGGCAGACAAAGGTCAGGTAGTAGTCAGTAGACTCACCAGGACCAACTTAAGCAGGCATGAAAATGGACTTGGGGGACCCCAGGCCCACTCTCAGGCAGGCTTAACATTGGGAATGGAAGAGTTAGGTCTCTCTCTAGAGGCTCTAACAGATCCATTCATACCAATGGCTCTCAGGTCTCTTCTCACAGAGGGATGACATCCCCTCAGAGGAGAGAGCATGAAGCTAAGATGAGGGAAGTCAATCTGAGGATTGAAAGGGAAGAACTTGCCCTGGCCAAAGAGAGACTTGCCTTTGCTAGAGAGCAGAAATTGAGTGGGGCAGACCCCACTGGTGGCAGCATTCTCCCAAAAGAAAAAGACAGGAGTTTAGACACTAGACACCTGAGTAAGATAGTGCCCCCCTTTAAACAAGGGGATGACATCCACAAATGGATGACTGCTTTGGAGAGGGCCTGCACTGTCCAGTGCGTCCCCCAGGGTCAGTGGGCAGCTATCTTGTGGCTCTCCTTTGAAGGCAAAGGTAGAGATAAGCTCCTCACTACTAGAGCTGAGGATGCTAACAATTACCAAGTCCTGAAGAATACACTGATTGATGGGTTTGGCTTAACACCTGAGCAGTACAGGTTGCTGTTCAGAGACACCCAGAAAACTCAGTCTCAGGATTGGTCTGACTTTGTGGATTGTGCCACTAAGGCTTTGGAAGGCTGGTTGCTGGGTAGTAAGGTTACTGATAACACAGGGTTGTACAATCTGATCATGAGAGAACAGATTTTAAATAACTGTCAGAACCAGTTGTTGCATCAGCACCTTGTTGACTCGGATCTGACCTCTCCCCAAGAATTGGGAAAGAAGGCAGACAGATGGGTCAGAACAAGGGTCAAGCAGAACCAGACTCAGAACCAGGGTGGTCAGAAGAAAGCAGACCAAAAGGGTAGTAACAAGAGTGAACAAAATGACCAGAAGTCTTCGACAGGTCCCCAACCAACCAAAGAGGGTGGGGGTCAGGCTTCACAGCAGAAAAAGAAGACTCAAGAAGGCCAGTCAAAAAGGTGGTGCCAATACTGTAAAAGTAAAACTCACTGGTTTAGTGAGTGCACCAAGAAAGGAGGGCAAACTACTACCACTACAGCCCCTAAGGCACCTGCACCCCCTAGTACAGTCAGTAGTGGTAGTGCACCTCCCAAGGGATTAGTTGGGTTAACCTTGGGATCTGAGGGATATGACAACCTAGTTGGCACACTCACTCAGGCTGTCCTTGTCTGTACAGGGGATGTGGATATATCCCCTGATGTAAGTCCCAATACTTTGGGCAAATACAGGCAGACACCTTTAATTAATGGAAAAGTGGCTCAGGCCTACAGGGACACTTGTGCCAGTGTCACAATGGTGACACCTAACTTTGTGGACCCTGGACAGATCATGCTAGGTACAGATTACCTAGTGACCAATGCCAGCAATGTCACTACCCACCATAGTATGGCAATTGTTGATTACTCCTGGGGAGGGGTAAGTGGCCAAAAGAAAGTTGTGGTTAGTTCAGACCTCCCAGTAGAATGTTTGTTGGGCAATGATTTGGAAACATCACTATGGTCAGAAGTGGAGCAGAGGACTCACATTGAAATGTTAGGCTTGCCAGCACATGTCCTTGCTGTGACTAGGTCACAGGCCAAAAGATGCCCCACTGAACAGGTGCTGGATCCTGGAACAATGGACCAGACACCTTCCAAGAGAAGGAGCAGTAGGGTTAAGGCATTGCCTTCCCCCTTGCCCCAGGTTGTGGATCAAGTCTCAGAGGAGGCTGACCTTAAAGAACTGAGGGAAACTGAGCCTAAAGAGCTTGAACCTGATCAGGTTGATTTTCTGGGCTCAGGGGGACCCTCCAGGGAAGACCTGGGGAAGGCACAGTTAGACTGCCCTTTACTTGAACCCCTCAGACAGCAGGCTGCTGCTGAGGCTGCAGGGAACGCCACAGGTGCCCACAGGGTATACTGGGATGATGGACTCCTGTACTCTGAGTCAAGAGACCCCAAACCTGGTGCAACCAGGAGGCTGGTCATCCCCTTGTCTCAGAGGTTTCCTTCTCACCTTGGCCCATGAGATTCCCCTTGCAGGACACTTAGGCCAGACAAAGACTTGGGACAGACTTGTCTCACACTTTCACTGGCCTCACATGAATGAAGATACCAAGGAGTTTTGTCGCTCCTGTGTCACTTGCCAAGCCAGTGGTAAGTCAGGTGGCACAACAAAGGCCCCCCTTATACCACTACCTGTGGTGGGGGTACCCTTTGAAAGAGTGGGGATTGACATTGTTGGTCCAATGGAACCCCAGACAGCATCAGGGCACAAGTTTATACTGGTGGTGGTGGACCATGCCACCAGGTATCCTGAAGCTATTCCCCCTTAGGACCACTACAGCACCTCTTGTGGCAAGAGCCCTAGTTGGAGTGTTCTCCAGAGTGGGCTTCCCTAAGGAGGTTGTCTCTGACAGAGGTGCAAACTTCATGTCAGGATATCTGACTGCAATGTGGAAGGAATGTGGTGTCAACTACAAGTTCACCACCCCCTATCACCCACAGTGCAATGGGCTTGTTGAGAGATTCAACAGGACCCTCAAAGGGATTATTCATGGACTACCTGAAAAGCTCAGGCGTAGATGGGATGTCCTGATACCCTGCCTCTTGTTTGCTTACAGAGAGGTCCCACAGAAGGGGGTTGGCTACAGCCCTTTTGAACTTCTGTATGGGCATCCTGTGAGAGGACCCCTTTGTTTGGTGAAGGAAGGATGGGAGAGACCTCTCAAAAAGCCTGCAACCAACATTGTGGACTATGTACTTGGTCTCCGCTTCAGAATGGCTGAGTATATGGAAAAGGCATCTAAAAACCTTGAGGCCAGCCAAGAACTACAAAAAGCTTGGCATGACCAAAAGGCTGTCCTGACTGTGTACAAGCCTGGACAGAAGGTGTGGGTGCTGGAGCCAGTGGCCCCAGCAGCACTCAAAGACAAATGGTCTGGGCCCCACACAATCAATGAGCAGAAGGGAGAGGTCACCTACCTGGTGGACCTTGGAACTCCCAGGAGCCCCCTCAGGGTGCTCCATGTAAACAGGCTCAAAGCATATGTCGACAGGAAGGACATGAGCTTGCTCATGGCCACAGATGAGGGACAGGAGGAGGAGAGTGACCCTCTCCCAGACCTGCTCACTCAGAACCCTGATGATGGGTCAGTAGATGGTGTTGTCTTTTGTGGCAGCCTCTCTGAACATCAGCAAAAGGATTGCAAACAAGTTCTTCAATCCTTTAGACATATGTTCTCTCTGACACCCAGTCAAACCAATTGGTGTACCCATGAGGTTGACACTGGAGACAGTCTGCCAGTCAAGAGTAAAATCTACAGACAGCCTGATCATGTCAGAGACTGCATCAAGACAGAAGTGCAGAAAATGTTGGAGCTGGGAGTCATTGAGCCCTCAGATAGCCCTTGGGCTAGTCCAGTAGTTCTAGTGCCAAAGCCTCACACCCAGGGTGGTAAGAAAGAGATGAGGTTTTGCGTAGACTACAGAGGCCTCAATGCAGTCACTAAGACTGATGCCCACCCAATACCAAGGGCAGATGAACTTATAGATAGATTGGCTTCTGCCAACTACTGAAGCACATTTGACCTGACAGCTGGGTATTGGCAAATCAGGTTAGCTGAGGAGGCCAAACCCAAGACAGCATTTTCTACCCCTGGTGGGCATTATCAGTTTGTGGTGATGCCCTTTGGTTTGAAAAATGCACCTGCCACCTTCCAAAGGCTGGTGAATCAAGTTCTCACTGGGCTGGATGACTTCTGTGCAGCATATCTTGATGATATAGCTGTCTTTAGTTCCACCTGGGAGGATCACCTGGTCCACCTGAGGAAAGTGTTAGAGGCACTGCAGAAGGCAGGTCTCACTATCAAGGCCACTAAGTGCCAGATAGGGCAGACACAGGTTGTATACCTGGGCCACCTTGTAGGTGGAGGCCAGGTTCAGCCATTGGAGAGCAAGATACAGGCCATCAAGGACTGGGCTCCTCCAACCACCCAGACTCCGGTTCGAGCTTTCTTGGGCCTGACTGGATATTACAGGAAATTTGTCAGAAATTATGGATCTATTGTGACTCCACTTAATGACCTGACAAGTAAAAAGATGCCAAAGAAAGTTCAGTGGACAGCAAGCTGTCAAAAAGCATTCGATGACCTAAAGCAGGCCATGTGCACAGCACCTATCCTAAAGAGTCCAGACTACTCCAAAACATTCATTGTCCAAACAGATGCTTCTGAGTTGGGTGTGGGAGCTGTTCTATCTCAGCTGAATTTTGATGGTCATGACCAGCCCATTGCTTTTATTAGCAGAAGGCTGACCCCCAGAGAGAAAAATTGGTCAGCTATTGAGAGGGAGGCCTTTGCTGTGGTGTGGGCCCTGAAGAAATTGAGGCCATACTTGTTTGGCACTCATTTCAAGATTCAGACCGACCATAAGCCCCTCTTGTGGCTAAATCAGATGAAGGGTGAAACCCCTAACTACTTAGGTGGTCCATTTCCCTACAGGGGATGGATTTTACAGTGGAGCATAGACCTGGCACTGATCATGGCAATGCAGATGGGCTCTCCAGGTATTTCCACTTCGAGCAAGAAGACTCACCTGGTCAAGGTTAGCTTATTGTCCCAAAGTTTGGGGGGGGGGTCATGTAGGAGAGTAGGGTCTGCAATCCTATGATAACCCCAGATTTTTGCTTTTTGCTTCACTGGTTTACGACTTTCCCTGGCTGTGGGCCTGCTAATCAGACCCACAGCCTAGCTGTTCTCTCTCTAAATTGACACACATGTACCTTAGGTGCATTTACCAATTGGTACTGGGCCACCTTATCAGTCCCTGTACAGTGTGACTTAGGTACCCAGGGCATAGGTGTACCCAGGGACTACCAGGGGCTGCAGCATGTATTATGCCACCCCTGGCTGGCCATCCAAATCTGACACAACTGGCTGCACGACAGCTGGGGCAAGGTGGTGTAATCACACTTTGCTTTAGATATAGTATTCCTATATCTAACCCTAAAATGGACACATGTATTCCTATCAGTCACTCCTATGGCAGGCCTTAACAATCCTGAAGGCAGAGTGCTTGGAATTATGTGAGATGGTGCTCTGGCATGAGCTGAGCCCGTTTGCAGCTTGCGGAACCAAGTCCTAATAGCTGTTCCATGATAACGCGTACCATATACTCTCAAGTGCATTATAATCCTCGCGGTTATTTGCCAACTTTGGTATCGCTTTATCAAAACATGTTGAGTAAGGTGTCATACGAATTGGAATACTAACACCTCGCCAATTCTGGCGACGGGGTTAGCATTCCACCCTTCTAGAGGGACACGACATGTATGTAACTGTGAACCCCGGTTAAAGTTAACTCGAGCCTCAGCATCACAAAATGGATGCTGCCTCCACAGACACAAGTCTGACCTCCTGCTGCTGGGAGTCTTTCCAGCGAGGAGAGCTTGGACAAAGGGTTTCCTGTCAGGGGCGGTGCTAGCACCATCCCAGACAGGGTTTTGTGTATCCCAGGTAGGCAGGGCTGAGAGGAAGGTGACTGCAAGTGGCACCCCGGTGCTCACTCTGCATCTGCCGGTTTGAACCAGTTCCAGGGGCACACTAGCCCCTGAGCTGGGGAAAGTCCGGACAAGGGAGAGGGGTGTAACCACCCCCCTACTGGTCCGACCCATGGGCAGGACCTAGTCGCGTGCCTGCCCCTTTTTTTAGAATAAAGGTAGGAGCAGGCCCCCTTCCCAAATTAGATCATTCTGAATCTTGACTACTTTCCACGAAAGGACTCTTGACTATTTCTGAAGACTCTCCCTTGTGGCTAAGGAGTAGCCACCCTGCACCCGCAGGCACCATCTAAGCATCGCGGTTTGCTGCACGTTCATCCTCCGGATCAAGACTGCCCAGCTCGACGAGACCCGGATTCCCTGGCATCTCTGACCTCTACCTGCATCATCAGCCCAGCTGAGATTCGTGGGTGTGACGAGACCTGAAGGGACCGGCCATCTTCAAAACTGCACGACGCTTAACCAGCACGACCGCCGAGGGATCCTCGAGTGAGTGCTTTGGGGTTTGAGAAGCCCTAACCCTGAGCAGCTCCAGCACCGAAGTTCAGCCCCCCAGCATCCACGAGATCTGCGTGGGGCCCTTCTGCTCTTTGCTGCTCACCGCGTTTTCCGGTCACTTGCCTGCTGGCTAGTGGCCCTCCTGACGACGAACCACGAAGATTACACCGCTGGTCTGGTTGCTCCAGACTGGCCCTTGCTCCCTTCCAAGAGAGGAGCACCCCGGACCCTCCTGGTCCACTCCAGACGCCATCTTGACTCCACCGCGTGGGCTTGACTTTGCCAAGGTTTGTTGCCCCAATCCTGGGTCCAGCATCGCCGACAGCACACACCTTCGTGGGACAGCTCGCACCTCTAGCCTGGTCGCCGACAACGCCTCCTGGTCCGAGGGACAGCAGAGTCCAGCGTCGCCTCCTCACCTGGTCGAGGTGACTTCATCCGGTGCCATCCTGGTGCCCACCTAATCACTGGCTAGTGATTAAGAACTGAGTCCCCTCTGCTTTCAGGTCGTCTCCATCTTCGATCCAGGCTTGGATCACTCCGGACATCTTCACTGGTCGCCTGCCAGCAACTTCTTCTTTCAGGCTCCATAGACTTCAACAAGGATTCCCGACGTCTTTTGAACCCTATGCAGCCGCAGCCCCTGGGCTAGGTAACCTGAGCATTTCGGTGCTCCAACGTAGGTTCACTATCTAAGTGTCCAGATCCTTTGTCGTTTTCAGTCTATCTAGTCGGATTCGTCCGATAACAGTAACTTTGTGAATACTAGTATCCATAGACTTTGTCCCGCATCCCGCGTGAGAGTGCACACTCTGCACCCGATCTCCCTAGGCCTCCTGCTCCTAACCTGAAGGTTCAGTAGTGTAGTCCTAGCGATCCTGAAGCCTCTGGATCTTGTTACTTACCTGCTAGTATTTCGCATTCCACTTTTAGTGTATATGGTTTTTCGTGCCCCTCGGGCATTTGTGTAAATTGTGCGACTTAAAGTATTTTCTTAAAAGTTTTGTTGTGTGCTTAGCTCCCTGACTCATAAAGAGATCAGGGTAGACTGGTTATAAATAAATATCCTTTTATTTCCATAACAACTTGTGTGGTGTCCTTTCACTTGGTGTTCAAGGGGTATATGTGATGGTATAACAGCTGGCTTAACACGCCCTCTAGAGTTTAGCCTGAAGACTGCTCTTGTCCATGCTACTAGGATAGCTGGTCTATAAGGTTGACTTACAACCAATCATCAATAAGGGTTGTTTGGAATGATACAAAGTGATCACTAGAATAGTGAGCACTATATATCAGGCCAAATTCTCACAGAGTGTGCTTTAGGAGACAACAACAAGGGTTTATGCGCCAACTGGTAAGCCAATTTTATACAGGACACTATCCACCTTGAAATGGATGTTTTGGAGGCTGGGCACCTGTTCTCATGGCACCATAATTCAAAAACAATTGATCCGATTTCCTTATGCCCTTGGTACCCTCCAGATAGAATTTAAGCACTCTTTTGAGGTCCAAGGAATGTAGCGACCTCTCCGCAGGAGTCGCGGGGTTAAGGAAAAAGGATGGTAGGGAGATTGACTGATTTATATGGAAATCAGATATAACCTTTGGCAGAAAAGCAGGGTGAGCCCTCAACACTACCCTGTTGTAGTGAAACAGTATACTGTTCTTTTCCACCAGCACTTGGATCTCGCTTACCCTGCGAACTGATGTTATCGCTACCAGAAAAGCAGCCTTCCACGTCAGGTGTTGTAAAGAGGCTTTGTGAATGGGCTCAAAAGGAGGATCCATTAATCTGGACAGCACCAGATTCAACTCCCAAGGAGGAGAAGGGTTTCGAACCGGGGGATACACTTTCTTCAACCCCTGTAAGAAATCCTTAACCACCTGCATTTGAAACAAGCATTTACAATGCAATGGTCTCGCCTTTGCAAAAGTTAGAGCTATTGGCATTGTAAATTACAAACTTTTTATTTATGTGTTGGTTTTGAAAACAGAGAAATAAATGGCATTGTCATTTACAATGCCAACAGCTTAATCTCTCGCAAATGCGAGACCTATTGCATTTGCACACACAGAGCCCCCCACACACACACACAGAGCCACACACACACACAGAGCCACACACACACACACAGAGCCACACACACACACAGAGCCACACACACACACACACACACACAGAGTCACACACACACACACAGAGCCACACACACACAGAGCCACAGACACACACAGAGCCACACACGCACAGAGCCACATACAGAGCCACACACACACACACACAAATATACAGAGCCACAGACCACGCGGCTCTTGGTGTGTCCTATCTGAGTTGGCAATTATCACCCTGCTCTTGATATTCTTCCCCCGGGTGTTGTTTACTTTGCAGCAAGTTCATAAGTAGACGCAGGATGTGACTGTAGCCCTCATACTCCTCTTCACTTCCCTCGTACATATGTGCAGCTACTTTTACCACGTTTGAAACACCCCTCTAAACCTCTCATAACTTCAAAAGTCTTCCCTCATAGATGCATAATTATAGAATGGCAGTGTGTGGCCTTCTAACTCTGCTTCTTGGCTTGTTAGATTCCCCCACGGCAACCACTCGAGATTTTAAAAAGGAGCACATTTTCAGTTTTTTTTAATTGCCTACTGAAGATATAGTAGTTATTTACTTGTGCACTGTTGAATGCACATTATAACGTTAGAATGCATTTCCTAGATCACTCACTGGTGTGATGCATTTTTCTGATGGGTTTCAATGAGGGAAGTGAACTGTCTATAATATGACTACTTATAAAAAAAATACAAACAAAACACCTTGATTCCACGAGCTGGTGGATTAGTTAATTATTATAAAAGCACGTTTTATACCAAACCTTTATCCAGTACATTACATAGACTATATGTGTTTGAGTTAGTTGCTCAATCTAACATGGTATTTGCACTAAATGAAAGGCAAGGTTTACCAATCCAGGTCTGGCCTAAGCATTACCTATGTAGTTAAGTGACTAAGGCACCAAGCGCTAGTATTTGCGAATAAGCAAAGCTAAAATCCAAAAGATGAGAGGAAAGAGAAATCCGTTATGTGTAAGGTAACCAGACGTCCAGAATTGGCCTGGACACTCCGTACTTAATGATTTTGGCTTCTGAAGAGAATGTTCAAGGAAGGATTTTAGACAGGTCAGAGCCTGTTATTCTACCCTAATGTAGACAAGGCGTTGAATCAGGATCTCATGTGAGTTAGTGTCGAGTTACACTGAGCGGTCCAAAATAATTAGTGCTTTTCCACTTAGCCGGTACAATGCCCGATTGCAGGGAGGAGGAGAAGAGCACATGATAAATGGGAGCAAGAGTGGTCCCAAGCGTTCCCCTAACTTGGGGCGGAAGGGGATCCCGCGGAGATCTGGATTTAATTTTGGAGAAATTTCTTCAGTTCCAGATTTGTGGGGGCTATGACTTGAATTAGTCTGCCCTGTGCAATAGACAGGGGAGGGGGGAGGGGGGGGACAAAAGACGTTCTGGGGCACTGTATTATGCATGGGGATTGGTGGCCCAGTATTTTTTACTATTTTGTCCTAAAAAAAAGAAAACTCAGGTAAGAACACTGGGATGCACTTGTCTCAAGTGGAGGTGCGAAATATTTTAAATCTGTGAAATAAGAAGCAATTAAAAAAAAATCCTTTGCATTATTGTTGGCTTTTGCAACAGCATTAGTAAAAAAAAAAATTTTTTTAAACGGTTGTGCGGATTTCAGATTGCCATATGTCCTTAAGGCCCTATCATAGTGGCTCTTATCCAATTCATCATAGTATTTTCTCCATAGACGTTCCAACTTGTTACAGCCCTTCCTTTCTTCTGCAAGTTGGAAGATGAACCATCGGATGGACTGAAAGTGTATGGCGGACCTTAGTTATTGGGGCTGCACGATTATCCCAACAAACATCCATCATCCCAACACCACAACAATTTTTCAGGACACTCCAACACTAACGTGCACACATGCACACCACCCACACACACCCCCAACACCCCCCCACACAAACTTCGCAACACCCCCCCACACACCTCCCAACACCCCCTACATCTCCCAACACCCCCTCTCACACCTCAACACCCCACTCCTCACCCCCCCACCCCAACCCCCCCCCACCCCACCCCCTTGCTGTGACTGTGTGTACCAACGGCAAAAGCGCATTACCGCTGCCTTTGCCGTTCAGTTTGTGAGGTACGTTTGCTAGGGTTTTGATGGCTACATTAAATCCGTGTGTGCTAGAGATAAAGAACCTTACAACGCTGTTCAGTGCACCTTACAACGCTGCTCAGGGCATCTGGCACCGTTGCTGCCGCCCACCTATATCTGAAAGGAAACTTTTAATGATGCTGCCTATGGAATTCCTAACTTGAGTATTTGTGAATCTTGCAGAAAAATGTCACTGGACAAAATCCCTTCATCGATGTTTCTCAATGCAAATAGGGCTATTTTTACTACTCAAGGCACTGCGTTATGATATAGAAAACCTTTTCACAGTGTGCCTACAATTATCTAACAAAAATAACTAAGCCTAGACTGAGGCCTGGTTTGAATGCACTCTGGGTTCACAGCGGGACACACTTACGTTTTATTTAGGCCCAGCGCGGCTCATTTTCTTCTCTAGGTTTGCAGCGGGTGGAATGTTAAAAGGACTGTTCGACTGAGCCCTCTCTGTTTATCTTTGAGCTTAATTTACACAGCAGTGCTGGGCCAGGGCACGGTCTATTTTCATCTGGAAGCCACTGATTTTGCAGTAAAAGAACAACTGAGTTATTGCAAGGGTTATCATCCTACTTCGAAGAAGCTCGCAAGACTCCACAGCCAGAGGAAGATCTTTAAAATGCATTTAAAAGCTTGCAACACCTTTGCCTGGACTTGCAACGAGAAGTAACAGGGCAGCGCCTCGAAGCCCGTGGTCACTCGCCGAGCAGCAGCAGCAGCTTGAGCTCGCGGCGGGCGTTCTGCTTGTCCTTCTTGATCCGCCGCTCGATCTCCGTGTTGATCCTGTGCTGCTCCTTCTCCTCCGCCGAAAAGCAGCAGCCCGCCATCCTGCCCGACTACAGCAGCAACAAGTGTGCCAACGCGGGACCCACACCTGGCTCCTTTCCCCTTCCTCCCACCAAAACCAGCTCCGACACAGTTAAAACCAAACCCTGCAGTCCCGTCCCCGAGAAAACAAGCCGTCAGGAGGGCAGTCTAACACCACCATCTTTCTCCAAGGTCATGCAGAAATGCCTCAGAGAAACGCTCAGTCATTTTCGGATTTGGGGGCATGTTTTTCTTTCTCTCCTCTTCCCATTGGCTGGAATGTAAAATTCCAGCCAATGGTAAGAGGAGAGAAAGAAACTAAAAGACACACCCCCGAATCCCAAAAAGACAGGGCTTAAATGGACAGACGCCCCTCTCCTCCAATGGCTGGCCTCCGTTTAAGAAGCCAGCCAATGGAGAAGAGGGGCGGGTTCAAGCCCCACACTGAGAAACATAAGATCTCGCCGGCGAGAATGCACAAGCGCAGCCTACGCAGGCCGAGGCCTAAAAAGGAAGGTTGGCTGGGGGACTTTCTGTATGCCGTAATGGCTGACAAATGAACCCTGATTGAGGCATATTTCAAACCCGATTTTGCTAAATATAGAAGGACGTCTTCCTGCCCCTTCGTAGGGTTAAAATGATTTTCAACACACCATGGGTAGAACCTCTTCCATTTAAAAGCGTATAACGCTCTTGTGGAGGGTCGCTTAGCCTCTTTCAGGATAGGCATGCAGTCCTGCGGCAGATTCAACTGTCCGTACTGTAGGACCTCAGGAGCCATGCTGCCAAGTTCAGGGAGGGAAGGCTGGGATGGAGAATCCTCCCGTCCATCTTGGTCAGTAGATCCGCTCTGTACGGTAGCCTCCTGTGGGGGGAGTACCAATAACTGAAGAAGGTCCAGGTTCCACCACTGGCGTGGCCAGTCTGAAGCTATCAGAATCATCGTCATGTTGGATCTGATGAGCTTGGACGCCACCTTCGGGAACAGAGGCAGAGGAGGAAAGGCGTAGGCAAATGTCTCTGACCAATCCATCGAAAAGCGCATTCCCTCTTGTCCCTGGACAGTGGAATCTGGATGCGAAGGCGTAGTATTTTTTGTTTTTGTCGTCTGCAAATTGATGGACTACCCCACTGTTGGAAAATGTCTGCCACCACCTCGGCGTGCAGAACCCAGTCTGGCTGATCTTCGAAGTGCCGACTGAGTGTGTCTGCTTTGACATTCTGCTCTCCCGGAAGGTCCTTTGCCACTAGAGAGGTTCTGAGCCAGAAGCCAGTGCCAGATCGCCTGAGCCTCCAGGGAGAGAGTTCGAGAGCGCGTACCACCCTGTTTGTTTAGACAATACATGGTGGTCGTGTTGTCTGTTTGGATCAGGACAGAGTTGGACGTGATCGGGGGCAAAAAAGCTTTCAGAGCAAGATGGACTGCTCTAGCTCCAACATGTTTGTGTGGTAGGACTGTTCTTTCGTGGACCACCGGCCCTGCATTTGAAGGCACCCCAGATGCATCCGTTATCAACGATTGCACTGGAACTGGTTGATGGAAAGGGACTCCCACCAACAGATTCTGAGGCTGAGTCCACCACTTGATGGAGGATTTCGCTGCTTGGGAGAGCACAATCCAATCCTCCCAGCGACCCGTTGCTTGCTCCTATTTGTCTTCTAGATCTTGTTGCAACGGACGCATTCTCAGCCTTGCGTTGGGGATTGAGAAATATGCAGTAGGCCATCGACCCCAGCAGAGATGCCACTTGTTGAACTGCTAGGCGACCTGTCTGAAGCAGAGCCCTGCACTTCTGCTGCATTGAGGAAAGTCTTTCCTCCGAAGGAAACACTCGTCCTTTGTTTGTATCCAGAGTCGATCCCAGATAGAGGATCGTCTGGGTGGGCTGTAGTACAGACTTCCCCATGTTGACATGAAGACCCAGTTTGTGTAGTTGCCGTAGACAGACTTGGAAATCGCTCCTCACTTGTTGAGGAGATGGCCCTTTGAGGAGCCAATCGTGTAAGTAAGGGTAGACGAATAGACCTTTTCTGTGTAGGGCGGCCGCCACCACTGCCATCCACTTGGTAAAGGCTCGTGGGGCAGACTTCAGCCCGAAGGGCAAGACCTTGCATTGATAGTGCTTGTCTCCGACCACAAACCGCAGATACTTGCGATGACGTGGAGCAATGGGTATATGGAAGTACGCATCTTGGAGGTCCACCGAACACATCCAATCTCCTGCTTGCAGATGTGCACATCTTTGATGAAGGGCCAACATGCGAAACTTCTCCTTCTGAATGACTCTGTTCAGCAGGCGGAGGTCCAGGATAGGTCTGAACTTGTGCTCCTGGTCCCTTTTGGGCACAAGAAAGTACCTGGAGTAGACTCCCTTCCCTCGCTGCGCGGAAGGAACCTCTTCTATGGCCTTTTCGCAGAAGGGTTGCCACCTCCTGCCGGAGCAACTTTAGTTGGTGAGGACGAGATCTCGTAGCCCGTATCCATTGCGCAGTATATTGAGCACCCAACGATCTTTTGTGATGCTGCACCACTCTGCCAGATGATGTGAAGCACTTCCTCCCACTGGAGTGGGCAACGGCGCCAGAGGAAGCTCCTGCTCATTGCTTCCCTGCCGATCTGGCTGTGGTAGAGCACAGTTGCTGGTGACCACCTCTACCTCGGTTGGATTAACGGCCCTGGTACTGAGACTTGCCTTGTTTTTTTCCTTTGGACCATGGAGGGGTTTGAACCCTCTGCTGGTATCCCTTGCGCTGGTTGGGCCTGTATCGACGTTTGTACTTCTTTTTTTCCAAGCCCACAGCTTTGAGGGTGTCGAACTCTGCTTTCATCCTGCCCACTTCCTCATCTATATGGGTGCCAAATAGAGAGGAGCGGGAAAACAGGAGATTTAGAATTCTCTGCTGTGCATCTCGCTTGAGTGTTGTTAGCCTCAACCAGGAGGATCTCCTGGCACAAACCCCATGGGCATATGAATGCGTTGATAGAGTAGCGCCGTCCGCTGCTGTACTGATCACTTGGTTGGCAACAAGTGATCCCTCGGTGATGATCTCCTCATAGTCCTTCTGATCCTCTTTTGGCAGCTTCTCTTTGAAGTGGTCCAAGTCAAGTCAAGTCAAGTCAAAGAATTTATAAAGCGCACTACATACCCAGAGGGTCTCAAGGCGCTAGGGGGGGGGAGGAGGATTACTTGTCGAATATCCACGTTTTAAGTTGCTTTCAGAATGCTAGGTGGTTCTGGGTAAGGCGAAGGTGAGTGGGGAGTGAGTTCCATGTTTTAGCAGCCAGGTATGAGAAGGATCTGCCTCCCATGGTGGTCTTGTTGATGCGAGGTACAGTGGCGAGGGCTTGGCTGGACGAGCGTAGTTGGCGGGGGGGGTGTAGAAGGACAGTCGTGAGTTGAGGGATTCTGGTCCGATGTCGTAGAGTGATTTGTGTGCGTGGGTTAGCAGTCGGAAAGTGATCCTCTTATTGACGGGTAGCCAGTGGAGGTCTTTCAAGTGGCCAGAGATGTGTTCGTTGCGCGGGATGTCTAATATGATCCTGGCTGATGCGTTTTGGATTCGTTGTAGTTTCTTCTGGAGTTTAGCGGTAGTACCTGCGTAGAGGGTGTTTCCGTAGTCCAGTCGGCTCGTGACCAGAGCATGGGTGACTGTTTTTCTGGTTTCGGTGGGGATCCAGCGAAATGTTTTTTTGAGCATGCGGAGAATGTTGAAGCAGGATGAGGATACGGCGCTGACTTGTTTGTTCATTGAGAGTGAAGAATCCAGGATAACGCCCAGGTTCCGTGCGTGGTCTGTCGGGATGGGTGCTTTTCCAAGGGCTTCCGGCCACCAAGAGTCGTCCCATGCAGATGGGGATGTGCCTAAGATGAGGACTTCTGTTTTATCTGAGTTCAGTTTTAGACGGCTGAGTTTCATCCATTCGGCAACTTCTTTCATTCCTTCGTGTAGGTTAGTTTTGGCGGTGCTGGGGTCATTGGTGAGAGAAAGGATCAGTTGAGTGTCATCCGCGTAGGAGATGATGTTGAGGTTGTGTTGGCGGGAGATGGCCGCGAGGGGGCTCATGTATACGTTGAAGAGGGTGGGACTGAGTGAAGATCCTTGTGGTACGCCACAGATGACTTCAGTGGCCTCGGACTTGAATGGTGGAAGGCGGACTCTCTGAGTTCTTCCGGTGAGGAACGAGGTGATCCATTCAAGTGCTTTTCCTTGTATTCCGATGTTTCTGAGGCGCTGTAGAAGGGTGCTATGACAGACTGTGTCAAAGGCTGCGGAGAGGTCGAGGAGGATGAGGGCGACTGTGTCTCCATTGTCCAGTAGAGTTCGAATGTCGTCTGTTGCTGCGATGAGGGCGGTCTCAGTGCTGTGTTTTGCTCGGAAGCCAGATTGAGAGGAGTCTAGGGATTTGTTGGCTTCGAGGAAAGCGGCGAGCTGGTTGTTGACAGCTTTCTCGATTACTTTGGCCGGGAATGGAAGGAGCGAAATGGGGCGGTAATTTTTGAGTTCGGTGGGGTCCGCTGTGGGTTTTTTCAGAAGGGCGGTGAGTTCAGCGTGTTTCCAGCTTTCCGGGAAGGTGGCGGAATTGAAGGAGCAGTTGATGACGTCTCGGAGGTGAGGTGCTATGACGGAGTCTGCTTTGTTGAAGATGTGGTGAGGACATGGGTCTGTGGGAGATCCTGAGTGGATGGAGTTCATCAGGCGGATGGTGTCCTCAGTGGAGATTGGGTTCCAGTCGTTAAGGGTGTTCAGGGGGGGAGAGTGTTCTTCATATGGATGGGTGGGTTGGTCTCCTGGTTGGTTGTTGAAGCTGTTGTGGATGTCAGCGATTTTGTTGTGGAAGAATGAGGCTAGGGAGTCGCAGAGGGCTTGAGAGGGGGTGATGTCGTTGGAATTGGCCGAGGGATTGGTAAATTCCTTGACTATGTTGAAAAGTTCCTTGCTGTTGTGGGCGTTGTTGTCAAGTCGATCCTTGAATGCTGTTTTCTTGGCTTTTCGGATTAGTTGGTGGTGTGTGCGGGTGGCGTTTTTGAAGGCATCCTTGGTGCTGGTGGTTGGGTCTTTTTTCCAGGCCTTTTCAAGGGAGCGGCAGAGTTTCTTGGACTTCTTAAGATCAGCGTTGAACCATGAGGCCTTCTTGCTGCCTGGTTTGCTTTGACGTTTTTTCAGTGGTGCTAAGGTGTGGGACAAGGAGTCCCACAAGGCCACATCATAGCGACCTAATAAGGCTGCTGCACTGCAGACCTTTAATGATGAAGCTGTTGAGCCGCACACCTTACGTCCCCAAGAGTTTTGGGACCTACTTTCCTTATCAGGTGGAACCGATGAAGACGCAGCCACAGCATGAATCTTCCTCGCTGCCGCAATGACCACCAAGTCTGCAGGCAGATCAGTCTTCAAGAAGACAGGGTCTGAGGCAACCGGATTGTATTTTGTCTGAATTCAAACTGGTGCTGCCTTGATCGCAGCTGGTGTCAGGAAGATGTCCATCACGGGTTCCAGAAGCCCAGGAACCAAGGGGAGTAATGGACGAGACGCTGTTCTCTGATGCAGAGTCTCAAGGATCACCATTGATGCAACCTGAGGGACAGACATTTCTATGTTCAGCTTCTGAGCCACTCTCTGAAGCACATCTTGGTAGGTGTTTATGTCGTCTACCGGAGATACCCTCAATACAGGCTGTCCGATAGGGTAGGGGAATAACCCCTCTTCGATGATCGGGTGGAGGAAGAAGACCACGACGGTGTCCTTCTCCTTCAGCGATCAGAACTATGTCTTTGTTCCCAGGACCTGCCTGTGTGTTCCTCACGTCTGGGGGAACGCTATCGGTCCACCTCCTGCACCAACCTTTGTAAAGGTGACCTTTGGATGGGACTGGCATACTCCTGCATCCGCTGCGTTGCCCCCGTATCCTTGTCCCAGTGATGCAGGGGGAGGAGCCATCTTTTAGACAAGTGCATGGCAGGGGAATCCTCCCTGTGTGGAGACTTATGAGCAGGCCTGCTGGAACGCCCTTCTGGAGAGGCTGATCTTGTGGAAGGATGTCTGGAGGAATGAGAGGAAGAATGACGTGACGCGGACTCCGTCACCAGAACCACGGATGCTTCTCTAAACCTCACTGAGGTGGGCCTTGGCGTCGGGTGTGCGCATCTCGATGTCGAACCGGAACTCCTCCTCGACGTCGATACCCGGTCTGATGTTGGAACCGGATGCCTTGCAGATGACACCTGGACATCCCTTCATCTCGATGTTGAATGTCGACTCAACAGCGAACGTCGCCGTGCAGATCCAGATGAAGGGACTTTATTCCTCGACACCGAACGCCGTCTTGTTGACGACGGCGGAGGGCTCTTCTTCCTTGACGCCGATCGTCGTCGAGACGACGGAGGAGGGGTGTCGATCCTCGACGCCAATCATCGTCAAAACGACGGCGGAGGAGTTCCCATCCTCGCCGCTGATCGTCGTCGAGACGACGGCGGAGGAGTTCCCATCCTCGACGCCGATCGTCGCGGGTTGACGACGGCGGAGGACTCCTGCCCCTCGACATCGACCGCCGATGAACTGACGGCGACGGAGGGGAGCCTGCCCTCAACGCCGAACGTCGTGCTGACTACGGCGGGGGACTTCTACTCCTCGACGCCGATCGTCGCCGGGTTGACGACGGCAGAGGGCTGATACTCCTCGACGCCGATCGTCGCCGAGTTGACTATGGCGGAGGGCTTCTGTTCCTCGACGCCGATCGTCGCCGGGTTGACGACGGCCGAGGATCACAAGTCTTCGAGGTCGACGACATACCTGAATGTCGATGTCTCCTCGACGGCGAGCCCGCCGTTGATGGCCTTTTCTTGGACAAATGACCTACCGGTGGTAGTTTTTTCAGCGCTTAGCCCGACGCTGAGGGATCTTGCTTCTAGATGGAGTTCTAGACCTCTTGGAACCCTTCTTCACCGGCGACCTGCCTCTTGAAGATTTTTCTGCCAGCCCTTATAGACAAATTCTTTCTCTGTCCTTTAAAGTCCTTTTGGACAGGGTCTGACAATGATAACAAGCCTTACGGTCATGGTCCTTAGGCAAACAAAGGATACAGACTTCATGAGAGACTGACCTGAACTTCTTTTTACCACAAGAAGGGCAGGGGTCAAAAAGTGAAGGCATTTTGAGTGGAAAAAAATGCCCCAAAACTGTCAAAAAAAACCAGAACCTTACTTCAAGAGATGAAAGACGTCGAAGTACGTAAAGAAATGCCAAAAAAGTGAAGATTATTTCTGACTAAAATCAGAAAAAAGTGAAGCTGTGTAACCAGGATCCTTCCTGAAGGAGCCGTACTGAACAACTAACCTAACTGTCACCCCTGAGGCATGATGGGAAGCTGGGGGTCATGACTGCCTTAAAGGCACAGTGCCAGTTTATCACTATGTTCCTATGAGTTCGCTTTTCAGTCTTTTTAGACTGTTTCTGCAATGCAGCCTGGGAGCTGTATATGCTTTCAGTCCTATGTGAGAGTTTTCTTCTGACTGCTAAGCCTTAAAACAGATTCAAAACATGTTTTGCTGTTGTTTTTTCCCTGTTTCTAATTTATGTTTTTATGATTTAATGGGGAGTCCTTACAGCATTATGAATGAATGAATGAATGAATGAATACAAACTTGGTATAACGCATGGCTACCCAAAGGCATCCCAGCGCTTTTAGACCCAGAGCAGGACACCACAACTCAGCGGAACAGGAAAGTCTTCAATCGTTTCCTAAAAGCAAGATGGTTGGATTCAGACCGAATGTTCTGGGGGAGTAGGTTCCAACATTTGGCTGCGTGAAAAGAAAACCGTCGGCCACCCATTCGTGACCTCTTAACCCTCTGGACTGTCAGAAGAATGAGATGGTTAGACCTAAAGACTCTGGAAGATTGATAATGGCAAAACAGAGGTCGCAGGATAACCGGGCCATTGTTAGTTGTTGACTTATGAGCCATATACATAGCTTTGAACCGGATCCTTTCCTGCAATGGCAGCCAATGAAGAGAGCGCACAGCAGCCTTCGCAGAGGAGTGTCTCGGTCCCTCGAGTAGCAGACGAGCTGCGCAGTTCTGAACCGACTGAAGTATTTTAATAGTGCCAACGGGTGCCCCGAGATAGACCGCATTAGCATAGTCCAGTCGGGAGAGAATAAGGGACTGGACAAGGAGCCGTCTGGCCTCAAATGGAAGAAGGGTCAAAACCTTCCTTAGCAGCCTGAGCAGGCAATAACAAGTTGAGGCAACCTTTCGGGTCTGAACTTGAAAGCCCAGAGTGGGATCGAGCCAGACCCCCAAACTCTTGAGTTGGTTCTTAGGAGTGGGGGGAGGACCCAGACACCTCGGCCACCAAGGGTCAAGATTGATGGGGGCTTTGTATCCCAACAGCATAATCTCGGTTTTTGAACCGTTGAGTTTTAGAAAGGAGGAGTCCATCCATTCAAGGACCCTGGCAAGGCAGGGGGACAGATTGTTTGTCCCGGAATCCACACCTTCCGCCCTAGCAAGGGAGACAACCAACTGTGTGTCATCGGCGTAGGCGACCAACTTAATTCCCCAGGGAAGAACCACATCCGCCAGAGGCCTCATGTAGATGTTAAACATGGTTGGGCTCAGTGAGGATCCCTGGGGAAAGCCGTAATGCAGTGGAAGTTGTTTAGATGCTGATTCCTTTCAAAGACTGAAAAGGTTCTCTCTGAAAGAAAGGACTGGAGACATTTTAGGGCCACCCCTGAGATACCAGCCTCCCGCAAGCGACGGATCAAGAGTGTATGATTAACCGTATCGAAGGCTGCGCTGAGGTCCAACAGGACCACTGCAGCGCAGCCTCCTGCATCCACAATTTTTCTTGTTTCCTCCACCACCGCAACCAAAGCGGTCTCTGTGCCTTGCTTGGTTCTAAACCCCGTTTGGGTGGGGTGAAGGGCTCCCTCGTTCTCAATAAAGGCAGATAGTGCCAGGTTGACATGCTTCTCTGCAATTTTGCTAAGCCCCGGCAGCAGCGAAATGGGACGATAATTGGCCCAGTCTTCTGGGTCAAGGCTGTTTTTTTTTAAAAGGGCCTTAACTCTGGCCTGCCTCCATAAAGGTGGCCTGCAGCTAGGGAGGAGTTGATAACGTCCCTCATGACTGGAGCGACGATCGCCGAAACCTGTTTAAGTACAGATGGAGGAGCAGTATCTGAGGGGGACCCAGATTTAAGATTGCCGAGGAGTCTTTCTACCGAGGGAAGATCAATCAGAGGGAGAGCTTCAAGAGTTATGGGAGGTACAGGCACAGTAAGAGGGGGGGGCTGGTGTAAGTATTATCAGTAGTACAGAAGGCTGAATATATATTGGCCACCTTCGAGGCAAAGAAATTGGCTAGTTCCGCGCAGCGTTTCTGGGGGTCCGAAGCTTCATTCGGGGGACAAGGGGGAGTGACCAAGGATTTAAATTTTTTTTTAATTTCCCTAGGGGAATTAGCAGCCTGAGAGATCTTCCCTTGGTAGTAGGATGATTGTGCAACTTTTAATTGGTTCTTGTATGCCCTAATAGCCGATCTATATTCGTTTTTGTACTCAGGGGAGTTATTATTCAGCTCTGGTGTTTATAAGGCTGCAGTTATATATATATATATATATTCACTGAAAAAACCATAGGTTTCACACCAGTTATAGTTAGCTGGAAATTTTACTGATATAAAACCATTGAAATTCCCACGTTATAGTTAGTCGGACTCACTATAACTTGCGCGTGCAATGCACTGCTGATGACATATGTGAGTATTGATGTATATAAGTGAGTATATATGAGAGTGAGAGATTGAAAGAATTCTTGTTTTAATATGTATGTATTTCTATAAGTGATTTTTTAACAGAGTAAGTATGTGTAAGTTTCTTTAGAAGTAAGGTGGTAGAGTGTGTATAGCTGTATATGCAAAAAAATGGATGTTCAATAGTTTATTTGCATGTGTGAGTATGTGTGTGAGCAACTTTTGGAAGACTGTCGGTGTGTTAACGGATGTATAGGTGTCTCACTACATATGATGAGTGAGTATATGTATGAGTGACTATATAGAACTGTTGATGAATGAGTGGATGTGTATATAAATGGTGGAATTACTGAATTGGTTGTTGCAACTGGTATAGATATCTTCACTTTTTTGAAAATGTTAGTTTCTATTTTTGAATATGTGTTTCAAGGGTTACTTTACAGTGAAAGGAGGTCAGTCACTCTGTCACAACGACGGTATCATCAGTGATGTCATGAGTGATGTCACTGACCATGTCATGAGTGATGTAATATGTGATGTCATCAGCAGTGCATTGCACGCGCAAGTTATAGTGAGTCCGACTAACTATAACGTGGGAATTTCAATGGTTTTATATCAGTAAAATTTCCAGCTAACTATAACTGGTGTGAAACCTAGGGTTTTTTCAGTGAATTTAATAGGTTTTTTAAATGCTAATTCCTAACTATAACTGGTGTGAAACCTATGGTTTTTTCAGTGAATTTCATAGGTTTTTTAAATGCTAATTCCTAACTATAACTGGTGTGAAACCTATGGTTTTTTCAGTGAATTTCATAGGTTTTTTTAATACTAATTTTTAACTTTTTGTAGGGCTTCATACCTATGTACGTTTTATTGAATTTCTAAGCTTATTTTTTCGCAAATGTCTTTAGCTGAGAAAGGTATGTTTTTCTAAAAATGAACCCTATAATGTATATTAAGATACTATTTTTATTTTAAAATAGTTTTTTCCTTTTTTTTTTATATTTGACTCTGGAGCGCTCCCGGTGCGCATACCGATAAACGCCCGGGTGCGCGCACCGTCAGCGCACCAACAAAAAAAATAAAAATAAAATAATGAAGGAGTGACCATAAGGAATGGGGACAGAGAGAGTGGTGTTAAGAGAAAGAGAGCTAAAGGGAGGAACACAGAGGGACTGTGTAATAGATAGTAAGACAGATAAAAAGTGTAAGAGGAAATAACTGAGAAAAAAAAAATGAATAAGGGAGCAAAAGAAAAGAAGAAATAGGAAGAAGACTAAAGCAGAGGTTCTGGGAGAATGTAAATGGATGATGAAAGTAAAAGGAAGGACAGTTAAGCATGTGAATGACAGGTAAGCGCTCGATAAAAAAAGGTGGGAAAGTAATTTACGGAAAACCCAATGGAGACACTTTCATCAAATATAGAATACGCCCTACTACATAGCAGTCCCTACCATTTGCCCAAATTTGGTGAAATTCCATTGAGACATTTAGGCTACAGGCCTGTCTAAATATCCTGAGGTAAATTACATGACAAAAACACACTTGTAATGTTAGAATTTACAACCAATTAAAAAGTATCTTTCATTTTCTACGATTATTTCCTGACGTTTGATTGGTTAAGTACAAGAATATATATAAAAGAAGAGAGGGAAACACAGCCATTTTGACTACTGCTTCCAGAAGTACATTTGAAAACAAATATCACTGACAACTTCAACTGATTTCTCTAAGGTAAGTTCTAATTATGGAAGTATATTGTACACTTTAAGTTAATTTCTGAAAAAATATTCTGTTAGTTATATGCTATCCCTCTTTAATAGTTAGAGATAGAGATAGACTTCTCTGTAATAGTTATGGATTGAGTTAGGCTTCTCTGGTATACAGTACCCTAACTCTACTAATATAGTTAATTTGTATGCAATTTTCAGAAAGAAAATGGAAGGAGAAAATCAGGCAAATGATACTTCTATCAAAGTAAAGGTGGAAAAACCAGAAGATCAAAAAAAAGAAGTTGATTTCATGGATGACTCTTTGGATGAACAGTTTATAGAATGTTTGGAACAAATGGAATCATGTACTAATAATTATGAGGAAATTCCGGACAATATTATGTTAGAAATTTTATTAAATTATGAAAAAGAATCAGAGGAATAAATTTATATTTAATAATTTCAAATTGTTTGAGACAATATTCATTTTTATATGTAATTCATAAAGTATTACCAAAAATGTTTAAAATATAAAGTGAGACTTATAGTATACTGTTCAACTATTTTTCTGTTACATAGTAAGTTTACTCATAGTTACTACCTTTCTCACACTATATTATCTCCTATGTATATTTTACACCTCTTTTTCATAAGGGAGCAGGATAGACTACTCATGATCCCCTAGAAATTCTCAGGGAGTGCTTAAAAGATCTGTTTCTGCTTTCCAGACAGACTATGTTATAACTTCCATATACCACAAGAAATACAATAACAACATGCAAGATATCTACAGAGGAGATGGTGTACATTAAATTAAAGTCTCTGCATTGGTACCTACATGTAGGTACTTACAAAAAATAAAAAAAACAATTAATAAACATACAATTTTTTAAAGTGATTATTTTTCCAAAGTACCCTTCTTGGAGCGCTCCCCGGTGCGCGTACCAGGCGCTTCCCCCGCGAAAAACGCAAAAAAATAAAAAATTTTGAAGGCCCCGCGGGGCCCTTTAATGGCCCCCATAACAAACCTAGGGGGTCAGGGGGGGTCTACCCTACCCCCTTATGGTCAATTCCCCCCTTTGTTTTTGCCACCTCTTATGACTAGATTTTACCGATAGACAAGATGGCGGCCGCTCCGGACTGTTTAGAATGTTTACAGACAACTGAGAGCCAATCAGCTTTCTGCGCGCAAGTCGCGTGTCGCGCCGGGAGCGCTCACCGGTGCGCGCACCGGAGAGCGCCTATAGATATATATATTTTTTTGAACGTTAATTTCTCAAAATCCACTGAAGCACATATCTTGAGACATAGCAAAGGCACATCGGGCTACCAGTCCCTACAATTTTGCCAAGTTTGGTGGAAATCCATTCAGCCGTTCGGGCTAAAAGTGAAATCGACCGCTCTATGGAAATTAACATGGGGAAAACGCGTTTTGGGACCCCCCTTTTATCTCGCCCCCCGCTTGACGTATCCCCCCCAAACTTTCAGGGAAGGACCGGAACGCCGCGAGGCCATTTTCAGGAAATTTTCAGGCAGATTCGTCAACCGGCGCCAAAGTTATTCCAAATAGAATTTTGAGATTTAACATTGAAAAAAATCCTAACTGTAACTACCTACTGGCGACCGCCAGTAGGTAATATATATATATATATATATTGTTTGAAAACCAAGTAACTTAATTTGATTTAAATACTGAAAATTGTATGTGTGGAATGATGGTAAATTAATTACATTTCACAGTTTGAGTTTACTTGGACAAATGAGTAGATAAAATGTATGTTTAAATGTAAAACATATATAGAATTGATTACATCTATGGTAATATATATATATATGGCGCTGGTGAATTTCAGCAAGCCATAAGTCCTTCCTTTATTGTGAGGATAATGTTTTAAAAACATGCCGATGTCTAGTGGCTACTGACATCGAGAAAGGCTGTGTGCCGAAACGCGAGCGTGTCTGTCTTGTCTGTAAATAAAGCAACCTTGGGGAAATCAACCCCGTGAGTGTGGAGAATTCTTTGGTAAACGAGGAAGAATTGGAGCTTAATATATATATATATATATATATATATATACACACACACACATACATACATATATATATATATACACACATATATATATACACACATATATATATACATACATATATATACACATACATATATATACATATATACATATATACATACATATTTATTTATTGACATTTGTAGAGCGCGACGAATACCCGTGGGCGTCTCGGCGCTAAGATATATATATATATATATCTCTCATTATTTTTAGCACGCAAGCCAGACGCGTGCGAAAGGACCCGCTCTTAAGAGTCCGAGGTACATCTGGCGAGTTTTGTCTTTCCCAATGAAGTTGGTTTTTCGCCTTGGACCGCCTCAACAAACCATCCCAGCATGTGGTTTTTGCTAAAGCAACCCGGATCTGACGGGGGAGCACAGACACTGAGCTCATGTTTCGTGACCCGGCTGGTGGCAGCATTGTAGGCAGAGCGTCTGGGGACACAAGGAGAATCGATTTGTCATCATTAAGAACTTTTGAGGAAACACAACTTACCTCGAACAGGGCACGAACAGTACAAATTATTTTTTTGTAGCCCCACAGAAAACAGTTATTATCTTGAGGGCTTCTTGGAGTGGTAGTCTCGTCCATCAGACTACGGAATAGAGACTATGAGCTCTCAAATCGGGGCCAGCTGTACTCCAAGGACATGGGAGGAGCCAAGAAGGTTAAAAGCAAGGGTGTTACCTCATATCTGTTTCTGAAGAAGACTTAACCGTAGATATGCATTATGCCGCAAAATTTTTCAGCAATCTTCCTGCTTAATCCCCGCTGTGTCCTTTTGGGTGTCTCGAACAGGAGGTATATATATATATCTCACACAGATATGATTGTGTTTCCGGGGTCCTGCGCATGGGCGGGAATATTCTAGTGCTTATGACTTTGATGAGGATCCCCTGGAAGAGAACATGATGGTTATCACATGCAAGGCCTGAAACAGAGATGCAGGCCGTCTGGCAGGAGAAAGCGATCTGGAGGTCTTGCTATCCGAAATCATATCTGTGATATATATATATCACAGATATGATTGTGTTTCCGGGGTCCTGCGCATGGGCGGGAATATTCTAGTGCTTATGACTTGGATGAGGATCCCCTGGAAGAAAACATGATGGTTATCACATGCAAGGCCTGAAACAGAGATGCAGGCCGTCTGGCAGGAGAAAGCGATCTGGAGGTCTTGCTATCCGAAACGCGCATCTCGTGAAAGATTACCAGCCTGGCAGGAGCCGCCATGTCCAGGGAGTGGCAATGTGTAGAACCAGCCAGCCGTTGGCATCATCCCCAGGCAGCCAGCACAGTCACTGCGGAATGTTTTGTGGCTTCACATGCATTAGTGCACTTGCAAACATACAAGAATAGCAAACTGAGAACGAAGCGAGTAAAAACACAAGCATTCATGGAAAGTGCTGTAAGACAAAGAAAGAAGTAGTCCCGAAAACAATTCCTAAAATGGCCACTGTGTATGGATAGTAGTAATTGGTCCATGCTCTCAGGGAGTGCTAAACACAAGAAGAGGCGTGAAGCATGCATGCCATGCCATGGACTGATGGTGAGAAAAAAATCTGAAAGCACACTGGAGCCAGCAAATGGGAAGCCTACAGGCGGACTGAAGCCCACTAAGTATATACAGCATGCGCTGTCTAGAACTGAGACCAAAAACAACCCTTAATTGACTGTTGTTTGTGCTAAAGTTAGAAAATATTTCTTGCCTACGATCTTTCATAGAACACTTTTACATTCAACAGCGTGTCAAATCAACTCGCAGATATTTTGAGGTAATAAAGTTTCAAGCTGTCCTCCAGTGTAAAATTTGAAAAAATTAAACAAAGACTGAAGCACAATGAGTTTACTTGTTACCCCATCCACTGCCTGCCTCAACTGTCCCCTTCAATGTTTATTTCGCCACTCCAGCATTCTAGAATTGAGCTTTTCATTTTATACTATAACAGAGGTAGGCACAAACAATGCTAAAAAGAGGAAGATATCACAGCAGACCATATTGAATTTTCAGTCAGGAAACTAATGAGAAGAATTAGTAGTACAGGGTCTAACCCTCATTTGTTGACCATCACACAAACCCAGTTCACAAGGTAAAGCCTGTGAACAATGTTTGCTCATTATTTCACAACGGAACAATGCACAACTTCGCCATGAAAGTATTCACTACCACCTTTCTCAGATAAGTAGTATTATTCATAAGATCCTTTCACAACTGTAATTTATAGCGGCAGGAGCAGCAGTCAAGCACTAGGCTGTATTTTGTAAACCATCTTACCAGTCCCTTGTTTTACCTTCAGATTTCTTACCTGCGCAGAATATTCTCAGCTGCTGGACTGGAGAAACAAGTTGCAAGTGAGTGGTGAAGAGATCAACAAACGCTCCAGGGTAGATAACAAACATAAAAATTCCAAAGCCATTGAGTCGGACTTGCTCTCTAAAAACGCAAACAACAAAAACATTTGTGGGAATCATTTTTATTTCATTATCAAACATACAAATAAATATATGATAACTATTTGGGCAATAATGACTTGTATATAGTACAGACAGGTTAATAATCTCGTAGGGGCGTATTAATAAAGTTAATTTTTCCCAGCAGACTTATGCTTATGGGCAAAATCCACGCAGTCCCTCCTGAAGGAATTCACAAATTGATTTCTGGTAGGTGTAAATGAATTTACAACTGTAGATTTCTCTACCACAATTGCATAGAAATCCACCATAGTTAGTGCTGCTGACTATGGTGGAAAGTGGGTCTTCCAAGGAGCAGGTTACCTTCGAAATCTGGCAACACCCACAAACTTTACACTGGTTACCATTCCATACTTTTCTACGAGCCCTTCCTACCCTGGTAATTGCGAGAATTTACATGGGAAAGGGAAAGATCGCTCACAGATTTAGGGAAAAGTTGTTTCCTTAGAGAAATAAAATAAGTGGGTATTTGCACAGGGGCTTCGTTCTCCCTCTGCGGTTAGCTATGCTCTGTAGAACTCTGTACAGAGGAAATAGGAGCCTGCAGAAATAGTTACATGACACCCCCAGTTGTACACCTGGATACCTGAGCATGGCGCAGCTTTCCAAGCATGCAAAACAATAAACATTTCGAGCGGAATTAGAAAACCAGAGTAATATTTAATAAACAGACCAACACCAAAATAACAAAAATTCAGTTAGGGGAATTGGAGATATATGCAGATTTCCTATACAGGTCACCCCTAGCCAAGAGCTTGGGTAAACTAATCTATCCATTGTTGGGCTTCCCTGCCCAGGTGAAAGAATGTAGATGAATTGCCACCTCCCCACTGGCACCTGTCTGTTCCATGCCCCTCTAAACCTACCTGTACTTTTCTGTCAACATGTGCATCAGCCCCTCAAGTGGTCTATGGGAAATCCTTCTCCGCACCTGCATATCCTACCGGGGAGGCAAAATAACCTAGTTCGCTCACAGGTGCATCCCAGTATGCAGACAATACCACCATAGCCAACAATGTTATATAGCCCATTTTGCCCCCTAAGTCAGACTTCTGCCCACAGGTGAGGACCAGCTCTCCCCATAAGTCAAGCAACTAACAAAGGTTACTGACAGCGGTTAGTGTCAGGAACTAGGCTACTGCCCATCCACTGCTAGGTGGAAGTTTTAATCTGGGGCCTTGGGTATGTCGCACTTCCAGCCATGGGGCTAGCAAGAAGTCTCCCTTGTGCTCCTGCGGTAGATCTGGCATTTTTGGTTTCTTCGAGTGGTGGGGCAGCAGGGGGCTGTACCCTCCTTCCACACTTCAGTCATCTCAAGAGTGGCACCCTGAGACTTAGATTTCAGCTCAAGGTCTGTACACAGAGATTGAACATGCTCCTTGCTGTTGGTCCCCGACTTCTGGACCTCACAGTGACACACTCAGTCTTTGTAGTGTAGGGGTCTGCCTGGTGCAGTTCTTATGTCCTCTGTCTCTGTGACAATACAGGCAGAACCTTTCAGTCAGAAATGGCCTCATCCAGTTAGAGATGACTGTTTAGACCGGACCGACTTACTTCGACTTCTTGGCAGGCATGTACCCCGTTTCATGTTCTGATGTTATGCATTCTAAATAATAAGGAATGTAAAAATTAATAAGTGGCCTCACGGGGTCAGTGTTCGAGGACTCTCTTCTCAGAGCAGGTAAACCCTGTCCCACTGGTCCTACAACTGTGGGTGGCATCCACTATTTATGTTATTTATATTTATAGCGCGCACGGATACCCAGAAGGGTGTCCGGGCGTGAACCTTGAGGAATGAGATATGGCTGATTAAATAAAGAGAAGGGTTTTCGGAAGTTTTTGAAACAAGTAAGATCCTAAATGCTGCGGAGAGCGAAAGGTAGTGAATTCCAAGCCAGAGCAGCCTTCAAGGCAAGTGAGCTGCCACCCATTCTTTGCAGTTGAAAGCAAGGGACATGAGCTAGGAGTTGAGAAGTAGAGCACAGTTGTCTAGAAGGGGTGTAAAAAGTAAAGCTCTTCTGCAAGTAGATTGGACCTGGCGCATGCAGGGCACGATATGCTATGACCAGGGCTTTGAACTTTACTCGCTCAGCCACAGGCAGCCAGTGCAGATCGCGTAGTTGTTGTCTCACACTGCTTCTAAAAGGGATGTTGAGGAGAAGCCTGGCCGCCGTGTTTTAGACTACTTGTAATTTGTTAAGCAAGTAGGCCGGGAGGCCTATGTACAGGGCATTAGTGTGGTCACTACATGATATAATTAGGGCTCGGGTCATCTTTTCTTTAGCAGGCCTGGGAAGGAGAGGTAGGAATTTCCTGGGGGATTTAAGTAGCCCATAGCAGTTACCAGGCCAACTTCTTAATCCGGGTGGAGAACAAGAGATTCTCCTCAAAACAGATCCTCAGTTTCTTGACAGGTTGCCCGTAGAGGCCGGCATAGAGATATCGACTGGCCAAAGCGCTTCTCTAAACTGAGGGGGAAGCTTCCATAAAGTAGGATTTCCAATTTCCCTTCATTGCATTTCAGTTGTGCAGAGGCCAGCCTATTGAAGACAGCTGTCAGGCAGTTTTTTTGCGGATGAGGTGGAACACTCAATTTTCCCCCAGGTAAACAGGAGCTGGGTATCGTCGACATACACAATAATTTTGGCCCCCAGATCCTCCGCCAATTGAACCAAGGGAGTAACATAAATGTTAAAAAGGAGGGGACTCAAAGAGGACCCCTGTGAGACCCCAGTGGACACCATCTGCGATGAGGAAGCAGATGGGGGCAGCCATACCTGTTGAGTCCGGCCTTCCAGAAACGATTTAACGCAGCACCAGTCTGTGCCTAATAAACCTATCTCCGCTAGTCTGGCAAGCAGCAAGTAGTGGGGAACAGTATCGAATGCCGCCGAGAGGTCCAGCTAAATCAAAGCTACCTTCCCACCAGAATCCAGACACTCCCGGATGGCCTCAGAGACTTAGACTAGTGTTGACTCTGCACTGTAGGAGGACCTGAACCGAGATTGGGCCGGATGCATTAGGCCTGAGCTTCCGATGAAATCAGTATGCCGTTTATTCACTCTTTTTTTCGCACACATTTGCCACGCTGGGCAAAAGGGAAATGGGACGATAGTTCACTTGGCTCAGTGGGTCCAGCAGAGTTTTCTTTAGTAAAGGCAACATCTCGGCCTGTTTCCAAACTGCCAGAAAAGAGCCTCCTGAAGGGACATATTGATGAGTCTGTTAACTTCAGGGTAAACTGTCTCTGCTACTGCGGCCAGAAGTCTGGCTGCGCAGGGAACCGAAGGAGAGCCTGATTTTAAGGCCATGAGGATTCTAAGTGAGCTAGGCAAGTCGATGGATGCAGAGGCAGTCAGAGTAGGGGAAGAAGTGGGCAGAGCTCTGATGGTAGGGAGGTATAGCAGTATCCTTACTACAAGCAGTAAATGACGTTTGTATAGCACAGATTTTATCAATAAAAAAACTAGAAAGTTTTTCGCACCAGGGGTGCGAAGATGGAACCAAACACAATTCAGCTTTAGATGCCAAAAAGCTCTGAACAATAGAAAAAATTTCCTTAGAATTATTCCTGGCCAGATCGATGCGGACAGTATAGTAGAGGCTTTTTGCATGGGAAACGGCAGTGTAATAGATGTTTTTTTTTTTTCTAAGCATAAGCTTCGCCAAAGGGCAAAATTCCTTATGCCATCGTCGCTCCAATTTCATACACTCCTGCTTTAATTCTTTAAGTTTGGGCGAAAACCATAGTTTTGAAGGAGAATCTCTGGAAGGCATATGGAATGGAGCAGGGGAAAGAAGCTCCATTGCATGGGAAATATATCATGTAAAACAAGCGAGCCCTCCCTCTAGGTCGCCAGAAGGAGCGGGCCTGGAAGCCACCAAGGCCTGTCTCAACATAAACGGGTCAATTTT
Source organism: Lissotriton vulgaris (assembly GCF_964263255.1). NCBI lineage: Eukaryota > Metazoa > Chordata > Amphibia > Caudata > Salamandridae > Lissotriton > Lissotriton vulgaris. The sequence continues at coordinate 687,579,264 of NC_141696.1, forward strand.
GGCAAAGACAGGGTCATGACTGGACCGGGCGGAGAATGAATGCCAGTAGACATCCATGAAAAATATGTCAAAAAGTGATCGGACCAAGGCACCGGGAGAGGGTCATTGACCATGATGGGAAAGTTAGAGCAGATGAGGTCCAGAATATGACCACAGAGATGCGTTACTATTGGGTAAGCTGAGCAAGGTTCAGTGTGTCCAGGAATTCTTGAGCATCTCCAGCATCTGCCTGGTCAAGGTGTATATTCAGACCTCCAAGAACAATGTAATGAGTGAACCGCAAAGCAGGAGGTACAACAACATCCCCCAATGCTTTGAGAAAGAGTCTGCCGGCCCCGGGGGCCTGTAAACGAATATGCTACTTACTAGTATGCATCTGTTCTTGGCATGTAGGGCTGCTGACATTCATATCAATGTATAGATCGCCGCCTAGTGTTGGATGTGGATGATTGCACATTGTTGTCCTGGAAGAGTCTTCGAAGTATCACGAGATAGGTGACTCGTCCCCTGGACTACAGTGCGCATGGACATCCTCTCCATCCTCAGATTGTTTTTCGCCATTGTGGCAGAGATGGAGTGTAATACAGTGAGTGATGTCCATGCTACATAGTAATTCTGAATGCTACAGCTGCTACAGGCGCCGGGGAGGAGGGTGGGCGATATGAATGTCAGCAGCCCTACATGCCAAGAACAGATGCATACTGGTAAGTAGCATATTCGGTTCGAGGCATGTGGGCTGCTGAATTCATATCTGTGCATAGATTACATAGCAGTCCCTCTTGTTAGCGGCGGCTGCCCGTGCCAGCTGCAGCAGTCTGAAAAAGAGTTTTGAGAACAGCCTGTCCTACAGCTGCCTGCTGTCTTGAATGTACATCTACGCAGTAGTGTTTTGTAAATGTATGTATAGTGGACCATGTGGCTGCTCTACATATCTCTTCTAAAGGAATATTCCCCAGGAAAGCCATGGATGCTCCTAACTTACGTGTGGAGTGTGCTCTTGGAGGAATGGTTAGTGTGCGTTTAGCCTTTGCATAGCAAATTTGTATACACTTAACAATCCATCTGGCTATTCCTGCTTTGAAAATGGGGTTGCCTTTGTGCTGTGGAGAAAAGGCAACAAACAGTTGTTTTGTCTTCCTGAAATCCTTTGTTCTGTCTATGTAGTACATAAGAGCCCTCTTGACATCTAATGTGTGTAGAGATCTCTCTGCGACATTTTCCGGATTAGGATAGAAAACTGGCAGTTCTATGGTTTGGTTCATGTGGCACTGCGAAATTACCTTAGGCATGAATGTAGGGTTGGTGACGCCCTAGTACAGTGTGATTCGCGGCTCAAACACCGTTGTTGACATAATAATATTCCAATGTGCATAACACCGGTGTTTTAAAAGAATAACAGAACACACACCCTGTATTGCACAAATTGTATGTCTTACTGTTGTTTCTGTCTGTTTTCAGCAATATTGCTGGTCAATATTGAATGTGGATTGTTATTTTACTGTTTTTTACAACCTCTTTTAATCTGTGCCAAGCAGCCAACTATGTTCTCTGCTTTTTTAATTTTACTGTATACAATAAATTCTGCCAGTTTTTTACTCCTAATTTAGTTGTTATAGTTATTGCTTTTTTCTTATTCATGGTGTTTATGTAAATGACCTTGTTCAAGGGAATTGCTCTTTTATATGGGTTGGTGCATAGTACAACTCTATTTGCGTGGACCTGTATGAATGGCTCTTGAATGGTTAGTGCCTGGAGTTCACTAACTTCTCAGTGAGGTAATGGCTACTAGGAAAGCAACTTTCCAGGTCAGAAATTGAATCTCACAAGAGTGTAGAGGTTCAAAAGGTGGTCCCATCAGTCTGGTGAGGACCACATTCAGGTTCCAGACTGTTGAAGGTGGGTGTTCCTGGGAGGAATCACTCTTTTGAGTTCCTCCAGAAAAGCTTTAATGGCAGGCACTCTGAATAGTGAGAGGTGCTGCCTGTTTTGAAGATCAGCTGCTATTGCGGATAAATGTATACAAATTGAACTGTACGCTAGATTACATCTGTATAAGTGCAACAAATAACAGATAATGTTTTGAATTGATGCATCCAGTGGGTTAATGTCATTATTGTTACAATATATGACAAACCTTTTCCATTTAGCCGCATAACATGCTCTGGTTGTGGGTCTTCTTGCCTCCTTGATGATATTCATACATTCTGGCGGCAAGTTGAGGTAGCCAAATTCTAAGATTTCAGGAGCCAGATCGCCAGGTTGAGCTGTTGCGGATCTGGGTGCTGAATTTCGCCATGGCTCTGCGTTAAAAGTCTGGGTGTTAGCCGCAGTCTTTGATGCTGTACCACGGAAAGTTCTACTAGCGTGGTGTACCATGGCTGGCGTGCCCACGTTGGAGCAACCAGGTTGAGTGTCATCGAGTGTTGCTTCAGCTTGCGTGCCACCAGCGGTATTAGAGGTGCTGGGGGAAAAGCGTACGCAAATCTGCCTAACCAGTTCATCCATATCGCATTTCCCTGTGACTGCGGATGTGGGAACCTGGCGGCAAAGCTCTGGCATTTTGCGTTTTCCCTTGTGGCGAATAGGTCTATCTCTGGATGACCCCACTGCTGGAAGTACGGTTGAAGTACTGATGGATGTATCTCCCACTCGTGCATCTGGTGGCTGTGTCTGCTGAGCAGATCCGCCATCTGGTTGGCCTTGCCCGGGAGGTGTTCCGACATGAGGAAGATGTTCCTCTGAATGGCCCACTTCCACATGCTCTGAACCAGATGAGACAACTGTGGAGAGTGTGTTCCTTCCTGCTTCTGTATGTAGTACATGGCAGTCATGTTGTCCTTCCGGATCAACACGACCTTGTTGCACAGGTGTACTTTGAAAGCTTTCATTGCCATGAAGATTGCCATCAATTCCAGAAGGTTGATGTACATCTTCTTCTGCTGAGTCGTCCATAGTCCCTGCACTGTGTAATGGAGTACATGAGCTCCCCATCCTTGGAGAGATGCGTCCATCGTCAGTATTATCTGTGGTACAGGCTCTTGGAACGGTCAGCCCTTGCAAAGGTTTTGTGGGTTCCACCAATGCAGAGAGTTGTATGCCCGACCGCTCACCAACACTAGGTCTTTCCATTGTCCTTGAGCCTGATTCCACTGACGTGCCAAGCACTCCTGAAGCGGGCGCATATGTAGTCTCGCGTGCGGGACTATGAAGATGCAGGAGGCCATCATGCCTATCTACTGCATGAACACTCTTGCTGGAAGCGAGTGTTGGGGTCTGAATTTTTGTATCAGCAATTGCATGCTGTTTATCCTCACTGAATTTGGCTGAGCTTTGGCTGCCAGAGTGTCTATTGTCGTGCCCAGGTACTGTCGCACGCGGGAGGGCTGAAGATGTGACTTTGGATAATTGAGCGAGAATCCCAGACTGTGAAGAAGATGAATGGTGTGGGACATGTGGCTGGCACACTGCTGGGCCGTCTTTGCTTGAATAAGCCAGTCGTCCAGATAAGGGTAGACATGTATGTGCTGTCTCCTTAGGTGTGCTGCTACTGTCGCCAGGCACTTTGTGAACACCCTGGGTGCCGTCGTTACTCCGAAAGGGAGGACTTTGAACTGATAATGTTGATCTTGAACAGTGAACCTGAGATACTTTCTGTGTGATGGGTGTATGGGTATATGGAAATACGCATCTTTCAGATCTAGTGTTGCGAGGAAGTCTCCCTGACTGAGTAACAGTAGAACCTGCTGTAAGGTGAGCATATGAAAATGCTCTGACAGAATGTATCCGTTTAGAGGCCTTAGGTCCAGTATGGGTCTGAGAGACCCGTCCTTTTTGGGTATTAAGAAATACAGAGAGTACACCCCTGAGCCTTGGTCTTCTACAGGCATGAGCTCTATGGCTCCTTTTTGCAGCATGCTGACGACCTCCTGCTGCAATAAGTGTAAGTGCTCTGCGGACATAGGACGGTGTCTTGGTGGTATGTTGGGTGGAGTGGATGTCAGCTCTAGACAGTACTCGTACTGGACAATGTCTCTCGCCCACCTGTCTGTGGTGATGGATTTCCAGACCGGCAGGAACTGTTGCAGTTTCCCCCCCGACAGGTGTTATATGGTCGGGGGCAGTGACAGGGCGTCACTGTTTGTTATTGGCAGAGGATCTGGAATTGTTGTTTCCTCTTCCTCTGCCCTTGATGTTGTTTCCACGATATCCACCCCTGTTGTGTTTATTGTAGGTGGTTTGTGTACCTCCTTTATTATAATGTGTCTGCTGTGTGTTTTAGCCTCTTGAGGCCCTCTATTATTGGAGCGACGAAAAGAGCCACCCCGAAACTGCTGTGACTGCAGAGCCCCCATAGACTTTGCAATCTCTGTGTCTTTTTTAATCTTTTCAAGGGTGGTGTCAACCTCAGGTCCAAATAAGTAGTCGGGTTAACTGGCTGATTGAGGATAGTAGTTTGTATTTCTGGTTTGAATCCCGAGATTCTTAACCAGGCATGTCTTCTTAACATGACGCTAGTGTTAATGGCTCTGGCTGCAGTGTCAGCTGCGTCTAGCGCGCACTTGATGGAAGCATTGGTTATAAGCTTTCCTTATTGGATTAGCAGCTCCGCTCCCTCCTTGTACTGATCTGGTAGGTGTTGCAACAGTGTCTCAAGGGTATCATAATGAGCCCTGTCTTATCTGGCTAAGAGTGCCTGAGTGTTGGCAATGCGCCAGATGTTAGCTGCCTGCGCTGCCACCCTTTTTCCCGAAGTTTCCAGTACTTTCGACTCCTTGTCAGGAGGAGGAGCATCACCTGTAGTCTGGGAGTTTGCTCTCTTACGTGCATTAGAAACAACTAATGAGTCCAATGGCAACTGTCCTCTTATATAAGTAGGGTCCACAGGTGCCGGTTTATATTTCTTTTCAATTCTAGGGTTTAATACCCTCGCTCTGGTGGTCTCCTTAAAAATGTCATCAGCATGCTTAAGGACCCCTCTTAGCATGGGCAGAGTCTTGACGGTTCTTTCCGAAGTGGAAAAGGTGTCGACCAGAAAATCTTCCTCAACAGGGTCAGCATGTAGTTGCACATCATGGTTACACGCCGCTCTTTCAATAAGGGCGTTAAAGGCAGTAGTGTCCTCAGTAGGAGATGTTTTTACATTGTATGTATGTGTGTCAGGGGCATTCGGAGGATCCCCCGAGTCAGCTGGGTCTGCCCATGGTTGGTTCTGATCGTCGGGATCAGTGTCCACATGATAAGTGGCATCCTCATTATCGTCATCCCCTGCATCCACATCTGAGTATATGGGTGAAAAAGACTGAGGTTCTTGTCCATATGATTGCAGAGGTTCCACAAGAACTGGTGATGGTGATCTTCTTTAATGGAATCTTATATGACTCCATGGGTGTTTCTGGTATTATTTTCCTCTTATAAATGGATAGTCTACCAGTGTCCGAGTCGATGAACTGCCTCGACTCCTGTTCTTCAGGCTCCTCTGTAGCCCCTAGTCCCATCGACACTCCTTTATTGGCTCCGATACCCTTTTTCGGTTCGAACATCTTCGGTCGCACCATCGGTGGCAACCCGAATTTGATTGGTGTCGATGCAGTCTGAATTTTTCCGACCAACTTCGGGGTCGGGCCTTCTTCGGTCCGACCATCGTAGCCTTTTCTTTGATGCGTTGGAGTGACTCCGTCCCCTGTTTGGATACGAATGGGGTCGGCTGTGTCGACTCAACAGGGTCCTTGGAGCCAGTATTTGTCTTGGTCTCAGGCCTTGTCCGAGGATCGACCCCCTCTCTGTGTCGACTCTCTTTGGCGCCGACTTCGTCGGTTCGACAGCCTTGACCTTGGTCTTCGTGCCCCAACCTTCGGCTCGATGACCTTTTTGAACTTCTCGGTATCGATGGCCTTCTTCTGTTTCTTCGGCTCCGAGGGGTTTGAGGCCTTGGAACCGACCAGAGTCAGCTGCACTTTTGGTTTCGTTTTTGGTAGCGATGCTTTCGGTTTCGATTTCTTTGGATCGACCGATGGCATTTTTGATACCGATGGCTCTTTATATATGTTCGTAGCCGGGCCTTTATGCGGGGCTGTAGAACGATTCGATAGATCTTAGGTAAGGCCTTGTGGCGATCCCTCGACCTGAGCCTTATCGAGTGCTTCATCGTTGGCCCCTGTATCGACGGTTGAGCCTAGCTCCTCGCCTGAGCTATCTTCTACGGCCCCAAGGGCCTCTGCGTCGTCGTTCTACCTCATCGACGACGTTTTCTTCTTCTTCCAATATCTCTTCATCTTCGGCGTTATACTCTAAGTCATGCTCCGAAACAGGATCTGAGTGTTCTTCCCGATCCTCCAGATCAATGACCTCTTCGTCTTCGGTCCCGAAGATGTTTTCTGGATTAGGCGCTGATCTCTGCGACTCTAATCGAGCCGCCCGTCGAATCCGAAGAGCTTTCTTCGACCTGAACTGGGCACAGGCCATACAGTTGGCTTTGTTGTGACCCGGGGACAGGCACTTGTTGCACACCGGGTGGAAATCGATGTGCAGGTATTTTGCATTGCAAAGTGGACACCGCTTGAATGGGCTTCTTTCCATCGTAGATCGAAGATCTGGTCGAGTGCGGAAAAAAAAACGTCTGATTCCTCGATGTCCTCTCGAAGCAAAGTTATCGGTCCCGAACGAAATGATACCGACGCTCTTCTTTGCTCTCAAAGGTTTCCAAATAATTAACAAGATAATCTCTCCACTCCTACCATCTTTGGCTTGAAACCTCTCCATCTTTAATCATAAAAGCCTGTGGAGCAGGTAGATTCATAGTGGTGGTGGACATATTGTAGTAGAAGTTGTAAGTAATAGAGTACTTGACTAAAAAAAAATATAATAAGGATACTGCAAAAGGAGTACATTACAAGTACTATACAAGCTGGTGAATATAAGATAACATTCAATACAACTTATATAATGTGTATGATTTAAATAGCGAAAATATTAATCCCAATCTCCAGCTTGTATTCAAAGAATACTTGAAAATACCTTCAGTATAGTGGTCAGAATAGTGTGTGTGTCACTTATGAGAATACTTCCGTAACACATAGCGAAGAAAATGCTCTTAAAATGAATATTTTACTAAGTTTTACTTGTTAAAACGATTTTCCTGCTGATTATATATATACTTTGATCCACTGAGAACATTGAAGGTATAATGAACTTCTCTTCTAATTTCTGATGATTTCTGAAACTGTCGAGGACTGTCGAGAACTGTCGGGAATATTTTCCGGCACAATGGAGTCATTTAGCGTGACCTTACGTGGTCACGCGATGACATGGTGACCTGCGTGCACCTGCAATGACTTAACACAAGTCTCGCGAAACCATCCAGCGCTCTGTGAGAGGTAGAATGCCGGAGCTCTTAGAAGATGCAAGTCTCGAGCTCACAAGGTATTGATTTTCATAAATGTAAATGACACGCACACTGAAGATGAAGGAAATGGCATAACCGAATGCCCATACAAACACTCCAGTAGTGGAAACGATAAGAAGCTGAGTGTCGTTTAAATCGAGAAAGTCTAGAAAAGACTTCTTGTCAAATACCCATAAATCCATAAAATATAAAGTCAGTAACTCACGTTAAGATTTCATTGTGGCTTAGATCGTGTGAGCGGTCTTCATTAAATCTTGAAGTCTCCAACTTCTTTAAAAAATTTCACGAACGCACAAATAATTAAAATTGCTGCTGAAAGCGCAGGTTCTTCCTCGGGTTACGCTTCCATCATCGCCATTGTTGGAAAGAAGATCCGTAGTCTTAAAGATAATGTCTTCTTTATTAAAAAGCGTAACCCGGTCAGGATAATCAGCGGGCGCAGCCGCCTGACAGCTCCACTCACCAACTGTGTCCTCCCAACCACCACATTCCAAAAGGACCCATAATACATGTTCAACTAAAAACAACTGTGGAACAGAAGTGCGAGATGTACTCGAGCCAGATCTAAATGAAGGAACAGATCTGGCTCGAGACACACCTCGAGATACAACACAACAACCTGCAGTGTGCTTGGGGTTGTGAATGAGTTGGGTGAGTCCAATGTTGTTCATACAGTCTAGAAGGTTTGGTGTTGTTGATGTCATTGTGGTTGTCGAGATGGAAGTTGAGGTTGCCAAGGAAAATGTAGATGTTGGAGCCTAAGGCAAGGGGGGGCAGTGAAGTCAGCAATGAAGTTGCAGAAGGCTGGAGGTGGTCCTGGATGACGGTAGGCGAGAGTGCCCTGGATGTTAGTTTAGCTGTCTGAAATCGCAAGTTAAGGTGTTTCATGGCTGAGGTGATATCATTTGTGGTGGTACATTGGATGGATTCTTTGTGTACGATGACAATCCCTCCACCAGGCTTGTTGGTGCGGTCGCAGTGGGTGATCTAATTTCCTTCAGGTATTGCAGCAGCGATGTAGGGCACAGAAGTGAAGTTGAGCCTGGTCTCAGTGAGGAAGAGGACATCGGGTGTGAGGGTGGATATTAGGTTGCATATCTCTGTGGTGTGTTTGCATAGTGAGTGTGTATTAGGATGGGCACGTGCGAGTTGCTGTGTTTGTTCAAGTGGTGTTTGTGGAGCATTCGGAGTGGCGCTGGTGTGTGTGCTGTGGCAGGTGAAGTTGCAAAAAGAACAACTGATGGACAGAATGCAGAACAATGTCATACATTCACGCCAGTACAGAGATCTGGGCCTAGATCCATCGTTTTTTTGCTCCCCATGTCATTCCAGTTTGAACCCAGCAATTTGCAAATCAGTCTTGACCCTGCACCCAATGGGAACAGTCCAGCCCGAACTGCCAAGCCAGGTCCTTCCTGGCCTGGAAACAATCATCGGAGGGCCGGTTTCAGGGTTTCACCCCTCATCAGCCAGGATAGCTTGACTCCAGTGGCATGGAGAGCACGGGACCCACGTCTGGGCATACCTTTGCATACCTGTCCCACTCAGGGTGACAAAAGTAAAAAGAACAATTGATGGAAAGAATGCAGTACAGTGGCATACATTCACACAGTGGCATTGTGTGCAGGGGAATGGGCCTACCATGGAGCGTGAGTCGGGGCAGTGACAGTGTTTGTTGTGGTGTCCGGGGGCAAGGGTGTAGAGCTCGGCAATGGTGTATCTTCAGGGGCCGGGAGGACTTTGGGTTGTGGTGCTGGGCACGTACGGATGCATAGGGGCTTGCCTCTGGCGCACCAGCTATACGCATCCGCTGGATGGTCGCTCTGCGGCCTGCATTAAGCAGGTCCTGGGGTGGGTGGGGCTTCTGTTGGTGGGAAGAACAGTGAGAGAGAAAAACTAGGTGGAAAAACCTGGGTAGTGGCAATGTCATTGGATCAGGCTGACACAAGCAGGAACTGGAAGCCCCACAGTGCCGGCTCCTCTGCTAAGACAATGGAGCGTTTCCCCCACTGCTGCAAAGCAGTAAAAGAAAGAACAAATACAATGATAATAACCTCAAGTTATTATCATTTTATTTGTTCCTCCTGCGCAGCTTTGCGGGGAGGGAGGGGCAGCTCTGCTCTCAGAGCAGGACAGGAGTAGTCTGCCTACTCCTAGTGCTCATGACGTTTTGGTCGGCCCTCTTGGGCCGGTCAAAAAGTCATGTGCACTTTGCATGTTCTCCATGCAGTCTGCATTACAGCCTACGTGGCGAAAATGCCCAGGTCACAATTCCCTAGCTGAGTGCCAATCCATAGCCCTCAGACCAATCACAACGCTGCCCAGCCCTTTCTCCAGAAAGTAGTCTGTCACAGCAGGGTTGACTCCAAATCTGATAGCCCCCACAACCCAGGCATGGGAGTGACTAGAAGGTCACACATGGATGTCAGCCACAGTGCATCAAAGGGTTATCAAAGCGCCCCAACGCTACTATTTATGATTCTCTTATCAGCCCCATCTCCTTCCTAAAATGTGCCCAGGCCTTTTTTTACTGACCTCAGATTCAAAGTGCATGCTTTGAAGTGTAATGAAGAGCCTGGCTCTTCCTTCATCCAGTGTGTGCACCACTCAGCTTTCAGGAATACAAAAATCCACAAATCTGTCTGACGGGAATCCTCTTCTTCCCCATGCTCCTCCATTCAGGGCTGGGTCGCCCTAAATGGAACCCAGCCTTTCATCTATTAGGCCACTCACATACACCGAGCACATGCATGCAAACACACGTACACTGCACAGCATTACATCATACCCATACCAACTTGATGTAGGCCAAGTGGGAGTTAATCACACAACCGCAGAGCTTTACATGAGTTAGCGTGTGGGCTTGACACCAGTGACATGTAAAAAGGCCTGTTCACTCCTACCAATCACTACATGTTATGCTGCCGCTGCCACCACTGAGCTTGTGCCTCTTAACTTCTGGTAAAGGTAGTAGCCTTTCACCTCCTTGAGGGTAAGCATTTTGGGTGCACCCGCTGGTTGAATAAGACTGCAATCTTTGAGACAGGCCTACTTCATGGTGCACACACATGACACGTGTCCGCTCATGACTAAACAAATCTGCAACAGGGATCCAGATATTGTTACAGCTGGGCAGGGGTGAAAGTCCATCTCCGGGGAAGAAACGTTTCAGTCTCAACATGTGCCGATCCAGGGCCGATTTGTCGGTCTTCTAACTGCTGTGGTCTTGCCCCTCACAGGACTCTTCAGTGTGCTGCCTGGAGAAGGAAACTGATCAGAACCCACTTCGAACTGGTAGCATTGCCGCACTTGATGCCGGCAAACGGTGACTCCAGGGCCCAAGGAGGCCTTCTGTGTGTCTTGCCCACTGCTGGACTCTACAGCAGCCTAAATAAGGGACCTGGTGTCAAACCTATCGCCTGGGCGCCCCAGGAGTCAAAGGCATTTCTGCAATAGGAAGAGATATGTTTACCTCCTCCCAGGTAAAAACAAAATTAGTAAGTATACTACACAGCCAGTACATATGTCGAATC